>NC_086184.1:12785378-14240378 GCF_023053635.1 Elgaria multicarinata webbii
CCCATAAGAAGAATCCACAAATCCACACTTCTGGGTGACACTTCTATTAGGACCAATCAAAATGTCACAAAATAGTGAGCAAGCTTTTGAGTCCCCCAGAACTCTTGTGTCAGGCTGGATGTTAACCAAAGCAGGGTCATGGGGACAAGGAGAGAAAAAGCTGGCTTGGTGTTGAAGCCATAAAGTCTGCATGAGTCAGACTTCAGATGGACTGTATTAAGCAGTTACAGATCTAGGTGGATTAAACTCTCCTAGGTGCCTTGCAGGTTTCAGATTATACCTGGGACCAGGCATCTAGAAGAGCTTAGTTCAACTCAGTCTTCAACCTCTTTCTGCATTCCATTTTAGGACTGTAATGTAAACTTTTTGGCTTCAGCACCATACTAGCTTTTTTCTGCCCCACTCACTCACCCCTTCTGGTTTGCTTTAACGTCCAGCGTGATGAAGAGTTCTGGAGAATGTTAAAGCTTGCTCAATATTTTGTGATACTTTGTTTGGTTCTAAAAATGATATTGCCCTACTCTAGACCTTGGTAAAAATCCTTACTGTGCGTTTTTAATGATAAATATTATTAATGATAGATTTTAACAATAATTATCCTTGCCCCAATAGTTATTCTCCCGTTTCTCCACCTGCTTCTTCCACACCCGATTATAAAAACAGCATTATTACACTTAACCAGAATGTTATTGCATTCAGCCATTACATTTAACTGCTTCATTACAGTTAACCAGAATAGTCCAGTGAATGCACAATGTCTGTTTTGAAACTGCATGTTTAGAAAGACATTGACAGAGACTTGATGGAGGTTCTGGTCTATTTCCTGCTTAAAGTCGCCATTGCTGGCTTCCCAGTTAGCCTATTTAGTAAGGACGTTTGAGATGCAAACACATGGCAGCGTGACTAACAGCATAAATGTCCCTTGTGACAGCATTTCCTTGGTCTTCAGCTATAGGTTATGATTCATGTCTGGGTTGTGACCTTACAGAGGAGCCACAATCTAAGCGATCTGAAGAGGAAGAGAAAGAACAGATCTAGACAAGTAAAGGGAATATATATAAAATTTAAAAGTGGAACTCAATAGATTTTGGATCTGTAAGGTTGAAGGCTATTGCTTCTAACAATGTTGGAAATGAGGTGTGTGTCATACACTGTCACTGCAGTTTTATTAAAAAATCTTGAGGTGATTTTTTGGCTCCGTGAAATTTTGAGCAATGGAACCAGGCTAGCCAGTTTGTCTCATTTGTGAGGAACTGTTGGAGCAAGTTCTTAATAGCCAGGTATTTGGTAAGCTGAGGGAGATAATTCCTTGTGGTTCTTACAAAAAAAGTTGATTAGAATTCTAAACATTTACCTATACTAAGGTGTGGGCTGGGGTCTGATTGTGTGGGTGTTTTCTGTGTTGTAGGAAACCAATTTATTTTGTTTTTAAAATTTCTGTACTGCCCTTTAATTAAATATGTGTATAATTGAGAGTAGTTTACAATAATAACAAGAAGCACATTAAAATAAAATGAGAGTAGTCAATCATGCAACAATTTAGGGTGCAATTCAGTCAGGATTACCATATGCCTTGAAACTTGGAGGCCTACAGCCTTCTGATGCAGAGTGGGAGGAACAGCAGAGGTGATGTTTCCTTAGGTACCTAGGTCCCAAGCTGTATGGGCCAAAACTGTATGTTTTGGAATACGACTTCCAGTATCCCTGACCATTGGTCATGCTGGCTGGAGTTGAAGGGAGTTATAGTTACATGTCATTGATGCCATTTGGGCTTCCAGTGACTAAGTTGGATCAAAACGTACCCCCAGACTGTTCTGATCCTTTAGGGGAAGTGCAGCCCCATCCGGAACAGGTTGACTGTCATCACCCTGGAAGGATGGACCATCTAACAACAGTACCTCTGTCATGTTAGGATGACATTTCAGTTGGTCTGCCCTTTTCCAATCTATGACTGATTCCAACCAATGATTTAACCCTTCTTCTGCCTCATCTGAATCTGATGCAAAGGGCAGAGAGTGCTGAAGTCATCTGCATATTGACTATGTCTGACCCTATCTCACTCAGTGGGTTTCATGGATAGATGGTAAAAGCATAAAGGGAAAGATGAAACTGGTGGAACCCCATAGCATAAAGGCTGCAGCATGGAACAAATTAGGAGTAGAAACTCTGTGCCCCCAACTTCCAATCCAGAGAGCCTACACAGAAGGGATACCATGATTGATGGTATGAAAACTGTCTTGAGTTCTAGGAGAGTTAGCACTATACTCCTCCTGTCATCCTGGTACAAGTCATTAATCAGGATGACCAAGGCTGTTTCAGTGCCAAACTGGATCTGAAATTAGATTGTAATGGATCTAGGTAAATGGTTGCCTGGAGTTGCATAGCACCTACATAACTTCTAAACCTTGACAGTTTGTGCTTGTCTGCAAGCTGTTAGTTTTTTATTCCCAATAAATATTACTTTATCTTGGTGCTAGGGTTCAGCATGCATTTGACCTTAAGAGAGGTTGGCTGTTGATTTTTGTGATAATGGATCTCATACTAATCTTCAAGGCTGCAGTCTGAAACATGCTTATAGCGGAGTAACTCCTATTGGAAACAGAGGACCTTACTTCTGAGCAGGCATGATTTAGATTGCACTGTTAGGCATTTATATTTTTAGATTTGTACAGTTAGTTTTTGTGTCTGTCCTCTTTCATGCTTTTAAGTGTGCAGGCCGTTACTGAAGCTGACAAGTTCAACTGGGCATGAAATAGTGTTCCTGAGCAACACAAATTAAATAGCCAGGTTTGGGGTCTTGGATGATGACCAAAAACAACAAAAATGGGAGTCCTTTTGTTGTGGTATAAGTGTGCTATTGAGGAGCTTGTGTTTTATTTATCCTTACTCAAGAGGCCTTCTCTGCTGTGCAGTTTAATATTTGCAAGCAGCTCATGCTGCTTTTAAGTGTGCTGAGGACTTCAGAAATTCTAGTTGCTTTGGTGGAAACTTTTAGGGTGTTCACTAAAGTGGGAAGAGTTCAGCATTTTGGGTTTCTCCCTGTCCAAATACATACTCCAGCTTCATGAGAGAACTTATACAAATCAGAAAGTGTCGCTCTGGGGTAATGTTAACATGTAATACCTGGTTTGAATCCTCCAGTGCCTGTAAAAAGCAATTTAGTACTCAGGGTGAGTCTTTTGCTGCTCTGTTGCCCTGCCTCATTCCCAGAACTGAACGGCTCTCCCAGATGTCATCGTCTTCTACTCGTAACCTTTCCGCGTTTTCCCACTGCTGCTTCTGTCCTCTTTCTCAGCACACAAAATCCGTTAAAGAGAAATAGACAGAATTGCTTCACAATGCCTTCTGAGTTGTAGTGCTAGGAGTCCTCTGTCTGGAAGCACCATAGGGTAACTGGGGTCAAGTAGGCCCCAATTGAGTAGTATTTTTTAGAAAGACCCAATGATATATATCAGAATCCGATTTCATGTAAAAAAATAAAATTGTATTAAGAATTGTTTGTAGTACAAGAAAAATATTTACGTAAGTGTCTGATCTGTAGAGACCCCAATGTTTAATTGCTGTGGTTTATTGCGGGTTCTCCATATATATCCACTTTTCTGCTAATTCCAAAAATGGAGGTTTGAATGGAAAAAATACTAAATATTTTTGACATAACACAGTTGTGGTGGTGTTAAATTTTGACATGTTGGGGGGCCTATATCCAATATTGTGATCATGCAGTATTTTATTCCCCCTCCCCCATTCATTTTAGTTGGGGTGTAACTGACCCTAATGCCATTTTAAATTATGCCTGCAAATTAAAGTATAAAAACAAACAGAAGGGGTGTTGAACTGGACTGGAGTTCTCTATACCCCTTCCCCCCCCCCAAAAAAAGATGGGAAGTTATTTTTTTTAAAAAAAGATCTGGTAGTTTGAGCTGCTATTGGTTACCAGTTTAGGGAGATCTGCTGCTACTACTGGTTTACCACAAATTTTAAATGCATGGAAGAAAATGCAATGTTGGGATTAACCTACCTCATAGGATTGTTGTGAGGATAAAATGGAGAGGAGGAGAACCATGTGAGTCATCTCAGGTTCCTCGCAAGAGGAAAAAAGGTAGTATATAAATGTAATAATAGTAAATAAATACTGCATAGCTGAATGTTTCTTATTTATTTATTTATTTATTACATTTTTATACCGGCCAATAGCCGAAGCTCTCTGGGCGGTTCTTAGTACTTTAAGAACAGATAACGTACGGGCCTGCCATCTGCATGTGGCTTCCCTTGGCATCTGCCGGGGCCTCAGCACCCCTGTCAGGCCACCATTGATGCTTGTCTTGGAAACCCACCCCTTTTAATTTTCTATACTGCTCTGGAGCGACACGACATTGGGGCAAATTAAAGCTGTGATTCTCAGATCCAGCTGATACTCTCTGCCTACGTCTGCTCTTGTTGCTCACCTCTGCCAGGTAAATTGGAGGAAGGCCGTTGACTTGGGCTGGGGGAGGACAACCACTTTCAGTCCGAGGGCATTTTGGAGAAATTCTTGGGGCTGCACTCCAGTGGTGAGTGGGGGCTAAAACCAAAAGGCAGCTGGCCCTGGTAATGTATTGCATATAATATGGGTAGCATATAAAATTTCAATTCTTCATCGTGGTCTCTATGCATCACACATATGGGCTTTGCGCCTGCGCAGACACCAGACCGGAACCTTCTATAGCTGAGTGGAACGTTTTTGGCGGGAACCCCTCCCCACACGCTACCGCGCATGTCCATGGGGTTCCCGCCCTCACCTCAGTTCTTCGTCGTCCGCCATTGTGCACAGACCTGTTCAACCGAACCTCTAGCATTTCGTATAACTTCTCCTTTTTACTATCTTCTTCGTTCCTCAATCTTTTCTAAACTTCTTCTAAATCCTTTTCTTACAAATTTTCTTATATTTCAATTTCATATCCTGGTAAATGATGATTATCTAAATCCAGCTGTAGGCATGGATAATTTATGTGTTATTCAAAAGCAGGTCTCACTGTGTTTAGTGGGGCTTACTATGGGATTGAAGTCACAACTGATGCACCCGGGTGTGAATGCACAAATACATTTGCATAAAAAGACATATCCAGGAAGTGTAGACTCCGACCAAGTGTCAATATCATCAACAAAACACAAAGGAGGTTGCTTACATGTAGGGATCTCTCAAGAGATTGCAATGTATATCTTGAAGTCCTGCTACAGCGCTAAAAGCCTTGATTTTAGGCCCATTGCTCAACTATAGCTGCAGGCTAGGCTGTAATCAAAAGTAGCAAACTGTGGAATGTAACTTGCTGAATGCCACTATTTTTCTGGAAATGGTAGCATAGATTATTGTTGACTAAGAATCAGCATTTTCAAGGGAAGTCAGTCTTTTTGCATGCAAGCATAGATTTGTGTATGAGCAATGGAACTTACTGCTCCTTGAATAGCTGCTCTGTGCTGCCCAAGGAAGCTGCTTCTGAAAATGTTTATGGGGGCAGGGGTGGGAGAGACACCTCTTCCTGTGTGCTTCTCTGGATGTGGAAGTTGCATAGCTTCTGATGCCTAGCTTTGGCAAGGGGAAAGCCAGTATTAATTGCTGCAGTTGCACGTTCTGGAATAATGCCTTCCTTAAAGATTTGGCTTTTTAAAATAACAACAGCAACATCATTCCAGAAAATTACGTGAATGGGATTATCAATGCAAGTTGCTTTGAGGTATTGGTGCAATTAATCACCTTCAGATTCGCAGTGAATGGGCTCCATTGTGAATAACATGAAGTTTTGGCAGATAGGTACTGTGTATTTGAAGAGTAATAGTCTGCTATTCAAAGGCTGACTGCTCATAAACATGCATCTGTGCAAAGTGTTGCACAGGAAATAAAGTCCTTGGCTCTGGCAGCAGTAAACTCAGTGTGATGCACACTGTAGAAAAATTTTCCTTTTTCAAATGAACGTAGAGATTGAATAGCATTTGTCCTACTAATGCTGGCTCATGAATTGAAGCTTCTTTTTATTAGCTACAACTCCGGTCTTGCGTTTGGTGTTAGCTTTTCTAAAAATGGATCAATTTAAAACTAACTATAGTTACAACAATAAGAGTTGTGGCAGCTGCCAGCATAGGTTTATAACGTACTTGCTGCTCCTTATTTTATCAATACCGGGTTTGTTGAAATAATAGATGTGGTTACTGGGCAGCAGGCGGTCCTACCTTGATCCTGTTTGGTTAACGTTGCAAGTAATACGACTTCCTTATTGCACAGTTGATTTACCATTCAGATAACAAAGTTATAAATCAACATGAGTTGCATAGATTACGTACAGCGTGATTCTATACATGTTTACTCAGAAGCAAGTCCCATTGAGTTTACTAGGACTTACTTCCAAGTAAGGGGGTTTAGGATTGCAGCCCTAATCTCCAGCTTTCAAAGCAATCAGCAAGTAGTCAAACAGGAAATGACGTGGTGAAACCAGTGGTGTAGTGGAACCAGGGATCACAAGACTGAATTGATGGGATGTTGTGATTAGCAGGAATGTCTTCTGCCACTCCTTCCCCTCTTAGCTTCCCTATTTTCTCTGTGCCTAGCTGCTCTCCTTACAGTTCCTGGGATGGCAGCAGCCGGGCGGGTGTGAGTGTGGATTTTCCAAGCAACAATAGATGTTTGTGAGCTATCCCTTTTGTAACAGAAAGGCCACGGTTGGTTTTCTGTCCCCCCATCCATGTACCAGTCATGTGACTGGCATTTCCCGTGCTGCGTGGCAGGTTGCCATGGTGGGGGTGGCTTCTCACCCACTCCACAACCCCTACTCAAGCCATGGGTTGTAGGGTGGGTATAAGCCATCCCTGCCGCACTGCATGCCGGGTTCGGATGACATGGCAGCATGTAACACAGAGCGGGTAACTAGGGAAATGCTTAGCCAAGATGGGTTGTTTCCCTGCTTGTTAGAAGCCAACTTAATTTGGAATGGGAATTGATCTTGAATGGGCAGTTAAGACCCATTAGCTTTACAAGCACATATACAATACATGGAGAGAGAGATGGATCAACACAGCCACCCACATTTTTGGACTTTTCCTTGGTAGCTATGGGAACAGTCATGATGCACTTCAAAACTTCCCACTAGATAAGACTTCCTTAATTGTATAATTGTGGTGTGTCATTCCCCCCCCCCCCCCCGCCCCCTGGTCAAGCAATGTCAAGGGAAAGATTCTAGTTTAGTTTTTCTGTTTGCTTTTCTTTTAACATGGAGGGATTTCTGTACCCAGGGGAGAAGCGTTCAGAAATGCCACACATACCTGTGTCTGAAATAGCCCAGTTTAATGTAGACCAGGCATAAGTTTCCCATTTGGACTTCAGTGTATGTTTGATTTATTGTTTTTTTTTTTCTGATGAGATACTTCTCATTTCCTGGCAAAACATGGAAATCCTTTGAAATGGACTCAACTTGATTTGTGTGTGTGTATCTCTTTCAGGTTCCTGTTGCATGCAAATCCTGCCCGTGTGGGTATATATTTATTAGTCGAAAACTCTTGCATGCTAAACGTTCGGAGAGGCTGCCATCCTCTGCAGGTATTGTTCTACTTGATGGCTATTCCCATTGTGTAAAAGTGGTTTCTTTCTTCCTTCCAAAAGAAAAATCAGTGGCAGGGGGAAGGGTTCTAAGCCTTCCTCAACCTGCTACCCTCTGGAATTGTTGGAAGACAACTCCCAGCATCTCTCTGGAAAGCGCCCCCTCTCCCAATATTCCTGACTGCAGCCTCTGGCCACTGCCTTCCCTTTTTCTTTTAAGTGCTCGGATAGCTGTACATGTGCAGAGCCATTTTCAGGATTTTTTTTTAAAGCCATGGGTAGGTCAGGAACTACTGGTAGATTTCTGGGTGAATTGCAGTAGATCAGCAAGGAATTCTGACTCCCAATTGTTTAACAATAGCAGGAACAAAATGGCTCCTCTCCCCGCCATCCTTCCCACCCCAAATTGGACTGCTGAAATGAAGAAAACTCAGGGGTGGATTTTCTTGTGTTTTCTTTTTTGGGGGCTGGCATTATAGAGATTATTGTAGGTTGGGTGGGTGGTGATGGTTGAGCATTGTCTTGCTAGAATTTGTTTGTGTTATTGTACCACCTTTGGAAAAATTGAACGTTCTCAAATTTAAAGGGGGGAAATGTTTTAGAGGTAACTTTAGTTTGACAGCGTTCTGCTTCTTGTATTAAAAAGCTTGTGGGCAAGGAAGCTAGGTAATGGTGGGAGAGCTACCATGGTGGGAATGAAGTAAAAGCTCTGCTTGGTTAAGCATCTCTTAAAATGTGCAATTAAATATAAGGGTAATGTGTTGAAACAGAAAGCAGAAGTGAGGCTAAGAGAAGACGGACAGAGAGGGTCCGAAGAGAGAAGATCAACTCTGTGGTAAATAAAGACTTAGAAAATAGGAGAAGATCCAGATCCAACAGCCATTCAGAGCACAGCAGAAGAGGACGAGGACGACCAAAGACTACCTCGGCCAAAAAGCACGAAGAAGAAAGAGGTATAAGAAACAGCTTGCTGGTTTATCATGACGCAAAGTCCGCAAGCTTGTGGGGTCTATGTATGTGTGTGTATGTTTTTTCCCCTCTGGGCTAGGAGTAAGAGCTTCCACTTTGCTTTTATGATTATTTCTGTACCCTGGTCAGACTGACGGGGGAGTGTTGTGATAGGGAAGGCGAGATTCTTTCCTTTGAGGAAACTAGAATTGTTTTTATAAGATATACTTAAAGGATCAACTTGAGAACATGCCTGATCTTTAAGATCTGCTTCACACACACCCCTTTTTTTGGGCTCCCTCCAACTTCAGAGATTTAGGTTGATAGTGAATAGAACAGGCCAAACCATCAAGCATCCTACCACCATTTCCTCCTCCTACCTGAATGGTGGAGGCAGGAAGCAGGGGTACAGAACACAGATGGTGGGGCAGGGCCACCCTTTTCAGCTGTAAACCTGAATGGGGTGGGGGCAGGAGATTGTCCCCAACCTCCTGCACTACAGAAATTCAGGGATACCAGATCCTAATGATCACAGTATATGGCTACCAAATCTAGCCAAAATTGTACACCCCTGATTATTAATCTTGAACAGTATAACCATTATAAAATCAGGGCAGTCCCAGTTATCTGAAACTTGGCTTTAAGAATATTTTTGGTCAGATCTGTAAACTGGATATTTTTTTAAAAAAAGTTAAGATGCAGCAATTTAAAGATCGTTAATGTGTGTGCTGCCTTTTCCTTTTTTCGCACACTGAAAACATACTTCCTAGTTTTTCTTTGGGCAGGTGATGTTGGATTGTCTCAAAAACTCAAGGTAATTATAGGGGTCTTGCCCTTCCTGGGTTTGGTATAAATTGGTTGCTTGTTAATAGTTATTATTGGTTAAAGCCTCTTTTTTAATAGGTGATACATTTGTGAGTAAAAATAAGTTTTCTTCATCTCTGTGAGACAAGGTTGCATATTCCTAGGAGGACCCTCGGTTACGGTTGCTAATTACCAATTGAGTTTGTTTCATAGCAGGGGTGCATAACTTCTTTCAGCCCAAGAGTCTTAGGGGCTGCATTTAAGCATATTTTAGTTTAAATTTCCTACTGCTTGCAACCAAGGCATTTCAACGTTTCAAATTGCACAAAAGCCAGGAACCTACTAATCAGTCTGTGAGCTGGATTTGGCCCCAGGGCTAAGGTTCTGCACCCCTGATTTATAGGAAAGCATCTTTACATAATCTTCAAATGAGCGAAAATGCATGCATAATGCATTTGGCTGCAATCTATCCCTCCGTAGGCACAGCACTCATGGGCAGAGGGGTCCTAATATGTGTCTTCCCTCTGTGCGTTCAGATACCATTCCAGAGCCATTCAGAGAACAGGATGGCTTATGTGAGACTCTCAGATCCCTCTCTGGCTGCTCCCTCAATTAGTCAAGGAATGGAAGCTGAGAGCTCACGTTTTCTCCCAGGACGAGTCCCGAAGTGGGAAATGACAGACGCGCACAGGCTTCCACTTCCCCGTAATGTCCCGGTGTATGTGCTTGTGTGCACACGTTGAGGGGTAGCTGTGAATCAGCTGTTGCGCCCACATGGAAGAAGATTGTGCCTATTTTTGCATTTCTGTGAATGAGCAAATTAGAATAGCGGATAATGTTCATCACAAACCCAAATAGCCAAACGTGCAACTGAATGACCATGGAAGATCTCAGCAGGAAAACAAACCATCAAACCGGACTAGGCTAAACTGATGCATGGCCATTTGGAGGATGTTTTTACTCAGAGTGGTGATGTCCGTGTGTTATGTTATGGAACAGCCCTTGCTATTGGTTATAAGGAACAGATGCTTTATAAATTGTATCCCAAATGGAAAACAAATAGGTCATCTTTACGTCATTCTAAAACTCCGTGTATGCGCTTTAAAAAAAACAGCCCATTTCCTGGATATATTTAGATTCTTCTTTCAACCAGCAGTCCCTTTGAATATAACCCAGTTGTTGAGTTTTAGAAAAGCAATTTTCCTCTTCTACTGAAATCATGTAATGGGATCATATAGCATGAGTTCAGAATAGAGGGTAACCAAATGAAATAAGATGAAACTAAAGAAAAGTTTAGTAAAATCAGAAAAAGCAAAAGGACTAATGTTGTGTCATTGGTTGTGGGGCTATTAACACAATCTGAAATGTATCCACGGTGTAGATACGGGTGAAATTTGCTGGCAACAAAAGTAGGGCAAGGAATGTTGTGTTCATGTCCTTGCTTGTGAGTGTAGAAGTATCCCATCGGTGTATCAAGGCCCGTATGCCAATAGCTAAGGAGTGGGAGGGGGCTGTGGTTCCCACCTCTTGCTTGTGGGTTTCCCATTGGGGCATCTGGCTGGCCATTGTGCAAACAAATGCTAGACTAAATGGGCCTTGGGTCTGATCTAGCAGCACCCTTTACATTCTTCATTGCTTGGACAAGGTGGAACCTGGCCTAATCCAGCAGGGCTACTCCAGTATTATTATGTGAAATGTAACAGGTAATGAGTGTCTGTGTTCCCAATTCCCATTGGTCTTTCTGCTTTTAAAGAAAAGTTGAAATATTTGTGGTTCATGTGCGTTTTCTTCTTCTACAGAAAAACAAGAAAAAGAAGTTGACATGTATGCAAACCTGTCTGACGAAAAGGCCTTTGTATTTTCTGTGGCCTTGGCAGAAATAAACAGAAAAATTATTAACCAGAGACTTATTCTTTGATTATCCGGTTGGGACCTTTGCATGCCAGGTTGTTTAAGCCAGGTAGTGGATTTTGAACATCTGGGGAGGCTGTCAAACGGCAGCTCTGGCCCCTGCATCAAAGAAAGCCAAATGTTTTTTCCTGGCTGAATTCTCTGCCGTTGTTGCTGTTTTGGAGCCTGCTGACTTCTTGTTACTGCTAATTGTCAAGGAGCAAAATGACCAACACTTTGCTTGGGGGGAATGTGGGGACAAATCAAAAGCAAAATCCTTTACTCCTGCAAAGACAGCTTCTAGAAGAACTCTGCAGAGATTTTGAATGAAAAAACTAAACACTGTTTCTTTGGACACTTCTGCAATGAAAATGCAATATTTTAATTTAAATTTCCTTCACAACATAGGTTCCAGATTTTCTGCTATATTGAAGCTTATACTTGTATATAGTTAACCTAACATTTTAATAAATGGATATTCTAGTACTTTATTGCAATCTGCTGGTTGTGAAATTGGGAATATGATTGGAGAGGTAAGAGTTGAACCACTATTGGGTTTTTTGTTTTTGCTTTGGACTTAAGCGTTGGTATACACATGGTTCTAGAGTTAATAAATAGCTGACCAAGACTGCAGTCCTATATACACTTACCTGGGAGTAAATACCATTGAACTCCGTGAAACTTACATCTGAGTAAACATGCATAGGGTTGTGAATGATGCCTACTGTGACTTACGTACAAATCAGTCTTCCCCAACTAGGTGTTGTCCAGATGTGTTGGACTACAACACATCTCAGGTTGGGGAAAGCTGGCATAGGTTATCTAAGGAGAGGCATACTCTCTTATGTGATAGTGAAGGGAAGATTTATTTTCTAAGATACTATTTTGCTAGTCTGGATGCTATAAGTACTTGTATTTAAAATAATTAAGTTTGGGTTGGATCCAAGCTTAGTCAGGTTTAGAGAAGATCGAATGAGATCAATGAGACCTAAGTTAGTCATGACTAAAGTTCCAGTGATTTCAATGGATCTTCTCTAAGTTGTTCATGATAAACTTGACCTTTTGATTTCAATAAGTCTGCTTTCAACATGACTAAGGGCACAATCCTATGCATGTTTAGACAGAAAAAAGCCCTACAGCTCAGCGTTCCTCATGTCCAATATTGTCTCATCTAAGGGGAGCTTTCCAGGGTTTCAGGCAGAAGTTTTATCTCTGAGCAGATTACGGACTGTGGCAGCAGCTAAAAGAAAAGGAGTGATACAGGTGAGTAGAGTAAGAGGCACATTTCTACCCTTGGAAAATGATTTGCAATGCAGACCTGTATCAAGTCAACAGGCTTCGTGGTGTCAGCCCAGGGACCTTGTTAACATGTAACAACAACCCATGGGTAGTTGGACCCGAGCAAGAGTGTTGCCGCCTACCCACTCTCTTCCTCTTCAATTCTGCTTTTGTGAACAACCCAGAAACGCCCCATTCCTAAATGCTCATCATGATGTGTAGACATGGAATGCTGGGTTATTGAGGGGGAAACAATCCAGAGTTTTAATCCATAATTTGTTGTTGGGTTAAAACAGGGTTGTTTCCCCCTCAGCAACCCTGAGTTCTGGGTTTGCACATCATGACTATCCTGGATTGTTTATGAAGGTAGAAATGAAGTGGCAAACAGACAGGTGACAGTATGTTCTCTCACTCCTGCACATCCCTGACTAACTATGGGTTGTTTAACCTAGAGTTGATCATGATGTGCGAACCAGGGCTATGACTTCAAATGCAAATTGCCTTATAAAATTTTATTGCCTTTGTGGCAAAAAGAAGTCTGTATCATGAGTAGGGGACCTGTGGCCCTCCACATGTTGGAGTGACTGGGGCTAATGGGATTAGAGTCCCAACGACTAGAGGGCCACAGATTCCTCACTCCTGCTGTATGTGAATTAAAAGGGAACTATAATGACGGGTGTAGTGACATCTTCATGAGTGGATTTACTTTAAAATAATGTGATTTTCCTTTTCAGAAATCCTTAAATATTTTGCATAATCTATGACTCGCCAATAGAACTCAGCAATTCAGTTCCCAAAGGTTACAAACTAGTATTATGCTAAAACCCAGCATAATTCTGTCATTTAATAGAACAGAATGATGGTTTCAAGACTTGTTTCATTCTCCAAAATACTGGTGATTTTACTTTGCTCTCCCTTTTTGGTTTGTTTTGAAAGTGAAAAGCCCTAAACTCTTGCTAGGAAATCTTCAGAAGAAGGGCTTGAGCATGACAAGGCAGCGTGCCTTGTGTTTGAAAACTAAAACTAACCATAATTTCCCCAGAACTCTCTTCCTCTTGCCTCATTGCAAGAACATGGTGACTATTGCAATTTATGCTGAAACTGAAGTGAGGGAAATGGTAGCAGTCCAGATCTGGAATTTCAGGGGAAAGGTATAGTGTTGCAAGGTTTTCTGAAGGTTCACTGAAATTTGAAATTGTTGTAAACTAACCACAGCCAAAAGTTGTTCATTGATGATTGATGTCGTTTTTGGTACCAACAACTTCTGTGATCACGGGGGGCATTCTGTTCTCCAGCTGATCTGGGACTGTATTTCACTGCACAATCTGACTCCATCGCAAAGTGATCACACTCCATAATATATAAGTTCGTACCATCTAGAATGAAGAGGCATCACAATAAAGTCCAAGAGATGTAGTCCAAGATGTTTTCCACATAAAGTCCAAGAGATGTGGTGATCTCTGTCTGTGGAAGAGTTTTGCATGCTTCTTTTTTTATATAACAACTTGAAAACTACTTTTCCTATAAACAAAACTGGACAAACCTTTTGCTGTACCTCAGCTAAAGTGAATCTCGTATGAGACTGCTTGAAATGTATGATCTACGTCAGAGGTTCTCTGGGTGAGCATCCTTCAGCACTGAGGTGAATGGCAACTGTGAGAGCTTTTTTGATGGCGTGAGGGGACCACAACAAAATGTTGCACCAGGGTGGAGTGCTCCAGGCTGCCACACCCACCCCACCCAGTTTTCTGTTCCTGCCTCTCAACAGTCTGTGGCCGCTGAGCAAGTTCAGTCTTCAGTGGATTGTTTTGGGTCCCACCTTCCATTTAGTCCTGCCCTTCTAAATATGTTGTACTTCTGCAAACCTCCCCAAGCCTGCTAATCTCTCACTTTTGTGATGGCCGCTGCTTTTTGGTTATATAAGTGACGGCGCTCATATATCTAAAGACTGGAAGTAGAGTGAAAAAGTCTGACCTGTAACAAAATGTTGCAATGAAGGGTGCTTCTGTTTGGGATGATCTGCTCCAGGAGTCCCCAACCTTTTTTGTATTTGTGGGCACATTTGAGAAAGTGCTGTGGACACCACCAAAAACACAGCTCCCACGGAGCATGTGGCTTGTCCTGGTATGTCTGGTGTGGGGGCCCAGTTAGTCAGAAGTGTGGGCTAAAGAGGTGTGGGGAGAACAAGGCTAGAATTGGGGAGGGAGGGGGAAACGAAGTCAACGGGGGAGAGAAAGCAAGGCTAGGAAGAGGAGAAACTGGGCTAAAGAGGTTGGAGAAATGGCAGGGCTAGAGGCTGGGAGGGAAGGGGAAATAGCAAGGTGAAGAAGGGCTAGAGGGAGAGAGAAAGGGGAAGAACGAAAGACTGTTCTAACATTTTTCCAATGGTTGTGTTTTTTTGGGGGGGAAGGGGACAGGCGGTAGAGAGCTTCATGGGCGCCATTGGAAGTCCCTCCCCAGGCTCCACCTTGGGGATCCCTGCTCTATTCCCCCACCCCCACAAAACAATCAGCATTCCTTACCCACTGAGCATGCTCAATCTCCACTGGGCTGTTTTTGGATTCCCCCCAAAACACGTGCATTTCTAAAGATGCTCAGTACTTCCACGAACCAGTGGGTTTCTTCAAGCCTGCCTATACCTCCCTCTTGTGGATGAAGAGTGCAGTTCTGGCTACAAAAAGGCCGGCGCTCGGAGAACCAAGCTCAGCATTCGTTTATAGGGTGATAGAAAAGTGTTGTAAAACAAAGTTCGGCAGAGCAGAGGCAAGAGTGGTGAACTTGTTTCAGGGGCTTGGCTTGGACAGTCGAGCCACCTGCCGGCCATTCCTAAAAAAGCTGGTGGACTTCCCTTATTTGAAATGCTTGACTTTTATATACCTACAATAACAATGAACAGAGCAATCCACTAAACACTGTTGACACCCAAATGGGGGGAGGGAGAGAACCACAACTGTCCTGCTATCCTTCGGAACAGAGCTGTTTCCACCTTTATAAATACAGAAATAAATATTTATTTGGTAAATTTATATACTGTTCACTAGCAGTACTCCCAGGATAGCTATCCTCCCCGCTGCTGCTTCACCTGCCAGGGGAAGTACTGGGGTCAATGTTTTTGGCTTTTTTAAGAGTCTTGCTTCAGCATTTGAAAAAAAACCAAATACGCTGTCGTTTTAAAAGGTAAAGACATATAACTTGGCAACATTATAGCACCTATGTAAGACTTAAGGTGTGTCAAGCTTGAAGCACATTTGTTCACCCCCTGATGTTTAATTCCCTCCCCCCAACCACTTGGCCCCCCTGGCTTGGCCTGCGACTATTGCCTTGCTGGTAGCTTAAACGGCTTCACTTGCCAGTACCTTCCTTGCCAGTAGCTTCAATGGCTTGGATTGCCAGTACTTCAGCTGCCAGTAGCTTCACCGGCTTCACTTGCCAGTACTTGCCATGCCAGTAGCTTCAACAGCTTCATCTGCCAGTATTTCAGCTGCATGTAGCTTTGCCGGCTACTGGTACAGGCATGCGAAGCTGCTGAAGCTATTGGGTATTGGTAGGGCATGGACATGCCAGTAGGGTTGTGCACTGCTCTGGATCAGAATCCCAAATCCGATCCAGATCGGGGTGATTCGGACCTCACTAAAGCAGATCTGAGGCAGATGGGGTTGGTCCAAATCGATGCGAGGTGTATCCGGTCGCTCCTTATCGATTCAGATCAATTGGGAAATTCAGACTTTTTTTCAAGGACTACACGTAGGAATTTACAAAAAACTATTAATCTCTTATTTTTTAAGGTAAAGGTAAATTTGTCAGTATAACAGCACAAGTAGGGCTTTAGGTTGGCAAAGTATGAAGCACATCTGTTCATACTCTGATCTTTATATGATTTCCCCCTCAACCGCTCCTCTCCCTGTTTACAAAAATTAAATATTTTGTAACACATATCCTTGGTTCCAACCCTTGCCCTAGGCTTTTTATCACCTGTAAATAGTTTCAGCGGCTTCACAAAGGGGATCACTTTGCTCTAGTGAAAATCACATATTTATTTCAAATTGCCCTGAAGAACGACTTGAATAGCCTGAAACATATTCTAAGATATATCCTGGGCTCCACCCCTTGCCCTTGGCTTTCCGCCCTTGTTCTTTTGGGTTTCCTGCTCTTTTTGCTGCTTTCACCTGCCAGTACCTTCCCTGCCAGTAGCATCAATGGCTTAATTTGCCAATGCCTTCCCTGACAGTAGCTCCAATGGCTTCGCGTGCTAGTATTTCAGCTGACAGTAGCTTCACCGGCTTCACTTGAAATACTTGCCTTGCCAGTAGCTTCAACGGCTTCACTTGCCAGTACCTTAACTGCCAGTAGCTTCAATGGGTTCACTTGGCAGTACTTGCCTTGCCAGTAAATTCAACGACTTCAATTGCCAGTACTTGCATTGCCAGTAGCTTCAACGGCTTCACTTGGAAGTCCCTTCCCTGCCAGTAGCTTCAATGGCTTCGCATGCTAGAATTTCAGCTGCCAGTATCTTCATCGGCTTCACTTGCCAGTACTTGCCTTGCCAGTAGCTTCATCGGCTTCACCTGCCAGTACTTGCCTTGCCAATAGCTTCAACAGATTCACTTGCCAGTACCATCCCTGCCAGTAGCTTCAACGGCTTCACTTACCAGTACCTTTCAGTTGTCAGTAGCGTCAAAGGCTTTACCTGCCAGTACTTGCCTTGCCAGTAGCTTCAACGGTTTCACTTGCCAGTACCTTCCCTGCCAGTAGCTTCAACGGCTTCACTTGCCGGTACCTTCCCTGCCAGCAGCTTCACCGGCTTCACTTGCCAGTACTTGTCTTGCCAGTAGTTTCAACAGCTTCACCTGCCAGTATTTCAGCTGCCAGTAGATTTGTCGGCTACTGTTACAGGCACCTGTAGGGGGTTTCCTGCTATTTTTGCCGGCTTCACCTGCCAGTACTTTGCCTTCCAGCAGCTTCAACGGCTTCACTTGCCAGTATCTTCCCTGCGAGTTGCTTTAATGGCTTCTCTGACCAGTATCTTCCCTGCCAGTAGCTTCTATGGCTTTGCCTGCCAGTACCTTCCCTGCCAGTAGCTTCAATGGTTTCACTTGCCAGTACCTTTCAGCTGTCAGTAGCGTCAAAGGCTTCACCTGCAAGTACTTGCCTTGCCAGTAGCTTCAATGGCTTCACTTGCCAGTACTTGCCTTGCCAGTAGCTTCAACGGCTTCACTTGCCAGTACTTGCCTTGACGGTAGGTTCAACGGCTTCACTTACCAGTATCTTCCTTGACAGAAGATTCAACAGCTTCACCTGCCAGTATTTCAGCTGCCAGCAGATTTGTCCGCTACTGTTACAGGCATGCAAAGCTCTTGGAGCTACTGGGTATTGGTAGGGCATTGACCAGCCAGTAGGCTTGTGAACTGCTCTGGATCCGAATTTCAAATCCGATCCAGATCGGGGTGATTTGGACCACTTTTAAGCAGATCTGAGGCAGATCGGGTCGGTCCAAATCGTTGCTAGGTGTATCCGGTCGCTCCGAATCGATTCAGATCAATTCGGAAATTCAGACTTTTTTTCAAGGACTCCACCCCTTGCCCTTGGCTTTACTCCCTTGTTCTTTTGGGTTTCCTGCTCTTTTTGCTGGCTTCACTTGCCAGTACCTTCCCTGCCAGTTGCTTTAATGGCTTTGCCTGCCAGTATTTCAGCTGCCAGTAGCTTCACTGGCTTCACCTGCCAGTACTTGCCTTGCCAGTAGCTTCAACGGCTTCACTTGCAGGTACCTTCCTGCCAGTAGCTTCAACGGCTTCCCTTGCCAGTACTTGCGTTGCCAGTAGCTTCAACGGCTTCACTTGCCAGTGCCTTCCCTGCCAGTAGCTTCACCGGCTTCACTTGCCAGTACTTGTCTTGCCAGTAGCTTCAACAGCTTCACTTGCCAGTATTTCAGCTGCCAGTAGATTTGCCGGCTACTGTTACAGGCACGCAAAGCTGTTTGGAGTTACTGGGTCCTGGTAGGGCATGGACCTGCAGTAGGGTTGTGCACTGCTCTGGATCCTGGGCTCCACCCCTTGCCCTTGGCTTTCCTCCCTTGTTCTTTTGGGTTTCCTGCTCATTTTGCTGGCTTCACTTGCCAGTACCTTCCCTGCCAGTTGCTTTAATGGCTTTGCCTGCCAGAATTTCAGATGCCAGTAGCTTAAACGGCTTCACTTGCAGGTACCTTCCTGCCAGTAGGTTCACTGGCTTCACTTGCCATTACTTGCGTTGCCAGTAGCTTCAACAGCTTCACCTGCCAGTATTTCAGCTGCCAGTAGATTTGTCGGATACTGTTACAGGCACGCAAAGCTGTTGGAGCTACTGGGTACTGGTAGGGCATGGACCTGCAAGTAGGCTTGTGCACTGCTCTGGATCCGAATCTCAAATCCAATCCAGATCGGGGTGATTTGGACCTCTTTTAAGCAGATCTGAGGCAGATCGGGTCGGTCCAAATCGTTGCTAGGTGTATCCGGTCGCTCCGAATCGATTCAGATCAATTCGGAAATTCAAACTTTTTTTCAAGGACTACACGTAGGAATTTACAAAAAAACCATTAGTCTCTTATTTTTTAAGGTAAAGACATGAAATTTGTCAGTATAACAGCACAAGTAGGGCTTCAGGTTGGAAATATTTGAAGCACATCTGTTCATACCCTGATCTTTATATGATTTCCCCTTCAACCGCTCCTCTCCCTGTTTACAAGAATTAAATATTTTATAAGACATATCCTTGGTTCCAACTCTTGCCCTTAGCTTTTTTTGACCTGCCAATAGTTTCACCGGCTTCAAAAAGGGGATCACATTTCTCTAGTGAAAATCACACATTTATTTCAAATTGCACTTTAGAAGGACATCAATAGTCTGAAACACATTGGCATTGAATAAATATTTTCTAAGATATATCCTAGGCTCCACCCCTTGCCGTTCGCTTTCCTCCCTTGTTCTTTTGGGTTTCCTGCTCTTTTTGCCGGCTTCACCTGCCAGTACTTTGCCTTCCAGCAGCTTCAACGGCTTCATTTGCCAGTATCTTCCCTGCGAGTTGCTTTAATGGCTTCTCTGACCAGTATCTTCCCTGCCAGTAGCTTCTATGGCTTTGCCTGCCAGTACCTTCCCTGCCAGTAGCTTCAATGGTTTCACTTGCCAGTACCTTTCAGCTGTCAGTAGCGTCAAAGGCTTCACCTGCAAGTACTTGCCTTGCCAGTAGCTTCAATGGCTTCACTTGCCAGTACTTGCCTTGCCAGTAGCTTCAACGGCTTCACTTGCCAGTACTTGCCTTGACGGTAGGTTTAACGGCTTCACTTACCATTATCTTCCTTGACAGAAGATTCAACAGCTTCACCTGCCAGTATTTCAGCTGCCAGCAGATTTGTCCGCTACTGTTACAGGTATGCAAAGCTCTTGGAGCTACTGGGTATTGGTAGGGCATTGACCAGCCAGTAGGCTTGTGAACTGCTCTGGATCCGAATTTCAAATCCGATCCAGATCGGGGTGATTTGGACCACTTTTAAGCAGATCTGAGGCAGATCGGGTCGGTCCAAATCGTTGCTAGGTGTATCCGGTCGCTCCGAATCGATTCAGATCAATTCGGAAATTCAGACTTTTTTTCAAGGACTCCACCCCTTGCCCTTGGCTTTACTCCCTTGTTCTTTTGGGTTTCCTGCTCTTTTTGTTGGCTTCACTTGCCAGTACCTTCCCTGCCAGTTGCTTTAATGGCTTTGCCTGCCAGTATTTCAGCTGCCAGTAGCTTCACCGGCTTCACCTGCCAGTACTTGCCTTGCCAGTAGCTTCAATGGCTTCACTTGCCAGTACCTTCCCTGCCAGTAGTATCAACGGTTTCACTTGCCAGTACCTTCCCTGCCAGTAGCTTCAACGGCTTCACTTACCAGTATCTTCCCTTCCAGTAGTTTCTATGGCTTCGCCTGCCAGTACTTGACTTGCCAATAGATTCAACGGCTTCACTTGCCGGTACCTTCCCTTCCAGTAGCTTCACCGTCTTCACTTGCCAGTACTTGCCTTGCCAATAGTTTCACCGGCTTCACAAAGGGGATCACTTTGCTCTAGTGAAAATCACACATTTATTTCAAATTGCCCTGAAGAAGGACATCAATAGTCTGAAACACATTGGCAATGAATAAATATTTTCGAAGATATATCCTGGGCTCCACCCCTTGCCCTTGGTTTTCCTCCTTTTTTCTTTTGGGTTTTCTGCTCTTTTTGCTGGCTTCACTTGCCAGTACCTTCCCTGCCAGTTGTTTAATGGCTTTGCTTGCCAGTATTTCAGCTGCCAGTAGCTTCACCGGCTTCACCTGCCAGTACTTGCCTTGCCAGTAGCTTCAACGGCTTCACTTGCCAGTACTTTACCTGCCAGTAGCTTCACCTGCTTCACTTGCCAGTACTTGCCTTGCCAGTAGCTTCAACGGCTTCACCTGCAAGTATTTCAGCTGCCAGTAGATTTGTCGGCTACTGTTACAGGCACGCAAAGCTGTTGGAGCTACTGGGTACTGGAAGGGCATGGACCTGCCAGTAGGGTTGTGCACTGCTCTGGATCCAAATCTCAAATCCGATCCAGATTGAGGTGATTTGGACCTCTTTTAAGCAGACCTGAGGCAGATCGGGTCGGTCCAAATCGTTGCTAGGTGTATCCGGTCGCTCGGAATCGATTCAGATCAATTCGGAAATGCAGACTTTTTTTCAAGGACTACACGTAGGAATTTACAAAAAACCCATTAATCTCTTATTTTTTAAGGTAAAGACATGAAATTTGTCAGTATAACATCACAAGCAGGGCTTTAGGTTGGCAAACTTTGAAGCACATCCGGTCATATCCTGATCTCTATATGATTTCCCCTTCAACCGCTCCTCTCCCCGTTTACAAAAATTAAATATTTTAAAAGACATATCCTTG
Organism: Elgaria multicarinata webbii; assembly: GCF_023053635.1. Taxonomy (NCBI): domain Eukaryota; kingdom Metazoa; phylum Chordata; class Lepidosauria; order Squamata; family Anguidae; genus Elgaria; species Elgaria multicarinata. The sequence goes on from NC_086184.1 coordinate 12,806,782, forward strand.
GTTCCAACCCTTGCCCTTGGCTTTTTTTGACCTGCCAATAGTTTCACCGGCTTCACAAAGGGGATCACTTTGCTCTAGTGAAAATCACACATTTATTTCAAATTGCCCTGAAGAAGGACATCAATAGTCTGAAACACATTGGCAATGAATAAATATTTTCGAAGATATATCCTGGGCTCCACCCCTTGCCCTTGGTTTTCCTCCTTTTTTCTTTTGGGTTTTCTGCTCTTTTTGCTGGCTTCACTTGCCAGTACCTTCCCTGCCAGTTGTTTAATGGCTTTGCTTGCCAGTATTTCAGCTGGCAGTAGCTTCACTGGCTTCACCTGCCAGTACTTGCCTTGCCAGTAGCTTCAACGGCTTCACTTGCCAGTACCTTCCCTGCCAGTAGCTTCAACGGCTTCACTTACCAGTTTCTACCCTTCCAGTAGCTTCTATGGCTTCGCCTGCCAGTACTTGACTTGCCAGTAGCTTCAATGGCTTCACTTGCCAGTACTTGCCTTGCCAGTAGCTTCAACGGCTTCATTTGCCAGTACTTGCCTTGCCAGTAGCTTCAACGGCTTCACTTGCCAGTACTTTACCTGCCAGTAGCTTCAACGCTTTCACTTGCCAGTAGTTGCCTTGCCAGTAGCTTCAACGGCTTCACTTGTCAGTACTTGCCTTGCCAGTAGCTTCAACGGCTTCACTTGCCAGTACTTGCCTTGCCAGTAGCTTCAATGGCTTCACTTGCCAGTAATTGCCTTGCCAGTAGCTTCAACGGCTTCACTTGCCAGTACTTGCCTTGCCAGTAGCTTCAACGGCTTCACTTGCCAGTACTTGCCTTGCCAGTAGCTTCAACGGCTTCACCTGCCAGTATTTCAGCTGCCAGTAGATTTGTCGGCTACTGTTGCAGGCACGCAAAGCTGTTGGAGCTACTGGGTACTGAAAGGGCATGGACCTGCCAGTAGGGTTGTGCACTCCTCTGGATCCAAATCTCAAATCCGATCCAGATCGAGGTGATTTGGACCTCTTTTAAGCAGACCTGAGGCAGATCGGGTCGGTCCAAATCGTTGCTAGGTGTATCCGGTCGCTCCGAATCGATTCAGATCAATTCGGAAATGCAGACTTTTTTTCAAGGACTACACGTAGGAATTTACAAAAAACCCATTAATCTCTTATTTTTTAAGGTAAAGACATGAAATTTGTCAGTATAACATCACAAGCAGGGCTTTAGGTTGGCAAACTTTGAAGCACATCCGGTCATATCCTGATCTCTATATGATTTCCCCTTCAACCGCTCCTCTCCCCGTTTACAAAAATTAAATATTTTAAAAGACATATCCTTGGTTCCAACCCTTGCCCTTGGCTTTTTTTGACCTGCCAATAGTTTCACCGGCTTCACAAAGGGGATCACTTTGCTCTAGTGAAAATCACACATTTATTTCAAATTGCCCTGAAGAAGGACATCAATAGTCTGAAACACATTGGCAATGAATAAATATTTTCGAAGATATATCCTGGGCTCCACCCCTTGCCCTTGGTTTTCCTCCTTTTTTCTTTTGGGTTTTCTGCTCTTTTTGCTGGCTTCACTTGCCAGTACCTTCCCTGCCAGTTGTTTAATGGCTTTGCTTGCCAGTATTTCAGCTGGCAGTAGCTTCACTGGCTTCACCTGCCAGTACTTGCCTTGCCAGTAGCTTCAACGGCTTCACTTGCCAGTACCTTCCCTGCCAGTAGCTTCAACGGCTTCACTTACCAGTTTCTACCCTTCCAGTAGCTTCTATGGCTTCGCCTGCCAGTACTTGACTTGCCAGTAGCTTCAATGGCTTCACTTGCCAGTACTTGCCTTGCCAGTAGCTTCAACGGCTTCATTTGCCAGTACTTGCCTTGCCAGTAGCTTCAACGGCTTCACTTGCCAGTACTTTACCTGCCAGTAGCTTCAACGCTTTCACTTGCCAGTAGTTGCCTTGCCAGTAGCTTCAACGGCTTCACTTGTCAGTACTTGCCTTGCCAGTAGCTTCAACGGCTTCACTTGCCAGTACTTGCCTTGCCAGTAGCTTCAATGGCTTCACTTGCCAGTAATTGCCTTGCCAGTAGCTTCAACGGCTTCACTTGCCAGTACTTGCCTTGCCAGTAGCTTCAACGGCTTCACTTGCCAGTACTTGCCTTGCCAGTAGCTTCAACGGCTTCACCTGCCAGTATTTCAGCTGCCAGTAGATTTGTCGGCTACTGTTGCAGGCACGCAAAGCTGTTGGAGCTACTGGGTACTGAAAGGGCATGGACCTGCCAGTAGGGTTGTGCACTCCTCTGGATCCAAATCTCAAATCCGATCCAGATCGAGGTGATTTGGACCTCTTTTAAGCAGACCTGAGGCAGATCGGGTCGGTCCAAATCGTTGCTAGGTGTATCCGGTCGCTCCGAATCGATTCAGATGAATTCGGAAATGCAGACTTTTTTTCAAGGACTACACGTAGGAATTTACAAAAAACGCATTAATCTCTTATTTTTTAAGGTAAAGACATGAAATTTGTCAGTATAACAGCACAAGTAGGGCTTTAGGTTGGCAAAATTTGAAGCACATCCGGTCATATCCTGATCTCTATATGATTTCCCCTTCAACCGCTCCTCTCCCCGTTTACAAAAATTAAGTATTTTAAAAGACATATCCTTGGTTCCAACCCTTGCCCTTGGCTTTTTTTGACCTGCCAATAGTTTCACCGGCTTCACAAAGGGGATCACTTTGCTCTAGTGAAAATCACACATTTATTTCAAATTGCCCTGAAGAAGGACATCAATAGTCTGAAACACATTGGCAATGAATAAATATTTTCGAAGATATATCCTGGGCTCCACCCCTTGCCCTTGGTTTTCATCCTTTTTTCTTTTGGGTTTTCAGCTCTTTTTGCTGGATTCACTTGCCAGTACCTTCCCTGCCAGTTGTTTAATGGCTTTGCTTGCCAGTATTTCAGCTGGCAGTAGCTTCACCGGCTTCACCTGCCAGTACTTGCCTTGCCAGTAGCTTCAACGGATTCACTTGCCAGTACCTTCCCTGCCAGTAGCTTCAACGGCTTCACTTGCCAGTACCTTCCCTGCCAGTAGCTTCAACGGCTTCACTTACCAGTATCTTCCCTTCCAGTAGCTTCTATGGCTTCGCCTGCCAGTACTTGACTTGCCAGTAGCTTCAATGGCTTCACTTGACAGTACTTGCCTTGATAGTAGCTTCAACGGCTTCACATGCCAGTACTTGCCTTGCCAGTAGCTTCAAAGGCTTCACTTGCCAGTACCTTCCCTGCCAGTAGCTTCAACGGCTTCACTTGCCAGTACTTGCCTTGCCAGTAGTTTCACCGGCTTCACTTGCCAGTTCTTGCATTGCCAGTAGCTTCAACGGCTTCACTTGCCAGTACTTGCCTTGCCTTTAGCTTCACCGTCTTCACTTGCCAGTACTTGCCTTGCCAGTAGCTTCAATGGCTTCACTTGCCAGTAATTGCCTTGCCAGTAGCTTCAACGGCTTCACTTGCCAGTACTTGCCTTGCCAGTAGCTTCAACGGCTTCACTTGCCAGTACTTGCCTTGCCAGTAGCTTCAACGGCTTCACCTGCCAGTATTTCAGCTGCCAGTAGATTTGTCGGCTACTGTTGCAGGCACGCAAAGCTGTTGGAGCTACTGGGTACTGAAAGGGCATGGACCTGCCAGTAGGGTTGTGCACTCCTCTGGATCCAAATCTCAAATCCGATCCAGATCGAGGTGATTTGGACCTCTTTTAAGCAGACCTGAGGCAGATCGGGTCAGTCCAAATCGTTGCTAGGTGTATCCGGTCGCTCCGAATCGATTCAGATCAATTCGGAAATGCAGACTTTTTTTCAAGGACTACACGTAGGAATTTACAAAAAACCCATTAATCTCTTATTTTTTAAGGTAAAGACATGAAATTTGTCAGTATAACATCACAAGCAGGGCTTTAGGTTGGCAAACTTTGAAGCACATCCGGTCATATCCTGATCTCTATATGATTTCCCCTTCAACCGCTCCTCTCCCCGTTTACAAAAATTAAATATTTTAAAAGACATATCCTTGGTTCCAACCCTTGCCCTTGGCTTTTTTTGACCTGCCAATAGTTTCACCGGCTTCACAAAGGGGATCACTTTGCTCTAGTGAAAATCACACATTTATTTCAAATTGCCCTGAAGAAGGACATCAATAGTCTGAAACACATTGGCAATGAATAAATATTTTCGAAGATATATCCTGGGCTCCACCCCTTGCCCTTGGTTTTCCTCCTTTTTTCTTTTGGGTTTTCTGCTCTTTTTGCTGGCTTCACTTGCCAGTACCTTCCCTGCCAGTTGTTTAATGGCTTTGCTTGCCAGTATTTCAGCTGGCAGTAGCTTCACTGGCTTCACCTGCCAGTACTTGCCTTGCCAGTAGCTTCAACGGCTTCACTTGCCAGTACCTTCCCTGCCAGTAGCTTCAACGGCTTCACTTACCAGTTTCTACCCTTCCAGTAGCTTCTATGGCTTCGCCTGCCAGTACTTGACTTGCCAGTAGCTTCAATGGCTTCACTTGCCAGTACTTGCCTTGCCAGTAGCTTCAACGGCTTCATTTGCCAGTACTTGCCTTGCCAGTAGCTTCAACGGCTTCACTTGCCAGTACTTTACCTGCCAGTAGCTTCAACGCTTTCACTTGCCAGTAGTTGCCTTGCCAGTAGCTTCAACGGCTTCACTTGTCAGTACTTGCCTTGCCAGTAGCTTCAACGGCTTCACTTGCCAGTACTTGCCTTGCCAGTAGCTTCAATGGCTTCACTTGCCAGTAATTGCCTTGCCAGTAGCTTCAACGGCTTCACTTGCCAGTACTTGCCTTGCCAGTAGCTTCAACGGCTTCACTTGCCAGTACTTGCCTTGCCAGTAGCTTCAACGGCTTCACCTGCCAGTATTTCAGCTGCCAGTAGATTTGTCGGCTACTGTTGCAGGCACGCAAAGCTGTTGGAGCTACTGGGTACTGAAAGGGCATGGACCTGCCAGTAGGGTTGTGCACTCCTCTGGATCCAAATCTCAAATCCGATCCAGATCGAGGTGATTTGGACCTCTTTTAAGCAGACCTGAGGCAGATCGGGTCGGTCCAAATCGTTGCTAGGTGTATCCGGTCGCTCCGAATCGATTCAGATGAATTCGGAAATGCAGACTTTTTTTCAAGGACTACACGTAGGAATTTACAAAAAACGCATTAATCTCTTATTTTTTAAGGTAAAGACATGAAATTTGTCAGTATAACAGCACAAGTAGGGCTTTAGGTTGGCAAAATTTGAAGCACATCCGGTCATATCCTGATCTCTATATGATTTCCCCTTCAACCGCTCCTCTCCCCGTTTACAAAAATTAAGTATTTTAAAAGACATATCCTTGGTTCCAACCCTTGCCCTTGGCTTTTTTTGACCTGCCAATAGTTTCACCGGCTTCACAAAGGGGATCACTTTGCTCTAGTGAAAATCACACATTTATTTCAAATTGCCCTGAAGAAGGACATCAATAGTCTGAAACACATTGGCAATGAATAAATATTTTCGAAGATATATCCTGGGCTCCACCCCTTGCCCTTGGTTTTCATCCTTTTTTCTTTTGGGTTTTCAGCTCTTTTTGCTGGATTCACTTGCCAGTACCTTCCCTGCCAGTTGTTTAATGGCTTTGCTTGCCAGTATTTCAGCTGGCAGTAGCTTCACCGGCTTCACCTGCCAGTACTTGCCTTGCCAGTAGCTTCAACGGATTCACTTGCCAGTACCTTCCCTGCCAGTAGCTTCAACGGCTTCACTTGCCAGTACCTTCCCTGCCAGTAGCTTCAACGGCTTCACTTACCAGTATCTTCCCTTCCAGTAGCTTCTATGGCTTCGCCTGCCAGTACTTGACTTGCCAGTAGCTTCAATGGCTTCACTTGACAGTACTTGCCTTGATAGTAGCTTCAACGGCTTCACATGCCAGTACTTGCCTTGCCAGTAGCTTCAAAGGCTTCACTTGCCAGTACCTTCCCTGCCAGTAGCTTCAACGGCTTCACTTGCCAGTACTTGCCTTGCCAGTAGTTTCACCGGCTTCACTTGCCAGTTCTTGCATTGCCAGTAGCTTCAACGGCTTCACTTGCCAGTACTTGCCTTGCCTTTAGCTTCACCGTCTTCACTTGCCAGTACTTGCCTTGCCAGTAGCTTCAACGGCTTCACTTGCTAGTCCTTGCCTTGCCAGTAGCTTAAACGGCTTCACTTGCCAGTACTTGCCTTGCCAGTAGCTTCAATGGCTTCACTTGCCAGTACTTGCTTGCCAGTAGCTTCAACAGCTTCACCTGCCAGTATTACAGCTGCCAGTAGATTTGTCGGCTTCTGTTACAGGCACGCAAAGCTGTTGGAGCTACTGGGTACTGGTAGGGCATGGACCTGCCAGTAGGGTTGTGCACTGCTCTGGATCCGAATCTCAAATCCGATCCAGATCGAGGTGATTTGGACCTCTTTTAAGCAGATCTGAGGCAGATCGGGTCGGTCCAAATCGTTGCTAGGTGTATCCGGTCGCTCTGAATCGATTCAGATCAATTCGGAAATGCAGACTTTTTTTCAAGGACTACACGTAGGAATTTACAAAAAACCCATTAATCTCTTATTTTTTAAGGTAAAGACATGAAATTTGTCAGTATAACAGCACAAGTAGGGCTTTAGGTTGGCAAAATTTGAAGCACATAAGGTCATATCCTGATCTTTATATGATTTCCCCTTCAACCGCTCCTCTCCCCGTTTACACAAATTAAATATTTTAAAAGACATGTTCTTGGTTCCAACCCTTGCCCTTGGCTTTTTTTGACCTGCCAATAGTTTCACCGGCTTCACAAAGGGGATCACTTTGCTGTAGTGAAAATCACACATTTATTTCAAATTGCCATGAAGAAGGACATCAATAGTCTGAAACACATTGGCAATGAATAAATATTTTCTAAGATATATCCTGGGCTCCACCCCTTGCCCTTGGCTTTCCACCTTTGTTCTTTTGGGTTTTCTGCTCTTTTTGCTTGCTTCACTTGCCAGTACCTTTCCTGCCAGTTGCTTTAATGGCTTTGCCTGCCAGCATTTCAGCGGCCAGTAGCTTCACCGGCTTCACCTGCCAGTACTTGCCTTGCCAGTAGCTTCAACGGCTTCACTTGCCAGTACCTTCCCTGCCATTAGCTTCAACGGCTTCACTTGCCATTACTTGGCTTGCAAGTAGCTTCACCGCCTTCACTTGCCAGTACTTGCCTTGCCAGTAGCTTCACTGGCTTCACTTGCCAGTACTTGCCTTGCCAGTAGCTTCAATGGCTTCACTTGCCAGTACTTGCCTTGAAGTAGCTTCACCGGCTTCACTTGCCAGTACTTGCGTTATTTCAAACTGCCCTGAAGAAGGACATCAATAGTCTGAAACACATTGGCAATGAATAAATATTTTCTTAGATATATCCTGGGCTCCACCCCTTGCCCTTGGCTTTCCTCCTTTTTTCTTTTGGGTTTTCTGCTCTTTTTGCTGGCTTCACTTGCCAGTACCTTCCCTGCCAGTTGTTTAATGGCTTTGCTTGCCAGTATTTCAGCTGCCAGTAGCTTCACTGGCTTCACCTGCCAGTACTTGCCTTGCCAGTAGCTTCAACGGCTTCACTTGCCAGTACCTTCCCTGCCAGTAGCTTCAACGGCTTCACTTGCCAGTACCTTCCCTGCCAGTAGCTTCAACGGCTTCACTTACCAGTTTCTACCCTTCCAGTAGCTTCTATGGCTTCGCCTGCCAGTACTTGACTTGCCAGTAGCTTCAATGGCTTCACTTGCCAGTACTTGCCTTGCCAGTAGCTTCAACGGCTTCATTTGCCAGTACTTGCCTTGCCAGTAGCTTCAACGGCTTCACTTGCCAGTACTTTACCTGCCAGTAGCTTCAACGCTTTCACTTGCCAGTAGTTGCCTTGCCAGTAGCTTCAACGGCTTCACTTGTCAGTACTTGCCTTGCCAGTAGCTTCAACGGCTTCACTTGCCAGTACTTGCCTTGCCAGTAGCTTCAATGGCTTCACTTGCCAGTAATTGCCTTGCCAGTAGCTTCAACGGCTTCACTTGCCAGTACTTGCCTTGCCAGTAGCTTCAACGGCTTCACTTGCCAGTACTTGCCTTGCCAGTAGCTTCAACGGCTTCACCTGCCAGTATTTCAGCTGCCAGTAGATTTGTCGGCTACTGTTGCAGGCACGCAAAGCTGTTGGAGCTACTGGGTACTGAAAGGGCATGGACCTGCCAGTAGGGTTGTGCACTCCTCTGGATCCAAATCTCAAATCCGATCCAGATCGAGGTGATTTGGACCTCTTTTAAGCAGACCTGAGGCAGATCGGGTCGGTCCAAATCGTTGCTAGGTGTATCCGGTCGCTCCGAATCGATTCAGATGAATTCGGAAATGCAGACTTTTTTTCAAGGACTACACGTAGGAATTTACAAAAAACGCATTAATCTCTTATTTTTTAAGGTAAAGACATGAAATTTGTCAGTATAACAGCACAAGTAGGGCTTTAGGTTGGCAAAATTTGAAGCACATCCGGTCATATCCTGATCTCTATATGATTTCCCCTTCAACCGCTCCTCTCCCCGTTTACAAAAATTAAGTATTTTAAAAGACATATCCTTGGTTCCAACCCTTGCCCTTGGCTTTTTTTGACCTGCCAATAGTTTCACCGGCTTCACAAAGGGGATCACTTTGCTCTAGTGAAAATCACACATTTATTTCAAATTGCCCTGAAGAAGGACATCAATAGTCTGAAACACATTGGCAATGAATAAATATTTTCGAAGATATATCCTGGGCTCCACCCCTTGCCCTTGGTTTTCATCCTTTTTTCTTTTGGGTTTTCAGCTCTTTTTGCTGGATTCACTTGCCAGTACCTTCCCTGCCAGTTGTTTAATGGCTTTGCTTGCCAGTATTTCAGCTGGCAGTAGCTTCACCGGCTTCACCTGCCAGTACTTGCCTTGCCAGTAGCTTCAACGGATTCACTTGCCAGTACCTTCCCTGCCAGTAGCTTCAACGGCTTCACTTGCCAGTACCTTCCCTGCCAGTAGCTTCAACGGCTTCACTTACCAGTATCTTCCCTTCCAGTAGCTTCTATGGCTTCGCCTGCCAGTACTTGACTTGCCAGTAGCTTCAATGGCTTCACTTGACAGTACTTGCCTTGATAGTAGCTTCAACGGCTTCACATGCCAGTACTTGCCTTGCCAGTAGCTTCAAAGGCTTCACTTGCCAGTACCTTCCCTGCCAGTAGCTTCAACGGCTTCACTTGCCAGTACTTGCCTTGCCAGTAGTTTCACCGGCTTCACTTGCCAGTTCTTGCATTGCCAGTAGCTTCAACGGCTTCACTTGCCAGTACTTGCCTTGCCTTTAGCTTCACCGTCTTCACTTGCCAGTACTTGCCTTGCCAGTAGCTTCAACGGCTTCACTTGCTAGTCCTTGCCTTGCCAGTAGCTTAAACGGCTTCACTTGCCAGTACTTGCCTTGCCAGTAGCTTCAATGGCTTCACTTGCCAGTACTTGCTTGCCAGTAGCTTCAACGGCTTCACTTGCCAGTACTTGCGTTGCCAGTAGCTTCAACAGCTTCACCTGCCAGTATTACAGCTGCCAGTAGATTTGTCGGCTTCTGTTACAGGCACGCAAAGCTGTTGGAGCTACTGGGTACTGGTAGGGCATGGACCTGCCAGTAGGGTTGTGCACTGCTCTGGATCCGAATCTCAAATCCGATCCAGATCGAGGTGATTTGGACCTCTTTTAAGCAGATCTGAGGCAGATCGGGTCGGTCCAAATCGTTGCTAGGTGTATCCGGTCGCTCCGAATCGATTCAGATCAATTCGGAAATGCAGACTTTTTTTCAAGGACTACACGTAGGAATTTACAAAAAAACCATTAATCTCTTATTTTTTAAGGTAAAGACATGAAATTTGTCAGTATAACAGCACAAGTAGGGCTTTAGGTTGGCAAAATTTGAAGCACATAAGGTCATATCCTGATCTTTATATGATTTCCCCTTCAACCGCTCCTCTCCCCGTTTACACAAATTAAATATTTTAAAAGACATGTTCTTGGTTCCAACCCTTGCCCTTGGCTTTTTTTGACCTGCCAATAGTTTCACCGGCTTCACAAAGGGGATCACTTTGCTGTAGTGAAAATCACACATTTATTTCAAATTGCCATGAAGAAGGACATCAATAGTCTGAAACACATTGGCAATGAATAAATATTTTCTAAGATATATCCTGGGCTCCACCCCTTGCCCTTGGCTTTCCACCTTTGTTCTTTTGGGTTTTCTGCTCTTTTTGCTTGCTTCACTTGCCAGTACCTTTCCTGCCAGTTGCTTTAATGGCTTTGCCTGCCAGTATTTCAGCGGCCAGTAGCTTCACCGGCTTCACCTGCCAGTACTTGCCTTGCCAGTAGCTTCAACGGCTTCACTTGCCAGTACCTTCCCTGCCATTAGCTTCAACGGCTTCACTTGCCATTACTTGGCTTGCAAGTAGCTTCACCGCCTTCACTTGCCAGTACTTGCCTTGCCAGTAGCTTCACTGGCTTCACTTGCCAGTACTTGCCTTGCCAGTAGCTTCAATGGCTTCACTTGCCAGTACTTGCCTTGAAGTAGCTTCACCGGCTTCACTTGCCAGTACTTGCGTTATTTCAAACTGCCCTGAAGAAGGACATCAATAGTCTGAAACACATTGGCAATGAATAAATATTTTCTTAGATATATCCTGGGCTCCACCCCTTGCCCTTGGCTTTCCTCCTTTTTTCTTTTGGGTTTTCTGCTCTTTTTGCTGGCTTCACTTGCCAGTACCTTCCCTGCCAGTTGTTTAATGGCTTTGCTTGCCAGTATTTCAGCTGCCAGTAGCTTCACTGGCTTCACCTGCCAGTACTTGCCTTGCCAGTAGTTTCAACGGCTTCACTTGCCAGTACCTTCCCTGCCAGTAGCTTCAACGGCTTCACTTGCCAGTACCTTCCCTGCCAGTAGCTTCAACGGCTTCACTTACCAGTTTCTACCCTTCCAGTAGCTTCTATGGCTTCGCCTGCCAGTACTTGACTTGCCAGTAGCTTCAATGGCTTCACTTGCCAGTACTTGCCTTGCCAGTAGCTTCAACGGCTTCATTTGCCAGTACTTGCCTTGCCAGTAGCTTCAACGGCTTCACTTGCCAGTACTTTACCTGCCAGTAGCTTCAACGCTTTCACTTGCCAGTAGTTGCCTTGCCAGTAGCTTCAACGGCTTCACTTGTCAGTACTTGCCTTGCCAGTAGCTTCAACGGCTTCACTTGCCAGTACTTGCCTTGCCAGTAGCTTCAATGGCTTCACTTGCCAGTAATTGCCTTGCCAGTAGCTTCAACGGCTTCACTTGCCAGTACTTGCCTTGCCAGTAGCTTCAACGGCTTCACTTGCCAGTACTTGCGTTGCCAGTAGCTTCAACGGCTTCACCTGCCAGTATTTCAGCTGCCAGTAGATTTGTCGGCTACTGTTGCAGGCACGCAAAGCTGTTGGAGCTACTGGGTACTGAAAGGGCATGGACCTGCCAGTAGGGTTGTGCACTCCTCTGGATCCAAATCTCAAATCCGATCCAGATCGAGGTGATTTGGACCTCTTTTAAGCAGACCTGAGGCAGATCGGGTCGGTCCAAATCGTTGCTAGGTGTATCCGGTCGCTCCGAATCGATTCAGATGAATTCGGAAATGCAGACTTTTTTCAAGGACTACACGTAGGAATTTACAAAAAACGCATTAATCTCTTATTTTTTAAGGTAAAGACATGAAATTTGTCAGTATAACAGCACAAGTAGGGCTTTAGGTTGGCAAAATTTGAAGCACATCCGGTCATATCCTGATCTCTATATGATTTCCCCTTCAACCGCTCCTCTCCCCGTTTACAAAAATTAAGTATTTTAAAAGACATATCCTTGGTTCCAACCCTTGCCCTTGGCTTTTTTTGACCTGCCAATAGTTTCACCGGCTTCACAAAGGGGATCACTTTGCTCTAGTGAAAATCACACATTTATTTCAAATTGCCCTGAAGAAGGACATCAATAGTCTGAAACACATTGGCAATGAATAAATATTTTCGAAGATATATCCTGGGCTCCACCCCTTGCCCTTGGTTTTCATCCTTTTTTCTTTTGGGTTTTCAGCTCTTTTTGCTGGATTCACTTGCCAGTACCTTCCCTGCCAGTTGTTTAATGGCTTTGCTTGCCAGTATTTCAGCTGGCAGTAGCTTCACCGGCTTCACCTGCCAGTACTTGCCTTGCCAGTAGCTTCAACGGATTCACTTGCCAGTACCTTCCCTGCCAGTAGCTTCAACGGCTTCACTTGCCAGTACCTTCCCTGCCAGTAGCTTCAACGGCTTCACTTACCAGTATCTTCCCTTCCAGTAGCTTCTATGGCTTCGCCTGCCAGTACTTGACTTGCCAGTAGCTTCAATGGCTTCACTTGACAGTACTTGCCTTGATAGTAGCTTCAACGGCTTCACATGCCAGTACTTGCCTTGCCAGTAGCTTCAAAGGCTTCACTTGCCAGTACCTTCCCTGCCAGTAGCTTCAACGGCTTCACTTGCCAGTACTTGCCTTGCCAGTAGTTTCACCGGCTTCACTTGCCAGTTCTTGCATTGCCAGTAGCTTCAACGGCTTCACTTGCCAGTACTTGCCTTGCCTTTAGCTTCACCGTCTTCACTTGCCAGTACTTGCCTTGCCAGTAGCTTCAACGGCTTCACTTGCTAGTCCTTGCCTTGCCAGTAGCTTAAACGGCTTCACTTGCCAGTACTTGCCTTGCCAGTAGCTTCAATGGCTTCACTTGCCAGTACTTGCTTGCCAGTAGCTTCAACGGCTTCACTTGCCAGTACTTGCGTTGCCAGTAGCTTCAACAGCTTCACCTGCCAGTATTACAGCTGCCAGTAGATTTGTCGGCTTCTGTTACAGGCACGCAAAGCTGTTGGAGCTACTGGGTACTGGTAGGGCATGGACCTGCCAGTAGGGTTGTGCACTGCTCTGGATCCGAATCTCAAATCCGATCCAGATCGAGGTGATTTGGACCTCTTTTAAGCAGATCTGAGGCAGATCGGGTCGGTCCAAATCGTTGCTAGGTGTATCCGGTCGCTCTGAATCGATTCAGATCAATTCGGAAATGGAGACTTTTTTTCAAGGACTACACGTAGGAATTTACAAAAAACCCATTAATCTCTTATTTTTTAAGGTAAAGACATGAAATTTGTCAGTATAACAGCACAAGTAGGGCTTTAGGTTGGCAAAATTTGAAGCACATAAGGTCATATCCTGATCTTTATATGATTTCCCCTTCAACCGCTCCTCTCCCCGTTTACACAAATTAAATATTTTAAAAGACATGTTCTTGGTTCCAACCCTTGCCCTTGGCTTTTTTTGACCTGCCAATAGTTTCACCGGCTTCACAAAGGGGATCACTTTGCTCTAGTGAAAATCACACATTTATTTCAAATTGCCATGAAGAAGGACATCAATAGTCTGAAACACATTGGCAATGAATAAATATTTTCTAAGATATATCCTGGGCTCCACCCCTTGCCCTTGGCTTTCCACCTTTGTTCTTTTGGGTTTTCTGCTCTTTTTGCTTGCTTCACTTGCCAGTACCTTTCCTGCCAGTTGCTTTAATGGCTTTGCCTGCCAGTATTTCAGCGGCCAGTAGCTTCACCGGCTTCACCTGCCAGTACTTGCCTTGCCAGTAGCTTCAACGGCTTCACTTGCCAGTACCTTCCCTGCCATTAGCTTCAACGGCTTCACTTGCCATTACTTGGCTTGCAAGTAGCTTCACCGCCTTCACTTGCCAGTACTTGCCTTGCCAGTAGCTTCACTGGCTTCACTTGCCAGTACTTGCCTTGCCAGTAGCTTCAATGGCTTCACTTGCCAGTACTTGCCTTGAAGTAGCTTCACCGGCTTCACTTGCCAGTACTTGCGTTATTTCAAACTGCCCTGAAGAAGGACATCAATAGTCTGAAACACATTGGCAATGAATAAATATTTTCTTAGATATATCCTGGGCTCCACCCCTTGCCCTTGGCTTTCCTCCTTTTTTCTTTTGGGTTTTCTGCTCTTTTTGCTGGCTTCACTTGCCAGTACCTTCCCTGCCAGTTGTTTAATGGCTTTGCTTGCCAGTATTTCAGCTGCCAGTAGCTTCACTGGCTTCACCTGCCAGTACTTGCCTTGCCAGTAGCTTCAACGGCTTCACTTGCCAGTACCTTCCCTGCCAGTAGCTTCAACGGCTTCACTTGCCAGTACCTTCCCTGCCAGTAGCTTCAACGGCTTCACTTACCAGTTTCTACCCTTCCAGTAGCTTCTATGGCTTCGCCTGCCAGTACTTGACTTGCCAGTAGCTTCAATGGCTTCATTTGCCAGTACTTGCCTTGCCAGTAGCTTCAACGGCTTCACTTGCCAGTACTTGCCTTGCCAGTAGCTTCAACGGCTTGACTTGCCAGTACTTGCCTGCCAGTAGCTTCAACGGCTTCACTTGCCAGTACTTGCCTTGCCAGTAGCTTCAATGGCTTCACTTGCCAGTACTTGCCTTGCTAGTAGCTTCAATGGCTTCACTTGCCAGTACTTGCCTTGAAGTAGCTTCACCAGCTTCACTTGCCAGTACTTGCGTTGCCAGTAGCTTCAACGGCTTCACCTGCCAGTATTTCAGCTGCCAGTAGATTTGTCGGCTACTGTTACAGGCACGCAAAGCTGTTGTAGCTACTGGGTACTCGTAGGGCTTGGACCTGCCAGTAGGGTTGTGCACTGCTCTGGATCCAAATCTCAAATCCGATCCAGATCGAGGTGTTTTGGACCTCTTTTAAGCAGATCTGAGGCAGATCGGGTCGGTCCAAATCGTTGCTAGGTGTATCCGGTCGCTCCGAATCGATTCAGATCAATTCGGAAATGCAGACTTTTTTTCAAGGACTACACGTAGGAATTTACAAAAAACCCATTAATCTCTTATTTTTTAAGGTAAAGACATGAAATTTGTAAGTATAACAGCACAAGTAGGGCTTTAGGTTGGCAAAATTTGAAGCACATCCGGTCATATCCTGATCTCTATATGATTTCCCCTTCAACCGCTCCTCTCCCCTTTTACAAAAATTAAATATTTTAAAAGACATATCCTTGGTTCCAACCCTTGCCCTTGGCTTTTTTTGACCTGCCAATAGTTTCACCGGCTTCACAAAGGGGATCACTTTGCTGTAGTGAAAATTAGGGGTGTGCACGGACCCCCCGCTCCGCTTCACTTGCAGATCCGCCATTTTTCGGATCGGGCCGCTCCGCCCCGCCCCCGCTCCGCCCCCTTCCGCTCCGCTCCGCCCGGAGCTCCGGATCCGGATCCGGAGCTCCGTTTCCCCCCCCCCCATAGGCTTGCATTGAAAGCTAAAAAATTATACAACTTTTTTCTGTTCAAGTTAGAAACCTCATGTTTGGCACCATGACACCTCATGGGGATATACACACGCATGCCAAGTTTCAAAGCAATCCCATCATCCCCTGATTTTTGGCGAATTTTTGAAAATCGGGCACCCCACACACAACATCCCTGCGAGGTGGGCAGGGGAGGAGGGAGGGAAGGCAGGCAGGCATGCAGCTGGCATTTCTGGGGGCATAAGGAAGTGAGCCAAGGATAAGCCAGTAATGCATATAAAATGGAATAAATCAATCAATAAACAAAGGAGGGGTGGAATTAAAAGAAGCAGTGTTGCTCAATAAACAGCAAGAAGAATTTTTTAAAAAGGCTATATCTGTCTTTTACCAGCAATAGGGGGACGTGCCCGGGGGAGGGGGAAGTAGCTGCCAGTTCAAGACAATGACAGCCACCAACAGCTCTGAGAAGAAGTAAAACGCTCACTTCAACTCATAACAGGCATTGCTCTACCACTGAAAAGTGACCATTCACTTCAACTCATGATAGGCATTGCTCCACCGTTTTACTCTCTTTGGAAGGCTCTATGGCCTTCCAGTGCAGGAGAGAGTGGGGGCACGTCCACGATGAGATGCCCTAGGGGAGCTCATCCCCTTGCACCACATCGATTCAGTTGTTCACCAAGGTTAGGGTGGGGAGCAGTGCTGTGTTTCTATCTCTTATTCTTGGCTTAGTATATGATTTCAGGTTGTGTTTGTGCATTTGGTGGGGCTACTGTGTTAAAAAACATGGGGAAAAGCCCGTTCAGATGAAGAAAGAGAAGTTTCCCAGAATCCCAAGTTACCTGTTTTGCCTATGCCCTCCTCCAACTTTGGGATCATCATGACCGGGAGCTGACTCTGCCCCTCAGCCCTTTGAAAAAGGTATTTTTCCCGCCGATTTTTTAAAAACTTCTAGCCCGCGACCCGTACGATGCAGAAAGTTGAGAGTGGTCTCAAAATGACCCCCATCCACGACTCTCTGTGCACAAGAATTTTCAGAACGATAGCTTAAACCCCCCCCCAGTTATCCCCGATTCTTTCCCTCAATGCAATCCTATGGGCGAAAAGCCGAAACGCAGTTTGAGCCGCGCGGTTGACCCGATTTTAAAAAAAATATTGCACGTGAACCACAGCACGCAGAAAGTTGAGAGTGGTCTCAAAATGACCCCCATCCACGACTCTCTGTGCACAAGAATTTTCAGAACGATAGCTTAAACCCCCCCCCAGTTATCCCCGATTCTTTCCCTCAATGCAATCCTATGGGCGAAAAGCCGAAACGCAGTTTGAGCCGCGCGGTTGACCCGATTTTTAAAAAAATATTGCACGTGAACCACAGCACGCAGAGAGGTGAGAGTGGTCTCAAAATGACCCCCATCCACGACTCTCTGAGCACAAGAATTTCCAGAGCGATAGCTTCAAAAACAAAATAGTTATGCGCGATTATTTGCCGCAATGCAATCCTATGGCGAAATGTTTTCAAGATGGCGACCGGAGCGCTCCGCCTGAACTCGGAGCTCCGAAAAATGGTCGCTTCTCTTCGCCTTGCTTCTAGGGGGTCCACGGTCCGCTCCTACTCCGCCTCTGGGTAAGGCGGAGCAGGCCAATCCGCTACTGCTTCTACGCTCCTAATCGGAGCGGAGCACATCCCTAGTGAAAATCACACATTTATTTCAAATTGCCCTGAAGAAGGACATCAATAGTCTGAAACACATTGGCAATGAATAAATATTTTCTAAGATATATCCTGGGCTCCACCCCTTGCCCTTGGCTTTCCTCCTTTTTTCTTTATGGTTTTCTGCTCTTTTTGCTGGATTCACTTGCCAGTACCTTCCCTTCCAGTTGTTTAATGGCTTTGCTTGCCAGTATTTCAGCTGTCAGTAGCTTCACCGGCTTCACCTGCCAGTACTTGCCTTGCCAGTAGCTTCAACGGCTTCACTTGCCTTGCCAGTAGCTTCAACGGCTTCACTTGCCAGTACTTGCCTTGCCAGTAGCTTCAATGGCTTCACTTGCCAGTACTTGCCTTGCCAGTAGCTTCAACGGCTTCACTTGCCAGTACTTGCCTTGCCAGTAGCTTCAACGGCTTCACTTGCCAGTACTTGCCTTGCCAGTAGCTTCACCGGCTTCACTTGCCAATACTTGCCTTGCCAGTAGCTTCAACGGCTTCACTTGCCAGTACTTGCTTTGCCAGTAGCTTCAACGGCTTCACCTGCCAGTATTTCAGCTGCCAGTAGATTTGTCGGCTACTGTTACAGACACGCAAAGCTGTTGGAGCTACTGGGTACTGGTAGGGCATGGACCTGCCAGTAGGGTTGTGCACTGCTGTGGATCCGAATCTCAAATCCGATCCAGATCGAGGTGATTTGGACCTCTTTTAAGCAGATCTGAGGCAGATCGGGTCGGTCCAAATCGTTGCTAGGTGTATCCGGTCGCTCCGAATCGATTCAGATCAATTCGGAAATGCAGACTTTTTTTCAAGGACTACACGTAGGAATTTACAAAAAACCCATTAATCTCTTATTTTTTAAGGTAAAGACATGAAATTTGTAAGTATAACAGCACAAGTAGGGCTTTAGGTTGGCAAAATTTGAAGCACATCCGGTCATATCCTGATCTATATATGATTTCCCCTTCAACCGCTCCTCTCCCCGTTTACAAAAATTAAATATTTTAAAAGACATGTCCTTGGTTCCAACCCTTGCCCTTGGCTTTTTTTGACCTGCCAATAGTTTCACCGGCTTCACAAAGGGGATCACTTTGCTCTAGTGAAAATCACACATTTATTTCAAATTGCCCTGAAGAAGGACATCAATAGTCTGAAACACATTGGCAATGAATAAATATTTTGTAAGATATATCCTGGGCTCCACCCTTTGCCCTTGGCTTTCCTCCCTTGTTCTTTTGGGTTTCCTGCTCTTTTTGCTGGCTTCACTTGCCAGTACCTTCCCTGCCAGTTGCTTTAATGGCTTTGCCTACCAGTATTTCAGTTGCCAGTAGCTTCACCGGCTTCACCTGCCAGTACTTGCCTTGCCAGTAGCTTCAACGGCTTCACTTGCCAGGACCTTCCCTGCCAGTAGCTTCAACGGCCTCACTTGCCAGTACCTTCCCTGCCAGTAGCTTCAATGGCTTCACTTACCGGTATCATCCCTTCAAGTAGCTTCTATGGCTTCGCCTGCCAGTACTTGACTTGCCAGTAGCTTCAATGGCTTCACTTGCCAGTACTTGCCTTTCCAGTAGCTTCAACGGCTTCACTTGCCAGTACCTTAACTGCCAGTAGCTTCACCGTCTTCACTTGCCAGTACTTGCCTTGCCAGTAGCTTCAATGGCTTCACTGCCAGTACTTGCCTTGCCAGTAGCTTCAATGGCTTCACTGCCAGTACTTGCCTTGCCAGTAGCTTCAACGGCTTCATTTGCCAGTACTTGCCTTGCCAGTAGCTTCAACCGCTTCACTTGCCAGTACTTGCGTTGCCAGTAGCTTCAACGGCTTCACCTGCCAGTATTTCAGCTGCCAGTAGATTTGTCGGCTACTGTTACAGGCACGCAAAGCTGTTGGAGCTACTGGGTACTGGTAGGGCATGGACCTGCCAGTAGGGTTGTGCACTGCTCTGGATCCGAATCTCAAATCCGATCCAGATCGAGGTGATTTGGACCTCTTTTAAGCAGATCTGAGGCAGATCGGGTCGGTCCAAATCGTTGCTAGGTGTATCCGGTCGCTCCGAATCGATTCAGATCAATTCGGAAATTCAGACTTATTTTCAAGGACTACACGTAGGAATTTACAAAAAACCCATTAATCTCTTATTTTTTAAGGTAAAGACATGAAATTTGTCAGTATAACAGCAGAAGTAGGGCTTTAGGTTGGTAAAATTTGAAGCACATCCGGTCATATCCTGATCTTTATATGATTTCCCTTTCAACCGTTCCTCTCCCCGTTTACAAAAATTAAATATTTTAAAAGACATATCCTTGGTTCCAACCCTTGCCCTTGGCTTTTTTTGACCTGCCAATAGTTTCACCGGCTTCACAAAGAGGATCACTTTGCTGTAGCGAAAATCACACATTTATTTCAAATTGCCCTGAAGAAGGACATCAATAGTCTGAAACACATTGGCAATGAATAAATGTTTTCTAAGATATATCCTGGGCTCCACCCCTTGCCCTTGGTTTTCATCCTTTTTTCTTTTGGGTTTTCTGCTCTTTTTGCTGGCTTCACTTGCCAGTACCTTTCCTGCCAGTTGCTTTAATGGCTTTGCTTGCCAGTATTTCAGCTGCCAGTAGCTTCACCGGCTTCACCTGCCAGTACTTGCCTTGCCAGTAGCTTCAACGGCTTCACTTGCCAGTACCTTTCCTGCCAGTAGCTTCAACGGCTTCACATGCCAGTACATTCCCTGCCAGTAGCTTCAACGGCTTCACTTACCAGTATCTTCCCTTCCAGTAGCTTCTATGGCTTCTCCTGCCAGTACTTGACTTGCCAGTAGCTTCAATGGCTTCACTTGCCAGTACTTGACATGCCAGTAGCTTCAATGGCTTCACTTGCCAGTACTTGCCTTGCCAGTAGCTTCAACGGCTTCACTTGCCAGTACTTGCCTTGCCAGTAGCTTCACCGGCTTCACTTGCCAGTACCTTCCCTGCCAGTAGCTTCACCGGCTTCACTTGCCAGTACTTGCCTTGCCAGTAGCTTCACCGGCTTCACTTGACAGTACTTGCCTTGCCAGTAGCTTCAACGGCTTCACTTGCCAGTACATGCCTTGCCAGTAGCTTCAGTGGCTTCAGTTGCCAGTACTTGCCTTGCCTGTAGCTTCACCGGCTTCACTTGCCAGTACTTGCCTTGAAAGTAGCTTCAACGGCTTCACTTGCCAGTACTTGCCTTGCCTGTAGCTTCAATGGCTTCCCTTGCCAGTACTTGCCTTGCCAGTAGCTTCACCGGTTTCACTTGCCAGTACTTGCCTTGCCAGTAGCTTCAACGGCTTCACTTGCCAGTACTTGCGTTGCCAGTAGCTTCAACAGCTTCCTCTGCCAGTATTTCAGCTGCCAGTAGCTTCAACGGCTTCACTTGTCAGTACCTTCCCTGCCAGTAGCTTCAACGGCTTCACTTACCAGTATCTTCCCTTCCAGTTGCTTCTATGGCTTCGCCTGCCAGTACTTGACTTGCCAGTAGCTTCAATGGCTTCACTTGCCAGTACTTGCCTTGCCAGTAGCTTCAATGGCTTCACTTGCCAGTACTTGCCTTGCCAGTAGCTTCAACGGCTTCACTTGCCAGTACCTTACCTGCCAGTTTCTTCAACGGCTTCACTTGCCAGTACTTGCCTTGCCAGTAAGTTCACCGGCGTCACTTCCCAGTTCTTGCCTTTCCAGTAGCTTCAACGACTTCACTTGCCAGTACTTGCCTTGCCAGTAGCTTCAACGGCTTCACTTGCCAGTACTTGCCTTGCCAGTAGCTTCACCTACTTCACTTGCTAGTACTTGCCTTGCCATTAGCTTCAACGGCTTCACTTGCCATTACTTGGCTTGCAAGTAGCTTCAATGTCTTCACTTGCCTGTACTTGCCTTTCCAGTAGCTTCACCGGCTTCACTTGCCAGTACTTGCATTGCCAGTAGCTTCAACGGCTTCACTTGCCAGTACTTGCGTTGCCAGTAGCTTCAACAGCTTCACCTGCCAGTATTTCAGCTGCCAGTAGATTTGTCGGCTACTGTTACAGGCACGCAAAGCTGTTGGAGCTACTGGGTACTGGAAGGGCATGGACCTGCCAGTAGGGTTGTGCACTGCTGTGGATCCGAATCTCAAATCCGATCCAGATTGAGGTGGTTTGGACCTCTTTTAAGCAGATCTGAGGCAGATCGGGTCGGTCCAAATCGTTGCTAGGTGTATCCGGTCGCTCCGAATCGATTCAGATCAATTCGGAAATGCAGACTTTTTTTCAAGGACTACACGTAGGAATTTACAAAAAACCCATTAATCTCTTATTTTTTAAGGTAAAGACATGAAATTTGTCAGTATAACAGCACAAGTAGGGCTTTAGGTTGGCAAAATTTGAAGCACATCCGGTCATATCCTGATCTTTATATGATTTCCCGTTCAACCGCTCTTCCCGTTTAGAAAAATTAAATATTTTAAAAGACATGTCCTTGGTTTCAACCCTTGCCCTTGGCTTTTTTTGACCTGCCAATAGTTTCACTGGCTTCACAAAGGGGATTACTTTGCTCTAGTGAAAATCACACATTTATTTCAAATTGCCTTGAAGAAGGACATCAATAGTCTGAAACACATTGGCAATGAATAAATATTTTCTAAGATATATCCTGGGCTCCACCCCTTGTCCTTGGTTTTCCTCCTTTTTTCTTATGGGTTTTCTGCTCTTTTTGCTTGCTTCACTTGCCAGTACCTTTCCTGCCAGTTGCTTTAATGGCTTTGCCTGCCAGTATTTCAGCGGCCAGTAGCTTCACCGGCTTCACCTGCCAGTACTTGCCTTGCCAGTAGCTTCAACGGCTTCACTTGCCAGTACCTTCCCTGCCAGTAGCTTCAACGGCTTCACTTGCCAGTACATTCCCTGCCAGTAGCTTCAACGGCTTCAATTACCAGTATCTTCCCTTCCAGTAGCTTCTATGGCTTCGCCTGCCAGTACTTGACTTGCCAGTAGCTTCAATGGCTTCACTTACCAGTACTTGCCTTGCCAGTAGCTTCAACGGCTTCACTTGCCAGTACTTGCCTTGCCAGTCGCTTCAACGTCTTAACTTGCCAGTACTTTACCTGCCAGTAGCTTCAACGGCTTCACTTGCCTGTACTTGCCTTGCCAGTAGCTTCAATGGCTTTACTTGCCAGTACTTGCCTTGCCAGTAGCTTCAACGGCTTCACTTGCCAGTACTTGCCTTGCCAGTAGCTTCAACGGCTTCACTTGCCAGTACTTGCCTTGCCAGTAGCTTCAACGGCTTCACTTGCCAGTACTTGCCTTGCCAGTAGCTTCAATGGCTTCACTTGCCAGTACTTGCCTTGAAGTAGCTTCACCGGCTTCACTTGCCAGTACTTGCGTTATTTCAAACTGCCCTGAAGAAGGACATCAATAGTCTGAAACACATTGGCAATGAATAAATATTTTCTAAGATATATCCTGGGCTCCACCCCTTGCCCTTGGCTTTCCTCCTTTTTTCTTTTGGGTTTTCTGCTCTTTTTGCTGGCTTCACTTGCCAGTACCTTCCCTGCCAGTTGTTTAATGGCTTTGCTTGCCAGTATTTCAGCTGCCAGTAGCTTCACTGGCTTCACCTGCCAATACTTGCCTTGCCAGTAGCTTCAACGGCTTCACTTGCCAGTACCTTCCCTGCCAGTAGCTTCAACGGCTTCACTTGCCAGTACCTTCCCTGCCAGTAGCTTCAACGGCTTCACTTACCAGTTTCTACCCTTCCAGTAGCTTCTATGGCTTCGCCTGCCAGTACTTGACTTGCCAGTAGCTTCAATGGCTTCATTTGCCAGTACTTGCCTTGCCAGTAGCTTCAACGGCTTCACTTGCCAGTACTTGCCTTGCCAGTAGCTTCAACGGCTTGATTTGCCAGTACTTTACCTGCCAGTAGCTTCAACGGCTACACTTGAAAGTACTTGCCTTGCCAGTAGCTTCAACGGCTTCACTTGCCAGTACTTGCCTTGCCAGTAGCTTCACCGTCTTCACTTGCCAGTACTTGCCTGCCAGTAGCTTCAACGGCTTCACCTGCCAGTATTTCAGCTGCCAGTAGATTTGTCGGCTACTGTTACAGGTACGCAAAGCTGTTGTAGCTACTGGGTACTCGTAGGGCTTGGACCTGCCAGTAGGGTTGTGCACTGCTCTGGATCCAAATCTCAAATCCGATCCAGATCGAGGTGTTTTTGACCACTTTTAAGCAGATCTGAGGCAGATCGGGTCGGTCCAAATCGTTGCTAGGTGTATCCGGTCGCTCCGAATCGATTCAGATCAATTCGGAAATGCAGACTTTTTTTCAAGGACTACACGTAGGAATTTACAAAAAACCCATTAATCTCTTATTTTTTAAGGTAAAGACATGAAATTTGTCAGTATAACAGCACAAGTAGGGCTTTAGGTTGGCAAAATTTGAAGCACATCCGGTCATATCCTGATCTCTATATGATTTCCCCTTCAACCGCTCCTCTCCCCGTTTACAAAAATTAAATATTTTAAAAGACATATACTTGGTTCCAACCCTAGCCCTTGGCTTTTTTTGACCTGCCAATAGTTTCTCCGGCTTCACAAAGGGGATCACTTTGCTGTAGTGAAAATCACACATTTATTTCAAATTGCCCTGAAGAAGGACATCAATAGTCTGAAACACATTGGCAATGAATAAATATTTTCTAAGATATATCCTGGGCTCCACCCCTTGTCCTTGGTTTTCCTCCTTTTTTCTTATGGGTTTTCTGCTCTTTTTGCTTGCTTCACTTGCCAGTACCTTTCCTGCCAGTTGCTTTAATGGCTTTGCCTGCCAGTATTTCAGCGGCCAGTAGCTTCACCGGCTTCACCTGCCAGTACTTGCCTTGCCAGTAGCTTCAACGGCTTCACTTGCCAGTACCTTCCCTGCCAGTAGCTTCAACGGCTTCACTTGCCAGTACATTCCCTGCCAGTAGCTTCAACGGCTTCAATTACCAGTATCTTCCCTTCCAGTAGCTTCTATGGCTTCGCCTGCCAGTACTTGACTTGCCAGTAGCTTCAATGGCTTCACTTACCAGTACTTGCCTTGCCAGTAGCTTCAACGGCTTCACTTGCCAGTACTTGCCTTGCCAGTCGCTTCAACGTCTTAACTTGCCAGTACTTTACCTGCCAGTAGCTTCAACGGCTTCACTTGCCAGTACTTGCCTTGCCAGTAGCTTCAATGGCTTTACTTGCCAGTACTTGCCTTGCCAGTAGCTTCAACGGCTTCACTTGCCAGTACTTGCCTTGCCAGTAGCTTCAACGGCTTCACTTGCCAGTACTTGCCTTGCCAGTAGCTTCAACGGCTTCACTTGCCAGTACTTGCCTTGCCAGTAGCTTCAATGGCTTCACTTGCCAGTACTTGCCTTGAAGTAGCTTCACCGGCTTCACTTGCCAGTACTTGCGTTATTTCAAACTGCCCTGAAGAAGGACATCAATAGTCTGAAACACATTGGCAATGAATAAATATTTTCTAAGATATATCCTGGGCTCCACCCCTTGCCCTTGGCTTTCCTCCTTTTTTCTTTTGGGTTTTCTGCTCTTTTTGCTGGCTTCACTTGCCAGTACCTTCCCTGCCAGTTGTTTAATGGCTTTGCTTGCCAGTATTTCAGCTGCCAGTAGCTTCACTGGCTTCACCTGCCAATACTTGCCTTGCCAGTAGCTTCAACGGCTTCACTTGCCAGTACCTTCCCTGCCAGTAGCTTCAACGGCTTCACTTGCCAGTACCTTCCCTGCCAGTAGCTTCAACGGCTTCACTTACCAGTTTCTACCCTTCCAGTAGCTTCTATGGCTTCGCCTGCCAGTACTTGACTTGCCAGTAGCTTCAATGGCTTCATTTGCCAGTACTTGCCTTGCCAGTAGCTTCAACGGCTTCACTTGCCAGTACTTGCCTTGCCAGTAGCTTCAACGGCTTGATTTGCCAGTACTTTACCTGCCAGTAGCTTCAACGGCTACACTTGAAAGTACTTGCCTTGCCAGTAGCTTCAACGGCTTCACTTGCCAGTACTTGCCTTGCCAGTAGCTTCACCGTCTTCACTTGCCAGTACTTGCCTGCCAGTAGCTTCAACGGCTTCACCTGCCAGTATTTCAGCTGCCAGTAGATTTGTCGGCTACTGTTACAGGTACGCAAAGCTGTTGTAGCTACTGGGTACTCGTAGGGCTTGGACCTGCCAGTAGGGTTGTGCACTGCTCTGGATCCAAATCTCAAATCCGATCCAGATCGAGGTGTTTTTGACCACTTTTAAGCAGATCTGAGGCAGATCGGGTCGGTCCAAATCGTTGCTAGGTGTATCCGGTCGCTCCGAATCGATTCAGATCAATTCGGAAATGCAGACTTTTTTTCAAGGACTACACGTAGGAATTTACAAAAAACCCATTAATCTCTTATTTTTTAAGGTAAAGACATGAAATTTGTCAGTATAACAGCACAAGTAGGGCTTTAGGTTGGCAAAATTTGAAGCACATCCGGTCATATCCTGATCTCTATATGATTTCCCCTTCAACCGCTCCTCTCCCCGTTTACAAAAATTAAATATTTTAAAAGACATATACTTGGTTCCAACCCTAGCCCTTGGCTTTTTTTGACCTGCCAATAGTTTCTCCGGCTTCACAAAGGGGATCACTTTGCTGTAGTGAAAATCACACATTTATTTCAAATTGCCCTGAAGAAGGACATCAATAGTCTGAAACACATTGGCAATGAATAAATATTTTCTAAGATATATCCTGGGCTCCACCCCTTGCCCTTGGCTTTCCTCCTTTTTTCTTTATGGTTTTCTGCTCTTTTTGCTGGATTCACTTGCCAGTACCTTCCCTTCCAGTTGCTTAATGGCTTTGCTTGCCAGTATTTCAGCTGTCAGTAGCTTCACCGGCTTCACCTGCCAGTACTTGCCTTGCCAGTAGCTTCAACGGCTTCACTTGCCTTGCCAGTAGCTTCAACGGCTTCACTTGCCAGTACTTGCCTTGCCAGTAGCTTCAATGGCTTCACTTGCCAGTACTTGCCTTGCCAGTAGCTTCAACGGCTTCACTTGCCAGTACTTGCCTTGCCAGTAGCTTCAACGGCTTCACTTGCCAGTACTTGCCTTGCCAGTAGCTTCACCGGCTTCACTTGCCAGTACTTGCCTTGCCAGTAGCTTCAATGGCTTCACTTGCCAGTACTTGCCTTGCCAGTAGCTTCAACGGCTTCACCTGCCAGTATTTCAGCTGCCAGTAGATTTGTCGGCTACTGTTACAGACACGCAAAGCTGTTGGAGCTACTGGGTACTGGTAGGGCATGGACCTGCCAGTATGGTTGTGCACTGCTGTGGATCCGAATCTCAAATCCGATCCAGATCGAGGTGATTTGGACCTCTTTTAAGCAGATCTGAGGCAGATCGGGTCGGTCCAAATCGTTGCTAGGTGTATCCGGTCGCTCCGAATCGATTCAGATCAATTCGGAAATGCAGACTTTTTTTCAAGGACTACATGTAGGAATTTACAAAAAAACCATTAATCTCTTATTTTTTAAGGTAAAGACATGAAATTTGTCAGTATAACAGTACAAGTAGGGCTTTAGGTTGGCAAAATTTGAAGCACATCCGGTCATATCCTGATCTATATATGATTTCCCCTTCAACCGCTCCTCTCCCCGTTTACAAAAATTAAATATTTTAAAAGACATGTCCTTGGTTCCAACCCTTGCCCTTGGCTTTTTTTGACCTGCCAATAGTTTCACCGGCTTCACAAAGGGGATCACTTTGCTGTAGTGAAAATCACACATTTATTTCAAATTGCCATGAAGAAGGACATCAATAGTCTGAAACACATTGGCAATGAATAAATGTTTTCTAAGATATATCCTGGGCTCCACCCCTTGCCCTTGGTTTTCATCCTTTTTTCTTTTGGGTTTTCTGCTCTTTTTGCTGGCTTCACTTGCCAGTACCTTCCCTGCCAGTTGTTTAATGGCTTTGCTTGCCAGTATTTCAGCTGCCAGTAGCTTCACCGGCTTCACCTGCCAGTACTTGCCTTGCCAGTAGCTTCAACGGCTTCACTTGCCAGTACCTTTCCTGCCAGTAGCTTCAACGGCTTCACATGCCAGTACATTCCCTGCCAGTAGCT
This sequence comes from Elgaria multicarinata webbii, assembly GCF_023053635.1. Lineage (NCBI taxonomy): Eukaryota > Metazoa > Chordata > Lepidosauria > Squamata > Anguidae > Elgaria > Elgaria multicarinata. Next base: position 12,833,938 of record NC_086184.1, read on the forward strand.
TCAACGGCTTCACTTACCAGTATCTTCCCTTCCAGTAGCTTCTATGGCTTCGCCTGCCAGTACTTGACTTGCCAGTAGCTTCAATGGCTTCACTTGCCAGTACTTGACATGCCAGTAGCTTCAATGGCTTCACTTGCCAGTACTTGCCTTGCCAGTAGCTTCAACGGCTTCACTTGCCAGTACTTGCCTTGCCAGTAGCTTCAACGGCTTCACTTGCCAGTACCTTCCCTGCCAGTAGCTTCACCGGCTTCACTTGCCAGTACTTGCCTTGCCAGTAGCTTCACCGGCTTCACTTGACAGTACTTGCCTTGCCAGTAGCTTCAACGGCTTCACTTGCCAGTACATGCCTTGCCAGTAGCTTCAGTGGCTTCAGTTGCCAGTACTTGCCTTGCCTGTAGCTTCACCGGCTTCACTTGCCAGTACTTGCCTTGAAAGTAGCTTCAACGGCTTCACTTGCCAGTACTTGCCTTGCCAGTATCTTCAATGGCTTCCCTTGCCAGTACTTGCCTTGCCAGTAGCTTCACCGGTTTCACTTGCCAGTACTTGCCTTGCCAGTAGCTTCAACGGCTTCACTTGCCAGTACTTGCGTTGCCAGTAGCTTCAACAGCTTCCTCTGCCAGTATTTCAGCTGCCAGTAGCTTCAACGGCTTCACTTGTCAGTACCTTCCCTGCCAGTAGCTTCAACGGCTTCACTTACCAGTATCTTCCCTTCCAGTTGCTTATATGGCTTCGCCTGCCAGTACTTGACTTGCCAGTAGCTTCAATGGCTTCACTTGCCAGTACTTGCCTTGCCAGTAGCTTCAATGGCTTCACTTGCCAGTACTTGCCTTGCCAGTAGCTTCAACGGCTTCACTTGCCAGTACCTTACCTGCCAGTTGCTTCAACGGCTTCACTTGCCAGTACTTGCCTTGCCAGTAACTTCACCGGCTTCACTTCCCAGTTCTTGCCTTTCCAGTAGCTTCAACGACTTCACTTGCCAGTACTTGCCTTGCCAGTAGCTTCAACGGCTTCACTTGCCAGTACTTGCCTTGCCAGTAGCTTCACCTACTTCACTTGCTAGTACTTGCCTTGCCATTAGCTTCAACGGCTTCACTTGCCATTACTTGGCTTGCAAGTAGCTTCAATGTCTTCACTTGCCAGTACTTGCCTTTCCAGTAGCTTCACCGGCTTCACTTGCCAGTACTTGCATTGCCAGTAGCTTCAACGGCTTCACTTGCCAGTACTTGCGTTGCCAGTAGTTTCAACAGCTTCACCTGCCAGTATTTCAGCTGCCAGTAGATTTGTCGGCTACTGTTACAGGCACGCAAAGCTGTTGGAGCTACTGGGTACTGGAAGGGCATGGACCTGCCAGTAGGGTTGTGCACTGCTGTGGATCCAAATCTCAAATCCGATCCAGATCGAGGTGATTTGGATCTCTTTTAAGCAGATCTGAGGCAGATCGGGTCGGTCCAAATCGTTGCTAGGTGTATCCGGTCGCTCCGAATCGATTCAGATCAATTCGGAAATGCAGACTTTTTTTCAAGGACTACACGTAGGAATTTACAAAAAACCCATTAATCTCTTATTTTTTAAGGTAAAGACATGAAATTTGTCAGTATAACAGCACAAGTAGGGCTTTAGGTTGGCAAAATTTGAAGCACATCCGGTCATATCCTGATCTTTATATGATTTCCCGTTCAACCCCTCTACCCGTTTACACAAATTAAATATTTTAAAAGACATGTTCTTGGTTCCAACCCTTGCCCTTGGCTTTTTTTGACCTGCCAATAGTTTCACCGGCTTCACAAAGGGGATCACTTTGCTGTAGTGAAAATCACACATTTATTTCAAATTGCCATGAAGAAGGACATCAATAGTCTGAAACACATTGGCAATGAATAAATATTTTCTAAGATATATCCTGGGCTCCACCCCTTGCCCTTGGCTTTCCACCTTTGTTCTTTTGGGTTTTCTGCTCTTTTTGCTTGCTTCACTTGCCAGTACCTTTCCTGCCAGTTGCTTTAATGGCTTTGCCTGCCAGTATTTCAGCGGCCAGTAGCTTCACCGGCTTCACCTGCCAGTACTTGCCTTGCCAGTAGCTTCAACGGCTTCACTTGCCAGTACCTTCCCTTCCAGTAGCTTCTATGGCTTCGCCTGCCAGTACTTGACATGCCAGTAGCTTCAGTGGCTTCATTTGCCAGTACTTGCCTTGCCAGTAGCTTCAACGGCTTCACTTGCCAGTACTTGCCTTGCCAGTAGCTTCAACGGCTTGACTTGCCAGTACTTTACCTGCCACTAGCTTCAACGGCTACACTTGAAAGTACTTGCCTTGCCAGTAGCTTCAACGGCTTCACTTGCCAGTACTTGCCTTGCCAGTAGCTTCACCGTCTTCACTTGCCAGTACTTGCCTGCCAGTAGCTTCAACAGCTTCACTTGCCAGTACTTGCCTTGCCAGTAGCTTCAACGGCTTCACTTGCCAGTACTTGCCTTGCTAGTAGCTTCAATGGCTTCACTTGCCAGTACTTGCCTTGAAGTAGCTTCACCGGCTTCACTTGCCAGTACTTGCGTTGCCAGTAGCTTCAACGGCTTCACCTGCCAGTATTTCAGCTGCCAGTAGATTTGTCGGCTACTGTTACAGGCACGCAAAGCTGTTGTAGCTACTGGGTACTCGTAGGGCTTGGACCTGCCAGTAGGGTTGTGCACTGCTCTGGATCCAAATCTCAAATCCGATCCAGATCGAGGTGTTTTGGACCACTTTTAAGCAGATCTGAGGCAGATCGGGTCGGTCCAAATCGTTGCTAGGTGTATCCGGTCGCTCCGAATCGATTCAGATCAATTCGGAAATGCAGACTTTTTTTCAAGGACTACACGTAGGAATTTACAAAAAACCCATTAATCTCTTATTTTTTAAGGTAAAGACATGAAATTTGTCAGTATAACAGCACAAGTAGGGCTTTAGGTTGGCAAAATTTGAAGCACATCCGGTCATATCCTGATCTTTATATGATTTCCCCTTCAACCGCTCCTCTCCCCGTTTACAAAAATTAAATATTTTAAAAGACATATCCTTGGTTCCAACCCTTGCCCTTGGCTTTTCTTGACCTGCCAATAGTTTCACCGGCTTTACAAAGGGGATCACTTTGCTCTAGTGAAAATCACACATTTATTTCAAATTGCCCTGAAGAAGGACATCAATAGTCTGAAACACATTGGCAATGAATAAATATTTTCTAAGATATATCCTGGGCTCCACCCCTTGCCCTCGGCTTTAATCCTTTTTTCTTTTGGGTTTTCTGCTCTTTTTGCTGGCTTCACTTGCCAGTACCTTCCCTGCCAGTTGTTTAATGGCTTTGCTTGCCAGTATTTCAGCTGCCAGTAGCTTCACCGGCTTCACCTGCCAGTACTTGCCTTGCCAGTAGCTTCAACGGCTTCACTTGCCTTGCCAGTAGCTTCAACGGCTTCACTTACCAGTTTCTACCCTTCCAGTAGCTTCTATGGCTTCGCCTGCCAGTACTTGACTTGCCAGTAGCTTCAAGGGCTTCATTTGCCAGTACTTGCCTTGCCAGTAGCTTCAATGGCTTCACTTGCCATTACTTGCATTGATAGTAGCTTCAACGGCTTCACTTGCCAGTACTTGCCTTGCCAGTAGCTTCAATGGCTTCACTTGCCAGTACCTTCCCTGCCAGTAGCTTCACCTACTTCACTTGCCAGTACCTTACCTGCCAGTAGCTTCAACGGCTTCACTTGCCAGTACTTGCCTTGCCAGTAGTTTCACCAGCTTCACTTGCCAGTTCTTGCATTGCCAGTAGCTTCAACGGCTTCACATGCCAGTACTTGCCTTGCCGTTAGCTTCACCGTCTTCACTTGCCAGTACTTGCCTTGCCAGTAGCTTCACCGGCTTCACTTGCTAGTACTTTCCTTGCCAGTAGCTTCAACGGCTTCACTTGCCAGTACTTGACTTGCCAGTAGCTTCAGTGGCTTCAGTTGCCAGTACTTGCCTTGCCAGTAGCTTCACTTGCTTCACTTGCCAGTACTTGCCTTGCCAGTAGCTTCAACGGCTTCACTTGCCAGTACTTGCCTTGCCAGTAGCTTCAACGGCTTCACTTGCCAGTACTTGCCTTGCCAGTAGCTTCAACGGCTTCACTTGCCAGTACTTGCCTTGCCAGTAGCTTCAATGGCTTCACTTGCCAGTACTTGCCTTGCCAGTAGCTTCAACGGCTTCACTTGCAAGTACTTGCCTTGCCAGTAGCTTCAACGGCTTCACTTGCCAGTACTTGCCTTGCCAGTAGCTTCACCGGCTTCACTTGCTAGTACTTTCCTTGCCAGTAGCTTCAACGGCTTCACTTGCCAGTACTTGACTTGCCAGTAGCTTCAGTGGCTTCAGTTGCCAGTACTTGCCTTGCCAGTAGCTTCACTTGCTTCACTTGCCAGTACTTGCCTTGCCAGTAGCTTCAACGGCTTCACTTGCCAGTACTTGCCTTGCCAGTAGCTTCACCGGCTTCACTTGCTAGTCCTTGCCTTGCCAGTAGCTTCAATGGCTTCACTTGCCAGTACTTGCCTTGCCAGTAGCTTCAACAGCTTCACTTGCCAGTACTTGCCTTTCCAGTAGCTTCAACGGCTTCACTTGCCAGTACTTGCGTTGCCAGTAGCTTCAACAGCTTCACCTGCCAGTATTTCAGCTGCCAGTAGATTTGTCGGCTTCTGTTACAGGCACGCAAAGCTGTTGGAGCTACTGGGTACTGGTAGGGCATGGACCTGCCAGTAGGGTTGTGCACTGCTCTGGATCCGAATCTCAAATCCGATCCAGATCGAGGTGGTTTGGACCTCTTTTAAGCAGATCTGAGGCAGATCGGGTCGGTCCAAATCGTTGCTAGGTGTATCCGGTCGCTCCGAATCGCTTCAGATCAATTCGGAAATGCAGACTTTTTTTCAAGGACTACACGTAGGAATTTACAAAAAACCCATTAATCTCTTATTTTTTAAGGTAAAGACATGAAATTTGTCAGTATAACAGCACAAGTAGGGCTTTAGGTTGGCAAAATTTAAAGCACATAAGGTCATATCCTGATCTTTATATGATTTCCCCTTCAACCGCTCCTCTCCCCGTTTACAAAAATTAAATATTTTAAAAGACATGTCCTTGGTTCCAACCCTTGCCCTTGGCTTTTTTTGACCTGCCAATAGTTTCACCGGCTTCACAAAGGGTATCACTTTGCTGTAGTGAAAATCACACATTTATTTCAAATTGCCCTGAAGAAGGACATCAATAGTCTGAAACACATTGGCAATGAATAAATATTTTCTAAGATATATCCTGGGCTCCACCCCTTGCCCTTGGCTTTCCACCTTTGTTCTTTTGGGTTTTCTGCTCTTTTTGCTTGCTTCACTTGCCAGTACCTTTCCTGCCAGTTGCTTTAATGGCTTTGCCTGCCAGTATTTCAGCGGCCAGTAGCTTCACCGGCTTCACCTGCCAGTACTTGCCTTGACAGTAGCTTCAACGGCTTCACTTGCCAGTACCTTCCCTGCCAGTAGCTTCAACGGCTTCACTTGCCAGTACATTCCCTGCCAGTAGCTTCAACGGCTTCACTTGCCAGTACTTGCCTTGCCAGTCGCTTCAACGTCTTAACTTGCCAGTACTTTACCTGCCAGTAGCTTCAACGGCTTCACTTGCCAGTACTTGCCTTGCCAGTAGCTTCAATGGCTTCACTTACCAGTACTTGCCTTGCCAGTAGCTTCAACGGCTTCACTTGCCAGTACTTGCCTTGCCAGTAGCTTCACCGTCTTCACTTGCCAGTACTTGCCTGCCAGTAGCTTCAACGGCTTCACTTGCCAGTACTTGCCTTGCCAGTAGCTTCAACGGCTTCACTTGCCAGTACTTGCCTTGCTAGTAGCTTCAATGGCTTCACTTGCCAGTACTTGCCTTGAAGTAGCTTCACCGGCTTCACTTGCCAGTACTTGCCTTGCCAGTAGCTTCAACGGCTTCACCTGCCAGTATTTCAGCTGCCAGTAGATTTGTCGGCTACTGTTACAGGCACGCAAAGCTGTTGTAGCTACTGGGTACTCGTAGGGCTTGGACCTGCCAGTAGGGTTGTGCACTGCTCTGGATCCAAATCTCAAATCCGATCCAGATTGAGGTGTTTTGGACCACTTTTAAGCAGATCTGAGGCAGATCGGGTCGGTCCAAATCGTTGCTAGGTGTATCCGGTCGCTCCGAATCGATTCAGATCAATTCGGAAATGCAGACTTTTTTTCAAGGACTACACGTAGGAATTTACAAAAAACCCATTAATCTCTTATTTTTTAAGGTAAAGACATGAAATTTGTCAGTATAACAGCACAAGTAGGGCTTTAGGTTGGCAAAATTTGAAGCACATCCGGTCATATCCTGATCTTTATATGATTTCCCCTTCAACCGCTCCTCTCCCCGTTTACAAAAATTAAATATTTTAAAAGACATATCCTTGGTTCCAACCCTTGCCCTTGGCTTTTCTTGACCTGCCAATAGTTTCACCGGCTTTACAAAGGGGATCACTTTGCTCTAGTGAAAATCACACATTTATTTCAAATTGCCCTGAAGAAGGACATCAATAGTCTGAAACACATTGGCAATGAATAAATATTTTCTAAGATATATCCTGGGCTCCACCCCTTGCCCTCGGCTTTAATCCTTTTTTCTTTTGGGTTTTCTGCTCTTTTTGCTGGCTTCACTTGCCAGTACCTTCCCTGCCAGTTGTTTAATGGCTTTGCTTGCCAGTATTTCAGCTGCCAGTAGCTTCACCGGCTTCACCTGCCAGTACTTGCCTTGCCAGTAGCTTCAACGGCTTCACTTGCCTTGCCAGTAGCTTCAACGGCTTCACTTACCAGTTTCTACCCTTCCAGTAGCTTCTACGGCTTCGCCTGCCAGTACTTGACTTGCCAGTAGCTTCAAGGGCTTCATTTGCCAGTACTTGCCTTGCCAGTAGCTTCAATGGCTTCACTTGCCATTACTTGCATTGATAGTAGCTTCAACGGCTTCACTTGCCAGTACTTGCCTTGCCAGTAGCTTCAATGGCTTCACTTGCCAGTACCTTCCCTGCCAGTAGCTTCAACGGCTTCACTTGCCAGTACCTTACCTGCCAGTAGCTTCAATGGCTTCACTTGCCAGTACTTGCCTTGCCAGTAGTTTCACCAGCTTCACTTGCCAGTTCTTGCATTGCCGGTAGCTTCAACGGCTTCACATGCCAGTACTTGCCTTGCCGTTAGCTTCACCGTCTTCACTTGCCAGTACTTGCCTTGCCAGTAGCTTCACCGGCTTCACTTGCTAGTACTTTCCTTGCCAGTAGCTTCAACGGCTTCACTTGCCAGTACTTGACTTGCCAGTAGCTTCAGTGGCTTCAGTTGCCAGTACTTGCCTTGCCAGTAGCTTCACTTGCTTCACTTGCCAGTACTTGCCTTGCCAGTAGCTTCACCGGCTTCACTTGCTAGTCCTTGCCTTGCCAGTAGCTTCAATGGCTTCACTTGCCAGTACTTGCCTTGCCAGTAGCTTCAACAGCTTCACTTGCCAGTACTTGCCTTTCCAGTAGCTTCAACGGTTTCACTTGCCAGTACTTGCGTTGCCAGTAGCTTCAACAGCTTCACCTGCCAGTATTTCAGCTGCCAGTAGATTTGTCGGCTTCTGTTACAGGCACGCAAAGCTTTTGGAGCTACTGGGTACTGGTAGGGCATGGACCTGCCAGTAGGGTTGTGCACTGCTCTGGATCCGAATCTCAAATCCGATCCAGATCGAGGTGGTTTGGACCTCTTTTAAGCAGATCTGAGGCAGATCGGGTCGGTCCAAATCGTTGCTAGGTGTATCCGGTCGCTCCGAATCGATTCAGATCAATTCGGAAATGCAGACTTTTTTTCAAGGACTACACGTAGGAATTTACAAAAAACCCATTAATCTCTTATTTTTTAAGGTAAAGACATGAAATTTGTCAGTATAACAGCACAAGTAGGGCTTTAGGTTGGCAAAATTTAAAGCACATAAGGTCATATCCTGATCTTTATATGATTTCCCCTTCAACCGCTCCTCTCCCCGTTTACAAAAATTAAATATTTTAAAAGACATGTCCTTGGTTCCAACCCTTGCCCTTGGCTTTTTTTGACCTGCCAATAGTTTCACCGGCTTCACAAAGGGGATCACTTTGCTGTAGTGAAAATCACACATTTATTTCAAATTGCCATGAAGAAGGACATCAATAGTCTGAAACACATTGGCAATGAATAAATATTTTCTAAGATATATCCTGGGCTCCACCCCTTGCCCTTGCCTTTCCACCTTAGTTCTTTTGGGTTTTCTGCTCTTTTTGCTGGCTTCACTTGCCAGTACCTTTCCTGCCAGTTGCTTTAATGGCTTTGCCTGCCAGTATTTCATCGGCCAGTAGCTTCACTGGCTTCACCTGCCAGTACTTGCCTTGCCAGTAGCTTCAACGGCTTCACTTGCCAGTACCTTCCCTGCCAGTAGCTTCAACGGCTTCACTTGCCAGTACCTTCCCTGCCAGTAGCTTCAACGGCTTCACTTACCAGTACATTCCCTGCCAGTAGCTTCAACGGCTTCAATTACCAGTATCTTCCCTTCCATTAGCTTCTATGGCTTCGCCTGCCAGTACTTGACTTGCCAGTAGCTTCAATGGCCTCACTTACCAGTACTTGCCTTGCCAGTAGCTTCAACGGCTTCACTTGCCAGTACTTGTCTTGCCAGTAGCTTCAACGGCTTAACTTGCCAGTACTTTACCTGCCAGTAGCTTCACCTGCTTCACTTGCCAGTACTTGCCTTGCCAGTAGCTTCAACGGCTTCACTTGCCTTTCCAGTAGCTTCAACGGCTTCACTTGCCAGTACTTGCCATGCCAGTAGCTTCAATGGCTTCACTTGCCAGTACTTGCCTTGCCAGTAGCTTCAACGGCTTCACTTGCCAGTACTTGCCTTGCCAGTAGCTTCAACGGCTTCACTTGCCAGTACTTGCCTTGCCAGTAGCTTCAACGGCTTCACCTGCCAGTATTTCAGCTGCCAGTAGATTTGTCGGCTACTGTTACAGACACGCAAAGCTGTTGGAGCTACTGGGTACTGGTAGGGCATGGACCTGCCAGTAGGGTTGTGCACTGCTCTGGATCCGAATCTCAAATCCGATCCAGATCGAGGTGATTTGGACCTCTTTTAAGCAGATCTGAGGCAGATCGGGTCGGTCCAAATCGTTGCTAGGTGTATCCGGTCGCTCCGAATCGATTCAGATCAATTCGGAAATGCAGACTTTTTTTCAAGGACTACACGTAGGAATTTACAAAAAAACCATTAATCTCTTATTTTTTAAGGTAAAGACATGAAATTTGTCAGTATAACAGCACAAGTAGGGCTTTAGGTTGGCAAAATTTGAAGCACATCCGGTCATATCCTGATCTCTATATGATTTCCCCTTCAACCGCTCCTCTCCCCGTTTACAAAAATTAAATATTTTAAAAGACATATCCTTGGTTCCAACCCTTGCCCTTGGCTTTTTTTGACCTGCCAATAGTTTCACCGGCTTCACAAAGGGGATCACTTTGCTCTAGTGAAAATCACACATTTATTTCAAATTGCCCTGAAGAAGGACATCAATAGTCTGAAACACATTGGCAATGAATAAATATTTTCTAAGATATATCCTGGGCTCCACCCCTTGCCCTTGGCTTTCCTCCTTTTTTCTTTTGGGTTTTCTGCTCTTTTTGCTGGCTTCACTTGCCAGTACCTTCCCTGCCAGTTGTTTAATGGCTTTGCTTGCCAGTATTTCAGCTGTCAGTAGCTTCACCGGCTTCACCTGCCAGTACTTGCCTTGCCAGTAGCTTCAACGGCTTCACTTGCCTTGCCAGTAGCTTCAACGGCTTCACTTGCCAGTACTTGCCTTGCCAGTAGCTTCAATGGCTTCACTTGCCAGTACTTGCCTTGCCAGTAGCTTCAACGGCTTCACTTGCCAGTACTTGCCTTGCCAGTAGCTTCAACGGCTTCACTTGCCAGTACTTGCCTTGCCAGTAGCTTCAATGGCTTCACTTGCCAGTACTTGCCTTGCCAGTAGCTTCACCGGCTTCACTTGCCAGTACTTGCCTTGCCAGTAGCTTCAACGGCTTCACTTGCCAGTACTTGCTTTGCCAGTAGCTTCAACGGCTTCACCTGCCAGTATTTCAGCTGCCAGTAGATTTGTCGGCTACTGTTACAGACACGCAAAGCTGTTGGAGCTACTGGGTACTGGTAGGGCATGGACCTGCCAGTAGGGTTGTGCACTGCTCTGGATCCAAATCTCAAATCCGATCCAGATCGAGGTTCTTTGGACCTCTTTTAAGCAGATCTGAGGCAGATCGGGTCGGTCCAAATCGTTGCTAGGTGTATCCGGTCGCTCCGAATCGATTCAGATCAATTCGGAAATGCAGACTTTTTTTCAAGGACTACACGTAGGAATTTACAAAAAACCCATTAATCTCTTATTTTTTAAGGTAAAGACATGAAATTTGTCAGTATAACAGCACAAGTAGGGCTTTAGGTTGGCAAAATTTGAAGCACATAAGGTCATATCCTGATCTATATATGATTTCCCCTTCAACCGCTCCTCTCCCCGTTTACAAAAATTAAATATTTTAAAAGACCTATCCTTGGTTCCAACCCTTGCCCTTGGCATTTTTTGACCTGCCAATAGTTTCACCGGCTTCACAAAGGGGATCACTTTGCTCTAGTGAAAATCACACATTTATTTCAAATTGCCATGAAGAAGGACATCAATAGTCTGAAACATATTGGCAATGAATAAATATTTTCGAAGATATATCCTGGGCTCCACCCCTTGCCCTTGGCTTTCCACCTTTGTTCTTTTGGGTTTTCTGCTCTTTTTGCTGGCTTCACTTGCCAGTACCTTCCCTGCCAGTTGTTTAATGGCTTTGCTTGCCAGTATTTCAGCTGCCAGTAGCTTCACCGGCTTCACCTGCCAGTACTTGCCTTGCCAGTAGCTTCAACGGCTTCACTTGCCTTGCCAGTAGCTTCAACGGCTTCACTTACCAGTTTCTACCCTTCCAGTAGCTTCTATGGCTTCGCCTGCCAGTACTTGACTTGCCAGTAGCTTCAAGGGCTTCATTTGCCAGTACTTGCCTTGCCAGTAGCTTCAATGGCTTCACTTGCCATTACTTGCATTGATAGTAGCTTCAACGGCTTCACTTGCCAGTACCTTCCCTGCCAGTAGCTTCAACGGCTTCACTTGCCAGTACCTTACCTGCCAGTAGCTTCAACGGCTTCACTTGCCAGTACTTGCCTTGCCAGTAGTTTCACCAGCTTCACTTGCCAGTTCTTGCATTGCCAGTAGCTTCAACGGCTTCACATGCCAGTACTTGCCTTGCCGTTAGCTTCACCGTCTTCACTTGCTAGTACTTGCCTTGCCAGTAGCTTCACCGGCTTCACTTGCTAGTACTTTCCTTGCCAGTAGCTTCAACGGCTTCACTTGCCAGTACTTGACTTGCCAGTAGCTTCAGTGGCTTCAGTTGCCAGTACTTGCCTTGCCAGTAGCTTCAACGGCTTCACTTGCCAGTACTTGCCTTGCCAGTAGCTTCAACGGCTTCACTTGCCAGTACTTGCCTTGCCAGTAGCTTCAACGGCTTCACTTGCCAGTACTTGCCTTGCCAGTAGCTTCAACGGCTTCACTTGCCAGTACTTGCCTTGCCAGTAGCTTCAATGGCTTCACTTGCCAGTACTTGCCTTGCCAGTAGCTTCAACGGCTTCACTTGCAAGTACTTGCCTTGCCAGTAGCTTCAACGGCTTCACTTGCCAGTACTTGCCTTGCCAGTAGCTTCACCGGCTTCACTTGCTAGTACTTTCCTTGCCAGTAGCTTCAACGGCTTCACTTGCCAGTACTTGACTTGCCAGTAGCTTCAGTGGCTTCAGTTGGCAGTACTTGCCTTGCCAGTAGCTTCACTTGCTTCACTTGCCAGTACTTGCCTTGCCAGTAGCTTCAACGGCTTCACTTGCCAGTACTTGCCTTGCCAGTAGCTTCACCGGCTTCACTTGCTAGTCCTTGCCTTGCCAGTAGCTTCAATGGCTTCACTTGCCAGTACTTGCCTTGCCAGTAGCTTCAACAGCTTCACTTGCCAGTACTTGCCTTTCCAGTAGCTTCAACGGCTTCACTTGCCAGTACTTGCGTTGCCAGTAGCTTCAACAGCTTCACCTGCCAGTATTTCAGCTGCCAGTAGATTTGTCGGCTTCTGTTACAGGCACGCAAAGCTGTTGGAGCTACTGGGTACTGGTAGGGCATGGACCTGCCAGTAGGGTTGTGCACTGCTCTGGATCCGAATCTCAAATCCGATCCAGATCGAGGTGGTTTGGACCTCTTTTAAGCAGATCTGAGGCAGATCGGGTCGGTCCAAATCGTTGCTAGGTGTATCCGGTCGCTCCGAATCGATTCAGATCAATTCGGAAATGCAGACTTTTTTTCAAGGACTACACGTAGGAATTTACAAAAAACCCATTAATCTCTTATTTTTTAAGGTAAAGACATGAAATTTGTCAGTATAACAGCACAAGTAGGGCTTTAGGTTGGCAAAATTTAAAGCACATAAGGTCATATCCTGATCTTTATATGATTTCCCCTTCAACCGCTCCTCTCCCCGTTTACAAAAATTAAATATTTTAAAAGACATGTCCTTGGTTCCAACCCTTGCCCTTGGCTTTTTTTGACCTGCCAATAGTTTCACCGGCTTCACAAAGGGTATCACTTTGCTGTAGTGAAAATCACACATTTATTTCAAATTGCCCTGAAGAAGGACATCAATAGTCTGAAACACATTGGCAATGAATAAATATTTTCGAAGATATATCCTGGGCTCCACCCCTTGCCCTTGGCTTTCCACCTTTGTTCTTTTGGGTTTTCTGCTCTTTTTGCTTGCTTCACTTGCCAGTACCTTTCCTGCCAGTTGCTTTAATGGCTTTGCCTGCCAGTATTTCAGCGGCCAGTAGCTTCACCGGCTTCACCTGCCAGTACTTGCCTTGACAGTAGCTTCAACGGCTTCACTTGCCAGTACCTTCCCTGCCAGTAGCTTCAACGGCTTCACTTGCCAGTACATTCCCTGCCAGTAGCTTCAACGGCTTCACTTGCCAGTACTTGCCTTGCCAGTCGCTTCAACGTCTTAACTTGCCAGTACTTTACCTGCCAGTAGCTTCAACGGCTTCACTTGCCAGTACTTGCCTTGCCAGTAGCTTCAATGGGTTCACTTACCAGTACTTGCCTTGCCAGTAGCTTCAACGGCTTCACTTGCCAGTACTTGCCTTGCCAGTAGCTTCACCGTCTTCACTTGCCAGTACTTGCCTGCCAGTAGCTTCAACGGCTTCACTTGCCAGTACTTGCCTTGCCAGTAGCTTCAACGGCTTCACTTGCCAGTACTTGCCTTGCTAGTAGCTTCAATGGCTTCACTTGCCAGTACTTGCCTTGAAGTAGCTTCACCGGCTTCACTTGCCAGTACTTGCCTTGCCAGTAGCTTCAACGGCTTCACCTGCCAGTATTTCAGCTGCCAGTAGATTTGTCGGCTACTGTTACAGGCACGCAAAGCTGTTGTAGCTACTGGGTACTCGTAGGGCTTGGACCTGCCAGTAGGGTTGTGCACTGCTCTGGATCCAAATCTCAAATCCGATCCAGATCGAGGTGTTTTGGACCACTTTTAAGCAGATCTGAGGCAGATCGGGTCGGTCCAAATCGTTGCTAGGTGTATCCGGTCGCTCCGAATCGATTCAGATCAATTCGGAAATGCAGACTTTTTTTCAAGGACTACACGTAGGAATTTACAAAAAACCCATTAATCTCTTATTTTTTAAGGTAAAGACATGAAATTTGTCAGTATAACAGCACAAGTAGGGCTTTAGGTTGGCAAAATTTGAAGCACATCCGGTCATATCCTGATCTTTATATGATTTCCCCTTCAACCGCTCCTCTCCCCGTTTACAAAAATTAAATATTTTAAAAGACATATCCTTGGTTCCAACCCTTGCCCTTGGCTTTTCTTGACCTGCCAATAGTTTCACCGGCTTTACAAAGGGGATCACTTTGCTCTAGTGAAAATCACACATTTATTTCAAATTGCCCTGAAGAAGGACATCAATAGTCTGAAACACATTGGCAATGAATAAATATTTTCTAAGATATATCCTGGGCTCCACCCCTTGCCCTCGGCTTTAATCCTTTTTTCTTTTGGGTTTTCTGCTCTTTTTGCTGGCTTCACTTGCCAGTACCTTCCCTGCCAGTTGTTTAATGGCTTTGCTTGCCAGTATTTCAGCTGCCAGTAGCTTCACCGGCTTCACCTGCCAGTACTTGCCTTGCCAGTAGCTTCAACGGCTTCACTTGCCTTGCCAGTAGCTTCAACGGCTTCACTTACCAGTTTCTACCCTTCCAGTAGCTTCTATGGCTTCGCCTGCCAGTACTTGACTTGCCAGTAGCTTCAAGGGCTTCATTTGCCAGTACTTGCCTTGCCAGTAGCTTCAATGGCTTCACTTGCCATTACTTGCATTGATAGTAGCTTCAACGGCTTCACTTGCCAGTACTTGCCTTGCCAGTAGCTTCAATGGCTTCACTTGCCAGTACCTTCCCTGCCAGTAGCTTCAACGGCTTCACTTGCCAGTACCTTACCTGCCAGTAGCTTCAACGGCTTCACTTGCCAGTACTTGCCTTGCCAGTAGTTTCACCAGCTTCACTTGCCAGTTCTTGCATTGCCGGTAGCTTCAACGGCTTCACATGCCAGTACTTGCCTTGCCGTTAGCTTCACCGTCTTCACTTGCCAGTACTTGCCTTGCCAGTAGCTTCACCGGCTTCACTTGCTAGTACTTTCCTTGCCAGTAGCTTCAACGGCTTCACTTGCCAGTACTTGACTTGCCAGTAGCTTCAGTGGCTTCAGTTGCCAGTACTTGCCTTGCCAGTAGCTTCACTTGCTTCACTTGCCAGTACTTGCCTTGCCAGTAGCTTCAACGGCTTCACTTGCCAGTACTTGCCTTGCCAGTAGCTTCACCGGCTTCACTTGCTAGTCCTTGCCTTGCCAGTAGCTTCAATGGCTTCACTTGCCAGTACTTGCCTTGCCAGTAGCTTCAACAGCTTCACTTGCCAGTACTTGCCTTTCCAGTAGCTTCAACGGTTTCACTTGCCAGTACTTGCGTTGCCAGTAGCTTCAACAGCTTCACCTGCCAGTATTTCAGCTGCCAGTAGATTTGTCGGCTTCTGTTACAGGCACGCAAAGCTTTTGGAGCTACTGGGTACTGGTAGGGCATGGACCTGCCAGTAGGGTTGTGCACTGCTCTGGATCCGAATCTCAAATCCGATCCAGATCGAGGTGGTTTGGACCTCTTTTAAGCAGATCTGAGGCAGATCGGGTCGGTCCAAATCGTTGCTAGGTGTATCCGGTCGCTCCGAATCGATTCAGATCAATTCGGAAATGCAGACTTTTTTTCAAGGACTACACGTAGGAATTTACAAAAAACCCATTAATCTCTTATTTTTTAAGGTAAAGACATGAAATTTGTCAGTATAACAGCACAAGTAGGGCTTTAGGTTGGCAAAATTTAAAGCACATAAGGTCATATCCTGATCTTTATATGATTTCCCCTTCAACCGCTCCTCTCCCCGTTTACAAAAATTAAATATTTTAAAAGACATGTCCTTGGTTCCAACCCTTGCCCTTGGCTTTTTTTGACCTGCCAATAGTTTCACCGGCTTCACAAAGGGGATCACTTTGCTGTAGTGAAAATCACACATTTATTTCAAATTGCCATGAAGAAGGACATCAATAGTCTGAAACACATTGGCAATGAATAAATATTTTCTAAGATATATCCTGGGCTCCACCCCTTGCCCTTGCCTTTCCACCTTAGTTCTTTTGGGTTTTCTGCTCTTTTTGCTGGCTTCACTTGCCAGTACCTTTCCTGCCAGTTGCTTTAATGGCTTTGCCTGCCAGTATTTCATCGGCCAGTAGCTTCACTGGCTTCACCTGCCAGTACTTGCCTTGCCAGTAGCTTCAACGGCTTCACTTGCCAGTACCTTCCCTGCCAGTAGCTTCAACGGCTTCACTTGCCAGTACCTTCCCTGCCAGTAGCTTCAACGGCTTCACTTGCCAGTACATTCCCTGCCAGTAGCTTCAACGGCTTCAATTACCAGTATCTTCCCTTCCATTAGCTTCTATGGCTTCGCCTGCCAGTACTTGACTTGCCAGTAGCTTCAATGGCCTCACTTACCAGTACTTGCCTTGCCAGTAGCTTCAACGGCTTCACTTGCCAGTACTTGTCTTGCCAGTAGCTTCAACGGCTTAACTTGCCAGTACTTTACCTGCCAGTAGCTTCACCTGCTTCACTTGCCAGTACTTGCCTTGCCAGTAGCTTCAACGGCTTCACTTGCCTTTCCAGTAGCTTCAACGGCTTCACTTGCCAGTACTTGCCATGCCAGTAGCTTCAATGGCTTCACTTGCCAGTACTTGCCTTGCCAGTAGCTTCACCGGCTTCACTTGCCAGTACTTGCCTTGCCAGTAGCTTCAACGGCTTCACTTGCCAGTACTTGCCTTGCCAGTAGCTTCAACGGCTTCACCTGCCAGTATTTCAGCTGCCAGTAGATTTGTCGGCTACTGTTACAGACACGCAAAGCTGTTGGAGCTACTGGGTACTGGTAGGGCATGGACCTGCCAGTAGGGTTGTGCACTGCTCTGGATCCGAATCTCAAATCCGATCCAGATCGAGGTGATTTGGACCTCTTTTAAGCAGATCTGAGGCAGATCGGGTCGGTCCAAATCGTTGCTAGGTGTATCCGGTCGCTCCGAATCGATTCAGATCAATTCGGAAATGCAGACTTTTTTTCAAGGACTACACGTAGGAATTTACAAAAAACCCATTAATCTCTTATTTTTTAAGGTAAAGACATGAAATTTGTCAGTATAACAGCACAAGTAGGGCTTTAGGTTGGCAAAATTTGAAGCACATCCGGTCATATCCTGATCTCTATATGATTTCCCCTTCAACCGCTCCTCTCCCCGTTTACAAAAATTAAATATTTTAAAAGACATATCCTTGGTTCCAACCCTTGCCCTTGGCTTTTTTTGACCTGCCAATAGTTTCACCGGCTTCACAAAGGGGATCACTTT
Organism: Elgaria multicarinata webbii; assembly: GCF_023053635.1. Classification (NCBI taxonomy): domain Eukaryota; kingdom Metazoa; phylum Chordata; class Lepidosauria; order Squamata; family Anguidae; genus Elgaria; species Elgaria multicarinata. The sequence continues at coordinate 12,851,047 of NC_086184.1, forward strand.
GCTCTAGTGAAAATCACACATTTATTTCAAATTGCCCTGAAGAAGGACATCAATAGTCTGAAACACATTGGCAATGAATAAATATTTTCTAAGATATATCCTGGGCTCCACCCCTTGCCCTTGGCTTTCCTCCTTTTTTCTTTTGGGTTTTCTGCTCTTTTTGCTGGCTTCACTTGCCAGTACCTTCCCTGCCAGTTGTTTAATGGCTTTGCTTGCCAGTATTTCAGCTGTCAGTAGCTTCACCGGCTTCACCTGCCAGTACTTGCCTTGCCAGTAGCTTCAACGGCTTCACTTGCCTTGCCAGTAGCTTCAACGGCTTCACTTGCCAGTACTTGCCTTGCCAGTAGCTTCAATGGCTTCACTTGCCAGTACTTGCCTTGCCAGTAGCTTCAACGGCTTCACTTGCCAGTACTTGCCTTGCCAGTAGCTTCAACGGCTTCACTTGCCAGTACTTGCCTTGCCAGTAGCTTCAATGGCTTCACTTGCCAGTACTTGCCTTGCCAGTAGCTTCACCGGCTTCACTTGCCAGTACTTGCCTTGCCAGTAGCTTCAACGGCTTCACTTGCCAGTACTTGCCTTGCCAGTAGCTTCAACGGCTTCACCTGCCAGTATTTCAGCTGCCAGTAGATTTGTCGGCTACTGTTACAGACACGCAAAGCTGTTGGAGCTACTGGGTACTGGTAGGGCATGGACCTGCCAGTAGGGTTGTGCACTGCTCTGGATCCAAATCTCAAATCCGATCCAGATCGAGGTTCTTTGGACCTCTTTTAAGCAGATCTGAGGCAGATCGGGTCGGTCCAAATCGTTGCTAGGTGTATCCGGTCGCTCCGAATCGATTCAGATCAATTCGGAAATGCAGACTTTTTTTCAAGGACTACACGTAGGAATTTACAAAAAACCCATTAATCTCTTATTTTTTAAGGTAAAGACATGAAATTTGTCAGTATAACAGCACAAGTAGGGCTTTAGGTTGGCAAAATTTGAAGCACATAAGGTCATATCCTGATCTATATATGATTTCCCCTTCAACCGCTCCTCTCCCCGTTTACAAAAATTAAATATTTTAAAAGACCTATCCTTGGTTCCAACCCTTGCCCTTGGCATTTTTTGACCTGCCAATAGTTTCACCGGCTTCACAAAGGGGATCACTTTGCTCTAGTGAAAATCACACATTTATTTCAAATTGCCATGAAGAAGGACATCAATAGTCTGAAACATATTGGCAATGAATAAATATTTTCGAAGATATATCCTGGGCTCCACCCCTTGCCCTTGGCTTTCCACCTTTGTTCTTTTGGGTTTTCTGCTCTTTTTGCTGGCTTCACTTGCCAGTACCTTCCCTGCCAGTTGTTTAATGGCTTTGCTTGCCAGTATTTCAGCTGCCAGTAGCTTCACCGGCTTCACCTGCCAGTACTTGCCTTGCCAGTAGCTTCAACTGCTTCACTTGCCAGTACCTTCCCGGCCAGTAGCTTCAACGGCTTCACTTGCCAGTACCTTCCCTTCCAGTAGCTTCTATGGCTTCGCCTGCCAGTACTTGACTTGCCAGTAGCTTCAATGGCTTCACTTGCCAGTACCTTCCCTGCCAGTAGCTTCAACGGCTTCACTTGCCAGTACCTTCCCTGCCAGTAGCTTCAACGGCTTCACTTACCAGTATCTTCCCTTCCAGTAGATTCTACGTCTTCGCCTGCCAGTACTCGACTTGCAGTAGCTTCAATGGCTTCACTTGCCAGTACTGGCCTTGCCAGTAGCTTCAACGGCTTCACTTGCCAGTACTTGCCTTGCCAGTAGCTTCAACGGCTTCACTTGCCAGTACTTGCCTTGCCAGTAGCTTCAACGGCTTGACTTGCCAGTACTTTACCTGCCAGTAGCTTCAACGGCTACACTTGAAAGTACTTGCCTTGCCAGTAGCTTCAACGGCTTCACTTGCCAGTACTTGCCTTGCCAGTAGCTTCACCGTCTTCACTTGCTAGTACTTGCCTGCCAGTAGCTTCAACAGCTTCACTTGCCAGTACTTGCCTTGCCAGTAGCTTCAACGGCTTCACTTGCCAGTACTTGCCTTGCTAGTAGCTTCAATGGCTTCACTTGCCAGTACTTGCCTTGAAGTAGCTTCACCGGCTTCACTTGCCAGTACTTGCGTTGCCAGTAGCTTCAACGGCTTCACCTGCCAGTATTTCAGCTGCCAGTAGATTTGTCGGCTACTGTTACAGGCACGCAAAGCTGTTGTAGCTACTGGGTACTCGTAGGGCTTGGACCTGCCAGTAGGGTTGTGCACTGCTCTGGATCCAAATCTCAAATCCGATCCAGATCGAGGTGTTTTGGACCACTTTTAAGCAGATCTGAGGCAGATCGGGTCGGTCCAAATCGTTGCTAGGTGTATCCGGTCGCTCCGAATCGATTCAGATCAATTCGGAAATGCAGACTTTTTTTCAAGGACTACACGTAGGAATTTACAAAAAACCCATTAATCTCTTATTTTTTAAGGTAAAGACATGAAATTTGTCAGTATAACAGCACAAGTAGGGCTTTAGGTTGGCAAAATTTGAAGCACATCCGGTCATATCCTGATCTTTATATGATTTCCCCTTCAACCGCTCCTCTCCCCGTTTACAAAAATTAAATATTTTAAAAGACATATCCTTGGTTCCAACCCTTGCCCTTGGCTTTTCTTGACCTGCCAATAGTTTCACCGGCTTTACAAAGGGGATCACTTTGCTCTAGTGAAAATCACACATTTATTTCAAATTGCCCTGAAGAAGGACATCAATAGTCTGAAACACATTGGCAATGAATAAATATTTTCTAAGATATATCCTGGGCTCCACCCCTTGCCCTTGGTTTTCCTCCTTTTTTCTTTTGGGTTTTCTGCTCTTTTTGCTGGCTTCACTTGCCAGTACCTTCCCTGCCAGTTGTTTAATGGCTTTGCTTGCCAGTATTTCAGCTGCCAGTAGCTTCACTGGCTTCACCTGCCAGTACTTGCCTTGCCAGTAGCTTCAACGGCTTCACTTGCCAGTACCTTCCCTGCCAGTCGCTTCAATGGCTTCACTTGCCAGTACCTTCCCTGCCAGTAGCTTCAACGGCTTCACTTACCAGTTTCTACCCTTCCAGTAGCTTCTATGGCTTCGCCTGCCAGTACTTGACATGCCAGTAGCTTCAGTGGCTTCATTTGCCAGTACTTGCCTTGCCAGTAGCTTCAACGGCTTCACTTGCCAGTACTTGCCTTGCCAGTAGCTTCAACGGCTTGACTTGCCAGTACTTTACCTGCCAGTAGCTTCAACGGCTACACTTGAAAGTACTTGCCTTGCCAGTAGCTTCAACGGCTTCACTTGCCAGTACTTGCCTTGCCAGTAGCTTCACCGTCTTCACTTGCCAGTACTTGCCTGCCAGTAGCTTCAACAGCTTCACTTGCCAGTACTTGCCTTGCCAGTAGCTTCAACGGCTTCACTTGCCAGTACTTGCCTTGCTAGTAGCTTCAATGGCTTCACTTGCCAGTACTTGCCTTGAAGTAGCTTCACCGGCTTCACTTGCCAGTACTTGCGTTGCCAGTAGCTTCAACGGCTTCACCTGCCAGTATTTCAGCTGCCAGTAGATTTGTCGGCTACTGTTACAGGCACGCAAAGCTGTTGTAGCTACTGGGTACTCGTAGGGCTTGGACCTGCCAGTAGGGTTGTGCACTGCTCTGGATCCAAATCTCAAATCCGATCCAGATCGAGGTGTTTTGGACCACTTTTAAGCAGATCTGAGGCAGATCGGGTCGGTCCAAATCGTTGCTAGGTGTATCCGGTCGCTCCGAATCGATTCAGATCAATTCGGAAATGCAGACTTTTTTTCAAGGACTACACGTAGGAATTTACAAAAAACCCATTAATCTCTTATTTTTTAAGGTAAAGACATGAAATTTGTCAGTATAACAGCACAAGTAGGGCTTTAGGTTGGCAAAATTTGAAGCACATCCGGTCATATCCTGATCTTTATATGATTTCCCCTTCAACCGCTCCTCTCCCCGTTTACAAAAATTAAATATTTTAAAAGACATATCCTTGGTTCCAACCCTTGCCCTTGGCTTTTCTTGACCTGCCAATAGTTTCACCGGCTTTACAAAGGGGATCACTTTGCTCTAGTGAAAATCACACATTTATTTCAAATTGCCCTGAAGAAGGACATCAATAGTCTGAAACACATTGGCAATGAATAAATATTTTCTAAGATATATCCTGGGCTCCACCCCTTGCCCTCGGCTTTAATCCTTTTTTCTTTTGGGTTTTCTGCTCTTTTTGCTGGCTTCACTTGCCAGTACCTTCCCTGCCAGTTGTTTAATGGCTTTGCTTGCCAGTATTTCAGCTGCCAGTAGCTTCACCGGCTTCACCTGCCAGTACTTGCCTTGCCAGTAGCTTCAACGGCTTCACTTGCCTTGCCAGTAGCTTCAACGGCTTCACTTGCCAGTACTTTACCTGCCAGTAGCTTCAACGGCTTCACTTGCCAGTACTTGCCTTGCCAGTAGCTTCAACGGCTTCACTTGCCAGTACTTGCCTTGCCAGTAGCTTCAACGGCTTCACTTGCCAGTACTTGTCTTGCCAGTAGCTTCAACGGCTTCACTTGCCAGTACTTGCCTTGCCAGTAGCTTCAACGGCTTCACTTGCCAGTACTTGTATTGCAAGTAGCTTCAACGGCTTCACTTGCCAGTACTTGCCTTGCCAGTAGCTTCAATGGCTTCACTGCCAGTACTTGCCTTGCCAGTAGCTTCAATGGCTTCACTGCCAGTACTTGCCTTGCCAGTAGCTTCAACGGCTTCATTTGCCAGTACTTGCCTTGCCAGTAGCTTCAACCGCTTCACTTGCCAGTACTTGCGTTGCCAGTAGCTTCAACGGCTTCACCTGCCAGTATTTCAGCTGCCAGTAGATTTGTCGGCTACTGTTACAGGCACGCAAAGCTGTTGGAGCTACTGGGTACTGGAAGGGCATGGACCTGCCAGTAGGGTTGTGCACTGCTCTGGATCCAAATCTCAAATCCGATCCAGATTGAGGTGATTTGGACCTCTTTTAAGCAGACCTGAGGCAGATCGGGTCGGTCCAAATCGTTGCTAGGTGTATCCGGTCGCTCCGAATCCATTCAGATCAATTCGGAAATGCAGACTTTTTTTCAAGGACTACACGTAGGAATTTACAAAAAACCCATTTATCTCTTATTTTTTAAGGTAAAGACATGAAATTTGTCAGTATAACAGCACAAGTAGGGCTTCAGGTCGGCAAAATTTGAAGCACATCCGGTCATATCCTGATCTCTATATGATTTCCCCTTCAACTGCTCCTCTCCCCGTTTACAAAAATTAAATATTTTAAAAGACCTATCCTTGGTTCCAACCCTTGCCCTTGGCTTTTTTTGACCTGCCAATAGTTTCACCGGCTTCACAAAGGGGATCACTTTGCTGTAGTGAAAATCACACATTTATTTCAAATTGCCCTGAAGAAGGACATCAATAGTCTGAAACACATTGGCAATGAATAAATATTTTCGAAGATATATCCTGGGCTCCACCCCTTGCCCTCGGCTTTAATCCTTTTTTCTTTTGGGTTTTCTGCTCTTTTTGCTGGCTTCACTTGCCAGTACCTTCCCTGCCAGTTGTTTAATGGCTTTGCTTGCCAGTATTTCAGCTGCCAGTAGCTTCACCGGCTTCACCTGCCAGTACTTGCCTTGCCAGTAGCTTCAACGGCTTCACTTGCCTTGCCAGTAGCTTCAACGGCTTCACTTGCCAGTACTTTACCTGCCAGTAGCTTCAACGGCTTCACTTGCCAGTACTTGCCTTGCCAGTAGCTTCAACGGCTTCACTTGCCAGTACTTGTCTTGCCAGTAGCTTCAACGGCTTCACTTGCCAGTACTTGCCTTGCCAGTAGCTTCAACGGCTTCACTTGCCAGTACTTGTCTTGCCAGTAGCTTCAACGGCTTCACTTGCCAGTACTTGCCTTGCCAGTAGCTTCAATGGCTTCACTGCCAGTACTTGCCTTGCCAGTAGCTTCAATGGCTTCACTGCCAGTACTTGCCTTGCCAGTAGCTTCAACGGCTTCATTTGCCAGTACTTGCCTTGCCAGTAGCTTCAACCGCTTCACTTGCCAGTACTTGCGTTGCCAGTAGCTTCAACGGCTTCACCTGCCAGTATTTCAGCTGCCAGTAGATTTGTCGGCTACTGTTACAGGCACGCAAAGCTGTTGGAGCTACTGGGTACTGGAAGGGCATGGACCTGCCAGTAGGGTTGTGCACTGCTCTGGATCCAAATCTCAAATCCGATCCAGATTGAGGTGATTTGGACCTCTTTTAAGCAGACCTGAGGCAGATCGGGTCGGTCCAAATCGTTGCTAGGTGTATCCGATCGCTCCGAATCCATTCAGATCAATTCGGAAATGCAGACTTTTTTTCAAGGACTACACGTAGGAATTTACAAAAAACCCATTTATCTCTTATTTTTTAAGGTAAAGACATGAAATTTGTCAGTATAACAGCACAAGTAGGGCTTCAGGTCGGCAAAATTTGAAGCACATCCGGTCATATCCTGATCTCTATATGATTTCCCCTTCAACTGCTCCTCTCCCCGTTTACAAAAATTAAATATTTTAAAAGACCTATCCTTGGTTCCAACCCTTGCCCTTGGCTTTTTTTGACCTGCCAATAGTTTCACCGGCTTCACAAAGGGGATCACTTTGCTCTAGTGAAAATCACACATTTATTTCAAATTGCCCTGAAGAAGGACATCAATAGTCTGAAACACATTGGCAATGAATAAATATTTTCGAAGATATATCCTGGGCTCCACCCCTTGCCCTTGGTTTTCCTCCTTTTTTCTTTTGGGTTTTCTGCTCTTTTTGCTGGCTTCACTTGCTAGTACCTTCCCTGCCAGTTGTTTAATGGCTTTGCTTGCCAGTATTTCAGCTGCCAGAAGCTTCACCGGCTTCACCTGCCAGTACTTCCCTTGCCAGTAGCTTCAACGGCTTCACTTGCCAGTACCTTCCCTGCCAGTAGCTTCAACGGCTTCACTTGCCAGTACATTCCCTGCCAGTAGCTTCAACGGCTTCACTTACCAGTATCTTCCTTTCCAGTAGCTTCTATGGCTTCGCCTGCCAGTACTCGACTTGCCAGTAGCTTCAACGGCTTCACTTGCCAGTACCTTCCCTTCCAGTAGCTTCTATGGCTTCACTTGCCAGTACTTAACTTGCCAGTAGCTTCAACGGCTTCACTTGCCAGTACTTTACCTGCCAGTAGCTTCAACAGCTTCACTTGCCAGTACTTGCCTTGCCAGTAGCTTCACCGGCTTCACTTGCCAGCACTTGCCTTACCAGTAGCTTCAACGGCTTCACTTGCCAGTACTTGCCTTGCCAGTAGCTTCAATGGCTTCACTTGCCAGTACTTGCCTTGCCAGTAGCTTCACCGGCTTCACTTGCCAATACCTTCACTGCCAGTAGCTTCAACGGCTTCACTTGCCAGTACCTTCCCTGCCAGTAGCTTCAACGGCTTCACTTACCAGTATCTTCCCTTCCAGTAGCTTATATGGCTTCGCCTGCCAGTACTTGCTTTGCCAGTAGCTTCAACGGCTTCACTTGCCAGTACTTTACCTTCCAGTAGCTTCAACGGCTTCACTTGCCAGTACTTGCCTTGCCAGTAGCTTCAACGGCTTCACTTGCCAGTACTTTACCTTCCAGTAGCTTCAACGGCTTCACTTGCCAGTACTTGACTTGCCAGTAGCTTCAATGGCTTCACTTGCCAGTACTTTACCTGCCAGTAGCTTCAACAGCTTCACTTGCCAGTACTTGCCTTTCCAGTAGCTTCAACAGCTTCACTTGCCAGTACTTGCCTTGCCAGTAGCTTCACCGGCTTCACTTGCCAGTACTTGCCTTGCCAGTAGCTTCAACGGCTTCACTTGCCAGTACTTGCCTTGACCGTAGCTTCAATGGCTTTACTTGCCAGTACTTGCCTTGCCAGTAGCTTCACCGGCTTCACTTGCCAGTACTTGCCTTGCCAGTAGCTTCAACGGCTTCACTTGCCAGTACTTTACCTGCTAGTAGCTTCACCGACTTCACTTGCCAGTTATTGCCTTACCAGTAGCTTCAACGGCTTCACATGCCAGTACCTTCCCTTCCAGTAGCTCTATGGCTTCGCTTGCCAGTACTTGACTTGCCAGTAGCTTCAACGGCTTCACTTGCCAGTACTTTACCTGCCAGCAGCTTCAACAGCTTCACTTGCCAGTACTTGCCTTGCCAGTAGCTTCAACGGCTTCACTTGCCAGTACTTGCCTTGCCAGTAGCTTCAACGGCTTCACTTGCCAGTACTTGCCTTGCCTGTAGCTTCAACGGCTTCACTTGCCAGTACTTGCCTTGCCAGTAGCTTCAATGGCTTTACTTGCCAGTACTTAACTTGCCAATAGCTTCAACGGCTTCACTTGCCAGTACTTTACCTGCCAGTAGCTTCAACAGCTTCACTTGCCAGTACTTGCCTTGCCAGTAGCTTCACCGGCTTCACTTGCCAGCACTTGCCTTACCAGTAGCTTCAACGGCTTCACTTGCCAGTACTTGCCTTGCCAGTAGCTTCAATGGCTTCACTTGCCAGTACTTGCCTTGCCAGTAGCTTCACCGGCTTCACTTGCCAGTACCTTCCCTGCCAGTAGCTTCAACGGTTTCACTTGCCAGTAACTTCCCTGCCAGTAGCTTCAACGGCTTCACTTACCAGTATCTTCCCTTCCAGTAGCTTCCATGGCTTCGCCTGCCAGTACTTGACTTGCCAGTAGCTTCAATGGCTTCACTTGCCAGTACTTGCCTTGCCAGTAGCTTCAACGGCTTCACTTGCCAGTACTTGCCTTGCCAGTAGCTTCAACGGCTTCACTTGCCAGTACTTTACCTTCCAGTAGCTTCAACGGCTTCACTTGCCAGTACTTGACTTGCCAGTAGCTTCAATGGCTTCACTTGCCAGTACTTTACCTGCCAGTAGCTTCAACAGCTTCACTTGCCAGTACTTGCCTTTCCAGTAGCTTCAACGGCTTCACTTGCCAGTACTTGCCTTGCCAGTAGCTTCACCGGCTTCACTTGCCAGTACTTGCCTTGCCAGTAGCTTCAACGGCTTCACTTGCCAGTACTTGCCTTGCCAGTAGCTTCAATGGCTTTACTTGCCAGTACTTGCCTTGCCAGTAGCTTCACCGGCTTCACTTGCCAGTACTTGCCTTGCCAGTAGCTTCAACGGCTTCACTTGCCAGTACTTGCGTTGCCAGGAGCTTCACCGGCTTCACTTGCCAGTACTTGCCTTACCAGTAGCTTCAACGGCTTCACTTGCCAGTACCTTCCCTTCCAGTAGCTTCTATGGCTTCGCTTGCCAGTACTTGACTTGCCAGTAGCTTCAACGGCTTCACTTGCCAGTACTTTACCTGCCAGCAGCTTCAACAGCTTCACTTGCCAGTACTTGCCTTGCCAGTAGCTTCAACGGCTTCACTTGCCAGTACTTGCCTTGCCAGTAGCTTCAACGGCTTCACTTGCCAGTACTTGCCTTGCCAGTAGCTTCAACGGCTTCACTTGCCAGTACTTGCCTTGCCAGTAGCTTCACCGGCTTCACTTGCCAGTACTTGCCTTGCCAGTAGCTTCAAAGGCTTCACTTGCCAGTACTTGCCTTGCCAGTAGCTTCAACGGCTTCACTTGCCAGTACTTGCCTTGCCAGTAGCTTCACCGGCATCACTTGCCAGTACTTGCCTTGCCAGTAGCTTCAACGGTTTCACCTGCCAGTACTTGCTTTGCCAGTAGCTTCAACGGCTTCACCTGCCAGTACTTGCCTTGCCAGTAGCTTCAAAGGCTTCACTTGCCAGTACTTGCCTTGCCAGTAGCTTCAACGGCTTCACCTGCCAGTACTTGCCTTGCCAGTAGCTTCACCGGCTTCACTTGCCAGTACCTGCCTTGCCAGTAGCTTCAACGGCTTCACTTGCCAGTACTTGCCTTGCCAGTAGCTTCAACGGCTTCACTTGCCAGTACTTGCGTTGCCAGTAGCTTCAACGGCTTCACTTGCCAGTACTTGCCGTGCCAGTAGCTTCACGGGCTTCACTTGCCAGTACTTGCCTTGCCAGTAGCTTCAACGGCTTCACTTGCCAGTACTTGCCTTGCCAGTAGCTTCAACGGCTTCACTTGCCAGTACTTGCGTTGCCAGTAGCTTCAGCGGCTTCACTTGCCAGTATTTGCCTTGCCAGTAGCTTCAACGGCTTCACTTGCCAGTACTTGCCTTGCCAGTAGCTTCAACGGCTTCACTTGCCAGTACTTGCCTTGCCAGTAGCTTCAACGGCTTCACTTGCCAGTACTTGCCTTGCCAGTAGCTTCAATGGCTTCACTTGCCAGTACTTGCGTTGCCAGTAGCTTCAACGGCTTCACTTGCCAGTACTTGCCTTGCCAGTAGCTTCACCGGCTTCACTTGCCAGTACTTGCCTTGCCAGTAGCTTCAACGGCTTCACTTGCCAGTACTTGCCTTGCCAGTAGCTTCAACGGCTTCACTTGCCAGTACTTTACCTGCCAGTAGCTTCAACGGCTTCACTTGACAGTACTTGCCTTGCCAGTAGCTTCAACGGCTTCACTTGACAGTACTTGCCTTGCCAGTAGCTTCACCGGCTTCACTTGCCAGTACTTGCCTTGCCAGTAGCTTCAACGGCTTCACTTGCCAGTACTTGCCTTGCCAGTAGCTTCAACGGCTTCACTTGCCATTACTTGCCTTGCCAGTAGCTTCAACGGCTTCACTTGCGAGTACTTGCCTTGCCAGTAGCTTCAACGGCTTCACTTGCCAGTACTTGCCTTGCCAGTAGCTTCAATGGCTTCACTTGCCAGTACTTTACCTGCCAGTAGCTTCAACGGCTTCAATTGACAGTACTTGCCTTGCCAGTAGCTTTAATGGCTTCACTTGCCAGTACTTGCCTTGCCAGTAGCTTCAACGGCTTCACTTGCCAGTACTTGCCTTGCCAGTAGCTTCAACGGCTTCACTTGCCAGTACTTGCGTTGCCAGTAGCTTCAACGGCTTCATTTGCCAGTACTTGCCTTGCCAGTAGCTTCAACGGCTTCACTTGCCAGTACTTGCCTTGCCAGTAGCTTCAGCGGCTTCACTTGCCAGTACTTGCCTTGCCAGTAGCTTCAACGGCTTCACTTGCCAGTACTTGCCTTGCCAGTAGCTTCAACGGCTTCACTTGCCAGTACTTGCGTTGCCAGTAGCTTCAGCGGCTTCACTTGCCAGTATTTGCCTTGCCAGTAGCTTCAACGGCTTCACTTGCCAGTACTTGCCTTGCCAGTAGCTTCAACGGCTTCACTTGCCAGTACTTGCCTTGCCAGTAGCTTCAACGGCTTCACTTGCCAGTACTTGCCTTGCCAGTAGCTTCAATGGCTTCACTTGCCAGTTCTTGCGTTGCCAGTAGCTTCAACGGCTTCACTTGCCAGTACTTGCCTTGCCAGTAGCTTCACCGGCTTCACTTGCCAGTACTTGCCTTGCCAGTAGCTTCAACGGCTTCACTTGCCAGTACTTGCCTTGCCAGTAGCTTCAACGGCTTCACTTGCCAGTACTTTACCTGCCAGTAGCTTCAACGGCTTCACTTGACAGTACTTGCCTTGCCAGTAGCTTCAACGGCTTCACTTGCCAGTACTTGCCTTGCCAGTAGCTTCACCGGCTTCACTTGCCAGTACTTGCCTTGCCAGTAGCTTCAACGGCTTCACTTGCCAGTACTTGCCTTGCCAGTAGCTTCAACGGCTTCACTTGCCATTACTTGCCTTGCCAGTAGCTTCAACGGCTTCACTTGCGAGTACTTGCCTTGCCAGTAGCTTCAACGGCTTCACTTGCCAGTACTTGCCTTGCCAGTAGCTTCAATGGCTTCACTTGCCAGTACTTTACCTGCCAGTAGCTTCAACGGCTTCAATTGACAGTACTTGCCTTGCCAGTAGCTTTAATGGCTTCACTTGCCAGTACTTGCCTTGCCAGTAGCTTCAACGGCTTCACTTGCCAGTACTTGCCTTGCCAGTAGCTTCAACGGCTTCACTTGCCAGTACTTGCGTTGCCAGTAGCTTCAACGGCTTCATTTGCCAGTACTTGCCTTGCCAGTAGCTTCAACGGCTTCACTTGCCAGTACTTGCCTTGCCAGTAGCTTCAGCGGCTTCACTTGCCAGTACTTGCCTTGGCAGTAGCTTCAACGGCTTCACTTGCCAGTACTTGCCTTGCCAGTAGCTTCAACGGCTTCACTTGCCAGTACTTGCCTTGCCAGTAGCTTCAATGGCTTCACTTGCCAGTACTTGCGTTGCCAGTAGCTTCAACGGCTTCACTTGCCAGTACTTGCCTTGCCAGTAGCTTCAACGGCTTCACTTGCCAGTACTTTACCTGCCAGTAGCTTCAAAGGCTTCACTTGACAGTACTTGCCTTGCCAGTAGCTTCAACGGCTTCACTTGCCAGTACTTGCCTTGCCAGTAGCTTCAACGGTTTCACTTGCCAGTACTTGCCTGGCCAGTAGCTTCAACGGCTTCACTTGCCAGTACTTGCCTTGCCAGTAGCTTCAACGGCTTCACTTGCCAGTACTTTACCTTCCAGTAGCTTCAACGGCTTCACTTGCCAGTACTTGACTTGCCAGTAGCTTCAATGGCTTCACTTGCCAGTACTTTACCTGCCAGTAGCTTCAACAGCTTCACTTGCCAGTACTTGCCTTTCCAGTAGCTTCAACAGCTTCACTTGCCAGTACTTGCCTTGCCAGTAGCTTCACCGGCTTCACTTGCCAGTACTTGCCTTGCCAGTAGCTTCAACGGCTTCACTTGCCAGTACTTGCCTTGACCGTAGCTTCAATGGCTTTACTTGCCAGTACTTGCCTTGCCAGTAGCTTCACCGGCTTCACTTGCCAGTACTTGCCTTGCCAGTAGCTTCAACGGCTTCACTTGCCAGTACTTTACCTGCTAGTAGCTTCACCGACTTCACTTGCCAGTACTTGCCTTACCAGTAGCTTCAACGGCTTCACTTGCCAGTACCTTCCCTTCCAGTAGCTCTATGGCTTCGCTTGCCAGTACTTGACTTGCCAGTAGCTTCAACGGCTTCACTTGCCAGTACTTTACCTGCCAGCAGCTTCAACAGCTTCACTTGCCAGTACTTGCCTTGCCAGTAGCTTCAACGGCTTCCCTTGCCAGTACTTGCCTTGCCAGTAGCTTCAACGGCTTCACTTGCCAGCACTTGCCTTACCAGTAGCTTCAACGGCTTCACTTGCCAGTACTTGCCTTTCCAGTAGCTTCAATGGCTTCACTTGCCAGTACTTGCCTTGCCAGTAGCTTCACCGGCTTCACTTGCCAGTACCTTCCCTGCCAGTAGCTTCAACGGTTTCACTTGCCAGTAACTTCCCTGCCAGTAGCTTCAACGGCTTCACTTACCAGTATCTTCCCTTCCAGTAGCTTCCATGGCTTCGCCTGCCAGTACTTGACTTGCCAGTAGCTTCAACGGTTTCACTTGCCAGTACTTGCCTGGCCAGTAGCTTCAACGGCTTCACTTGCCAGTACTTGCCTTGCCAGTAGCTTCAACGGCTTCACTTGCCAGTACTTTACCTTCCAGTAGCTTCAACGGCTTCACTTGCCAGTACTTGACTTGCCAGTAGCTTCAATGGCTTCACTTGCCAGTACTTTACCTGCCAGTAGCTTCAACAGCTTCACTTGCCAGTACTTGCCTTTCCAGTAGCTTCAACAGCTTCACTTGCCAGTACTTGCCTTGCCAGTAGCTTCACCGGCTTCACTTGCCAGTACTTGCCTTGCCAGTAGCTTCAACGGCTTCACTTGCCAGTACTTGCCTTGACCGTAGCTTCAATGGCTTTACTTGCCAGTACTTGCCTTGCCAGTAGCTTCACCGGCTTCACTTGCCAGTACTTGCCTTGCCAGTAGCTTCAACGGCTTCACTTGCCAGTACTTTACCTGCTAGTAGCTTCACCGACTTCACTTGCCAGTACTTGCCTTACCAGTAGCTTCAACGGCTTCACTTGCCAGTACCTTCCCTTCCAGTAGCTCTATGGCTTCGCTTGCCAGTACTTGACTTGCCAGTAGCTTCAACGGCTTCACTTGCCAGTACTTTACCTGCCAGCAGCTTCAACAGCTTCACTTGCCAGTACTTGCCTTGCCAGTAGCTTCAACGGCTTCACTTGCCAGTACTTGCCAGTAGCTTCAATGGCATCACTTGCCAGTACTTTACCTGCCAGTAGCTTCAACGGCTTCACTTGCCAGTACTTGCCTTGCCAGTAGCTTCAACGGCTTCACTTGCCAGTACTTGCGTTGCCAGTAGCTTCAACGGCTTCACTTCCCAGTACTTGCCTTGCCAGTAGCTTCAACGGCTTCACTTGCCAGTACTTGCCTTGCCAGTAGCTTCAACGGCTTCACTTGCCAGTACTTGCCTTGCCAGTAGCTTCAACGGCTTCACTTGCCAGTACTTGCCTTGCAAGTAGCTTCAGCGGCTTCACTTGCCAGTACTTGCCTTGCCAGTAGCTTCAACGGCTTCACTTGCCAGTAATTGCCTTGCCAGTAGCTTCAACGGCTTCACTTGCCAGTACTTGCCTTGCCAGTAGCTTCAACGGCTTCACTTGCCAGTACTTGCCTTGCCAGTAGCTTCAACGGCTTCACTTGCCAGTACTTTACCTGCCAGTAGCTTCAACGGCTTCACTTGCCAGTACTTGCCTTGCCAGTAGCTTCACCGGCTTCACTTGCCAGTACTTGCCTTGCCAGTAGCTTCAACGGCTTCACTTGCCAGTACCTGCCTTGCCAGTAGCTTCAACGGCTTCACTTGCCAGTACTTGCCTTGCCAGTAGCTTCAACGGCTTCACTTGCCAGTATTTGCGTTGCCAGTAGCTTCAACGGCTTCACTTGCCAGTACTTGCCTTGCCAGTAGCTTCACCGGCTTCACTTGCCAGTACTTGCCTTGCCAGTAGATTCAACGGCTTCACTTGCCAGTACTTGCCTTGCCAGTAGCTTCAACGGCTTCACTTGCCAGTACTTGCCTTGCCAGTAGCTTCAGCGGCTTCACTTGCCAGTACTTGCCTTGCCAGTAGCTTCAACGGCTTCACTTGCCAGTACTTGCCTTGCCAGTAGCTTCAACGGCTTCACTTGCCAGTACTTGCCTTGCCAGTAGCTTCAACGGCTTCACTTGCCAGTACCTGCCTTGCCAGTAGCTTCAACGGCTTCACTTGCCAGTACTTGCCTTGCCAGTAGCTTCAACGGCTTCACTTGCCAGTACTTGCGTTGCCAGTAGCTTCAACGGCTTCACTTGCCAGTACTTGCGTTGCCAGTAGCTTCAACGGCTTCACTTGCCAGTACTTTACCTGCCAGTAGCTTCAACGGCTTCACTTGCCAGTACTTGCCTTGCCAGTAGCTTCAACGGCTTCACTTGCCAGTACTTCCCTTGCCAGTAGCTTCACCGGCTTCACTTGCCAGTACTTGCCTTGCCAGTAGCTTCAACGGCTTCACTTGCCAGTTCTTGCCTTGCCAGTAGCTTCAACGGCTTCACTTGCCAGTACTTGCGTTGCTAGTATCTTCAACGGCTTCACTTGCCAGTACTTGCCTTGTCAGTAGCTTCACCGGCTTCAGTTGCCAGTACTTGCCTTGCCAGTAGCTTCACCGGCTTCACTTGCCAGTACTTGCCTTGCCAGTAGCTTCAACGGCTTCACTTGCCAGTACTTGCCTTGCCAGTAGCTTCAACGGCTTCACTTGCCAGTACTTGCCTTGCCAGTAGCTTCAACGGCTTCACTTGCCAGTACTTGCCTTGCCAGTAGCTTCAACGGCTTCACTTGCCAGTACTTGCCTTGCCAGTAGCTTCAATGGCTTCACTTGCCAGTACTTTACCTGCCAGTAGCTTCAACGGCTTCACTTGACAGTACTTGCCTTGCCAGTAGCTTCAACGGCTTCACTTGCCAGTACTTGCGTTGCCAGTAGCTTCAATGGCTTCACTTGCCATTACTTGCGTTGCCAGTAGCTTCAACGGCTTCACTTGCCAGTACTTGCCTTGCCAGTAGCTTCAGCGGCTTCACTTGCCAGTACTTGCCTTGCCAGTAGCTTCAACGGCTTCACTTGCCAGTACTTGCCTTGCCAGTAGCTTCAACGGCTTCACTTGCCAGTACTTGCCTTGCCAGTAGCTTCAACGGCTTCACTTGCCAGTACTTGCCTTGCCAGTAGCTTCAACGGCTTCACTTGCCAGTACTTTACCTGCCAGTAGCTTCAACGGCTTCACTTGCCAGTACTTGCCTTGCCAGTAGCTTCATCGGCTTCACTTGCCAGTACTTGCCTTGCCAGTAGCTTCAACGGCTTCACTTGCCAGTACTTGCGTTGCCAGTAGCTTCAACGGCTTCACTTGCCAGTTATTGCCTTGCCAGTAGCTTCAACGGCTTCACTTGCCAGTACTTGCCAGTAGCTTCAATGGCTTCACTTGCCAGTACTTTACCTGCCAGTAGCTTCAACGGCTTCACTTGCCAGTACTTGCCTTGCCAGTAGCTTCAACGGCTTCACTTGCCAGTACTTGCGTTGCCAGTAGCTTCAACGGCTTCACTTCCCAGTACTTGCCTTGCCAGTAGCTTCAACGGCTTCACTTGACAGTACTTGCCTTGCCAGTAGCTTCAATGGCTTCACTTGCCAGTACTTGCCTTGCCAGTAGCTTCAACGGCTTCACTTGCCAGTACTTGCCTTGCAAGTAGCTTCAGCGGCTTCACTTGCCAGTACTTGCCTTGCCAGTAGCTTCAACGGCTTCACTTGCCAGTACTTGCCTTGCCAGTAGCTTCAACGGCTTCACTTGCCAGTACTTGCCTTGCCAGTAGCTTCAACGGCTTCACTTGCCAGTACTTGCCTTGCCAGTAGCTTCAACGGCTTCACTTGCCAGTACTTGCGTTGCCAGTAGCTTCACCGGCTTCACTTGCCAGTACTTGCCTTGCCAGTAGCTTCAACGGCTTCACTTGCCAGTACTTGCGTTGCCAGTAGCTTCAACGGCTTCACTTGCCAGTTATTGCCTTGCCAGTAGCTTCAACGGCTTCACTTGCCAGTACTTGCCAGTAGCTTCAATGGCATCACTTGCCAGTACTTTACCTGCCAGTAGCTTCAACGGCTTCACTTGCCAGTACTTGCCTTGCCAGTAGCTTCAACGGCTTCACTTGCCAGTACTTGCGTTGCCAGTAGCTTCAACGGCTTCACTTCCCAGTACTTGCCTTGCCAGTAGCTTCAACGGCTTCACTTGCCAGTACTTGCCTTGCCAGTAGCTTCAATGGCTTCACTTGCCAGTACTTGCCTTGCCAGTAGCTTCAACGGCTTCACTTGCCAGTACTTGCCCTGCAAGTAGCTTCAGCGGCTTCACTTGCCAGTACTTGCCTTGCCAGTAGCTTCAACGGCTTCACTTGCCAGTAATTGCCTTGCCAGTAGCTTCAACGGCTTCACTTGCCAGTACTTGCCTTGCCAGTAGCTTCAACGGCTTCACTTGCCAGTACTTGCCTTGCCAGTAGCTTCAACGGCTTCACTTGCCAGTACTTTACCTGCCAGTAGCTTCAACGGCTTCACTTGCCAGTACTTGCCTTGCCAGTAGCTTCACCGGCTTCACTTGCCAGTACTTGCCTTGCCAGTAGCTTCAACGGCTTCACTTGCCAGTACCTGCCTTGCCAGTAGCTTCAACGGCTTCACTTGCCAGTACTTGCCTTGCCAGTAGCTTCAACGGCTTCACTTGCCAGTATTTGCGTTGCCAGTAGCTTCAACGGCTTCACTTGCCAGTACTTGCCTTGCCAGTAGCTTCACCGGCTTCACTTGCCAGTACTTGCCTTGCCAGTAGATTCAACGGCTTCACTTGCCAGTACTTGCCTTGCCAGTAGCTTCAACGGCTTCACTTGCCAGTACTTGCCTTGCCAGTAGCTTCAGCGGCTTCACTTGCCAGTACTTGCCTTGCCAGTAGCTTCAACGGCTTCACTTGCCAGTACTTGCCTTGCCAGTAGCTTCAACGGCTTCACTTGCCAGTACTTGCCTTGCCAGTAGCTTCAACGGCTTCACTTGCCAGTACCTGCCTTGCCAGTAGCTTCAACGGCTTCACTTGCCAGTACTTGCCTTGCCAGTAGCTTCAACGGCTTCACTTGCCAGTACTTGCGTTGCCAGTAGCTTCAACGGCTTCACTTGCCAGTACTTGCGTTGCCAGTAGCTTCAACGGCTTCACTTGCCAGTACTTTACCTGCCAGTAGCTTCAACGGCTTCACTTGCCAGTACTTGCCTTGCCAGTAGCTTCAACGGCTTCACTTGCCAGTACTTCCCTTGCCAGTAGCTTCACCGGCTTCACTTGCCAGTACTTGCCTTGCCAGTAGCTTCAACGGCTTCACTTGCCAGTTCTTGCCTTGCCAGTAGCTTCAACGGCTTCACTTGCCAGTACTTGCTTTGCTAGTATCTTCAACGGCTTCACTTGCCAGTACTTGCCTTGTCAGTAGCTTCACCGGCTTCAGTTGCCAGTACTTGCCTTGCCAGTAGCTTCACCGGCTTCACTTGCCAGTACTTGCCTTGCCAGTAGCTTCAACGGCTTCACTTGCCAGTACTTGCCTTGCCAGTAGCTTCAACGGCTTCACTTGCCAGTACTTGCCTTGCCAGTAGCTTCAACGGCTTCACTTGCCAGTACTTGCCTTGCCAGTAGCTTCAACGGCTTCACTTGCCAGTACTTGCCTTGCCAGTAGCTTCAATGGCTTCACTTGCCAGTACTTTACCTGCCAGTAGCTTCAACGGCTTCACTTGACAGTACTTGCCTTGCCAGTAGCTTCAACGGCTTCACTTGCCAGTACTTGCGTTGCCAGTAGCTTCAATGGCTTCACTTGCCATTACTTGCCTTGCCAGTAGCTTCAGCGGCTTCACTTGCCAGTACTTGCCTTGCCAGTAGCTTCAACGGCTTCACTTGCCAGTACTTGCCTTGCCAGTAGCTTCAACGGCTTCACTTGCCAGTACTTGCCTTGCCAGTAGCTTCAACGGCTTCACTTGCCAGTACTTGCCTTGCCAGTAGCTTCAACGGCTTCACTTGCCAGTACTTTACCTGCCAGTAGCTTCAACGGCTTCACTTGCCAGTACTTGCCTTGCCAGTAGCTTCATCGGCTTCACTTGCCAGTACTTGCCTTGCCAGTAGCTTCAACGGCTTCACTTGCCAGTACTTGCGTTGCCAGTAGCTTCAACGGCTTCACTTGCCAGTTATTGCCTTGCCAGTAGCTTCAACGGCTTCACTTGCCAGTACTTGCCAGTAGCTTCAATGGCTTCACTTGCCAGTACTTTACCTGCCAGTAGCTTCAACGGCTTCACTTGCCAGTACTTGCCTTGCCAGTAGCTTCAACGGCTTCACTTGCCAGTACTTGCGTTGCCAGTAGCTTCTACGGCTTCACTTGCCAGTACTTGCCTTGCCAGTAGCTTCAACGGCTTCACTTGCCAGTTCTTGCCTTGCCAGTAGCTTCAACGGCTTCACTTGCCAGTACTTGCGTTGCTAGTATCTTCAACGGCTTCACTTGCCAGTACTTGCCTTGTCAGTAGCTTCACCGGCTTCAGTTGCCAGTACTTGCCTTGCCAGTAGCTTCACCGGCTTCACTTGCCAGTACTTGCCTTGCCAGTAGCTTCAACGGCTTCACTTGCCAGTACTTGCCTTGCCAGTAGCTTCAACGGCTTCACTTGCCAGTACTTGCCTTGCCAGTAGCTTCAACGGCTTCACTTGCCAGTACTTGCCTTGCCAGTAGCTTCAACGGCTTCACTTGCCAGTACTTGCCTTGCCAGTAGCTTCAATGGCTTCACTTGCCAGTACTTTACCTGCCAGTAGCTTCAACGGCTTCACTTGACAGTACTTGCCTTGCCAGTAGCTTCAACGGCTTCACTTGCCAGTACTTGCGTTGCCAGTAGCTTCAATGGCTTCACTTGCCATTACTTGCGTTGCCAGTAGCTTCAACGGGTTCACTTGCCAGTACTTGCCTTGCCAGTAGCTTCAGCGGCTTCACTTGCCAGTACTTGCCTTGCCAGTAGCTTCAACGGCTTCACTTGCCAGTACTTGCCTTGCCAGTAGCTTCAACGGCTTCACTTGCCAGTACTTGCCTTGCCAGTAGCTTCAACGGCTTCACTTGCCAGTACTTGCCTTGCCAGTAGCTTCAACGGCTTCACTTGCCAGTACTTTACCTGCCAGTAGCTTCAACGGCTTCACTTGCCAGTACTTGCCTTGCCAGTAGCTTCATCGGCTTCACTTGCCAGTACTTGCCTTGCCAGTAGCTTCAACGGCTTCACTTGCCAGTACTTGCGTTGCCAGTAGCTTCAACGGCTTCACTTGCCAGTTATTGCCTTGCCAGTAGCTTCAACGGCTTCACTTGCCAGTACTTGCCTTGTCAGTAGCTTCACCGGCTTCAGTTGCCAGTACTTGCCTTGCCAGTAGCTTCACCGGCTTCACTTGCCAGTACTTGCCTTGCCAGTAGCTTCAACGGCTTCACTTGCCAGTACTTGCCTTGCCAGTAGCTTCAACGGCTTCACTTGCCAGTACTTGCCTTGCCAGTAGCTTCAACGGCTTCACTTGCCAGTACTTGCCTTGCCAGTAGCTTCAACGGCTTCACTTGCCAGTACTTGCCTTGCCAGTAGCTTCAATGGCTTCACTTGCCAGTACTTTACCTGCCAGTAGCTTCAACGGCTTCACTTGACAGTACTTGCCTTGCCAGTAGCTTCAACGGCTTCACTTGCCAGTACTTGCGTTGCCAGTAGCTTCAATGGCTTCACTTGCCATTACTTGCGTTGCCAGTAGCTTCAACGGGTTCACTTGCCAGTACTTGCCTTGCCAGTAGCTTCAGCGGCTTCACTTGCCAGTACTTGCCTTGCCAGTAGCTTCAACGGCTTCACTTGCCAGTACTTGCCTTGCCAGTAGCTTCAACGGCTTCACTTGCCAGTACTTGCCTTGCCAGTAGCTTCAACGGCTTCACTTGCCAGTACTTGCCTTGCCAGTAGCTTCAACGGCTTCACTTGCCAGTACTTTACCTGCCAGTAGCTTCAACGGCTTCACTTGCCAGTACTTGCCTTGCCAGTAGCTTCATCGGCTTCACTTGCCAGTACTTGCCTTGCCAGTAGCTTCAACGGCTTCACTTGCCAGTACTTGCGTTGCCAGTAGCTTCAACGGCTTCACTTGCCAGTTATTGCCTTGCCAGTAGCTTCAACGGCTTCACTTGCCAGTACTTGCCAGTAGCTTCAATGGCTTCACTTGCCAGTACTTTACCTGCCAGTAGCTTCAACGGCTTCACTTGCCAGTACTTGCCTTGCCAGTAGCTTCAACGGCTTCACTTGCCAGTACTTGCGTTGCCAGTAGCTTCAACGGCTTCACTTCCCAGTACTTGCCTTGCCAGTAGCTTCAACGGCTTCACTTGACAGTACTTGCCTTGCCAGTAGCTTCAATGGCTTCACTTGCCAGTACTTGCCTTGCCAGTAGCTTCAACGGCTTCACTTGCCAGTACTTGCCTTGCAAGTAGCTTCAGCGGCTTCACTTGCCAGTACTTGCCTTGCCAGTAGCTTCAACGGCTTCACTTGCCAGTACTTGCCTTGCCAGTAGCTTCAACGGCTTCACTTGCCAGTACTTGCCTTGCCAGTAGCTTCAACGGCTTCACTTGCCAGTACTTGCCTTGCCAGTAGCTTCAACGGCTTCACTTGCCAGTACTTGCCTTGCCAGTAGCTTCAACGGCTTCACTTGCCAGTACTTGCCTTGCCAGTAGCTTCAACGGCTTCACTTGCCAGTACTTGCCTTGCCAGTAGCTTCACCGGCTTTACTTGCCAGTACTTGCCTTGCCAGTAGCTTCAACGGCTTCACTTGCCAGTACTTTACCTGCCAGTAGCTTCAACGGCTTCACTTGCCAGTACTTGCCTTGCCAGTAGCTTCAACGGCTTCACTTGCCAGTACTTGCCTTGCCAGTAGCTTCAACGGCTTCACTTGCCAGTTCTTGCCTTGCCAGTAGCTTCAACGGCTTCACTTGCCAGTACTTGCGTTGCCAGTAGCTTCAACGGCTTCACTTGCCAGTACTTGCCTTGTCAGTAGCTTCACCGGCTTCAGTTGCCAGTACTTGCCTTGCCAGTAGCTTCACCGGCTTCACTTGCCAGTACTTGCCTTGCCAGTAGCTTCAACGGCTTCACTTGCCAGTACTTGCCTTGCCAGTAGCTTCAACGGCTTCACTTGCCAGTACTTGCCTTGCCAGTAGCTTCAACGGCTTCACTTGCCAGTACTTGCCTTGCCAGTAGCTTCAACGGCTTCACTTGCCAGTACTTGCCTTGCCAGTAGCTTCAATGGCTTCACTTGCCAGTACTTTACCTGCCAGTAGCTTCAACGGCTTCACTTGACAGTACTTGCCTTGCCAGTAGCTTCAACGGCTTCACTTGCCAGTACTTGCGTTGCCAGTAGCTTCAATGGCTTCACTTGCCATTACTTGCGTTGCCAGTAGCTTCAACGGGTTCACTTGCCAGTACTTGCCTTGCCAGTAGCTTCAGCGGCTTCACTTGCCAGTACTTGCCTTGCCAGTAGCTTCAACGGCTTCACTTGCCAGTACTTGCCTTGCCAGTAGCTTCAACGGCTTCACTTGCCAGTACTTGCCTTGCCAGTAGCTTCAACGGCTTCACTTGCCAGTACTTGCCTTGCCAGTAGCTTCAACGGCTTCACTTGCCAGTACTTTACCTGCCAGTAGCTTCAACGGCTTCACTTGCCAGTACTTGCCTTGCCAGTAGCTTCATCGGCTTCACTTGCCAGTACTTGCCTTGCCAGTAGCTTCAACGGCTTCACTTGCCAGTACTTGCGTTGCCAGTAGCTTCAACGGCTTCACTTGCCAGTTATTGCCTTGCCAGTAGCTTCAACGGCTTCACTTGCCAGTACTTGCCAGTAGCTTCAATGGCTTCACTTGCCAGTACTTTACCTGCCAGTAGCTTCAACGGCTTCACTTGCCAGTACTTGCCTTGCCAGTAGCTTCAACGGCTTCACTTGCCAGTACTTGCGTTGCCAGTAGCTTCAACGGCTTCACTTCCCAGTACTTGCCTTGCCAGTAGCTTCAACGGCTTCACTTGACAGTACTTGCCTTGCCAGTAGCTTCAATGGCTTCACTTGACAGTACTTGCCTTGCCAGTAGCTTCAACGGCTTCACTTGCCAGTACTTGCCTTGCAAGTAGCTTCAGCGGCTTCACTTGCCAGTACTTGCCTTGCCAGTAGCTTCAACGGCTTCACTTGCCAGTACTTGCCTTGCCAGTAGCTTCAACGGCTTCACTTGCCAGTACTTGCCTTGCCAGTAGCTTCAACGGCTTCACTTGCCAGTACTTGCCTTGCCAGTAGCTTCAACGGCTTCACTTGCCAGTACTTGCGTTGCCAGTAGCTTCACCGGCTTCACTTGCCAGTACTTGCCTTGCCAGTAGCTTCAACGGCTTCACTTGCCAGTACTTGCCTTGCCAGTAGCTTCACCGGCTTTACTTGCCAGTACTTGCCTTGCCAGTAGCTTCAACGGCTTCACTTGCCAGTACTTTACCTGCCAGTAGCTTCAACGGCTTCACTTGCCAGTACTTGCCTTGCCAGTAGCTTCAACGGCTTCACTTGCCAGTACTTGCCTTGCCAGTAGCTTCAACGGCTTCACTTGCCAGTACTTGCCTTGCCAGTAGCTTCACCGGCTTCACTTGCCAGTACTTGCCTTGCCAGTAGCTTCATCGGCTTCACTTGCCAGTACTTGCCTTGCCAGTAGCTTCAACGGCTTCACTTGCCAGTACTTGCGTTGCCAGTAGCTTCAACGGCTTCACTTGCCAGTTATTGCCTTGCCAGTAGCTTCAACGGCTTCACTTGCCAGTACTTGCCTTGTCAGTAGCTTCACCGGCTTCAGTTGCCAGTACTTGCCTTGCCAGTAGCTTCAACGGCTTCACTTGCCAGTACTTGCCTTGCCAGTAGCTTCAACGGCTTCACTTGCCAGTACTTGCCTTGCCAGTAGCTTCAACGGCTTCACTTGCCAGTACTTGCCTTGCCAGTAGCTTCAACGGCTTCACTTGCCAGTACTTGCCTTGCCAGTAGCTTCAACGGCTTCACTTGCCAGTACTTGCCTTGCCAGTAGCTTCAATGGCTTCACTTGCCAGTACTTTACCTGCCAGTAGCTTCAACGGCTTCACTTGACAGTACTTGCCTTGCCAGTAGCTTCAACGGCTTCACTTGCCAGTACTTGCGTTGCCAGTAGCTTCAATGGCTTCACTTGCCATTACTTGCGTTGCCAGTAGCTTCAACGGGTTCACTTGCCAGTACTTGCCTTGCCAGTAGCTTCAGCGGCTTCACTTGCCAGTACTTGCCTTGCCAGTAGCTTCAACGGCTTCACTTGCCAGTACTTGCCTTGCCAGTAGCTTCAACGGCTTCACTTGCCAGTACTTGCCTTGCCAGTAGCTTCAACGGCTTCACTTGCCAGTACTTGCCTTGCCAGTAGCTTCAACGGCTTCACTTGCCAGTACTTTACCTGCCAGTAGCTTCAACGGCTTCACTTGCCAGTACTTGCCTTGCCAGTAGCTTCATCGGCTTCACTTGCCAGTACTTGCCTTGCCAGTAGCTTCAACGGCTTCACTTGCCAGTACTTGCGTTGCCAGTAGCTTCAACGGCTTCACTTGCCAGTTATTGCCTTGCCAGTAGCTTCAACGGCTTCACTTGCCAGTACTTGCCAGTAGCTTCAATGGCTTCACTTGCCAGTACTTTACCTGCCAGTAGCTTCAACGGCTTCACTTGCCAGTACTTGCCTTGCCAGTAGCTTCAACGGCTTCACTTGCCAGTACTTGCGTTGCCAGTAGCTTCAACGGCTTCACTTCCCAGTACTTGCCTTGCCAGTAGCTTCAACGGCTTCACTTGACAGTACTTGCCTTGCCAGTAGCTTCAATGGCTTCACTTGCCAGTACTTGCCTTGCCAGTAGCTTCAACGGCTTCACTTGCCAGTACTTGCCTTGCAAGTAGCTTCAGCGGCTTCACTTGCCAGTACTTGCCTTGCCAGTAGCTTCAACGGCTTCACTTGCCAGTACTTGCCTTGCCAGTAGCTTCAACGGCTTCACTTGCCAGTACTTGCCTTGCCAGTAGCTTCAACGGCTTCACTTGCCAGTACTTGCCTTGCCAGTAGCTTCAACGGCTTCACTTGCCAGTACTTGCCTTGCCAGTAGCTTCAACGGCTTCACTTGCCAGTACTTGCCTTGCCAGTAGCTTCAACGGCTTCACTTGCCAGTACTTGCCTTGCCAGTAGCTTCACCGGCTTTACTTGCCAGTACTTGCCTTGCCAGTAGCTTCAACGGCTTCACTTGCCAGTACTTTACCTGCCAGTAGCTTCAACGGCTTCACTTGCCAGTACTTGCCTTGCCAGTAGCTTCAACGGCTTCACTTGCCAGTACTTGCCTTGCCAGTAGCTTCAACGGCTTCACTTGCCAGTTCTTGCCTTGCCAGTAGCTTCAACGGCTTCACTTGCCAGTACTTGCGTTGCTAGTATCTTCAACGGCTTCACTTGCCAGTACTTGCCTTGTCAGTAGCTTCACCGGCTTCAGTTGCCAGTACTTGCCTTGCCAGTAGCTTCACCGGCTTCACTTGCCAGTACTTGCCTTGCCAGTAGCTTCAACGGCTTCACTTGCCAGTACTTGCCTTGCCAGTAGCTTCAACGGCTTCACTTGCCAGTACTTGCCTTGCCAGTAGCTTCAACGGCTTCACTTGCCAGTACTTGCCTTGCCAGTAGCTTCAACGGCTTCACTTGCCAGTACTTGCCTTGCCAGTAGCTTCAATGGCTTCACTTGCCAGTACTTTACCTGCCAGTAGCTTCAACGGCTTCACTTGACAGTACTTGCCTTGCCAGTAGCTTCAACGGCTTCACTTGCCAGTACTTGCGTTGCCAGTAGCTTCAATGGCTTCACTTGCCATTACTTGCGTTGCCAGTAGCTTCAACGGGTTCACTTGCCAGTACTTGCCTTGCCAGTAGCTTCAGCGGCTTCACTTGCCAGTACTTGCCTTGCCAGTAGCTTCAACGGCTTCACTTGCCAGTACTTGCCTTGCCAGTAGCTTCAACGGCTTCACTTGCCAGTACTTGCCTTGCCAGTAGCTTCAACGGCTTCACTTGCCAGTACTTGCCTTGCCAGTAGCTTCAACGGCTTCACTTGCCAGTACTTTACCTGCCAGTAGCTTCAACGGCTTCACTTGCCAGTACTTGCCTTGCCAGTAGCTTCATCGGCTTCACTTGCCAGTACTTGCCTTGCCAGTAGCTTCAACGGCTTCACTTGCCAGTACTTGCATTGCCAGTAGCTTCAACGGCTTCACTTGCCAGTTATTGCCTTGCCAGTAGCTTCAACGGCTTCACTTGCCAGTACTTGCCAGTAGCTTCAATGGCTTCACTTGCCAGTACTTTACCTGCCAGTAGCTTCAACGGCTTCACTTGCCAGTACTTGCCTTGCCAGTAGCTTCAACGGCTTCACTTGCCAGTACTTGCGTTGCCAGTAGCTTCAACGGCTTCACTTCCCAGTACTTGCCTTGCCAGTAGCTTCAACGGCTTCACTTGACAGTACTTGCCTTGCCAGTAGCTTCAATGGCTTCACTTGACAGTACTTGCCTTGCCAGTAGCTTCAACGGCTTCACTTGCCAGTACTTGCCTTGCAAGTAGCTTCAGCGGCTTCACTTGCCAGTACTTGCCTTGCCAGTAGCTTCAACGGCTTCACTTGCCAGTACTTGCCTTGCCAGTAGCTTCAACGGCTTCACTTGCCAGTACTTGCCTTGCCAGTAGCTTCAACGGCTTCACTTGCCAGTACTTGCCTTGCCAGTAGCTTCAACGGCTTCACTTGCCAGTACTTGCGTTGCCAGTAGCTTCACCGGCTTCACTTGCCAGTACTTGCCTTGCCAGTAGCTTCAACGGCTTCACTTGCCAGTACTTGCCTTGCCAGTAGCTTCACCGGCTTTACTTGCCAGTACTTGCCTTGCCAGTAGCTTCAACGGCTTCACTTGCCAGTACTTTACCTGCCAGTAGCTTCAACGGCTTCACTTGCCAGTACTTGCCTTGCCAGTAGCTTCAACGGCTTCACTTGCCAGTACTTGCCTTGCCAGTAGCTTCAACGGCTTCACTTGCCAGTACTTGCCTTGCCAGTAGCTTCACCGGCTTCACTTGCCAGTACTTGCCTTGCCAGTAGCTTCAACGGCTTCACTTGCCAGTACTTGCCTTGCCAGTAGCTTCAACGGCTTCACTTGCCAGAACTTGCCTTGCCAGTAGCTTCAACGGCTTCACTTGCCATTACTTTACCTGCCAGTAGCTTCAACGGCTTCACTTGCCAGTACTTGCCTTGCCAGTAGCTTCAACGGCTTCACTTGCCAGTACTTGCCTTGCCAGTAGCTTCACCGGCTTCACTTGCCAGTACTTGCCTTGCCAGTAGCTTCACCGGCTTCACTTGCCAGTACTTGCCTTGCCAGTAGCTTCAACGGCTTCACTTGCCAGTACTTGCCTTGCCAGTAGCTTCACCGGCTTCCCTTGCCAGTACTTGCCTTGCCAGTAGCTTCACCGGCTTCACTTGCCAGTACTTGCCTTGCCAGTAGCTTCACCGGCTTCACTTGCCAGTACTTGCCTTGCCAGTAGCTTCAACGGCTTCACTTGCCAGTACTTGCCTTGCCAGTAGCTTCAGCGGCTTCACTTGCCAGTACTTGCCTTGCCAGTAGCTTCAACGGCTTCACTTGCCAGTACTTGCCTTGCCAGTAGCTTCAACGGCTTCACTTGCCAGTTATTGCCTTGCCAGTAGCTTCAACGGCTTCACTTGCCAGTACTTGCCAGTAGCTTCAATGGCTTCACTTGCCAGTACTTTACCTGCCAGTAGCTTCAACGGCTTCACTTGCCAGTACTTGCCTTGCCAGTAGCTTCAACGGCTTCACTTCCCAGTACTTGCGTTGCCAGTAGCTTCAACGGCTTCACTTCCCAGTACTTGCCTTGCCAGTAGCTTCAACGGCTTCACTTGACAGTACTTGCCTTGCCAGTAGCTTCAATGGCTTCACTTGCCAGTACTTGCCTTGCCAGTAGCTTCAACGGCTTCACTTGCCAGTACTTGCCTTGCAAGTAGCTTCAGCGGCTTCACTTGCCAGTACTTGCCTTGCCAGTAGCTTCAACGGCTTCACTTGCCAGTACTTGCCTTGCCAGTAGCTTCAACGGCTTCACTTGCCAGTACTTGCCTTGCCAGTAGCTTCAACGGCTTCACTTGCCAGTACTTGCCTTGCCAGTAGCTTCAACGGCTTCACTTGCCAGTACTTGCGTTGCCAGTAGCTTCACCGGCTTCACTTGCCAGTACTTGCCTTGCCAGTAGCTTCAACGGCTTCACTTGCCAGTACTTGCCTTGCCAGTAGCTTCACCGGCTTTACTTGCCAGTACTTGCCTTGCCAGTAGCTTCAACGGCTTCACTTGCCAGTACTTTACCTGCCAGTAGCTTCAACGGCTTCACTTGCCAGTACTTGCCTTGCCAGTAGCTTCAACGGCTTCACTTGCCAGTACTTGCCTTGCCAGTAGCTTCAACGGCTTCACTTGCCAGTACTTGCCTTGCCAGTAGCTTCACCGGCTTCACTTGCCAGCACTTGCCTTCTCAGTAGCTTCAACGGCTTCACTTGCCAGTACTTGCCTTGCCAGTAGCTTCAACGGCTTCACTTGCCAGAACTTGCCTTGCCAGTAGCTTCAACGGCTTCACTTGCCATTACTTTACCTGCCAGTAGCTTCAACGGCTTCACTTGCCAGTACTTGCCTTGCCAGTAGCTTCAACGGCTTCACTTGCCAGTACTTGCCTTGCCAGTAGCTTCACCGGCTTCACTTGCCAGTACTTGCCTTGCCAGTAGCTTCACCGGCTTCACTTGCCAGTACTTGCCTTGCCAGTAGCTTCAACGGCTTCACTTGCCAGTACTTGCCTTGCCAGTAGCTTCACCGGCTTCACTTGCCAGTACTTGCCTTGCCAGTAGCTTCACCGGCTTCACTTGCCAGTACTTGCCTTGCCAGTAGCTTCAACGGCTTCACTTGCCAGTACTTGCCTTGCCAGTAGCTTCAACGGCTTCACTTGCCAGTACTTTACCTGCCAGTAGCTTCAACGGCTTCACTTGCCAGTACTTGCCTTGCCAGTAGCTTCACCGGCTTCACTTGCCAGTACTTGCCTTGCCAGTAGCTTCAACGGCTTCACTTGCCAGTACTTGCCTTGCCAGTAGCTTCAACGGCTTCACCTGCCAATATTTCAGCTGCCAGTAGATTTGTCGGCTACTGTTACAGGCACGCGGCTTCACTTGCCAGTACTTGCCTTGCCAGTAGCTTCAACGGCTTTACTTGCCAGTACTTGCCTTGCCAGTAGCTTCAACGGCTTCACTTGCCAGTACTTGCCTTGCCAGTAGCTTCAACGGCTTCACTTGCCAGTACTTGCCTTGCCAGTAGCTTCAACGGCTTCACTTGCCAGTACTTTACCTGCCAGTAGCTTCAACGGCTTCACTTGCCAGTACTTGCCTTGCCAGTAGCTTCACCGGCTTCACTTGCCAGTACTTGCCTTGCCAGTAGCTTCAACGGCTTCACTTGCCAGTACTTGCGTTGCCAGTAGCTTCAACGGCTTCACTTGCCAGTTATTGCCTTGCCAGTAGCTTCAACGGCTTCACTTGCCAGTACTTGCCAGTAGCTTCAATGGCTTCACTTGCCAGTACTTTACCTGCCAGTAGCTTCAACGGCTTCACTTGCCAGTACTTGCCTTGCCAGTAGCTTCAACGGCTTCACTTGCCAGTACTTGCGTTGCCAGTAGCTTCAACGGCTTCACTTCCCAGTACTTGCCTTGCCAGTAGCTTCAACGGCTTCACTTGACAGTACTTGACTTGCCAGTAGCTTCAATGGCTTCACTTGCCAGTACTTGCCTTGCCATTAGCTTCAACGGCTTCACTTGCCAGTACTTGCCTTGCAAGTAGCTTCAGCGGTTTCACTTGCCAGTACTTGCCTTGCCAGTAGCTTCAACGGCTTCACTTGCCAGTACTTGCCTTGCCAGTAGCTTCAACGGCTTCACTTGCCAGTACTTGCCTTGCCAGTAGCTTCAACGGCTTCACTTGCCAGTACTTGCCTTGCCAGTAGCTTCAACGGCTTCACTTGCCTGTACTTGCCTTGCCAGTAGCTTCACCGGCTTCACTTGCCAGTACTTGCCTTGCCAGTAGCTTCAACGGCTTCACTTGCCAGTACTTGCCTTGCCAGTAGCTTCAACGGCTTCACTTGCCAGTACTTGCCTTGCCAGTAGCTTCAACGGCTTCACTTGCCAGTACTTGCCTTGCCAGTAGCTTCAACGGCTTCACTTGCCAGTACTTGCCTTGCCAGTAGCTTCACCGGCTTCACTTGCCAGTACTTGCCTTGCCAGTAGCTTCACCGGCTTCACTTGCCAGTACTTGCCTTGCCAGTAGCTTCAACGGCTTCACTTGCCAGTACTTGCCTTGCCAGTAGCTTCAACGGCTTCACTTGCCAGTACTTGCCTTGCCAGTAGCTTCAACGGCTTCACTTGCCAGTACTTTACCTGCCAGTAGCTTCAACGGCTTCACTTGCCAGTACTTGCCTTGCCAGTAGCTTCAACGGTTTCACTTGCCAGTACTTGCGTTGCCAGTAGCTTCAACGGCTTCACTTCCCAGTACTTGCCTTGCCAGTAGCTTCAACGGCTTCACTTGCCAGTACTTGCCTTGCCAGTACCTTCACCGGCTTCACTTGCCAGTACTTGCCTTGCCAGTAGCTTCAACGGCTTCACTTGCCAGTACTTGCCTTGCCAGTAGCTTCAACGGCTTCACTTGCCAGTACTTGCCTTGCCAGTAGCTTCAACGGCTTCACTTGCCAGTACTTGCCTTGCCAGTAGCTTCAACGGCTTCACCTGCCAATATTTCAGCTGCCAGTAGATTTGTCGGCTACTGTTACAGGCACGCGGCTTCACTTGCCAGTACTTGCCTTGCCAGTAGCTTCAACGGCTTCACTTGCCAGTACTTGCCTTGCCAGTAGCTTCAACGGCTTCACTTGCCAGTACTTGCCTTGCCAGTAGCTTCAACGGCTTCACTTGCCAGTACTTGCCTTGCCAGTAGCTTCAACGGCTTCACTTGCCAGTACTTTACCTGCCAGTAGCTTCAACGGCTTCACTTGCCAGTACTTGCCTTGCCAGTAGCTTCACCGGCTTCACTTGCCAGTACTTGCCTTGCCAGTAGCTTCAACGGCTTCACTTGCCAGTACTTGCGTTGCCAGTAGCTTCAACGGCTTCACTTGCCAGTTATTGCCTTGCCAGTAGCTTCAACAGCTTCACTTGCCAGTACTTGCCAGTAGCTTCAATGGCTTCACTTGCCAGTACTTTACCTGCCAGTAGCTTCAACGGCTTCACTTGCCAGTACTTGCGTTGCCAGTAGCTTCAACGGCTTCACTTGCCAGTTATTGCCTTGCCAGTAGCTTCAACGGCTTCACTTGCCAGTACTTGCCTTGTCAGTAGCTTCACCGGCTTCAGTTGCCAGTACTTGCCTTGCCAGTAGCTTCAACGGCTTCACTTGCCAGTACTTGCCTTGCCAGTAGCTTCAACGGCTTCACTTGCCAGTACTTGCCTTGCCAGTAGCTTCAACGGCTTCACTTGCCAGTACTTGCCTTGCCAGTAGCTTCAACGGCTTCACTTGCCAGTACTTGCCTTGCCAGTAGCTTCAACGGCTTCACTTGCCAGTACTTGCCTTGCCAGTAGCTTCAATGGCTTCACTTGCCAGTACTTTACCTGCCAGTAGCTTCAACGGCTTCACTTGACAGTACTTGCCTTGCCAGTAGCTTCAACGGCTTCACTTGCCAGTACTTGCGTTGCCAGTAGCTTCAATGGCTTCACTTGCCATTACTTGCGTTGCCAGTAGCTTCAACGGGTTCACTTGCCAGTACTTGCCTTGCCAGTAGCTTCAGCGGCTTCACTTGCCAGTACTTGCCTTGCCAGTAGCTTCAACGGCTTCACTTGCCAGTACTTGCCTTGCCAGTAGCTTCAACGGCTTCACTTGCCAGTACTTGCCTTGCCAGTAGCTTCAACGGCTTCACTTGCCAGTACTTGCCTTGCCAGTAGCTTCAACGGCTTCACTTGCCAGTACTTTACCTGCCAGTAGCTTCAACGGCTTCACTTGCCAGTACTTGCCTTGCCAGTAGCTTCATCGGCTTCACTTGCCAGTACTTGCCTTGCCAGTAGCTTCAACGGCTTCACTTGCCAGTACTTGCGTTGCCAGTAGCTTCAACGGCTTCACTTGCCAGTTATTGCCTTGCCAGTAGCTTCAACGGCTTCACTTCCCAGTACTTGCCTTGCCAGTAGCTTCAACGGCTTCACTTGCCAGTACTTGCCTTGCCAGTACCTTCACCGGCTTCACTTGCCAGTACTTGCCTTGCCAGTAGCTTCAACGGCTTCACTTGCCAGTACTTGCCTTGCCAGTAGCTTCAACGGCTTCACTTGCCAGTACTTGCCTTGCCAGTAGCTTCAACGGCTTCACTTGCCAGTACTTGCCTTGCCAGTAGCTTCAACGGCTTCACCTGCCAATATTTCAGCTGCCAGTAGATTTGTCGGCTACTGTTACAGGCACGCGGCTTCACTTGCCAGTACTTGCCTTGCCAGTAGCTTCAACGGCTTCACTTGCCAGTACTTGCCTTGCCAGTAGCTTCAACGGCTTCACTTGCCAGTACTTGCCTTGCCAGTAGCTTCAACGGCTTCACTTGCCAGTACTTGCCTTGCCAGTAGCTTCAACGGCTTCACTTGCCAGTACTTTACCTGCCAGTAGCTTCAACGGCTTCACTTGCCAGTACTTGCCTTGCCAGTAGCTTCACCGGCTTCACTTGCCAGTACTTGCCTTGCCAGTAGCTTCAACGGCTTCACTTGCCAGTACTTGCGTTGCCAGTAGCTTCAACGGCTTCACTTGCCAGTTATTGCCTTGCCAGTAGCTTCAACAGCTTCACTTGCCAGTACTTGCCAGTAGCTTCAATGGCTTCACTTGCCAGTACTTTACCTGCCAGTAGCTTCAACGGCTTCACTTGCCAGTACTTAGCCTTGCCAGTAGCTTCAACGGCTTCACTTGCCAGTACTTGCGTTGCCAGTAGCTTCAACGGCTTCACTTCCCAGTACTTGCCTTGCCAGTAGCTTCAACGGCTTCACTTGACAGTACTTGCCTTGCCAGTAGCTTCAATGGCTTCACTTGCCAGTACTTGCCTTGCCATTAGCTTCAACGGCTTCACTTGCCAGTACTTGCCTTGCAAGTAGCTTCAGCGGTTTCACTTGCCAGTACTTGCCTTGCCAGTAGCTTCAACGGCTTCACTTGCCAGTACTTGCCTTGCCAGTAGCTTCAACGGCTTCACTTGCCAGTACTTGCCTTGCCAGTAGCTTCAACGGCTTCACTTGCCAGTACTTGCCTTGCCAGTAGCTTCAACGGCTTCACTTGCCAGTACTTGCGTTGCCAGTAGCTTCACCGGCTTCACTTGCCAGTACTTGCCTTGCCAGTAGCTTCAACGGCTTCACTTGCCAGTACTTGCCTTGCCAGTAGCTTCACCGGCTTCACTTGCCAGTACTTGCCTTGCCAGTAGCTTCAACGGCTTCACTTGCCAGTACTTTACCTGCCAGTAGCTTCAACGGCTTCACTTGCCAGTACTTGCCTTGCCAGTAGCTTCAACGGCTTCACTTGCCAGTACTTGCCTTGCCAGTAGCTTCAACGGCTTCACTTGCCAGTACTTGCCTTGCCAGTAGCTTCAACGGCTTCACTTGCCAGTACTTGCCTTGCCAGTAGCTTCACCGGCTTCACTTGCCAGTACTTGCCTTGCCAGTAGCTTCACCGGCTTCACTTGCCAGTACTTGCCTTGCCAGTAGCTTCACCGGCTTCACTTGCCAGTACTTGCCTTGCCAGTAGCTTCAACGGCTTCACTTGCCAGTACTTGCGTTGCCAGTAGCTTCAATGGCTTCACTTGCCATTACTTGCGTTGCCAGTAGCTTCAACGGCTTCACTTGCCAGTACTTGCCTTGCCAGTAGCTTCAGCGGCTTCACTTGCCAGTACTTGCCTTGCCAGTAGCTTCAACGGCTTCACTTGCCAGTACTTGCCTTGCCAGTAGCTTCAACGGCTTCACTTGCCAGTACTTGCCTTGCAAGTAGCTTCAACGGCTTCACTTGCCAGTACTTGCCTTGCCAGTAGCTTCAACGGCTTCACTTGCCAGTACTTTACCTGCCAGTAGCTTCAACGGCTTCACTTGCCAGTACTTGCCTTGCCAGTAGCTTCAACGGCTTCACTTGCCAGTACTTGCCTTGCCAGTAGCTTCAACGGCTTCACTTGCCAGTACTTGCCTTGCCAGTAGCTTCACCGGCTTCACTTGCCAGTACTTGCCTTGCCAGTAGCTTCAACGGCTTCATTTGCCAGTACTTGCCTTGCCAGTAGCTTCAACGGCTTCACTTGACAGTACTTGCCTTGCCAGTAGCTTCAATGGCTTCACTTGCCAGTACTTTACCTGCCAGTAGCTTCAACGGCTTCACTTGCCAGTACTTGCCTTGCCAGTAGCTTCAACGGCTTCACTTGCCAGTACTTGCCTTGCCAGTAGCTTCAACGGCTTCACTTGCCAGTACTTGCCTTGCCAGTAGCTTCAACGGCTTCACTTGCCAGTACTTGCCTTGCCAGTAGCTTCAACGGCTTCACTTGCCAGTACTTGCCTTGCCAGTAGCTTCAACGGCTTCACTTGCCAGTACTTGCGTTGCCAGTAGCTTCACCGGCTTCACTTGCCAGTACTTGCCTTGCCAGTAGCTTCAACGGCTTTACTTGCCAGTACTTGCCTTGCCAGTAGCTTCACCGGCTTCACTTGCCAGTACTTGCCTTGCCAGTAGCTTCAACGGCTTCACTTGCCAGTACTTTACCTGCCAGTAGCTTCAACGGCTTCACTTGCCAGTACTTGCCTTGCCAGTAGCTTCAACGGCTTCACTTGCCAGTACTTGCCTTGCCAGTAGTTTCAACGGCTTCACTTGCCAGTACTTGCCTTGCCAGTAGCTTCACCGGCTTCACTTGCCAGTACTTGCCTTGCCAGTAGCTTCACCGGCTTCACTTGCCAGTACTTGCTTTGCCAGTAGCTTCAACGGCTTCACTTGCCAGTACTTGCCTTGCCAGTAGCTTCAACGGCTTCACTTGCCAGTACTTGCCTTGCCAGTAGCTTCACCGGCTTCACTTGCCAGTACTTGCCTTGCCAGTAGCTTCACCGGCTTCACTTGCCAGTACTTGCCTTGCCAGTAGCTTCAACGGCTTCACTTGCCAGTACTTGCGTTGCCAGTAGCTTCAATGGCTTCACTTGCCAGTACTTGCGTTGCCAGTAGCTTCAACGGCTTCACTTGCCAGTACTTGCCTTGCCAGTAGCTTCAGCGGCTTCACTTGCCAGTACTTGCCTTGCCAGTAGCTTCAACGGCTTCACTTGCCAGTACTTGCCTTGCCAGTAGCTTCAACGGCTTCACTTGCCAGTACTTGCCTTGCCAGTAGCTTCAACGGCTTCACTTGCCAGTACTTGCCTTGCCAGTAGCTTCAACGGCTTCATTTGCCAGTACTTGCCTTGCCAGTAGCTTCAACGGCTTCACTTGCCAGTACTTCACCTGCCAGTAGCTTCAACGGCTTCACTTGCCAGTACTTGCCTTGCCAGTAGCTTCACCGGCTTCACTTGCCAGTACTTGCCTTGCCAGTAGCTTCAACGGCTTCACTTGCCAGTACTTGCGTTGCCAGTAGCTTCAACGGCTTCACTTGCCAGTTATTGCCTTGCCAGTAGCTTCAACGGCTTCACTTGCCAGTACTTGCCAGTAGCTTCAATGGCTTCACTTGCCAGTACTTTACCTGCCAGTAGCTTCAACGGCTTCACTTGCCAGTACTTGCCTTGCCAGTAGCTTCAACGGCTTCACTTGCCAGTACTTGCGTTGACAGTAGCTTCAACGGCTTCACTTCCCAGTACTTGCCTTGCCAGTAGCTTCAACGGCTTCACTTGACAGTACTTGCCTTGCCAGTACCTTCACCGGCTTCACTTGCCAGTACTTGCCTTGCCAGTAGCTTCAACGGCTTCACTTGCCAGTACTTGCCTTGCCAGTAGCTTCAACGGCTTCACTTGCCAGTACTTGCCTTGCAAGTAGCTTCAACGGCTTCACTTGCCAGTACTTGCCTTGCCAGTAGCTTCAACGGCTTCACTTGCCAGTACTTGCCTTGCCAGTAGCTTCAACGGCTTCACTTGCCAGTACTTGCCTTGCCAGTAGCTTCAACGGCTTCACTTGCCAGTACTTGCCTTGCCAGTAGCTTCAACGGCTTCACTTGCCAGTACTTGCCTTGCCAGTAGCTTCAACGGCTTCACTTGCCAGTACTTGCCTTGCCAGTAGCTTCAACGGCTTCACTTGCCAGTACTTGCCTTGCCAGTAGCTTCAACGGCTTCACTTGCCAGTACTTTACCTGCCAGTAGCTTCAACGGCTTCACTTGCCAGTACTTGCCTTGCCAGTAGCTTCAACGGCTTCACTTGCCAGTATTTACCTTGCCAGTAGTTTCAACGGCTTCACTTGCCAGTACTTTACCTGCCAGTAGCTTCAACGGCTTCACTTGCCAGTACTTGCCTTGCCAGTAGCTTCAACGGCTTCACTTGCCAGTACTTGCCTTGCCAGTAGCTTCAACGGCTTCACTTGCCAGTACTTGCCTTGCCAGTATCTTCAGCGGCTTCACTTGCCAGTACTTGCCTTGCCAGTAGCTTCAACGGCTTCACTTGCCAGTACTTGCGTTGCCAGTAGCTTCAACGGCTTCACTTGCCAGTACTTGCGTTGCCAGTAGCTTCAATGGCTTCACTTGCCAGTACATGCCTTGCCAGTAGCTTCAACGGCTTCACTTGCCAGTACTTGCCTTGCCAGTAGCTTCAGCGGCTTCACTTGCCAGTACTTGCCTTGCCAGTAGCTTCAACGGCTTCACTTGCCAGTACTTGCCTTGCCAGTAGCTTCAGCGGCTTCACTTGCCAGTACTTGCCTTGCCAGTAGCTTCAACGGCTTAACTTGCCAGTACTTGCCTTGCCAGTAGCTTCAACGGCTTCACTTGCCAGTACTTGCCTTGCCAGTAGCTTCAACGGCTTCACTTGCCAGTACTTGCGTTGCCAGTAGCTTCAACGGCTTCACTTGCCAGTACTTGACTTGCCAGTAGCTTCACCGGCTTCACTTGCCAGTACTTGCCTTGCCAGTAGCTTCAACGGCTTCACTTGCCAGTACTTGCCTTGCCAGTAGCTTCAACGGCTTCACTTGCCAGTACTTGCGTTGCCAGTAGCTTCAACGGCTTCACTTGCCAGTACTTGCCTTGCCAGTAGCTTCAACGGCTTCACTTGCCAGTACTTGCCTTGCCAGTAGCTTCAACGGCTTCACTTGCCAGTACTTGCCTTGCCAGTAGCTTCCATGGCTTCACTTGCCAGTACTTTACCTGCCAGTAGCTTCAACGGCTTCACTTGCCAGTACTTGCCTTGCCAGTAGCTTCAGCGGCTTCACTTGCCAGTACTTGCCTTGCCAGTAGCTTCAACGGCTTCACTTGCCAGTACTTGCCTTGCCAGTAGCTTCAACGGCTTCACTTGCCAGTACTTGCCTTGCCAGTAGCTTCAATGGCTTCACTTGCCAGTACTTGCCTTGCCAGTAGCTTCAACGGCTTCACCTGCCAGTACTTGCCTTGCCAGTAGCTTCAACGGCTTCACTTGCCAGTACCTTCCCTGCCAGTAGCTTTAACGGCTTTACTAACCAGTATCTTCCCTTCCAGTAGCTTCAACGGCTTCACTTGCCAGTACTTGCCTTGCCAGTAGCTTCAACGGCTTCACTTGCCAGTACATTACCTGCCACTAGCTTCACCGTCTTCACTTGCCAGTACTTGCCTTGCCAGTAGCTTCAACGGCTTCACTTGCCAGTACTTGCCTTGCCAGTAGCTTCCATGGCTTCACTTGCCAGTACTTTACCTGCCAGTAGCTTCAACGGCTTCACTTGCCAGTACTTGCCTTGCCAGTAGCGTCAGCGGCTTCACTTGCCAGTACTTGCCTTGCCAGTAGATTCAACGGCTTCACTTGCCAGTACTTGCCTTGCCAGTAGCTTCAACGGCTTCACTTGCCAGTACTTGCCTTGCCAGTAGCTTCAATGGCTTCACTTGCCAGTACTTGCCTTGCCAGTAGCTTCAACGGCTTCACCTGCCAGTACTTGCCTTGCCAGTAGCTTCAACGGCTTCACTTGCCAGTACCTTCCCTGCCAGTAGCTTTAACGGCTTTACTTACCAGTATCTTCCCTTCCAGTAGCTTCAACGGCTTCACTTGCCAGTACTTGCCTTGCCAGTAGCTTCAACGGCTTCACTTGCCAGTACTTGCCTTGCCAGTAGCTTCACCGGCTTCACTTGCCAGTACTTGCCTTGCCAGTAGCTTCAACGGCTTCACTTGCCAGTACTTGCCTTGACAGTAGCTTCACCGGCTTCACTTGCCAGTACTTGCCTTGCCAGTAGCTTCAACGGCTTCACTTGCCAGTACTTGCCTTGCCAGTAGCTTCAATGGCTTCACTTGCCAGTACTTGCCTTGCCAGTAGCTTCAACGGCTTCACTTGCCAGTACTTGCCTTGCCAGTAGCTTCAACGGCTTCACTTGCCAGTACTTGCCTTGCCAGTAGCTTCAACGGCTTCACTTTCCAGTACTTGCCTTGCCAGTAGCTTCAACGGCTTCACTTGCCAGTACTTGCCTTGCCAGTAGCTTCACCGGCTTCACTTGCCAGTAGTTGCCTTGCCAGTAGCTTCAATGGCTTCACTTGCCAGGACTTGCCTTGCCAGTAGCTTCACCGGCTTCACTTGCCAGTACTTGCCTTGCCAGTAGCTTCAACGGCTTCACTTGCCAGTACTTGCGTTGCCAGTAGCTTCAACGGCTTCACCTGCCAATATTTCAGCTGCCAGTAGATTTGTCGGCTACTGTTACAGGCACGCGGCTTCACTTGCCAGTACTTGCCTTGCCAGTAGCTTCAACGGCTTCACTTGCCAGTACTTGCCTTGCCAGTAGCTTCAACGGCTTCACTTGCCAGTACTTGCCTTGCCAGTAGCTTCAACGGCTTCACTTGCCAGTACTTGCCTTGCCAGTAGCTTCAACGGCTTCACTTGCCAGTACTTTACCTGCCAGTAGCTTCAACGGCTTCACTTGCCAGTACTTGCCTTGCCAGTAGCTTCACCGGCTTCACTTGCCAGTACTTGCCTTGCCAGTAGCTTCAACGGCTTCACTTGCCAGTACTTGCGTTGCCAGTAGCTTCAACGGCTTCACTTGCCAGTTATTGCCTTGCCAGTAGCTTCAACGGCTTCACTTGCCAGTACTTGCCAGTAGCTTCAATGGCTTCACTTGCCAGTACTTTACCTGCCAGTAGCTTCAACGGCTTCACTTGCCAGTACTTGCCTTGCCAGTAGCTTCAACGGCTTCACTTGCCAGTACTTGCGTTGCCAGTAGCTTCAACGGCTTCACTTCCCAGTACTTGCCTTGCCAGTAGCTTCAACGGCTTCACTTGCCAGTACTTGCCTTGCCAGTAGC
The DNA here is from genome assembly GCF_023053635.1 of Elgaria multicarinata webbii. Classification (NCBI taxonomy): domain Eukaryota; kingdom Metazoa; phylum Chordata; class Lepidosauria; order Squamata; family Anguidae; genus Elgaria; species Elgaria multicarinata. The sequence goes on from NC_086184.1 coordinate 12,890,544, forward strand.
TTCAACGGCTTCACTTGCCAGTACTTTACCTGCCAGTAGCTTCAACGGCTTCACTTGCCAGTACTTGCCTTGCCAGTAGCTTCACCGGCTTCACTTGCCAGTACTTGCCTTGCCAGTAGCTTCAACGGCTTCACTTGCCAGTACTTGCGTTGCCAGTAGCTTCAACGGCTTCACTTGCCAGTTATTGCCTTGCCAGTAGCTTCAACGGCTTCACTTGCCAGTACTTGCCAGTAGCTTCAATGGCTTCACTTGCCAGTACTTTACCTGCCAGTAGCTTCAAGGGCTTCACTTGCCAGTACTTGCCTTGCCAGTAGCTTCAACGGCTTCACTTGCCAGTACTTGCGTTGCCAGTAGCTTCAACGGCTTCACTTCCCAGTACTTGCCTTGCCAGTAGCTTCAACGGCTTCACTTGACAGTACTTGCCTTGCCAGTAGCTTCAATGGCTTCACTTGCCAGTACTTGCCTTGCCATTAGCTTCAACGGCTTCACTTGCCAGTACTTGCCTTGCAAGTAGCTTCAGCGGCTTCACTTGCCAGTACTTGCCTTGCCAGTAGCTTCAACGGCTTCACTTGCCAGTACTTGCCTTGCCAGTAGCTTCAACGGCTTCACTTGCCAGTACTTGCCTTGCCAGTAGCTTCAACGGCTTCACTTTCCAGTACTTGCCTTGCCAGTAGCTTCAACGGCTTCACTTGCCAGTACTTGCCTTGCCAGTAGCTTCACCGGCTTCACTTGCCAGTAGTTGCCTTGCCAGTAGCTTCAATGGCTTCACTTGCCAGGACTTGCCTTGCCAGTAGCTTCACCGGCTTCACTTGCCAGTACTTGCCTTGCCAGTAGCTTCAACGGCTTCACTTGCCAGTACTTGCGTTGCCAGTAGCTTCAACGGCTTCACCTGCCAATATTTCAGCTGCCAGTAGATTTGTCGGCTACTGTTACAGTCACGCGGCTTCACATGCCAGTACTTGCCTTGCCAGTAGCTTCAACGGCTTCACTTGCCAGTACTTGCCTTGCCAGTAGCTTCAACGGCTTCACTTGCCAGTACTTGCGTTGCCAGTAGCTTCAACGGCTTCACTTGCCAGTACTTGCCTTGCCAGTAGCTTCAACGGCTTCACTTGCCAGTACTTTACCTGCCAGTAGCTTCAACGGCTTCACTTGCCAGTACTTGCCTTGCCAGTAGCTTCACCGGCTTCACTTGCCAGTACTTGCCTTGCCAGTAGCTTCAACGGCTTCACTTGCCAGTACTTACGTTGCCAGTAGCTTCAACGGCTTCACTTGCCAGTTATTGCCTTGCCAGTAGCTTCAACGGCTTCACTTGCCAGTACTTGCCAGTAGCTTCAATGGCTTCACTTGCCAGTACTTTACCTGCCAGTAGCTTCAACGGCTTCACTTGCCAGTACTTGCCTTGCCAGTAGCTTCAACGGCTTCACTTCCCAGTACTTGCCTTGCCAGTAGCTTCAACGGCTTCACTTGACAGTACTTGCCTTGCCAGTAGCTTCAATGGCTTCACTTGCCAGTACTTGCCTTGCCATTAGCTTCAACGGCTTCACTTGCCAGTACTTGCCTTGCAAGTAGCTTCAGCGGCTTCACTTGCCAGTACTTGCCTTGCCAGTAGCTTCAACGGCTTCACTTGCCAGTACTTGCCTTGCCAGTAGCTTCAACGGCTTCACTTGCCAGTACTTGCCTTGCCAGTAGCTTCAACGGCTTCACTTGCCAGAACTTGCCTTGCCAGTAGCTTCAACGGCTTCACTTGCCAGTACTTGCCTTGCCAGTAGCTTCACCGGCTTCACTTGCCAGTACTTGCCTTGCCAGTAGCTTCAACGGCTTCACTTGCCAGTATTTGCCTTACCAGTAGCTTCAACGGCTTCACTTGCCAGTACTTGCCTTGCCAGTAGCTTCAACGGCTTCACTTGCCAGTACTTGCCTTGCCAGTAGCTTCAACGGCTTCACTTGCCAGTACTTGCCTTGCCAGTAGCTTCAACGGCTTCACTTGCCAGTACTTGCCTTGCCAGTAGCTTCAACGGCTTCACTTTCCAGTACTTGCCTTGCCAGTAGCTTCAACGGCTTCACTTGCCAGTACTTGCCTTGCCAGTAGCTTCACCGGCTTCACTTGCCAGTAGTTGCCTTGCCAGTAGCTTCAATGGCTTCACTTGCCAGGACTTGCCTTGCCAGTAGCTTCACCGGCTTCACTTGCCAGTACTTGCCTTGCCAGTAGCTTCAACGGCTTCACTTGCCAGTACTTGCGTTGCCAGTAGCTTCAACGGCTTCACCTGCCAATATTTCAGCTGCCAGTAGATTTGTCGGCTACTGTTACAGGCACGCGGCTTCACTTGCCAGTACTTGCCTTGCCAGTAGCTTCAACGGCTTCACTTGCCAGTACTTGCCTTGCCAGTAGCTTCAACGGCTTCACTTGCCAGTACTTGCCTTGCCAGTAGCTTCAACGGCTTCACTTGCCAGTACTTGCCTTGCCAGTAGCTTCAACGGCTTCACTTGCCAGTACTTTACCTGCCAGTAGCTTCAACGGCTTCACTTGCCAGTACTTGCCTTGCCAGTAGCTTCACCGGCTTCACTTGCCAGTACTTGCCTTGCCAGTAGCTTCAACGGCTTCACTTGCCAGTACTTGCGTTGCCAGTAGCTTCAACGGCTTCACTTGCCAGTTATTGCCTTGCCAGTAGCTTCAACGTCTTCACTTGCCAGTACTTGCCAGTAGCTTCAATGGCTTCACTTGCCAGTACTTTACCTGCCAGTAGCTTCAACGGCTTCACTTGCCAGTACTTGCCTTGCCAGTAGCTTCAACGGCTTCACTTGCCAGTACTTGCGTTGCCAGTAGCTTCAACGGCTTCACTTCCCAGTACTTGCCTTGCCAGTAGCTTCAACGGCTTCACTTGACAGTGCTTGCCTTGCCAGTAGCTTCAATGGCTTCACTTGCCAGTACTTGCCTTGCCATTAGCTTCAACGGCTTCACTTGCCAGTACTTGCCTTGCAAGTAGCTTCAGCGGCTTCACTTGCCAGTACTTGCCTTGCCAGTAGCTTCAACGGCTTCACTTGCCAGTACTTGCCTTGCCAGTAGCTTCAACGGCTTCACTTGCCAGTACTTGCCTTGCCAGTAGCTTCAACGGCTTCACTTGCCAGAACTTGCCTTGCCAGTAGCTTCAACGGCTTCACTTGCCAGTACTTGCCTTGCCAGTAGCTTCACCGGCTTCACTTGCCAGTACTTGCCTTGCCAGTAGCTTCAACGGCTTCACTTGACAGTATTTGCCTTACCAGTAGCTTCAACGGCTTCACTTGCCAGTACTTGCCTTGCCAGTAGCTTCAACGGCTTCACTTGCCAGTACTTGCCTTGCCAGTAGCTTCAACGGCTTCACCTGCCAGTACTTGCCTTGCCAGTAGCTTCAACGGCTTCACTTGCCAGTACCTTCCCTGCCAGTAGCTTTAACGGCTTTACTTACCAGTATCTTCCCTTCCAGTAGCTTTAACGGCTTCACTTGCCAGTACTTGCCTTGCCAGTAGCTTCAACGGCTTCACTTGCCAGTACATTACCTGCCACTAGCTTCACCGGCTTCACTTGCCAGTACTTGCCTTGCCAGTAGCTTCAACGGCTTCACTTGCCAGTACTTGCCTTGCCAGTAGCTTCAATGGCTTCACTTGCCAGTACTTTACCTGCCAGTAGCTTCAACGGCTTCACTTGCCAGTACTTGCCTTGCCAGTAGTTTCAACGGCTTCACTTGCCAGTACATTACCTGCCAGTAGCTTCACCGGCTTCACTTGCCAGTACTTGCCTTGCCAGTAGCTTCACCGGCTTCACTTGCCAGTACTTGCCTTGCCAGTAGCTTCAGCGGCTTCACTTGCCAGTACTTGCCTTGCCAGTAGCTTCAACGGCTTCACTTGCCAGTACTTGCCTTGTCAGTAGCTTCAACGGCTTCACTTACCAGTATCTTCCCTTCCAGTAGCTTCTATGGCTTCGCCTGCCAGTACTTGACTTGCCAGTAGTTTCAATGGCTTCACTTGCCAGTACTTGCCTTGCCAGTAGCTTCGATGGCTTCACTTGCCAGTACTTTACCTGCCTGTAGCTTCAACGGCTTCACTTGCCAGTACTTGCCCTGCCAGTAGCTTCAAGGGCTTCACTTGCCAGTACTTGCCTTGCCAGTAGCTTCAGCGGCTTCACTTGCCAGTACTTGCCTTGCCAGTAGCTTCAACGGCTTCACTTGCCAGTACTTGCCTTGCCAGTAGCTTCAACGGCTTCACTTGCCAGTACATGCCTTGCCAGTAGCTTCAACGGCTTCACTTGCCAGTACTTGCCTTGCCAGTAGCTTCAATGGCTTCACTTGCCAGTACTTTACCTGCCAGTAGCTTCACCGGCTTCACTTGCCAGTACTTGCCTTGCCAGTAGCTTCAACGGCTTCACTTGCCAGTAATTTACCTGCCAGTAGCTTCACTGGCTTCACTTGCCAGTACTTGCCTTGCCAGTAGCTTCAACGGCTTCACTTGCCAGTACTTGCCTTGCCAGTAGCTTCAACGGCTTCACTTGCCAGTACTTGCCTTGCCAGTAGCTTCAACGGCTTCACTTGCCAGTACTTGCCTTGCCAGTAGCTTCAACGGCTTCACTTGCCAGTACTTGCCTTGCCAGTAGCTTCAACGGCTTCACTTGCCAGTACTTGCCTTGCCAGTAGCTTCAACGGCTTCACTTGCCAGTACTTGCCTTGCCAGTAGCTTCACCGGCTTCACTTGCCAGTACTTGCCTTGCCAGTAGCTTCAATGGCTTCACTTGCCAGGACTTGCCTTGCCAGTAGATTCACCGGCTTCACTTGCCAGTACTTGCCTTGCCAGTAGCTTCAACGGCTTCACTTGCCAGTACTTGCGTTGCCAGTAGCTTCAACGGCTTCACCTGCCAATATTTCAGCTGCCAGTAGATTTGTCGGCTACTGTTACAGGCACGCGGCTTCACTTGCCAGTACTTGCCTTGCCAGTAGCTTCAACGGCTTCACTTGCCAGTACTTGCCTTGCCAGTAGCTTCAACGGCTTCACTTGCCAGTACTTGCCTTGCCAGTAGCTTCAACGGCTTCACTTGCCAGTACTTGCCTTGCCAGTAGCTTCAACGGCTTCACTTGCCAGTACTTTACCTGCCAGTAGCTTCAACGGCTTCACTTGACAGTACTTGCCTTGCCAGTAGCTTCACCGGCTTCACTTGCCAGTACTTGCCTTGCCAGTAGCTTCAACGGCTTCACTTGCCAGTACTTGCGTTGCCAGTAGCTTCAACGGCTTAACTTGCCAGTTATTGCCTTGCCAGTAGCTTCAACGGCTTCACTTGCCAGTACTTGCCAGTAGCTTCAATGGCTTCACTTGCCAGTACTTTACCTGCCAGTAGCTTCAACGGCTTCACTTGCCAGTACTTGCCTTGCCAGTAGCTTCAACGGCTTCACTTGCCAGTACTTGCGTTGCCAGTAGCTTCAACGGCTTCACTTCCCAGTACTTGCCTTGCCAGTAGCTTCAACGGCTTCACTTGACAGTACTTGCCTTGCCAGTAGCTTCAATGGCTTTACTTGCCAGTACTTGCCTTGCCAGTAGCTTCAACGGCTTCACTTGCCAGTACTTGCCTTGCAAGTAGCTTCAGCGGCTTCACTTGCCAGTACTTGCCTTGCCAGTAGCTTCAACGGCTTCACTTGCCAGTACTTGCCTTGCCAGTAGCTTCAACGGCTTCACTTGCCAGTACTTGCCTTGCCAGTAGCTTCAACGGCTTCACTTGCCAGTACTTGCCTTGCCAGTAGCTTCAACGGCTTCACTTGCCAGTACTTGCGTTGCCAGTAGCTTCAACGGCTTCACTTGCCAGTACTTGCCTTGCCAGTAGCTTCAACGGCTTCACTTGCCAGTACTTGCCTTGCCAGTAGCTTCACCAGCTTCACTTGCCAGTACTTGCCTTGCCAGTAGCTCCAACGGCTTCACTTGCCAGTACTTTACCTGCCAGTAGCTTCAACGGCTTCACTTGCCAGTACTTGCGTTGCCAGTAGCTTCAACGGCTTCACTTGCCAGTACTTGCCTTGCCAGTAGCTTCACCGGCTTCACTTGCCAGTACTTGCCTTGCCAGTAGCTTCAACGGCTTCACTTGCCAGTACTTGCCTTGCCAGTAGCTTCAACGGCTTCACTTGCCAGAACTTGCCTTGCCAGTAGCTTCAACGGCTTCACTTGCCAGTACTTGCCTTGCCAGTAGCTTCAACGGCTTCACTTGCCAGTACTTTACCTGCCAGTAGCTTCAACGGCTTCACTTGCCAGTACTTGCCTTGCCAGTAGCTTCAACGGCTTCACTTGCCAGTACTTGCCTTGCCAGTAGCTTCACCAGCTTCACTTGCCAGTACTTGCCTTGCCAGTAGCTTCACCGGCTTCACTTGCCAGTACTTGCCTTGCCAGTAGCTTCAACGGCTTCACTTGCCAGTACTTGCCTTGCCAGTAGCTTCACCGGCTTCACTTGCCAGTACTTGCCTTGCCAGTAGCTTCACCGGCTTCACTTGCCAGTACTTGCCTTGCCAGTAGCTTCACCGGCTTCACTTGCCAGTACTTGCCTTGCCAGTAGCTTCAACGGCTTCACTTGCCAGTATTTGCCTTGCCAGTAGCTTCAACGGCTTCACTTGCCAGTACTTGCCTTGCCAGTAGCTTCAACGGCTTCACTTGCCAGTACTTGCCTTGCCAGTAGCTTCAACGGCTTCACTTGCCAGTACTTGCCTTGCCAGTAGCTTCAACGGCTTCACTTGCCAGTACTTGCCTTGCCAGTAGCTTCAACGGCTTCACTTGCCAGTACTTTACCTGCCAGTAGCTTCAACGGCTTCACTTGCCAGTACTTGCCTTGCCAGTAGCTTCAACGGCTTCACTTGCCAGTACTTGCCTTGCCAGTAGCTTCAACGGCTTCACTTGCCAGTACTTGCCTTGCCAGTAGCTTCACCGGCTTCACTTGCCAGTACTTGCCTTGCCAGTAGCTTCAACGGCTTCACTTGCCAGTACTTGCCTTGCCAGTAGCTTCAACGGCTTCACTTGCCAGAACTTGCCTTGCCAGTAGCTTCAACGGCTTCACTTGCCAGTACTTGCCTTGCCAGTAGCTTCAACGGCTTCACTTGCCAGTACTTTACCTGCCAGTAGCTTCAACGGCTTCACTTGCCAGTACTTGCCTTGCCAGTAGCTTCAACGGCTTCACTTGCCAGTACTTGCCTTGCCAGTAGCTTCACCAGCTTCACTTGCCAGTACTTGCCTTGCCAGTAGCTTCACCGGCTTCACTTGCCAGTACTTGCCTTGCCAGTAGCTTCAACGGCTTCACTTGCCAGTACTTGCCTTGCCAGTAGCTTCACCGGCTTCACTTGCCAGTACTTGCCTTGCCAGTAGCTTCACCGGCTTCACTTGCCAGTACTTGCCTTGCCAGTAGCTTCACCGGCTTCACTTGCCAGTACTTGCCTTGCCAGTAGCTTCAACGGCTTCACTTGCCAGTATTTGCCTTGCCAGTAGCTTCAACGGCTTCACTTGCCAGTACTTGCCTTGCCAGTAGCTTCAACGGCTTCACTTGCCAGTACTTGCCTTGCCAGTAGCTTCAACGGCTTCACTTGCCAGTACTTGCCTTGCCAGTAGCTTCAACGGCTTCACTTGCCAGTACTTGCCTTGCCAGTAGCTTCAACGGCTTCACTTGCCAGTACTTTACCTGCCAGTAGCTTCAACGGCTTCACTTGCCAGTACTTGCCTTGCCAGTAGCTTCAACGGCTTCACTTGCCAGTACTTGCCTTGCCAGTAGCTTCAACGGCTTCACTTGCCAGTACTTTACCTGCCAGTAGCTTCAACGGCTTCACTTGCCAGTACTTGCCTTGCCAGTAGCTTCAACGGCTTCACTTGCCAGTACTTGCCTTGCCAGAAGCTTCAACGGCTTCACTTGCAAGTACTTGCCTTGCCAGTATCTTCAGCGGCTTCACTTGCCAGTACTTGCCTTGCCAGTAGCTTCAACGGCTTCACTTGCCAGTACTTGCCTTGCCAGTAGCTTCAACGGCTTCACTTGCCAGTACTTGCCTTGCCAGTAGCTTCAACGGCTTCACTTGCCAGTACTTGCGTTGCCAGTAGCTTCAATGGCTTCACTTGCCAGTACTTGCCTTGCCAGTAGCTTCAACGGCTTCACTTGCCAGTACTTGCCTTGCCAGTAGCTTCAGCGGCTTCACTTGCCAGTACTTGCCTTGCCAGTAGCTTCAGCGGCTTCACTTGCCAGTACTTGCCTTGCCAGTAGCTTCAACGGCTTCACTTGCCAGTACTTGCCTTGCCAGTAGCTTCAGCGGCTTCACTTGCCAGTACTTGCCTTGCCAGTAGCTTCAACGGCTTCACTTGCCAGTACTTGCCTTGCCAGTAGCTTCACCGGCTTCACTTGCCAGTACTTGCCTTGCCAGTAGCTTCAACGGCTTCACTTGCCAGTACTTGCGTTGCCAGTAGCTTCAACGGCTTCACTTGCCAGTACTTGCCTTGCCAGTAGCTTCAACGGCTTCACTTGCCAGTACTTGCCTTGCCAGTAGCTTCACTGGCTTCACTTGCCAGTACTTGCCTTGCCAGTAGCTTCAACGGCTTCACTTGCCAGTACTTGCCTTGCCAGTAGCTTCAACGGCTTCACTTGCCAGTACTTGCCTTGCCAGTAGCTTCAACGGCTTCACTTGCCAGTACTTGCCTTGCCAGTAGCTTCACTGGCTTCACTTGCCAGTACTTGCCTTGCCAGTAGCTTCAACGGCTTCACTTGCCAGTACTTGCCTTGCCAGTACTTGCCTTGCCAGTAGCTTCAACGGCTTCACTTGCCAGTACTTGCCTTGCCAGTAGCTTCAACGGCTTCACTTGCCAGTACTTGCCTTGCCAGTAGCTTCAACGGCTTCACTTGCCAGTACTTGCGTTGCCAGTAGCTTCAACGGCTTCACTTGCCAGTACTTGCGTTGCCAGTAGCTTCAATGGCTTCACTTGCCAGTACTTGCCTTGCCAGTAGCTTCAACGGCTTCACTTGCCAGTACTTGCCTTGCCAGTAGCTTCAGCGGCTTCACTTGCCAGTACTTGCCTTGCCAGTAGCTTCAACGGCTTCACTTGCCAGTACTTGCCTTGCCAGTAGCTTCAGCGGCTTCACTTGCCAGTACTTGCCTTGCCAGTAGCTTCAACGGCTTCACTTGCCAGTACTTGCCTTGCCAGTAGCTTCAACGGCTTCACTTGCCAGTACTTGCCTTGCCAGTAGCTTCAATGGCTTCACTTGCCAGTACTTGCCTTGCCAGTAGCTTCACCGGCTTCACTTGCCAGTACTTGCCTTGCCAGTAGCTTCAACGGCTTCACTTGCCAGTACTTGCCTTGCCAGTAGCTTCAACGGCTTCACTTGCCAGTACTTGCGTTGCCAGTAGCTTCAACGGATTCACTTGCCAGTACTTGCCTTGCCAGTAGCTTCACCGGCTTCACTTGCCAGTACTTGCCTTGCCAGTAGCTTCAACGGCTTCACTTGCCAGTACTTGCCTTGCCAGTAGCTTCAACGGCTTCACTTGCCAGTACTTGCCTTGCCAGTAGCTTCCATGGCTTCACTTGCCAGTACTTTACCTGCCAGTAGCTTCAACGGCTTCACTTGCCAGTACTTGCCTTGCCAGTAGCTTCAGCGGCTTCACTTGCCAGTACTTGCCTTGCCAGTAGATTCAACGGCTTCACTTGCCAGTACTTGCCTTGCCAGTAGCTTCAACGGCTTCACTTGCCAGTACTTGCCTTGCCAGTAGCTTCAATGGCTTCACTTGCCAGTACTTGCCTTGCCAGTAGCTTCAACGGCTTCACCTGCCAGTACTTGCCTTGCCAGTAGCTTCAACGGCTTCACTTGCCAGTACCTTCCCTGCCAGTAGCTTTAACGGCTTTACTTACCAGTATCTTCCCTTCCAGTAGCTTCAACGGCTTCACTTGCCAGTACTTGCCTTGCCAGTAGCTTCAACGGCTTCACTTGCCAGTACATTACCTGCCACTAGCTTCACCGGCTTCACTTGCCAGTACTTGCCTTGCCAGTAGCTTCACTGGCTTCACTTGCCAGTACTTGCCTTGCCAGTAGCTTCAACGGCTTCACTTGCCAGTACTTGCCTTGCCAGTAGCTTCAACGGCTTCACTTGCCAGTACTTGCCTTGCCAGTAGCTTCAACGGCTTCACTTGCCAGTACTTGCCATGCCAGTAGCTTCAACGGCTTCACTTGCCAGTACTTGCCTTGCCAGTAGCTTCAACGGCTTCACTTGCCAGTACTTGCGTTGCCAGTAGCTTCAACGGCTTCACTTGCCAGTACTTGCGTTGCCAGTAGCTTCAATGGCTTCACTTGCCAGTACTTGCCTTGCCAGTAGCTTCAACGGCTTCACTTGCCAGTACTTGCCTTGCCAGTAGCTTCAGCGGCTTCACTTGCCAGTACTTGCCTTGCCAGTAGCTTCAACGGCTTCACTTGCCAGTACTTGCCTTGCCAGTAGCTTCAGCGGCTTCACTTGCCAGTACTTGCCTTGCCAGTAGCTTCAACGGCTTCACTTGCCAGTACTTGCCTTGCCAGTAGCTTCAACGGCTTCACTTGCCAGTACTTGCCTTGCCAGTAGCTTCAATGGCTTCACTTGCCAGTACTTGCCTTGCCAGTAGCTTCACCGGCTTCACTTGCCAGTACTTGCCTTGCCAGTAGCTTCAACGGCTTCACTTGCCAGTACTTGCCTTGCCAGTAGCTTCAACGGCTTCACTTGCCAGTACTTGCGTTGCCAGTAGCTTCAACGGCTTCACTTGCCAGTACTTGCCTTGCCAGTAGCTTCACCGGCTTCACTTGCCAGTACTTGCCTTGCCAGTAGCTTCAACGGCTTCACTTGCCAGTACTTGCCTTGCCAGTAGCTTCAACGGCTTCACTTGCCAGTACTTGCCTTGCCAGTAGCTTCCATGGCTTCACTTGCCAGTACTTTACCTGCCAGTAGCTTCAACGGCTTCACTTGCCAGTACTTGCCTTGCCAGTAGCTTCAGCGGCTTCACTTGCCAGTACTTGCCTTGCCAGTAGATTCAACGGCTTCACTTGCCAGTACTTGCCTTGCCAGTAGCTTCAACGGCTTCACTTGCCAGTACTTGCCTTGCCAGTAGCTTCAATGGCTTCACTTGCCAGTACTTGCCTTGCCAGTAGCTTCAACGGCTTCACCTGCCAGTACTTGCCTTGCCAGTAGCTTCAACGGCTTCACTTGCCAGTACCTTCCCTGCCAGTAGCTTTAACGGCTTTACTTACCAGTATCTTCCCTTCCAGTAGCTTCAACGGCTTCACTTGCCAGTACTTGCCTTGCCAGTAGCTTCAACGGCTTCACTTGCCAGTACATTACCTGCCACTAGCTTCACCGGCTTCACTTGCCAGTACTTGCCTTGCAGTAGCTTCAGCGGCTTCACTTGCCAGTACTTGCCTTGCCAGTAGCTTCAACGGCTTCACTTGCCAGTACTTGCCTTTCCAGTAGCTTCAACGGCTTCACTTGCCAGTACTTGCCTTGCCAGTATCTTCAGCGGCTTCACTTGCCAGTACTTGCCTTGCCAGTAGCTTCAACGGCTTCACTTGCCAGTACTTGCCTTGCCAGTAGCTTCAACGGCTTCACTTGCCAGTACTTGCCTTGCCAGTAGCTTCAACGGCTTCACTTGCCAGTACTTGCGTTGCCAGTAGCTTCAACGGCTTCACTTGCCAGTACTTGCCTTGCCAGTAGCTTCAACGGCTTCACTTGCCAGTACTTGCCTTGCCAGTAGCTTCAGTGGCTTCACTTGCCAGTACTTGCCTTGCCAGTAGCTTCAACGGCTTCACTTGCCAGTACTTGCCTTGCCAGTAGCTTCAGCGGCTTCACTTGCCAGTACTTGCCTTGCCAGTAGCTTCAACGGCTTCACTTGCCAGTACTTGCCTTGCCAGTAGCTTCAACGGCTTCACTTGCCAGTACTTGCCTTTCCAGTAGCTTCAACGGCTTCACTTGCCAGTACTTGCCTTGCCAGTAGCTTCAACGGCTTCACTTGCCAGTACTTGCCTTGCCAGTAGCTTCACCGTCTTCACTTGCCAGTACTTGCCTTGCCAGTAGCTTCAACGGCTTCACTTGCCAGTACTTTACCTGCCAGTAGCTTCAACGGCTTCACTTGCCAGTACTTGCCTTGCCAGTAGCTTCAACGGCTTCACTTGCCAGTACTTGCCTTGCCAGTAGCTTCAACGGCTTCACTTGCCAGTACTTGCCTTGCCAGTAGCTTCAACGGCTTCACTTGCCAGTACTTGCCTTGCCAGTAGCTTCACCGGCTTCACTTGCCAGTACTTGCCTTGCCAGTAGCTTCACCGGCTTCACTTGCCAGTACTTGCCTTGCCAGTAGCTTCAACGGCTTCACTTGCCAGTACTTGCCTTGCCAGTAGCTTCAACGGCTTCACTTGCCAGTACTTGCCTTGCCAGTAGCTTCAACGGCTTCACTTGCCAGTACTTGCCTTGCCAGTAGCTTCAGCGGCTTCACTTCCCAGTACTTGCCTTGCCAGTAGCTTCAACGGCTTCACTTGCCAGTACTTGCCTTGCCAGTAGCTTCAACGGCTTCACTTGCCAGTACTTGCCTTGCCAGTAGCTTCAACGGCTTCACTTGCCAGTACTTGCCTTGCCAGTAGCTTCACCGGCTTCACTTGCCAGTACTTGCCTTGCCAGTAGCTTCAGCGGCTTCACTTCCCAGTACTTGCCTTGCCAGTAGCTTCAACGGCTTCACTTGACAGTACTTGCCTTGCCAGTAGCTTCAACGGCTTCACTTGCCAGTACTTGCCTTGCCAGTAGCTTCAACGGCTTCACTTGCCAGTACTTGCGTTGCCAGTAGCTTCAACGTCTTCACTTGCCAGTACTTGCCTTGCCAGTAGCTTCAACGGCTTCACTTGCCAGTACTTGCGTTGCCAGTAGCTTCAACGGCTTCACTTGCCAGTACTTGCCTTGCCAGTAGCTTCACCGGCTTCACTTGCCAGTACTTGCCTTGCCAGTAGCTTCAACGGCTTCACTTGCCAGTACTTGCCTTGCCAGTAGCTTCAACGGCTTCACTTGCCAGTACTTGCCTTGCCAGTAGCTTCCATGGCTTCACTTGCCAGTACTTTACCTGCCAGTAGCTTCAACGGCTTCACTTGCCAGTACTTGCCTTGCCAGTAGCTTCAGCGGCTTCACTTGCCAGTACTTGCCTTGCCAGTAGCTTCAACGGCTTCACTTGCCAGTACTTGCCTTGCCAGTAGCTTCAACGGCTTCACTTGCCAGTACTTGCCTTGCCAGTAGCTTCAACGGCTTCACTTGCCAGTACTTGCGTTGCCAGTAGCTTCAACGGCTTCACTTGCCAGTACTTGCGTTGCCAGTAGCTTCAATGGCTTCCATTGCCAGTACTTGCCTTGCCAGTAGCTTCAACGGCTTCACTTGCCAGTACTTGCCTTGCCAGTAGCTTCAGCGGCTTCACTTGCCAGTACTTGCCTTGCCAGTAGCTTCAACGGCTTCACTTGCCAGTACTTGCCTTGCCAGTAGCTTCAGCGGCTTCACTTGCCAGTACTTGCCTTGCCAGTAGCTTCAACGGCTTCACTTGCCAGTACTTGCCTTGCCAGTAGCTTCAACGGCTTCACTTGCCAGTACTTGCCTTGCCAGTAGCTTCAACGGCTTCACTTGCCAGTACTTGCGTTGCCAGTAGCTTCAACGGCTTCACTTGCCAGTACTTGCCTTGCCAGTAGCTTCACCGGCTTCACTTGCCAGTACTTGCCTTGCCAGTAGCTTCAACGGCTTCACTTGGCAGTACTTGCCTTGCCAGTAGCTTCAACGGCTTCACTTGCCAGTACTTGCGTTGCCAGTAGCTTCAACGGCTTCACTTGCCAGTACCTTCCCTGCCAGTAGCTTTAACGGCTTTACTTACCAGTATCTTCCCTTCCAGTAGCTTCAACGGCTTCACTTGCCAGTACTTGCGTTGCCAGTAGCTTCAACGGCTTCACTTGCCAGTACTTGCCTTGCCAGTAGCTTCACCGGCTTCACTTGCCAGTACTTGCCTTGCCAGTAGCTTCAACGGCTTCACTTGCCAGTACTTGCCTTGCCAGTAGCTTCAACGGCTTCACTTGCCAGTACTTGCCTTGCCAGTAGCTTCCATGGCTTCACTTGCCAGTACTTTACCTGCCAGTAGCTTCAACGGCTTCACTTGCCAGTACTTGCCTTGCCAGTAGCTTCAGCGGCTTCACTTGCCAGTACTTGCCTTGCCAGTAGCTTCAACGGCTTCACTTGCCAGTACTTTACCTGCCAGTAGCTTCAACGGCTTCACTTGCCAGTACTTGCCTTGCCAGTAGCTTCAGCGGCTTCACTTGCCAGTACTTGCCTTGCCAGTAGATTCAACGGCTTCACTTGCCAGTACTTGCCTTGCCAGTAGCTTCAACGGCTTCACTTGCCAGTACTTGCCTTGCCAGTAGCTTCAATGGCTTCACTTGCCAGTACTTGCCTTGCCAGTAGCTTCAACGGCTTCACCTGCCAGTACTTGCCTTGCCAGTAGCTTCAACGGCTTCACTTGCCAGTACCTTCCCTGCCAGTAGCTTTAACGGCTTTACTTACCAGTATCTTCCCTTCCAGTAGCTTCAACGGCTTCACTTGCCAGTACTTGCCTTGCCAGTAGCTTCAACGGCTTCACTTGCCAGTACATTACCTGCCACTAGCTTCACCGGCTTCACTTGCCAGTACTTGCCTTGCAGTAGCTTCAGCGGCTTCACTTGCCAGTACTTGCCTTGTCAGTAGCTTCAACGGCTTCACTTGCCAGTACTTGCCTTTCCAGTAGCTTCAACGGCTTCACTTGCCAGTACTTGCCTTGCCAGTATCTTCAGCGGCTTCACTTGCCAGTACTTGCCTTGCCAGTAGCTTCAACGGCTTCACTTGCCAGTAGTTGCCTTGCCAGTAGCTTCAACGGCTTCACTTGCCAGTACTTGCCTTGCCAGTAGCTTCAACGGCTTCACTTGCCAGTACTTGCCTTGCCAGTAGCTTCAACGGCTTCACTTGCCAGTACTTGCCTTGCCAGTAGCTTCAACGGCTTCACTTGCCAGTACTTGCCTTGCCAGTAGCTTCAGCGGCTTCACTTGCCAGTACTTGCCTTGCCAGTAGCTTCAACGGCTTCACTTGCCAGTACTTGCCTTGCCAGTAGCTTCAGCGGCTTCACTTGCCAGTACTTGCCTTGCCAGTAGCTTCAACGGCTTCACTTGCCAGTACTTGCCTTGCCAGTAGCTTCAACGGCTTCACTTGCCAGTACTTGCCTTTCCAGTAGCTTCAACGGCTTCACTTGCCAGTACTTGCGTTGCCAGTAGCTTCAACGGCTTCACTTGCCAGTACTTGCCTTGCCAGTAGCTTCACCGTCTTCACTTGCCAGTACTTGCCTTGCCAGTAGCTTCAACGGCTTCACTTGCCAGTACTTTACCTGCCAGTAGCTTCAACGGCTTCACTTGCCAGTACTTGCCTTGCCAGTAGCTTCAACGGCTTCACTTGCCAGTACTTGCCTTGCCAGTAGCTTCACCGCTTCACTTGCCAGTACTTGCCTTGCCAGTAGCTTCACCGGCTTCACTTGCCAGTACTTGCCTTGCCAGTAGCTTCAACGGCTTCACTTGCCAGTACTTGCCTTGCCAGTAGCTTCACCGGCTTCACTTGCCAGTACTTGCCTTGCCAGTAGCTTCACCGGCTTCAATTGCCAGTACTTGCCTTACCAGTAGCTTCACCGGCTTCACTTGCCAGTACTTGCCTTGCCAGTAGCTTCAACGGCTTCACTTGCCAGTATTTGCCTTGCCAGTAGCTTCAACGGCTTCACTTGCCAGTACTTGCCTTGCCAGTAGCTTCAACGGCTTCACTTGCCAGTACTTGCCTTGCCAGTAGCTTCAGCGGCTTCACTTGCCAGTACTTGCCTTGCCAGTAGCTTCAACGGCTTCACTTGCCAGTACTTGCCTTGTCAGTAGCTTCAGCGGCTTCAATTGCCAGTACTTGCCTTGCCAGTAGCTTCAACGGCTTCACTTGCCAGTACTTCCCTTGCCAGTAGCTTCAACGGCTTCACTTGCCAGTACTTGCCTTGCCAGTATCTTCAACGGCTTCACTTGCCAGTACTTGCGTTGCCAGTAGCTTCAACGGCTTCACTTGCCAGTACTTGCCTTGCCAGTAGTTTCACCGGCTTCACTTGCCAGTACTTGCCTTGCCAGTAGCTTCAACGGCTTCACTTGCCAGTACTTGCCTTGCCAGTAGCTTCAACGGCTTCACTTTCCAGTACTTGCGTTGCCAGTAGCTTCAACGGCTTCACTTGCCAGTACTTGCCTTGCCAGTAGCTTCACCGGCTTCACTTGCCATTACTTTCCTTGCCAGTAGCTTCAACGGCTTCACTTGCCAGTACTTGCCTTGCCAGTAGCTTCAACGGCTTCACTTGCCAGTACTTGCCTTGCCAGTAGCTTCCATGGCTTCACTTGCCAGTACTTTACCTGCCAGTAGCTTCAACGGCTTCACTTGCCAGTACTTGCCTTGCCAGTAGCTTCAGCGGCTTCACTTGCCAGTACTTGCCTTGCCAGTAGCTTCAACGGCTTCACTTGCCAGTACTTGCCTTGCCAGTAGCTTCAACGGCTTCACTTGCCAGTACTTGCGTTGCCAGTAGCTTCAACGGCTTCACTTGCCAGTACTTGCCTTGCCAGTAGCTTCACCGGCTTCACTTGCCAGTACTTGCCTTGCCAGTAGCTTCAACGGCTTCACTTGCCAGTACTTGCCTTGCCAGTAGCTTCAACGGCTTCACTTGCCAGTACTTGCCTTGCCAGTAGCTTCCATGGCTTCACTTGCCAGTACTTTACCTGCCAGTAGCTTCAACGGCTTCACTTGCCAGTACTTGCCTTGCCAGTAGCTTCAGCGGCTTCACTTGCCAGTACTTGCCTTGCCAGTAGCTTCAACGGCTTCACTTGCCAGTACTTGCCTTGCCAGTAGCTTCAACGGCTTCACTTGCCAGTACTTGCCTTGCCAGTAGCTTCAACGGCTTCACTTGCCAGTACTTGCGTTGCCAGTAGCTTCACCGGCTTCACTTGCCAGTACTTGCCTTGCCAGTAGCTTCCATGGCTTCACTTGCCATTACTTTACCTGCCAGTAGCTTCACCGGCTTCACTTGCCAGTACTTGCCTTGCAGTAGCTTCAGCGGCTTCACTTGCCAGTACTTCCCTTGCCAGTAGCTTCAACGGCTTCACTTGCCAGTACTTGCCTTTCCAGTAGCTTCAACGGCTTCACTTGCCAGTACTTGCCTTGCCAGTATCTTCAGCGGCTTCACTTGCCAGTACTTGCCTTTCCAGTAGCTTCAACGGCTTCACTTGCCAGTACTTGCCTTGCCAGTATCTTCAGCGGCTTCACTTGCCAGTACTTGCCTTGCCAGTAGCTTCAACGGCTTCACTTGCCAGTACTTGCGTTGCCAGTAGCTTCAACGGCTTCACTTGCCAGTACTTGCCTTGCCAGTAGCTTCAACGGCTTCACTTGCCAGTACTTGCCTTGCCAGTAGCTTCAACGGCTTCACTTGCCAGTACTTGCCTTGCCAGTAGCTTCAACGGCTTCACTTGCCAGTACTTGCCTTGCCAGTAGCTTCAGCGGCTTCACTTGCCAGTACTTGCCTTGCCAGTAGCTTCAACGGCTTCACTTGCCAGTACTTGCCTTGCCAGTAGCTTCAACGGCTTCACTTGCCAGTACTTGCCTTTCCAGTAGCTTCAACGGCTTCACTTGCCAGTACTTGCGTTGCCAGTAGCTTCAACGGCTTCACTTGCCAGTACTTGCCTTGCCAGTAGCTTCACCGTCTTCACTTGCCAGTACTTGCCTTGCCAGTAGCTTCAACGGCTTCACTTGCCAGTACTTTACCTGCCAGTAGCTTCAACGGCTTCACTTGCCAGTACTTGCCTTGCCAGTAGCTTCAACGGCTTCACTTGCCAGTACTTGCCTTGCCAGTAGCTTCACTGCTTCACTTGCCAGTACTTGCCTTGCCAGTAGCTTCACCGGCTTCACTTGCCAGTACTTGCCTTGCCAGTAGCTTCAACGGCTTCACTTGCCAGTACTTGCCTTGCCAGTAGCTTCACCGGCTTCACTTGCCAGTACTTGCCTTGCCAGTAGCTTCAACGGCTTCAATTGCCAGTACTTGCCTTACCAGTAGCTTCACCGGCTTCACTTGCCAGTACTTGCCTTGCCAGTAGCTTCACCGGCTTCAATTGCCAGTATTTGCCTTGCCAGTAGCTTCAACGGCTTCACTTGCCAGTACTTGCCTTGCCAGTAGCTTCAACGGCTTCACTTGCCAGTACTTGCCTTGCCAGTAGCTTCAGCGGCTTCACTTGCCAGTACTTGCCTTGCCAGTAGCTTCAACGGCTTCACTTGCCAGTACTTGCCTTGCCAGTAGCTTCAGCGGCTTCACTTGCCAGTACTTGCCTTGCCAGTAGCTTCAACGGCTTCACTTGCCAGTACTTCCCTTGCCAGTAGCTTCAACGGCTTCAATTGCCAGTACTTGCCTTGCCAGTATCTTCAACGGCTTCACTTGCCAGTACTTGCGTTGCCAGTAGCTTCAACGGCTTCACTTGCCAGTACTTGCCTTGCCAGTAGCTTCACCGGCTTCACTTGCCAGTACTTGCCTTGCCAGTAGCTTCAACGGCTTCACTTGCCAGTACTTGCCTTGCCAGTAGCTTCAACGGCTTCACTTTCCAGTACTTGCCTTGCCAGTAGCTTCAACGGCTTCACTTGCCAGTACTTGCCTTGCCAGTAGCTTCACCGGCTTCACTTGCCATTACTTTCCTTGCCAGTAGCTTCAACGGCTTCACTTGCCAGTACTTGCCTTGCCAGTAGCTTCAACGGCTTCACTTGCCAGTACTTGCCTTGCCAGTAGCTTCAACGGCTTCACTTGCCAGTACTTTACCTGCCAGTAGCTTCAACGGCTTCACTTGCCAGTACTTGCCTTGCCAGTAGCTTCAGCGGCTTCACTTGCCAGTACTTGCCTTGCCAGTAGCTTCAACGGCTTCACTTGCCAGTACTTGCCTTGCCAGTAGCTTCAGCGGCTTCACTTGCCAGTACTTGCCTTGCCAGTAGCTTCAACGGCTTCACTTGCCAGTACTTGCCTTGCCAGTAGCTTCAGCGGCTTCACTTGCCAGTACTTGCCTTGCCAGTAGCTTCAACGGCTTCACTTGCCAGTACTTGCCTTGCCAGTAGCTTCAACGGCTTCACTTGCCAGTACTTGCCTTGCCAGTAGCTTCACCGGCTTCACTTGCCAGTACTTGCCTTGCCAGTAGCTTCAACGGCTTCACTTGCCAGTACTTGCCTTGCCAGTAGCTTCACCGGCTTCACTTGCCAGTACTTGCCTTGCCAGTAGCTTCAACGGCTTCACTTGCCAGTACTTGCCTTGCCAGTAGCTTCACCGGCTTCACTTGCCAGTACTTGCCTTGCCAGTAGCTTCAACGGCTTCACTTGCCAGTACTTGCCTTGCCAGTAGCTTCAACGGCTTCACTTGCCAGTACTTGCCTTGCCAGTAGCTTCAACGGCTTCACTTGCCAGTACTTTACCTGCCAGTAGCTTCAACGGCTTCACTTGCCAGTACTTGCCTTGCCAGTAGCTTCAGCGGTTTCACTTGCCAGTACTTGCCTTGCCAGTAGATTCAACGGCTTCACTTGCCAGTACTTGCCTTTCCAGTAGCTTCAATGGCTTCACTTGCCAGTACTTGCCTTGCCAGTAGCTTCAATGGCTTCACTTGCCAGTACTTGCCTTGCCAGTAGCTTCAACGGCTTCACCTGCCAGTACTTGCCTTGCCAGTAGCTTCAACGGCTTCACTTGCCAGTACCATCCCTGCCAGTAGCTTTAACGGCTTTACTTACCAGTATCTTCCCTTCCAGTAGCTTCAACGGCTTCACTTGCCAGTACTTTACCTGCCAGTAGCTTCAACGGCTTCACTTGCCAGTACTTGCCTTGCCAGTAGCTTCAGCGGCTTCACTTGCCAGTACTTGCCTTGCCAGTATATTCAACGGCTTCACTTGCCAGTACTTTACCTGCCAGTAGCTTCAACGGCTTCACTTGCCAGTACTTGCCTTGCCAGTAGTTTCAACGGCTTCACTTGCCAGTACATTACCTGCCAGTAGCTTCACCGGCTTCACTTGCCAGTACTTGCCTTGCCAGTAGCTTCAACGGCTTCACTTGCCAGTACTTGCCTTGCCAGTAGCTTCAGCGGCTTCACTTGCCAGTACTTGCCTTGCCAGTAGCTTCAACGGCTTCACTTGCCAGTACTTGCCTTGTCAGTAGCTTCAACGGCTTCACTTACCAGTATCTTCCCTTCCAGTAGCTTCTATGGCTTCGCCTGCCAGTACTTGACTTGCCAGTAGTTTCAATGGCTTCACTTGCCAGTACTTGCCTTGCCAGTAGCTTCGATGGCTTCACTTGCCAGTACTTTACCTGCCAGTAGCTTCAACGGCTTCACTTGCCAGTACTTGCCTGCCAGTAGCTTCAACGGCTTCACTTGCCAGTACTTGCCTTGCCAGTAGCTTCAGCGGCTTCACTTGCCAGTACTTGCCTTGCCAGTAGCTTCAACGGCTTCACTTGCCAGTACTTGCCTTGCCAGTAGCTTCAACGGCTTCACTTGCCAGTACTTGCCTTGCCAGTAGCTTCAACGGCTTCACTTGCCAGTACTTGCCTTGCCAGTAGCTTCAACGGCTTCACTTGCCAGTACTTGCCTTGCCAGTAGCTTCAACGGCTTCACTTGCCAGTACTTGCCTTGCCAGTAGCTTCAGCGGCTTCACTTGCCAGTACTTGCCTTGCCAGTAGATTCAACGGCTTCACTTGCCAGTACTTGCCTTGCCAGTAGCTTCAACGGCTTCACTTGCCAGTACTTGCCTTGCCAGTAGCTTCAATGGCTTCACTTGCCAGTACTTGCCTTGCCAGTAGCTTCAACGGCTTCACCTGTCAGTACTTGCCTTGCCAGTAGCTTCAACGGCTTCACTTGCCAGTACCTTCCCTGCCAGTAGCTTTAACGGCTTTACTTACCAGTATCTTCCCTTCCAGTAGCTTCAACGGCTTCACTTGCCAGTACTTGCCTTGCCAGTAGCTTCACCGGCTTCACTTGCCAGTACTTGCCTTGCCAGTAGCTTCAACGGCTTCACTTGCCAGTACTTGCCTTGCCAGTAGCTTCAACGGCTTCACTTGCCAGTACTTGCGTTGCCAGTAGCTTCAACGGCTTCACTTGCCAGTACTTGCCTTGCCAGTAGCTTCACCGGCTTCACTTGCCAGTACTTGCCTTGCCAGTAGCTTCAACGGCTTCACTTGCCAGTACTTGCCTTGCCAGTAGCTTCAACGGCTTCACTTGCCAGTACTTGCCTTGCCTGTAGCTTCCATGGCTTCACTTGCCAGTACTTTACCTGCCAGTAGCTTCAACGGCTTCACTTGCCAGTACTTGCCTTGCCAGTAGCTTCAGCGGCTTCACTTGCCAGTACTTGCCTTGCCAGTAGATTTAACGGCTTCACTTGCCAGTACTTGCCTTGCCAGTAGCTTCAACGGCTTCACTTGCCAGTACTTGCGTTGCCAGTAGCTTCAATGGCTTCACTTGCCAGTACCATCCCTGCCAGTAGCTTTAACGGCTTTACTTACCAGTATCTTCCCTTCCAGTAGCTTCAACGGCTTCACTTGCCAGTACTTTACCTGCCAGTAGCTTCAACGGCTTCACTTGCCAGTACTTGCCTTGCCAGTAGCTTCAGCGGCTTCACTTGCCAGTACTTGCCTTGCCAGTATATTCAACGGCTTCACTTGCCAGTACTTGCCTTGCCAGTAGCTTCAACGGCTTCACTTGCCAGTACTTGCCTTGCCAGTAGCTTCAATGGCTTCACTTGCCAGTACTTGCCTTGCCAGTAGCTTCAACGGCTTCACCTGCCAGTACTTGCCTTGCCAGTAGCTTCAACGGCTTCACTTGCCAGTACCTTCCCTGCCAGTAGCTTTAACGGCTTTACTTACCAGTATCTTCCCTTCCAGTAGCTTCAACGGCTTCACTTGCCAGTACTTGCCTTGCCAGTAGCTTCAACGGCTTCACTTGCCAGTACATTACCTGCCACTAGCTTCACCGGCTTCACTTGCCAGTACTTGCCTTGCCAGTAGCTTCAACGGCTTCACTTGCCAGTACTTGCCTTGCCAGTAGCTTCAATGGCTTCACTTGCCAGTACTTTACCTGCCAGTAGCTTCAACGGCTTCACTTGCCAGTACTTGCCTTGCCAGTAGTTTCAACGGCTTCACTTGCCAGTACATTACCTGCCAGTAGCTTCACCGGCTTCACTTGCCAGTACTTGCCTTGCCAGTAGCTTCAACGGCTTCACTTGCCAGTACTTGCCTTGCCAGTAGCTTCAGCGGCTTCACTTGCCAGTACTTGCCTTGCCAGTAGCTTCAACGGCTTCACTTGCCAGTACTTGCCTTGTCAGTAGCTTCAACGGCTTCACTTACCAGTATCTTCCCTTCCAGTAGCTTCTATGGCTTCGCCTGCCAGTACTTGACTTGCCAGTAGTTTCAATGGCTTCACTTGCCAGTACTTGCCTTGCCAGTAGCTTCGATGGCTTCACTTGCCAGTACTTTACCTGCCAGTAGCTTCAACGGCTTCACTTGCCAGTACTTGCCTGCCAGTAGCTTCAACGGCTTCACTTGCCAGTACTTGCCTTGCCAGTAGCTTCAGCGGCTTCACTTGCCAGTACTTGCCTTGCCAGTAGCTTCAACGGCTTCACTTGCCAGTACTTGCCTTGCCAGTAGCTTCAACGGCTTCACTTGCCAGTACTTGCCTTGCCAGTAGCTTCAACGGCTTCACTTGCCAGTACTTGCCTTGCCAGTAGCTTCAACGGCTTCACTTGCCAGTACTTGCCTTGCCAGTAGCTTCAACGGCTTCACTTGCCAGTACTTGCCTTGCCAGTAGCTTCAGCGGCTTCACTTGCCAGTACTTGCCTTGCCAGTAGATTCAACGGCTTCACTTGCCAGTACTTGCCTTGCCAGTAGCTTCAACGGCTTCACTTGCCAGTACTTGCCTTGCCAGTAGCTTCAATGGCTTCACTTGCCAGTACTTGCCTTGCCAGTAGCTTCAACGGCTTCACCTGTCAGTACTTGCCTTGCCAGTAGCTTCAACGGCTTCACTTGCCAGTACCTTCCCTGCCAGTAGCTTTAACGGCTTTACTTACCAGTATCTTCCCTTCCAGTAGCTTCAACGGCTTCACTTGCCAGTACTTGCCTTGCCAGTAGCTTCACCGGCTTCACTTGCCAGTACTTGCCTTGCCAGTAGCTTCAACGGCTTCACTTGCCAGTACTTGCCTTGCCAGTAGCTTCAACGGCTTCACTTGCCAGTACTTGCGTTGCCAGTAGCTTCAACGGCTTCACTTGCCAGTACTTGCCTTGCCAGTAGCTTCACCGGCTTCACTTGCCAGTACTTGCCTTGCCAGTAGCTTCAACGGCTTCACTTGCCAGTACTTGCCTTGCCAGTAGCTTCAACGGCTTCACTTGCCAGTACTTGCCTTGCCTGTAGCTTCCATGGCTTCACTTGCCAGTACTTTACCTGCCAGTAGCTTCAACGGCTTCACTTGCCAGTACTTGCCTTGCCAGTAGCTTCAGCGGCTTCACTTGCCAGTACTTGCCTTGCCAGTAGATTTAACGGCTTCACTTGCCAGTACTTGCCTTGCCAGTAGCTTCAACGGCTTCACTTGCCAGTACTTGCGTTGCCAGTAGCTTCAATGGCTTCACTTGCCAGTACTTGCCTTGCCAGTAGCTTCAACGGCTTCACTTGCCAGTACCTTCCCTGCCAGTAGCTTTAACGGCTTTACTTACCAGTATCTTCCCTTCCAGTAGCTTCAACGGCTTCACTTGCCAGTACTTGCCTTGCCAGTAGCTTCAACGGCTTCACTTGCCAGTACTTGCCTTGCCAGTAGCTTCAACGGCTTCACTTGCCAGTACTTGCCTTGCCAGTAGCTTCAGCGGCTTCACTTGCCAGTACTTGCCTTACCAGTAGATTCAACGGCTTCACTTGCCAGTACTTGCCTTGCCAGTAGCTTCAACGGCTTCACTTGCCAGTACTTGCCTTGCCAGTAGCTTCAATGGCTTCACTTGCCAGTACTTGCCTTGCCAGTAGCTTCAACGGCTTCACCTGTCAGTACTTGCCTTGCCAGTAGCTTCAACGGCTTCACTTGCCAGTACCTTCCCTGCCAGTAGCTTTAACGGCTTTACTTACCAGTATCTTCCCTTCCAGTAGCTTCAACGGCTTCACTTGCCAGTACTTGCCTTGCCAGTAGCTTCAACGGCTTCACTTGCCAGTACATTACCTGCCACTAGCTTCACCGGCTTCACTTGCCAGTACTTGCCTTGCCAGTAGCTTCAGCGGCTTCACTTGCCAGTACTTGCCTTGCCAGTAGCTTCAACGGCTTCACTTGCCAGTACTTGCCTTGCCAGTAGCTTCAACGGCTTCACTTGCCAGTACTTGCCTTGCCAGTATCTTCAGCGGCTTCACTTGCCAGTACTTGCCTTGCCAGTAGCTTCAAAGGCTTCACTTGCCAGTACTTGCCTTGCCAGTAGCTTCAACGGCTTCACTTGCCAGTACTTGCCTTGCCAGTAGCTTCAACGGCTTCACTTGCCAGTACTTGCGTTGCCAGTAGCTTCAATGGCTTCACTTGCCAGTACTTGCCTTGCCAGTAGCTTCAACGGCTTCACTTGCCAGTACTTGCCTTGCCAGTAGCTTCAGCAGCTTCACTTGCCAGTACTTGCCTTGCCAGTAGCTTCAACGGCTTCACTTGCCAGTACTTGCCTTGCCAGTAGCTTCACCGGCTTCACTTGCCAGTACTTGCCTTGCCAGTAGCTTCAACGGCTTCACTTGCCAGTACTTGCCTTGCCAGTAGCTTCAATGGCTTCACTTGCCAGTACTTGCCTTGCCAGTAGCTTCAACGGCTTCACTTGCCAGTACTTGCGTTGCCAGTAGCTTCAACGGCTTCACTTGCCAGTACTTGCCTTGCCAGTAGCTTCACCGGCTTCACTTGCCAGTACTTGCCTTGCCAGTAGCTTCAACGGCTTCACTTGCCAGTACTTGCCTTGCCAGTAGCTTCAACGGCTTCACTTGCCAGTACTTGCCTTGCCTGTAGCTTCCATGGCTTCACTTGCCAGTACTTTACTGCCAGTAGCTTCAACGGCTTCACTTGCCAGTACTTGCCTTGCCAGTAGCTTCAGCGGCTTCACTTGCCAGTACTTGCCTTGCCAGTAGATTCAACGGCTTCACTTGCCAGTACTTGCCTTGCCAGTAGCTTCAACGGCTTCACTTGCCAGTACTTGCCTTGCCAGTAGCTTCAATGGCTTCACTTGCCAGTACTTGCCTTGCCAGTAGCTTCAACGGCTTCACTTGCCAGTACCTTCCCTGCCAGTAGCTTTAACGGCTTTACTTACCAGTATCTTCCCTTCCAGTAGCTTCAACGGCTTCACTTGCCAGTACTTGCCTTGCCAGTAGCTTCAACGGCTTCACTTGCCAGTACATTACCTGCCACTAGCTTCACCGGCTTCACTTGCCAGTACTTGCCTTGCCAGTAGCTTCAACGGCTTCACTTGCCAGTACTTGCCTTGCCAGTAGCTTCAATGGCTTCACTTGCCAGTACTTTACCTGCCAGTAGCTTCAACGGCTTCACTTGCCAGTACTTGCCTTGCCAGTAGTTTCAACGGCTTCACTTGCCAGTACTTGCGTTGCCAGTAGCTTCAATGGCTTCACTTGCCAGTACTTGCCTTGCCAGTAGCTTCAACGGCTTCACTTGCCAGTACTTGCCTTGCCAGTAGCTTCAGCGGCTTCACTTGCCAGTACTTGCCTTGCCAGTAGCTTCAACGGCTTCACTTGCCAGTACTTGCCTTGCCAGTAGCTTCAGCGGCTTCACTTGCCAGTACTTGCCTTGCCAGTAGCTTCAGCGGCTTCACTTGCCAGTACTTGCCTTGCCAGTAGCTTCAACGGCTTCACTTGCCAGTACTTGCCTTGCCAGTAGCTTCAGCGGCTTCACTTGCCAGTACTTGCCTTGCCAGTAGCTTCAACGGCTTCACTTGCCAGTACTTGCCTTGCCAGTAGCTTCAACGGCTTCACTTGCCAGTACTTGCCTTGCCAGTAGCTTCAACGGCTTCACTTGCCAGTACTTGCCTTGCCAGTAGCTTCAACGGCTTCACTTGCCAGTACTTGCCTTGCCAGTAGCTTCACCGGCTTCACTTGCCAGTACTTGCCTTGCCAGTAGCTTCAACGGCTTCACTTGCCAGTACTTGCCTTGCCAGTAGCTTCAACGGCTTCACTTGCCAGTACTTGCCTTGCCAGTAGCTTCCATGGCTTCACTTGCCAGTACTTGCCTTGCCAGTAGCTTCCATGGCTTCACTTGCCAGTACTTTACCTGCCAGTAGCTTCAACGGCTTCACTTGCCAGTACTTGCCTTGCCAGTAGCTTCAATGGCTTCACTTGCCAGTACTTTACCTGCCAGTAGCTTCAACGGCTTCACTTGCCAGTACTTGCCTTGCCAGTAGTTTCAACGGCTTCACTTGCCAGTACTTGCGTTGCCAGTAGCTTCAATGGCTTCACTTGCCAGTACTTGCCTTGCCAGTAGCTTCAACGGCTTCACTTGCCAGTACTTGCCTTGCCAGTAGCTTCAGCGGCTTCACTTGCCAGTACTTGCCTTGCCAGTAGCTTCAACGGCTTCACTTGCCAGTACTTGCCTTGCCAGTAGCTTCAGCGGCTTCACTTGCCAGTACTTGCCTTGCCAGTAGCTTCAGCGGCTTCACTTGCCAGTACTTGCCTTGCCAGTAGCTTCAACGGCTTCACTTGCCAGTACTTGCCTTGCCAGTAGCTTCAGCGGCTTCACTTGCCAGTACTTGCCTTGCCAGTAGCTTCAACGGCTTCACTTGCCAGTACTTGCCTTGCCAGTAGCTTCAACGGCTTCACTTGCCAGTACTTGCCTTGCCAGTAGCTTCAACGGCTTCACTTGCCAGTACTTGCCTTGCCAGTAGCTTCACCGGCTTCACTTGCCAGTACTTGCCCTGCCAGTAGCTTCAACGGCTTCACTTGCCAGTACTTGCCTTGCCAGTAGCTTCACCGGCTTCACTTGCCAGTACTTGCCTTGCCAGTAGCTTCCATGGCTTCACTTGCCAGTACTTGCCTTGCCAGTAGCTTCCATGGCTTCACTTGCCAGTACTTTACCTGCCAGTAGCTTCAACGGCTTCACTTGCCAGTACTTGCCTTGCCAGTAGCTTCAGCGGCTTCACTTGCCAGTACTTGCCTTGCCAGTAGATTCAACGGCTTCACTTGCCAGTACTTGCCTTGCCAGTAGCTTCAACGGCTTCACTTGCCAGTACTTGCCTTGCCAGTAGCTTCAATGGCTTCACTTGCCAGTACTTGCCTTGCCAGTAGCTTCAACGGCTTCACCTGCCAGTACTTGCCTTGCCAGTAGCTTCAACGGCTTCACTTGCCAGTACCTTCCCTGCCAGTAGCTTTAACGGCTTTACTTACCAGTATATTCCCTTCCAGTAGCTTCAACGGCTTCACTTGCCAGTACTTGCCTTGCCAGTAGCTTCAACGGCTTCACTTGCCAGTACATTACCTGCCACTAGCTTCACCGGCTTCACTTGCCAGTACTTGCCTTGCCAGTAGCTTCAACGGCTTCACTTGCCAGTACTTGCCTTGCCAGTAGCTTCAATGGCTTCACTTGCCAGTACTTTACCTGCCAGTAGCTTCAACGGCTTAACTTGCCAGTACTTGCCTTGCCAGTAGTTTCAACGGCTTCACTTGCCAGTACATTACCTGCCAGTAGCTTCACCGGCTTCACTTGCCAGTACTTGCCTTGCCAGTAGCTTCAACGGCTTCACTTGCCAGTACTTGCCTTGCCAGTAGCTTCAGCGGCTTCACTTGCCAGTACTTGCCCTGCCAGTAGCTTCAACGGCTTCACTTGCCAGTACTTGCCTTGTCAGTAGCTTCAACGGCTTCACTTACCAGTATCTTCCCTTCCAGTAGCTTCTATGGCTTCGCCTGCCAGTACTTGACTTGCCAGTAGTTTCAATGGCTTCACTTGCCAGTACTTGCCTTGCCAGTAGCTTCGATGGCTTCACTTGCCACTACTTTACCTGCCAGTAGCTTCAACGGCTTCACTTGCCAGTACTTGCCCTGCCAGTAGCTTCAACGGCTTCACTTGCCAGTACTTGCCTTGCCAGTAGCTTCAGCGGCTTCACTTGCCAGTACTTGCCTTGCCAGTAACTTCAACGGCTTCACTTGCCAGTACTTGCCTTGCCAGTAGCTTCAACGGCTTCACTTGCCAGTACTTGCCTTGCCAGTAGCTTCAATGGCTTCACTTGCCAGTACTTGCCTTGCCAGTAGCTTCAACGGCTTCACTTGCCAGTACTTGCCTTGCCAGTAGCTTCAACGGCTTCACTTGCCAGTACTTGCCTTGCCAGTAGCTTCACCGGCTTCACTTGCCAGTACTTGCCTTGCCAGTAGCTTCAACGGCTTCACTTGCCAGTACTTGCCTTGACAGTAGCTTCACCGGCTTCACTTGCCAGTACTTGCCTTGCCAGTAGCTTCAACGGCTTCACTTGCCAGTACATGCCTTGCCAGTATCTTCAACGGCTTCACTTGCCAGTACTTGCCTTGCCAGTAGCTTCAATGGCTTCACTTGCCAGTACTTTACCTGCCAGTAGTTTCAACGGCTTCACTTGCCAGTACTTGCCTTGCCAGTAGCTTCAACGGCTTCACTTGCCAGTAATTTACCTGCCAGTAGCTTCACTGGCTTCACTTGCCAGTACTTGCCTTGCCAGTAGCTTCAACGGCTTCACTTGCCAGTACTTGCCTTGCCAGTAGCTTCAACGGCTTCACTTGACAGTACTTGCCTTGCCAGTAGCTTCAACGGCTTCACTTGCCAGTACTTGCGTTGCCAGTAGCTTCAACGGCTTCACTTGCCAGTTATTGCCTTGCCAGTAGCTTCAACGGCTTCACTTGCCAGTACTTGCCAGTAGCTTCAATGGCTTCACTTGCCAGTACTTTACCTGCCAGTAGCTTCAAAGGCTTCACTTGCCAGTACTTGCCTTGCCAGTATCTTCAACGGCTTCACTTGCCAGTACTTGCGTTGCCAGTAGCTTCAACGGCTTCACTTGCCAGTACTTGCCTTGCCAGTAGCTTCAACGGCTTCACTTGACAGTACTTGCCTTGCCAGTAGCTTCAACGGCTTCACTTGCCAGTACTTGCCTTGCCAGTAGCTTCAGCGGCTTCACTTGCCATTACTTGCCTTGCCAGTAGCTTCAACGGCTTAACTTGCCAGTACTTGCGTTGCCAGTAGCTTCAACGGCTTCACTTGCCAGTACTTGCCTTGCCAGTAGCTTCAACGGCTTCACTTGCCAGTACTTGCGTTGCCAGTAGCTTCAACGGCTTCACTTGCCAGTACTTGCCTTGCCAGTAGCTTCACCGGCTTCACTTGCCAGTACTTGCCTTGCCAGTAGCTTCACCGGCTTCACTTGCCAGTACTTGCCTTGCCAGTAGCTTCAACGGCTTCACTTGCCAGTACTTTACCTGCCAGTAGCTTCAACGGCTTCACTTGCCAGTACTTGCCTTGCCAGTAGCTTCAACGGCTTCACTTGCCAGTACTTGCCTTGCCAGTAGCTTCAACGGCTTCACTTGCCAGTACTTGCCTTGCCAGTAGCTTCAACGGATTCACTTGCCAGTACTTTACCTGCCAGTAGCTTCACTGGCTTCACTTGCCAGTACTTGCCTTGCCAGTAGCTTCAACGGCTTCACTTGCCAGTACTTGCGTTGCCAGTAGCTTCAACGGCTTCACTTGCCAGTACTTGCCTTGCCAGTAGCTTCAACGGCTTCACTTGCCAGTACTTGCGTTGCCAGTAGCTTCAACGGCTTCACTTGCCAGTACTTGCCTTGCCAGTAGCTTCACCGGCTTCACTTGCCAGTACTTGCCTTGCCAGTAGCTTCACCGGCTTCACTTGCCAGTACTTGCCTTGCCAGTAGCTTCACCGGCTTCACTTGCCAGTACTTGCCTTGCCAGTAGCTTCAACGACTTCACTTGCCAGTACTTTACCTGCCAGTAGCTTCAACGGCTTCACTTGCCAGTACTTGCCTTGCCAGTAGCTTCAACGGCTTCACTTGCCAGTACTTGCCTTGCCAGTAGCTTCAACGGCTTCACTTGCCAGTACTTTACCTGCCAGTAGCTTCAACGGCTTCACTTGCCAGTACTTGCCTTGCCAGTAGCTTCAACGGCTTCACTTGCCAGTACTTGCCTTGCCAGTAGCTTCAACGGCTTCACTTGCCAGTACTTGCCTTGCCAGTAGCTTCAACGGCTTCACTTGCCAGTACTTGCCTTGCCAGTAGCTTCAACGGCTTCACTTGCCAGTACTTGCCTTGCCAGTAGCTTCAACGGCTTCACTTGCCAGTACTTGCGTTGCCAGTAGCTTCAACGTCTTCACTTCCCAGTACTTGCCTTGCCAGTAGCTTCAACGGCTTCACTTGACAGTACTTGCCTTGCCAGTAGCTTCAATGGCTTCACTTGCCAGTACTTGCATTGCCAGTAGCTTCAACGGCTTCACTTGCCAGTACTTGCCTTGCCAGTAGCTTCAGCGGCTTCACTTGCCAGTACTTGCCTTGCCAGTAGCTTCAACGGCTTCACTTGCCAGTACTTGCCTTGCCAGTAGCTTCAACGGCTTCACTTGCCAGTACTTGCCTTGCCAGTAGCTTCAATGGCTTCACTTGCCAGTACTTGCCTTGCCAGTAGCTTCAACGGCTTCACCTGCCAGTACTTGCCTTGCCAGTAGCTTCAACGGCTTCACTTGCCAGTACTTGCCTTGCCAGTAGCTTCCATGGCTTCACTTGCCAGTACTTTACCTGCCAGTAGCTTCAACGGCTTCACTTGCCAGTACTTGCCTTGCCAGTAGCTTCAGCGGCTTCACTTGCCAGTACTTGCCTTGCCAGTAGATTCAACGGCTTCACTTGCCAGTACTTGCCTTGCCAGTAGCTTCAACGGCTTCACTTGCCAGTACTTGCCTTGCCAGTAGCTTCAATGGCTTCACTTGCCAGTACTTGCCTTGCCAGTAGCTTCAACGGCTTCACCTGCCAGTACTTGCCTTGCCAGTAGCTTCAACGGCTTCACTTGCCAGTACCTTCCCTGCCAGTAGCTTTAACGGCTTTACTTACCAGTATCTTCCCTTACAGTAGCTTCAACGGCTTCAATTGCCAGTACTTGCCTTGCTAGTAGCTTCAACGGCTTCACTTGCCAGTACATTACCTGCCACTAGCTTCACCGGCTTCACTTGCCAGTACTTGCCTTGCAGTAGCTTCAGCGGCTTCACTTGCCAGTACTTGCCTTGCAAGTAGCTTCAACGGCTTCACTTGCCAGTACTTGCCTTTCCAGTAGCTTCAACGGCTTCACTTGCCAGTACTTGCCTTGCCAGTATCTTCAGCGGCTTCACTTGCCAGTACTTGCCTTGCCAGTAGCTTCAACGGCTTCACTTGCCAGTACTTGCCTTGCCAGTAGCTTCAACGGCTTCACTTGCCAGTACTTGCCTTGCCAGTAGCTTCAACGGCTTCACTTGCCAGTACTTGCGTTGCCAGTAGCTTCAGCGGCTTCACTTGCCAGTACTTGCGTTGCCAGTAGCTTCAACGGCTTCACTTGCCAGTACTTGCCTTGCCAGTAGCTTCAACAGCTTCACTTGCCAGTACTTGCCTTGCCAGTAGCTTCAGCGGCTTCACTTGCCAGTACTTGCCGTGCCAGTAGCTTCAACGGCTTCAATTGCCAGTACTTGCCTTGCCAGTAGCTTCACCGCTTCACTTGCCAGTACTTGCCTTGCCAGTAGCTTCACCGGCTTCACTTGCCAGTACTTGCCTTGCCAGTAGCTTCAACGGCTTCACTTGCCAGTACTTGCCTTGCCAGTAGCTTCACCGGCTTCACTTGCCAGTACTTGCCTTGCCAGTAGCTTCACCGGCTTCACTTGCCAGTACTTGCCTTGCCAGTAGCTTCAACGGCTTCACTTGCCAGTATTTGCCTTGCCAGTAGCTTCAACGGCTTCACTTGCCAGTACTTGCCTTGCCAGTAGCTTCAACGGCTTCACTTGCCAGTACTTGCCATGCCAGTAGCTTCAACGGCTTCACTTGCCAGTACTTGCCTTGCCAGTAGCTTCAACGGCTTCACTTGCCAGTACTTGCCTTGCCAGTAGCTTCAACGGCTTCACTTGCCAGTACTTTACCTGCCAGTAGCTTCAACGGCTTCACTTGCCAGTACTTGCCTTGCCAGTAGCTTCAACGGCTTCACTTGCCAGTACTTGCCTTGCCAGTAGCTTCAACGGCTTCACTTGCCAGTACTTTACCTGCCAGTAGCTTCAACGGCTTCACTTGCCAGTACTTGCCTTGCCAGAAGCTTCAACGGCTTCACTTGCCAGTACTTGCCTTGCCAGTATCTTCAGCGGCTTCACTTGCCAGTACTTGCCTTGCCAGTATCTTCAACGGCTTCACTTGCCAGTACTTGCCTTGCCAGTAGCTTCAACGGCTTCACTTGCCAGTACTTGCCTTGCCAGTAGCTTCAACGGCTTCACTTGCCAGTACTTGCGTTGCCAGTAGCTTCAACAGCTTCACTTGCCAGTACTTGCGTTGCCAGTAGCTTCAATGGCTTCACTTGCCAGTACTTGCCTTGCCAGTAGCTTCAACGGCTTCACTTGCCAGTACTTGCCTTGCCAGTAGCTTCAGCGGCTTCACTTGCCAGTACTTGCCTTGCCAGTAGCTTCAACGGCTTCACTTGCCAGTACTTGCCTTGCCAGTAGCTTCAGCGGCTTCACTTGCCAGTACTTGCCTTGCCAGTAGCTTCAACGGCTTCACTTGCCAGTACTTGCATTGCCAGTAGCTTCAACGGCTTCACTTGCCAGTACTTGCCTTGCCAGTAGCTTCAGCGGCTTCACTTGCCAGTACTTGCCTTGCCAGTAGCTTCAACGGCTTCACTTGCCAGTACTTGCCTTGCCAGTAGCTTCAACGGCTTCACTTGCCAGTACTTGCCTTGCCAGTAGCTTCAATGGCTTCACTTGCCAGTACTTGCCTTGCCAGTAGCTTCAACGGCTTCACCTGCCAGTACTTGCCTTGCCAGTAGCTTCAACGGCTTCACTTGCCAGTACTTGCCTTGCCAGTAGCTTCCATGGCTTCACTTGCCAGTACTTTACCTGCCAGTAGCTTCAACGGCTTCACTTGCCAGTACTTGCCTTGCCAGTAGCTTCAGCGGCTTCACTTGCCAGTACTTGCCTTGCCAGTAGATTCAACGGCTTCACTTGCCAGTACTTGCCTTGCCAGTAGCTTCAACGGCTTCACTTGCCAGTACTTGCCTTGCCAGTAGCTTCAATGGCTTCACTTGCCAGTACTTGCCTTGCCAGTAGCTTCAACGGCTTCACCTGCCAGTACTTGCCTTGCCAGTAGCTTCAACGGCTTCACTTGCCAGTACCTTCCCTGCCAGTAGCTTTAACGGCTTTACTTACCAGTATCTTCCCTTACAGTAGCTTCAACGGCTTCAATTGCCAGTACTTGCCTTGCTAGTAGCTTCAACGGCTTCACTTGCCAGTACATTACCTGCCACTAGCTTCACCGGCTTCACTTGCCAGTACTTGCCTTGCAGTAGCTTCAGCGGCTTCACTTGCCAGTACTTGCCTTGCAAGTAGCTTCAACGGCTTCACTTGCCAGTACTTGCCTTTCCAGTAGCTTCAACGGCTTCACTTGCCAGTACTTGCCTTGCCAGTATCTTCAGCGGCTTCACTTGCCAGTACTTGCCTTGCCAGTAGCTTCAACGGCTTCACTTGCCAGTACTTGCCTTGCCAGTAGCTTCAACGGCTTCACTTGCCAGTACTTGCCTTGCCAGTAGCTTCAACGGCTTCACTTGCCAGTACTTGCGTTGCCAGTAGCTTCAGCGGCTTCACTTGCCAGTACTTGCGTTGCCAGTAGCTTCAACGGCTTCACTTGCCAGTACTTGCCTTGCCAGTAGCTTCAACAGCTTCACTTGCCAGTACTTGCCTTGCCAGTAGCTTCAGCGGCTTCACTTGCCAGTACTTGCCGTGCCAGTAGCTTCAACGGCTTCAATTGCCAGTACTTGCCTTGCCAGTAGCTTCACCGCTTCACTTGCCAGTACTTGCCTTGCCAGTAGCTTCACCGGCTTCACTTGCCAGTACTTGCCTTGCCAGTAGCTTCAACGGCTTCACTTGCCAGTACTTGCCTTGCCAGTAGCTTCACCGGCTTCACTTGCCAGTACTTGCCTTGCCAGTAGCTTCACCGGCTTCACTTGCCAGTACTTGCCTTGCCAGTAGCTTCAACGGCTTCACTTGCCAGTATTTGCCTTGCCAGTAGCTTCAACGGCTTCACTTGCCAGTACTTGCCTTGCCAGTAGCTTCAACGGCTTCACTTGCCAGTACTTGCCATGCCAGTAGCTTCAACGGCTTCACTTGCCAGTACTTGCCTTGCCAGTAGCTTCAACGGCTTCACTTGCCAGTACTTGCCTTGCCAGTAGCTTCAACGGCTTCACTTGCCAGTACTTTACCTGCCAGTAGCTTCAACGGCTTCACTTGCCAGTACTTGCCTTGCCAGTAGCTTCAACGGCTTCACTTGCCAGTACTTGCCTTGCCAGTAGCTTCAACGGCTTCACTTGCCAGTACTTTACCTGCCAGTAGCTTCAACGGCTTCACTTGCCAGTACTTGCCTTGCCAGAAGCTTCAACGGCTTCACTTGCCAGTACTTGCCTTGCCAGTATCTTCAGCGGCTTCACTTGCCAGTACTTGCCTTGCCAGTATCTTCAACGGCTTCACTTGCCAGTACTTGCCTTGCCAGTAGCTTCAACGGCTTCACTTGCCAGTACTTGCCTTGCCAGTAGCTTCAACGGCTTCACTTGCCAGTACTTGCGTTGCCAGTAGCTTCAACAGCTTCACTTGCCAGTACTTGCGTTGCCAGTAGCTTCAATGGCTTCACTTGCCAGTACTTGCCTTGCCAGTAGCTTCAACGGCTTCACTTGCCAGTACTTGCCTTGCCAGTAGCTTCAGCGGCTTCACTTGCCAGTACTTGCCTTGCCAGTAGCTTCAACGGCTTCACTTGCCAGTACTTGCCTTGCCAGTAGCTTCAGCGGCTTCACTTGCCAGTACTTGCCTTGCCAGTAGCTTCAACGGCTTCACTTGCCAGTACTTGCCTTGCCAGTAGCTTCAACGGCTTCACTTGCCAGTACTTGCCTTGCCAGTAGCTTCAACGGCTTCACTTGCCAGTACTTGCGTTGCCAGTAGCTTCAACGGCTTCACTTGCCAGTACTTGCCTTGCCAGTAGCTTCACCGGCTTCACTTGCCAGTACTTGCCTTGCCAGTAGCTTCAACGGCTTCACTTGCCAGTACTTGCCTTGCCAGTAGCTTCAACGGCTTCACTTGCCAGTACTTGCCTTGCCAGTAGCTTCAACGGCTTCACTTGCCAGTACTTGCCTTGC
Source organism: Elgaria multicarinata webbii (assembly GCF_023053635.1). Classification (NCBI taxonomy): domain Eukaryota; kingdom Metazoa; phylum Chordata; class Lepidosauria; order Squamata; family Anguidae; genus Elgaria; species Elgaria multicarinata. Next base: position 12,925,975 of record NC_086184.1, read on the forward strand.
CAGTAGCTTCACCGGCTTCACTTGCCAGTACTTGCCTTGCCAGTAGCTTCAACGGCTTCACTTGCCAGTACTTGCCTTGCCAGTAGCTTCAACGGCTTCACTTGCCAGTACTTGCCTTGCCAGTAGCTTCCATGGCTTCACTTGCCAGTACTTTACCTGCCAGTAGCTTCAACGGCTTCACTTGCCAGTACTTGCCTTGCCAGTAGCTTCAGCGGCTTCACTTGCCAGTACTTGCCTTGCCAGTAGATTCAACGGCTTCACTTGCCAGTACTTGCCTTTCCAGTAGCTTCAACGGCTTCACTTGCCAGTACTTGCCTTGCCAGTAGCTTCAATGGCTTCACTTGCCAGTACTTGCCTTGCCAGTAGCTTCAACGGCTTCACCTGCCAGTACTTGCCTTGCCAGTAGCTTCAACGGCTTCACTTGCCAGTACCTTCCCTGCCAGTAGCTTTAACGGCTTTACTTACCAGTATCTTCCCTTCCAGTAGCTTCAACGGCTTCACTTGCCAGTACTTGCCTTGCCAGTAGCTTCAACGGCTTCACTTGCCAGTACATTACCTGCCACTAGCTTCAACGGCTTCACTTGCCAGTACTTGCCTTGCCAGTAGCTTCAGCGGCTTCACTTGCCAGTACTTGCCTTGCCAGTAGCTTCAACGGCTTCACTTGCCAGTACTTGCCTTGCCAGTAGCTTCAACGGCTTCACTTGCCAGTACTTGCCTTGCCAGTAGCTTCAACGGCTTCACTTGCCAGTACTTGCGTTGCCAGTAGCTTCAACGGCTTCACTTGCCAGTACTTGCGTTGCCAGTAGCTTCAATGGCTTCACTTGCCAGTACTTGCCTTGCCAGTAGCTTCAACGGCTTCACTTGCCAGTACTTGCCTTGCCAGTAGCTTCAGCGGCTTCACTTGCCAGTACTTGCCTTGCCAGTAGCTTCAACGGCTTCACTTGCCAGTACTTGCCTTGCCAGTAGCTTCAGCGGCTTCACTTGCCAGTACTTGCCTTGCCAGTAGCTTCAACGGCTTCACTTGCCAGTACTTGCCTTGCCAGTAGCTTCAACGGCTTCACTTGCCAGTACTTGCCTTGCCAGTAGCTTCAACGGCTTCACTTGCCAGTACTTGCGTTGCCAGTAGCTTCAACGGCTTCACTTCCCAGTACTTGCCTTGCCAGTAGCTTCACCGGCTTCACTTGCCAGTACTTGCCTTGCCAGTAGCTTCAACGGCTTCACTTGCCAGTACTTGCCTTGCCAGTAGCTTCAACGGCTTCACTTGCCAGTACTTGCGTTGCCAGTAGCTTCAACGGCTTCACTTGCCAGTACTTGCCTTGCCAGTAGCTTCACCGGCTTCACTTGCCAGTACTTGCCTTGCCAGTAGCTTCAACGGCTTCACTTGCCAGTACTTGCCTTGCCAGTAGCTTCAACGGCTTCACTTGCCAGTACTTGCGTTGCCAGTAGCTTCAACGGCTTCACTTGCCAGTACTTGCCTTGCCAGTAGCTTCACCGGCTTCACTTGCCAGTACTTGCCTTGCCAGTAGCTTCAACGGCTTCACTTGCCAGTACTTGCCTTGCCAGTAGCTTCAACGGCTTCACTTGCCAGTACTTGCGTTGCCAGTAGCTTCAACGGCTTCACTTGCCAGTACTTGCCTTGCCAGTAGCTTCACCGGCTTCACTTGCCAGTACTTGCCTTGCCAGTAGCTTCAACGGCTTCACTTGCCAGTACTTGCCTTGCCAGTAGCTTCAACGGCTTCACTTGCCAGTACTTGCCTTGCCAGTAGCTTCCATGGCTTCACTTGCCAGTACTTTACCTGCCAGTAGCTTCAACGGCTTCACTTGCCAGTACTTGCCTTGCCAGTAGCTTCAGCGGTTTCACTTGCCAGTACTTGCCTTGCCAGTAGATTCAACGGCTTCACTTGCCAGTACTTGCCTTGCCAGTAGCTTCAATGGCTTCACTTGCCAGTACTTGCCTTGCCAGTAGCTTCAATGGCTTCACTTGCCAGTACTTGCCTTGCCAGTAGCTTCAACGGCTTCACCTGCCAGTACTTGCCTTGCCAGTAGCTTCAACGGCTTCACTTGCCAGTACCATCCCTGCCAGTAGCTTTAACGGCTTTACTTACCAGTATCTTCCCTTCCAGTAGCTTCAACGGCTTCACTTGCCAGTACTTGCCTTGCCAGTAGCTTCAACGGCTTCACTTGCCAGTACATTACCTGCCACTAGCTTCACCGGCTTCACTTGCCAGTACTTGCCTTGCCAGTAGCTTCAACGGCTTCACTTGCCAGTACTTGCCTTGCCAGTAGCTTCAATGGCTTCACTTGCCAGTACTTTACCTGCCAGTAGCTTCAACGGCTTCACTTGCCAGTACTTGCCTTGCCAGTAGTTTCAACGGCTTCACTTGCCAGTACTTGCGTTGCCAGTAGCTTCAATGGCTTCACTTGCCAGTACTTGCCTTGCCAGTAGCTTCAACGGCTTCACTTGCCAGTACTTGCCTTGCCAGTAGCTTCAGCGGCTTCACTTGCCAGTACTTGCCTTGCCAGTAGCTTCAACGGCTTCACTTGCCAGTACTTGCCTTGCCAGTAGCTTCAGCGGCTTCACTTGCCAGTACTTGCCTTGCCAGTAGCTTCAACGGCTTCACTTGCCAGTACTTGCCTTGCCAGTAGCTTCAACGGCTTCACTTGCCAGTACTTGCCTTGCCAGTAGCTTCAACGGCTTCACTTGCCAGTACTTGCGTTGCCAGTAGCTTCAACGGCTTCACTTGCCAGTACTTGCCTTGCCAGTAGCTTCACCGGCTTCACTTGCCAGTACTTGCCTTGCCAGTAGCTTCAACGGCTTCACTTGCCAGTACTTGCCTTGCCAGTAGCTTCCAAGGCTTCACTTGCCAGTACTTTACCTGCCAGTAGCTTCAACGGCTTCACTTGCCAGTACTTGCCTTGCCAGTAGCTTCAGCGGCTTCACTTGCCAGTACTTGCCTTGCCAGTATATTCAACGGCTTCACTTGCCAGTACTTGCCTTGCCAGTAGCTTCAACGGCTTCACTTGCCAGTACTTGCCTTGCCAGTAGCTTCAATGGCTTCACTTGCCAGTACTTGCCTTGCCAGTAGCTTCAACGGCTTCACCTGCCAGTACTTGCCTTGCCAGTAGCTTCAACGGCTTCACTTGCCAGTACCTTCCCTGCCAGTAGCTTTAACGGCTTTACTTACCAGTATCTTCCCTTCCAGTAGCTTCAACGGCTTCACTTGCCAGTACTTGCCTTGCCAGTAGCTTCAACGGCTTCACTTGCCAGTACATTACCTGCCACTAGCTTCACCGGCTTCACTTGCCAGTACTTGCCTTGCCAGTAGCTTCAACGGCTTCACTTGCCAGTACTTGCCTTGCCAGTAGCTTCAATGGCTTCACTTGCCAGTACTTTACCTGCCAGTAGCTTCAACGGCTTCACTTGCCAGTACTTGCCTTGCCAGTAGCTTCAACGGCTTCACTTGCCAGTACTTGCCTTGCCAGTAGCTTCAACGGCTTCACTTGCCAGTACTTGCGTTGCCAGTAGCTTCAACGGCTTCACTTGCCAGTACTTGCCTTGCCAGTAGCTTCACCGGCTTCACTTGCCAGTACTTGCCTTGCCAGTAGCTTCAACGGCTTCACTTGCCAGTACTTGCCTTGCCAGTAGCTTCCAAGGCTTCACTTGCCAGTACTTTACCTGCCAGTAGCTTCAACGGCTTCACTTGCCAGTACTTGCCTTGCCAGTAGCTTCAGCGGCTTCACTTGCCAGTACTTGCCTTGCCAGTATATTCAACGGCTTCACTTGCCAGTACTTGCCTTGCCAGTAGCTTCAACGGCTTCACTTGCCAGTACTTGCCTTGCCAGTAGCTTCAATGGCTTCACTTGCCAGTACTTGCCTTGCCAGTAGCTTCAACGGCTTCACCTGCCAGTACTTGCCTTGCCAGTAGCTTCAACGGCTTCACTTGCCAGTACCTTCCCTGCCAGTAGCTTTAACGGCTTTACTTACCAGTATCTTCCCTTCCAGTAGCTTCAACGGCTTCACTTGCCAGTACTTGCCTTGCCAGTAGCTTCAACGGCTTCACTTGCCAGTACATTACCTGCCACTAGCTTCACCGGCTTCACTTGCCAGTACTTGCCTTGCCAGTAGCTTCAACGGCTTCACTTGCCAGTACTTGCCTTGCCAGTAGCTTCAATGGCTTCACTTGCCAGTACTTTACCTGCCAGTAGCTTCAACGGCTTCACTTGCCAGTACTTGCCTTGCCAGTAGTTTCAACGGCTTCACTTGCCAGTACATTACCTGCCAGTAGCTTCACCGGCTTCACTTGCCAGTACTTGCCTTGCCAGTAGCTTCAACGGCTTCACTTGCCAGTACTTGCCTTGCCAGTAGCTTCAGCGGCTTCACTTGCCAGTACTTGCCTTGCCAGTAGCTTCAACGGCTTCACTTGCCAGTACTTGCCTTGTCAGTAGCTTCAACGGCTTCACTTACCAGTATCTTCCCTTCCAGTAGCTTCTATGGCTTCGCCTGCCAGTACTTGACTTGCCAGTAGTTTCAATGGCTTCACTTGCCAGTACTTGCCTTGCCAGTAGCTTCGATGGCTTCACTTGCCAGTACTTTACCTGCCAGTAGCTTCAACGGCTTCACTTGCCAGTACTTGCCTGCCAGTAGCTTCAACGGCTTCACTTGCCAGTACTTGCCTTGCCAGTAGCTTCAGCGGCTTCACTTGCCAGTACTTGCCTTGCCAGTAGCTTCAACGGCTTCACTTGCCAGTACTTGCCTTGCCAGTAGCTTCAACGGCTTCACTTGCCAGTACTTGCCTTGCCAGTAGCTTCAACGGCTTCACTTGCCAGTACTTGCCTTGCCAGTAGCTTCAACGGCTTCACTTGCCAGTACTTGCCTTGCCAGTAGCTTCAACGGCTTCACTTGCCAGTACTTGCCTTGCCAGTAGCTTCAGCGGCTTCACTTGCCAGTACTTGCCTTGCCAGTAGATTCAACGGCTTCACTTGCCAGTACTTGCCTTGCCAGTAGCTTCAACGGCTTCACTTGCCAGTACTTGCCTTGCCAGTAGCTTCAATGGCTTCACTTGCCAGTACTTGCCTTGCCAGTAGCTTCAACGGCTTCACCTGTCAGTACTTGCCTTGCCAGTAGCTTCAACGGCTTCACTTGCCAGTACCTTCCCTGCCAGTAGCTTTAACGGCTTTACTTACCAGTATCTTCCCTTCCAGTAGCTTCAACGGCTTCACTTGCCAGTACTTGCCTTGCCAGTAGCTTCACCGGCTTCACTTGCCAGTACTTGCCTTGCCAGTAGCTTCAACGGCTTCACTTGCCAGTACTTGCCTTGCCAGTAGCTTCAACGGCTTCACTTGCCAGTACTTGCGTTGCCAGTAGCTTCAACGGCTTCACTTGCCAGTACTTGCCTTGCCAGTAGCTTCACCGGCTTCACTTGCCAGTACTTGCCTTGCCAGTAGCTTCAACGGCTTCACTTGCCAGTACTTGCCTTGCCAGTAGCTTCAACGGCTTCACTTGCCAGTACTTGCCTTGCCTGTAGCTTCCATGGCTTCACTTGCCAGTACTTTACCTGCCAGTAGCTTCAACGGCTTCACTTGCCAGTACTTGCCTTGCCAGTAGCTTCAGCGGCTTCACTTGCCAGTACTTGCCTTGCCAGTAGATTTAACGGCTTCACTTGCCAGTACTTGCCTTGCCAGTAGCTTCAACGGCTTCACTTGCCAGTACTTGCCTTGCCAGTAGCTTCAATGGCTTCACTTGCCAGTACTTGCCTTGCCAGTAGCTTCAACGGCTTCACTTGCCAGTACCTTCCCTGCCAGTAGCTTTAACGGCTTTACTTACCAGTATCTTCCCTTCCAGTAGCTTCAACGGCTTCACTTGCCAGTACTTGCCTTGCCAGTAGCTTCAACGGCTTCACTTGCCAGTACTTGCCTTGCCAGTAGCTTCAACGGCTTCACTTGCCAGTACTTGCCTTGCCAGTAGCTTCAGCGGCTTCACTTGCCAGTACTTGCCTTACCAGTAGATTCAACGGCTTCACTTGCCAGTACTTGCCTTGCCAGTAGCTTCAACGGCTTCACTTGCCAGTACTTGCCTTGCCAGTAGCTTCAATGGCTTCACTTGCCAGTACTTGCCTTGCCAGTAGCTTCAACGGCTTCACCTGTCAGTACTTGCCTTGCCAGTAGCTTCAACGGCTTCACTTGCCAGTACCTTCCCTGCCAGTAGCTTTAACGGCTTTACTTACCAGTATCTTCCCTTCCAGTAGCTTCAACGGCTTCACTTGCCAGTACTTGCCTTGCCAGTAGCTTCAACGGCTTCACTTGCCAGTACATTACCTGCCACTAGCTTCACCGGCTTCACTTGCCAGTACTTGCCTTGCCAGTAGCTTCAGCGGCTTCACTTGCCAGTACTTGCCTTGCCAGTAGCTTCAACGGCTTCACTTGCCAGTACTTGCCTTGCCAGTAGCTTCAACGGCTTCACTTGCCAGTACTTGCCTTGCCAGTATCTTCAGCGGCTTCACTTGCCAGTACTTGCCTTGCCAGTAGCTTCAAAGGCTTCACTTGCCAGTACTTGCCTTGCCAGTAGCTTCAACGGCTTCACTTGCCAGTACTTGCCTTGCCAGTAGCTTCAACGGCTTCACTTGCCAGTACTTGCGTTGCCAGTAGCTTCAATGGCTTCACTTGCCAGTACTTGCCTTGCCAGTAGCTTCAACGGCTTCACTTGCCAGTACTTGCCTTGCCAGTAGCTTCAGCAGCTTCACTTGCCAGTACTTGCCTTGCCAGTAGCTTCAACGGCTTCACTTGCCAGTACTTGCCTTGCCAGTAGCTTCAGCGGCTTCACTTGTCAGTACTTGCCTTGCCAGTAGCTTCAACGGCTTCACTTGCCAGTACTTGCCTTGCCAGTAGCTTCAATGGCTTCACTTGCCAGTACTTGCCTTGCCAGTAGCTTCAACGGCTTCACTTGCCAGTACTTGCGTTGCCAGTAGCTTCAACTGCTTCACTTGCCAGTACTTGCCTTGCCAGTAGCTTCACCGGCTTCACTTGCCAGTACTTGCCTTGCCAGTAGCTTCAACGGCTTCACTTGCCAGTACTTGCCTTGCCAGTAGCTTCAATGGCTTCACTTGCCAGTACTTTACCTGCCAGTAGCTTCAAAGGCTTCACTTGCCAGTACTTGCCTTGCCAGTAGTTTCAACGGCTTCACTTGCCAGTACATTACCTGCCAGTAGCTTCACCGGCTTCACTTGCCAGTACTTGCCTTGCCAGTAGCTTCAACGGCTTCACTTGCCAGTACTTGCCTTGCCAGTAGCTTCAGCGGCTTCACTTGCCAGTACTTGCCCTGCCAGTAGCTTCAACGGCTTCACTTGCCAGTACTTGCCTTGTCAGTAGCTTCAACGGCTTCACTTACCAGTATCTTCCCTTCCAGTAGCTTCTATGGCTTCGCCTGCCAGTACTTGACTTGCCAGTAGTTTCAATGGCTTCACTTGCCAGTACTTGCCTTGCCAGTAGCTTCGATGGCTTCACTTGCCAGTACTTTACCTGCCAGTAGCTTCAACGGCTTCACTTGCCAGTACTTGCCCTGCCAGTAGCTTCAACGGCTTCACTTGCCAGTACTTGCCTTGCCAGTAGCTTCAGCGGCTTCACTTGCCAGTACTTGCCTTGCCAGTAACTTCAACGGCTTCACTTGCCAGTACTTGCCTTGCCAGTAGCTTCAACGGCTTCACTTGCCAGTACTTGCCTTGCCAGTAGCTTCAATGGCTTCACTTGCCAGTACTTGCCTTGCCAGTAGCTTCAACGGCTTCACTTGCCAGTACTTGCCTTGCCAGTAGCTTCAACGGCTTCACTTGCCAGTACTTGCCTTGCCAGTAGCTTCAACGGCTTCACTTGCCAGTACTTGCCTTGCCAGTAGCTTCAACGGCTTCACTTGCCAGTACATGCCTTGCCAGTAGCTTCAACGGCTTCACTTGCCAGTACTTGCCTTGCCAGTAGCTTCAATGGCTTCACTTGCCAGTACTTTACCTGCCAGTAGTTTCAACGGCTTCACTTGCCAGTACTTGCCTTGCCAGTAGCTTCAACGGCTTCACTTGCCAGTAATTTACCTGCCAGTAGCTTCACTGGCTTCACTTGCCAGTACTTGCCTTGCCATTAGCTTCAACGGCTTCACTTGCCTGTACTTGCCTTGCCAGTAGCTTCAACGGCTTCACTTGACAGTACTTGCCTTGCCAGTAGCTTCAACGGCTTCACTTGCCAGTACTTGCGTTGCCAGTAGCTTCAACGGCTTCACTTGCCAGTTATTGCCTTGCCAGTAGCTTCAACGGCTTCACTTGCCAGTACTTGCCAGTAGCTTCAATGGCTTCACTTGCCAGTACTTTACCTGCCAGTAGCTTCAAAGGCTTCACTTGCCAGTACTTGCCTTGCCAGTAGCTTCAACGGCTTCACTTGCCAGTACTTGCGTTGCCAGTAGCTTCAACGGCTTCACTTGCCAGTACTTGCCTTGCCAGTAGCTTCAACGGCTTCACTTGACAGTACTTGCCTTGCCAGTAGCTTCAACGGCTTCACTTGCCAGTACTTGCCTTGCCAGTAGCTTCAGCGGCTTCACTTGCCATTACTTGCCTTGCCAGTAGCTTCAACGGCTTAACTTGCCAGTACTTGCGTTGCCAGTAGCTTCAACGGCTTCACTTGCCAGTACTTGCCTTGCCAGTAGCTTCAACGGCTTCACTTGCCAGTACTTGCCTTGCCAGTAGCTTCAACGGCTTCACTTGCCAGTACTTGCCTTGCCAGTAGCTTCAACGGCTTCACTTGCCAGTACTTGCCTTGCCAGTAGCTTCAACGGCTTCACTTGCCAGTACTTGCGTTGCCAGTAGCTTCAACGGCTTCACTTGCCAGTACTTGCCTTGCCAGTAGCTTCACCGGCTTCACTTGCCAGTACTTGCCTTGCCAGTAGCTTCACCGGCTTCACTTGCCAGTACTTGCCTTGCCAGTAGCTTCACCGGCTTCACTTGCCAGTACTTGCCTTGCCAGTAGCTTCAACGGCTTCACTTGCCAGTACTTTACCTGCCAGTAGCTTCAACGGCTTCACTTGCCAGTACTTGCCTTGCCAGTAGCTTCAACGGCTTCACTTGCCAGTACTTGCCTTGCCAGTAGCTTCAACGGCTTCACTTGCCAGTACTTGCCTTGCCAGTAGCTTCAACGGCTTCACTTGCCAGTACTTTACCTGCCAGTAGCTTCAACGGCTTCACTTGCCAGTACTTGCCTTGCCAGTAGCTTCAACGGCTTCACTTGCCAGTACTTGCCTTGCCAGTAGCTTCAACGGCTTCACTTGCCAGTACTTGCCTTGCCAGTAGCTTCAACGGCTTCACTTGCCAGTACTTGCCTTGCCAGTAGCTTCAACGGCTTCACTTGCCAGTACTTGCCTTGCCAGTAGCTTCAACGGCTTCACTTGCCAGTACTTGCGTTGCCAGTAGCTTCAACGTCTTCACTTCCCAGTACTTGCCTTGCCAGTAGCTTCAACGGCTTCACTTGACAGTACTTGCCTTGCCAGTAGCTTCAATGGCTTCACTTGCCAGTACTTGCATTGCCAGTAGCTTCAACGGCTTCACTTGCCAGTACTTGCCTTGCCAGTAGCTTCAGCGGCTTCACTTGCCAGTACTTGCCTTGCCAGTAGCTTCAACGGCTTCACTTGCCAGTACTTGCCTTGCCAGTAGCTTCAACGGCTTCACTTGCCAGTACTTGCCTTGCCAGTAGCTTCAATGGCTTCACTTGCCAGTACTTGCCTTGCCAGTAGCTTCAACGGCTTCACCTGCCAGTACTTGCCTTGCCAGTAGCTTCAACGGCTTCACTTGCCAGTACCTTCCCTGCCAGTAGCTTTAACGGCTTTACTTACCAGTATCTTCCCTTCCAGTAGCTTCAACGGCTTCACTTGCCAGTACTTGCCTTGCCAGTAGCTTCAAAGGCTTCACTTGCCAGTACATTACCTGCCACTAGCTTCACCGGCTTCACTTGCCAGTACTTGCCTTGCCAGTAGCTTCAACGGCTTCACTTGCCAGTACTTGCCTTGCCAGTAGCTTCAATGGCTTCACTTGCCAGTACTTTACCTGCCAGTAGCTTCAACGGCTTAACTTTCCAGTACTTGCCTTGCCAGTAGTTTCAACGGCTTCACTTGCCAGTACTTGCCTTGCCAGTAGCTTCAGCGGCTTCACTTGCCAGTACTTGCCTTGCCAGTAGCTTCAACGGCTTCACTTGCCAGTACTTGCCTTGTCAGTAGCTTCAACGGCTTCACTTACCAGTATCTTCCCTTCCAGTAGCTTCTATGGCTTCGCCTGCCAGTACTTGACTTGCCAGTAGTTTCAATGGCTTCACTTGCCAGTACTTGCCTTGCCAGTAGCTTCGATGGCTTCACTTGCCAGTACTTTTCCTGCCAGTAGCTTCAACGGCTTCACTTGCCAGTACTTGCCCTGCCAGTAGCTTCAACGGCTTCACTTGCCAGTACTTGCCTTGCCAGTAGCTTCAGCGGCTTCACTTGCCAGTACTTGCCTTGCCAGTAGCTTCAACGGCTTCACTTGCCAGTACTTGCCTTGCCAGTAGCTTCAACGGCTTCACTTGCCAGTACTTGCCTTGCCAGTAGCTTCACCGGCTTCACTTGCCAGTACTTGCTTTGCCAGTAGCTTCACCGGCTTCACTTGCCAGTACTTGCCTTGCCAGTAGCTTCAACGGCTTCACTTGCCAGTACTTGCCTTGACAGTAGCTTCAACGGCTTCACTTGCCAGTACTTGCCTTGCCAGTAGCTTCAACGGCTTCACTTGCCAGTACTTGCCTTGCCAGTAGCTTCAACGGCTTCACTTGCCAGTACTTGCCTTGCCAGTAGCTTCAATGGCTTCACTTGCCAGTACTTTACCTGCCAGTAGCTTCAACGGCTTCACTTGCCAGTACTTGCCTTGTCAGTAGCTTCAACGGCTTCACTTGCCAGTAATTTACCTGCCAGTAGCTTCACTGGCTTCACTTGCCAGTACTTGCCTTGCCAGTAGCTTCAACGGCTTTACTTGCCTTGCCAGTAGCTTCACTGGCTTCACTTGCCAGTACTTGCCTTGCCAGTAGCTTCAGCGGCTTCACTTGCCAGTACTTGCCTTGCCAGTAGCTTCAACGGCTTCACTTGCCAGTACTTGCCTTGTCAGTAGCTTCAAAAGCTTCACTTACCAGTATCTTCCCTTCCAGTAGCTTCTATGGCTTCGCCTGCCAGTACTTGACTTGCCAGTAGTTTCAAAGGCTTCACTTGCCAGTACTTGCCTTGCCAGTAGCTTCAACGGCTTCACTTGCCAGTACTTGCGTTGCCAGTAGCTTCAACGGCTTCACTTGCCAGTACTTGCCTTGCCAGTAGCTTCAATGGCTTCACTTGCCAGTACTTGCCTTGCCAGTAGCTTCAACGGCTTCACCTGCCAGTACTTGCCTTGCCAGTAGCTTCAACGGCTTCACTTGCCAGTACCTTCCCTGCCAGTAGCTTTAACGGCTTTACTTACCAGTATCTTCCCTTCCAGTAGCTTCAACGGCTTCACTTGCCAGTACTTGCCTTGCCAGTAGCTTCAACGGCTTCACTTGCCAGTACATTACCTGCCACTAGCTTCACCGGCTTCACTTGCCAGTACTTGCCTTGCCAGTAGCTTCAACGGCTTCACTTGCCAGTACTTGCCTTGCCAGTAGCTTCAATGGCTTCACTTGCCAGTACTTTACCTGCCAGTAGCTTCAACGGCTTCACTTCCCAGTACTTGCCTTGCCAGTAGTTTCAACGGCTTCACTTGCCAGTACATTACCTGCCAGTAGCTTCACCGGCTTCACTTGCCAGTACTTGCCTTGCCAGTAGCTTCAACGGCTTCACTTGCCAGTACTTGCCTTGCCAGTAGCTTCAGCGGCTTCACTTGCCAGTACTTGCCTTGCCAGTAGCTTCAACGGCTTCACTTGCCAGTACTTGCCTTGTCAGTAGCTTCAACGGCTTCACTTACCAGTATCTTCCCTTCCAGTAGCTTCTATGGCTTCGCCTGCCAGTACTTGACTTGCCAGTAGTTTCAATGGCTTCACTTGCCAGTACTTGCCTTGCCAGTAGCTTCGATGGCTTCACTTGCCAGTACATTACCTGCCAGTAGCTTCAACGGCTTCACTTGCCAGTACTTGCCCTGCCAGTAGCTTCAACGGCTTCACTTGCTAGTACTTACCTTGCCAGTAGCTTCAGCGGCTTCACTTGCCAGTACTTGCCTTGCCAGTAGCTTCAACGGCTTCACTTGCCAGTACTTGCCTTGCCAGTAGCTTCAATGGCTTCACTTGCCAGTACTTGCCTTGCCAGTAGCTTCAACGGCTTCACTTGCCAGTACTTGCCTTGCCAGTAGCTTCAACGGCTTCACTTGCCAGTACTTGCCTTGCCAGTAGCTTCACCGGCTTCACTTGCCAGTACTTGCCTTGCCAGTAGCTTCAACGGCTTCACTTGCCAGTACTTGCCTTGACAGTAGCTTCACCGGCTTCACTTGCCAGTACTTGCCTTGACAGTAGCTTCACCGGCTTCACTTGCCAGTACTTGCCTTGCCAGTAGCTTCAACGGCTTCACTTGCCAGTACTTGCCTTGCCAGTAGCTTCAACGGCTTCACTTGCCAGTACTTGCCTTGCCAGTAGCTTCAATGGCTTCACCTGCCAGTACTTTACCTGCCAGTAGCTTCAACGGCTTCACTTGCCAGTACTTGCCTTGCCAGTAGCTTCAACGGCTTCACTTGCCAGTAATTTACCTGCCAGTAGCTTCACTGGCTTCACTTGCCAGTACTTGCCTTGCCAGTAGCTTCAACGGCTTCACTTGCCAGTACTTGCCTTGCCAGTAGCTTCAATGGCTTCACTTGCCAGTACTTGCCTTGCCAGTAGCTTCAACGGCTTCACTTGCCAGTACTTGCCTTGCCAGTAGCTTCAGCGGCTTCACTTGCCAGTACTTGCCTTGCCAGTAGCTTCAACGGCTTCACTTGCCAGTACTTGCCTTGTCAGTAGCTTCAACGGCTTCACTTACCAGTATCTTCCCTTCCAGTAGCTTCTATGGCTTCGCCTGCCAGTACTTGACTTGCCAGTAGTTTCAATGGCTTCACTTGCCAGTACTTGCCTTGCCAGTAGCTTCGATGGCTTCACTTGCCAGTACTTTACCTGCCAGTAGCTTCAACGGCTTCACTTGCCAGTACTTGCCCTGCCAGTAGCTTCAACGGCTTCACTTGCCAGTACTTGCCTTGCCTGTAGCTTCAGCGGCTTCACTTGCCAGTACTTGCCTTGCCAGTAGCTTCAACGGCTTCACTTGCCAGTACTTGCCTTGCCAGTAGCTTCAATGGCTTCACTTGCCAGTACTTTACCTGCCAGTAGCTTCAACGGCTTCACTTGCCAGTACTTGCCTTGCCAGTAGCTTCAGCGGCTTCACTTGCCAGTACTTGCCTTGCCAGTAGCTTCAACGGCTTCACTTGCCAGTACTTGCCTTGCCAGTAGCTTCAACGGCTTCACTTGCCAGTACTTGCCTTGCCAGTAGCTTCAACGGCTTCACCTGCCAGTACTTGCCTTGCCAGTAGCTTCAACGGCTTCACTTGCCAGTACCTTCCCTGCCAGTAGCTTTAACGGCTTTACTTACCAGTATCTTCCCTTCCAGTAGCTTCAACGGCTTCACTTGCCAGTACTTGCCTTGCCAGTAGCTTCAACGGCTTCACTTGCCAGTACATTACCTGCCACTAGCTTCACCGGCTTCACTTGCCAGTACTTGCCTTGCCAGTAGCTTCAACGGCTTCACTTGCCAGTACTTGCCTTGCCAGTAGCTTCAATGGCTTCACTTGCCAGTACTTTACCTGCCAGTAGCTTCAACGGCTTCACTTGCCAGTACTTGCCTTGCCAGTAGTTTCAACGGCTTCACTTGCCAGTACATTACCTGCCAGTAGCTTCACCGGCTTCACTTGCCAGTACTTGCCTTGCCAGTAGCTTCAACGGCTTCACTTGCCAGTACTTGCCTTGCCAGTAGCTTCAGCGGCTTCACTTGCCAGTACTTGCCTTGCCAGTAGCTTCAACGGCTTCACTTGCCAGTACTTGCCTTGTCAGTAGCTTCAACGGCTTCACTTACCAGTATCTTCCCTTCCAGTAGCTTCTACGGCTTCGCCTGCCAGTACTTGACTTGCCAGTAGTTTCAATGGCTTCACTTGCCAGTACTTGCCTTGCCAGTAGCTTCGATGGCTTCACTTGCCAGTACTTTACCTGCCAGTAGCTTCAACGGCTTCACTTGCCAGTACTTGCCCTGCCAGTAGCTTCAACGGCTTCACTTGCCAGTACTTGCCTTGCCAGTAGCTTCAGCGGCTTCACTTGCCAGTACTTGCCTTGCCAGTAGCTTCAACGGCTTCACTTGCCAGTACTTGCCTTGCCAGTAGCTTCAATGGCTTCACTTTCCAGTACTTGCCTTCCCAGTAGCTTCAACGGCTTCACTTGCCAGTACTTGCCTTGCCAGTAGCTTCAACGGCTTCACTTGCCAGTACTTGCCTTGCCAGTAGCTTCAACGGCTTCACTTGCCAGTACTTGCCTTGCCAGTAGCTTCAACGGCTTCACTTGCCAGTACTTGCCTTGACAGTAGCTTCAACGGCTTCACTTGCCAGTACTTGCCTTGCCAGTAGCTTCAACGGCTTCACTTGCCAGTACTTGCCCTGCCAGTAGCTTCAACGGCTTCACTTGCCAGTACTTGCCTTGCCAGTAGCTTCAGCGGCTTCACTTGCCAGTACTTGCCTTGCCAGTAGATTCAACGGCTTCACTTGCCAGTACTTGCCTTGCCAGTAGCTTCAATGGCTTCACTTGCCAGTACTTTACCTGCCAGTAGCTTCAACGGCTTCACTTGCCAGTACTTGCCTTGCCAGTAGCTTCAGCGGCTTCACTTGCCAGTACTTGCCTTGCCAGTAGCTTCAACGGCTTCACTTGCCAGTACTTGCCTTGCCAGTAGCTTCAACGGCTTCACTTGCCAGTACTTGCCTTGCCAGTAGCTTCAATGGCTTCACTTGCCAGTACTTGCCTTGCCAGTAGCTTCAACGGCTTCACCTGCCAGTACTTGCCTTGCCAGTAGCTTCAACGGCTTCACTTGCCAGTACCTTCCCTGCCAGTAGCTTTAACGGCTTTACTTACCAGTATCTTCCCTTCCAGTAGCTTCAACGGCTTCACTTGCCAGTACTTGCCTTGCCAGTAGCTTCAACGGCTTCACTTGCCAGTACATTACCTGCCACTAGCTTCACCGGCTTCACTTGCCAGTACTTGCCTTGCCAGTAGCTTCAACGGCTTCACTTGCCAGTACTTGCCTTGCCAGTAGCTTCAATGGCTTCACTTGCCAGTACTTTACCTGCCAGTAGCTTCAACGGCTTCACTTGCCAGTACTTGCCTTGCCAGTAGTTTCAACGGCTTCACTTGCCAGTACATTACCTGCCAGTAGCTTCACCGGCTTCACTTGCCAGTACTTGCCTTGCCAGTAGCTTCAGCGGCTTCACTTGCCAGTACTTGCCTTGCCAGTAGCTTCAACGGCTTCACTTGCCAGTACTTGCCTTGTCAGTAGCTTCAACGGCTTCACTTACCAGTATCTTCCCTTCCAGTAGCTTCTATGGCTTCGCCTGCCAGTACTTGACTTGCCAGTAGTTTCAATGGCTTCACTTGCCAGTACTTGCCTTGCCAGTAGCTTCGATGGCTTCACTTGCCAGTACTTTACCTGCCAGTAGCTTCAACGGCTTCACTTGCCAGTACTTGCCCTGCCAGTAGCTTCAACGGCTTCACTTGCCAGTACTTGCCTTGCCAGTAGCTTCAGCGGCTTCACTTGCCAGTACTTGCCTTGCCAGTAGCTTCAACGGCTTCACTTGCCAGTACTTGCCTTGCCAGTAGCTTCAATGGCTTCACTTTCCAGTACTTGCCTTCCCAGTAGCTTCAACGGCTTCACTTGCCAGTACTTGCCTTGCCAGTAGCTTCAACGGCTTCACTTGCCAGTACTTGCCTTGCCAGTAGCTTCACCGGCTTCACTTGCCAGTACTTGCCTTGCCAGTAGCTTCAACGGCTTCACTTGCCAGTACTTGCCTTGACAGTAGCTTCACCGGCTTCACTTGCCAGTACTTGCCTTGCCAGTAGCTTCAACGGCTTCACTTGCCAGTACTTGCCTTGCCAGTAGCTTCAACGGCTTCACTTGCCAGTACTTGCCTTGCCAGTAGCTTCAATGGCTTCACTTGCCAGTACTTTACCTGCCAGTAGCTTCAACGGCTTCACTTGCCAGTACTTGCCTTGCCAGTAGCTTCAACGGCTTCACTTGCCAGTAATTTACCTGCCAGTAGCTTCACTGGCTTCACTTGCCAGTACTTGCCTTGCCAGTAGCTTCAACGGCTTCACTTGTCAGTACTTGCCTTGCCAGTAGCTTCAATGGCTTCACTTGCCAGTACTTGCCTTGCCAGTAGCTTCAACGGCTTCACTTGCCAGTACTTGCCTTGCCAGTAGCTTCAACGGCTTCACTTGCCAGTACTTGCCTTGCCAGTAGCTTCAATGGCTTCACTTGCCAGTACTTTACCTGCCAGTAGCTTCAACGGCTTCACTTGCCAGTACTTGCCTTGCCAGTAGTTTCAACGGCTTCACTTGCCAGTACTTGCCTTGCCAGTAGCTTCAACGGCTTCACTTGCCAGTACTTGCCTTGCCAGTAGCTTCAACGGCTTCACTTGCCAGTACTTGCCTTGCCAGTAGCTTCAACGGCTTCACTTGCCAGTACTTGCCTTGCCAGTAGCTTCAATGGCTTCACTTACCAGTACTTTACCTGCCAGTAGCTTCAACGGCTTCACTTGCCAGTACTTGCCTTGCCAGTAGTTTCAACGGCTTCACTTGCCAGTACATTACCTGCCAGTAGCTTCACCGGCTTCACTTGCCAGTACTTGCCTTGCCAGTAGCTTCAACGGCTTCACTTGCCAGTACTTGCCTTGCCAGTAGCTTCAACGGCTTCACTTGCCAGTACTTGCCTTGCCAGTAGCTTCAACGGCTTCACTTGCCAGTACTTGCCTTGCCAGTAGCTTCAACGGCTTCACTTGCCAGTACTTGCCTTGCCAGTAGCTTCACCGGCTTCACTTGCCAGGACTTGCCTTGCCAGTAGCTTCAATGGCTTCACTTGCCAGGACTTGCCTTGCCAGTAGCTTCACCGGCTTCACTTGCCAGTACTTGCCTTGCCAGTAGCTTCAACGGCTTCACTTGCCAGTACTTGCGTTGCCAGTAGCTTCAACGGCTTCACCTGCCAATATTTCAGCTGCCAGTAGATTTGTCGGCTACTGTTACAGGCACGCAAAGCTGTTGGAGCTACTGGGTACTGGAAGGGCATGGACCTGCCAGTAGGGTTGTGCACTGCTCTGGATCCGAATCTCAAATCCGATCGAGATTGAGGTGATTTGGACCTCTTTTAAGCAGACCTGAGGCAGATCGGGTCGGTCCAAATCGTTGCTAGGTGTATCCGGTCGCTCCGAATCGATTCAGATCAATTCGGAAATGCAGACTTTTTTTTCAAGGACTACACGTAGGAATTTACAAAAAACCCATTAATCTCTTATTTTTTAAGGTAAAGACATGAAATTTGTCAGTATAACAGCACAAGTAGGGCTTTAGGTTGGCAAAATTTGAAGCACATCCGGTCATATCCTGATCTCTATATGATTTCCCCTTCAACCGCTCCTCTCCCCGTTTACAAAAATTAAGTATTTTAAAAGACATATCCTTGGTTCCAACCCTTGCCCTTGGCTTTTTTTGACCTGCCAATAGTTTCACCGGCTTCACAAAGGGGATCACTTTGCTCTAGTGAAAATCACACATTTATTTCAAATTGCCCTGAAGAAGGACATCAATAGTCTGAAACACATTGGCAATGAATAAATATTTTTGAAGATATATCCTGGGCTCCACCCCTTGCCCTTGGTTTTCCTCCTTTTTTCTTTTGGGTTTTCTGCTCTTTTTGCTGGCTTCACTTGCCAGTACCTTCCCTGCCAGTATTTTAATGGCTTTGCTTGCCAGTATTTCAGCTGCCAGTAGCTTCACTGGCTTCACCTGCCAGTACTTACCTTGCCAGTAGCTTCAACGGCTTCACTTGCCAGTACCTTCCCTGCCAGTAGCTTCAACGGCTTCACTTGCCAGTACCTTCCCTGCCAGTAGCTTCAACGGCTTTACTTACCAGTATCTTCCCTTCCAGAAGCTTCTATGGCTTCGCCTGCCAGTACTCGACTTGCCAGTAGCTTCAATGGCTTCATTTGCCAGTACTTGCCTTGCCAGTAGCTTCAACGGCTTCACTTGCCAGTACTTGCGTTGCCAGTAGCTTCAACGGCTTCACTTGCCAGTACTTTACCTGCCAGTAGCTTCAACGTCTTCACTTGACAGTACTTGCCTTGCCAGTAGCTTCAATGGCTTCACTTGCCAGTACTTGCCTTGCCAGTAGCTTCAACGGCTTCACTTGCCAGTACTTGCCTTGCCAGTAGCTTCAACGGCTTCACTTGCCAGTACTTGCCTTGCCAGTAGCTTCAACGGCTTCACTTGCCTGTACCTTACCTGCCAGTAGCTTCACTGGCTTCACTTGCCAGTACTTGCCTTACCAGTAGCTTCACCGGCTTCACCTGCCAGTACTTGCCTTGCCAGTAGCTACAACGGCTTCACTTGCCAGTACCTTCCCTGCCAGTAGCTTCAACGGCTTCACTTACTAGTATCTTTCCTTCCAGTAGCTTCTATGGCTTTGCCTGCCAGTACTTGACTTGCCAGTAGCTTCAATGGCTTCACTTGCCAGTACTTGACTTGCCAGTAGCTTCAACGGCTTGACTTACCAGTAATTGCCTTGCCAGTAGCTTCAACAGCTTCACCTGCCAGTATTTCAGCTTCCATTAGATTTGTCGGCTACTGTTACAGACACGTAAAGCTGTTGGAGCTACTGGGTACTGGTAGGGCATGGACCTGCCAGTAGGGTTGTGCACTGCTCTGGATCTGAATCTCAAATCCGATCCAGATCGGGGTGATTTGGACCTCTTTCAAGCAGATCTCAGGCAGATCGGGTCTGTCCAAATCGTTGCTAGGTGTATCCGGTCGCTCCGAATCGATTCAGATCAATTCGGAAATTCAGACTTATTTTCAAGGACTACACGTAGGAATTTACAAAAAACCCATTAATCTCTTATTTTTTAAGGTAAAGACATGAAATTTGTCAGTATAACAGCAGAAGTAGGGCTTTAGGTTGGTAAAATTTGAAGCACATCCGGTCATATCCTGATCTTTATATGATTTCCCTTTCAACCGTTCCTCTCCCCGTTTACAAAAATTAAATATTTTAAAAGACATATCCTTGGTTCCAACCCTTGCCCTTGGCTTTTTTTGACCTGCCAATAGTTTCACCGGCTTCACAAAGGGGATCACTTTGCTCTAGTGAAAATCACACATTTATTTCAAATTGCCCTGAAGAAGGACATCAATAGTCTGAAACACATTGGCAATGAATAAATATTTTGTAAGATATATCCTGGGCTCCACCCCTTGCCCTTGGCTTTCCTCCCTTGTTCTTTTGGGTTTCCTGCTCTTTTTGCTGGCTTCACTTGCCAGTACCTTCCCTGCCAGTTGCTTTAATGGCTTAATTTACCAGTACATTCCCTGACAGTAGCTCCAATTGCTTTGCCTGCCATTATTTCAGCTGCCAGTAGCTTCAATGGCTTCGCCTGCCAGTACGTGACTTGCCAGTAGCTTCAACGGCTTCAATTGCCAGTACTTGCCTTGCCAGTAGCTTCAACGGCTTCACTTGACAGTAGTTGCCTTGCCAGTAGCTTCAACGGCTTCACTTGCCGGTACCTTCCCTGCCAGTAGCTTTACCGGCTTCACTTGCCAGTACTTGCCTTGCCAGTAGCTTTAACAGCTTCACCTGCCAGTATTTTAGCTGCAAGTAGATTTGCCGGCTTTTTGCTGGCTTCACCTGCCAGTACTTTCCCTGCCTGTAGCTTCAATGGCTTCGCCTGCCTGTACTTGCCTTGCCAGTAGCTTCAATGGCTTCACTTACCAGTACCTTCCCTGCTAGTAGCTTCAATGGCTTCACTTACCAGTATCTTCCCTGCCAGTAGCTTCAGTGGCTTCACTTGCCATTACTTGCCTTGCCAGTAGTTTCAACGGCTTCACTTGCTAGTACTTGCCTTGCCAGTAGATTCACCGGCTTCACTTGCCAGTCCCTTCCCTGCCAGTAGCTTCAACGGCTTAACTTACCAGTATCTTCCCTGCCAGTAGCTTCAATGGCTTCACTTGCCAGTACTTGCCTTGCCAGCAGCTTCTACAGCTTAACTTGCCAGTACCTTCCCTGCCAGTAGCTTCAACGGCTTCACTTATCAGTACATTCCCTGCCTGTAGCTTCAACGGCTTCACTTACCAGTATCTTCCCTGCCAGTAACTTCAATTGGTTTGCCTGCCCGTTCTTGCCTTGCCAGTAGCTTCAACGGCTTCACTTGCCAGTACTTGCCTTGCCAGTAGCTTTAACAGCTTCACCTGCCAGTATTTTAGCTGTAAGTAGATTTGCCGGCTTTTTGCTGGCTTCACCTGCCAGTACTTTCCCTGCCTGTAGCTTCAATGGCTTCGCCTGCCTGTACTTGCCTTGCCAGTAGCTTCAATGGCTTCACTTGCCAGTACCTTCCCTGCTAGTAGCTTCAATGGCTTCACTTACCAGTATCTTCCCTGCCAGTAGCTTCAGTGGCTTCACTTGCCATTACTTGCCTTGCCAGTAGTTTCAACGGCTTCACTTGCTAGTACTTGCCTTGCCAGTAGCTTCACCGGCTTCACTTGCCAGTACATTTCCTGCCAGTAGCTTCAACGGCTTAACTTGCCAGTATCTTCCCTGCCAGTAGCTTCAACGGCTTCACTTGCCAGTACTTGCCTTGCCAGCAGCTTCTTCAGCTTAACTTGCCAGTACCTTCCCTGCCAGTAGCTTCAACGGCTTCACTTATCAGTACATTCCCTGCCTGTAGCTTCAACGGCTTCACTTACCAGTATCTTCCCTGCCAGTAACTTCAATTGGTTTGCCTGCCCGTTCTTGCCTTGCCAGTAGCTTCAACGGCTTCACTTGCCAGTACTTGCCTTGTCAGTAGCTTCAGTGGCTTCGCCTGCCAGTACTTGCCTTGACAGTAGCTTCAACGGCTTCACTTGTAGGTACCTTCCTGCCAGTAGCTTCAACGGCTTCACTTACCAGTACTTGCATTGCCTGTAGCTTCAACGGCTTCACTTGCAGGTACCTTCCTGCCAGTAGCTTCACCGGCTTCACTTGCCAGTTCTTGCGTTGCCAGTAGCTTCAACAGCTTAACTTGCCAGTACCTTCCCTGTCAGTAGCTGAAATTGCGTAATTTGCCAGTACCCTCCCTGACAGTAGCTCCAATGGCTTTACTTGCCAGTATTTCAGCTGCCAGTAGCTTCATCGGTTTCACTTGCCAGTACTTGCATTGCCAGTAGCTTTTACAGCTCTGCTCGCCAGTACCTTCCGTGCCAGTAGCTTCATCAGCTTCAGTTGCCAGTACTTGCCTTTCCAGTAGCTTCTGTGGCTTCACTTGCCAGTACTTGCCTTGCCAGTAGCATCAACAGCTTCACCTGCCAGTATTTCAGCTGCAAGTAGCTTTGCCGACTACTGGTAAAGGCACGCAAAGCTGTTGAAGCTACTGGGTACTGGTAGGGCATGGACCTGCCAGTAGGGTTGTGCACTGCTCTGGATCCGAATCTCAAATCTGATCCTGATCGGGGTGATTTGGATTTCTCTAAAGCAGATCTGAGGCAGATTGGGTCGGTCCAAATCGATGCGAGGTGTATCCGGTCACTCCGAATCGATTCAGATCAATTCGGAAATTCAGATTTTTTTTCAAGGACTACACGTAGGAATTTACAAAAAAACCCATTAATCTCTGTTATTTTTTAAAGTAAAGACATGAAATTTGTCAGTATAATCACACAAGTAGGGCGTTAGGTAGGCAAAGTTTGAAGCACATCAGTTTATACTCTGATGTTTACATTATTTTCCCCTTAACTAGTCCTCTCCCCGTTTACAAAAATAATATATTTTCTAAGACATATCCTTGGTTCCACCCCTTGCCATTGGCCTTCCAGTAGCTTCACTGGCTTCGCCTGCCAGTACTTGACCTGCCAGTAGCTTCATCTGCCAGTACTTGAGCTGGCAAGATAAGCTGCTTGCAGGCAAAACTGCTTCTCCTGCTTTGCCTGCCAGTAGCTTCACCAGCTCTTATTTCAAATTGCTCTGAATAAGGACTTTAGTATTTTGAAATGCATTAGCAAAAAATAAATATTTTCTAAGATATATCCCTAATTCCACCCCTTGTCCTTGGCTCCCCCCCCTTTTTGCTATTCGAGATTTACTTCTCTTTTTGCTGACAGTAGCTTCACCAGCTTCACCTGCCTGTACTTGACCTGCCAGTAGCTTCACTGGCTTCACAAAGGAGATCACTTTGTTCTAGTGAAAATCACACTTAATTTGAATTGCCCTGAAGAAGAACTTTAATAGTCTGAAACGTGTTGGCAAAAAAAAAATATTTTCTAAGATATATCCTTGGTTTTACCCCTTGCCCTTGGCTCCCCCCCCCTTGTTATTTGGGGTTTCCTTATCTCTTTGCTTCCAGTAGCTTCACCAGCCAGTACTTCCCCAGCCTTTATAGTCTGAAACAGTTGGCAAAAAATAAATGTTTTCTAAGATATATCCTTAGTTCCACCACTTGTCTTTTTTCCCCTTGCTGTTTGGGGTTTCCTTCTCCTTTATCCTGCCAGTAGCTTCACCGGCTTCGATTGCCAGCAGCTTTGCCTGAAGGTAGCTTCTCCTGCTTCACATTGTAGCAATTTCTACGGCTTCACCTGCCAGCAGATTGTTCAGCTGGCTGGGGAAGCTGCTGAAGCTACATGCAGCTCTTTTGTTTAGGGAAGGTCTATGTGTAGTATATTACTGTGTTCAAACCTGCCTAAAGCTGCAATCCTGTGCACACTTACAAGGGGGTAAACCCCACTGCAAACAATGAAGGTTCAGAGAAAACGTGCCTAAGATCACAGTGCAAATTGTATAACATTTGTCTGATTGTAGAACTGACATTTCCTGCCAACTAGAGGGTCTAATGGAGCAAACAGAGACAAGATATATCTAAAACAACTTTGAGCAATCAACCATAAACATAAGCCAAATCCAGGTCTTGCTACCAATTGCCTGAGAAAAGAGAAAGGCGTTAACCTGGGGCTGAAAACGTTGGAGCTAGGCAGGCTTCATCGGGGAGATCATTCCTGAATTATGGGGCCACCACCGATAAGATGCCCCTGGAGGGAGAGGGAAAGATGAGAGTCAGATTGACTTACCCCAAGGTACCTGCAAAACCTGCCTCTGGGCTGGTATTTCATCCATATTCTATCCACTGGGCTGAGCAAGCTCTCACATCTTTTTAACCAAGCTCCTATCGCAACTTCTTATGCATCTCCAAGTTAACAAAAGGGGAGACATAACATGAAGGGATCTCTTTAGGGACTTCAGTTCAGACACTTCAGCATCTTCCATCCTGCACTGCTACCCTTATCAGCGTTTCAGGAAGTGAGCTGTAGGAATACAGATAACAGCCGGGACTTGGAGATAAGAAAGTGACTGAAATGCCTGGTCTAGTGGCAGATAAGGCGGGGTGCCTATTCCGGCAGGCCCCCACGAGGTTTTGATTCTTCGTGCGGTTCAAAGCGGCAGGCTGCCCTGGTGATTTGCCCAACAAGGCCAATGGGGTAGGAAAAATGGGAACCGTGCATCAAGGATCTTCGTTGCATAAGAACCTTTGTTTGAGCATGGGAGGATCTTGTGTCTCTGATTACGTAAAGAAGTTCGCGGTAAGGGATTATCATCGTTATTAACATTATCATTATTATTACTATTACTGTTATTATTATTTTCTTTCATTTTAAAATCTACTTTTATGTAAACAATCATTTTCTGCGTGCTGTTTCAGAGACGCTTATTATTGCTGTTGTTTATGTTGCTTATTTAGTTTTGTAGTGTTGTGCTGTGCCTGTGTGGTGCGTTCCTTTTCTTCCCCTTTTGGTTCTATGTTGTGATTTTATTAGAATGCACACCTTTGTGGCAGGGATGTGCTGTTTTATCCTTCATCCGTACAGTGCCATATATTGATGGTGCTATATAAAGAACTAATAATAATAATAATTCTGGTGGTAGGTAGGCCCAAAATATGGGGATATTTCAGATTAAAGGTCTTGTTGCCAGTATCTAAATTCTCAGAAGCATTTCAAGCATCTAGAATGGAAGAAAAGCCATGCAAAAGTGGAGGAACTGCCAAGCTGGAATTTGGGGGAATGGGGTTGCGGTCGAGGAAGAAGTCCTGGCCGGATTTGGCTTGCATGCTGAAGGGTCAACACCCCCGTTGTAAGGGGTCAGAACAAGATAACAGACATGCTGTGCTCTGAACGCCGGACAGCTAAGTCTTCTTGCTGAGTGCTGTGTATGCTTCTGCCTCACCCGCTCAATCTGTTACTGATGCCTGCCTTACTGTTATTGTTGGACCGCTAACTCCAAATGCCTTTTTTCCGCAACCGATAAATTATTCTTGTACGTGCGAATGACGTCAAATGAAAATGTCACGGAGATCTCGGTTGGCGGAGGAGCATGCCAGAGAGCACACGCCGAGATTAATTGCAGTGGGAGATCCCAGGTGTCAAAGGGACATTGATCTGAAAGTTCACTTGGGGAGTTTCCACCACCCCCTCCCTGACGTTAGCAAGAGGGCGGCCAGTCGGTTGTGGAAAGAGGCTCCTTAGGAAAAGGCTCCCGTTAGAGGTAATGCAAGGAGGATGCCGATTTTGTGCCTGAAAGATGTACTGGAGAGCAAGAGGCAAATGGAACACAGAGGCCCGGATTACCTGCGCGGCACGCCAAGCCAGCTGCCCGGGAACACCTCTTCACAGTGCTGTTTTAGGGGGGCTGGTAAGCATTGCTGTCTTAGCTTGGGCTAAACGGGGGTGTTCTGCCCGGCGATAAATTTGGATGCTGAAGCTCAACGATGTTGGAATCCAATGCATGTCAAACCGCGCTACTAATTCTCTTTGAAACAAACTGCAAAGACGGTGAATTGGCAGGGTCTTTTCCAGGGGAGGTGAACCTCAGGCCTCCGCAGGCAAAATCTAACCCCCCCACCCCTGGGTTCTGTACCCGGCCATAACTCCTTTCCCTTATGGATGCATGGTGTTTCAGCTTTTGCAGTTATTTCCCAGTTCTAAAAGGTTGAAATGCCTCTCCCAAGGCTTGATTGATGGCAATAAGAGCTGGTATTTTTGTCCCCGCCTCTTTGGCCCCGCCCACTCTGGAATGCGGGCCCCGAGGGCGTCTCTGAAATTGAATTCAGCCCTCAGGCTGAAAGAGCGTTGACACATGCCTGGTCTATACTGAGACCATCAGAAAAGCTACTGCTGATTAGAGCAAAGATCCATAAAATCGAATCCCTGGCTGCATCCAGCCAGATGCCATCAGGAAGCCCTCCAGCTGTGCATGAAAAAAATAGTTCTGTGAACTCTGACAAAATAAGCATTCGACACCCTAAAAAATCAAATTTCCCAACCTTTGTAAAAAATGTAAACTTTCTTTTGTGTGTGCATAATTTCTCTTGTTTTGCATAATTTATTTTGCTTATTTTGTGCTGTATAGGGTTTGCAGTGTTTATTCTGCATCTAATAATTATGGGGAGAGATGTGGACAGGGTTACATTGAGTGCTGTTGATGGACTCATTTCCTGTCCTAAACCCTGGACGTATTACCCAGTCATCCCTCTTGCTTCTGAGATTTTGCCTGACATGCTTTGGAAGAGTGCAAGCAACACTCTTTAGAGAACCCCTTTCCTCCCCATTTCCTGCTTTCTCCAGAACAGACTGTCTGCTTTCCCCATCCACTGAGGGTGCACAGGATGGTTTATTTTTCTTGAATAAACCACCTTGAGAACCCATGGTTAGTTGTTGGGTTGTCCAGGGTGGTTAGCAAGCCACACTGCAAGGTTAACAAGCCACCCTTCAGAAAATGTCCTGGATTTAGACAATTTGTTCAACAACAACAACAATTTGTTGCAGTCAATAGACCATTCCAACAAAAGTTACGTACAGAAACACTTAGCAAACAGTTAGCTATTGAAAAGACAAGTAATCATAGAGGATCTAATGGAAATGGCCAAGTTCAAAAACTTGGCCACTTGCTCGGTGATTGATTTGTCTGTGTTCCGAAGTAATAGGAGCATTAAGAATTCAGTTGGGTGACTAGGAAAAGGTTGTAAAATGGGGTTCAGAAGATCATTCCTAGCCCCTTGATAAAATCTTCAGGACAGTATCACGTGTGATATGGTTTCCACCTCGGTATTTTTGCAGGGGCAGCATCTGTAGAGCAGTGGGATTTTGTTGTATCGGCCATCTAAAAGTTTAGAGGGAAGGACGTTAAGTCTGGCTAGTGAGAATGCTCTCCTGTATTTGGGAATTGTTAACCAGTGCATGGAATGCTGTAACAGCAATGAAGATCAGATGGAGTTACTCAGAGAGGTGGTGATGAACACATGAGGACAACTTGTCCAAAGGCCAGCCACAACCTGGAGCTGACACTAATCACAAGGGGCCATCTTTGGTGACATCCTCATAGCCCAAAACAAACAAACAAACATGCACTCAGGCCCTTATTGTGCTCCTGCTTGTGAGGAATGCCCATCTTGATAATATATCAAATTGTTTTAAACTGTGCATGTTAAAAACTTTAGACGATGTTTTAGGATCATCTAATGTTTGTATAATGTTGTGGTTTGTAATTTTTGTTAATTGCTGTGAACTGCCCAGAGAGCTTTGGCTATTGGGCATTATAGAAATGAAATAAATAATAATGAATAATATCAACAATATCAACAGTAATATACACAGTACAGAAGTAAGGCAAGCCATTCTGCATAACCACAATTGTAGCATCTACAATGTGAACCCAGACATAAAAGAGAAAAACCTTGGGCATTTCAGCAAATATCATTAGAGCTAACTCCCTCCAGAAAGTAATTGATAAGAAAACCACAGTGTCTGAACAGTAAATCCTTTTTTCCTGGGGTTGGGGTTGGGGCGCCTGTTGGATTAATGATTTTGCTGTTAATTGTGGAAACAATTTTGACATGCCATTCTGTGGATTTCTATTTTTTTTTTAAAAAAACTGTTGGCTCTCTTGAAACCACAGAAAGAATTTAGCTTGAGTTGTTTCAGTTGACAAAGGCATGCTGGCGCTAGATATATGGTTCATATCATTGTCATTACGTTCTATTTTTAAACCCCAACTGCCAGCCAACTTGAAGCACGGATGGCATACGCGTCGGCCCTTGAGCGTGTATTTCTATTCGACAATATTGCCTTTTTTCAGGCCTCACCGTCATATCCCCAATTCAATTTTATGCTTTTTTTTTTACTTATGACAAAAAAGAAGTCAGTCTTCTCAATTAAGTAGAAACAACCCACCACCACCAAATTCTAACTTTCTTCTTCTGTGCGGATGTCCGCTATACAATCGTTGCCAATTCTTCAGATGCTTGGTTATCAACAGCCTCTCAAGGAAAGAATTTTAAATGGTCCTGTGACGTCAAGGAGACCAGCAGTGTGTGTGAGAGAAGGGTGGGAGACCAGAGCCTTAAACCCACTGCCAAGTTATAAGCATGCAGGTAACAAAACAGATAATACAAAATGAAGAACATTTTGCATAGCAGCTAATAGCTGATGTGCACCCAGAGTGTTCTAGAATTTCCCCTTCATTCCAAAGTGAGATGGGATTTCGAAGCACTCGCCTCTAATTTCAACAAGTAGCAGGCAGCCAATTTAAAACTCTTTTCGCATCAGAATGTCTGAATGTAATCTGGAGCCTGAGGAAGTATTTGTGCAGAGGTCGCAGGTTAGCAGAGGGAACAGTTTAAGCACAATGGACAAAAAACTCAACCTTCTCAATGAAAAAGTCGACAAACTGTTAAATGACCAGGAAGATTTGACGGGAAAGCTTCACAAGGTGAATCAAGGGATTGAGGATTTGGGGAAAGGCCTTCACAAGCTAAGTGTATCGCAAACCCCAGCTGAACAGATCGGAGGAGTAAAAAGAGGTCCGAGATCTGAAGATGGCATTCAACAGATGGATACCCAAAGTGTGTGCTTCGAGATCTTAAAGCTGATGAAAGCTACGCATCAGGACACCTCAAAGTACAGGGAAAGACTGGAAAAAATGGAGAAAATGGTAGACTCGGTGGACAAGGTTGTGAAATGTTTGGGAGACACGTTCAAAAACTCTAAAGTGGTGGATTTTATTCTGAGGGGTGGGGTCCCCTGGCGGAAAGGGAGTCTCGTTGGAATCCTAGAAGAGGTGAGTTTCTCTCCCCGCTCCTTTCGTTTGGGATTTTCACAGTAGTAATATAATGTCTTCTGGTAAAATTATATGAAACATCTGTAGACTCTCCTTGCAGCATTTTATCTTCAACTCCACTGGATCCTCTAAATCCTCCCCAAGTTCTCAACATCTTCTCTTTTTTGTTGTCTTTTTAAAACCCAGAACGGAGTCGTTTTTATTCCTTTAGGGACATGTTCCAAGTTGCCAGATCTGACGGTGAAATTAAGTGAAGATGTGGGAATAAAAATACTCCTGCACCACAGGGCATGAGAAACTAAGGCTAGCATTTGGAGCTATCTGTAGTTGAGGTGACAAGATGAGCATGGCTGGAATTGGATGAGAAATGGTTATGGGATGCACGTCGACTCACTTTTAGCCCAAGGGTTGAATTCAGTTTTGGAGAAGCTCTCAGGAGCTGCATTCAAAATGCGGGCAGTACCAAAGGCAAATTGGGGTGGGGCTAAAATACATCTCACCCACCCCCAGAGTATTTCAGTTTAAAACTCTTACTGCCAGGAAGTAAGCTTAGGAGAGGCGTTTGAAGATTGGGGGAAATGCACAAAAGCTAGGAAGCCATCAAGGGCCGGGAGAAAGGGGTGGACGGGGTCAGCACCAAAGGTAGGTATGGTTGGGGATCAGCCAAGGATGACTTCAGATTGCGTGAACGGCATCTTGTCTAGTTTAGCCCTAAGGTGGAAACCGCTTTGCATAATGGAAGTGCAGGTCTGAAATTATCTTGTCTTTCTTGAGTTGTATTTTGCTTGTTTTTTGGGTGGTGGGAGAAGAAACCAATGCATTGACTTTGGTTTCCCATTGGTGGCTAAATTCTGGTCTGGAGGCCTTATTTTGCATCTAATTGTACATGCTTTTATGAGTGGGTGGAGAAAGGGTTCAGAATTTTTCCATGGAACATGTATTCTTCAGCCACTTGCCATGGTGGATCTCTTATCACTCAGAAAAGCAGATAAGCTGAACCCAGACAAGTGAAGAATGTATAAACAACTGTGTTCCTTGAAAAACAACCGGGTTTCCTGGGAATGCTCCCTTTGCTCAGGTGAGCTTAATGAGGGGGGGGGGATACCCCATTTTAAGATGTGTGCAGCTTAACTGGAGTTGCTCCAGCCCCTTGATCACTTTAGTTGCCCTTTTCTGCAGTTTTCCAACTCTACAATATTATTTTTTGTTCTGATTTTGTATTGCTGTTTCTGGTGTGATAAAGTGGCGTACAAATTAAAGTGGTGGTGACGATGCAGTGGTGACAGTGGCACCGGGGGTGGGCACCAAGCGCCCACCAAAATCTGGATCTGAGAATGAAATAAATAAAAGGGAGAAGGGGTTCTTTAACCATTGCCAGTCCATAGTTGAACCAGAGTTTCTCTGATCTTATCTTTTCTAGACAAAAGATAAACCAGAAGAGAAAGGTGCAAAAGGAAAGCATGCTCCCGTCAACAAAGGAATCCAGGCAGAAGGCAAGAATTCCTTGGAAGGTAGTTATAAACGCATCCCAATGAATAAAAATGCAAAGTTGTTGCAGAGTCCGTTGTTCGAACGCTTGATTTATTTTATTTTATTTTATTTATTTTATTTATTTTATTTATTACATTTTTATACCGCCCAATAGCCAAAGCTCTCTGGGCGGTTCACAAAAATTAATGACGTGTTGATGACGTGTTGATAGTATGGATTAATTCCAGGCAAGTCTCAGCGCCAGGCAAGAGCATGATTTAGCGAAGGAGGGCAGACACCCCCCCCCCATTCCTGCCATTTGACACCACAACTTAATTAACTGGTTGGACAAGGAGAACCTCCTGTCAGATGCACAAACTGGGTTTAGACAAAGTATATCAATTGTAGACCACCGTTTGGCTTCGAATCAACTAATTGATAAATATGCAGAAAAACCCAAAGGAGCTTTCAATGCTGCTTTTATTGGCTTAAAAGCAGCATTTGATTCAATCTCCCATATGAGACTGTATGGCTCAGGAGCATCATTTCTAGTCCATTTGCTGGTTTGACACATTGTTGTTTAAAATGAAATCGGTCCATGTGCTAGCTGTGCATGCTGAAAGCACACGGCCCGTTGCAGAAAAAGATGGTGGCTCGACCAGTATTTATGCTATTACTGTAGTTGCTGTGTGGCATATGTAAAAGAGAAAATAACTGTTGATGGTCAATTAAAGATGGTTCTTTATCTTTAAACTGGAATTAGACAGGACAGCCACTCATATAGAAGCCAACTTCAAACGGAGGACTGTCTTTTGTAAAGGACCCAAAGTATGCCTGGTGCTGGTGCAAGGCCTCAGAAAATGGTGGTGTGCTATCTCCAGTATTGGAGGCAGTAAGCCTGTGTGCACCAGTTGCTGGGGAACATGGGTGGGAAGGTGCTGTTGCACCATGTCCTGCCTTGTTGGTCCCTGGCTGATGGCTGGTTGGCCATTGTGTGAACAGAGTGCTGGACTAGATGGACCCTTGGTCTGATCCAGCATCAGGGCTCTTTTTATGTTCTGAAAATGTGAAGGAATAATATGAGAAGGAGAGAGAAACTGAATGCTTCACCACCTTCCTGTCACCCAACTAATGACTCATACTAATATTTTCCCTATGAATGTAATTTCTGTCCCTAGAAAACAACCGGGAGAAAAAGTTGGGTGACTGTGATGGAGTGTGTGAAAAGGTGAACTTGGCTGGTACGGTCCTTTCCAAAGTTGACTCCGCTCCACCTGCAAAAGAGAAGATGGCCCAGCGAGAAACGACAGGAACGTTTGGACAGGCAAAGAACGCTAAGGGTTGGCCAAAGCCCATGGACACTGCTGGGGTCAGCGTCCGGAACAATGGCCTCTCCTGTGTAAGCGGCAGCAATCCAGCAGGAAGCCAGAATACAGACAAAAGCCCTGGCCTGGATGAACTTTCTAAGAAACCTGTCAATCCAAAATCAAAGGAAAGTGAAAAAAACATCTCCAGACTTGGTCCGTCTGCTGGGGAAGCCGCGCCGTCCACCTCCAAGCCTGGCAGTGAAGTGATTCGGACAAGGTAACGGCCTGTAGCCTCTTCTTTTCTACTCTTGGATAATAAGAACATAAAGAGGGTCCCTACTAAATAGACCAAGGGTCCATGTAGTCCAACATCCTGCTTCCCACAATAGCCAGTGGCTCCTGCCTTTTATATACTACTTTCATAGTGCAATATCCTGCTTGGCGTAGATTAGGCCATTGTCCATTCAGCTGTTACGGCCAGTAGCTATTGATGGGCTTCTAACCGTCCTCCATGACCTGGTTGACTTCCCAGCTGAGACAGTGGCCGTGACCAAATCTTGGGGTGGCAAATCCCATAAATTAATCACACGCTGCCTGCTTTTTTGTGTGTCTCCCAACTCCACTGGCTCTCGCTGTCAGGCAAATGGAGCCAAAATGGAGCCAAATGGAGTAGTGTGACCTAGTGGCCAGAGGGCATGTTTGTTTTTCTAAAGGCGAAATTCTGTTATTAGGTGAGAGAAGATTATCTTCCCCGTGTTTTGGGACCCTCCCAATCCAGGTCTTCAGAGATCCACATTATTATTATTATTATTATTATTATTATTATTATTATTATTATTATTCCGCCTTTTGCCCAATACTGGGCCTCAAGGCAGCCTTACAAAGTTTAAAAGATATACATTGTAAACCTAGGAAAAGAAATGTACAGAAATTAAAATTAAAAAATACAGTATTAAAACATTAAATGCTTAAACACATGACAAGTTTAAAGGCCTTAACATAGATGGAGGACCAGTCCTGCTATAGTTTGATCAGCAGTTTTTTGGTCCCAACCCCTTTGGCCCTGCCCACCAATGATATGCTGAAAGAGACTTGACACTCCTGTGATGTGTCTTTTAGTGTGTGGGGGGGGGATCCCAAAGTCACAGTAGTGTAATACTTTTATTAGGGCCAACACAGGGCTCCTCTAAACAAGTGATTTATTGCATACTCGTGATTAGCCACTCGTGGAAGTTTGCGGGTTGATTTCATGATGTCGTCGACATCCAGGACATCTCCTGCGGAATCCTTTAGAAATACAGGGATAAAAAGAACCACTTTTAAAGTGGTAATAGCCGGAAAACAGCAGAATCGTCTGCCAATAGATGGCACTGTCTCAATAGAACTCAATGGAACTGAACAGATAGGAAGTATTCAATTCAATCCCCTTGTGTCCCCTCTCCTCCCATGTAACACAGCCCATAACATTGCCCCAAAGAAACCCGGAAGCAGAAAAGCCTTGGGTAAATAACACATTACCCTTTATGTAGACACACTCTAAGAGGCCAGAAAGAAGTGTCTAAGATTACTTTCTTTCTTTTTGCTTCGTAGGCTTTCAATCAATGTGCAGATGAGTGATACTCAAGAGAAGACTTCAAAGAGAAAAGAAGGAAGTGTCGACGGTCATGGAGGTAGAAGTGTGGATGTATCGTCTCCTTTCCCTCCTCCTTCGACAGGCGAAGGAGCGAAACGTTTGCCTGAGCCTTGTAAAGCTAAGCTGCCCTCTAAGAGCAGCAGGACTGAACCCGCTCAAGACTCAAAAGGGCTGAGGTCACCTAATAAGCAAGGTGAGCGGAAGCCCAAACTCGTGGAACCAGTACAGCCAACACCACCTCTGGGAAAGACTGAAGAGAAAGGTGAGAGCCAAAGCAAGGCTGCATCAAGCCCTGGTTCTGTTGCAAAGGACTCTGGGAAAGATCCAGCAGGCTTGGCAAAAAGCCCCAAGGAAGCAACAAAAGACTCTATAAAAGATGATGACAAATCAGAATCTGCGGAATCAAGAAGTGCAGCCTTAGGGAGGCGAGAGAGCAGATCCAGTCAGGGGGCAGAAAATGCTAAATTGCTAGGAGCTGGCAAAGCGGAGGAGCTGGTCATTGGTAAGTCATTGGTCCTGTGTCACCTGAATGCTCTCCAGCAGTGGAACCAGGGTACACCGGGACATAGCAGTAGCACTTTATTAGCAGGGATGCTCACTTCATCTGCCACAACCTTCCCTTCAGATGTCTGTGGTCCCTCTCAGCTGACCTTCAATTCTCTGGGGGAGAAATGGATTTTCCTAGCAATAATATCTTGTTCGCTTTTGTAATGCAAAGTATTTTGGGTTGCTTCGTCTTGAATGGGCGGTTAAGACCAATTTGCTTTACCAATGGCAAGTGCCTGGCGTTGATGAAAAAGGCTACAACTGTTTTGTTGATAGCGATGGACACAGCTGCCTGGGGGCTTACAACAGTGGTGGGGAGAAGTTAGATCTCCAGATGTTTCGGATGTTAACTCCCAGAAGCCCCTGCAAGCATGGACAATGGTCAGGAAAGCTGGGAGATGCAATTCCAAACATCTGGAGATCTACTTTCTGCCCACCACTGGTTTACAAGGCCCCTTCCAGCTCTTACCATGTTACGATCTGTGTTTGCCTACCTCCCACAGGAGATGTGGTGTTAAAACTTTTGTCTAGACTGTACAGCATCAGGCCACAGGTTGGGGGTTAACATGATTGGAAGTTCCTCCATTAAAACAACAATGACGACAACCCTGGATATAGAAAACAAGCATAGAATCGTTTTCCTGGACATGTAGCTTTCTACAGATGGGGGATGTTTTATTTTGGGAAGGGGCATTCTCAAACTGGAGTAAGTTCCTGCTCCTTTCTCAAATAGAAGAAAAGTGATTGATTTGATTTATTACATTTATATAGCTGAAGCTCTCTGGGCGGTTTACAAAAGTAGTTTGTCAATCTTGAGATTAACCTCAATTAAAGTTCACCATGGTTTCCCCTTTACCCAGGATCTGAGATCAACTTTGTTAAGCCATGAGCTCTGATCCTGGGTTAAGGAGAAGCCTGAATACAGGGCCGTTGAATACAGGGCCTTCATCTCCCCAGGAGAAGATGCAGCAAAATGCCAGAGCATTCACACATGCACGTTCCCACATGACGGAGGTATTCTCCCAATGAGGCAGCTGAAGGTACTGGTAGGCGAAGCCAGCAAGATAAGCTGCTGGCAGGAGAAGCAGGTGAAGCAGGACAAACTGCTGGCAGGTGAAGCTACTGGCAGGTGAAGCCATTTCACCTGTCAGTAGCTTTGCCTGCTTCACCTGCCAGCGGCTTCGCCTTCCAGAAGTTTGTCCTGCTTCGCCTGCTGGCAAGAGAAGCTGCTGGCTGGAGAAGCTTCTGGCAGGCAAAACAGGAGAAGCTGCTGAGAGGTGAAACAGGCAAAGTTACGGACAGGCAAAACGGCTTCTCCTGCTTCACCTGCCAGTAGCTTCACCTGCCAGCAGTTTGTCCTGCTTCACCTGCTGGCTGGAGAAGCTGCTGGCAGGCGAAACGGCTTCTCCTGCTTTGCCTGCCAGCAGCTTCTCTTGCTTCCCTTGCCAGTACCTTCGGCTACCTCATTAGGAGAATACCTCCATCATGTGGGAATGTGCATGTGTGAATGCTGTAGCGTTTTGCTGCATCTCCTCCTGGGGAAGTGAAGGTTCAAGCAAAAGAGACCACACAGCTGTTTGTAAAGAAGAATACATGTGATGATGGTTCGCTTCTCCTTTAGACGACAGCCCTCCGCCTCCCGCACCTTTTGAACATCGCATAGTGAGCATCAAGCAAACGGAGTTAACAGCTTCCTATTCTGTTTGCCATCATGAAGTCCTTGGAGGGTAAGTCCAACTATAATGTGCCACGACACAGGCTCTGAACACCAGACCTCACGTCTGCCACCACTTATTATGGGGCGACACAGGCTCTGAACACCAGACCCGGCCGAGGCTACTCCCTGCTCAAGCCAAGCACCACCGCTTGATATGCCTGAGGCAAGGGATGAGAACCACCTTCCTCCAAACTATGTGGAGAAAGGGGTTTAAAATGGAGAAGGATTTTAATATATATAATAATGCGCTGTGAGTTATATCTGCTTAGGTGAATGATTGTCAGAGTGGGTGCTGAATGTGTAAACTTAAGATGACAAATGCCAAACAGACACGTGGGCTTTTTGTGGTAGTTTAAAAACAAAACAATCAAAATTTATTTTTAAAAGTTCATAAGCTTTGTTTCAAATAACAACATTTAAAACCCTTTTTGAAACCTTTCATACAATCCGGTCACTCATTCACATTCGCGCTTTCCTTTTTCTCACACAATCACTCTTGAACTTCCTTTATTATCAGTATTGATTAATATACTTCCACTATGTGCACACCACACTCTAAAGACACCACTCACTACACTGACTCTCAAATTTCCCAGAACTTAAGTACCATAAATACAAAGAGCACTACAGACGCTAAGAGTACCTAACAAGTCTCCCTGAAAAGATTCCCTGAAAAGGACAAGAACTCACAATCCCCTCAGTCCTTCCCTTATATATCACTCCTCCCCCCTCCCAAGACATTCTAACTCCGCTCACTCAGGCCAACATTCTAAAAACCACAGACTTACAAACTGCAGACATACATTTGGAATTGACTTGTGGGGTGTAACGCCACAGGTAAGTCCAACTATAATGTGGTCATAGCACTCATTGTACCCCATAAACCATCGGGACCTTGCTCTCATCTCCAATCAGAGGGATAAGGGTCTTCCTCTCATCCCTTCCACATTGCAAGTGAGGCTTTAAAAAAACCCTCCGTTTGTGACAATGCCATTTTTACAAAGCCCAATGATGGAATAGGGGAACTGAGGTGAGGAGGTGGGATAATCCTCCACTCTAACCCTGTGACCCCACCAAAACAACTGCCCCTTCTTTGCTGCATTTAGGCTTTAAAAGAGCCTCCACTGGTACCAATGTTTTTGGCTCTTTTAAGAGTCTTGCGGCAGCATGGGGGATTTTGGGGGGGTCCAGGGGGTGACTTCTGGGAAGGGAAATGTGCAGTGTCTGCACATATGTACCTCACTCTCCCCAAAGGCCAATCACCTATCTGGTCATAGCAGGTGCAAATGCAAGAAATGTAAATACAATTCCTATGTTCAAACCTGCTTAAAGCTGCAACCCTGTGCACACTTACATGGGAGTAAACCCCACTGCACACAACGAAGGTTCTGAGAAAACCTGCCTAAGATCACAGTGCAAATTGTATAACGTTCATCTGATTGTAGAACTGACATTTCCTGCCATCTAGAGGGTCTAACGGAGCAATGGCAAAATCCTGGAAATAGTTTTGGTTCTAGTGCCATTTTAGAAAGGGACAAATTCAGCCCAGAGATATATGCTGATGGCTATGTGCTACCTCCAATATCCGAGGCAATAAGCCTATATACACCAGTTACTGGGGAACATGGGTGGGAGGGTGCTGTTGCACCATGTCCTGCTTGTGGGTCCCTGG
Organism: Elgaria multicarinata webbii; assembly: GCF_023053635.1. NCBI lineage: Eukaryota > Metazoa > Chordata > Lepidosauria > Squamata > Anguidae > Elgaria > Elgaria multicarinata. Next base: position 12,962,707 of record NC_086184.1, read on the forward strand.
TCAACAGCTGGTTGGCCAGTCTGTGAACAGAGTGCTGGACTAGATGGACCCTTGGTCTGATCCAGCAGGGCTCTTCTGATGTTCTTACCCACTTGAAGAGAGCTTTGGTAAATGCATTGCTAAAGGACAGCAGATGAAACATGTACCATTACAGAACCAAACGGAGGCAATTGCTGGGCCATCGTTCCATTGTGAAATGGGTGTAATCTTTTAATGTAAGCATCAAACAACTGGCTCGAAAGATCAAGCTTAATCCTCCTAAGCCGGGAGAAAGAAGAGCTCTTTGACTCTTGACCTCCCGATTCCGTTCGCTTTGTACCAGGTTATTTTTAATTGTCGATAAGAATAGTTGGTGTCCGAAGGCGTCTGCAGAGAGTTTCCCCCTAAGCTGTTTTCCCTTTGGGCTTCATTGCCTTGTGTTCTCCATCTTTCAACAGGGGGCGTTTTGGTCAAGTTCACAAGTGTACGGAAAAGTCAACTGGACTCTGCCTGGCGGCCAAGATCATCAAAGTGAAAGTGGCGAAAGAAAGGGTAATGACGGCCTCTTAAAAATAAAAGCAAGACGAGCAGGACAAAATGTTTCCCTGTATCTTCCTTTCTAAAAGGAGTGCTCCTCTTCAGGGTTCCAGCAAGTCATCCCGCAACCGCATGACATTCTACTAGAAAAGGGCAACTAGAATGATCAAGGGGCTGGAGCATCTCCCCTATGAGGGAAGATTACAACAGCTGGGATTGTTTAGCTTGGAAAACAGGAGGCTAAGAGAGACACGATTGAGGTGTACAAAATTAAGCATGGTGTGTAGCATGTGGAGGGGGAGACATTTTTCTCCTGCTCCCATGCTACTAGAACCTGGGGTCATCCCATGAAGCTGATTGGTGGGAGATTCAGGACAGATAAAGGGACATCCTTCTTCACACAGCGAGTAGTTAGACTATGGAACTCGCTATCGCAAGATGTGGTGATTGCTTTAAAAGGGGGTTGGATAAATTCCTGGGGGAGAAGGCTATCAATAGTTACTAGTCCTGATGGCTATGTGCTACCTCCGGGATCAGAGGCAGTAAGCCTATATACACCAGTTGTTGGGAACGTCTCGTCCAGCAATCTGTTCACACGGTGGACAACCTGCTGTCGACCAGGAACCCACAAGCAGAACACGGTGCGACAGCACCCTCCCACCCATGTTCCCCAGCAACTGGTGTAGATAAGCTTTTAGATATAGTATTTTAGATTGCTTGGGGCAGGTTGCAGAAGGCTGATCTAACAGAACTGGGGGAGGGATGTCCAGGAGATGCTGGGACTGCCTCGGTTTTCCCGGACATGGTGCCCTCCAGATATTTTGAACTTCGGCCCTCCCATGATCCCTGACCAGCGGCCATGCTGGGTGCTGATGGGAGTTGCAGTCCAGAATGTCTGGAGGCCACTTCAGATGTCTGGGGAAGACTGGGCAACCTTATCTCTCAGTTTGACAACACAAAAGTAAAAGTGCAGGGGAGTTTCCAAGCCTGGGAGTTGATCCAAAATATCCGGAGAGTGCTGGGAAGTCTGCAAGAAACATTAATATGTCTTCAGACTTTGGCTCATGCAAAAAACCTCTTAGAGCGTCATCACACGGGGGTGGGGGATCGCATTTCCTTACTGTCGCTTCTCTGCCCCTGCGTTTGTCCTTCATTACTTTCTCATTCTTCCCGGAGGGGAAACAGGAAGTAAACAAAGTCCATGTGGCCCATTCAGGGGCTGTTTTTATCGCACCGCTTTTCCTGCACGCAACAGGAGATCGTGACACATTCCGTTTTCTAAAAATAGTCAGAATAAAAGGGGTCTATTTTGCTACGGAAGAACGAGCAGGAGAAGGAGGCACGCGGGAGGTGGATGTCATTGTCTAAAGGACGCACTCACAAGCTCTTAATCTCTGCTCTTCCAGGAAGAAGTGAAAAATGAGATCAACATCATGAACCAACTGAATCATGTGAATTTGATCCAGCTCTACGATGCTTTTGAGAGCAAGAACAACCTCACCTTAATCATGGAATAGTGAGTCACAAAATAGCTTAAGAGTATTTTATTTATTTTTTGGAGTCGAAGGAGCTCAGTGTTATTGAAAAGCGTTTGGGGGAGGCAGTGAGAGAAAGGTTCCCTAAAAGGAGATGGGTCGGGCCACATATATCTTGCAACAGGACAAATATGACTTCCAGGGGGCAATGCAAGCAAATGGATCCACTGGAGACATGCGAATAAACCAAACTATAAGCTTTTGAGGGTCTTCCACAAGAAAGGCTCATTCCTGGTGCTGTAAGCTTTTTCTTTGGATTCTCTCCTGAGTTTACTCTGCAAGTGAAAAAACGTATAGGGCACAATCTATCTATTGCAATGGCTTTTAAAGATCTGTATCAGGGTTAAAATTCCTGTTGCTGCTGTTTGGTTTTCATGTTTTAAACTGTAGTTGGTGCTATTCTTCTCTTCTGCTGCTCCCAGACTGTGGAATGGCCTGCCGGAGGAGACTCGTCAACTTAACAGTCTTTTAGCATTTAAGAAAGCTATAAGGACTGATCTATTCCGGCAGGCCTATCAGTGGAATTTTAGGATGCTTTTAGGATGTTTTAATGATGTATACTATGTTTTTAATTCAGTTTTATGTATTTTATACTTATTGTTCCCTGCCTCGATCCAAATGGAGAGGCAGGTAAGAAATATTAATTATTATTATTATTATTATTATTGCACATGTATTTTTAAAGATGTGCTCAGTATTGTTTTATATTGGTCTCTTTCACTATGCTGTTTTAGTTTTTTTTTAAATTTTATCTTTGTAAGCTGCCTTGAATACTTTGTTAAAAGTCAGGATAAATTAAGAACAAGACCACCATCAACAACAACACTAATAATGATAACAGCAGCAATAATACAACTTGCAAGAGTTAGTCATGCTTAAATCCCATTGACATAAGGTTTTAAGTTGAGACTAATGAGGCTGCAATGCTATACAGGCTTACCTGTGAGTGAGGGCTTTTCTACGTGAGGTCGTTAATCTGCTGCATCTACTTTCAGTTTTGTCACAGAACTGAGATCCAAACACTACACAAGGATTGGTTCCTTTCCTGATTTTCTGCTACATAACCTCTAAGTGGCAGTGTGATGAAGCGGAATAGCGCAAATACACAAGAGGAAATTGGGCTTTCTTTCAAGAACAGGAATAATACCCCATTTTCCATGTTCCAAAACAAACAAACAAAAACTCGCAGAAAGTACTGTTTACCAAAAACAAAAGCAGCTCAACTGGAGGGTCATGACACTGTGTAAAGAACCTGTAAACAGTCGGGAGTAGGGAATGAGAAATGCACAACAAATGCCTCGGGTAGAAAAGCTCTAAGTCCCACTGAAGTCATTAGGGCTTACTTCCACAAAGACATGTATAGAATTGCACTGAAAGCCCCATTTCATTGCTTTGATGCATTGCCCGACCTTGTACATTTTTACCCAGACTTACTCCCATGCGTAAGTGTATAGAACTGGAGTCATGCCGCACAATTCCTGAAAAAGTTGACTCAGAAGTAAATCACGTAAGAGTCCTCCCAAATAACTGCACACCCTCAGTCATATTTAATTTTTGCTGGTCTGTTGTCTCATTTAAATGAGTGGAACTTAAGTTAGACTGATATTGGATGCAAGCCAATATTTGCTGAATTTTGGATGTGATGTAGATAAAACACTTGAGCTAATAAGAGGATACCTATTTCTCTCCTTCATGTTCTGTTTCGTCACTGTGTCAGCGTTGATGGCGGCGAGCTATTTGACCGGATCATAGATGAAAACTATAATCTTACTGAATTAGATGCCATCCTTTTTACCAAGCAAATATGTGAAGGAATTCATTACCTGCATCAACAGTACATTCTTCATCTAGACCTGAAGGTGACGGAAATTTCAGCTTATTCCCATAAAGTCGTCATAAACATTCTTTCTATTCAGGCTGTATAATGCCATGGCTTAGGCAGCCAAAATGGCACCACCCGTGCTCAAGACGGAGGTACTAGCAGGTTTAAGGGAACCCCAAGGTTTGTGGAACTACGATAGATACAAAAGACTGCAATTGTGGGAGTGGGGAACACTTTGATTTCAACATGGCAGGGATCCAAATCTTAGCAAGCGTTCTAATCGCTAAGACACACGGGGCTATTGCAAGTTAAAAGCAGGTTCTGAAAAGATTGCAAATGTGGATTGAAGCCTGCTCTCTTCTCTTGCAGCCAGAGAACATTCTATGTGTGAATTACACAGGAAACCAGATTAAAATAATTGATTTTGGATTAGCCAGGAGGTAAGACCCTCCCTCATTTTTACCTTTATGTCTTTTGATGAGGTTCTTCTTTATGTTCTAACGTCAGCCATTTGCTCTATTTTGCAGCCCTTTAAATGCGACAATGACCCTATTCAGAAGACATGCTAAGCCACGATGGTTAAGCATTTTGAGCTAAACGTTATAGCTTCACATGTCATGTGAACCATTCCTAACCATGGTGGCTACCTAACCACAATTTAAACACGTTCAATCATCAGTTGCTGCAAAAGGGTTAGCAGCCAAACCATAGTTTAGCGTGTCATCTGAACAGGGTCATTGTGTTGTGGAAACCATTCCTAACCACATTGGCTACATAACCACAGTTTAAGCACGCTTACTATTTGATGCAAAAGGGTTAGCGGCCTAACCATGGCTTAGTGTGTCGTCTGACAGGCCCATTATCCACACGCAAGGCACTTTGCTGTTGCAGGCACTCCAAGTACCAACTCTCGTATTCAAAAAGCACTTAACTTATGCCTGGGCCTCACCCTTACTAACAAGCTAACCATTTATTCTTTTTTACAATGGTATAATTGGGCTTCTGTCTATTCCGCAATCACCAAAATGTGTATGTTACACTGTTTTAATTTGTGTGGATTTTATGCGGCCTCTCTTTATCTTTGTGAGCTGTTTTTCAAACCTTTCTTACATCCTTAAAGTCTCTCGAAGCTTGCTCCCTTTTTTATTTGGGAGTTTTATTTGGGATTGGGAGACCTTGCGGTGGAATGACATGTTTTCTATCAGATGATACAATTTTCAGCCCTATAGATGGTTTTGTTTTTAAACACACATTATGTCAGGTTTTTGAAAGCTTTTGTCTGATTATAAAACATATGTATATAGAATTTTAATATCAGGATAGTTTAGTTTTAATCGGCGAATTCATAATATTTTGGAAACGTGAAATTGTCTATTCAATGTTTTGATGTATATTTTATAATTTGCCAAGTATTTAATAGTTTATATTCCCCAGTTCCCTTGATAAAGACTCACATCAAAACACGTCGGGAACACAACCAGTTCAGCCGTCTCTTGTTCGTTTCCTCAGAAGGCCTTGTTCATTTCTCCTGGCCCACACCTTTTCTCCTGACCACCCATCATTTCCAGCTTTTGCGGTTTTCCTTTCCTAAAAAGGTTGAAATGCCTCTCGGAAGGCTAATTTACTGGTACTAAGAGCTTGAGGCAAAAATACGTTGGTATTTTTGGCCCCGCCCCATCCCCCTGAGAGCTTTTCCCTCATGGAATTTGGCCCTTGGGGCCGAATGAACTTTAACATGAAGATGTTCATTTCCGAGCGACATTTCATGGCTTTCACCTCTCTCTCTCTCGCATATATTTCTGGCAAAGGTACAAGCCCCGTGAGAAGCTGAAAGTTAATTTTGGCACGCCGGAATTCTTGGCTCCTGAAGTGGTGAACTATGAGTTTGTGTCGTTCCCGACGGACATGTGGAGTGTAGGCGTCATAGCATACATGCTGTGAGTAAACCCTTCTGGAGCGAGGGCGGGTGGTAGTCAGGATAACAGTAGCTCTCACATAAGAGGAGCAGGTGGGATCTTGTAAGGCTGGAATGCAGAGGAATGTCGTAAAAGCCTGGAGCTGGTCTTTGCATTACCTTTGCTCTGGTACATTCTCCAGGATAGGAATGATGGTGGGGGTGGGTGGGTGAGGGAGAGAGAAGGGTACATAGTAAGGCTATGTATCACCCCAGGTCCGAATCCAGATCCTGAATAGAAGCAGACCGATTTGGCCTACCTCGGGCCGAATCTGAATCAGACCGAAGCAGTCTGGGGCAGATTGGATCATGCCCAAAGCGCCTCAAACTTCTTCGGCCTGATCAGGAATGATGTTGAGCCCCTGCCCCCCCCCCCCCCGGGCGGGACGTACCTGACCTGTCTGGCAGTCGCCTATCCTTGATGAGATCTGATGGCAGCTCTGCCGTTTCTTAGGTCTAATGTTGAAACTACGGCGGTCGTAAAGGATTTGAACACCTAGAGAGCTGGTTTGGGAACCCTGCTTCAACCCCAATTTTATTTATATCCTGCGGTGAATGGCAGTGAAATCCAAAGTAACAATTGAAACCCTTAAAAGGAAAGCAAGTAAAACACATTGAATAATTACTCAAAACAATCAGCAGTCGAAGCAATTGCAGCAAATTTACATGATAAGCCAGCTTATGAGACCAAAGCCCTGTCTGTATAAAAAGGACTTAACCTACCAGCAGAAGGCCATCAGAGTAGGGACTAGGTGGGCCTCCCTTGGTAAGGAGTTCCAGATGTTGAGAGCGGTCGCCGAGAAGGCCCTGCTTACCCCTGTTGGCTTTCCACGATTCCAAACTAGACCTGTAGAGAGGCTGCAGAGCCCTTTGGGAGCTCTTAAAGGCACTACAAAGCATAGGCGGGCTGGCAGATGACACGCGTGCAAAGAGGCACCGCCTACGAATACCGCTTTTGCTCCCTATTTTAGGGTCAGCGGCTTATCACCCTTCCTTGGCGAAACTGACACGGAGACCATGAACTATATTGTCAATTGCAGCTGGGATTTCGACGCGGAAGCCTTTGAGCAAGTGTCGGAAGAGGCGAAAGACTTTGTTTCCAGGCTCCTCATTAAGGAGAAAAGGTACAGCCCTTTGGTATCTGGTCTTGCAGCCTCCAGGTCTGGACGCTATCAGTGAGTCCATCCCAGGCTGCCAGAACCCTCTGTCCATTCAGCCATCTTTCCTCTTCTTATGAGTGCTCCATGCTTTTTTGGGGTGGGTGGGGAAAGGCAACGCATTGGCTGGCTGCACTCCATCTTCTTTGCATTTGCTGCTGATGCCCACCAGACCTTTATGCGTTGAAGTGATGGTGAGAATCAGATGTCTGCGTGCGCAGTGATATGCGCAAGACCCGTCTTTCCCCACTTGGTCCCCTCCAGATGTATTGGAGTACAATTCATACCATCCCCAGCCACTGTGGTCAATGGCTAAGCCTGGGTGTCCTATCATTTTAATGTAAAGATACGTAAGTTATTTTAAAGTTTTAATGGGTGTGTTTTTGTTTGGCTTTCTGATCAAAGAGTTGTTGTTCCATTTGCTTTTTAATTATGTTTTTTTTAATATGGGATCTGTGGTTTTTAACGTTGCGTACACTGCCCCGGGATCCTGTGGATGAAGAGCAGTTTATACATTTTAAAAGCAAGCCAAATAAATAAAAACACTATGACCTGGTTTTCATGATCGTTGCAGCCCACCAGGGCTAATAGTGACAACAGGTTGGCAATCCAAGCACCCGCCATGGTTTGTCGTCACATGCGAACCCAGCAACGGTGGGTTGTTGGTGTGGTTGACCACCCACTCAGAGCCGATGGGCTATTTTAGGGTTCCGTGCGGCTTGTGAACCACCTCAAACCCTCTCCAGCTTTCACCCATGCCAGCTTCTCACTACGTGTGGACGGGGCCTATATGTCCAATTTCGGTTGGTTCCCGAATAATTGGGTCAGCTGCCCATTCACAAATTGCTTTCCTTCTGCCCAAATCCTCCCAGCGGCCGGACGAGTGCAGCCAATTGCCTTAAACACGAATGGCTGACGGACCTGCCTGCCAAAGCCAAGAAATCCAAAGCTCGCTTGAAGTCTCAGCTGCTCCTGCAGCGTTATATGGCTCAGCGGAAATGGAAGGTACGTCCTGTGGGGGGCTTCCTTACTCTTTACTGGGCACAATTCAAGGCATTTGCTCAATGCATTGACTCTTCCCATATGTTCTCCAGTCACCTTAATGGAAAGGGGGAGATGCTTGGGGAACGGATCGTGGCCATCTGGGGGACCCTGGAAGGCCAAATTTGGCCCTGGCCCTGAAGCCCTGCACCTGTTCTAGATAGATCAAAAGAAGGACTTTTTCACAGTGTGCTCAAAGGACCACTATCATAGGTGGCTTTGAAATTTATTTATTTATTTATTTATTTTATTTATTACATTTTTATACCGCCCAATAGCCGAAGCTCTCTGGGTGGTTCACAAAAATTAAAACCACAATAAAACACCCAGCTGGTTAAAAACACAATTACGAAATACAGTATAAAAAGCGCAACCAGGATAAAACCACACAGCAAAAATGCTGGTGGAAAAGAACTGTCTCTTTGCCACCCTCACCGCCACAGAGTAGGCTCGATAGTGAGCTCTAACCCGTGTTCGATCAGACCCAGCACGAGTCTTCCTCCACCTGCGTTCTAGCCGTCTCCCCTCTTGCTTCATCGCCCTCAGCTCAGGTGTATACCAAGGAGCTGACCGGGCTCTGCTCAGAGGGAGAGGACACTTGGGCGCGATCGTGTCAACCGCCCGAGTCATCTCTGCATGTACACCAGCAGAATCCCTAATCTGTCTCGAGTACCCAACACACAGTACAAACACTCAAGATCAGCACTCGACTGAACAGGAAGCCTAGAGAGGGAGATTGTATTCCTATAGACCACGGCAACCCACCCCCTCCCCAGCCCTCGAGTCTGTGCTGGTGCTGCACCGAGTACCCAGGAGGGCAGAGCTGGGTGAGAGCAACCCCTCCCAGTTCCCCCACCCAGGTCTCAGTGATACATACCAGGTCAGCCCCCTCATCCACAATCAGATCATGGATGAGAGAGATTTTGTTTTGGACTGACCTGGCTGAAAGGCAAATTGATTAAGGATAAGGCTACTGTTGACTACTAGTCATGATGGTTCAGAACCTAGGAAGCTGCCTTCTACTGAGTCAGAGCATTGGTCCATCTAGCCTGGTGTTGTCGACACTGACTGGCAGCAGCTCTCCAGGTTTTCAGGCAGGATTCCTTTCCTCACCAAGCCTGGAGAAGCTGGGGATCAAACCTGGGACCTTCTGCATGCAAAGCATGTGCTTGATCACACTGAGCTATGGCCCCTCCCATGATGCCTCCAGCTTCAGAAGACCAGTTGCTGGGGAATGACAGGAGGAGAAAGCTATTGTTTTCATGACCCTGTGGGCTTCCCAGAGGTGTCTTCTTTCTGGTGGGCCACTGCAAGAAGCTGTATGCTGGACTAGATGGACTCTTGGTCTGAGCCAGCAGGGCTTTTCTTCTGGTCTTCTGAGACTCATCTAAAGTATTTTTATGCAGCTCCTCGGCCCAAAGAAAGGTTCCCAGAGCAGCTTACAATCCATCAGCAAAAGACAACCCCTGCATGCAGGCTTACAATCTAAAAAGACACAACATACAAGGAAAAGGGGAAGGGGAGGGAAAAGGAAAAAAAAAAAGATTCAGCAAGGCTGAATGGTAGAATGGCCCTGCTTCACCTCTTATTTCCTGGTGAAAGGAGGAAAGGAACCTCTCGTGCAAGCACTGAGTCATTACTGACTCTTGGAGGTACGCCAGCTTTCGCTGATGTTTTCTTGGCACGCCTTATAGCGGGGTGGTTTGCCGTTGCCTTCCCCCGCCGTTATTACCTTTCCCCCAGCTAACTGGGTACTCATTTTACCGACCTCGGGAGGATGGAAGGCTGAGTCGACCCGAGCTGGCTGCCTGAAACCAGCTTCCGCTGGGATCGAATTCAGGCCGTGGGGAGAGTTTCAGCTGCAGAAACTGCTGCTTTACCGCTCTGCGCCACACGAGGCTCATTATTTCCTGGTGAGGGCAGTCCAAATGGAGTTAATCCTTGATGTTCCCTTGGCCTGCTCCGGTCTTTCTTAAGCCGTGTCCATTCCACTGGACTTCTCCTGTATGGCAGTTGCTACCCCTTGGTGATTGGGCGGCTTTTGTCGCAGCATTGCAGGAACCACGGGGAAGGTTGTGATGGGTAAAACATGGGACTTTGTGCTGTGATAAAACCAGGAAGCTCATGTCTCCCCTAGGAGAGAACATAGTCACAATGAGAAAGGTCAAGATCGTGGCCGCTTTTCCTTTGACCACGTCAACACCTTGGATCCCCCCAATTGTTGTAATTAACGGCAGGCAGGGCAGCTGTGTAGACGTGGTGGGAAACACTGACGAGCAGGCAGAAAGAGCATTCTGAATGTGACATATGAGTACCGAGCTAGTCGATGGACTTCATGGGTTGAAAGAGGATATTTTATTTTTATTTACCATACTTTGAACTGCCCAATAACCGAAGTTTTCTGGGTGGTGTACAAGACATTGAAAGCATACGGTACTAATATTAAAACAAAAATAAATAAGAACAGCACAGGATAAAACAAAGGATATAAATGCGAAAGTAAATCAAAGATACCTTCATGCAGGGATCTAGAAGTCTCAGTGCCTGTGATCCTGCCATAAACCAGGGTTGGCAAATCTATTAGCTAGGTTCTAACCATTTCCTGGTTTGAAGCTCAGAACATCTTGGATAGCATCACAGCTAACTTAAGCATCTCATTGTTTCTCTTTTCTTTACAGAAACATTTCTACGCAGTTGCTGCTGCCAACAGGTTGAAGAGGTTCCAGAGTATGTCTGAGAATCCTGCATAACCTGTTGTGGAAGATGACTCAAAAGCAAAGGACTTGATGATTTTAGCGATTGGTCCACTCCCACCCATTTGACAATAAGATTTCTTCCGTCTTCTTCCGTCACATAGCTCACAAGTGTGAAAAGGTTTCTGCCTTCAAGCCTAATAGGATAGAAAGGGACTTCTTATAAGCAGAGAGAAACCAGCTCTGTTGTGTTACAAGTTATCACATGAAGGGGAAGCGGTAAAAAGCTTGAATTATGCCTCTTATGCCTTCATTTCTTGAATTATATGTTGATGATTAGCAATTACCTTTTCTGAGTGGGACTGGATTTCCTTTAAGAATATAATTCTGTTTTAGAATTGCAGGGTATGGAAGGAGACTTAAGTTAAAACAGAAAATTTTATAGCTCCAGGGCTGTGCTGAATATCTTCTAAGATTAGTCATTTTACTTTGGAAGTAGCACATTGGACTAGGGATAACCATCGCTTGGAAATCCGTCCATTTTGGGACTCAGCGGAACTCCACTGCTTGTCCAACTCAACTTGTATCTGCGAGCCAAGCCACGACTTTCCCCTGAACTCCGGGGACCTTTTCCAAAAAAATTCTTTTTGGGCTTGGGTGGGCGGTGTTGGGCCACAATTTGCGCAAACTGCAGTCGTACTTGGCAAATCCATTAACTCACTGCAGACAGAGTCAGGTCAGTTACCGGAAAACAGACTAAAGTCTGGGGACGGGCTGAGCCAACAAAAGGTCATCTGGCTCCACCCCCGCAAACGGATTCCTCTGACAACCCTGCATTAGACATGGCAGTTAACAGAAAGCATAGGGCAGTTAACAAAAACTTGCCTGGCTCCCTGACACCATAACGGATTTCTCGCACATCCCATTTTTGTACCCTTAGAATTAAGCATCGTGGTGCACATGCTCAGCCCAAGAATTCTTTTCAGTAAGAGAACTGAAAGTTCAGGAAGAGAATTTTCACACTCACTCTCACACAGATTCACATCTGGTTTCACCCTGAGTTTTCTTGAATAGAACAGTCTAATTTAGGGGAGGGGAAGTGCCTTTCAATTGTTACTATAGTTAAACTATTGGGAAATCTACCACGACATCTCTTAACAGTATATCCTGATCTATCATCTGCCTATCCACCCCTGGGTTAGACTGATCCAAAGTTATGCAAGATTGTGGCCGAATAGGGATTTGAACCCAGTTCAATTCACTCTTAGGCCACAGCTAGACCTAAGGTTTATCCTGGGATCATCCAAGGTTCGCCCCTGCCTGAGCACTGGATCCCGTGTGTGTCACCTAGATGAACAGGTTTGACCCCTGGACGATCCAGGGAGAAACCTTAGATCTAGCTATGCCCTAAGTCTAACAAACTAATCATTACACCACACTGGGCCTGTTCAGAAGACACCTTAAACCATGGCTTTAACCACGGTGGTTAAACCAGAAAGCCGGGCTGTGTGCAGAAGACACCTTAACTTTTGATATTTGCAAAACAAACGAGGCATGAAAATGTAGAAATAACAATATTTATTGGTGTCGAATGAATTGGTAGCAGGAACTTTAGAATTTGGATACAGATCTTAACACCCCGATTCCAAGCCTTGTATACGGAAGCAACTTCCACTGAAAACAAACGACACTTCGGAGGAAGTGCAGTTATGACTGAAGAAGAAATCAAACGTTCAAGACTGCCAAGGCTCAATTTTCAGAACATGGTCTGTAGCCCATTAGCTGTCTCACTGCAACAGGGGTCCAGGTTGCTTAGTGTCAGAGACTTCAATCTATTTCAAAGGGTGTCCACATAGCCATCAACAATGAAAACAGCGGCTTCTCCAGGGAATTCAACTTTCAGGGAAAGTTTCGGCAGTCTAGACTTCATGACTGAGATCGACCATCCAGTAGGACTGGCTTCTGCAGTTGTCAGAGAGACATCCCAGGGAGGAAGCACAGCCAATTCTCACAATCTTACCTTTGTAGTACAACACCCAACTGGGATGTGTCTTGTTAACCAGTGCTGTGACAAGGCATAAAAAGGATGCCGACATAAAAATAGGTTAAAAAGCTGGAAGGATTGTTTGTCGTTTGAACGCTCTCAGATCAAAAGCTGTCCCTTTGTGATTTAGCAGCGTTTTCTAGAATTCTCCTTTTCCATTCTTCATAATCTTCTTTTGCCTCAGTTTCACTTTTGGGACGCTTGCGAGGGGCCTCTGCTTCCGTCTCTATCGAGGGGGAGAAAATGCAGATGGTCTCTTAGGGTAATGATTTTTTTTTAAAAAAAATACCTCTCCTTAAGCTGATTGAGAACTTTCTCCATCCCTCCAGGGATATCGTAGACCTGTTTCTTCAAGTGGATATATGGAACAAACGTGGCAAATTTGTGACTTGAAAACCTTGCCACTAGAGCAAGCCATACGGACTAGCAACATGGATGTATAAGGAAGTGGATGTTTTATATGTATAGTCCAAAACATTAGGAGGGCATTAGGCTGGGAAGGTTGATCTTATTGTACTAAAAGCCACTCTGAAACAGCAAGGAGAGTTTTCATTTATTCCTTCTATCCTGGGAGCATTTTCTATGAGTAAGGGCCCAATCCTATGCTTTCTTAAACAGAAAGAAGTCCTACAACTCCCAGCATGCCTCCAAAGTCAGTCCAGTTAGACCTACCTTCTTCCTTTCCAAGAGTTTCAAGTAAGGTCTTCTGGGTTTTGGTGGCCTCCACCGTCAACTGGTCGCTTTCTCCTTCGGAAGAAGAGAACAATTCCCTTACTGCAGTTTAGGCTAATTTGGACTTCAAGTTTGCACATCGCTCAAAGCCAGGAATCCTGGCTTAATAAACCATGATACAAAGGAACAGCATGCTGATGTACGCCCCCCCCCCCCCCCCCGGTTCGCTCCTTGTTTTGCAAGAGCGGACAAACAAACCAAGATAGCTTGGTGTTGCGTCTGAACTTGGTATGACGGCTAAGCAGTGGTGGACAGTGCCCATTGTGGCTGTTGGGGCAGGGCATCTAAATGTAGGCGGAGCCAATGAGTTGCAGTAGGCGGAGTCACCCAGAGCATGAATTCAAAGCAGAGGGGAGGGGGGATTTGACCAAAAATCCCAGCTAAGTAGGGTGATCAAGGCAGGATCATAAGCTAGCTCTGAACAGGAGTTTAGAGGCATTTCTACCTTTTAGAACGAGGGAAAAAAAACTGCGCAAAAGCCAGGACATTACCAAACAATTGAAGGTTAGCAGAAAGGGGGCAGGGCCACCTGGGCTTGATTTACCCCACCCCTGGCTTATAAGGTACATTCTGGATCTCTGTGTGCTTCTCTCTCGCTGCCCACCCTGGAAACAGGGAATTGTGGATGCAAGGCACGAATTAAAAGTACATACGGCTGATCTGCTGGCTGATCTTCTGGAGCTGGCTGTGGAGACGGTCAAATATGGTCTTCTTCACGCCGGAGGCAGCTGCCATTTTGTTCTTATCCACTTTAATTTTCAAACATCTGTAACAGGAAGCCGATTGGCTTGTGAAAGGATCGTCCTGGACCCCACTTTAACCACACAGAAGATGCAACAGCCCCCCCCCCCCGACACACACAGGGGAATGGAGCGGACAGACCCTTCCCTCAGGCGGCTTTATGGCCGTGGGCATGCCTAGAGATGACAGCAGAGTGTCCAACTCTGACAGCTGCAGACGTTTGCTTGCTGCCTTTACTCTATTGAACTAAGGAATATTCCGACCTGTGCAAAACCAGGTCCGTTCGCTTATTGTTAATAACGGAGGGACAGCCTGGCCAACTCGCTGTGCAGACGAGGTGCAAGTCTCCACTTCCGGTTCCTATCCTGCAGGTGTAGGCAACCTGGTCCCCTCCCGAAGTTTTGGACTACAACTCCCATTAACCCCAACCAGCACAGCTAGAGAGTGATGGGAGTTGTAGTCTAAAATATGGAGACCGGCAGGAGACTTGCGATACTTATTTAAGCACAGGGAAGGCCCACATTGGGTCGTTATTGGACTTGCCTTCTTCCATCTCATGGAATGGTTCTAGGGTACAACGCTCCTCTGTCTAAACAGTCACACCTCACATCTAGTGTAGCATGAGTGACGTGCACAGATCAGGCCGTTCCATTGAAGTGAATGGGTAAGCTCAGGAAGCATCCCTGCTGGATTTCGACTTAAAGTCATTGGAGTACACCCACTGAAATCAATGGCATTTAAGCCCCACTGATTTCAATGGGTCTAATCTGAGGGAAGCTCAGAGGGTGGCAACAAGGGAGAGGGCCTTTTCTGTGGTGGCCCCCCAATTATGGAATGATCTCCCCAATGAGGCCTGCCTGGCGCCAACAATGGTATCTTTGTGGGGCCAGGTTAAAGGTTCTCTCTTTTCCCAGGCATTTAGCAATATGTGGTGAGCTTTACTCACCCTAGATTTGTTTTAAAGCTGTTTATAGTTGTTTAAAATGTATGTTTCAGGGTATGTTGTAGGTTTTTGTAGTTTTAAATTTTACATATTGTTTTTAAGTGTTTTAGTCTTATGTAAACCACCCAGAGAGCTTCGGCTATGGGGAGGTATACAAATGTAATAAATAATAATAGTAATAAATAATAAAGCAAACAAATCAGAACAGGGCCTCAAATACCTTAATAAACAAACAAACAGCATGGAAAAGTAAAGATGGCAAGCTAATTTACAAAACATGTTTTAGTTGTAACCTTCTTCTCTTCTGCCCCCAACACACACACACACACACACACACCCTGCCGGATATTTCGGCCAAAAAATTCTTTGGAGGAAAGGCACCCCCACGTGGCAAGATTGCAAATTACTAACTCCTGAAAACCTGGTGCTTTTCAGACTCATAGTTCAGGAATGGGCAGCCTGGGGCCTGCCAGATGTTGTCATACTCCAACTCCCATCACCCATATCCACTGCCCTGGCTGGTTGGGGATGATAGGAGTTGGAGTCCAATAACACCTGGTAGACCTCAGGCTTTCCACCCCTGCCACAGTTATTGTTTTAAGGGCCTTGAAGATGCTGCAAATGTTGGCCTTAATGCTCGGATTTGCTTATGGACAGAATGAGCTAATAAAGCAGTAAATGCCTCCTTATTCTCTCCCTGGCTTAAACTCTGGTTAGCTTGTCCATTGAAAAGGCTCATTAGCAGATTCTTTACTTAGAATAAGCCTGTACACGTGAACAAACCTCTATAGCCAACATGTCCCACTATCCATCTGTACTGTTCCCATACCACCAAAAATGAAACATATGTCCTCAAACTTTAATTATCGCTTGAAAATTGCCGATGGCCTTCGCAGACCGCTCAAGTTTTGCTCAACACCTCTTCTCGCTTAAATATGAAGGAAGACAAAATAATATTTTTTAAAAAATCAGCGCCGTATTATGAAAATCAGGGCCCCTAGGCCAAGCTGCTGAGAAGGGCTGCTTGAACCTGTAAATTTTTAGGGGGAAAATAGTGGGTAGAACCTGTACTATATTATGAAAATCAAGGCAGTATTCGCCTGTTTGAGAACCTGACCCTGAAAATGGTCAGGGTCAAAATGGCCTCAATCTCCGTCATCAGAAGAAAATTAAACAAGTGCAAATATTCTTGACAAGTCCTCAACTTCTCTGAGGTCATTCTGAATGGCACTTGCAGAGCACCGCTTGAGAATCTGTCTTCTAAACAAACCTCTTATTTCTTCCTGTTGCACACTTGGGTTTTTTCCTTCTTCCCCTAAAGTAAAATGAATACCAAGGACAACTCCTTCATACCACCACCAGCCCAACCACACCACAGACCTCGGACAACTTTACCTGCAAGCGGTAAACAACGCCGCAGTTGTGAATAAGGGTTTAGACAAATCTAGATCCGTTTGCTGAGCTTCCGGCAGACTGGATGCGTACCTGAAAAGGCAAACCCGCTTTCTGAAACTGCAGCCATTTTGATACCAATGTAGAGAGGCTCGAACAACGTAGTACAAATGTATCATCTTTATACGACAGGGATAAATCATGCCTGCGAATGTTCTACGATACATGAAACTTCCCATAATGTAATCTGGGTATGGAATTCTTCACCTGCCTAGCACTTTGCACACTTATAGTGAATTTATTCTCTGAGTGCTGATCATTATGCAGCCCAAAAGGGAACATCCCTGGTTTGGAGAAGTACAAAAACGTCTTTAAAGGCAAACTCCCCTCCCTTCCTTCCCCCCCCCCCCCAAATCAATCCTCAATGAGGATTGTCAGGATCTCTTCTCGATCATCCCAGAGTGCAGGACACGGAATAATGGGCTCAAGTTACAGGAAGCCAGATTCCGGCTGGACATCAGAAAAACTTCCTCATTGTTAGAGCAGTATGACAATGGAACCAGTTACCTAGGGAGGTTGTGGGCTCTCCCACACTAGAAGCCTTCAAGAGGCAGCTGGACAACCATCTGTCAGGTATGCTTTAGGGTGGATTCCTGCATTGAGTGGGGGTTGGACTCGATGGCCTTATAGGCCCCTTCCAACTCTACTGTTCTATGATTCTAGGACTGAGCGTGCCCAGTGGCTGTGGAATGCTCATGATTGGTGGCTACAGGAGAATGCCCTAGCAGACAGCGTGTCCGCCTCCCTGAACAGGATGAATACATATTGCAATCCTCTGTCGCAGATCTCCCTTGTATTTCATGGCAGCAAGGATGAAGTTGGGGCTATGCGATCTCCTTCAGAAATCCCTACCTCTGCAGTATTTTTGATGCCATGTTCACAGCTTCCAGGCAACAGAACTGAACGGCCAATTCTCGGATCCCGAGGTTGGAACGTACACCAAGCAGGCTTTCCAAGGACCTCAAACAGCTCTGGTACGTGGTCTTGCTCAAGCCAGACAGTTTCACTAAATAACTCTGGGGAGGAAAAGCAAATGAACACAGTTAACACAGTTTCTCCTCCCCATTTGTAAATTGCTGCTCACCTAGTCACCTGGGGCAAATAAGGATCTCCTCCAGGTGACCAGGTAGTGCAGTTCAATGAAAGGTGGTTTCAAATGGCCCATATAGGTATGTGTGGGTGGATACAAAGAATCTCGTGGGTGCACTTATTTACAAGGTTGGTTTCTGCTCAAAATGAGCGACTTGGATTGTACACAGTGATACGCCGGTCCTGTAATGCAGAGGAGTGGTTTTGGTATCAAAGAGAAAATGCTGGGTGTACAGCTTCCATAAGCTACTGAGTGTCCAAGAACAGAACCATGCGGAAGCGTCTTTCTGGGCCCACCGCAGCTAACCTACCGCCAGACTCCCTTAAAAAAAATCCCTGTAATTTTTTAGGAGCTAGCACCTATCTTAATTATCCTCAAGGCACCTGGGTCCAATATACATTAGATCAGAGGCAGACTGGGAAAAATAAAAGTGGCAGCAGGACAGGTTGCACCATGTCCTGCTTGTTCACAGTTGACCACTGTGTGAACAGAGTGCTAGAATAGATGGACCCTTGGTCTGATCCAGCTCTTCTTATGTTCTTAGAAGCACTTGGTCTTTCTGCTCCTCTTCTCAGAGCTGGGCTGCCCATCACTGGCCACCCTCTGTCCTTGCTGCTCAGCCCTCTGTCCCTTGGTAGGTACGGGAGACGGCTCTCCAGGGTGGTACAGGATGGTGGGCACCATGCCCAGGGCCCTCTCAAAACTGGCATTGGCCCTGCCAGCATCAGCTAAAGGCTTTCCCAACTTGGTGCCTTCTAGATGTGTTGGAATACAACTCCCAGCATCCCCAAACAGCATGCTTGGAGTTGTGCCTCAACACATCTGGTTAGGAAAGGCTGATCTACTATAGAGGTTGCCTGCATGGCAGGCTCACTATTTAGCTTTCTGGAAGGCATAAAGGAAAGTAGCGACTTGGCCAAAAAGTTTGTCACTATTTTTTATTTTTTAAAGAAAAGGTAAAATGTCAACATTCTGGAAATTCCATCGAACATCTGGATAACAGTATAAATGACTACATTCGCACAACACACTAACCCACACTTAGTAGAGTGTGAGTTGTTGTTATTGAACTGTGGGTTGTTTGTCAAACTGTGGGTTAGTGTGTTGTCTGAACCCAGGACATTTCCCATAGGTTGGCTTGTTAACCATGCAATGTGGCTTATTTCTCTTGAACAAGTCCCCTTTAGAACCCATGGTTTGTTGTTCAGGGCGGTTAACAAGCCCCCCTGCAGAAAATGTCCTGGGTTCAGACAACATGATAACCCATAGTTCAAGAAACAACCTACACTCAATCACTGAGATTTGAGTTAAGTGTTGTGCGTGTCTGCAGAGTGGGGAGAAGAGACTTGACAGGCTGTTTGGGGGTCCTGGGCTGCCCTGATGTTCCTAAGCATGCATTCCAATTGAACAGTGCCCCTCATCTGTTATCTGATCAGATTTTTTTTTTTTAAAAAAAAAGCAGGAATGATATAGGAATGGAGGAGAGGGGGAAGCCCACTGAAAAATATGTCTTTACTTTGTCGACCGGGTTCTTTGTGAAGGCAGCGGCCAAGTCGAGGCAGATCACAGCATTGCTTGTAGCGGTCATCTGAACCAGCAAGGTGGCACATTTCACTTGAGACAGACGCAGGTACTCTTCTGCTTTTCTGTTGACCCACACACACAAAAAGAGGGCATGGATGACCACTTTTCATAAAATACCATTTTTAGATTATGTTTCGAAGGTGTTTCTTTGTATTATTGAACTGATTCTTTTAGATGCATTTTGGGTTTACACCTGCTGGGGAATTCTGGGAGTTTAGGACTTTTTTCTGTTTAAACATGCATGGGATTGCACTCCTGTTATTTTTTTCTTTTCCTTCTCCATTCCTCCTTCCTTGTGCACTATGACTTTTTAAATTGTAAGCCTGCTGGCAGAGACTGACTTTTACTGAGCATACGTAAGTCACTCCACCCCCCCTTTTTTTTTGCAGTGGAGTGGGATAAAAATCCATAATTTAATTTTCACAAGAATGACAGCCAAATAGGTCTGCATGTTCAGTGGCACAGAACAACAATGGCTCTTGGAAGGTGCGTGTGCAGGACACAGTGTACACGCGGGAAGCTACTACTTTTCTTTCTGGGCCTCCTAGAAGCCTCTTGCTGGCCACTGTGGCTAACGGGATGTGAGGCTATTATTACTATTTATTTATATAGCACCAACAATGTACTTGGTGCTGTACAGAATATACAAATAAAACAGTGATACCCTGCCTAGAGGCTTACAGTCTAAAATCACATTAAAACATATGAAGGAGGGAAGGGGTTACACAAAACAGAAATAAGGGAATAATTGAACTATTGATCTAATAACTTCAAGGGTGTTTGGAAGAAAAATGAATGTTTGGGACTACAGGTCCCAGCATTCCTGACCATTGGCCACGCTAGGGTTGGGAGTCCAACAACATCTGGAAGGCTCCAGGTTGGAGATAGGTGTTATAACGCAAAGGAAGGGGAACCTGTTGCCGCTTTCTAGATACTTATTTTATTATTCAGATTTAGATTCCGCTTTCCACAAAAGTAGCTAAGCGGTGAACATAAAATATAATGACATAAAAACAACAATAATAACTATAACAAGGAGGAAGCAGCATCCAGGCACCTCTCCACCGTGCCTGGGTCCAGCTCCAGCTGAGAGCACCCCTCCCTCCTGCTGTCACCTGTAACTGCTGAACTTTCCAACTAAGATTGTAGTGCCTGAATTTGCTTTCCTTTTCCCCCTCCTCCTCCCTCCCAATCCCCTTTCCTTTTGTGTCATGTCTTTTAGATTGCAAGCCTGTGGGCAGGGACTGTCAAGAAATACTTTTGTAAGCCGCCGTGAGAGCCTTTTTTGGCTGAATGGCGGCATAAAAATCCTTAAATAAATAAATAAATAAATAAACAATAAGCACAACACAATACAATTAATCAACAATAAAAGTGCACACTGGGCGGTGGGCTACATACCATAAGTCACTGGGTCGAAAACTTGGGTAAAGTTGGTCTTCCACCATTCCTGATGGCTGGCTATGTTAGGCAAGGGCTGATGAGAGCTGGTAGCCCAACAACTTCTAGAGAGAGCCACACAGGTTCCCCCACCCCACCCCTGCGCAATAACGAATGAGATTAATGAATGGCGGTTCAGCAGCACCTCTTTCTCCACAGCAGCTAGAACCCCGAAGGCCAGGGGCAGCCTACCCCACAATGCTGAGGGGGCATGAGTTTCCCGGAAACATCTGGAAAGCCATATCGCACGTGTGTGTGTGTGTGTGTGTGTGTAAAAGAGGAGACTGGAGTAGACAGGCCCTTTGGCATGATACCAGGTATCTCCAACCTGGCGCCCTCCATATGTTCTGGACTTCAAGTCTCATTAGTCCCAGCCAATGCTCAAGAATGATGGGGGTTGTAGTCCAAAACATTGGGAGGGCGCCAAGTCGGGGGAAGGCGAGGCTGGCGCCCTCTGCATGGTGTTCTACGACTCTCATCACCCCCTGCCGGACGATGGGATTTGTAGTCCAAAACATGTGCAAGGCACCGGAAGGTGGACTGTTGTGCTGATGCCAAGCATGCATTGCAGTTGCAGCCTTACAAACCTCATGATAATAATAATAATAATAATCTGCTTCCTGCCCCGGTTTACCTGACCACTCCGGGCGCCGTGATGCCCAGCTTGGCGGCCAAGCGCTGGATCACTTCGCGCTCCATCGACTCGCCGACGTCGACTTCAGCGAACTCCCGCGCGCGTAGAACGTTGCGACATCCTCACTGGCTACAACCAGCCGCCGGCCACGCCCCTTTCGAACGTTCGCCTGCCCCTCCCGAACGTTGGCGCTTTCCCCGGCGTTCTGTCCCCGCCCACTCCAGTCAACAGCCTCTGCTCTGCTCTGCTCCCTCCCCCCTGCCCTTTCAGAACGTGACGTAGCCACGCTCTGCCTTCTTCTTATCGGAGGAAGGGAGAACATAATCCGCAAGGAAGAAAGTCTACATTCCTATTGGCCCAGCAGAACGTCCGTCGGAGCTCCGGGCGCCCAATGGCTGCCGGGTACGCTCGTTTCTTCCAATGAGGAGCGAGGGACGGAGACACAGGGAGGCGGGCTTCCGAGGGGGTCCCTGTGTCACATGACAGTGGTGGGAGGGGGCAGGCTGAGCAGGCGCCCGTCACGGAGGTCCTGGGGCTTGTTGGCAGCGCTGTTGCAGTGGGGGTAGCGCGGCCATGGTGAGTGACGCCGGGCTGTGGGGAGGGGGGAGCCGGGAGCCTTGCACGGGGAGGGGGTGGGTGGGCGGCTTGGGGCCTGCCCGGTGCATGCCGCCCGCGCTGCCCTGCTCTCTTCTCCTTCCAAGGAGCACAGGGTCTGGGCCTGCCCGGTGGCGGCTCCTCCTCCTCCTCTGAAAAGGAGGGGGGGAGAGAAGAAGTCGCCCAGGTGTGGCTCCCGGGAGGACGAAGAGCGCGAGCCGATGTAGGTCTACTCGGGAGTAAGCGACACGGGATCCTCTAGTAAAAGGCATCCCTGGGATCGTGCGCCCGCGTAAACGGGGCAGGAAGCGCCACGGAGGGCTCGACGCCCCGGGTCATTCGCCCCAGTACTCCAGGATCGGGCCGCTGGCTGCGTTCCTCTGCAGGGGTGGCGATACCTGGGCTAGAATCCAACCGAAGCCCTACTTAGAGTAGACCCGTTGAAATGAATGGGACTTAAGTTAGCCATGTTAATCTCACTTAAGTCCCATTCATTTCAACGGGTCTACTCTTGAGTAGGGCTTCAGTTGGATTCTACCCCTGTGTAGCCCGTCGGATGTTGCTGGGCTCTCAGGGTTGTATCCCCTGTTAGTTCTACTTAGAGTAGACTCATTTAAATGAATGGGACTAATATTGGATAAAACCCATTCAATAAAACCCTCAATTCCCATCGACCCCTGCCTGCATGGGGATGATGGGAGTTGGTAGCCCAACAACATCTGGAGTACAGCGCAGGTTCCTCAACCTCTGGATGAGAGAATTGGGGTTGTGCATTCCTCTGCACTGGTATGTATAGGCTTGTGTGATGAGCTTGCCTTCCTGCGCACGCTTAACCTATGAGCAAGCCCTGTTGAGTGACACAGGGCTTTCTTTTGAGCGAACATCTGTAGGTGTTTCTGCTGATCTATTCCTAAGTGCGCTCGTTTATTTAGGGCCAATCAGAAGCCCCAAAACATGAAATGAGGCCAATAACCCTTCTCCTACTGTTGCTGTCCCATGTTGCCTCTGAAATTAAAGGTAGGAACATAGGAAGCTACTGGGTTCACACAACATGACAACCCACACTCACAATTGAGTGTGGGTTGTCATTGAACCTTGGGTTGTTGAAACGTTGTGTTGTGTGAACCCAGCCGTGCTAACAAACCATGGGTTGTTAACCGCAAACAGCCCACACTTCAAAACCCAATAATAAACCATGGGTTCTCTCCATGGGTTGTTTGTGGTTAACAAACCACGGCTTGTTCGCGCAGCTGAGTTCACATAAGACAACAACCCACATTTTCAATGACTGTAGGTTGTTGTGTTATGTGAACCCAGTCACTAAGTCCATCTCGCCCAGTATTGTCAACACTGACTGGCAGTGGCTCTCCGGGATTACAGGGCAGGAGTTTTTCCATCCTACCTGGAGATGCTGCGGATTGAACCTAGGGCCTTTTGCATGCAGATGTTCTAACACTGAGCTGCCACCCCTAAGTTGCATAAAGAGGCAGCATGTAGCCATCATGATCAGCATGGGGAACAGAAGCAGGATGTGCATAGCGGGGCAGATTGGCTGAGTGCACCAGAATACAGCTTGTTCACATTAAGGCAGAAAATTATCATTGTGTCCAAACATGGCCAGTCTCTGCTGTGCATTCTTGGAAGAAAACTTCCAGGGTAGTTGCCTATGCATGACCTCAGTGACACTTCCCATCTCTTCTGCGTCTGTTTTCTTTCCTTCCTCTTTCAGTATTCTCTCCATAGCCTGGCAGATAATATGAACAACTTCCAATCCCAGCCTGGTACTGTCTAGATCTGTCGGACTGCAACACCCACCCTGGCAGGGGATGATGGGAGCTGTAGTCCAAGGCATCTGGAGGATTGCATCTTAGGGCCGTCTGTCCTAGCTCATTTCCATAGATCTCTTCGGCAAAAGTCTTGCTTTGATTTGAGTGGCTGAGTTTTGAAAGTCGGGGGTTTTGCACACACGGACCCACGTGTGAAGGAGAGGGACAAACTGGATTCAAATCCAGGATAACAGAAATGGCTCTGAATTATTTCATCCTGTTAGACAGCCCTTCACACCACAAAAGCGATCCAGAGTCTTCTATCTGTAGAATCATATGTGATTCTAGATGTAAGCAGCTGAGAAATAATATTACGACAATAAGGTTGCACCAAGCATTGGGTATTTCAGCAGTCAAATATTGCGCCAGTGTTTTGAAAGCTGTGACTTTTGTAGAACAACAGTAGGACTAGTGTGATCATCAACAGCATTCCTACCTATGCTAACGGCAAAAGCAAATTAAGGATAGCAAGTTTAGACAGAAATAGCCCTACAATTCCGAGCATAGCTGTCTGGGGAATGCTGGGATTTGTAGTATTTTTTTTCTGCCTAAAGAGGCATAGGACTCCGCCCTTAATTACTTTTGTCGTTTTATAATTTTTGGATGGGCAGAAGGCAGATCAGGATTTACAGGTAGGTTTCTGACTGGCAGTAGAGGGGTAAGGATTTCAGACACCCAGTTGTTTTAATAGTAGCAGCAACAAAACGACTTCCTGCCCTCATCCTGAATGATAGTGCTGGAAATGGAGTAAGCAGGAGTAGAGTTTTGCAAGGCAGAAATGTGATCTCTGTTCAGTTCTGGTTCTCAAAACAAATTCCTGGGCTCAGACGTCTTTCATTGCAAGTCTGTGACTTTTTTGCACTGAGTTCTGGTTGGTGGATCTCGTGGTTCTAGTAAAAAAGAAAGTAGATTTCCCCCAGGCCTGATGTCTGATCCCTGTTTTACTTAGGGCACAATCCTATGCACGTTTAGCATGCTGGGAGTTGTAGTACTTATTTTTCTGTATAAACATGCATGGGACTGCACCTTTAAACACTTAAAGAAAGACTAAAACTTTAGTTAAGGTTTATATAAATGCATTGAACTGTCCTTTTTGGGTCTTAACTTGGAACGCCAAGATCAGTCTAGAGATATAGGGAAAAATAAAAACAGAAATAAATCAAAGTAACAGCAGCTACTAAAACAAGTGATTTTTACAAGGCAGTGATAAAGGTAAGTGGCCACCTAAGTAGTGATAGTCTTTGCTTCAGGGAATATTTGACCAGCATGTCAGCCTCAGGTAGCATCTTTGGTCATTTATAGAACAGTGAGCAGCTCTTCAATAAACGTCTTTGGAAAAACTAGAGTGTCCTTCCCCAACCTAGTGTCCACTGGTTGTTTTTGGACTACAACTTCCATCACCCTGAACCAGCATGGTCATTGGTGGGGTATGTGATGGGAGTTGTGGTCCAAAATATCTGGAGGTCACTAAGTCGGGAAGGCTGAGCTAGAGAAAGTCATTTTGCAGTGCGGCACTGCAATGGATCCATGGCTGGGTTAGCAGTATGAAAAGCAATAGGAAAAATATAGGCTGTAACATACTACTCTAGAGCACTTCGGCCCTCCAGTTGTTGCTGGAATCCCAACTACCATCACCCCTAGCCAACAGGGCCAATGGTCGGGGATAATAGGAAGTGGAGTCCCAACAACATCTGAAGGGTGGACAAGATGTGGATCTCATGCAGCTCCTCCCCCCCCCAACTGCTCCCCAAAGTATCACCTGCATGGCACCGAATTTGGCAGTATGGCGGCAGTGGCAAACAGATGTGTGTTCCCTTTAAAACAAGGCATGCAGTGAGTGTGGCAAATCACACTCAGGAGCGATTTAAAACGAGCACGCTGGCTGAATGTCTTATTTTAAAGCGGAAATGCAGATTTTTTGCTCTTGCTGCTGTGGGGTGTTTGTGTGGCCCTGGGTAGCGTTCGGGGGGGGGGAATTGTGTTCCCCCCAGCCCCTTTGATGTTGCCCAACTCTACTCTAGTGTCACAAACTCTTGTGTATGCGAGAGCTTGTGCAAACAGAGGGAATCCTTTGGATTTGGGGTCACTGTGATGGAAATGGCCCTGGCACAATCGGAAGAGGCCTGCAAATCTGTAAGGAATGGAAATTTGGAAGGCTAGAAGTGCGAGCATGCAGGCTGGGGAGGGGGCGGAATGCTATTGGCCACCAGAGTTCACTCTTTGTGCAGAATGTAAAGGTGAATAGTAGGAATTGTGTAAGGAAAGTGCAGATAATTGAAATAATTACATATTCTTCCTCCGTTTCTCCCTTTGGTTGTTCTTCTTTGTCTGTTTTAGATTGCAAGCCCAGTGTGGGGTAGGGACCTGTCAGACCTGTTCTTCTTAAAGCGCCATTTGCATAGATCGTGCTGGATTCATAAAATAGTAAAGAGGCATACAATTTCCTGCTGGGTCCTTCTCTAGAGAAGAAAAGGAAAAAGTGGCACTTATTGGTTTGGTGCCAATAAGTACCACTTTGGCAAAGTTCTTAAAGTATATTAATAGTGATGGAGTCTGTGCTTATGGGGAGGGGGTGGATTCGAGATAGATGGAGGGGGATATGTGGAACTCTCTGCAAGCTCAGAAAATGTAGGCAAGTTGCATTCAGATTCACATTTGATTCTGGGAGGTGCAAATGGGGCAATCGCGCATTGAAATGCAAACCCCATGGATTTCTCATCCTTACACGAGAACTGCCGTTACTGATGAGGAATCAACTTATGGAATTTGCTGCCTTGAGATGTCCTGATGGGAGTTCAGCTCAGATGGCTTTAAAAAGGGCTTAGACAAATTCAGGGAGGATGACAATTCAGTCAGTGGCTATTTAGCCACATTGAAACCAGCACAGCCAAAGAGGTGGTGTCCCAGTTAGGGGCGCTGGAGAAATTCGAGACGGACTAAAATGAGTTTGGGTTTCTGAGAATCCGACCTGCAGGCTGGCTATGCTAAATCTGTGGACTTTCAGGTGGGTTTTTTTTTTTTTTACTTCCCTGAAATTTACGCAAATTCATTCACAGGAAAATATGCAAGTTTCCGCTGAGACGTACTGTGTGCCATGATGGGAAATACATGTGGGAAAACCCAAATGGACTGGGGAACGTAGGCTAAATGTTATGTACGAAAGCCAAAGTATTTTTGTTGCGAAGTTTCTCGTGGAATTATTTGCATATTTTTCCGCATGACGGGTAAAAGAATTTGGAATCTGTCTAAGGACGGACGCCGGAACGAATGATACTGCACAGTCCACGAAATACACACGGGATGGATTTCACAAAATCTGGATATCCTTAGTACCATTGCATGTGTTGCTGGAGAGCAGCAAAATCTGAGAGCCGTTGCCATCCTTGTGGGCTTCCTAGAGGCAGCTGATTGGCCGTTGGAGGAAGCAGGGTGCCAATAGGGAGGCAGGGAACAGGAACTAGGCGGAGCTTTGAGCTGCTCTAGAAAGGGCTGCTCTCGGTGTTAGAATAGCCAGTTTTTCTCCTGTTTTCCAGCCGACTACACAGCAGTCTCCTCAAGATGAGCAAGAGAAGCTCTTGGATGAAGCCATTCAGGCTGTCAAAGTCCAGTCTTTCCAAATGAAGCGATGCTTGGTAAGTGGACCTCGGTTCCTTTTATCCTGGCTCCCTTTTTTTGTTTTGCACTGGTCATGATTGGTTTTGCTTGTTTATATGCACCTCAGTAGCTCCTTTAGACTTCTGACTGGTTGAGACTGAATCCTGAAGTGGATTTGCTGCCCCACTGACAATGGAGCCACCAGCCCCCACTGGCTAGACCCAGACTTAGTCATACTTGGAGAGGACCCATTGAACTCAATGGGACTACAATTAGACCTGACTAAGCTAAGTCTCGTTGGGTCTGTTCAGGCAACACGCTAAGCCATGGTTAGGCCACTAAGCCTTTTGTAGCAAATAGGGTTTAAACCATGGTTATGTAGCCACCATGGTTAGGAATGAGTCACATGGTACGCTAAGCCATGGTTCACACGACACACTAAGCCATAATGTTTAGCTCAAAGTGCTTAACCAGGTCATCTGAACAGGGTCATTGATTGCAGTGGGTCTACTCTAAGCATAATTAAGTCTGGCTCCAACCCATTGTCTTTTCCATTGCTGCGGTTTTATTTTGGCTTTTGTGCGAAATGGCTTCCGACTTTATTGCTGTAAAACTGCCTCTTGAGTGCTTGTTCAAAATGATGGCCTAGCGAGCTTTATAGATGGATATTTGGGGATGCTTGAAACGTGAATTAGACGCCAGTTGCATTTAAAAGGAAGCGAACTCCAAACCTCTGATGCTTCCTAAAAGTTACTGAGAGTTAATAACTGTTAGCATGTACGTATCTCCTATACTAAGGCGCTGAAATCAGACACGCAACCAGTAATCTTAATTTTTATTTTTCATGCATTTTGTAGGACAAAAACAAGCTGATGGATGCCTTAAAACACGCCTCAAACATGCTTGGTGAGCTACGGACCTCCATGTTGTCTCCGAAGAGCTATTACGAGCTCTGTATCCTCTTGAGGCAGGATGAATCTTGCTGCTGCGTGATCCTATAGTTCAGGGTTGGGGAACCTCAGGCATATGGGGACAAATCCATCCCAACTGGGGTCTCAACCCAACCATCCGGGTTTCCCCAGATGGCTACACCATCTATCCCCTGAATGCCTCTCATTTGGTGGTTTTCAAATGTGCCCACTGGCATGAGCCAAAGGTGCATGTTTTCTTGAGCCACTTGCAGTGGGAGTGTTTGGGCAGTGAACAGAGGTGCACTGATTGTAGATAGTGGGCCTGTTTCAGACAACATGCTAAACTATGGTTAGGCCGTGAACCCTTTTGCAGCAAATGGTTATCGAGCATGTTTAAAACGTGGTTATGCGGCCACCATGGTTAGGAACGGTTCACAGGAGATGCTGAGTCATAGTTCTGACAAGATGCTAAGCCATAATGTTTAGCTCAAAATGCTTAATCACTGTGGCTTAGCGTGTCGCCTGAGCAGGGCCAGTTAGCTGGCGTTCTGGGGGAACTCTGGCTTACTATGCCATGCAGGCAAGGTCTGCGTCTTTTGCATCTGGTTTATGAATCTTGGAAGTATAGTAAAACAACAACAGCAACCTCACAGATCATAGAATCATAGAATAGCAGAGTTGGAAGGGGCCTAAAGGAACATCGAGTCCAACCCCCTGCTCAGTGCAGGGATCCACCCTAAAGCATCCCTGACAGATGGTAGTCCAGCTGCCTCTTGAATGCCTCTAGGGTGGGAGAGCCCACAACTTCCCTAGGTAACTGATTCCATTGGCGTACTGCTCTAACAGTCAGGAAGTTCTTCCTGATGTCCAGCTGGAATCTGGCTTCTTTTAACTTGAGCCCATTATTCCGTGTCCTGTACTCTGGGAGGATCGAGAAGAGATCCTGGCCCTCCTCTGTGACAACCTTTCAAGTATTTGAAGAGTGCTATCATGTCTCCCCTCAACCTTCTCTTCTCCAGGCTAAACATGCCCAGCTCTTTCAGTCTCTCTACATAGGGCTTTTTTTCCAGACCCCTGATCATCCTGGTTGCCCTCCTCTAAACACCCTCCAGTTGTCTGCATCCTTCTTGAATTGTGGAGCCCAGAACTGGATGCAGTACTCAAGATGAGACCTAACCAGGGCGGAATAGATCTTGCAAGCTTGAACCGCTGCTCTGCAGTAGTGCCGCCGGTGCATAGTAGCTTTGCATGTTGCGGTACTCAAGCCAGAAAGGGGATAATGGGTAATGGAATGAGCAAGCACATGTACAAATGGGTGAGACACATTTTGGAAATGTAGTGTTCCCTCTCCTTCCTAAGGGTACCGGCTGTGCAAGGTACAAAATGATGCATGGTGTGAGAAAGTGGCTAGGGAGACATTTTTCTCCCTCTCTCATAATACTAGAACCCAATGGGTGGTGGGAGTTTCAGGGCAGATAAAAGGAAGGACTTCTAGTTAAACGATGGAATTTGCTACCACAAGGTGTAGCGGCGGCCACCAATTTGGATGGCTTTAAAGGGGGTTGGATAAATCACTGGAGGAAAAGGCTATCAATGGCTGCCAGTCTTGATGGCTATATGTTACCTCCACTATCAAAGGCCTGTGCACAGTAGTTGGTGTGGAAGATGGGATGGTGCGGTTACACTCGCGGCCTAATTGGGGTTTTCCCACAGGCATCTGGTTGGACACTGTGTGAACACAATGTTGGGCGACAGAGACCCTTGGCCTGATCCAGCAGGGCTCTTCATATGTTTGTTCACAGAGCCTCCATCCCAAAGTTTGATCTTGCACACGCTCCCTCCTGCACCCCTTTCAAAGCTCGCTGTCGGCATCTATCAGCAGGCCTGATCTCAAAGTCTGCCATTCATTCTTTTGCCTAGTTATCGCTGCTTAATCTTTCTGCCATCCGAAATGTCGACTCCATTCCCTTGCTGTTTTCACCAGCCGCTTTAGATACTGTGCTCTTCTAAGCTGTTGTCGTGTTTCTCAAAACCTCCCGCCTTCTTGGGAGACAATAACGAGGCCTGCTAAGTAATCCGCAAAGCTTTATTCAAGCATTAAACATCTCTTCCCACCTGAAGAGAATCTAACCTCTAGGAACTTTCCCCCTAGGCAAAACTTTGCAAACGAAGCGAGACCATTGTCCTTTCAAGAAGAATGGAAAACCCTTTCCGAAGAGGCGTTAACTTCATAGAGACTAGTTCTGAGGCAGCTTCTGACGGGATGCCAACCGGGCTGACTTTCTCTTGCCTTCCTTTAGCTAGGGTGACCATATGAAAAGGAGGACAGGGCTCCTGTATCTTTAATAGTTGCATAGAAAAGGAAATTTCAGCAGATGTCATTTGTATATATGGAGAAATTCTCTTTTCATCACCACAGTTAAAGCTGCAGGAGCTATACTAGAGTGAGCAGATTTAAAGGAGGGCAGGGCACCTGCAGCTTTAACTGCTGCGATGAAGAGGAAATTTCCCCAGGTGTGACATGCATACAAATGACAGCTGCTGAAACACCCTTTTCTATGCAACTGTTAAAGATACAGGAGACCTGTCCTCTTTTTCATATGGTTACCATACTTTAGCTCCACCTGTGTTAGTCTATGGTGTGCTCTAGGATCGACTAACCTCTCCATGCTCTTAGCCTCAGAAGAATGTTGGCTTGCCACTGACTGTGTATTATTTGCCCTTGACGAGATAAGCTCTGGAGAGGGTTCACTCCCAGCTGGTGAAGGGCCCGTGAGAGCTTTCTCCCCCACTGGTACAGGCTGGCCTGTTTTTGGCGCCGACTCCTCAACTTCAGAATCTGATTCTGATTGATCACCTGAAACACCTTCTTTCAACCCAGGGGGAGCAGGGCTAGACATGACAGCTATTGATTTCCATCTGGTGTTGCTGGGCGGTGACGCTCTCTTACTCGCACGATATCTTTGCGTTGCTCCCGTCTTCATCCTTAATCTCAAGGAAAAAAGACATGGCCATTTCCGACGAGCTGCAGTACCTAGAGGTGTATCTGACAGACGAATTTGCCAAGGGAAGAAAAGTGGCGGATCTCTACGAGTTGGTTCAGTATGCTGGAAACATCATCCCGCGGCTGTAAGTAAATCTGAATCTCTTGTGAAATCTACTTCAGTTACGGTGCTTGGGTGGTGCTCTTTTGGCTACATATGCATCGGCACTCCCAGCCTAAACATTGGAAATAAAAGGAATGATGCTTGACTCTTTTTTTAAACTGGAGCATCCTTAACGCTGTCTCTGTCTCTTCTCAGCTATTTGCTAATCACTGTTGGGGTTGTCTACGTGAGGTCCTTCCCTCAGTCCAGGAAGGATATCTTAAAAGATCTGGTAGAAATGTGTCGGGGGGTCCAGCACCCTCTAAGGGGCCTGTTTCTTCGCAACTACCTCCTCCAGTGCACCCGGAACATCCTGCCTGATGATGGAGAGCCGACAGAGTAAGTCACCTGACGGGGTGAAGGCAGAACTTTCAGAACTGTGTTGCACACAGTTGGGTGTAGGCAATGGAGCAGAGCTGCCTAATCCCTGGGCCTGGTCTGAAGGCATGGGATGCTGCAACCTTCATGAAGCTAAGCGGGTCTAGGCCTGGTCAGTGCCTGGAAGGGCGACTACCTGGGAACCCTGTGTACATTTATGCACCGCTTACCCTATTTTAAAAATATCTCTAAGCAGTTTACAAGAAAATGAAATCTATTACTTTGTACAGCACCAAGTACATTGTTGGTGCTATATAAATTAATAATAATAATAATAATAATAATAATAATAATAATAATAATAATAATAATAAAAAATACATTGTGATGCACATTAAAGTGCAATTAAAATACGCAGTGATTGCTATAGCGTTTATATAAAACATTAATAAAAACAGTAGAACCAAAACAACACTATAGTTACAAAAAGTCTAGGTAGCACACTCAGTCAGGGAAGGCTGGGGTAAAGAAATGGGTCTTGAATTGGCACCTAAAACATGCGACTGTTGACACAGACCTCCCGTCTGCCACCACTTATTATGGGGCGACACAGGCTCTGAACACCAGACCCGGCCGAGGCTACTCCCTGCTCAAGCCAAGCACCACCACTTGATACGCCTGAGGCAAGGGATAAAGCCCACCTTCCTCCAAACTATGTGGAGAAAGGGGTTTAAAATGGAGAAGGATTTTAATATATATAATATAATGCGCTGTGAGTTATATCTGCTTAGGTGAATGATTGTCAGAGTGGGTGCTGAATGTGTAAACTTAAGATGATAAATGCCAAACAGACACGTGGGATTTTTGTGGTAGTTTTAAAACAAACAATCAAAATTTATTTTTAAAAGTTCATAAGCTTTGTTTCAAATAACAACATTTAAAAACCTTTTTGAAACCTTCCATACAATCCGGTCACTCTCACATTCGCGCTTTCCTTTTTCTCACACTATCACTCTTGAACTTTCTTTATTATCAGTATTGATTAATATACTTCCACTACGTGCACACCAAACTCTAAAGACACCACTCACTACACTGACTCTCAAATTTCCCAGAACTTAAGTACCATAAATACAGAGAGCACTACAGACTCTAAGAGTATCTAACAAGTCTTCCTGAAAAGGTTTCCTGAAAAGGAGAAGAACTCTCCATCCCCTGAGTCATTCCCTTATATATCACTCCTCCCCACTCCCAAGACATTCTAACTCCGCCCACTCAGGCCAACATTCTACAAACCACAGACTTACAAACTGTAGACATATATTTGGAATTGACTTGTGGGGTGTAATGCCACAAGCGCACTCAGTCAGGGAAGGCTGGGGTAAAGAAATGGGTCTTGAATTGGCACCTAAAACATGCGACTGTTGACATTGTGGTGTAGTGGCTAAAGTGTTGGACTGGGAGCCGGGAGATCCAGGTTCTAGTCCCCACTCGGCCATGGAAACCCACTGGGTGATTTTGGGCCAGTCACAGACTCTCAGCCCAACCTACCTCACAGGGTTGTTGTGAGGATAACATGGAGAGGAGGAGGAGGAGGATTATGTACGCCGCCTTGGGTTCCTTGGAGGAAAAAAGGTGGGATATAAATAAATAAGTTTCCCGAATACCATTCCGTAAAGGGGTGCCACCACAGAGAAGGGCAGCGTCTGGGTTGCTGCGAGGTGGCAGCCTGCGGGTCCGGGTACAACCAGCAAGGCTTCCTCTGATGATCTTATTGATTGCACAGGTGTATATTGTGGAAGGCGATCTCCCAGGTAACCTGGTCCCAAGCTGTTCGGGGCTTTATATGCCAACAGCAAGACCTTGTACTTGGCTCGGTAGCTAATAGGCAGCCAGTGCAGTTGCTTCAACGCCGGTGTAACTATGTGCACGGCGAGGACACTCCGCTCAGCATCCTGGCTGCTACATTCTGTATTAGTTGCAGTTTCTGGGCCAAGAACAAGGATAGCCCCACATGAAGGGCATTGCAGTAATCCAAACGTGAGGTTACCAGTGCATGGACTTGTGTTGAGTTGGGTTCTGGTTCTGCCAGGTCCAAGTCATCAATCATGTTCTTTTGGTTACCAAGATGAAACGAGCCGCTTGTGTCAAAAAAAGATGACCATTTATTGTTGGAAAATGGATGCAGGATAGATACATGCAAAGGAAGTTAGCACCTCCTTCCAACTAATCATTCGCTCATCTCTGGGTGTCTATCGGGGGCCTCGCGACAGACGGAAGCTGCCCCTTTGAGCCCCAGCGGGTTCTCCGAGCCTTGCTTCAGGAAGACCCGCGCAACTGGCCTTGATCCGCATCCTGAAAATCCCCCCCCCCCGGCTTTGTGTACCTAAGAAGCCAGTGTTTGTTCTTGTTGACCTGCAGTGAAGAAACCACGGGGGACATCAGTGACTCCATGGACTTCGTGCTGCTGAACTTTGCCGAGATGAACAAGCTCTGGGTGCGAATGCAGCACCAAGGCCACAGTCGGGACCGCGAGAAGAGGGAACGCGAGAGGCAGGAGCTGAGGATCCTGGTGGGGACCAACTTGGTGCGTCTCAGTCAGCTGGAAGGCGTCAACGTGGAGAGATACAAGCAGGTGAGGCGGTGTCATGAGTTCGACTTCCTTCTGTATTTGCCAGACGGTTGGTCCAGCTTGTTGCAGCCGTAAAAAACGAGTTGCCTGGTTTCCTACCCTACAGCTTAGGTCAGGGGTGGGGAACCTCAGACTTGGGGGCCAAACTTGGCCCTAGATCGCCACACCTCTCCTCCCCTGGCATTTGAGCAGCTTCTTCCTCGTTCTAAAAGGTTGAAATGTCTCTCCGAAGGCTTAATTACTGACAGTAAGAAGATTAAGACAACACACTAGTATTGTTGGCGTTTTGGCCTCGCCCCTTTTACATCTGGC
The DNA here is from genome assembly GCF_023053635.1 of Elgaria multicarinata webbii. NCBI lineage: Eukaryota > Metazoa > Chordata > Lepidosauria > Squamata > Anguidae > Elgaria > Elgaria multicarinata. The sequence continues at coordinate 12,997,418 of NC_086184.1, forward strand.
CCCGCCCACTGCTGGAACGCAGCCCCCGAGAACACCTCAGGAATTGAATTTGGCCCGCGAGCCGAAAGGCGTCCCCCACCTCTGCTTTAGGTAGAGAATCAGTTTCCGAGGCTCACGCGGGTCAACGTGCAAAGGCTGCGAGAGAGGAAACCTGATGCAAACCTCTCTTTTCCTGTTCCCAGATCGTCTTGACTGGCATATTGGAGCAAGTTGTAAACTGCAGGGATGCGTTAGCTCAGGAGTACCTTATGGAATGTATCATACAGGTAAGCCTTGGTGAACCTGGGTGGCGGTAAGGAGCGACTTGCAGCCTGTCACGTCCTCTAGACACTCTGCTCCAAGTCGCACCCTGAGCCTTTGGTTGAGGAAACTGGATGCAGTGAGGTGGGGTGATGGGGGAGCTCCCCTCGGTTCAGAATTAGCTCATAATTACTGATCTTTTTAGCAAGTATTGGGGTGGGGGGAATGTGTCTCTTCGGAGAGTTCTCTCCTGCTTATACTATGGCGGCACACCCTTGATGCCCTGGGAGAACATAATATCCAGTCCCAGTTACAGCAGAGAGCTTTCTTGGAAACTCAAGTATCGCATCCCTTCCTCTTTCCCTACCCCAAACATACGGGGTAAAATCCAATGTAAGTCCTACTTAGAATAGACCTAATGAAACAAGTGAGACTTAAGTTAGTCATGTCTGTTAAGCCCCATTAATTTTAATGGGTCTGCTCTCAGTAGCACTTACGTTGGATTTTAGCCATTGAGAACAAGAGAGGGTTTTAGGGACAACTGTAAGTATTTGGAGCACTTACTGGTGTGGTTACTGCAAAAGGGAGCCGGGAAAAGCGGGGCTGGGGGAAGAGCATAAATCTTCCCATTCTTGAGTAGAGTCAAGAAAGTGTTGAATGGAAGCAGGACACTAACACTTCACAGTTCAACACTTAAAACTTGGAGGATATATTGGGAGATACCACTTCCTTCTCTTGATCTTTCCCCCCTTTTTGTGACTAGTCAGTATCAACAGTGCCCAAAGTAGCCTATATGCAGTCTTGCCTTGTCAATTTCCTTGTATGTTTCCTGCTGAAACTTACAAGGAAACAGACAAGGCAAGGCTGTACAAATCAGACAGCTGTAAGTCTGCAGTTGTGCACCTCTGAATGGCTGCTGCTGCTAACAACAACAACAACAACACAAACTCATTTGCGCAAATTTCTGGGGCAGTTTTTTTTTTTAAAGCCAGGGAACGAAAATAGGAGTTGCAATAGGACTGGGGAAGGGGATGGGACAGGCAGACAACGCAGGTTCAGCTGGGATACTGGGTGGAGATCCAAGGGAAAAGGGGAGGAGAACAACCCATGGTGAGACTGATGGTCTGTCTGTTTGTGAACAACCCATACTGCTTATGTGGCTTATTCACAGGGCTGGTTGTCGTGCCATGTGACCACGGCCAGTGAGTCTGAACGCTTTCTAAGCATTCGTGCAAGGAAATGTTTTCAGATTGGAAAAGCAAACTCCTTCCTCGCCTAATCTTAGAATCTGCTTGGTAATCATTTCCAAGCTGTCAACATTCCTCGGATGACTAAAACTGGAATGTGGGACAGGCCGCCAGTATATATATCTTCCTTTGGAATAATTATTTCCAAAGCTGGATGGTCTTGAGCAAGCCCCTGTTTCTCCTCCAGGGATCTTTCCCTAGTCCTTCATGAAATTGGGGAAGATGGCGGCCTCAGTGAGGAGGAAGAAGCAGGAGTGTAACCATTGCTAAAAAGACTCAAGAGCCTGTTGATCAATGGTTCTCCGGGGTTTTCATTGCATAACAACTGCAAATGTGTGTGTGTGTGTATGCGTGTGTGTGTGCAAAGGTGGGGAGCTGTTGGCTGAATCCATCCCTACAAGTGACTTCCTTTTTCTGCCATATCTAGGTCTTCCCAGATGAATTTCACCTCCAGACCTTGAATCCTTTTCTACGAGCATGTGCAGAGTTACACCAAAACGTGAATGTGAAAAATATCATTATTGCTTTAATTGACAGGTGTGTGATGAATATCTGCAGGTGTGAGAGGGAGGGGAAATCCGTAGGCTTTTTCAAAGAGGGGGAGGAAAACTGCATAGACTTACTTTTTTCCTATTCCAAATGACCTCGATTATTCAGTTATCTTAAGCTAAAAATGTGTTTCTGATGCAATTCCCCCCACCCATTGGTGGAGCTCCTGTGATGTCACAGAATGCACATGAACCTTGTTGTTTCGACAGAGTGGAAGTGTTAAGCCATGACATTTTCAACAGTGTTGTTTCTGTGCAAGAAGGGAAAGGCAAGTTTGAGTGGGACTGAAAACTTCTTCGTTAGGATTAGAAAAAGATCTGTGCTGTTTGCAGGCAGTAAGGAGGGTTTGGGAGTTTTGAGGGGACAGACGAGGCAGGGGTAGGCTGGTCAAAGGAAGGCTTCTTAGAAATAAGTAGCAGGCTGAGAAGGAGAGACCCAGAGTAAAGGATGAACAAGAGGAGCTGTGTGCTGTGGATATGAAGGATGCAGATCAGAGGTGGGCAGCCTTTTCCATAGAAGACCACATTCCCTTGTGAGTCATATGTTGGAGGCTGCATGTTGGTGAAGCCAGCGGTATTTATTATATCCAGCCAACCGATACGAGCTACCAGATGTATAACAAAGTTTTTGGATACTATTGGTGCGAAGCGTTATAAAGATTCAGAGATTAGGATACAATTTGATTGACAGGTTATTAAAGGTTTCTGTACGTTTGTCGTTCACCCACCTTTCCATCATTTCAGCTAAGGATTGTTGTGTGTTTCATAATTCTGTTGCTTTAACCTTATGTGTAACTTTTAATATTGTATAACGGCACTGTAAAACGTTAAGTTTGTATGTGTTGCAATGATGTGTGGATTGAGCAGTGAACGTTTGGAGAGTGCAGACAGTTGGTGTAGCCAGCGGTAGTCAGGTCAGAGCCCAAAGTGCGTGGCTCACCCCTTTTCGTTCCTTCCTTCCCTCCCACCCAGAGGGCTGCCAGGGAAAGGACAGATCACTTTTGCCAGGGGTCTGAAGTGAGTGCATGCAGAGGGCTTTGGAAATTAGGACGGGGGCCACTTGTGGCCTGTGGGCTGTAGGTTGCCCACCCCAATGTAGATGTACAAGAAAGACCTGGAGGATGGTAGGTGTGGTCCAAGCTAGTTGTGTGGACAGAACTGGTTGTGTCTTTTCAGGGGGAAAAGGGAACTTTGGGGGCAGTTGGGATGGCAGTTTGAGGGTCGAATTTCACATTGATTTTAACTAGCCAGCTGAGTGTTTCCTGCAGATTTTTTTCAGCAACCCCCCCTCCCCCAACCCCCGGTTGCTAGTTTTGGAGAAGTGCGACAGTTCTGTAGTTCCTCCTCCCATTTCCCCAATTCCTTCCTGTGATTGTTTCTCTTACTTCTGGATGGCAATTTGTATGGGCATCTTTGAAAGCACTGTTCTCCTATACAGTGTGATTGCGAAGGTGTGTGTGTGTTTGTAAATCTAGTACTCCTTTAAATAATGCTTTGCAGAAATTAGGCTTCTTAAAAAGAGGAAAGATGGTTTGTGTGTGTGTGTGTGTGTGTGTGTGTGTGAGAGAGAGAGAGAGAGAGAGAGAGAGAGAGAGAGTGTGTGTGTGTGAGAGAGAGAGATAAATCGGTGAATCAGCCTTCTGAAGCGACCTTCACGCCCATCTTTTTGTTTGGGGATAGTTTTGACATGAGTATTATACTCATGCCGGTTTACATAGCCTTCGAAAGCCATTATATAAGCTAACCTTTTGTGCCTTTCTGTAGTCTCGCTTGAGTCTCTTTCCCAGTTCTCCCTTAGAACATCCCGTCCTCCCTTCAGCATAACATAGTGAGCGGTGTGGGTATGAATAATCCACCTCTCTGTATCTTTCTCTGTGATTCTAGTTGTGTTGTGCTTGTTAGCTATTCCCCAGCTCATGCTTAGGAGTGCAACAAGCATCTCTAGCGCAGAGAGAAGGCACGTCTCCAGTGACGTCCCTCCACTGATCGAAGGCTCTTTGATTCAGCAGAATGGAATGCTTCCATTCGCGGAATGGGAAAGAAGGGGATTTTCGTTGGTCCTTGTCCCATACTGTTCCAAAAGATCCCTTAGCCCCAGAGAGCTGATTTGTGGTCTGCTTGGGGGTGGGGGTGGATACAAGGAGGAAGGGGAATTGATGGAAATTGCCTCCCTCTCCAGCTGATGGAAGTCTCTACTGGATCAAGAGCCTTCCATCAACGGAGGGACACCATCGGGTACAAGCCTCTGTTGTTACCTCGTTCAGTTTTTTGGCTTACTTCTGCAAGTGTTAAGCTTGCCAGTGGCCAAGGAAGACAGTCCTAGGGCATAACTGATGGCACATATGCAGTTGTCTCTCTGAAGCTAAGCAGGTCTGAGTCTGGTCAGTGTCTGGATGGGAGACCCACCTGACCAAAGCCCAGATTTTGCTCTGAGAGAAATGAAATGTCCAAGCTGCACTTGTAAGCATACTGACCAGTGAGGAGAGTCTCTGTAAGCCTTCCTTCTGAGTAATCCCCTCTAGGGCAGGTCTATCAGTCGCGTTTTGCAAAACGACCTTTCTCTGCCTTTAGGCTCGCGCTTTTTGCTCACCGAGAGGACGGACCAGGCATCCCTGCTGATATTAAGCTCTTTGACATTTTCTCCCAGCAGGTGGCTACTGTCATACAGGTAAGTTGAGAACGTTTGGGCGCTTGCCAGGCTGCCAAAGAAGCTTGTGCAGGGCACGAGTGGGGGCAAATGGGGGCGGGGCGAGCGTCCGATGTGTGGGACCCGGGTGAGTTCACCCATCCCCAGTCCTTTCTGCTTCCCTACAATATCTCCCCATGGGCCCCTCACCTCCTTCTGCACTTTTCAAATTTCAGTCTAGGCAAGACATGCCTTCGGAAGACGTGGTGTCTCTGCAAGTCTCTCTTATCAACTTGGCCATGAAGTGCTACCCGGATCGCGTCGACTACGTCGACAAAGTGTTGGAGACGACGGTGGAGATCTTTAACAAGCTGAACCTGGAGCAGTAAGTGACTTCCAGTTCTCTTCCAGCGCAGGAAGCCGCGTCTTCTGCTAATTGGGTGGGTGGGTGGGTAGCGGGGTAGCGGGGATCCCAAACGAATCGAGAACTGCGTAACGCGGAGGCCGGCTCAATCTGTGTGTGATGCTTTGGTATGAAATGACTCAACTCGTAACAATGAACTGCCGCTGCGTGATTAAACCTTGACAAGGCGTCTCTTTGAACGTTGGCCTTGCTTACTGGATTGCCTGATAAAGAGCTCTGGAGAACCTGAAAGCTTGCACGCTATTTGGGGGCCTTGCGTGGGCCTGGTAAAGGTATTGCGCCGATAGAGATTTTGGAACTTTTGCTTTCCCGTTCATTCCTTCCATTGATTCTCTGCATCCCAAGTTGCTGACTTTAAGCAAAAGGATCTACGTACAAGATACTTCATATTTGCCGATCCCCCGTTATCGCCCACTTATGTCTTTCTAGTATCGCTACGAGCAGCGCCGTTTCAAAGGAGCTGACGAGGCTCTTGAAGATCCCTGTTGATACCTACAACAATGCCCTTACCGTCTTGAAACTGAAACATTTCCACCCCCTCTTCGAGTATTTCGACTATGAGTCCAGGAAGAGCATGAGTTGCTATGTTCTTAGCAATGTGCTGGATTACAACACAGAAATTGTCTCGCAAGACCAGGTAGGGAAAACCATGCCACCAGGTGAACTTCCTTGGTATTGAATGACAAGAGACTCCACCTCCAATTAGACATGTTCAGGCAATGGACAAGACCCAGAGAGACCTTTGCTTCAACAGAAGGCATTTCCATTTCTACCAGGGGCTGCGTGTCTCTTAACTTCCATAGATCCTCTCCCCCACTCCCCAGCTACATCCTGTGCCATTCGAGAGGGTCCCCTGACTTTCGCAGGCAGGGCCAGCCCAGGACATATTCTTTCTGAAGTTAGGAACAACATATAAGCAAAGGGAAGCCTATCCAGGCCCCTTAAAATCAAAGCAGTGAAGTGAGGGAAAGGGGCGGATCGTGTCACTATCCGTACTCACATGTACTGCAGAGGTAAGTGAGATATTATAAAAACTTTTGAATATACTGATAAGTTACACTAGTTCCCAAAGTTCAGGTATACTTCCACTGTAAAGCTGTATATTATATCATTAAAAAAGCACAGACAAGTACTCAAAGACCATTTAGAAAACACTCGAAGAGCAAAACACTTAAAGACCAAAACACTTAAAGACCATATGTGTTTCGACCTAACAGAGGTCTTCTTCAGTAGTCACATGAACTATATATGCACATGAAAAATCTAAGAATTATTTTCAAATTGCCATCGCCACTAGATGTTACCGTCACTTGCCTTTTAGAATGGATAGTGGGCTACTATATTTTAGTTAGTATCCAAAATTTGGAATGAGGCTGCATGTCCCAACGGCTAATATTTATTTATTTATTTAATACATTTTTATACCGCCCAATAGCCGAAGCTCTCTGGGCCGTTCACAAAAATTAAAACCATTGTGGTATTTTGTTGGCAAGGAACCTCTTTTCAGTAGCAAGGTTAGCACCATTTGCACTAGTATTCTCACATGTACTTTTGTTTGTTAACAGAAAGCTTTTAACAAACAAAGTGTTAATAATTCTTAGTTTTTTCATGTGCATATATAGTTCATGTGACCACTGAAGAAGACCTCTGTTGGGTCGAAACACGTATGGTCTTTAAGTGTTTTGTTCTTCGAGTGTTTTGTTCTTTGAGTGTTTTCTAAATGGTCTTTGAGTACTTGTCTGTGCTTTTTTAATGATATAATATACAGCTTTACAGTGGAAGTATACCTGAACTTTGGGAACTAGTGTAACTTATCAGTATATTAAGTTCTTATAATATCTCACTTATATGTGTGAGTATGGATAGTGACACGATCCGCCCCTTTCCCTCACTTCACTGTTAGAACAACATGGCACTATGGAAGCCAACAGGCCTGCCAGATGATTGTCTTTAACGTTGATGATGGGAAGACATCCTCAACCCCACCCAAACGCAGCAGGCTAATTTAGGGAGTATAGACACACAGGTCTCACTTTTAACACCTTTCTGCCACCTCCCAAGAACTGCTGCCTGAGGTGACTGCCTCAGTCTGGCTAATGGTAGGGCCGGCCGTTTTTGGGAGGTGCAGTGGGGGAGATCCCCCTGTCGCATGCATGGTTTCTGTTTGTGGTTTTCTGATCCAAGCCAACTTTTGCCTTTGGTGGTGGTGGTGGTGGTGGTGGTCTTCAGAGCCATAGATACCTTGAACCAAACCCATTTGCCCTCTGTAGGTGGACGCCATCATGAACCTCGTCTCAACGCTGATTCAGGACCAGCCGGATCAGCCGGCTGAAGATCCTGATCCTGAAGATTTTGCCGACGAACAAGGCCTTGTGGGCCGGTTTATTCACCTCCTTCGCTCAGACGACCCCAACCAACAGTATCTGGTATGGCTTTTAAGAGTCCCAGGGTGGCATCTCCCAAGGGTGCCTTTCATTCTAGAGCAGGAGTTAAGAACTTGGGTCAAATCTGGCTTTCCAGTGGCCCCAGTCCTTCCCTTTGGGGTTTTCCAGATCACCGTGCCCCCTTTTTTCTTGACCATGGATAGATGGGTGGTTTCCCAGCTCCTGTGCACTTCTCCCCCCACCATTCTCAAAGGTTGAAATGCTGTTGTTCCTTGCGGTAAGAGCTTAGAGCTAACATATGCTGGTATTCCTGACCCCATCATCCTTTTGACCTTCTGCCCTACCGAGCACTGCAATGCAGCCAAGAGCGTCTCTGAAACAGAATACTTGGCATTTGGCAAAACCCCTCTGCTCTAGGGGCCTCTGACCTAGGGGTCTGCACCTCAAGTGGTTTTGTTTTTAAAACATATTGGCCCCATTCAGAAGACACCTTCAACCATGGCTTTAACCACAATAGTTAAGCCAGAAAGCTGGGCTGTGTTCAGAAGACACCTAGAACCATGGCTTTAACCATGGTGAATAAAACAAAAAGCCTTATTCACTGTAGTTAAAGCCGTAGTTTAAGGTGTCTTCTGAACACGGCCTGGCTTTCTGGCTTAACAACCTTGGTTAAAGCCATGGTTTAAGGTGTCTTCTGAACGGGCCCATTAATTAACCATTTTTAATGTGTCTGTTTGGTTGAAGCTAGCAATCACATCTTCAGCCATTAGAGGCAAACCAGTGTGTAGCTTTGCAGTCAGTTAGGGATGTTGGATGAATCCAGTTGCACAAATTGCACAATGGTTGGCAGCAGCTATGCCAATTTCAGCCACTGTTTGTGCAGATCATGCACCTTGGTGCAATTTGTCGCCGTCATTGTGCAGGTCTATATCTGCGCAAATGACGGCCAAGACAGAAAAAAGGTTAAAAGTCCCTGGAGAAAACGCACAGCTCGCCTTGCCAATGCAGGCTGTTTCGGGTACACTGCAGAAGTCTCGTTTCCCGGTGACGGACATCCTTACCGTCAATACAGTTCAAAGACACGGGAGATTAATAGGCTGAGGGGCAGAGTGATTTGCCTGCCCTCTCCCCCTGCTGTGGGAGAATGGACTGGACAGACCCCTTTGTTCGGCCCCATGGGGTGTGCACCATGTCAGGGGCATGCCTAGGGGTGCCCATGGGTGTCTCTTCACTGAAGAGGGGCGGGCAGAACATGTCCAACTCTGACAGCTGCATAAATGACCTTGTAAAATTGGTTCATTTAGTTTTCATAGAATAGTAGAGTTGGAAGAGGCCTATAAGGCCATCGAGTCCAACCCCCTGCTCAATGCAGGAATCCACCTTAAAGCATCCCTGACATATTGTTGTCCAGAAGCCTCTTGAAGGCCTCTAGTGTGGGAGAGCCCTAGGTAACTGGTTCCATTGTCGTACTGCTCTAACAGTCAGGAAGTTTTTCCTGATGTCCAGCCGGAATCTGGCTTCCTGTAACTTGAGCCCATCGTTCCGTGTCCTGCACTCTGGGATGATGGAGAAGACATCCTGGCCCTCCTCTGTGAGACAACCTTTCATGTATTTGAAGAGTGCACTCATGTCTCCGCTCAATCTTCTCTTCTCCAGGCTAAACATGCCCAGTTCTTTCAGTCTCTCCTCATAGGGCTGTGTTTCCAGTCCCCTGATCATCCTCGTTGCCCTCCTCTGAACATGCTCCAGCTTGTCTGCGTCCTTCTTGAAGTGTGTTGGCCTGATCCATCACCCATGCCCAAGACGTGTCGTGTCTCTTCCTTTAGATTTTAAACACTGCCCGGAAACACTTTGGCGCGGGTGGAAACCAACGCATCCGTTTCACGCTGCCGCCGTTGGTTTTCGCTGCCTACCAGCTCGCATTTCGCTATAAGGAGAATTCTAAAGTGGTGAGTGAAAGAGCCGTGGGGCATGTACGAGATATGTCTGTCCCCCCCACAACAGCCGCTTGAACTTGAGGAGGTTGGCTAGGTAGGGCTGAGCAAAGAGGCAAGTTTGTAAACGACGGCGCATTTGAAGAAGAGGCCTGTTTGGTGATCAAGGGTATAATGCCCTAAACTTTCACAAACCGAATAAATTGGGTGTAAATAAAGGGTCTCTGTGCAAGGGCTCAGTCAGTGCCTGGATGCACTGGAAACTGCAATCTTAAATTCCATTTTGGAAGAAAACTGGGTTTATAAATATAACTATTCGTAGGTTTATCTTTTTTATTTAATGTAGGCCGCAGAATTCATTTTCTTTTCACAGAAGACAGACTTTTCAGTGGAGGGTTATCTACAGCAAACTTACCATGTTTGCTTCCCCTTCTTTTGATCGTGACTTTTTGCTCTGACCTGTTCGGCTTTTCTTTACTGTTCGTTTGCTTTTTTAAAAAAATTTTAGGATGACAAATGGGAAAAGAAATGCCAGAAGATCTTCACGTTTGCACACCAGACAATCAGCGCTTTGATCAAAGCTGAGCTGGCAGAACTTCCCCTCCGGCTCTTCCTCCAAGGGGCTTTGGCAGCAGGGGAAATCGGATTTGAGAACCACGAAACGGTGGCTTATGAATTCATGTCCCAGGTGGATCAACAGCTTATTTTCTAACTTAAAATAATAATAATAATAATAATAATAATAATTTATTTATTTATTTATTTATTTAATTAATTAATTAATTTATTACACTTATATACCGCTCCCATAGCCAGGGCTCTCTGGGCGGTTTACAGAAATTCTAAAATTGAGATAAAAACAAGTATACAAAATTTAAACTCTAAAACACAGAACATACATACATAAAGCATTAAAAACCGATTAAAAACTTAACATGTGGGTGATTAAGATGTGCCGCCATATGCCTGGGCAAAGAGGAAAGTCTTAACCTGGCGCCGGAAAGACAGCAGCGTTGGTGCCAGGCGAGCCTCGTCAGGGAGATCATTCCGTAGTCTGGGGGCCACCACCGAAAAGGCCCTATCCCTCGTTGCCACACTCCGAGCCTCTCTCGGAGTAGGCACCCGGAGGGAGGACCTTAGATGTTGAACGTAGTGACCGGGTATTGTGGCCCCAAGCCGTGTAAGGCTTTATAGGTCAAAACCAGCACCTTGAATTGGGCTCGGAAACATACAGGCAGCCAGTGCAAGCGGACCAGAGCAGGTGTTATATGGTCGAACCTTCTGGTTCCCAAAATCAATCTGGCTGCTGCATTTTGCACGAGCTGCAGCTTCCGAACCGTCTTCAAAGGCTGCCCTACGTAGAGCGCATTGCAGTAATCTAACTTGGAGGTTACCAGAGCATGGACAACTGATGATGATGATGATGATGATGATGATGATGATGATGATAATAATAATAATAATAATAAAATAAATCTTTCAGTTGAACATCTGACACACTGTCTAATACACTTAGGGTGCAGTCCTATGCATGTTTAGACAGAAGAAAGTCCTACAACTCCCATCATTCCCCATCCAGCATAATGCTGGAGTCACCTTGTTTTCCCAGAATGCCTCTGGGCCTCACCTGGCCATTCTCAACCCAAGTGACTCGTCTCTGAGCCTCAGCTGTTTGCTTTCTGTGAAATGGCTGTTGTAGCCGGAAACTGCGGGTTCAAAGGAGTAGTTTTCCATACTTCGGCTCTTGGGCAAGTCAGTTTCCTTTTGGCCTTCTGGGAAATGGGTGTTTTGTGACTGGCCACGCTTTCCTTGGTCGCCATTTTGTGAATGGGCAAGCCCTCCCTCCGGCAGCCATCTTGTGAGAGCACCCGCGACACTCAAACTGCTGAATGCCCCACAAAAAGGTTGGGAATCCCTGTTAGAGCCCCCTCCCATATATATTGTGCTGGCTCCCCAGTCCCCATTAGCAAAGTTAACCCATGTGAGAGGCAGTTTTGAACCAGCAGCTAGCAGAAACTACATAGCAGCCATTGTGTGACCGCTTCCTCCACCTGGACGGGCCTCTCGAGAGACGTGGTCGCAAATGTTCCCTTCTGTACCTTGTCCGGAGAGCTTGAGGGTAATTTAGCCGGAGCTCGTTTTTTAAAAAGATATTTTATTTTGCAAAACGGGAGAACAAAACCGTGCAATTAAATAAGTGAGATTCTGCTCGTCAGAATTACCAGCTGCCCTCTCTTCCTGCCCTCCTTCCCAATTTTCCATTCCTCCCTTTTAATCCCAATTTCCCCTTCCTGTCGTTCGCGTGTCTGAGTCAGGCATTCTCTCTGTACGAAGACGAAATCAGCGATTCAAAAGCGCAGCTGGCCGCAATCACCTTGATAATTGGCACGTTTGAGAGAATGAAATGCTTTGGCGAGGAAAACCACGAGCCGCTGAGGACTCAGTGCGCCCTGGCCGCCTCCAAATTGCTCAAGAAGCCGGACCAATGCCGGGCCGTCAGCACCTGCGCCCATCTCTTCTGGTCTGGCCGGAACACGGACAAGAACGGAGAAGAGGTCAGAAAGGAGGGGCCCCGGGGGTTCTCTGGAGGCCGGGGCCTCCCCCAGATGGGTTGAGCTGCAGGCGCGATTGAAACCATAGAGCAGCCTTCCTCAACCTGGGGCGCTCCAGATGTGTTGGACTACAACTCCCAGAATGCCCCAGCCAGCTGGCTGGGGCATTCTGGGAGATGCAGTCCAACACATCTGGAGCGCCCCAGGTTGAGGAAGGCTGCCATAGAGCAAAGGGAAGGCCACCTGCAACCCCCACCCCACCCCAGTATTTTGAACTCCCAACATCCATCAGCAGCAATCAGTATGACTAGCTAATGCTTGGCGATTATGGGAGTGGTGGTTGAAAACATTTTCAAGGGCACCAGGTTGCCCGTCCCTGTATTAAACAATGTGTCAGCCTTCCCCAACTTGGTAACCCTACCCTGAGGCTTAACCCTAACCCTCACGTGCCACTGAGACTTCCTTTCAGCCACACAGTGGTGGCCCGCTCAGTAAGGCCCAGCTAGGCTCTGCCGAGAACCTGGATCCTGCCCACGGAGCCAGGCCTCCCCAACCGTAAGCTGTAAACTGAGGCTTAACCCTAATCTTCACTTGCCACCAAGATCCTCTGAGCCACTCAAAGAGAGGAGGCAAGCCAGCCTGGTGGCCCACTAAGTCTATCTGGCCCGGCTAGGCTCTTCTGAGGCCCCAGTTCCTGTCCGGGGAGATGGGCCTCCCTAACCCTAAGCTTAGGGTGAACCCTAACCCTCACCTGCTACTGAGACTTTCCTCCAGCCACTGAAAGCCAGCCAGCAAGCCATCCTGATTTACCACTCAGTCTGTCTGGCCCAGCTAGGCTGTTCTGAGGCTCCAGTTCCTGCCTGGGGGTGGGTCGTGGTAGACGTGTGTTGATCCGGGGTGACCGACCCGTCTCACTGCCTTGCTGTTTAGCTTCACGGAGGAAAACGAGTCATGGAATGTTTGAAGAAAGCATTAAAGATAGCCAATCAGTGCATGGACCCGTCTCTTCAAGTCCAGCTCTTCATCGAGATCCTGAACAGATACATCTATTTTTATGAGAAGGAGAATGATGCGGTAAGTTCTCCCGGCACCGTGCAACGCTGTGGCATTTGCACCTGGGTGGGTGGGGGGTCTCAAAGCCGGTGCATTGAACCTCTTTCAGTCCCAGGTCCAAATTCAGTTTCAGAGTTGCTCTCAGGGGCCCCCGTTCCAACAGTGACACCAAAATACCAAGCACGATGCTCTTCGTGCTCAGTTTCAACCCTTCCTAATGGGGTTGGGAGGAATTCTATAAAAGCTGGGAATCCATCTTATGGTTGGCGGTCTGGAAAAAGGGGGTGGGCCCCCCCGCCCCCCGGGGAAGGTGTCCCATTTAGTTGAATAAACTTAAGTGCTTAGGAAACTGCTTTATACTGAGTCAGACAACTTAGTCCATCTTGCTCAGTATTGTCAACACTGACTGGCAGCAATGGCTCTCTGGGGTTGAAGGGAAGAGTTTTCCCCAGTTCCTCCTGATATTGAACCCGGGACCTTCTGCATGGGAAGCTTGTGCTCTACTGCTGAGTTACAGACCCTTTGCAGTTCTGTTGCAGTTGTTGTGAACGCAAGATAGAACTCCGGGGACTCTTATTTCCTACCAGCCTAAGAACATCAGAAGAGCCCTCAACATCAGAGGGCCAAAGGTCCCTCTGGTCCAGCAATCTGTTCACACAGTGGCCAACCAGCTGTGGACCAGGGACCCACAAAGCAGGACATGGGTGCAACAGCACCCTGTTACTGTTTTGTTCTTAGCGGGAAGACACTATACAGCCTTGTTAAGGTCCCTGACTGCTGGGCACTGTGCAACAGCACCCTCCCACCTATGTTCCACAGCAACCTGAGTTTGTTTGTTTATTTATTTATTTATTTATTTATTTATTTATTTATTTATTACACTCCCATAGCCAGGGCTCTCTGGATGGTTTACAGAAGTTCTAAAATTGAGATAAAAACAAGTATACAAAATTTTAAATTCTAAAACACAGAACATACACACATAAAGCATTAAAAACCGTTAAAAAACGAAACATGTGGGTGATTAAGATGCGCTGCCATATGCCTGGGCAAAGAGGAAAGTCTTAACCTGGCGCTGGAAAAATAGCGTTGGTGCCAGGCAAGCCTCGTCAGGGAGATCGTTCCACAGTCCGGGAGCCACCACCGAAAAGGCCCTGTCCCTCGTTGCCACACTCCGAGCCTCTCTCGGAGTAGGCACCCGGAGGAGGACCTTAGATATTGAACGTAGTGACCGGGTATATTCACGTTGGGAGAGGCATTCCGTCAGGTATTGTGGTCCCAAGCCGTATACAGGCTTACTGCCTCTGATTCTGGAGGTAGCACATAACCATCAGGACTAGTAGCCGTTGATAGCCTTCTCCTCTGGGAATTTATCCAACCCTCCTTAAGCTCGTCCAAGTTGATGGCCATCCCCACGTCTTGTGGTAGCGAGTTCCATAGTTTAACTGTGCTGTGTGAGGAAGGATTTTCTTTTATTCGTCCGGAATCTCCCACTAAGCAATTTCATGAGATGAGAGCCCATTGGGGTTTAGTATTATGAAAGAAGGAGGAAAATGTCTCCCTGTCCAAATCCTCCACACCATACGTAATTTTGTACACCTCTATCATGTCTCCCCTTAGCCTCCGTTTTTCCAAGCTAAACAATCCCAGCTGTTGTAATCTTCCCTCATAGGGGAGATGCTCCAGCCCCGTAATCATTTTAGTTGCCTTTTTCTACGCTCTTTCCAGCTCTACAATATCTTTGGTGTGGTGACCAGTACTGTACACAATATTCTAAGTGTGGTCGCACCATGGATTTTTTTTTATAAGGGCAGTATGATACTTGCACTTTTATTTTCAATTCCTCAGTTCTTAAGTAGATCCTTGTCCAGGCAGTAGACAATTATTTTAATGTCCCAGTGTACCCTTTTGGGCCATTTTGAAAATTGAAATGGCCACCCCAACTGGGTGCTGCCATTTTAGTTTCCCACAATGCCTTGGAGCAGCTCGATGTCGAGCATTGCGGGAAATTCAAATGCTCAAAAGGAAGGAAGCCAAACAAGCCAGAGGCAAAGGGGTGAAAACGGAGGTGTGGTGTTTTATTAAAAATTACCAACACGTTTTGGATCAAAAAGTCCTTCCTCAGAGTAATTGAGAACAAAAATAAGCTTTGCCTAGGAGGCTGTGGGTCCGTGAGAGAAATGCAAAGCTTATTTTTGTTCTGAATTACCCTGATGAAGGACTTCTTTGGTCTGAAACGCGCTGGCAATTTTTAATAAAACACCACAGCTCCGTTTTCACCCCTTTGCCTCTGGCTTGTTTGGAAATTCAAATGGCCAACAGCCGCCATCCCAAGCGCAGGGGGCAGCAGAAGAGATGTCAGCCCTGCGGGCCCTTCTTTCACTGTTGGGGCCTTGTCTAAGCATTCCTCTCTTGTGCTTTTATTCCAAGCCTGATGGGTTCTTCCTTCCTTCCTTTCTCCCCCCCTCTTTCATTTTCTTCTCCAGGTGACAATTCAGGTTTTGAATCAGCTTATACAAAAAATCCGGGAAGACCTTCCCAACCTCGAATCGACCGAGGAAACGGAACAGATTAACAAACACTTCCACAACACGCTGGAGCACTTGCGGTTGAGGAGAGAGTCGCCGGAATCTGAGGGGCCGATGTACGAAGGGCTGGTCATTTAAAAGAAGGGCCTCCGTCGGCGCACAACCACTGTAATCAACTCAATCGTCTTTCCATTTGCAACACAGTACAGGAGGGGGGGTTTTCCGTTTGTTTTTTTTAATGATGATGATGATGCTAGAGTTCATAGATTTGTGCCTTTTGGAAGTGCCAAGTTAGGCTTGTCTGTTCATCCTTCTCTTTTGTGCAGAGGCGCATTGTGTTCAGGGCCTGCTGAATTCTACCAAATTTTCCTGCCGTTCGGACCAGCAGTTTCATAGATACCATCGGAACGTTAGCATGACTGGAGCCATTCTTCTGTAGGATTCATGTGATGTGCAGCTGTGTCTCTTACCTCCCGCTCCCTTGCATTCTAATTTCTTTTTGCTGAGTCCCCCCCCCCCTCACCGCCCCCCCCCCCCCCCATGCCGCCTCCAGACCTTTAACGTCTAACCTGGCTTTCCATCTGCAAGTGTTATAGATGTGTGTGTGGGTTTTATTTTTACAAGGGGGAAAAAGTCATTCTCTTCTCTGCTGGATCATGCTTCCTCGGTTTTTGTTTTTAACTCAAGGCTATTTCAGATTCCCGCAACCACCCGACAGCCCCACCCACCTTAGAATATATTATTGCATGTTTTCAGAGTTGTAAAGCACCGTGCTCAAAACAAACAAAGTCAAAATCCAGAATCTATATTTTGCATATGGAAGCTCTGTGACACTCATTGAAGGGCCAGTAAGGCTCACAGAGCATATTTATCCAGATAATTTTGTTTCCACATAGTATTAAGAAAAACAAAGCAAAACTAATAGATCGTGGTCTATATAGTATATGTATAACCTGCATTACTGTAAAATTAGGGGAGAAACACATTACACCGTTCTACTCTTTATCATGAGTTTGCACCAGTGAAACAATAAAGTTGCTATTAACAGTTCTGGCTCCGAATGTCTCCTCCGAATGGCTGGCTGTACGTCCTTTCAAAATTGAATAAGGCATGGATATGTAATGTCCCATTGTGTTGCCCCAAGACCAGCCCTCCAAATGTTTTTGGACCACATCTCCCAGCATTCCTGTTCATTGGCCATGCCGGCTATAGCTGATGGGAGTCCAAGTCTAAAACATCAAGAGGGGACCATGTTTTGGAGATCTGCCCAAGAACAATGAAGAACATCCTTTGGTTTCAGCCTTCCTCCAATCTGGGTCCTTGCAGATCTTTGGCTCCAGCCTACCTCCCAACCTGGGTCCCTCCATTCCTTGTCACCTCAGCACCAGCCTACATGGCCAACAGTCTGGGGTGATAGTAGTTGTAGTCCAAAATATCTGGAGGGTACCAGTTGAGGAAGACTGGTATGGCATCTGTGGACAAAGTCCAGATAATGCATAAGTGCAGAGTTCTCTGTGGCTGCGTCTCCCAGATGTGGCGCTGGAGACATGCCAGTAGTCCAACCCAGAGTGCTTTCCAGTTAGAGAAGAATGTTCTCTTCTAAATTGCATCAAAGGTCCCTGTAGCCTAGTTTTCTGGCTCCTGAAAGCAATTGGCCAGATGCATCTACGCAGTGCACCACCAGAGGAAAGGCAGATCGCCATCTTCTGTCTTGTCCTAATCAGATTGGGTATCTTCTTCCTCTGGATGTGTTATGTTTAGCTATCAAACAGGGTCTATGCATCTAATCCTGCTTTGCAAGGATTTAAGATGGTGACTGCCATTGCATCTCAATGGTTGCAGTGAAGGAGCAGGATAGCAATTTTGATCAGGTATAGTACATGTTGGAGGTGTTGGAGGAAAATTCTGAGAGTGCCTCGGACTGCAAGAAGATCAAACCAGTCCATACTCCAGGAAATAAAGCCAGACTGCTCACTTGAGGGAATGATACTAAAGGCAAAACTGAAGTACTTTGGCCACATAATGAGAAGACAGGACACCCTGGAGAAGATGCTGATGCTAGGGAAAGTGGAAGGCAAAAGGAAGAGGGGCCGACCAAGGGCAAGATGGATGGATGATATTCTGGAGGTGTCAGACTTGACCTTGGGGGAGCTAGGGGTGGCAACGGCCAACAGAAAGCTCTGGCGTGGGCTGGTCCATGAAGTCATGAAGAGTCGGAAACGACTGAAGAATAAACAACATAGTACATTTCATTTTAAGTACAATATACACATTAAGTGCAATATACCCACATTATTTGGATATTGCACTTAATGAAGATATTGCTCTTGGGTATCACTTGCTTATTCTGGATACCTTTAGAGTGGGGCTGGGAAACCTGTGGTCCTCCAGATATTGTTGGACTTCAACTCCCATCAGGCCCAGTCAGGGATGATGGCTGTTGGAGTCCACTTCTGTTTTAAAGACTGTGTCCCAGCACATTCAAAAGTGAGAGCCTCAAAATGTAAGCAAACTGTTCCAATCCTAATAGCAAGTGGCCAGAATGATACACATTATTTATGGTCTGCTCATCTATCCAGAGCAGCTTACAGAAAAAGCTGAAAAAGCACACACATTAAAAACATACTGTTTTAAAAGTGATCATGAAAAGCAGCAATTAAAATAATTAAACAGCAGAGCTAGATTGCAAAGCTTGTTTGAATTAAAATGTGCTTAATTTTCTGTCTGAAACATACAGCGAAGGAAGCCAACAGGAAGAACGTTGACAATACCTCATTTTGAAGCTGTGTTCTTTTAATCAGTGCAAAATGACCCATAGAGAGGTTTAATGTTGAAACTTGTGGCTGATAAAACAAAACTTTAAGATTTCTTCATTCTAACTACACACACACACACACACTGGTCTATACTGACTGGCAGTGGTTCTTAGGAATCTTGGGTGGAGTTTTCTTTTTGCCAGAGGGCCCTCCAATACCTGGAGCTGGCACTGAAAAGGAAGAAGATAGGGAGGCAGGCGAACTGGGTGGAGGGAGATGTGGGGCGGGGGGGGGGAGAGAGAAGGGTCTGGTCTGAAGGCACATGAGACAGCCACCTTGCTGAAGCTAAGCAGGTCTGAGTCTGGTCAATGCTTGGAGGGGTGACCAACTGAGAACCACATGTAGCCACCTTGAGTTCCATAATGGAAAAAAGGTAGGGAATATATGTCAGGTGAGCGATGGGGTAAAATTGAGGTGGGAGGGGTGAGTGGAGACATGAAAGAGACCAGGTAGCAGCCGGTGTATGGGCAAATGACTTTTTTCTTCTTCACAGCACCCTTCCCACCCATGCTCCCCAGCAACTGGTGTCCATAGGCTTATTGGTTCTTATACCAGAGATAGCACATTGCTATCAGGACTAATAGCTAGGGTTGTGCACGGACCCCCCGCTCCGCCCCGCGGGCCGATCTGAAAATTTCGGATCGGCCCGCTCCGCGCCGCTCCGCCCATACTCCGCTCCTCTTCGCCGTGGAGCTCCGGCTCCGAATCAGAGCTCTGCAGTGGAGGGGAGTGGCGCCAGGTAAGGCCGGGAGAGGAGGGCGGGGGGGGGGGGGTTACCGGGCTCTGCTGCCGTCCGCGGTCCATCGGCTTCTTCAATTGAGCCCGTGGTTCAGCCAGGAAGTCTGGGCTGCAAGTGCGGCCTAGACTTCCTGGTTGAACCGCGGGCTCAATTGAAGAAGCCGAGGGACCGCGGACGAAGGCAGGTAAGGGAGAGGAAGGGGGGGTTACCGGGCCCTGCTGCTGTCGCCGCATGGGCGACAGCGACAGGGCCCGGTAAACCCCTTTACCTTTCCGGCGGAGCTCCGGATCGAGGCGAAGGATCCGCCTTCACCTCGATCCTCTTCGCCACGTTCCGCCGGCCCCCCAATCTTCTTCGCCTCCGCCTTAAGGGGAGGCGAAGCACCCCGCTCCGCTTCTAATTCGCCGGTCCAATTAGAAGTGGAGCACATCCCTACTAAAAGCCACTGATAGCCTTCTCCAGGAATTTATCTAACCCCCCTTTAATGCCATCGAAAGTGGTGGCCATCACTACATCTTGCGGTCATGAATTCCATAGTTTAAATATATGCTGTGTGAAGAAGTCTTTCCTTTTATCTGTCCTGAATCTTCCACCAATCAGCTTTCTAGGATGACCCTGGGTTTTAGTCTTGCCCAAAGGTGTTCAAAACAAAAACCAAAACCGGCCCTGGTTGTAAACTTTGCAAAGGCACATGAATGCAAAGTGATGTGCCTTCTCTACTTAAAAGCTCCACAGAGGCTCTGCTCGTGCGGGGTTCCTAATTTGGGCAGATGAGAGTTTGCAGTTGGGATGAGCTCATGGAAATGCTCACAGTCCATGTGGAGAAGCCCTTGTGCATGGACATGTTCCGTGTGCACAATGAAAGTTTCTAGAGCATGGCTCGGGGAACCTGTGGCCATCCAGATAGTTTTTTTTTATTCCAAGTCCCATCAATCCAGCCAATGGTCAGGAGTCTCAGGAACTGTAGACTGAGGTGCCAGATTGGGATGCAAGATGGATAAAATGCAGTAATTTAAAAATGAAACACAAAAGCCTTCAAAGCAATCCTTAAAGGAAACATTGTCACGTTATTTTTATTTTTGTAATTTCTTAAACACAAACACACAGCATGTGCAAAAGACGTTACCCTTTAGCACTGCAAACAGAATTTTATTAACGGTTGACTCTTAAGAAAGAAGGTTTCAGTTTAGACATGCAAGGTTTGCTTGCAAGTAGAGGCTTTCTAAAAACCTCTAGCTTCAATAATGGATTGGGACCAGTGAGTTCTAGTTGCAAATCCATAGCATTGCAAGGTATTAGTTTCAAGATATTGTATCATCTCAGATCGTACTGAATTTTGTAAAAAATTTGTGGCATTGCGGGGGGGGGGGGGAAGGTTCCAGAGAAATGTTCCCCAAGGTCTTGACGATTTGAGGAGAGAAACTTCCAAGGCCCATGTTCCTAACTTAGATGAGTCATGAGTTCAGATGAGCAAATGGCCAACCACGTTCTGCTGAGGTGCAAAATGCATCCATGCTACAGCTTCTTTTGCCTTAAATGTTCTCACGTAAAAAGGTTAGGGTGGATTTTCGCCTTGCCTGGGCACAAGAGTTTAAAAAAAGCTTTCCTAAAACTCATGTGGCACAAGGGATATAGAATTGGGTTAATGGCTGAATTCAGCCACAGGAGCCAAAAGGAGGCTTCGTAGAGAGCATGGTGGATGCACTGTCCGTGGCAAGCAGCCCGGATGATCATCAGGAGCGTGTAAGGAGCCCAGCACAAAGCAAAAACGCAGACAATAATGGCCAGAGATTTGGCCACTTTTTTATCCCGAGAAAGCCGAAATCGACTAGCCACGGTATTGGCGACCTCCGTTTTTCTTGTGGTGTTGGTGATGCTCTCTAGCGCTTTGTAGAACCCGTCCCACGGGGATTTGGTTTGGACGTCAACTTGTAGGGGCGGAAGATCTTGGCTGATGTTGTACTCTACCGACTGGCTCTGCAGGGTCTGGACGTTGAGCTTGGAGGTGGTAGACTTAGTCGGGGAGAGGCTGCTTGCTGTCTCCTTATCTCTTTTCCTGTTCACTTTCATAAAAAAGATGGTATGCGCTTGCTTCTTCCCTCCGGAGTACATTTCGCAGTCCCTTTGGCCCGGCCGGAGGTTCTGGGTTCTGACGGGCGTCCGCTTCCTAATGTTGAAATAGATGCTTAAGTTGAAGTAGGTGACGCTGATGAACGGTGTGAAGAACTCTATGGTGGACGCAATCATTAGGAAGTACCAGTTGTAGAAGAACTCTGCATAGCACTCCCTGTCCGGTAGGATGCTTCGCTGGGCAATGTACTCCCAGCTGATGATTGCAGGTCCATAAAGGAGAAAAGCTGCAATCCAAACCATGACCATTTTCACCACGGTGTTCCTGGTCATCCCTTTCTGGGCTCTGTAACTCATCTAGGAGGAAAGGAAGTGTCAAATTATGACCATACTCGCAAAGCATCTGTTAACTTGGGAATGTTCCATGGAAGGGGTGTTGAACTACAGCTCAGTGGGCCAAATCTAGCCTGCCTGCATTCCCAATCTCGCCCTCTGGGGTTCCACGCCACCTTCCATTGGCTCCACCCCTTTCACTAGCCCTTCCCCTTTTACCCCAACAGCCAAGAGTTACGCTAAAATATGAGGATATTTTTTTATATTTGGCCCCGCCCATCCCTGGAATTCAGTCCCCGAGAACTTCTCTGAAATTGAAATTGGCCCTCCGTCTCAAAGAGGTTCAACACCCCTGTTCTGTGGAGGAGCTGTGCTGGATGGTTTGTAACATTTCACAAAGTTTGTCCCTTGACGATGCAAATAGGTCTGAGAAGAGGGTTGGGATTGGTCTCATTGCTGTTGATGCTACAACAGTGCCGCATCTCCTAGGAAGGGGGAATTTTAGAGGGGGTGTCTCTTTTCACCACCTGGTGCCCTCCAGATATTTTGGACTTCAACTCCAATCGGTTTGAGCCAGCATGGCCAATGGTCAGGGATGCTGGGAGTTGCAGTCTAAAACATCTGGCATGCACTAAGTTGGGGAAGGTTGTTCTAACAAGTAGTGCAAAGAAAACAAAAATTGTTTGCGTTGGGGATGAGAGACGAGGAATGAGAGGAAAAAGGAGGCAGGGGGATGAGAAAAAGAGGCATTGGTAAGAAATGGATGACTTAGGAAATGAATGGCCTAGGTTCAGTATGAGCTACTGTATGCTGTTGGTAATGGAAGGAAGGACAGCTATGTTCGCCTGGCAGTGATGCCAAGGACTGTGAAGCCTAGTGGGAAGAGGGCTGCAAGTCAGAATGACCAAAGAGAGATAGAATAGGCTTGACTGAAAATCAGAGGATGGGACATCTTGAATGTCATAATAACAGGAACCAGGGAGAAGAGGAAAATGTCACATGGGGCTTCGGGACAAAGCAAATGACAAGCAAGACAGCTTTGATGGGGTGCGGGTGACAGACAGACTGTGGGCTCCAGAGACAACTGTGGGTATGGGTGTGGGTGGGTGCAAATTTCAAATTCCAAGGTCAGAAGTGTGGTTTAGTAGAAAGAAGCATTCTTTACCGCCTTAGTGACAGAGATGAATCTGTCGAAACTGATCAAGACGATATTGAAAACAGAGGCAGTGCACACCAGGTAATCAATCACCAGCCAGAGTTTGCATAAGCCTTTCCCGAACTTCCATTCACCGGTCAGGATGTAAGGTATGTAGAGGGGGATGCAAAATCCACCTGTGGACATTGACCAGTAAACAAGTATCAGTGATACAATCTTAGCCTGCTAGTATGGTGACAAGCTATGAGTTTGCCCGTATAATATTCACTATATCTTCTGTTGTTGATCATTTATATAGCATGCACAAAAGTGCTTCTTAACCTTATTTATTTATTTGATTTATATCCTGCTCTTCCTCACAAAAAAGAGCCCAGGCAGATAATAATCTATATTAAACCACAGAAACAATATAAGAATCACGACTAAAGCTATAAATATATAATAAGGTCACTGTGGCGTTACCCACATTTCTATTCCCTTAGGCATGTCTCTGTGAGTATGTCTAGAGAGTGCGGAATGTTGGACTTGAGTGGGTGTGGCTGGTGATGCTGCGGAAAGGGGGAGGAGTGTATATATGGGGGAGCTGAGGGATTTGAGGGGTTCGGTTGGTGATGGGGTTTGGAGGGTAGATGTGTTTAGCTGTGTGATTTCTTGTCAGGAGTTACCTTAAGATTACTGGTAGAAGTTGTGCTCACAACAGTGCTATAAAGTAAGACCCTTTCCTGACTTAATAGATGGAGAACTGAGTTGGAAAGAGTTAAATCCATGTGGGTGCTATGTCAACAGAAGTACATGAATAGAATTTGAAGGAACTAAGAACTGTAAACAACAATAAACATTTTCTTTATTACCATAAAACCACATGTCAGTTGGGCTGTGTCTCCTGCTCTATCAGTTCATAAATAAACACATTACATTAAACCTTCAGCCTGCTATATTCACAGAAAAGCCTTTTCCAAAACTCCTTACCTTTTCCCTCTGCTATAAGGGAAAGGTTATACTTTTCTTTTTAACCCTTCCTCAGGTATTTAAGTGGTGGTGCTTAGCCTGAGGGAGGTGTGCATGTCAAAGCCTGGTGTGTGAGGTGGTGGCATCACAGTCACAATCCTATGTATGTTTTGATAGGAAAAAATCCTACAACATGCATGGCTGACTGGTGAATGATGGGAGTTGTAGGAGAGATTTGCACTCTGTCAAACTGTCAACACAATCTGTCAGTCAAGTTGGGCTCACAATAGTGCTATGAAGTAAGACCCTTTCCTGACTTAATAGATGGAGAACTGAGTTGGAAAGAGTTAAATCCATGTGGGTGCTATGTCAACAGAAGCACATATACCACCATCTCAACCACAGCCGGCATGAGTAGAAGGTAGATCAGGACGTACTCACAATGATAAAATGCCTCACCTCCCACAACCCTGAATTACACTGATGAAATGATGAAAGCTAGAGGGAACCAGCATTGGATTTTTGTGTGGGAGGCTTGTGATCTCACTTAAGTTCTGGTACGCGAAAGAAATTCCTGAGCTCAGAATTCTTCAATCTAAGTGTATGTCTTTTGCACATGACTTTGGTTGCTACATTTTGGGATACTACTACTACTACTACTACTACTACTACTACTATATCATCCCAGAATCCTGATATCTGCCCACCCTTGTGCTACAAATAGGCATTATTATTTATTTAACATGCCCCATTTTGTAAATTGCTTTAATGTTTGGATTTGCCTCACTAAAATATATTTATTTACTTATTTATTATATCCTGCCGTTTGTCTAAAGAGCTGAAGGCAACATGCCTGGTCCCCCCACTGCACTGTATGGTATCCTCACAACAATCCTGTGAAGTAGAGAGAGACACAGTGTGTGTGTGTGGGGTATATGTATGTGTGTGACTGGTCCAAAGACATCCAATGAGCTTCATGCCTTAGTGAGGATTTGAACCTTGCTTTCCCCAGTCCTAGTTCAACACTTTAACCTTTATAACACACTGACATTAGTTCATGATGATTGAATGTATATCTCTCTTTTCAGTTAATGCTTCCAAAGTGGTGTACAAGTAAACTATTACATTAAAGCAATTCAAATCTTAATAATAAAATACTCTAATGCAAACAACAGAAATCAATAGAAAAACATCAACAATAGTAAAATGGCAGAAAATAGCAAAGCTAGTAAAAAGAGGCTAAAGCTTTGATCCTATACACACCTCCTGGGAGGAAGTGCTATTGAACTTAATGGGGATTTAAGTGGGCTGGTCCATGAAGTCATGAAGAGTCGGAAGTGACTGAACGAATAAACAACGAAGGCATGCACAGGATTGCATTATAAGTTCCAAAGGCCCAGCAACACTAGCTTCTTTTCAATTACTTAGGGAACAATGTTAAAGAAAGTGATACAGGACCAGTGGGAGATTGACTAGACTTGTGGGGCTGCAACTCAGAAGGCCCCGTTGCTTGTGGAAATCAATGAGACTTCCAAGTAAGTTGGAAATGGAAACAAAGTCTTCATTGGCCGACCTTAGAGCCAAAGCAGGGAATCTGATCATTTCTGGATTATTTGGACAACAACTCCCATACATCCCAGTCAGTATGGCCAATGATCAGGGATTATGGGCATGGTAGTCAAAAACAGCTGGAGGGCACCAGGTTGTGTGTTCCTGCATTAGTTATTGGAGACATTTACATTTTATATTTTTTAAAATCATCATCATCATCATCCCAGTCAGTATGGCCAATGATCAAGGATTATGGCCATAGTAGGCAAATACAGCTGGATATTGGAGACATTTACATCTTATATTTTTTAAATGATATAATAATAATAATAAGAGCCAGTGTGGTGTAGTGGCTAGAGTGTTGGACTGGGAGTCGGGAGATCCAGGTTCTAGTCCCCACTCAGCCATGGAAACCCACTGGGTGGCTTTGGGCCAGCCACAGGCTCTCAGCCCAATCCACCTCACAGGGTTGTTGTTATGAGGATAAAATGGAGAGGATGATGATGATGATGATTATGTATGCTGCCTTGGGTTCCACACAGGAAAAAAGGCAGGATGTAAATGCAAATAATAATAATAATAATGATAATAATATCATTTCAATGTTATGTTGTTATTGTTAACAACAAATTATTCTATTTCCTCCCAGTGGGGAGCTCAGGGCGAGATGCATTTCCTTGCTCAAAGAGACACCATAACAAGAAGAGAAGTTCTGGACCCCTGATTTCCACTCAGCTAGGTCCAATTCTCCCTCTTTCTCCTGACCTCACAAAGCTCTGGGGTGGGGTGGCGTGCGGGTTACTCACCTACTAAAAGATCCGCGATGGCCAAGTTGAGGAAGAAGAAATTCCCTTGGGTGCGCAGGCTTTTGTCCACTAGGAAAGCCAAGACCACCAAAGCGTTGCCCAATACCGTGACCAGGACCACGAGTCCCATGAGCGCCGCCAGCAGCACAGAGACGGGGGCTGAGAACTGTCCGTGGTGCTGAAAGTGCCGCTCCTCGCTGGCCGCACATCCGTTGCCCAGAGAGGCTGAGGAGCAAGAGCCGCTGGAGAAATTGAGACTCAACGGCAGCCCGGGCATGGCTGCAGGACAGAGATGGGAGCAGCTGAGAGAGAGGGCTTGGGAAAGATTTGTCATGACGAAAGCTGCATTCCGTCGCTGAGGCACCGCGGAGTCGAACTCCTGGGAATTGCTGGCGGAGCGTGGAAGATGATCGCCTTGGGTGAGTCAACTGTCCCTGAACTCCCCTTCTCCCCCTCCCTTTAAAGGGGGAGGGCAGAAAATTAGGAAGGGAGGGGAGAGAGAGAGAGAGAGAGAATGAAGGGGGAAGCGGTAGAGGAGGAGAGAAAATCGCAGCAAGTAGGTAGACAAGCGAGGTAGCCTGCAGTTCCTTGCTAGTCTCTCTGCATGGATTCCTATCATACAATCCAATGTTGCCTTCTTGTATACCATAACTTGCAAAGGATGTGTGTGTGTGTGTGTGTGTGTGTGGTCACTGGAGGGTTCATCCAATCGTTGGGGAGCTCAGGGTCCCTCTTTTTAGACCCACAGCTTGCAGCCCATCCTCTCTGTACTAGATTCCAGAGCTCTGCTGAATAGATTGCAGGCAAAAACTTTGCAAGTTGTGAATCGATTTGGAGAGTCCTGTGGAAAATGCCTCCAGGTGAAGAGGGGAAAGGGTGCAGGACACTCTCTCTCTCTCTCTCTCTCTCTCTCTCTCTCTCTCTCTCTCTCTCTCTCACACACACACACACACACACACACACACACACACACACACTATGCCACTGACGAGAAGGGATGTACAGATTTTGTTCTGTCTGTGGATTGTGGATTGTCTTTCATTCCATCATCTGCTCATTGATAGAATCAGATTTTTTTTTAAAAAAACCAGAGTTTCTTTCTACTTGTGCTAATTCCCATTGGTGCTAACGCACACTTTGATGAATGTACTAATAAACATTGTCTCATGGAAATTACTGCAACAACAACCCCCCACACCAGAAGTTGAAAAATGGTCCACAAATCCTCGTAATCCGCATGATTCAGAATAAGCTGTTCCATTTTGAATTTGTCAGGGGTTTCTCCGACAACTCTATCCGTAGCAGTGCCTATAAAGAAGTTAGTTTCATCAGCAGCAGGGACAGGGAACATTTTTGAGCCTGAGGCCTGCATTGCATTGTGGGCAATCTCTGCATTGCTGTGGTGAGTGAGGCTAGGGGCCAGCACAGTCAGACAGTGTGGGAATGGGGAGATCAAGAGGAAGGCAAAATTTAAACCTCACCTTTCGACAATCTCTTCCCTTCCCCAGTGCTATGTTGCAGATGCTATCAAACAGCTGAGCAGTGGGGAGAATGTTTTTTTGCTGCTCAGGAAACAGGTGAGCAATGACAGAGCTGCGCTTTTATTTATTTTATTTATATATTATATTTATACCCCACCATTCCCCTTCCTTAAGGAACCCAAGGGAACATACATAATCCTCTTCCTCTCCATTTTTATATTCACAACAACAACCACCCTGTGAAGTAGGTTGAGATGAAAGTCTGTGACTGGCCCAAAGTCACCCAGTGAGCTTTCAGGGCTGAATGGAGTCTAGAACCCAGATTGTGTCCTGATCGTGGGTTCCTGGTTAACAGCTGGTTGGCCACTGTGTGAAAGGAACGCTGGACAAGATTGGACCCTTGATCGGATCCAGCATGGCACTTCTTATATTCTTTTCTTTTGACTCCTAGTCCAACATTCTAACCACTACACCACACTGCTCTTATGGGTGCCTTGGCTTCCCTCTCCCCTGCCTTACATATGGGGAAGGGGCCTCAGCTGGTCTTCTGTGGGCCCAATGG
This sequence comes from Elgaria multicarinata webbii, assembly GCF_023053635.1. Taxonomy (NCBI): domain Eukaryota; kingdom Metazoa; phylum Chordata; class Lepidosauria; order Squamata; family Anguidae; genus Elgaria; species Elgaria multicarinata. The sequence goes on from NC_086184.1 coordinate 13,025,416, forward strand.
TGAGATCTGCTGGGTTCCTTAACCACTGCTCTAAATTGTTCCAAGAAGTGTACATTGTTCCACAGTGTACACTTTATCTATTTGCATGGCCTATGCTTTTGCCGACAGCCCATGTGGTTGTATCTCCCCATCATGTTCTCCTTTGGAATTCCTGCTTTAACTGAAATACACATTCCCAATAACTTCTCTTGAGCACAGTAAGCTCAAGTGACTAGATGTAGCTTGATGGCACTTGGGGCATCTTTTTGCATGATGTAGTGAGATTTGCGTTACAATGCGAAGACCAAAAGTTTATCTCGATCAAAAACAGAGCAAGGATGGTGGGAAAAAAAAGCATCTGCTTTCACAGACCTTCGGAGCATCTGGCAAGGACAGCAAACCAAAATAATACAAAATGTTGGAGGAACTGTAATCAGCAAGGTGTTTATATTTGTATGAGGTGGTCATGACCTGTTTTGGTACAATTTTGGAGCACTGTCATTTCAGAAATGGCAAATGTTACATGTCAAACTATGTAGGACACACCAGTACTGGCTCTATTTGCAATAAGAGGGGAGAACAAAATGCTAGGGTGGGAACTAAAGGATTCTTTGTGTTCATTTCTGATAGCAGCTTGCAGAGTAAGAGCTAACCGTTGGGAAATTGACATATCAACTCAAATTGTCCAGAGGCAAAGTTAAAACATCTGATTTTTAAAATAAAATACAGCATGCTCTATGTTTATGTGCAAGTCAGGGACACACACAGCGACATCTATCAAAGCCTTTCCTCAGTTTAGGGAAAAGAGACTTAACACTTAATTTGCTAACAGGAAGAAAATCTCCAAGCACCAAATCGATCCCACTCATTTTTTTTTTTTTTTTTGCAAACTAAAAGGCAAAAGTAAATTAAATGTACTACCTTCTGTCAACATCTAGTCTTAAACTTGATGTACTTTTCTTTTCTTTTCTTTTCTTTGATTGTCTGTCTTTGGCCAGATCTACACATTAAGTCAAATCATTGTGATGCCATCATGGTAATGCTACATTCCTCCCCCACATTTATATCTCTTAGGACACAAATGACATTTGTTGCAATTTTTTGGATAATGTGGAATAAAAAGAAGGAAACAATACTATGGAAATGGTATATGGAACGTGTAATGTGCCCCAACAGTTATCAGTGCACTGCCATACTGCTATAATGTGTGGCTGGCGAGACCACATTGGCTGCCAGTCCAGGTCCGGGCCCGATTCAAAGTGCTGGTATTGACATTCAAAGCCCTAAACGGTTTGGGGCCAGGTTATTTGAAGGAACGCCTCCTCCCATATGTACCTACCCAGACCTTAAGATCATCTACAGGGGCCCTTCTCCATGAGCCCCTGCTAAAGGAAGTGAGGCAGGTGGCTACTAGGAGGAGGGCCTTCTCTGTTGTGGCACCCCGGCTGTGGAATGAGCTCCCCAGAAGGGTCTGCCTGGCACCTACACTGTACTCCTTTCATCACCAGCTGAAGACCTTTTTATTCTCTCAGTATTTTAACAATTAATTTTAACTTAAATTTAAATTTTCCTGTTCTAACTCTGTATTTTAATCTTATATCAACTTTTGCTGCGTGGTTTTATCCTGGTTGTGCTTTTGATACTGTATTTTGTATTTGTGTTTTTAAACTGTTGGTTGTTTTATTATGGTTTTAATTTTTGTGACCCGCCCAGAGAGCTTCGGCTATTGGGCGGTATAAAAATGTAATAAATAAATAAATAAAAATAAAATGAAAATAAAACTGTAGTGTAGATCCAGCCTTTGTATTTGGAAAATCAATACAGACTTTAAAAATAAAACATTATAAAGAATTTCCCATTGCGAGGGGTCGTCTCAAAGAGAGGATGTTGCACAGTTACTGTAGCAACCTGACCTGACAATGGACAATGTTCTCGAGTTGCAAGGCTAAATAACACATGTTGTCAAGAGATCCATGGTCTCATCTGCTGTTTTCTTGTTTAAAGTTGATATTATTCAGCCCTTCTGCCCCGCACAATTTCCACCTATTAAATCCTGAATGATACCGTATTTCTTCGATTGTAAGACGCCATCGATTGTAAGACGCACACTAATTTCAGTACCACCAACAGGAAAAAAACCCTAAGATGCACCCACGATTCTAAGACGCACCCCATTTTTAGAGATGTTTATATGGGGGAAAAAGTGTGTCTTAGAATCGAAGAAATAGGGTATTTGTCTTTTCCCCCTAGTGCAGCCTTCCTCAACCTGGGGCGCTCCAGATGTGTTGGACTGCATCTCCCAGAATGCAGAGCTGGCTGGGGCATTCTGGGAGTTGTAGTCCAACACATCTGGAGCGCCCCAGGTTGAGGAAGGCTGCACTAGTGGGACTAATTCATGGTTGCACCATGTCTTGCTTGTGGATCCCTGGTCGACAGCTGGTTGGCCACTGTATGAAGAGAGTGCTGGATTAGACAGAACCTTGGTCTGATCTAGCAGGGCTCTTCTGATGTTCTGCATGATGGATTAAGATTTGGAAAGTATTACTGGGAGGCAGGAGCGGGGGCGAGAGTTAAAGATTCTCACCTGACATTGTTTCTAGTGAGATTGAAATTGGAGCACACGGTGGTTTCCAGGAAAGGATGGGAGATCCAATCATGGACCTTCTGCATCAAGGTTAAATGGTAATGCTGAGTAAATTAACATCTATGGTGAGACAGGAAACCATTGTCTTTATTCAGGCCCAAATTAATAGAATTGAACTCCTTGATACATTGTAATTCAACCATTTAAGTTGATTGTGCTATCACCCGCTGGGGCCTGTTGAGAAATTTCACTGTGCTTGTTTTGCATAATGAGCCTCGTGTGGCGCAGAGCGGTAAAGCAGCAGTTTCTGCAGCTGAAACTCTCCCCACGGCCTGAGTTCGATCCCAGCGGAAGCTGGTTTCAGGCAGCCGGCTCGGGTTGACTCAGCCTTCCATCCTCCCGAGGTCAGTAAAATGAGTACCCAGTTATCTGGGGGAAAGGTAATCACGGCCGGGGAAGGCAACGGCAAACCACCCCGCTATAAGGCCTGCCAAGAAAACGTCAGCGAAAGCTGGCGTCCCTCCAAGAGTCAGTAATGACTCAGTGCTTGCACGAGAGGTTCCTTTTCTTTTCCTGTTTTGCATACATTCAAGCTCTAATTGAATTGTCTAGCTTCAGTGCTTACAATTCCACCCCTCACCATTGTGTGTTGCGTGTGTGTGAATGTGTATGTATGTATATATATATATGTGTTGCACCTGAAGATAACACTTAATCCCACTGATGAAGTAGACTCTAGTCCACAAAAGCTTGTGCCATAATAAATTGGTTAGTCTTTAAGGTGTCACAAGACTGCGCTTGTTATTTTAATGAAGCAGGACGGCTCCTCAAGGAAAAGGGGGGAACCCATCACAGCCTCTTCCCTTGGTCCCATCCTATTTCCCTTTGACTACTGATTGGTGGTCTCCCACCTTTTGGGCAGTTCCCCCCCATTCTAAAAGGTCAAAATTAGGGCTGTGCATGGACCCCCCCCAATCCACAACTTTTGGATCAGGTCTGCTCCGTGCCGATCCGCCAGTGGTCCGCTTCGCTTCGCTGAGGAGCTCCGGATCCGAATTGGAGCTCTGCAGTGCCAGAGGTGCCGGTGGCAGGTAAGGCCTCCCTCCCTTCTCCCTCCTTACCTGCGTCCGTCTGCGGTCCGTCTGCGGCTTCAACTGAGCCCAAGGACTCAAACTGGAAGACCAGGCCGCAGCTGCATCGGAGCTCCGCAGCTGTGCCAGGCTGGTGCAGGTAAGGGGGGAGGAGGTAAGGGGAGGCAAAGCACCCCGATCCGCATCTGCTTCTCCGATCCTAAGAGAAGCGGAGTATAGCCCTAGTCAAAATGCCTCTCCTAAGTCAGGAGAGGCCAACCTCCAGCCTGTGCTAGGAACCAACCAGAGAAATATTACTACCAAGTAAACCCCATGTAAATCTCTGGGGGAGAAAGAGCAATACATGTCAAACTGATGGGCGGGGGGAGGCACTCATCAAACCTTAAACTCCTATCAGCCATTTCTTGTCTTTACTAACTCAAAATCGGCGTGGACTGTGTGAAGCTACCTCTTCTGCATTGCTACGTTTCAGATCCGTCTGTTGAGCTGTTTTCTCAGAATAAGCCACAGAACATATCCCCCCCCCATTTCCAGTTATAGTGGTGGAATGCAATTCAGATTATCTTTAATATAGGGCCAATTCAAGTGGCCCTGTATACATTGCTGCTTTTGCACATAACCCCCCTTTCCTGGGGGAAACATACTGATAAACAGCTCTTCTAGAGCATCGATTATTTGTGTTATGCAAACTACCCACTCTGAGCTGAACTGGTGGATGTTCTCTTTTTATCACTGCGTGTTACAGCAAGAGTGCTGGCCCAGATAACTGCGAACTGACAGTCGGCCTGCTTGCTTTTCTGGCATGCCTGCCCTCGCCCCATACATATGCTTCGGCTTGTTTGGAGCCAAGGCAAGGGTGCATTTCCAACAAAAGGTGGGTTTGGAGGAGTTGCGTGGTGGAATGCTAAGTGGTGGCAGCACGCAGAGCCTTGGTTGTTAAGTAATGCTCTCTGAATAGCTGCTTCTGTGCTGTGGTGATATGCACATTCTGGACCAGTGTACCATTAACAGACACCTCTTCTCCTTCTCCTTCTCCTTCTCCTCCTCCTCCTCCTCCTCCTCCTCCTTTTCTCCCTGTTGTCAGATTCTGTGTATACGGTAAGATGCAAGCAAGAGGGAATAGTATGTATATGGCACAAATACCATAACTTTATGTTTCTGGTTCCAGCATTGCCTTCTACATTGTTGTGCTAAAGGCTGTGTGTATTCCTGGCAGAAGAGAGTAAAAAACAACAACCACGGCATCTGGGTAAATCAAATTCTTCACCAAAGGAAATAAAAAACGGAACTCTTCAACTGGTATCGATTAAGCAATCTGAGCAGATTTGCATAATGTCTCCTAGTTTGCATAACATGCTCTGCTGTCCATTTTCATCCAGAATGAAATGCAACCACACCCAAATTGGCCGTGGTTCTGCATCGCTGCTGCTTCTGCACTGCAGTGTTGGAGGGATGCATTTGTGTTTCGGGCTTGGTTGCATTCTAATCCAGAGGAAATGCCCTGCAAGATAAAGTATGGAAGGCTCTCCCTCAGGGGAATGGAATGGACAGGGCCATACTAGGACATGGGTTCCTCAGATGGGGCAGGCACAATGCGTCCAATTCTGACAGCTGAATAGGTTTGCTCAAGGCTTCGCTGTACCAAACTCTATTCTAGCCTGTGCAATGCCTGGTCCATTCACTAGTATGTAAATGAAACCTTGTATCCTGGAAACGTCCTCCTAAAATGGTTATCTCCAATCCTTCCACCAGCAGGCAAAGGCCACTTTAGTCAAGCTGGCCTTTGGTGTGTCTATTATTAATATTATTATTATTACTACTACAGGGAAACACGGGAGTGCTTCCCTGTGTTATAGGCGATCAGTGAAAAGAGCATTCCACCATGTTAAGGCCGAAATTGGGGGTGGGTCATTCTGATGTTCATAAAATGGAAAATGTTTCACCAATCTTTCTGAAACAGAAAGGAGACCTGCCAGAAAGAAATGCTGGTTTTACATACCCTGCGTGTTTCAAGAAGATTTGTGAAATATTGAGGGCAGGATGGCAGTTCAAAGTACGAAAATGGGGAAAACCTCTCTGGCTCAAAAAGGCTTTATATTTCCGGGTGGCGATGATTTTTTTTGCTCACTAAAAGCTCTGAATTGGGACCCTTACCCTTCAAACCAGTGGTGGGATCTTGTCCCCCTGTCCTTTTAGTTGGTGGAATGGCTTTTCTTTTTTCAAAATTTGCTTCCATTGTTTTTTAATGAACATTTCTTTGCCCCATTAAAGTGAGTACAGACTCATAACTCCTAAATGGAGCATGCTCAGTAGCGTTGCTCTCCCCCCTCCCTCCTGTCTCAAATAGATTGGAATGTTGGAAATAAGATGGTTGCCTGGCTGAAATAAGATGGCCGCCTGGCTCATTTAGGAGCCATTACCTTCTGCAGATAAGCCAAGGCCCTGTCTGGGCCCTCTCCTTCCCCACAGTGCTGTGGAGGCCAGGGAGGGAGAGAGAAACTACCTGCCTTGCTTGGAGGGAGGCCCTTCCCTGGAAAAAGAAAACCTGGCTGGCTCAGGTAGGGGTTTGATTGACTTTGTTGTGTGTCTGTGATTGTGAAGAGGGAGGTGTGTGTGTGTGTGTTTGAAGTGCTGGTGCATCCTTCTTAATTCAAAGTATAAAGAATATATGGCAAACTTTCCTTTGGGGTGGCAGTTCCTCACCCAAGCCTCTTAAAGTTTAAACTTTATGGAAATAAATATTCAGACTAGGAATGAGAGGAGGTTAACCCTGGCCTATCTGCCATGAGTTTAAACTTTTTCAGGTAGTGTGTGCTTCTTTAAAAGGTGCTGAACTACATTTTAAGCTTTCTTTTATAGATTTGTGTGTGTGTGTGTATGTGTATTTTGAATTTGAACACAGATATAGGTCTCTTAAAAAATCTCTGGTGTGAAGGAAGGTTTTGATGTGAAGGAAGGTGCATAGTTTTGGTTGTACATAGAAAATATTTTCCTTTCTCTGTGTAACTGCTTCTTATAAGCTAAACCTGCTGCTTTGTTTGTATGAAATGACAACATTTTCTAAAATGTACATCCATGAATCTTATACTCAAAACATTACTTCACACCAAAGAAATGGTTAAGGGACCTAGTTTTTGCTACAACGTGGCACCTTCCAGTTGCTGTACACTTAGATTCACAGAATCATAGAATTCAATGCCCCTCAGTAGTTGCAGTAGTCCAGGGCATGTAGTTCTCTTCATCCTCCTCTTCATTTTATCCTCACAATGACCCTGTGAGGTAGTGTAGGCTGAGGGAAAGCCAGGAAAGGGGGGCATAATGAATTACATTTATATACCGCCCCATAGCCTGGGTGTATTTATTTATTACATTGATATACCGCCCCATAGCCAAAGCTCTGCAATAAATACCTAAATGTGTTGTTAACAATGATCTCCAGTTATTGACATAGCAAGAAAATATGAGCAAGGAAGCAACATTTGGTGATGCCTTTCATCTGGAAGTTATGTGATATGTGGGTGATCAAGCAGTTATATGAAAAATGCTAGATACTCTGATCCTTGGTTTACGTGGATTCTTTAATGTCAATATAGTAAAAATTATAAATTTTAGTGTAATTTTTTAAATAATTACACTATAGTGTCATAATTTAAATTTTTTAAATAGTGTAAATTGGGAAATTATTTAAAAAATATATTTTTCTCCAGTGTGGGTTCTTTGATGTCTACTCAAGGTCCCACTACAGCTGAAGCTTTCCCCACATCCCATACATTTATATGGCTTCTTTCCTGTGTGGTCATCCGTTACACAAAACCATGAAATTCAATAAACAAAAAACCTACGGTTTACAAAACAACTTTAAAGGCTCTACAGTTTTCAACCAAACTCCAAAAAGCAGGGAAATTGGGAGTTAAGGCTCACAGGCCTATAACGCCACATCCTCCCTAAGGAGGCAGAAAGTGCCAGTGAAATTCTCATTCTCCCAAACCAGGTATAAACCATGAGGACAGGATAGAGAATAGGATATGCAGAGGTGAATGTGGGGTTGTGGAAAACTGATGACGAACAACTTAGGGCCACCTACTGGGCCTCAAGGTGGCCTTACAAAATTTAAAACATACACATTTTAAACCTAGGGAAAGAAATATACAAAAATAAAAATAAAATAAAAATAAATAAAAATGCAATATAAAACATTAAACGTTTAAAACACACAACAGTTTTACAAGACCTTAACATAGATGGAGGATCAGATAATTCTCCAAAGGCCTGCTGGAACAAACAAGTTTTAGCCTGCTTCCGAAAGCACAGCAAGGAGGGAACCAGACTAGCTTCCCCGGGAAGAGAGTTCCAGAGCACTGGAGCAGCCACCGAGAAGGCCCTCTCCCATGTTCCCACCAAGCGTGCCTGTGAAGATGCTGGGACTGAAAGAAGGGCTTTCCCAGAAGATCTTAAAGCACGGGCAGGCTCATAAGGGAGAATACGGTCTTTCAAATAACCTGGACCTGAGCCATATAGGGCTTTATAGGTCATAATCAGCACTTTGAATTGTGCCCGGAAACAGACTGGAAGCCAGTGGAGCTGTTTTAACAAGGGAGTTGTGTGCTCCCTGTAACCAGCCCCAGTCAACAATCTGGCTGTAGCTCTTTGAACCACCTGGAGTTTACGAACACTCTTTAAAGGCAGCCCCACGTAGAGTGCATTACAGTAATCCAATCGGGATGTAACTAAGGCATGTGTCACCGTGGCCAGGTCTGACATCTCTAGGAACGGGTGAAGCTGGCACACTAGCTTTAACTGTGCAAATGCACTCCTGGCCACCGTTGAAACCTATGGTATATCTATTGAGCTGGATGCTGTTTTAAAAAAATTAAGTTAAATTTGCACAAATCTCCCTGAAGGTGATTTTTTTTTTGTGGCAAAACAAAGTCTACTCTGCTGAGTGTATTTGCGCACATTAGCAGAATAGGATGAGGTTGCGCTGCAAAGACCCATGCTAGGAGCAGGCAGGAAGCCTAAGGGGCAAAAGCCACAGAGTGCCTGATCATCTGTTGGGAATAACTTGGATTAGTGAGTGAACCACCAACACACTGCAGTTTATTTTCAGGGTGGCTTACTGTGACATGCAAACTTCTTTAAAAGAGCTGATGGAAAATGGGCATGATTAAATTTAAGTTTTTCATGTTGGAAGCCTGCCCCCTGGGTAATCGCAGAACCTTTCAGCCATTATCAAATGATAAAGAGGTTTGAGGTTTGAGTGGAACTGGGTGATGTGACTGGTGCGCGCCAACAACAATGGGAAACCATAACCTGTCAATGTTCATGTTAGTGTGGGATGGAAAACCCAGAGAGCTTTAGAGAGCTCTTCAGAATGTCATGAGCAATTAGTAGGGTTCACGAACAGAAATGAGATAGAATGGCAAGCTAATTATTAAGCAAAATAATAGAGTACTGAATACATTGTGATCTGACACCATTTTTAATTGTAAGAACTGGTAAACGTTCGCCCTCCCTTTGAAATGGAATATTATTATAACAAAGGACATCTATGCCAGCACGGTTTGGAATCCTAGAGGAAATGGGGACCCTGCAACCCCATCCCACTTCCAAATTTAGCTGCTTAATATGACCATACTCATTGAGCAAATCCAAATCTATTTATTTACCACAAAAATGTGGTGATGGCTACCAATTTGGATGGCTTTAAAAGGGGGTTGGATAAGTTCCTGGAGGAGAAGGCTATCAATGGCCACTAGTCCTGACAGCTAAGTGCAACCTTCAGTATCAGAGGCAGTAAACCTGTATACACTAGTTGCTGGGGAACATGGGTGGGAGGGTGCTGTTTCACTCGTGTCCTGATTGTGGGTTCCTGGTTGACATCTGGTTGGCCACTGTGTGAACAGAGTGCTGGATTAGATGAACCCTTGGTCTGATCCAGCATGGCTCTTCTTATGTTCTTATTGCAGTTGATGACCAGATTGAAAAAGCAAGGTATACAAGATATACAAAAACATATATGACAACAAAGTATACTTATAAGATGTATAGAGCAGTGTACCGTCCCTGCTGAGCAAATAAAAAAATGGGTTAACTCATCTCTCAACTTAACTGCAACAGAAAAAACAACAACAGCAACTTAGCAACCATTCCAGTAACTACAGGAATGATGTCGGCCGAATAGTAAGATACATAAAACAGATTGTCTTTGCCAGGAAACTTAGATCATCAAGGCACAATCAGTTCTCTCCTAATATCCTGATAGAAATTGCAATATAATAAAACATGCATAACCGTCTCTGTTGAATTGCAGGGCCAATAAGGTTGCAATGAAGAATCCTTACTGAATTTCCTCTCTAGCATGGCAGATCGTTCGCACAGGCTAGTGTAAGCGCAACCCGAGGCTTACAAATGGTGAACAATTTTTAAACTGTTAGCCTTTTTACTCCCAATTGGGAATCGCATGTCAAAAATAGGAGCACAAAATTTAGCTGCCAAGGAAATCAAATTTTGCCGTACAGTATTGTACAGTCTTAACAAAAGAAATTCTTTTGTCTTTTCCTTGTCCAAAGAAAAAGGGTTCAGAGGAGTTGAATTGCATTGCAAAAACTTCAACTTCTTTGATCCAGGAAGCTCAGATTCTTGGGCTGTAGCTAGACCTAAGGTTTATCCCAGGATTGTCCTGAGGTCAGACCTGTTCATCTAAGTGCCACACAGGGCATCCAGCGCTCAGGCAGGGATGAATCTGGGATGATCCTGGGATAAACCTTAGGTCTAGCTACGGCCTTGGTCTGCTTAACTGTTGATTGTTGACAATTTTGGCACTGTGCAGACAGTCAGTATAAATATTGAGAAGGGCTAGGTAATGATCACACTTACTAGAATTTTCCTCTCAGCGTGTTTAATGTCCAAGCATTGGATAAGATCTAGGCACTTGGGTCCCCCCTGCATCTCGCCTTTTTATTATTTATTTATTTATTTATTGCATTTTTATACCGCCCAATAGCCGAAGCTCTCTGGGCGGTTCACAAAAATTAAAACCATTCAAAGTATAAAACAAACAGTGTAAAGGCATGATTTAAAATACAATATAAAAACACAACCAGGATAAAATCAGCAGTAGTGCAGAAATACAAATTTAAGATACAAATTTAAAACAGCAAAGTTAAAATTAAGTTTATAGGCTGTTAAAATGCTGTGAGAATAAAAAGGTCTAAAATAGTATAGTGTAGGTGCCAGGCGAACCTCCTTAGGACAGCCAGGGTACCACAGCACAGAAGGCCCTCCTCCTAGTAGCCACCTGCCTCACTTCCTTTGGCAGGGGCTCACGGAGAAGGACCCCTGAGGATGACCTTAGGGTCCGGGCAGGTACATATGGGAGAAGGCATTCCCTCAGATAACCTGGCCCCAAGCTGTTTAGGGCTTTAAATGTTAATATCAGCACTTTGAATCGGGCCTCGACCTGGACTGGCAGCCAATGAAGCTGGAAGAGGACTGGCGTGATGTGGTCTTGTTTTTAATTTGCAAATCTCCAGATTGATTAGACTACAACTCTCATAATCCCCTGAACATTAGAATAACACCAGCAAAGGTTCGCTTGGTGACTTGAAGTCTGATAGAGTAGTTATTTAATTTGGATACCATCTAGTCCTGGGTGTGTGCCAATTTTAGGCTATCAGGATCAACCTTGGTTCTAACTAGGAGATCCACCAACTCGAGGTGGGTGCGAAATCGTGGTTCAGGAAGGCAGACACAGAGTTGCAGAGAAAGGAGCGTCTGAGCACATGCTGAGCCTACGAAATTGTTTTTTCAGTTCCAGAACTTGAGCTCCCAAACAAACGCTTCCACATCCAACTCTATTCCTATTTCCCCCCTAAATTTATTTTTTAAATTTCAGCAGCTGAACATCTGGAAGACCACATGTTCTCCAGCCTTGTTGTCGATCCTTTCCTTCCTTCCTCCTCCTCCTCCTCCTCCTCCTCCTCGGGTACAGTACCATCTATGAGAGCATTTTGCCTGTATCATTATATGTCAATGGAGACTAAATATCTGAGTCTCCATGGTAATATGACCCTTGATTTCCTGTTTCTTGGGTACTGCACAATTGACATAATTATGCCTGCATGCTGAAATTGCATGTCCTGTTTGTCTGTTTTTAATAGCTTCGCTATTCAAACAGAGACGGTGTTTCATTTTATTTCATCTCACTTGGTTCAAAAAGCTTTTAGGCCCTGATCCAGAGGGGGGAAATAGTTGTGCGAAAACCCTGATGAAATGAATAACATTTAGCTGAGCTACAACTAGCTTGTTGTAATCCTAGGCACTTCTACTCAGCTGAGCACTTGAATTCAGTGGGTAAAATCCAATGGGAGTCCTACTTAGGGTAGATCCACTGAAATGAACAGGACTATCTAACTTAAGTCCCATTCATTTCAGTGGGGTCACTCTTACGGTGTATATTGGATTTTACACCATGGAATTAGGAGCCAGGTAAGGATGTATAGGATTGTAGCCTTAAAGCATGCACTACCTGACTTTCTCTGGATTGGAACCATAAAAGTTCTAAAGGCCAAGGGGAGATGGAGAGGAATGTGTAGGCTTCTGTTATTTCACTTCCAGGGGTTATGTAATTGTTTTTCCACTTCTGCAAACTTCAGGGTTCCTCTGAACAGGTTAATACCTCCTTTCTGTTTCTCATTGGCCCTGTTTTGGCTGCAAATCACCAGATGCCCTCTGCTGCGAGACAGGAATGATAACGTTAGATGGCAAAAGGAAGAAAAATGGTAGCGTCAGCAGCCATTCTGCCCTGAGTCCCGGTGCGTACCCTGATCCTGCTAGAGTCATGGACACTTGGATAACCCAAACCAAGGCCACCACTGACCCATGAAGAAACAATGTGGTGACCTTGGAGCAAAGGGAAAATTTGCTGTAAATGGACCCTTTTAAAAGTGCAGTTTTGGGTCGAAAAGCCCAATGTGGCTGTGAGTCGGCGGCTGCATCATATATGTATATATAAAAGGCAGTGTCACTGGGCATCCACGATGGAGTAAATAGGGCATATTGACAACCCCCAGGACTGGCAGAAGAGTAAAAGCTGGCCTCCAATGCAACATTCCTCTTCCCTCTGCCATCTTTGATACAGATGGAACTGCTCAGAGTGTCTGAGACTGGCCCACGTAGTGTGGTTTGCACCCTATGCTTGCGTCCATCTGTATTCTGAGCTTAAGCACGCCCATTCCCTATAAGTTACTGACGCTGAAGCTCCTACAGCCGAATTCAGTTTCAGAGAAGCTATCATGGGGGCGCATTCCAGTGGTAGGTGGTGCTGAAGCCAAAGGAGGCGGGGCTAAAATAACCCCAAAGATCAGCTTATTTTAGCTCAGAGCTCTTACAGACAGTAACGCCACAGGAGAATCATAGAATCATAGAACAGTAGAGTTGGAAGGGGCCTAAAAGGCCATCGAGTCCAACCCCGTGCTCAATGTAGGAATCCACCCTAAAGCATCCCTGACAGATGGTTGTCCAGCTGCCTCTTGAATGCCTCTAATGTGGGAGAGCCCACAACCTCCCTAGGTAACTGATTCCATTGTCATACCGCTCTAACAGTCAGGAAGTTTTTCCTGATGTCCAGCCGGAATCTGGCTTCCTGTAACTTGAGCCCATTATTCCGCATCCTGCCCTCTGGGAGGATCGAGACGAGATCCTGGCCCTCCTCTGTGTGACAACCTTTTAAGTATTTGAAGAGTGCTATCATATCTCCCCTCAATCTTCTCTTTTCCAGGCTAAACTTGCCCAATTCTTTCAGTCTCTCTTCATAGGGCTTTGTTTCCAGACGCCTGATCATCCTGGTTGCCCTCCTCTGAACACGCTCCAGGTTGTCTGCATCCTTCTTGAAGTGTGGTGCCCAGAACTGGACACAATACTCAAGATGAGGCCTAACCGGGGCTGAATAGAGAGGAACCAGTACCTCACGCAATTTGGAAGCTATACTTCTATTAATGTATAGAGGCATTTCAGCCTTTGAGAGTGGGGGGAAAAACATGCAAAAGCTGAAATACCACCGAACAATTGGTGTGTGGGTAGGGTGAGGGAAAGGCGGGTGGCCATCTGGAGAATCCCAGAGGACTGGATGGGGACTGGGTAGGCTGGCTTTGGCTCATAGGCTTGAGGTTTGACAGCCCTGCAATATGCCCTGTAACTTTCCCCTTATGCAATGGCATGATTCTGAAACATTTATGCAGGAATACTTCTACTGATGCACACTGTTTTTCTTTTTACCACAGCATCTAGTAGAAGTAGTTCTGACCTCGGGAGTCAAGGCTATCTGGGTTTCTTTATTTCCTTATAATCATCAGAGATTCCCCGTAGTTTGGTGCTCTCTCAAGTTAACCTTTTTACTCTCATATCTTTTAAAAATAAATAAATAGGGATGAGATCAGTGTGTGTCCATGTTTTTTAATGCATCTTTTCTCAGCTGAAAGAGCAAAATCGCAATTGCTCATTAGACGCAGATGTCCAAGTGAACAGAACAACATGTAACACACAAACCTATTCATGTATTTTTATTCCAAAAGCACCATTTTATACATGTCTGCCCAGAAGTAAGTTCCATTAAGTTCAATGGGGGCTTACACCCAGGGAAGTAGGTATAGGATCATGGTCTAGGAAACCACTTATATACTGCTCTCCCCTCAAAAGGAATCCAAGAATCTAGCTACATAAAAATGACAATGGAAACAACCCAAATGCCACCAAAACAAAAGAAGCAGAACGTGGCATAGCAGCAGATAACAAAGCAATCAAATAAAAAGAGGCATATTCCCATCAAAGACGTCTCCGTCCTTTTTTTTAAGCAATAAAAAGAATCAATAAAAGGGCATGGTCCACCCAGGGCTGCAACTACTGCTGAGTCGTGAATCTTCAAGGTGGTTTTGTTGCACAAGTTGTTCGCCCTAGGGACAAGATCCAATCAGCCCCTAAGCACGACTCCACACTTCCAGCGACAGAGGGCTCAAAAGCGCTTTATTGATTAGTAATCAAGGTCTGGTCTCTTGAAGGCGAGCAGTCAGACAGAGAAGCAGAGGATTCAGTACAGCATTTGAAGCCTGCAAAGGGCAGTGCCCAGTAGCAGCATGAACCAATCAGAACGTAACACTGGGGCATAACTAATCTTTGTTAAACAATCCCTCTGCTCTACTGTAAGCTAACTTTTGCACTGGAACCGAGGCTCTCTTGTTTTTGTTAGATAAGACAGACACAAGGAGACACCCTCGGGTACGTGACGCCTCGCTTGCTGCATAATGGCTGCTTCATAGTTTCCTTTTGAAAATGGAGTCACATATGCTAACATTTCCCCCCCTTTGAAGCAATTTAAAACTCAAGCTTGCTAGCTTCTTCTAGGACATCTATGGCTAAGGCTTCATAATGCAAATACATAATGGAAATGTTGAACTGCAGGTGTTCCTCATGACCGTTCCAAAAGCTGCACCATATCAAGGAACCAGTTCCAGCACTTTCCACTTCCACCAGGAGCAGGAATTCTGTAAAATGAATGGTCTTCATTGCCCTTCCAGACCAATCCTTCTGAAATACTTTGCCTTACAATAGGGACCCACAGATTGTTGCTGGGAAAATTCATCCCCCCTTCCCAAAGTTACAGTGAGGTTTGCAGCGAAGCTCAATAGGAGCAGGAAATTCTTAGGGGTGGCGGTGGCACATGATGTGAGTGTGTCTCTGATCATCAAAAAGTGCTGGCGTGGCATCCCTGTGAACCCTGCCTCTACTACACCACTGGTTATGTATGTTCCCCGTGCATTCTCAGTCATTTATATAAGAACATAAAGACGAGCCCTGCTGGATCAGACCAAGGGTCTGTCTAGTCCAGCATTCTGTTCACACAGTGCCCATCCATCTTTCAACAGGAAACCCACAAGCAGGACATGTGTGCAACAGCACCCTCCCACCCATGTTCCCCAGCAAGTGGTGTACATTAATCATTGCAGGACCACAGTAATTCTCAGAATTGTTTTTAGCAGGTGTTTAGGGTTTTCTTGATCCAAGCAGGTGCCCATCCTTGTGATGCAGTTCTTGGCCCTGTGACAGCCCCTCTGATCTCAACTCCCTTCCCAATACAAAGTTCACTTGTACCTCCTGCTTATGGCCCTGTGTTTTAGGGAGGTGGGAAAACATAAGGGGCTCTGATTGAATAAACCGCAATGCAGGTAAGAAACGATCGTGGGGTGGGATGGGGGGCATTCGTCTATCTGCATCAAATTGCATGATCTGGGCAGAGAGTTGATG
The DNA here is from genome assembly GCF_023053635.1 of Elgaria multicarinata webbii. Taxonomy (NCBI): domain Eukaryota; kingdom Metazoa; phylum Chordata; class Lepidosauria; order Squamata; family Anguidae; genus Elgaria; species Elgaria multicarinata. The sequence continues at coordinate 13,041,367 of NC_086184.1, forward strand.
CTGTACTGAGCAGGCTGTCAGGTGTGAATTTAGTCTTCTGAACCCCACTGTGTGGGAAGCGTAACCTTTACATAATAAACACGTTCCCTTGGGGAAGGCCTGCTTCATCAAAGCAGGACAATGGCAAAAAATAGAGGGTGAGGCGCTGACTCATGGCAGGTTGTCTTGCCAAGCGAATCTCTGGCTGGGGAGGCTGGAAACTGGGAAGCAAGCGCAGATTGTCTGGATATCTCTTATTGTTGCAGCTAGGATGTCGGACAAGTGTGTAACGGATTCAAAGGAGTTTAGGATTTCTGCAGAGGGCAGGTTTTATTTGTTTGTTTGTTTTTTGAGTCATGCAGATTCCGTGGAAATAGTGGGACATTTTTTTAAAATTGGGGGGATTTGCATTAATTTGCATTATCTAATGCATCTGGGAAAAACCAAAGGGCCAGATCAGGACCTTAGGAGGGCCAAATGTGGCCCCAGAGCTGCGGTTTTGCACTGCTGTTCTAAAACCGAAGGATCCCTGTCAATGAGGACTGGATCATCCAGTGATGGAGGGAGCAGGGGTGTGAGGCTTGGATTCAGACAATAATCCACACTGAAGGGGTTATTAGGTTGAGCATGGGTTGGGTGTGGACTGAGTATGGGTTGATGCTGACATGTGAGGTATCATGTCTGAATCCATCTGTGCTAACAAACCATGGCTTGTTATGCATGAACAACCCACAGTTCACAACCAAACAACAAACCATGGGTTCTCTTCATGAGTTGTTTGTGCTTAACAAACCATGGTTTGTTAACTCAGCTGGGTTCAGACAACACGATAACCTATGGTCCAACAACAATGCACAGTTCAACAACCCACACTTAACCCATACTCAATCCTAGAGAGTGGGTTATTGTGATGTATGGATCCACCAACATTAACAAAATGGCTGAAGCTTTGCTCAGAATAATGCAAGTGAGCTGATGATAGGTAATCTTACCACAGTTTTCTTCAACCTGGGGCCTTTCAGATGTTTTGGACTTCAGCTCCCAGCATTCCTGACCACTGTAACCACGTGCTATAATAGCAGAGAAAAGTGCCTAATGTGTTGAACCATTGGTTTCAGCACCTTAGATAGCTCCTCCAGATTGGCTGGTTCTGAGTGAAACTCAGAATGGAATCACAGCCCCACTGAAATTGGATCCACCAGTCTTCACTGGTAGGAGGCACTAGGAAGGAGAAGAAACAAGACACATTTCTGTTAAAATATTAATTCCAAGGCCCATTTCTGAAACCCAGAGAGTTTCAGCTATTAAACGGTATAGAAATATAATCATAATAAAAAAGAACAAACAAATAAATAAGTAAATAAATAAACCACTCTACAAATCAACATGTATATTGATAGCATTGTGTAAACCTATCATCATCATCATTATTATTAGTAATATTTTCTTCTAAAGCCAAACATATAACTGATGAACATCAATTTATTAGCAACAGTGGTATGTCAAACACTCTGTCTAGCTTCTTTATGAATATTATTATTATTATTTATTTATATAGCACCATCAATGTACATGGTGCTGTACAGAGTAAAACAGTAAATAGCAAGACCCTGCCGCATAGGCTTACAATCTAATATGTCTCCTCTTGCTCTTTGGGAAAATTAAGGTTTTCCTAATCATCCCTGAAAGTAACCAAAAAAAGCAACAAACTCTGGGCCGGCACACAGTGTTCTCGGTTGTCAGATATTACTCAATTTAAGCATAATAGCCCCATCAAGACAGTAGGAATTTTAACACAGAGGAAAGGCACAGTATTGCTGCAAAACTCCATTGTAGCTTGTAAATAAAGAGGCTGAAAAACAAAATAGCCTTGAGAATGCTGGATAAACAAAATCAAATAAAAGAGGTGAGGATATTTTTAGAATCACTGGAAAAACCATGTTTTTCAGATATTTCCCTCAGCATGTTTTCCAGCTAACTCAATACAAATCACAGTGTCTGGATTTAGCACTCTTCAAATAGCACTCTTCAAATACATAAAAGGTTGTCACACAGAGGAGGGCCAGGATCTCTTCTCGATCCTCCCAGAGTGCAGGACACGGAATAACGGGCTCAAGTTACAGGAGGCCAGATTCCGGAGGGACATAAGGAAAAACTTCCTGACTATTAGAGCAGTACAACAATGGAACCAGTTACCTAGGGAGGTTGTGGGCTCTCCCACACAAGAGGCCTTCAAGAGGCAGCTGGACAACCATCTGTCAGGGATGCTTTAGGGTGGATTCCTGCATTGAGCAGGGGGTTGGACTCGATGGCCTTGTAGGCCCCTTCCAACTCCGCTATTCAATGATTCTATGATTTGGTATGGTTACTGAATTAAGGATATTATTTCTGTGGATGGATAGCCCAGTCCTGAGCACATCCACACAGAAAATAAGAAAACAAGGCGTACAAGTGAACACAACAAATTAAAACAGCTGCAGTCCATTCAAACAGATAATAAGAGAAATTCCCAAATCCACATTTATGAAGTAATGTATCAAATATGTTACCAGACCAAAACTTAAAGAAAACTTTAAAACATAAACAGCAGCAGAAACTGGATGACATAAGTTAGAAAGATAGACGGCCCTGGGGTAGGGGAGCACGAAAGGGGAAGTTACATGTTGGATTTTGTTCCTTTTCTTTTTATATTATATATTTAAGGGAAGACTAATTATATATAGCAAATTGTTTAAGATACACTTTTTTCCTTGTCTATTCCTTTCCTTTTCCTTTTTTTGTTTGTTTGTGGTTTGTTTTGTGAAAGTTTGTGTATTTTATTTTATTGTATGTAATTTTAAATAATAACAATAATAATAATAATAATAATAGCAGCAGAAATGACACACAGCCAGGCAAACAAAGCAATAGAACCAATGCATTAAGATCTAACAAATCCTATGCATGTTTAGGCAGAAAAAAGTCCTCCTACAACTCCCAGGATTCCTCAGCCTGCCATTATTCACGTACAGATGGTTGGGATTTTCATCTGCCTTATTACTTCTCCAAGGCACCTTGTTGCCCGCTCCACCTCTGGAACAGGTCCATTTGGCCTAGACTGTCCCAGAATTGGAAAGGGCTCTTGTATTAGGCCCAGAACCTTGGGGACTTTTAGGACATCATCCCAAGGTAACAGGAAGGAACAGGAGGAAACTATATTTGTAACCTCTTGTGAGATTGCGTCCAATGCCTCTGACTCCACATCCTAGCACCATTGCAAGTGTGGCTGGTGGAGAGGTAAAACAGGAACCTCTTGATTGTGTCGTCAAGAGTGTGAAATTCCATTTGCCAGGAGACTCATTTGATAGGAGTTTACCCAGTCCAGTGGCTTCCAGATGTGTTGGCATTGTGGCATTCAACCACCAGGTTGAAGAAGGCTGCAACGGGCATTCCAGTGAGTTGCATCCAACAGGGTCTTCTCCTTCTATAACCCGACTCGATATTAGCATATCCATGCTCTGAGATTTCCTGAACCATGTGGATCACATGACGAGCCAGAATGACTAAAAGCTGACACATCAAGGGATTCAGAGGATGTCCTCAGATGTTTCCAGATTATCAGATGCCTGATTTCAACCCTGCATGTGAAGACAAATGAAGACAACGCAGCAGTCTTACAAGCAGATGAATCCTGTGGCTTGGGGGGGTGGGGTTTGTGTACTTTGCTCCCAGGTTTGGATTGCTTAGGCGTCAACCTTTTGGTACCTGAATGAAGCGGTCTGTGTGGAATTGCCTGCTTTGAAATGTACTGATTAAACAGGAGAGGGCAATAAAGACACAAATTCAGCCCCGGTGTTCAGTAACAATATGTTCATGCAAATATACGAGACACACAAGCTTCCAGGCAGTCTTTTGGGAAGAGGAGGAGTTGTCATACAGAGGAGGGCCAGGATCTCTTCTCAATCCTCCCAGAGTGCAGGACACGGAATAACGGGCTCAAGTTAAAGGAAGCCAGATTCCAGCTGGACATCAGGAAAAACTTCCTGACTGTTAGAGCAGTACAACAATGGAATCAGTTGCCTGGTGAGGTTGTGAGCTCTCCCACACTAGAGGCCTTCAAGAGGCAGCTGGACAACCACCTGTCAGGGATGCTTTAGGGTGGATTCCTGCATTGAGCAGGGGGTTGGACTCGATGGCCTTGTGGCCCCTTCCAACTCTGCTATTCTATGATTTTTCATGAGTAGGTGTCTTCTGGAGATGGCTTTTTGTATAATGACAAAAGAGGCAGCAGAAGCTCCAGCAGAAGAGAGCCCCCCCCCAAAAGGAAGGTGGGGGAGAGAAAAAAATGGGGCTGTTCACAAAACACACTAACCCACACTCATGTTGTCTGAACCCAGGATATTTTCCACAGGGTGGCTTGTTTCGTGAGAGTGCTGGGGATTGTTGGAGGTGGCTGCCAGTTAACCTCACCCCCTCCCGAATTTTCCATCAAGAAATAAGAACCTTATTGTTGCCTGTTCTGTGGGAGGTTGTTTCATCTTCCAAAAAAGGATCTTGGCATCTTGGAAAGTGTGACAATCCTCCTTCCTGCTGCCTCCCATCAGCAACTAAGCTTTCAGGGCACCTGGGGAGACAGAGAGCCTTGCTGTTGCTAAGCCCAGATTGCAAGAATAAAATAAAAATGGAGGTATAGGCCAGGATCCAAAGAATCACACAGCTAGGTAGCTCAGCATGCCCAAAGAGGCGTAGGACTTGAGTTACTTGAACAAACAGCCCTGCGTGCCACATGGAAAAACACTTCTGAAACTGCACGCCCTCCAATACGTCAATGTTGGAAGATGGCCACACTTGGAGCCCTTCTCACCTGATGCCAAAGATACTGTCTGACTGGATCCGACCCTCCCTTTACATTATACACTGCTGAAAGAACTACCCCAGGGGTGGTGAACTTCAGGCTGGAGGCCAAAACCTAGGGTGATCAGATGACAAGGAGGACAGGGCTCCTGCGTCTTTAATAGTTGTATTGAAAAGAGAATTTCAGCAGGTGCTGTTTATATGCATGTAGCAACTGGTGAAATTCCCTCTTCATCACAACAGTTAAAGCTGCAGGAGCCCTGCCCTCTTTTGTATCTGGTCACACTAGAGTGTTGGACTGGGCCTCCGGAGATCTGGGTTCGAGTCCCCACTCAGCCATGAAGCTCACTGGGTGACTCTGGCCCAGTATTTGCCCACTGCTATTGTATAGGATTGTTGCCTTAGGGTGCTTATGGTGCCTTGAGAAGATGCTATCCTTAAAGGTGTCCTAAACATAATTTTAAATAAGTAAATCAAATTCCAGACCAACACCGGTGAACTCTTCCATCTCTCTCTCCCCCCACCACTTAGCTGATTTGTTTGTGTGATTAAAAAAGAAAGACAGAAGCGATGAGAACACATGGGAGGGTTACAAATGGAAGATGACCCCTGTAAAATTTGGTGTTTGAGGCAGGGCAATTGCACAGTCTGAACCCCATCTGGAAGCAACCTTCTAGTAATAGAAAACAAGCCTCAACAGAGCAAAGCTCAGACTAATGAAAACCAATAAGACTTCTATTACTTTCATCTCAGGAAGGATTTACTCTTTAATCATTGGAATGCAGGGCCTTCTTAATGAGACAGCTCATTCTCTTCCGACCATTACGCAGTGTTGTGGCTTATTGGCAATGAACTTAATAAGGCTGTTTATTGAAAAACATATATTACCAGGCAAGAATCAGACTGCAGAAGCAAGCTGCTTGCTTCCAAGGCAGAAATAACCTCATTAATGAAGAGGATTTTGTTTGTTTATTTAAAAGATGTCGTACATATGCTGCAGGAATGTCACTCACCTTGGGGTGGGGGAAACATGACCTCTTTTCTGCACAAACTGCATTTCTTGGGTTCCATGTTTTTGTCACTCCCTTGGGCAGAGGTGTTGAACCTCCAGTCTGTGGGCCAAATCTGAAGTGCCTAAGGTCCCAGTCCAGCCCTCTGGGGTTCCCTAGATTGGTGGTCTTCAAGTGGTCCAGATCCAAGGCCCACCTCAGACTCCTGACCTGCAACATGGCCCCCACTTTCACAATTGCCCAACATAGTGGAAATAGCTTTGCCATGACACATCTGGATTGATCTCGCAACCCAATTTTGGGTCTTGCTCCACCAGTTGAAGACCACTACCCTAGATGACTACTCCACATCCACTTTCCCCCAACCACTTATTGTAGGGTGACCATAAGGAAAGGGCTTCTGTATCTTTAACAGTTGTATAGAAAAGGGAATTTCTGAAGGTGCCATCTGTATGCATGCAGCACCCAGTGAAATTCCCTCTTCATCACAACAGTTAAAAGTTTCAGGAGCCCTGCCCTCTTGACCAGATCCAAAAGAGTGCAGGGCTCCTGCAACTTTAACAGTTGTGATGAAGAAGGAATTTCACTGGGTGCTGCATGCATACAGATGGCACCTGCTGCAATTCCCCTTTCTATACAGCTGTTAAAAGATACAGGAGCCCTGTTCTCTTTTCCATGTGGTCACCCTTTGCACCCATGCTTTACTGTGGCCATTGCATACTTCGTCCAAAAGTTATAGCCCCACCTGGAACCTTCTCTGTGGTTCTAGGTATTTCTAGAGCTTGATTCGGATGTTCCCCCTCCTGCAATGACAACCCTATGAGGGATGCCAACCGCGTGAATGGGGACAGTGCTAGGGTGACCCTATGAAAAGGAGGACCGGGCTCCTGTATCTTTAACAGTTGTATTGAAAAGGGAATTTCATCAGGTGTCATCTGTATATATGGAGAACTTGGTGAAATTCCCTCTCCATCACAACAGTTAAAGCTGCAGGTGCCCTGCCCTCTTTTAAATCTGGTCACTCTAGTATAGCTCCTGCACTTTAACTGTTGTGATGCAGAGGGAATTTCACAAGGTTCTCCATATAAACAAATGACACCTGCTGAAATTCCCTTTTCTATGCAACTGTTAAAGATACAGGAGCCCTGTCCTCCTTTTCATAGGGTCACCCTAGACAATGCTAGACCTACCCCCTATGTTGTACCCCCATTACCAGCTTCCATGCACAGGAGGGGGAAACATCTGAAATGGGGAGCTTGCTTTACATATGTAGGCTTCCTATGCAATCTAGAACCCTGACCCTGCAGGGTTCTAGATCCTGCACCTATAGCGCAGGCTGCCCACTTCAGAAGTTCCTCCTCCAATAGATGGAAGGCAACAAGAAACAGGACAAAGAGGGGTGGGGGCAGCTCTTACAGACCCATTCTCCTCCCTCCCTTCATATACAATCGATATTGTTTTTAAATCGATATTGTTTTTATGCTTTTGATGGTTTTTAAAATTTTGTATATCTGTTTTTAATGTTCATTGTTTTTAACTTTTGTAAACCGCCCAGAGAGCTTTGGCTATGGGGTGGTATATAAATGTAATGAATAAATATATTCTTTCCTGTTGCTTCTCACCACCATCTTCCTCCCTTCCTTCTGTTCCCTTTCCTATTTCAAACTTTAAAGCTTAAGACCTACGGGGCAGGGACCTCCCTCTTTGCTCTTACTCTGTAATGCACTGAAGGTCTTTCTCATTCTGCTTCGGGGGAGATCTATGAAAAAGAGAAATTCTGCAGAAAAAAAACATTGATGCTTTAGTCCCACCAACAAAGGATTGTAACCTTCTTGCATTGAACAGAAGAGAGGATGGATGTCACCAGCATGATTTGAAAAGCTAGGTGGCCCCCTAGTGGCAGTAATAATTAAAGGAACTAATGGTGCAATCCCATGGATGTTTAGACAGAAAAAAAGTACTACAAGTCCTAGCATTCCAGCTTTAGGCTGGCTGGGGAATGCTGGGTGTTATAGGACTTTTTTTTTTTTTGCTGTTCAAACATCCATAGGATTGCACCCAGTGAAGTCTTGTGACACCTTAAAGGTTAACACATTTATTCTTTATTTTTTATTTTATTTTTTTATTTATTTAAGGATTTTTATGCCGCCATTCAGCCAAAAAAGGCTCTCATGGCGGCTTACAAAAGTATTTCTTGACTTTCATGGGCTATCGTCCACTTCATCAGATACATGGAGTATTATGGGGAGTTTTCAGGTTTCTACTCAGTACATAAGTTGGTTTTTGTTGGGAACAGAACAGTAAACAGTAGGAGTGTGCACGGACCCCCCGCTCCGCCCTGCGGGCAAATCCAAAAATTTCGGATCGGCCCGCTCCGCTCCGCCCATTCTCCGCTCCTCTTCGCCGCGGAGCTCCGGCTCTGAATCGGAGCTCCACAGTGGAGGGGAGTGGTGCCAGGTAAGGCCGGGAGAGGAGGGCGGGGGGGCGGGTTACCGGGCCCTGCCGCTGTTGCCGCCCGTGCGGCGACGGCGGCAGAGCCCGATAAGGGACCAAGGGGGAGGGGGGCCTTACCTGCCTCCGTCCGCGGTCCGTTGGCTTCTTCAATTGAGCCCGCGGTTCAACCAGGAAGTCTGGGCCGCATGCGGCCCAGACTTCCTGGTTGAACTGCGGGCTCAATTGAAGAAGCCAACAGACCGCGGACGGAGGCAGGTAAGGGAGAGGAGGGTTTTTTTTCCGGGCCCTGCCACTGTCGCCGCATGGACGACAGCGACAGCAGCAGGGCCCGGTAAACCCCACTTTCCTTTCCGGCGGAGCTCCGGATCGAGGCGAAGGATCCGCCTTCACCTCAATCCTCTTCGCCACGCTCCGCCGGCCCCCCAATCCGCTTCGCCTCCGCCTTAAGGGGAGGCGAAGCCCCCCCGCTCCGCTTCTAATTCGCCGGTCCGATTAGAAGCAGAGCACATCCGTAGTAAACAGTAAAGCCAGAAGGAAAGTAATTGCAGAAAGTGACAGTCACATTTATTACAATGCTTTTAAGTTCCTTCTGACCTCACTCTTTACAATCCTCCAATGTAATTTATATTAGCCTGAAACTTTTGATAACACTGTTAATAAGGCAATTGTCACTGTCACTACTTGCTGCATTGAATTTCCTTTTGGCCCCAGCGTTTACAATCTTCTCTCCCGTGCGCTCATCCACCCCATATGCATAAAAACCTGAAACGCTCCATGCCGTCTCGTGCACCATTTCATGACAGCTTATGCCGGAATAAACGTGTTAAATCTTCAAAATGCCACAAGTCTCTTCGTGGTTTATTCGGGTTTACTCAGAAGCAAGACACACCGACATCAATGGGACTTCCTGCTGTGTGCAGGTGTTTAGTAAGCTCCAGCTTACTATGCATAGTAATTTGGGATCGTAACCCCGTTGAGCAAAATAAGGAAGGACAATGCAATCCGACACGTGTCTACGCAGGAGGGAGTCCCATTTAGTTCAATGGGACTTACCCTGTCCCTAGCAAGTGTGCTCAGGATTGGAACCTAGCGGTACATCTAGGGGTGAGCATATTACCCCAACATTAAAATCACTCCACTGGCTGCCAATTAGTTTCCAGGCAAAGTACAAAGTGTTGGTCATTACTTTGAAAGCCCTCAATGGTTTGGGTCCAGGTTACCTGCGGGATCGCCTTCTCCCATATAGTCCGCCCCGCACACTCAGGTCCTCTGGGGTGAACTTACTTCAGTCAGCTAAAACTAGGCTGACATCAGTTTCCCAGAGGGCCTTTTCTTCTGTCGCCCCCAGATTGTGGAATAGCCTGCCAGAAGAGATTCATAAAATTAACTCTCTGTGTGATTTTAAGGCAGCTTTAAAGACTAGTCTTTTCTGGCAGGCCTATCCAGATCAATGTTAAATCATGAATTTTTAAGATGTATTGATTCCTATTCTAATGTTGTTCCCCACCTCGATCCAAAGGGAGAGGCGGGTAAGAACTAAATATATTATTATTATTATTATTATTATTATTATTATTATTTAGGGTGACCATATGAAAAGGAGGACAGGGCTCCTGTATCTTTAACAGTTTCATAGAAAAGGGCATTTCTGCAGGTGTCATTTGTTTATATGGAGAATCTGGTGAAATTCCCTCCATCACAACAGTTAAAGCTGCAGGTGCCCTGCCCTCTTTTAAAATGGTCACTCTAGTATAGTTCCTGCAGCTTTAACTGTTGTGATGAAGAGGGAATTTCACCATGTTCTCCATATACAAATGACACCTGCTGAAATCCCCTTTTCTATGCAACTGTTAAAGATACAGGAGCCCTGTCCTTTTCATATGGTCTCTTCTTCTTCTTCTTCTTCTTCTTCTTCTTCTTCTTCTTCCTCTTCCTCTTCCTCTTCCTCTTCCTCTTCCTCCTCCTCCTCCTCCTCTTCCACGTGTCTACTCAGGACACAATCTCCCTTGAGCTCAATGGCTCTTACACTACTGCTTTATAACGGTTTTGAAAACTGTTCCGGCCCAGGACACATTCCATATACCGTTTTCAAAGTGTTATATCCTGCTTGGCGTAGACCCGCGCGACTCCTGCCTCCCTCCGGGATAGAACCTTTGGGCACCGCCCGAGTGTCTCAACGTTCCAGAAACCCCCTTTCCCGCTTGCCGATTGGCTCCGCGGCATCCGGAGTCTCCCTCTTCGGACCAATCGCGTCTTCCTGGCGCCTGACGTAAAGGGAGGGAGGCTCACCGCCCGGGAAGGTTTGAAATTTGCAACGGAGGCTCGTCGACCGGTGCGCGGGCGGCGGGCTGGCTGGCTGGAGGAGTGCGATGGACGAGCCCACCGGAGAAGGCGGAGCTGCGGGAGCAACGCTGGCTGAACAGCGGCCCGGATCGCCGCTGCCGGTGGAGACGGCGCCGGTAGAGCCCCTCAGCGTGCCAAGGAGAGGCGAGGCGGCGGCACCGCCCGAGAACCGACCAGAGGAGACGGTGAAGGCCGCGGTGGTAGAAGAAAGGGACCAAGAGGGCGGCGAGCAGGGAAGGGAACCTTTGCACCCTGCGCCGGCTGAGCCGCAGGAAACAGGAGAGGATGTTCAACTAGGCACGTATTTGTTTGTTCCTTCTTCTTTCCCCCCAGATCCATGGTTTTGTTACATTTCGAAACCGCCCTTCCTCTCGAGGAGCTCAGGAAGGAGGATGTTATCTTTCCACACCCTATTTTTTTTAAAAAATATATCCTCACAACAACCCTGTGAGGTAGGCTAGGCTGAGAGTTTAGAATTAGTTTAAGGCCTTTTGGTGAACTTGGGGACTGAGTGGGGGATTGGGATCAGTGTCTCCCCAGTCCTGTTCTGGTGCTCTGCCCACCACATCGCACTGGTTTCCCTCTTGGGGATTGTAGGATGGAACTGCTAGGCAGGATCTACTGCTAGGCAGGATCTACTGCTAGGCAGGATCTACACTATTGCTTATAACGGTTTATAATGGTTTTGACAACTGGGCAGGATCTACACTACCGCTTTAAAACGGTTTATAACAGTAGTGACAATTGTTGGGGCCCAGGATACACTCCAGATGCAGTCTTCAAAACGTTTTCAAAGGGTTGTATCCTGCTTGGTGTAGATCTGGCCTAGTAGTCTGGATTCAAACTTGCAAAGTTCATAGAATCATAGAACCATAGAATAGTAGAGTTGGAAGGGGCCTACAAGGCCATTGAGTCCAACCCCCTGCTCAATGCAGAAATCCACCTTAAAGCATCCCTGACAGATGGTTGTCCAGCTGTGTCATGGAATCCCTTTCAACTCTGTATCCATTTGGAATAAGTTGCACTTCCTGGTTCTGTGCTAACAATGGCAATACTGGGTTTCTGCCTTGCCTTCCAAAGGAAGTTCTGGGGGCCGAGGCTACAATTGCACTGAAAACTCTTCAAACTACCTGGACTATGTAGTTCTGATAGGGGTGGGCTGTCTCCAATCTTCTTCATTTTATACTAGAATCCTTGCTGGCTTGCAGATGAGAGACAGATCGCTCTGTCTTGGGCCGGCCCTACCATTTGACAGAGTAAGGCAGCCAACTAAAGCTGCTAATTTTCATTGTCATTAAAGGACAGCAAATTGTTTGTTTGCTTGTTGTTGTTGTTCTTGTCAGGGAGGGGAAAAGATGCTTGTGGGATTTTCTGACCTAGATGCCAAAAATAACTGGACCAGCCCAGGGTGCTATGCACTGTGATTTGGGAGGAGGGGGGACCATTTGGTGTTCTTCCTCAGGCGGTAAAATGTCTTGGGCTGGCTCTGACCCTGTCCCCTGCCCGTCTTCTCTGTTTTGCTGCTTGCTGTGGAGGAAAAGGCTTTCTTTCTTCCATGGCTAGCATAGGAACTAAGCAGGGTGGTAGAAGAGGATTGGAGTAATCCGTGCCTCCCCTACCTGCTCGCTCACTCGCCTGGATATAATGCCTGGTCACCTATGGCGATCAGGTGAGCTGTTAAATACAAGGCTGCTTTAAAGCCCTGGCCAGTCTAGGATCAGGGTACTTGCAGTACTGTCTGCTTTCTTATAAGTATCTCTGGATCTTTAGATTGTCATTGCAGGCTCTGCCTTCTGTGGTAAAAGGTGTGGCTACTAGGGGCAGGACCTTCTCAGTAGTGGCCCCTCAGTTGTGGATCATCTTCCCCATGTCTGTTTATCTAGCGCCCAATCTAATGGCGTTTTGGTTCTACTGTTAACAGTTTTGATGATTTCTACCATGAAATTATTATATTCCACTAGTTTATTATTGTGGTGCTTTGTTAGTTAATTTTAGTGTTTTTAATGGTGTTGTAAACTGCCTCCCATTTTCCAGTAGTAAGCATTTCTTTGAAAGGTGCCCCCCACTAACTTACTTAATAAAATGCTGGAATGTCATGGGGTGCAAGCATTTTAATAAGATAGTGGGGACACCTTTTGGAGAAATGCTTACGATCGCAACATGATGTGTTGTTGTTGTTATTGTTATTATTATTATTATTAATAATAATAATAATTTCTGTTCCCTAACATTGCTCTGTTACACAGTTATTCGCAATGGGAACTACAACCTCAAAAGTTGTATGCCTTGTACTTTAACAGCTGGCACGGGCGTGTGCTGAAACTAGAATTGTGTACAAAGGGCCTCTCAACCGTCACTATCCTATTTGTGAATACACAGAGAGAAGTATTCTCACAGCTCCTGTGGAGTAGGGTTCACCATTACCAGCGGCAGTAGCACGGCATCTCCACCCACCCCTGTGTTTGTGTGTTCTTCTCCTGCAAGGGGCAGCAGCAATCACCTTGGCCTCCCTCCCCCCCCCCCCCCCCGTTTCACATCCTCTGCACTGCCCTATACCTATTGTCATTCCAGGCAGCCAAAAGCTCCCTACCACCACCACCGAGAATATTTGGAGAAAACTCTGTTGAAGTGACTGTTCTCTCTCTCTCTCTCTCTCTCTCTCTCTCTCTCTGTGAGTGAGTGTGTGTGTGTGTGTGTGTGAGAGAGAGAGAGAGAGACACAGAGACAGAGAGAGAAACTTCAGCAGATTTTCTCAGCCTTTGGAGACATCTTGGCTCCTCTCCAGCTGAAACTGACTAGCGTCCTGGTCATATGCTGTATTGAACTGCAAATATGTAAGTGGCAGTTAGCTGTTTGGGAGAAGAGAGGCTTTGTACCAGAAAAGCCAAAAGGTTTCTTCTGATCTGCTCTCCGTCCAACAATAAATCCATAAAGGCGGGTTGAACCTGATCAAAATAATTGGATGGATGACTTTTCTCTTTGCTCTAAGATGAAGGCGATGAGAGTGAGGGCAGTGAATACGGCAGCTGCAGCGATTACGGAAGCCGGGGAAAGCCAGGGACGGCCTTACAGAGGCTCATCCCAGAAGGGAGCCTGCTCTTCCCGGACACTTTTGAGACGAACCACCTCCTCTTTTATGAGCGATTCAAAGCCTACCAGGACTACATGTTGGGTGAGTCACCCCTCGCCTTCTAAGGGTTTGGTCTTGATATCGGTGCCATTCCAGAATGACTTATCATTCATGTCAGCCGTACCCAACCGCTCACCCTTTAGATGCGAGTTCCCATCATCCCCAGCTAACATGCTGGCTGGGGGTGATGGGAGCTGTAGTCCCACACATCTGAAGACACCAGGTTGGGGAAGGCTGATCGACGTATTTGTCCGTTGAATTTATAACCTGCACTTTTAGGTTGAGAACCCACACAAGGCAGGCTTGCAGAATAACCAGCATGGCTCTTGTTTGCATGTTCAGATCTGCCTTGTGTCGTCGTCCCCCGCCCTGCTCTGGGCCTAGATAATGTGCAATCAGCATATGCTCTCTCTCTCTCTCCCCACCTCATCTCCCCAAATTTGGTTTCTAGCTGACTGTAAAGCCTCGGAGGTGAAAGAATTCACAGCGGAGTACTTGGAGAAGGTCCTTGAACCCTCAGGGTGGCAGGCCGTCTGGCGTACTAATGTGTTCGAGGTGCTGGTGGAGGTAAATGCCATTTCATTGTTTAGATCAGGCCTGGGGCACTTATGGCTTTCTAGATGTTTTGGTCTCCACCTACAATGAACCATTTACTTTGCTATTCCTGAACTGCTTCTGCTCCTAGCTTAAAATGATCTGTGCTGTAATGTGCTGTGCTTGTGGCATAGAATTGGTGCAGAGCAGGTGGACATAAAACATAACCTTCATGTGCCACAGAGACTTCCCTCCAGCCACTCAGAGTCAGTAGGCAAGATGTCCAAGTGTCCCACATTCTGGCCTGGCTTGGCTCTACTGAGGCCTTGGTTCTTGCCTGGAGAGCCGGGTCTCCCGAACCCTAATTCAGAAAAAAAGGCTGAAGGGGATTGAAACAGGGGTTTGGGGACATTGTGTAAAGCCACGTCAGCAGCAGTTTTAAAGTCATGTTGACTGGCCTTTGTTTAAAACAATGGACGGGGCCTTTTCGGTGGTGGCCCCCAGACTGTGGAACGATCTCCCTGACGAGGCTCGCCTGGCACCAACGCTGCTATCTTTCTGGTGTCAGGTTAAGACTTTCCTCTTTGCCCAGGCATATGGTGGCACATCTTAATCACCCACATTTTTAGTTCTTAACGGTTTTTAATGCTTTATGTGTGTCTGTATTTTAGAATTTTAAATTTTGTATACTCGTTATCTTAATTTTAGAATTACTGTGAACCGCCCAGAGAGCCCTGGCTATGGGGGCGGTATATAAGTGTAATAAATAAATAAATCTACAGTATAAAACTGCAGTATAAAAATAATAACTGAATAGGAGGTAGCAGCAGTGCAGAGATTTAAATTACAATCTCAGATATAAAACACACCCAAAAAACTAAAATGCCTGAGGAAATAAAAAGGTCTTCCCCTGGTGTCGGAAAGAACACAAAGTTTGCACTAGGGTTGTACATCAGACACGTTGATTTGGGGGCCTCATAGCTGTCACTGTAGCCCGAAGATGGCACCATGCATGATTTTACTGGGTTTAACTGGTTGTACCCAGCTAATTTATTTAGTTATGATTACATTTCTATGCTGCCCGATAGCTGAAGCTCTCTGACCAGTTTTCAACAATTGAAACCGCAAACTACATCATAATATACAACGGCCCCATTCAGAAGACACCTTAAACCATGGCTTTAACTACAGTGGTTAAGCCAGAAAGCCGGGCCGTGTTCAGAAGACACCTTAAACCATGGCTTTAACCACCACCACCCGTCTAATTTGTATACCGCCTTCCACATAAATATGCCCAAAGTGGTTCACAACATATATCAATTCATCATTACAATCAACAGTCTCTAGCACAATTCATCTAAATGTGTAATACGACAAACAAAATAAACAATGCATTTCAATAATGTGAACGTTCTAACATTTTACATTCACTATTAAATAGACACTACCAATAAGCCTTATTCACTGTGGTTAAAGCCACGGTTTAAGGTGTCTTCTGAACGGGGCCCCTATAACATGTAAAGGTTTAAAATCACAGTAAAAAACTACCAAGCGAAATAAGACCTAGCGGCAATGCAGGAATTTAAAATACAATAACAGATTTAAAACAACAGAGTATTTATGTATTTGGGTTTATTTTAGAAAGAAAGTGGGGGAGAAGTTTCATAAATGGAAGAGGCAAAAACAATGCACGGCTTCTTACCTGTCTCTGCTTAATATACCAGGTTGTTGATGTGGAGTGCTCCACCCTGAAGGCCGTCGTGCGCCTCTGTGAGCCGTTCCTGTGCGAGACCCAGGAGGGCGCTTTTACCCTGGAGCGCATGCGAGAGCTGCTGGAACTGAAGGAGCACCGGCTGCCGTTGCAGGAGCTGTGGGTCGTCTTCGATGAATCGGGGGAGTTTGACCAGACGGCGCTCGCTATTGAGCATGTCAGGTAGGTCGGGGCAGGTGGATCGGCGTCTATTGGGAACTCTCTGGGTGATTTGCACTAGATTGGCAAGGCTTTCTGACTCCTGGCTGTCTAAAACGGAAAGGAGAAACGTGGGATTGCGGTGGAGAAAACTTGGAGTGAATTTGTGTGTGTGAATGTGAGTGAGCGAAAGGACTGAGAGCTTAGTCCTGGGTCTGTGCTGGGAAAACCAGGAGTGGATTTGTGTGGGTGTGAAAGGACTGTGAGCTCAGTTCTGGGGCTGTTCACAGATTCCCGGGTGGAGTATGTGCTCCAACCTTATTGCTTAAGGTCTGACCTTAAGGAGACTTGTCAACTTAAAAGTCTCTTAGCATTTAAGATAGGGTGACCCTATGAAAAGGAGGACAGGGCTCCTGTATCTTTAACAGTTGTATTGAAAAAGGAATTTCTGCAGGTGTCATTTGTTTATATGGAGAACCTGGTGAAATTCCCTCTTCATCACAGCAGTTAAAGCTGCAGGTGCCCTGCCCTCTTTTAAATCTGGTCACTCTAGTATAGCTCCTGCGGCTTTAACTGCTGTGATGAAAAGGGAATTTCACCAGGTTCTCCATACATACAAATGACACCTGCTGAAATTCCCTTCTCTATACAACTATTAAAGATACAGGAGCCCTGTCCTCCTTTTCATAGGGTCACCCTATTTAAGAAAGCGATCAAGACTGATCTCTTCCGGCAGGCCTACCCAGCAAAATTTTAGAATGTTTTTAATATTTTTTAAATAATGTGTTCTATGTTTTTAATCAATTTTATGTATTTATACTTATTGTCGTTCCCCGCCTTGATCCAAACAGAGAAGATTTTTTTTTATATTATTATTGTTATTGTTATTGTTATTATTATTATTATTGTTATTGCTTAAGTCTCAAGTGTATGTCCTGTCGCTCTTTTGCACCTGTGTCTGCTTGGTGGGTCTTGAGCAGGACCGGCCCTCTCATGAGGCAGGGTGTATCATCCACCTTGGGTGGCAGAGTGGGAGGCGTGGCAATTTGCACATGCCTCTCCCCAGATGGGAGGACCTGCCGATGCCATGTGCCTGCTCATACACCAACCCACCCTTTACGGCCATTGCCATGTCTTACTTCCCACTCCACTATCTACCTACCCGCCTTATTGCTGTCACGTCTCACTCTGCAGATCCTCTCAGAGCGAGCAGCAGATAGACGAGCTTTCTGAAGAGCTGTGGGCCTCTTCAAACAGCCAACCAGGTCCAAACAGCCAACTGGGTTCTTCCTTAAAGCCAGGCTTTGTGGGCGTGGGTATCCCTGAAGCATTGTGGGAGTTTTTGTCCCTGGTGGCGGCTCCGATTCCGGTAGGGCTGTGAATACATTCTGGATTGTAGTCAGAACCAGCCGGAAACTCTAAAAGGTGCTATCCAAGCTGCTGACCCTATTTCGGGAACAGGGCCTTTTTGTCGGAGGCACGGGATAAAAATACTTTAAATAAAAATTAAAACAAATCTCCAAAAGATGAAACTGCAAAGAGCAGAGATCTAGAATACGGAGGAGCGAATTCAAGGGATGAAAAGGGTTCTATTGTGGAATGAGAAGATAGGAAAACCGGCACGGCAAAAGCTGGGCTGAGGTGGAAATTGAAATGGGAGATGACGTTTTGAGATTCCTGTATTCTCTCTTGCGTTGTGAATCTTGTCCTCTGTTTCCAGGCTCCGAATTAGCCACTCAATTTGCTCTTTTGTTCGGAAGGTTTTTCTACAAACACGTTTGGCGGAGCTGGGATGAAGAGGACGATGATGACTTTGATTACTTTGTCAGATGCGTCGAACCTCGTCTCAGATTGTAAGTGCCTCTTACAGATATTTTTGAGCCCTGGTGTTGGCTATTCCTGAACAGCTTCTGCTCCTAGCTTCAAGTGATCTGTGTTGCATTGTGCTGTACTTGTGGCCTAGATTTGGCACAGAGCAGGTGTTCTGCCTCGGAATGTCCAGCTGCTCCAGCAACAAAGAAATTTGCAGTCCAGCTCCTGTGCGGGAAGGGGAAATTGGCAGTTCGGCTGTGTTTAAAAGCCTCATTCAGGGGCAGACTGAGTACTGGGAAGAGCCCCAAGTGGTAGAAGGCGCTAAAAGACACTTAGATCAAGGCAAGGAGGTGGAAGAAAGGGTGCAGAACAGGCACTTTAATATCTTGAGAAAAAAAGGAACCGAATGAAGTGTTGGCGGAGAATGAGTCTTGAGGAAATGGAGGAATTGATTGAAGAAGTGAATCGGACAGCAGGCTTTGAAGAAAGCGTCACAGGATTTAAGACCGCTTTCCCCAAACTGGTGCCCTCCAGATATTTTGGACTACCTCTCTCATCATCTCTGCTCATAGGCCATGATGAGTGGGGCTGCTGGGAGTTGGAGTCCAAAACCTCTGGAAAGCAACAGGGAAATCAAGGCTAAGTTGAGGGGGGCTGTGTACTGCTGCAGTAGGGATAGAAAGTGGAAGGCAACTGAGGCCGGTCAAGAGATGGGGTGGCTAAAGGAAGCAGGACAAAGTAGCCAGTCGCCTGAAAAGACCACTGAGTAGTGGAGCCATGGAGTTGAAGGAAGAGGGGCCCAGAGAGGAAGGATTGAAGCAAAACTATAAATAGGGCCTAGAAGAGGCAGGGGATCAGTCATGGATAGGAAGGCAGGAGAGAGAGTTGAGGGGGAGACAGGATTATTAGTCTAGCCTTGGGATGGGGAACCTCCGGCCCGTGGGCCGAATTTGGTCTGTCAGGTCTGTGAGGCCCCCCACTTCCTGAAGAGCAGCAGGGCTTCCTTTGCATGCCATTCACCCTGTCTGATAGGTGAATTCTGTAACATTTTAACGCGGCCATCCTAGAGGGCAATTGGTGTCATATGTGGAGATAGAGATGAACCTCATACCATAATAATAATATAATATAATATTTCTTACCCGCTTCTCTGATCAGATCGAGGTGGGGAACAAGAACAAGCATAAAATGCACAAAATACTGATTAAAAACATAGCATGCACTGTTAAAAGCATCCTAAAAGCATATTGAAAGTATCCTGACCCGATACCCGTTGGACGCCCATGAGCAGGACCTGAGTGCAAAAACATCCTCCTGCTCATGTATCTCACCAACTGATAAATAGAGAGGTAACATATAGCCAGTGTGGCATAGTGGCTAGAATGTTGGACTGGGAGTCGGGAGGTCCCAGGTTCTAGTCCCTACTCTGCCGTGAAGCTCACTGGGTGACTTTGGGAAAGTCACTGACTCACCCTAGCCTACCTCACAGGGTTGTTGTGAAAAATTATTATTATTATTATTATTATTATTATTATTATTATTATTATTATTTATATCCCACCTTTTTCCCAGTACTGGGACTCAAGGTGGTTTACAAGATTAAAACACGTACAATTAAAACATAAATATAAATCGTGTCAGCCACCTTGGGTTCCTTGTAGGAAAACAATCAAATCAATAAATACATAAATTATGATTTGTTGCCACTGATAACTGCATCCTCTATTCTTTGGCTTCTAGTTCACTTGACAGAATAGGATTATTTTTTTTTTAGTAGTTATATTACTCATTTGTATTCCGTAAACCTTGCAGGAGAAAACAAGTTTTAGCAGGAGAGTTATGGGTTATTGTTAATTCTGTCGCATGCATGGCACCAGCTCGCCTCTAGATGGCAATATAAAACTGACTTGTAGGATTTTGTAGGAGGGAGGCATTTTTAATTCGAGGAATTCTAGCTTAGTCAGAATACATGCAGATGCTGGGAGTCTCCCTCTGGCCCAGGAATATGGATCTTTGGCTGTTTCTACACCTGCGTTTTTTCCTGGGATCATCCCTGTGCACCCAAATGACACAAGGGGATCCCGGGAGCAGGCAGGGATGATCCCTCCATTTTCCTGGGATAACCCTTAGGTGTAGAAAGGGCCTTGGTGGAATAATGCAGGATTTGTCCCCCTTCACCCCAGTTTTGCCAAGCTCATCTTAATGTTACAAGTCCCCACTTTCTTTTATTCCTGGAGAGTGATAGCCAAACTCTCTGCTCCTACGTAACTGTGCACCTTTGGCCATATGCCAGGTCCTCTTTTTGTTTTGTTCCCTTGCTCTTTAATATTTTTAAGTCATGCCAAAGTGCTCCTATTCTGGGAATTCGTCAGAAGAGCTTTGCTGCATCAAACCCCAAATCCATCTAAATTAGGAGTGTTGGACCTCTTTCAGCCCAAGGGGCCGGATTCCATGTGGGAGAAGCTCTTCGGGGGAGGAGCGCGTTCCAGTGGTGGGTGTGGCCAATGGCAAAAGAGGCGTGGCCAAAATATTTTCACTTCATGCTCTTACTGCCAGTAAGTGAGCCTTAGGGGAGGTATTTCAACCTTTTAGAATGGGGAGAAAAACACCGCCAAAGCCAGGGCACCACCCAATGATTGGCCTTCCAAGGGAAGGGGACGTGGCTATTTAAGACAGTGACCAGGTTTGCATGACCACTGCAGCCCACCATGGCTTATTTATTCAAGCCACGGTGGGCTGCGGAATTCATGCAAACTCAGTCGCTCTCCCAAAACAGTTTGAAGGGGGATCAGGCCGAGTCAAATTAGTGGTTTTATTATTGTATGCTGTTGATTGTTTTTCTGCCCATAAAAACCCTTGCATAAACCACCCTCACTGGGTTTGCTAAATGCGGTAAGCCACGGCAACTGCCCGTCACGGCTGGAATATTCAAAAGGGCGTCTGGCAAGAGTTAAGCCATGGTTTGTTGTTTATTCGTTAAGTCGCTTCTGACTCTTCGTGACTTCATGGACCAGCCCACGCCAGAGCTTTCTGTCGGCCGTTGCCACCCCCAGCTCCCCCAAGGTTAGGTCTGTCACCTCCAGAATATCATCCATCCATCTTGCCCTTGGTCGGCCCCTCTTCCTTTTGCCTTCCACTTTCCCTAGCATCAGCCTCTTCTCCAGGGTATCCTGTCTTCTCATTATGTGGCCAAAGTATTATGTACTTTGTATTATGTACAAAGTATTATGTGGCCAAAGCCATGGTAGGCTGTAGGAATTGTGCGAATTGGTCTTGAAGTTACTGCCGCATCTTGTGGTAGCAAATAGCATAATTGAATTATACACTGTGTGAAGTCCCCCCCTTTTGTCCTGGGTTTGCTGCCAATCGTTTTCACTGGGTGCGCATGAGCTCCAAGGGGGAAGTGGGGAGAAATTCTTTCTAGCTCCGAATTCTGCAATCGGGATCAATGGTGGTAAATTCCCGTATTCCTGCATTTTTTTTCTTAACTCCGGCTTCCTTCGTACAGATCTATTCCTATCCAGCCCTAACCCTGAATTCCAGGTACTAACTCTGGAATTCCAACATCCTAACCCTGAATTCCAGGTACTAACTCTGGAATTCCAACATCTTAACCCTGAATTCCAGGTACTAACTCTGGAATTCCAACATCCTAACCCTGAATTCCAGGTACTAACTCTGGAATTCCAACATCCTAACCCTGAATTCCAGGTACTATGACATCCTGGAAGACCGGGTCCCTTCCGCTCTTGTGGCGGACTACCACAGCCGGCTTTCCCAGTGTGAGGAGCTCTACCGCATGTTCTTAGACCTCAGGAACAATATCTCAGGCAGCGATTCGGACTCCGAAGCAGAAAACGTCTCCATGGTGGAAGGCATGAAACTCTACGAAAGGATGGAGCACCTGAAACAAAAGTTGAAGATTATTGAAAATCCTCTATTGAGGTAAAGTGAATTTGTATCTTTTTTTTTGCGTTTAAAAATATAATGAGTTTATGGGGGTAGAGCTGTGAAGGCATGGGACCCCCCCTTAGAAAAAAAAGCCAGGGAGGAAAACCCTAGGAATTTTGGGGAAATTGGGGGAAAATTTTCTCTCTGTTCCCCCCGCCACGCCTTCACATCTCAATGTGAGGGTTTAGTGGGGAGTCTTCCACGGGATCTGGACGACTGTTTTTCCTAGTAGTGCTGGCTCCAGGTCCTTGGGAAAGACGCCCTCGATGCCCCCCTCCCTCGGTGAATCTCCCTTATTTATTTATTTATTTATTATTACATTTATATCCCGCCTTTTTTCCTCTTAAGGAACCCAAGGTGGTGTACATAATCCTCCTCCTCCTCTCCATGTTATCCTCACAACAACAACCCTGTGAGGTAGGCTGGGCTGAGAGTCTGTGACTGGCCCAAAGTCACCCAGTGGGTTTCCATGGCTGAGTGGGGACTAGAACCTGGATCTTCCGACTTAGCCACTACACCACACTCTCTCCCTTCTCACCACTATTGTCACCAGCTGCTCTTGCTTCTCTCCTCATTGCTACCACTTGCTCGCTGGGCAGGCAGAGAGTCAGTGAGTAAGTAGGCAGTGGCTTCTAGGGCTCCTCTTTCTCGCCAATTCTGTTGTCCAGGCCAGAGTGAGAGGCGGGTGAACAAGCAGGTTGTAATGATGAAGAGGAGGAGTAACTTGGGGTGGTGGACCTCTATCAGGTGCCTAGCCATGCCTACCTTTGACGCCTGCCCTATTTTTCCAGCTGAAGTACAAGCCGTGTGCTAACCTCGATGGCCTTGCTGAGCCTAGGTACCACAACAGACGGAGATATTAAATGCGTGAACGCATTCAATTTGCTTTCCCCCCGCCAGACTATGAAAAGGATTTTTTTAACTCTTTCCCCCAATGCCATGTTCTTAATGAACCTGCCCCAGCAAAAACTGTTCCCCCCCCCCCGCCAATCTGCTATAATGGCAGCTTCCCTCATGGAGGACTTGGCAGGTCTGAGGGTGGCATTTGTTGGAGAACTGGTGTGGAGAGAAAGGGGTTAACCCCACTTCCCTACGCACCAAGGTCCCACTCCTGATCAGAGTCCCGCCCGTGACTGCTAACTTTATAGGGTGGGGTGGGGAGGAATGTGCTAAATGCAATCATTTTTTTTTTTATTGCAGCCTCCTCCAAGTAGAATTCCTAGATGGATGATACTTGGGGTGGGTGGGAAGGAGGGAAAAATAGATGATACCCTAAATCAGCCTTCTCCCGACCTGGTGACCTCTAGATGTATTGGACTGCAACTCCCATAATTCCCAGCCAGAATGGCTGTTGGCTATGAATTATGGGAGTTGCAGTCCAACACATCTGGATTTAGTGTACCACCTGTTTTGCCCTCCCCAGTATAGCATCCATCTAGGCATTGTACTTGCCCAAGGATGAGGGGAAAGTCCCATGACGCTGCTGCTCTTTTTGAAGGTACGTGTTTGGTTATCAGAAACGTGCCGGCCTCCAGGCGAAGGGAGTCCGTCCGTCCGGTGCCACCATCACTCACGTTGTGTCTTCTACCGTGATGTCCAGCCTCTTGCAGTGCCTGATCAGGGACAAGCTTTCGCCAGAGCCTTTTAACGAAGAAATCGAAATCCAGGTGCAGTAGTTGCGTTTCTTTTTGCTGCCTCGTGTTTTCTATCTGAAAAAAATTCCCATCCATGAAAGCATTTTCTCCCCATTCTCTCTGGGCAGCAAACGATGCAAACGTGTTCTAAGACAGCTATAAAGAAGTCTGCTCCACAACCTTTAGGAGCAGATAGAAATTTGCGCAAATTGAACAGGGGATCGTTGTGCAAATTTCTCAATCGATCGCTACTTGATTGGCGCAATTTTCCCCTTTGCGCAGAGCGAGCGGTGTGATGTTTTACTGCATGTGGCTATGTTGTTAGGTGTAATATGGAAGTTTGTTAAGGTTTGCAGAGTTTAAAGAAGGTACTCACTGAGTGTTTGTAGCAGAATGGTAAGTAGGAAGCCATGGAGGGGGGAGTGAGTGCTGGATGGAAGGAGAGTGCTGGTGTAGCATCTGGATTGGCTGTGAGAGAAGGAGAGGAGTCAGAGGACTGTGTGATATATATGCTGCTGCTGACAGGTATGTGGGGATATATGAGAGAGAGGTTTGGAATTGAGATATGAAGGGTCTGCGTGCTTTGTTTTGGTGGATTATAGTGTGGGAGAGAGAATAGTGTGGTTTAGAAGGGGTAGAGAAGTTCGGAGTACTTATACAGAGAGCCAGTGTGGCATAGTGGCTAGAGTGTCAGACTGGGAGTTGGGAGATCCGGGTTCTAGTTCCCACTCAGCCATGGAAACCCACTGGGTGACTCTGGGCCAGTCACCGACTCTCAGCCCAACCCACCTCACAGGGTTGTTGTTGTGAGGATAAAGTGGAGAGGATGAGGATTATGTATGCCACCTTGGGTTCCTTGCAGGAAAAAAGGTGGGATATAAATGCAATAATAAATACAGTTACATTTGAAACATTGAAGTGAAATTACCATCTGAAACTGTTACGCATTGTACTTGAAAACCCTGCGCTTCTGAACTGAGAGAAACCATTAAGCTTTTGAACCTGCAGTAACGTCTTGTTATTAAATGACATTCATTTACACCTGGTGTGGTCATTGGAGTACCTGGGGAAGGGTACAGGTCGATCTATGGTGGCAGCGGAAGGGAGAAGTTTGGGGCGAGGGTGCGGATCTGTATAGCTGTGGGGCCTAAGCAGAAGAAGGCACGCCACAGGGACGGCTTTAGCATCCCAAAACCTTGATGAAGGCACCTGACCTGGGTCCTTTGGGTTCCAGAAAGAAGAAGAGTGGTTCAGAGTAAACCCAGTGAAGGGTGGGCGTCACAAGCGGTGATTGCAAATGCGAATGGGAATCGGCCTTGAAATGAGTGGCAAGCTGATGTTCTGAGAGTCTTGGACATCCTCAGCATTGTTCGTTCATCCGTCCCTGGTTTTCCGTATGCCTGCATGCATGTGCTCTAAAACCATGCAGTCCTGAAATGGAAAGAGAGTGGGGAAAGCATCCTCTCTCTTCCTCCCACTCGGGCGCTTGCTGGTTGTTTTTATGGCATCTGTGTTCCTCTCCCCAGTTCCACCGTGACCCACAGTCTGCTGTCAACGCTTGCTATGAAGGGGATCGAGTCATAGTATGTCCTGGTCACTACACCGTTGAGGGCATGTTGTACATTGCAGACTCCATTGAACTAGAAGGTAAGAGCTTCTGCTCGTAAAAAGACTTGACATATTTTCCTTCTGGCTAAAAATCAGGTGGGGTTCCCTTCCAGATGATGTTGGACTACATCTCCTATCGTCCCTGACGTTTGTCCGTGTTTACTGCGGCTGGTGGGTGTTGGGAGGCCCATAGCTTCTCCAGCCCTGCATTAAAAAGTTGTGCCTTTTTTAATGAATAAATGAAAATATTGGTGTCTTACTTGCAATTAAGCTGTTGTGGTGGGGTGGGGGTAGAATTGGGGCAGGGGAGAGGCAGAGCATAACACTGCTATTGAATGGGCTGCACTGACCGCCCCCAACCCAAAGAAGCCGCATTTTAATTTTAACACTTTGGGCAGTATCCAACTCCGTCAGTTCACTGGCTCAAAGAATACTGCGCTGGCAAAAGCTAGATTCCAGACCATGCACAAGAGAAGTAGCCACCTAAAAGTTACATTTGCACAACTGTGGTTCTGCAAGCATCGTATGCAAGCAATTGCGTAATGGAAATATTCAGCGGAAATATTCTGCTAGCGCTCTTTGAACTTGCGGAATGACATTGTTGAAAACTTCCCCTATTAGGTATCATTAATTACAAATTAAAACTGGGTTCAACTCCCCCCCTCACCCACTATCTGTTGGGGTGTGTGTGTGTCCGTTGTGTTGTACCATTGTTAATTTTTTAAATAGCAAGCCCTTTACGTACTTCATGAAGGGTGCAAGCCGCTTTGGAGATTCGTAACAAAGAGGAGGATGCGAACTTTTATGAATATTTAGGGCTGTGAATATCCTTTGCTAAAGGACTAATTAAGAAGAAACAAAACTCTGTGCCAAACCCTGCAATTTCCCTTTTCTCTTACACTTTTATTATTCTGCGGTTATGTTTTGGGGGTAGGTGGGTTGCTGCCTGATTTTATTTCTTGAGGCTCTAGCAATAAAGAGGGTGGTGGTGGTACATTTAGAAACAAACAAATAAATCTCTGGCTGAAACGGAGCATAAGTCCATGTAAGTGAAATAAATGGACATTCTTCTCCTGTTTACTCTCTTCCCAGTTGTCTATCATGTGAAATATTTGACTGCAAGCTCCTTGGGGCAGGCATCTGATCTGTTGTGCATGGTGCTCTTGAGCCAGGGTGGACAGGAAGTAGATCTCCAGATGTTTTAAATGTAAACTCTCAGCATTCTTGACTGTTGGCCATGTTAGCAGGGCTTCTGGGAGTTGAAGTCCAAAACATCTCGAAGTCTATCTTCTGAACACCTGTTCTCTAGGAAACACAGATTGTTGTCTGTGTATAAACACATACACACAAATGAAACCATTGGGAACTATGCAGACCGGTGAAGCCTCTTGCAAAACATAAGAACTGCCCTGCTGGATCAGACTGAGGGTCCATGTAGTCCAGCACTCTGTCCACACAGTGGCTGACCAGCTGTCGACCAGGGACCAACACAGCACCCTACCAACCATGTTCCCCAGCAACTGGTGCACACAGGCTTACTGCCTTGGATACTGGAGGTAGCACATGGCCATCGTGGCTAGTAGCCATCGATAGCCTTCTCCTCCAGGAGTATATCCAACCCCCTTTTAAAGCCATCCAAATTGGTGGCCATCACCACATCTTGTGGTAGCAAATTCCATAATTTAACTCTACCACTGAGTTAAGTCCCTTCCCTATTTCAGGTCCACCATGCAGCTGTTAATAAAATAAGCTGTGCATCACTGCAGGGCCATCGCCGTGTTCTGGAGGCAGCTTGGGCTGTGGTCTCGATCTCTATCTTGTCAAAACTTCTTAATGGAAACAGAGCCGAGGGTTTAATTTCCTGCTGTTTTCGGCTCTTATTCCCCCCTCCCTGGCCTGTCGTGCTTTTTTATTTATTTTTATGTTGATTTTCTTTTTTCTTCCCATCTCTCGTGTCTTTGATTTATACCCACATCCGTGACAGTGTGCAATGCCCCTGCAGGATAGAGGGTTTCAATAAATTTCTTTTATCAGTGGGAACGAGGATAAGATGGTTTGGGCACGCGGGGTGGTATTTATGACAAATCGCATCCCATCAGAGGGGTCAGGCGAATGTTAGCAAGCAAATTAAAGCACACGAGAGCAGACATAGCCACCAGCTTTTAAGGAACAAAAGCCGACGTTGAGTTTATTCACGGAGTCGACTCGGTGATTGAAGAAGCGCCAGGAAGTCTTATCGCTTTTTGTTGGAAGGTTTTTTTTATTTTTTAAATTTCCTTTCCCCTTTTTGAAAGCTGAGGAAAGCCGATGGAAATGAAAGGATTCGGTGACACTGTAACGACGTGGGGTATCAACGATGTTGGATGAGTGTTAATGATGTGGGGCGGGGGGAGATGAGGAGACCAAGTTGAGCTGTTGTATATTGGCACGGAGCACTCAAGGTCAAGCAGAAGAGATTATTTCCTGACCGATAAACACTAAAGAAAAAATAAGAAACCAGGAAAGAACTGCAAATCTTACACAGGAGATCAGTCCTGTACCATTCAAATAATTCATAAAAGAAAGCTAAAACTTGGCAATAAAAGGTACAAATGTAGGTGAAGTGGTGTAAGTGGTACTAGCGTGGATATTTTTTGGATCCATGCAGGGGCGGCGCTGCCATTTAGGCAAACAAGGCAGCTGCAGAGGGAAGCAGCATGGCCTGCCTGGTCCGCAGCCTCCGGGACTCGCAACCCGTCGCCCGCGTCCAGCGCCGCTGTGGGCTCTTTCCGGCTGGCACAGATGCAGGAAATGCTTGCGACCCCTAGCAAAACTCTCCCTCTCTCTCTCTTTCACTCTGAAGCAAAAGGAAACGGGGTAACTGGATTCTAAGAAAAATACTTGGGAGTGTGGGGTGGGGAGTGTGGTGATTGCTTTGAAGCATTACTTATAACTGAGTAGGTGTTTGTCGTAGATATTTCCTTCATTTAAAAATAAATAATCCTGGTCTAGTTAGACCAAGGGCGATCATACACATGTCTATTCAGAAGTAAGCCCCAGTGAGTTCAATGGTGCTTACCCCCAGGTAACTGAGTATAGGATTATCACCTAGGTGTGCTTCCCTGTAAAATCTTGTACTGTGTGTGATCGTGGGGCATGGACGTCCGTCGACGTGCAGGCATGCAAGGGGCTAAGCAGTGCTGCTGCAGCCCATTTGCACCCCTCCGGGCACCTTCAGTCTCCGCGCAAGATGGCGGGTGCCCCCCACGTTGGATTTGCAAAAGACAATCAAAAACGGATTATTACTTATTCTGCCAATTTAAAATAAATTTAGCAGTTTCAAGTTTTGTGCTTTTTATTTTTTCTTCAAAACATATGCTCTTAAAAATCGCAATTGGCCATTTGGTGGGGTGTGTGTGCAAGTATCTCGCCTTGCCTAGGGCGTAAAAGAATCTGGCACCAGGCCTGGATCCATGCTGAAGCAGTCATTTGCTAAGCAGTAAATCTGCTACTGAAGAAGTCTGTTCAGTCGAATCGCATTTAGCAAACAATGATACACACTTTTAATAGATTGACCTTGTAAGCTGAGATTGAAAATTTGTCATAGGGTTATGATATGGTTTAGCTGTCTTTCAACACGTTGAAGCTGGTTCATTTTGCGGTGTTTGTCGATTTACTTACACGTGTACATTTTTGTTCTGAAGTTTTAGCTATGATTTAGCCTTTTGTTCTAAAGTTTTCGCCTAACACATTACCCAATTTTCTGAATTTGTGCAAATTCGCACTTGCGCCTTTTGAAGGGATTCACGCGTTTTCATGCTTTAGCCTATAGGAGAAATGTTCAATTTTTTTTCTTTATGTATTTTTCTACAACTATATATCAAATTTTGGAAAGTTAGGAAGGAAAAAAACAACAACATTCTGCAAGGTCATGGAAATCATGCAGCTTGTGAAAAACCAGTCCGCTGAGGAATCTGCAGGTTGGACTCACAGAAATCTGAACACATTTGATTCTATTGCATATTTCTCTGACATTCTTAGTCAGCCATAAGGGATGTGATTAGCGGAAGGAGGCATGGCTATCTTGGAACCCTGGGTGGGCTTGATTTGGCTTTCGGGTGGGCCAGATTCAGCCTTTGGGGCTCAGGTTATACACCCCTGGTATACATGGTTGCTGGTCGAAAGAGGGAGTGTAAATCCCCACTGGATTTGCTTCTCACTCTTTCTGCATGCCTGAAAGCTCTCTTGGAACACTTCCTTTTGGTTTCCTGTTACTCGGCTAGTATTAATCAAGCACCTTCTTTTTGGGTTTGTCTTTTGAACAAGAGTTTGTTCTTGAATTTTAAACATTCCAGAAAGATCTTGTGGCTCTAATAGTATCTGTGTTATCACATGCCTTATTGTTATTCTTGCTAGCGACAAGCTGTAAAAGCTTTACATGCTCGTAAATTTCTCTAAGTGGTTTCAGGTAAACAACTCTGGATAGCTTAGTTAACTCAGCATTGTAGTTTTTTTGTTTTTTTAAAAAAAAGTGGGTGGGGAGGGTGTACCTAAACGCCGTAGAGCTGGGCAGTGTAAATCGGAAGCTAAATAAGCATATGGAAATAAGCCTGTGTTTCGGGGCAATAGGCCTGTGTGCAATAGTTGCTGGGGAACATAGGTGGGAGGGTGCTGTCCCTGGCCAATGGCTGGTTGGCCACTGTGTGAACAGAGTGCTGGACTAGATGGACCTTTGGTCTGATCCAGTAGGGCTCTTCTTATGTTCTTACGAATAATAGCACCCCCTAAGGGGTTCAATTAGCTTCTGAGCTGTAGTAACCTACTAAGATATTTATACTTTGGTTCTGTAACTTTCTCCAAAGGCTACGGTCTGCCGGATGACATCGTGATAGAAAAACGAGGGAAGGCAGACGCCTTTGTCGAGTGTACGGGAGCGGATGTGAAAATCTCCAGTCTGAAGCTCATTCAGCATGATGCGGTGGAGGGCGTGTTGAGTAAGTTCTTGGAGCTAAGCGCCTGACCTCCCGAGAGGAAGGATGCCTTGCCCCGGCAACGGGTGTTTTTAATTTGCTTTATCCATTGTTACATTTATATCCTGCTTCTTCTCCCCTTGCAATGAACCCAAGCTGGCTTTTACGCTCCTCCTCCTCTCCATTTTATCCATACAACAGCCCTGTAAGGTAGGTTAGGCTGAGAGTTGGTGCCTGGCCCTAAGTGAGCTTCATGGCTTACTGGGGTTTAGAACCCAGGTCTCCTTAGTCCCAATCAAACACTCCAACCGCTACACCGCACCGGCTCTCTTGGATGTTCCGAGATGCTTTGGTGCGCCTGATTAGAAAAGCCTCCTTCTGCTAATTAACCTAGGGGGCCGTGTGTTGGGTAGTTCTCCTGTGCATAGAATCATAGAATAGTAGAGTTGGAAGGGGCCTATAAGGCCATCGAGTCCAACATGTCCCACTGTCCATGTTGAAGTGGTATGCGTAGAGCAGCGCACTGCTCAATTGTGCCCACTGAGACCTGAACTACTGACCTGAGCCATCCATGAAAATAAAATAAGCCAAATTGCTAAAAAAAAATTCCGATGAATGAATAGGGGGATATTTCCTTAAGTTATATATCGAGTAATATGATCTGCTGCAAAACCAATGCAGGCGAGGAAAGGAAAAGCCTTTTTATTTGTATTAAGTTTTCTCTATAACTATTTACGTAGCCAAGTTTTGATTAATGAATTTACTTATATACAGGAAAACCTTTTTTCTTTCAATACCGGACAAAATGGAGAAGGCAGGGGGAAGCTGAAAGGGGGAGAATAGGGGTGTGGTGTGTGGAAAGGGTTGGGGTCGTGGTGGAAAATGAAAAATGTCTAATCAACTGTTAAAAACAAAACACGAGAAAACCATTAAGAGGCAGCCAATGATTGCCCAACGAAGCCCCCTTGAAATTGCCAGGGTCAAACAGAAACATTTCCCCCCTTGTGCTGTAAAAATGGCAGAGCTGGTGCTAGCTTTACACTCTGGACTTCATGAGCTTACTGGGGTGTTTGCATTTTCATTGGTAATGCATATTACTTTGCTTCAGAGTGTGATAAGGTAGCCTTGCTGTGTATGACCGGCTTCCTCCTCAGTCTGTTGAATGGACTTCTGCCCCGATGGCACCACTGCTGTGTTTCACGTAACATATTTTCCCTAAAGAGGGGACTTGGAGATGAACTTCTCCTGAAGACAGTGGAGGCTGGTGGCTGTGATGTCAGTGGAGTGGTGAATCCCTTCCGGGTTTCAGTCAGAACTCTAAAAGAGCTGTCCAAGGTGCTCTGTGGATTCACCGCCCCACTGGGATCTAAGCCACCACCCTCCACCGCCTGAAGATCTTCCCTTATAAAGAAGCTTTTGTTCTGGGAGGCTTCCTAGTATCCATTGCCCTGCTAGGGTGCTGCTGGCAGAGCGAGAGGAGAGTTGAGGATAATTTTCACCTCTTTGTCCTCCTTTTGTTTTCGTTTCTTCTAGACGGGTCTCTGAGCCCGTCCAGAGGACTGACAGGGCTGAGATTAGAGAGCCACTGGATGCTTCGAATACCTTTTCCTCCCTCCAAGGTCACCCAGGGTCATCCCAAGAAACTGATTGGTGGGAGATCCAGGACAAATAAAAGGAAGTCCTTCACATAGCACATTGTTAAATTATGGAACTCACTACCACAAGATGTAGTGATGGCCACCAATCTGGATGGCTTCAAAAGGGGGTTGGATAAATTCCTGGAGGCAAAGGCTATCAATGGCTACTAGCCCTGATGGTTGTGTGCTGTCTCCAGTATTCGAGGCAATAAGCCTGAGTGCACCAGTTGCTGGGGAACATGGGTGGGAGGGTGCTGTTGCACCATGTCCTGCTTGTTCATCCCTGGCCACTGTGTGAACAGAGTGCTGGACTAGATGGGCCCTTGGTCTGCTCCAGCAGGGAACTTCTTATGTTCTTATGTTCTTTCCACAGCAGCTGTGAGGGGGTGGAGAATCGGAACTCGGAGCCCCCCTCCTGAGGTCATGGCGGTGTCTACAACCTTAGGAGGGGGACTTTGAAAAATCTACTGTCTCTGACACACTCTCCCAGGGACCATATGTTTGTTCTTGAATAGTTCTAATTCTAGCTTAATTTTTCCCTTTCATTCCTATTTATATTAATAGTCAGTACTGGGATTGTGTGTCTTCCTTGAACAGTCTAGCGTGGCTACTTCTAACATCAGATATCGAAACGTTTCTCTTTGGAAATGTTTGTTCCATAACCGGAATCTGCCACCCATCTTCTCCCTCCTTCCGCCCCCACTTGAATTTGACAGTAATCTTGCTGGCTGTGTCCTTCTGCCTTTTGGAGTAGGTGATAATTAACTCTTCATCATTGAGAGGTAGATTTGAATAACAAATGTTACAAGGGCTAGCAAGACGATTTCAACACCTTTTTTTTAAATGTGAAAATATATTCGCACACCAAAGGAAAGGGGATCTTGGGCCACTTGTCGGTGAGAAGTTACTAATTACATGTCCCTAAAATATTCTTAAAGAATATTTAACTTCCTTTACAAATGTTGTCCTTGTTCTAAATGTTTAACGGACAACTTGAAGCTTAAAGACTAGGCCCGGTCCGTGCAGACCAACCATCCTGAATTTTTTAACTGTTTTGAGCGAGCAAAAGGATTGGTGCATGCTGTCCAATCACTCCCATTATGAGCGGGAGCCACTAAACAACCCATAGATGCCCCCTGGGTTGTTTGTTGTGATATGTGAACCAGGAGTTCTGGCTTATTTCTCCCCTGGCAAGCCAGAAAATCAACCCATGTTTTGTTGCTTGGGTTATTTTTCTCGCTTTTCGCTGGGGAGAAGACAAGTCAGAGTTCCTGGGCAGAGCGTCACTGGGTTGTGTAGCTGCTCCTGCTCAAAGTGGGAGTGATTGCGGAGTTACCAGGTTCACAACAGCCATGTTTGTTTGTTTGGTTTTAAACTGGGTTTGTTGTGACGTACGAACTGAACCATTGTCAAGGGCCTCTCCGTACCACCAGTGTCAGGGATAGGCAGCCATGGGCACGTGGGGTTTTTATCCTGCTGTTCACCGCTCCAAAATCTTTGGCTGTGGAGTGGTATAAATATATTGTAAATAAATAAATATACCTGGCAATTTGAGAAACCACAAAATGGCTACCATGTGAGGCATGGCAAAGGACAAGTAGCCTGAATGAAAGACAGAGATGGTGATCTGAACTCCAATAAGCTAAACAGCGCCTTTGATCCCACGGTTTTTAGCACTGTGAAACCCATTTCACAGCTATTCTAGCTGCCAGCAAGAAAATGTGTTAATTATTTTTCTTTAAAAAGTGGGAGGGGTTGAGTGCCATTTGGTGGGCGCCAAGATGTCCGGGGGCGCATTTGATGCCCACAAGCGCTGCGTTCCCTACTTCCGTCTACGTTATCATTTGATGGTTATTTATAAGAATTATAACTTGTCTCTCAATAGGGTGCATTTCAAAGAGGGAAGCAACAATTAAAACCACCAGTTGCAACCCAAAACCTACACACCAAGGAAACAATAAGTGGGAAATTGTATAACAGCCAATAAATCAAAGGTACATTAATGTGTATCCGTCGCGCCTTCCAGAGTAACAATAGATCTTAAAAATGGGCTTAAATAAACCGCTAAAATGTTTCTCCGAAGAACAAATCCATAACCAAAAAAGGGTTTCACAAGCAAATACCACTGCAGCTGAACTGTAATTAATACATACTCACAAACCAGCAGCAATTGCAAAGGAGAATATTTGTTTATGCAAGTGGGATCTGCAACAAAGTGTTGCAGTATTGGATCGGAGTCATGCCGTTTGCCAGGATACTGCCACGATACTCCATTCCAGTTCCCCCTTTTCTGTTCCCCCCTGCCCCAACACACACAGCGTTCTGTGGTCACTGATT
This sequence comes from Elgaria multicarinata webbii, assembly GCF_023053635.1. Classification (NCBI taxonomy): domain Eukaryota; kingdom Metazoa; phylum Chordata; class Lepidosauria; order Squamata; family Anguidae; genus Elgaria; species Elgaria multicarinata. The sequence goes on from NC_086184.1 coordinate 13,075,487, forward strand.
ATACTCAGTCCTTACTGAGCTGTTTTGGGGGTTCTTTTCCTGTTTCTTATCTACATTTGGGGGGTGCTTCTGTGAACCTCGGTGTTCCTCTAAGCCTGCTGATACCTGGTCCTTCTAGTGCAGGGATGCAGGATCTAAAGGCAAGGGCCATATGCGGCCCACACAGATTCCAAAGGATGATGCTCCTTTGTCTATGTAAGCATCCATAATCTCCATGCTGCTATTAGGATATCTGTGAGTTAGTTTATTTTGGTTTTTGGTTTTAGTCTGGCTTGTGCTTCATGAGACTGTGTGGTGTGTGAGGAGTGAGAAGAGAGAGGATGTTAAGGTTGTGTTGTTTTTACCCTTTCCTCGGGCTTTTCAAGAGGTGGCGCTTGGTTTGAGAAGGGTGTGCTGTGCTAGGCAAGGCCTTCTGTGTGAGGTTGGTGTTGTCACATACTTGGCAATATCCGTCCTTTCCTTTATCACTAATAACTGCAGCCTGCCCCCACACACTTACGGGCAGTTCACGCAATGCTCTAACCCACCCTCGGTTGAATGTGGGTTGTTTTGAACCATGAGTTGTTCATTGAACAACCGTGGGTCACTGTGTTGTCTGAACATCCACAGGCCGGCTTGTTAATAAGCAGTATGGCTTATTTTCTTAAACAAGTCACCTTGAGAACCTATGGTTTGTTGTTGGGTTGTTCAGGGTGTTTAACAAGCCACACTGTATGATTAACAAGCCACCCTGGCTGCATTCCATTAACATATTAGCCCATGGTTCAGCCAACAACCCACTCTTCAAAACAGCGCACACTGAACCGCTGAGTGTGGGTTAGTGTGTTGCGTGAACAGCCGCTTAGACTTAAAAAGGAAGTATTCCAAGGCAGGTGGTATCTTCCTTTTTTGGAAAGAAGGCAGGAAATTGCTACTGAAATTAATTTCATTGATTACATTTCTATATCACCCAATAGCCAAAGCTCTCTGGGTGGTTTACTATGCCAGATTTGTCCTTGTCTAGGGATATGATGATACAGGTTTTTTGTATTTAGCTTGATTATAAATCAGCAGGTAATGTATCCCATGACATATCTCTGGTACAAAATGTCACCAAAGAATTGTAAGTTTACAACATTCCTGGAATTAACATGCAGAGTTTTTAGATAGAAGACTCTAAGATCAGGCATGTCTTTTTATCTGGTTCCCCCCGTCCCCCCATGATAGAAGAGCGTTAAACACGCAGAAATACGTAGTAGTTGCAAACAAAACACATTTTTCAAGTTTTTTTTTAAAAAGAATTATTTAGGAGCATTGCCTTTAAAGTAGTAAAATATCTCATCCACATGGTAGTCAATGAGGACTTCACAGAGCAGAGAAGTCAATGAGGACTAGTGTGATTATCCTCCTGGGGGAAATGTAGCATCCTCTGAGAACTGATGTGTGGTTCCGTGACGACAGGTTGAACTGATGTTTGGATCTGAAGTTCCTCCATTTTGCCTCTCGTATTGAACTGATTTCTTATCAATACTGCTATTGTGATTTCTATTCTGCAGAATGGAATTTCTTTACCAATTAGTTATTACTTTCCCCGAAGTTATATATTTGGAAAGTAATATATTTAGTTCATGATTTGTCAGTTTTGCTAAGATACACATTTCCCTTCAAAACAGGTAACGTCTTGCTTCTCTTCTGCAGGTTTCAGGTTTTACAATATCAGATCTGAAGTGTTTCTTAGTTCTGTTTACATCCCACAATATTTCACGTTCGCTTATACATAACCTGAATACATACAATTGTTTAGTAAGTAGTTATCCTTTCCCCCAACTTTCTTATCTGAAGCAGATTTGCTTTTTCCTAAGTTTGGTTGGGAAAAGTCCATCTTTTCAATAGCAGCCTCCTAGCTTCTGTCAAAAGTGTGTAAACCAACTCAGAGTTTGACACTCTTTTTCAGGCGTTCACCAAGGGAAGACTATGCTGGAGAATTGTGTATTGCAGTGTGAGACGACGGGAGTTGCTGTCCGAACCTCAGCTGAGTTTTTAATGAAAAACTCTGACTTGTATGGCGCTAAGGTAAAAATGGTAGTTCATTTGTAATTGATTATTCACAGTGCGATCCTATGCATGTTTACTCAGAAGCAACTCCCCCTGTGTTCGATGGGACTTAGCAGGAGTGCAGCCTTAAGTTTGGAGTGGCGAGACCTGGCTTCAAGTCCCCACTCGGGCATGGATTTCATTGGGTGACTATGGGCCAGTCACTGATTGTCAGCCTAATCTACTTCTCGGGATTCTTCTGAAAATAAAACGGGGAGGAGGAAGATCATGTAGGCCACGTTGGGTTCTTTGGAGGAAAAGTCAGGATATAAATGTAACAAATGCATAAATATCCAGTTTAGTGAATTTTTATGTGTGCTTATTCTTTGAACGGCTGAATCCTCCAACCCCCAAAATGCCATACTGCCAACTGCTTTTGAAGTTCCTTTTGAGGGACAAGTGTTTAAGAAGCACGCCCATCTTATTTGTTACATTTAGCTTCGGAACTTGACTTTGTGTCTTAGCTAGGGTTTGGAAGCAGTCTCTCATCCAGTCACTGACCAAACCTGGGCCTGCTTACCTTCCTCAAGATGGCTACATCCTGTGCCTTCAGCTCAGGGGTGGGGAATGTGTGACCCTCTGGGTGTTAGAGTACTGGAAGCTGCCTTATATTGAGTCAGGTGAAAAGAAGGGAGAAACCAATTCTCAGGATGCTGAACTTTTTTATTTGTAAGTTGAGGAGCCCGATGCGTTTCAGCCTGTATCTTTTCAAGGCCTTCTTCAGAGGGTTGTAGGAAGATGTCTGCAAAAATCTTCTTATCAACAGAATGTCTTTCTCAGGTTGTTAATGGCGCCATTAATAGTCGCCATTAACAATCTGAGAAAGACATTCTGTTGATAAGATTTTTGCAGACATCTTCCTACAACCCTCTGAAGAAGGCCTTGAAAAGATACAGGCTGAAACGCATCGGGCGCCTCAACTTACAAATAAAAAGGTTCAGCATCCTGAGAACTGGTTTCTCCCTTCTGTTCACCTGATTTGGGTGCTTTTCTCCCTCTGTTTTTGGTCCTTATATTGAGTCAGACCATGGGTCCATGTAGGCTAGTGTTGCTGACGCTGATGGGCAGTGGATCGCCAGGGTTTCTGGCAGCCTTTTTTCCCAGCCCTTCCTGGAGATGCTGGGATCAACGCACATGCTCTTCCACTGAGCTGTGTCCCTATGGGACCACAGTTCCCATCTGTTTGAGCCAGCACAGTCAGTGGTGAGGGCCGATGAGAGGATGTAGTCCAATAGCATCTAGAGGACCATCTAGTCCCCATCTCTGCTTCAGACCTTTTCAGGTTCTTTTCCATTGTTTGGATCTTAGCATATGTTTTTAGTTGCTTATTAACTGTTTCTTCCCCTCTCAATTTCAGGGTGCTGGTGTAGAAATCTATCCAGGGAGCACCTGTACTTTGATAGGGAGTGGTGTGCACCATTGCAAAGAGGGAATCCTCATAAAAGTGAGTCCTAGCTTGAATACAGAGGATCTGAAGAAGAAGGGGATAAATATAGGATGCTATAACTGGAATTAAGGTGCTTGTTTTAGACACGGTTAAAACACACACCTGTTTTTGCAATAGGAGAATAGTTTTTTATTTGATTTCTTTCCTGACCAAGGAAAAGATCTTGGGGTTGTGGTGGGCAACTTGATGAAAATGCCGACCCAGTGTGCAGCTGCTGTGAAAAAGGCATATTACATGTTAGGTTTAATTAGGAAAGGAATTGAGAATAAAACTGGCAATATCATACTGCCATTATACAAATCTTTGGTGCAAACACATTTGGAGTACTGTTTATAGTTCCGGTCACCACACCTAAAAAAAAGGAGATTGTAGAGTCGCAGAAAGTGCTGAAAAGGGCTACTAAAATGATCCACGGACTGGAGCAACACCTCTATGAGGGAAGATTGCAACATCTGTAACTGTTTAGCTTGGAGAAAAGGTAAGTAAGGGGAGACATGATAAAGGTGTATGAAATTATGCATGGGTGGAGAAAGTGGATAGGAAGACATGTCTCTCCCTCTGACATAATACTAGAACAGGGTCATCCCATGAAGTTGATTGGTGTGGAACACACTTCCACAAGTTGTAGTCAGGGCCGCCAATTTGGATGGCTTTAAAGGGGGGTTAGAGAAATTCCTGGAGGAGAAAGCTATCAATGGCTGCTAGCCCTGATAGTGATGTGCTTCCTCCAGTATAAGAGGCAGCATCCCTATGTCCACCAGTTGCTGACGAACATGGGTGGGAGGGTGCTGTTGCACTCATGTCCTGCTTGTGGGTTTTCTGTGGGCAGCTGGTTGGCCACTGTGTGAACAGAATGCTGGACTACATGGACACTTGGTCTGATCCAGCAGGGCTCTTCTTATGTTCTTAAGGAGCAACAATCTAAAGCAAAGCAGGTGTCATGTCTAACCTTACTGCCCCTGTTTTGGGAGAAGATGTTTCAGGTAATCAATCGGAATCAGATTCAGAACTAGAAGACGCAGTGCCAGACACCAGCCAGCCTGTACCAGTGGGGGAGGAAGCTCTCATGGGCGATTCCCCAGCAGGGAGTCAGTCCTCTCCAGAGCTTATCTCCTCACGGCCAAATCCTACACACTCGGTGGGAAATGAGCCTTCTTCCGGAGGTGAGTGTCCCGACAAGCTGGCTGATGCTAGGGTCCGTCGGAAGCTCAAACACACGGGGCAGAAGGAAGGCATGAGAAAATCAGTTCGATTATGCCAGAACTGGCCTCCGCACCAGGCACTCTGAAGTTACGGGCATTTGGGAAGTGGCTTCCTATTCTTCTTGAGCTGACAATTATCTTCTTTAGTTTGCATAGTTTTGCCTAGGGGGGCGTTGCCACGACACAGGCTCTGAACACCAGACCCAGCTGCAGCTACTCCCTGCTCAAGCCAAGCACCACCACTTGATACGCCTGAGGAAAGGGATAAAAACCACCTTCCTCCAAACTATGTGGAGAAAATGGTTTAAATTGGAGAAGGATTTTAATATATGTAATAATGCTCTGTGAGTTATATCTGCTTAGGAGAATGATTGTCAGAGTGGGTGTTAAATGTGTAAACTTAAGATGATAAATGCCAAACAGACACGTGGGATTTTTGTGGTAGTTTAAAAACAAAACAATCAAAATTTACTTTTAGAAGTTCACAAGCTTTGTTTCAACTAACAACATTTAAAAAACTTTTTGAAACCTTTCATACAATCCTGTCACTCATTCACATACGCGCTTTCCTTTTTCTCACACAATCACTCTTAAACTTTCTTTATTCTCAGTATTGATTAATATGCATCCACTACGTGCACACCACACTCTAAAGACACCACTCACTACACTGACTCTCAAATTTCCCAGAACTTAAGTACCATAAACACAGAGAGCACTACAGACTCTAAGAGTCCCTAACAAGTCTCCCTGAAAAGTCTTTCTGAAAAGAACAAGAACTCTCAATGATCCCAGGGTAAACGTTAGGTCTAGCTGTGGCCTAAGAGTACCTAAAAAGTCCCCCACAATCCCCTCAGTCCTTCCCTTATATATCACTCCTCCCCCCTCCCAAGACATTCTAACTCCGCCCACTCAGGCCAACATTCTAAAAACCACAGACTTACAAACCGCAGACATATATTTGGAATTGACTTGTGGGGTGTAACGCCACAGGCGTTTCCAAGAGGTTAGACTCTATTCAGGTAGAAGAGACGTTTGTTGCTTAATAAAAGCTTTGCAGATTACTTAGCAAGCCTCGTTATTTGCCTCCCATCGAAAGCAGGAGTGTTCTGAGAAACATGACAGCAGGTTAGGCCAAGGGAGACTTGCCAGTGCTTATCCAATCATGGCTGAGGAGAGACCTATGCTGTAAATAAATAAATGTGGCAAAAGCATCTGGTTGCAAGAGCCATGCAGGCACAGGCTGAATGGCATAGTTACTTCTCTTGTTGGCATCTTCTTTCCCATGGCTGTGGGATGAGTCACTACATCTCAGCCTTACATTCCCATCCGCAAAACAGAAACAAAAACAACCTATCTTGCAGGATCGTTGGATCGGGTGAGTCTCATGTGCTTATTTCTCTTGCCTTCTAGGACTTTTTAGACGAGCATTACGATGTCCCCAAGATCACCATGGTGAACAACGTTATACACAATAACGAAGGCTACGGTGTGGTCCTGGTGAAGCCGACGGTCTCTTTGCAGGCACAAGAGAGCGTGCTAGAAAACGTGGAAGGTACCATTAAGTGGGAGGGGCCGTGGCTCAGTGAGAAAGCATGTCCTTTGTAGGTAGAAGATCTCAGGTTCAATCCCCAGCGCATCTTTAGGGAAGTGCACACAACAGTGAGGGTCTGTTCTAAAATCTCCAGTTAGAAATGCTTGCATATTTGCAAGAAGACCAGGATATGCCCTATTACTCTGTGTGTGTGTGTGTGGGGCAACTTTAGGGGAAGGGGGTTCGGAGGCTGCCAGTTGTCTAGCCCTGCTGCTTCCTCTTCCTCCAAAGTCCTTAGGTGTTGCAGTTGGTAGCAGGAGGGAGGGATAATTCCAGGGACATAGGAAAATGGCTGACTGGTACTTCCTCCCTGTCTGATGGACTCAGCAGCCAAAAGAACTGTGTGCCAGAAACACTTGCTGATCTACTGCCCTGAGTCATAGGTAAATATATAAAATAAAAAAGCACCGAAAATGCACATTATCCCCACAGGCTAAATTATGAAAATGCACATTTGGGAGGGGTTTTTGCACAGCTGGAGGGGATTTGGCCATTTTTGCAAGTGGGAATTTGTGCAAATTCGGGAAATCGGGAAAAATCAGATTCATTGCTGATGAGAGGATGACAGAATGAAAGGCACCTGACAATCTGAGAAACGGGGGTGGAATGGGTTTTCAAAATCCATACATCCCTATTTCAAATGGGAAACAATATATTATTGTTGGGGAAACTTCATTTCTTCCCAGCTACTGTGAGAATTACAGCTAAGCTCAGAGAGATCAGAGAAACCTGAGAGTTGTGTGAGTGGCAGCTGACATCAGTCTTCCGGCTATTCAAAAAGTACCAGGGCAGCGTCCCTACACCATTGATTGATCGCCATTATTTTTGAAGTGTCTTGAGTATGTTGATGGAGAGGCATTTTATCAATGAAATGAACAATATCCATTATATATAAGGATCTATTGAATGTTGTTGATTCTGACCTAGAGCCCACAAAGGCTGTCCAGTCTTCTGATGGCGCTGTCAGCGTGGGGTGTGAAGACCTGCACAAACGGGCTAGTGGTGAATTGGGCCCCTACGGAACAGCGGGTGTCTCCGAGCACGCGGAGGGCAATTCTCAAATTGCCCACGAACTTTCTGCCACGTCTCTTAAGAAGAGCCAGCTGCACAAGAAAAGGCTGAGTAACGTGGGGATCACAGAGGCAGATGACAACCTGATGTCTCAAGAAATGTTTGTGTCCATCGTGGGAAACCAGTTCAAGAGAAACGGGAAAGGGAGTTTTGGAACATTTCTTTATTGATTTTTTGGAATGGCATTGAAATGACACGATGCTTCCTGGCTGCTGGGTAGCCTTGTTCCGAAGCAGCTAAAACTTTCCCACCACTTGTCCTTTTAATTTGGTTACTTTAGTCCCTTTCGGTGTGATTCTAGCGTATTTATTCTTTTTAGCAGCGTGTGCTTCGCATGAGTGAAATCTGTATTCTTTGGGGAGAGTTTCGAACACAGAACTCGAGACCAAAAGCCTCTCTAGTGGCGTCTTTTGAACAGTAAGCTTCTTTCCCTCTTCCTATGCATATCACTTTTTTATAGTAGTATTTATTTCTAATATAAAACACCCCCTTTTAAAACAATAAAAATAAAATATAGCTCCGGGCACTAAGAGAAGAAGGCAGTGAGCAGTATTGTAACCCCCTTTTACCTCTTGAACGTAAGTAAAAAGGAACGTTTGCTTTCCTTTGTAGTAGCTGCATACCAATTTCAGCTGTGTGAAATAAAAACATTTTTATATTTAGGAAGCTGTTCTCCTGCGGGTTTTTTTGTTTGCTTTGGGAAACTGATGGCCCCTTTAAAAATACTTTTCATCGCTAAGCGCATTGCCTAAATTTAGGGAGTACATTGGTGGTGCTTAGATTTGTGAGGAGCGTTAGAAAAACGTGTGATTTTGTGTTCTTGTGCAGAATCTGCATGTTCTTGCGATGGTCTCTGGCTACTTGAAGCGTTTTCCAGCTCTGTGGTCAAATTGAGATGCTCAGAGTCTGTGGGGAATATCTTTATTTTTGAACCTGGAAGAGGGCGAGGCGTCGTTTCCAGAGCCCTTGGCCAAAGCAACCATTTTGAAAATCCCAAATTTGCAACCTTTGTATATTCCTGAGCCATGATTTCTCAGTGTACAGAAAGTATACGGGTCTGTTGAGAGGGCGGGGGTGGAGTTTGGTGGTTCTGCGTCTTTTGTGTGTCTCCCCCCCCCCGCCCCAATTATGAAAGGTTTATTTATTTATTTATTTATTACACTTATATACTGCTCCCATAGCCAGGGCTCTCTGGGCGGTTTACAGAAATTCTAAAATTGAGGTAAAAACAAGTATACAAAATGTAAAACTCTAAAACACAGAACATACACACATAAAGCATTAAAAACCGATTAAAAACTAAACATGTGGGTAATTAGGATGTGCCGCTATATGCCTGAGTAAAGAGGAAAGTCTTAACCTGGTGCCGGAAAGATAGCAGCGTTGGAGCCAGGCAAGCCTCATCAGGGAGATCATTCCACAGTCTGGGGGCCACCACTGAAAAGGCCCTATCCCTCGTTGCCACACTCTCTCGGAGTAGGCACCCGGAGGAGGTGAAAGGTTTATGAAAGGTTAAAATGTTAAAAGGTTTATGAAAGGTTAAAATGTCTCTCCTAAGACTCAGTTACTAATAGGGGTGCTGGAGTAATCCATGACTGAGTAAAATGAGGTCGGATTTTTATGAATCTGGCTCCGATGTTAGTGGGGAACTGAATTTATCTTTATTGTTCAAAGCCATAAACTGCCACAATTCCATATGGACAGAGACAAAATACAATAAAAATCCAGGCCAGTTTTTTTTTAAAAAAACAATACACAAACAATAATTAAAGTAACACATCAAAATCACACTCTCCACAACAACAAAAGAAGAAAAACATCACAGTCCCTTCCCATATATTAATGTGAGGGTGCAGGATGATGCCTGGCCCTTTATTTTCTGGCAGCCAGGGCAAATTTTGCAACCTGGTTCGTGATATATGTATCATTGTCTGAGCATCTTTAGAATTCTGACTGAAACTTGGAGCGAATTCACGACCCCACTGATGTCGGCGCCACCAACCTTCAAGGCATAGCGACCTCCTTTACAGAGATTGCATTGATAGTGCTAAAGGGCAATCGCTCCTTTTAATAGAGAAGTCCAGGTCTGGTCGGTGTTTGGAGGGGAGACCACCTGGGAACCACATGTAGCCACCTCGAGTTTCACGGTGGAAGAAAGATGGGATATAAAATGTAATAAATAACGAAACCGGATTGAGTTTTAAGTGCTGGATTTTAAAACTTGAGAGCAAAAAGGCACAAAATTCTGTTGCGGCCAAATTGTAATGCCGATGAGTTTTTCAGCTCCAAGGCGATCAATAATTAAGCTTCCTGAATGTACTAAGCATATTTCCTTTGTCTTCCCCCCTTTTTCTCTTTCAAAGGGCTGTTGATTCTGATGTGCTGCTGACTTCTGACGTTTCTGCCCAAAACTTTGGGGACGACGCATGGCAAACTTCAATGTCTTACCGATCAATAGTTCTCAACGTGGGCTAGTTTATAAAAGAGGAGCTTATAAAAGAGCAGCACATCAGAACCAGCCCGGAAGGGTGCGGATGGCACGTTGACGTCCCTACGGTCTCGCCATTTCATGAATGAGTTCTGTGTATCTTAATTTCTTGCATCTCTCTGAAAACGAATCCATCTAAAGGCCAAAACAGACGTGTGTGTTTATTCCCACAAGCCTTTGTCTGTTTGGCCATAAACCGAGGGTTGAGAGGATTCAAATTATACAAAAAGAAGCACACTAGGAGGTGAGCAACCCTTCTGGGTTTCAGTCAGAACCAGCCAGAACTTTGAAGGAGCTATCCAAGGACTTGGCCTATTTTGTGGACAAGGTTCAGCACCTTGGATAGCTCCCGTCTAGATACTGGAAGTGAACTGGTGGAATGTGATGAAGTAAGTAAGAGATAGTGTTGCTCCTTTTAGTATGAGACCTTAACACACACCCATGCCCATCTTTATAGCTGAATGGGCAGATATATGTTTAATATACACACACGTGGCTTGGCCTTAAGACAGGTGTTGGTAACATGGTCCCTGATTGTTCTGTATTGTTGGCAGTTATGGCAAAAAGACGTTAATTTTTATTGTAAAAAATAAGTGTGTGCCTTGTAAAATAGTGGGGTGATGGCAAGGGGGGGTACAGGGGTGCAGCAGTGTGCTGCCCCATCCCTAGAACCTCCACCTCCTCCTCTCCTCCTCCTCCCCTTTCTTCTTCTCCTCCTCCTCCTCCTCCTCCTTCTTCTTCATTTAGCACCATCTATGCACATGGTGCTGTACATAGTAAAACAATAAAACAGCAACCCCCTGCCACACAGGCTTACATTCTGATAAAACCACAATACGTTAAGCTGTACATTTCTGGCACCTGTTTAGCCATATTAAAATTAGTACACATTTCCTAGAATTTCCAACTGACATGCATTTCCTTGTGCTGGGCAATTTAGAAGATTGTCTTCCTTATTTATAATATAGCATGTTTATATACCACCGTCAGTGTGCATGTGTTTTTACGGAGTACAAGAGGGCAGGTCACTTTCCCAAGAGGCTTTAGAGTCTATAATTCCACATAAGAAGGCGACCGTAGCAGAGGCAAGGATGAACAGGAGGAGAACTTGCAAAAAATAAAACCCAGCTACACGTACTAATAGTTTAGTTACATTAAGGCTGCTTTCCCCACTTCGGCCCCCTGCAGATGTTTTGGACCACAATTCCCATCTGCCCCAGCCAATGGCTAAGAATGTTAGGAGTTGTTGTCCAAAACATCTGGAAGGCACCAGACTGGGGAAGGTTGCATTAGGGGACTAGGAGATTTTTCTATCTTTCCTTTCTTATTGCTTCTCCCTAGTTCCCTTGGTTGGCAATTGCATCCCAGGTTATTCTGTTTGCCCAGACATATTGGGAATTGGGTGGTGATGGAGGAAACTAGATGTTTTTGAGTGTGTGCTAAAAAGGCAGGTTTTGTTAATGAAGTAATGTTTCCATCTCACAGAGATCATCCACCTTTTGAGGGGAAGGAGGGAATGAATGAATGAGTTGTTACAGGTTGAACTACAATCCGTCTTCTCCGACAGCGGTGCGACCCGCCCTTTTCTTTCCTCCCCGATACATTTACTCTTCCCTGAAGATTCCTTGCCAACGCGCACTCGTATAACTAAGCGTTGATATTTAGATGTCTTCATCACGGTCAATAAAGCGAAATGTAAAATACTTTCTCCGTGCAAGTAGCTGTGTGCCTTGTGGGGCCTAATGCCTGGTCTTCTGTGGCAAATCAATACCTTCCGGACTGCTCTTCTAAAAACTTTGATAAATGATTAATAAGGCGAGTTAAGAGCGGTCGATGCTCGGATAGATTGTCACCTTGGCATATACTCCTGTGTATTCAGCTTTCAGGGGAGAGAGAGAAAGAGACAGAATGCTGAGAAAAATGAATATAGGGGTTCTTCTCTCCTTTGAAAAACAAGAAGGAACTAGGGCTGTCCACAGCCCATCCTGATTTGCCTCTGAAGCTGATCCAGAGCTTCTAAATCGGCCCTGATTTCACTTGGGCTGCTTCCTCACTGCCCTGGCTCACTTTGGATTCGGTTGAAAAATGTGTACTTTGGAAATACGTGCACAAAGAATGCAAACATTTCAAAGATGGGCACAACTGATGCTTACCTTTGGGAAAAATGCATGCAGAAATACGGGTAGATTTTCATATGAAAAGAAAAAACAAAGCTTGCCGTCTCATACGGATTCAAGTCGGAACGAGCTTTGAGATATGGAGAATCGTGGCAAGCTCAAGTTTTGCGGTTTCGTACTTCCTGACACATAGCTTGAACCTCCGATACAGATTTGTATGTGCAGATTATCCCAATATATGGCGCATGAGTTGCAGTAGAACAACTTTCCCCAACCTGATATCCTCCAGATGGTCTGGACTATAACTTCCATCATCCCTGAACATTGGCTGTGCTGTCTGGAGCTTATGGGAATTGTAGTCCAAAACCTTTGGAGGTCACTGTGTTGGGGAAGATAATTGGCTCTGTTTCTTAACCAATCTCCTTCGACCCAGCCACTATTTTGCACTGGGCTCTGGTTGGTGAATGTTGGGGGTCATAGTCAAAAAGCCAATGAAGTAGATCCTACCAGCTTGAAGCCTGTCTCCCTCTACCTTAGTTCATATGAAACCGCCTTCTGAAGCAGATCATTGATGTAACTCTGCCTAGCAGTGCCTCTCTAAGCAAAGGTCTCTTCCAGCCCTGTTAACCTACAGGTAGTGCTTTACCGAAGGGTGCTGCAAATTGAAACGGACACTTTCTGTTTGCAAAGTGTGTGGTCTACCGTTGAGCTGATGCTTCCGAAGAGGGCGGGATGCTGGTGTGGTGTGATGATGGTTGAATACCTTGCTCTTTTGTAATAGTAGGGGCATGTCCCCAAAATGAATGGTGTAGATTTGGCAAAGTGTCTATAAACAGACAGCAAGTATGTGTCGTGGATGTTAAATATTTTGTTACACAAGTTCTCCTTAATTCCTTCTGCATTTCTTCTTTTCAATAGTCTTGCCTACTACTGGCATAGTTTCTTTGTGTGTGTTTTCAAAAATAATAATTTGACGTTTAAATTGCTACCATGTAATTTTATAATACAATCTAGAATTATCTTGTCATAAAACAGGTGGTTGTCAAGTGACGTTGAAGGGTGGGGATAAGGATCCATGTTGGTTAGATGAATTACTCTTAAATTAGCATCTTTGCAGCTTATCGCAGGGATGTGAAAAGAGCAAACCAACCTCACCTCTAAACCACAGCTGAATGAATTAATACTTAGAAATGAAACCTAGGAATGAGGGGGAAAAAAAACAGGCTTCAAGCATCTAAAGTGCTTCACGGATGTCTGGTTTTGTGTTTCGGAACTCAGCTCCCATCTCTGCCTTGTACTTGTTCTTGGGGAAGTTGCTTTTCTTTCAGCCTTCCCATTTTGCCTTCTGAGAAATGGGTACACTCACCAAGGCAGCCATTTTGGACGCACACCCTGCCTTGTGAAAGCAATTTTGCGACTGCCCACAATGCTTCATCCATCTTCAAAATGTGCCTACCAGCCCCCAAAGGCTTGAAGATTCCTGATGTATGTAATTTCAGAAATCCTCACACTATCCTTGTGAGGTAGGCCAGTAGCCTTAACCCCATATTGCAGACTTCGAGGCAGAAGAATTAGTCGCTTGCCCAAGGCACCTCGGAAAGTTGTGAATGACAGCACGTATTCTTGACCACTTGTGCAGTATTGGCTCTCTGTTTCATATGATCCACAAAATGCCATTACCTTTGAATATTTTTTTTTAGCAGGGGTAGACTTTGGCCTTGCCGATTTGCTAAGTGAAATATCTTCATTCCACTTGACTACACTTACACTGGTTTTCCAGTACCCACTTCCGTTTAAGGATCGTACTCTGCTTATTTCTTGTCTTCCCTAGCCTTTTAAAGTTTACTTTTGAGTTTCTGGTTTACAATATGAAGGCCTGTGTTGGCAGTATATCATACATTACATTGGAGAGCACCTACTAGCTGAAGGGAAAAGTGCTTCTGGGCGTAGACAGAGTCTTCCCTCATCCCCATTTCCCCAATGAGTAACTGCAGCTCAGTCATAATGCACTAAATATTAGTGGGTGGAGGATATGGAGCAGGGATGGCGAATTTTCCTTTTTTCAAAGGCTGCATTCTTTTGGAGGGTCTGGTGGCCACATGCAGGTGGTGGGGCTGGCCAAGCCAAAGTGGGCAGAGACACTCTCCCTGTGACACCCCCCCTCTCTCTGTGTGTGACAGACAGCTTCCATCTGTCTCTCTTCCACTCTCCCCCAGTCTGTATATGACAGAGACCCATCTCTCTCTCTGACACCCCTGTCTGTGTGTGCTTCTCTCTTTTTGATAGCCCCCTCTCTGTGTGTGAAAAAAGCACTCCTCCCCCTCTCGGATGCCCCTCTCTCTGTGTATCACCCCATCTCCCTCTCTGTGTAACAGCACCCTGCCTCTATCTGAGACCTCTCTCTTGCTCATTCTGCGACAGTGCACCATCACTCCCTCTCTGTGTGTGTTGCCAGTGCCCTGTCTCTCTCTTGTGACACCACCCTGTCCCCCCTCTCTCTGACATGCCCTCTCTCTGTGAAATACCCCTTCTCCACCCCCTCTCTCACATCTGCTCCCCTGAGACTTCCTCCTCACCCACAGGGCTGCTGGGGCACAGAGATAGCAGTCTGAACAGATCTCTTTCAGCGGGCTTTTCAAATGAGGCTGAGGTCTGCCCATGGCTCCAGGTTCCCCTCCTGGTATAGAGGCTGGGTCTCCTGGCTGACTGCAGGTGTGTGTAGTGTGTGTAGACTGCAGGTGTGCTAACGTTAAGTGCTGGTGCCACGACACAGGCTCTGAACACCAGACCTTACCACTACCACCACTTCTTATGGGGCGATACAGGCTCTGAACACCAGACCCGGCCGCAGCTACTCCCTGCTCAAGCCAAGCACCACCACTTGATACGCCTGAGGCAAGGAATAAAACCCACCTCCCTCCAAACTATGTGGAGAAAGGGGTTTAAAATGGAGACTGGATTTTAATATATATAATAATGTGCTGTGAGTTATATCTGCTGAGGTGAATGATTGTCAGAGTGGGTGCTGAATGTGTAAACTTAAGATGATAAATGCCAAACAGACACGTGGGATTTTTGTGGTAGTTTAAAAACAAAACAATCAAAATTTATTTTTAAAAGTTCATAAGCTTTGTTTCAACTAACATCATTTAAAAACCTTTTTGAAACCTTTCATACAATCCTGTCACTCATTCACATACGCGCTTTCCTTTTTCTCACAAAACTTAAGTACCATAAATACAGAGAGCACTACAGACTCTAAGAGTACCTAACAAGTCTCCCTGGAAAGATCTCTCAATCCCCTCAGTCCTTCCCTTATATATCACTCCTCTCCCCTCCCAAGACATTCTAACTCCGCCCACTCAGGCCAACATTCTAAAAACCACAGACTTACAAACTGCAGACATACATTTGGAATTGACTTGTGGGGTGTAACGCCACATAGGCCATGACCTTGGCTCTGCAATTGCTATGGTGTTCTCTGCAGTTACAACTCATGGAAGGGACATAATGGGGCATCATATTGTCTTATGTGAAATCTTAAAACACTTGTGCGACGGCACCAAAGGCCTTGCCTAGCACACCCTTCTCAAGCCAAGCGCTACCTCTTGAAAAGCCTGAGGAAAGGGTAAAAACAACACAACCGCTCCCCTATATGTGAGGGAACAAGGTAAAGGGTTTTGGCAAATGGGTTCTATTACTGAGGTACTGAATAGCAGGTGTGTTTTTAGATGTTTTTACACTGTGTAATATAGCAGGTTATCACTCCGAGCTGACACATGGTTTGTGGTAACAGAACACAAAGTATAGTTTATTGAAATTTAACAAATCATTAGTATTTCAATTTAGATCAAACCTGCATATTTTTATATTCAAAATAACAATCCCAAGTCCCTTAAAATTCTCACTCCTCACACCAAACAGTCTCACGAAGCACAAGCTAGACTAAAACTCCTAGACTAAAACCAAACCTCCCACCAAACAAACCTAAACCTCACAATCCCCTCAGCCAACCTATTTATACTCCTCCCTCCCCCTCTCTCACTGCATCACTAGCCACACCCACTCAGTCAAACAGTCCACACTCACTAGACATACAACCTAAGGGACAGAAAGATGGGTATCGCCACAACGTGCTTGATGTGTCTTGTCAGAAGTGATAATTAAGTATGATAATACAGCTAGCTTGCCAGTAGCTGTACATTTTCATGTGTTGATAAAGATGTATATTTTTCTTCTAGGGCAAAGGATGTGTTGCCAGCTGGTTGGGCTTCTTAAAATTTGATTCCCCCCCTTCACTCCTAATTAGTGGGAAGGTACTATTTTAGTTACTTGGGAAATGTCAGTCTTTTGGTGTAAAAGATACTTCCCAGTGTATCAGGATGTCATTGCTATGCTGGTCTCAGAAATCATGGGTATGACGTGAGTAGAACATTAAGCCACCTTATAATGTCTCTGTATGTGGTACATTTGGGAATTTGAGAAACTGCAGTGGGCACCACCACAAAATGGCTTCCATGGAGGGTGTTGCTAGTCCCTTAATGGCTGCTGTGGTGGCCTGGCTAGTCACAAGAGGTGGTGGTAGCGGGGAGAAATAGCAAGGCTAGAGGCTGGGAGTGGAGAGAAGCAGGAAGAAAAAGGAGTGAGTGGGAGGGAAAGAGTAAGGCTAGGGAGGGAGAAAAATAGGAAGGGAAGATGTTGGGTGGAGAGAAATAGTGAGGCTAGAGGCTGAGAGTGGTGAGAGAGAGAAAGAGCAAAGGGGAAAGGTCTGTGTGAGCAGAAGTTTGGGAAGCTCTTTCCTTCCCGCTGAACAGCCAATTGGCGCACAGTCAGGGACAGGAAGAAGAATCTGGTGCCCTAATGTTTTTCAATTAAAAAATAAAATAAAAATAAATGTTTGAAGGGGGCCAGAGAAGTGGAGAGCTTCGTAGGCTTTACTGCAGATCCTGGCATTAGATTTATTTATTTTATTTATTTATTTAAGGATTTTTATGCCGCCATTCAGCCAAAAAAGGCTCTCACGGCGGCTTACAAAAGTATTTCTTGACAGTCCCTGCCCACAGGCTTACCATCTAAAAGACATGACACAAAAGGAAATGGCCCTAGGCAACCTTTTTCTCGGCCTGAGTGAGGCTTTGAATATGAAGCTCTCCAAGTCTAGCGCTGGGCAACTTGTTGCCCTTTAGATGTTTTGGCCTACAACTCCCAAGATCCCCAACATTGGTTGTGCTAGCTAAAGCTGATGGGACTTGTGACTCTCCAAGTATTTTGGCCCACAAGGTGTCAACTCCCGCGTCCAGTCCTTTTTCAACACTCTTGACCACTACATCAAATCATTGCTCAATCTGTGTGGCAAAGGAGGCGATACTCCCATGGGAATGCCTTGGCATGGGTTTGCTGCTTGTCTACATATCTTGAAAGCAGGAGGGCATTTTGCCCAACCTCTGTGCAACAACCAGCTTTTGTGTTCCCCTCTATGCATGCCAACGATTGCTTGAACCTCTTTCTTCCCTTACCGCCCCACCTGTCCTATTAAACTGGATCAATAAAAAAACAGAGCATTAAATCATCCACCTACAGCTTTATTGAGAAAACTGTTTGCTTCTGTTTATTACAAAAACCTGTGCTGGTATTCTGCCTGGAAAGGATGTTTAATTAAAAAGTGAGCACTGAAGTCAGTGTCACAGTGGTAAAACAGGCTACCTGAAACCACAGCAAACTCAAGCAAACTCCCTTTTTTTAAAAAATAAAATAAACATATACATATTGGAATTGTGTTCAGCCTTTGGTGGTGAAGGTTCCATGGCTCCTTACAGTAGAGCCATAGAAATCAATTGGAATTAAGTTATGACTAGGGATGTCAGAGGAATTTTTCCGGGTGGGTAAAGTTTGCTGAGTTTTGGTTGATTGGCCCCCTGGTCTTTAACTTGTTGATCTGTATTGAGTCAGACCAGCTCATGGATGTTTGGTTTCTGAGCTGTTTATGCAAATAGTAGGTACGATTTGCATGATTTGCACAAATTGTGGTCGTGACATGCTTAATTTGTGCAAATATGCTTAATTTGCACAAGTTGCAGGTGCAATTTGTGCAAAAATAAGCATATTATGGGCACAATCAATGCAAATTATGGCCGAAATTTGGTGAGTTCCACGAATTGTAGCCACAATTAGGGTAAATGGCAATTAAAAAACTAACCCAAAAGCATACTTCACAGAGATTCATACTTCACCGTGGCTGTAGTCAAGTCTTTCTGTTTCTATGCTCTTGGAGCTTCATGCCACAGCTTTAATGTGTACAACATCTTGATCAAAAGGATCACATGGTAAACTCTCATGTGTGCACCATACTTGCTTTGGGGGCTGTTGGCATTTATATGGAAACTAACCATGCAAACAGAGGGACTGGTGGCTTAAACATGGAGACACCCTGTTAAGAACTTGAGATGAGATGAACTAGTGGTCCATCTAATTCAACATCCTGTTTCTTGCAAAGCCATGTGCTTCCAGGAAGCTCACAAGTAGTGTACAAAGGCTATTTGTTTTATTTATTTATTTATTACATTTATATATTGCCCCATAGCTGAAGCTCTATGGGTGGTTTACCATCAATCTCATTGTTTACCCCCAACAATGGATATTCATTGATAAAGAGCCAGTGTAGTGTAGTTGTTAAAGTGTTGGACTGGGGGTCGGGAGATCCGGGTTCTAGACCCCACTCAGCCATGTGACTTTGGGCCAGTCACAGGCTCTCAGCCCAACCTACCTCATAGGTTTGTTGTTGTGGGGATAAAATGGAGAGGAGGATTATGCATGCCGCCTTGGGTTCCTTGGAGGAATAAAGGTGGAATATGAATATAATAATAATAATCTGGACCTTCCATTCTGCTATTATGGGTGATCATCATTGCTAGCCTTAACTTCTTCCTCAATGAATTTGTCTAATCCCCTTTAAAAGCCATGAAAGTCAATGGCCTTTGCACCTCTTGCAGCAATGCAAGTATACAGGGGTTCCAGGAGAGCACTGCTGGATAGATTTGGCCCTATGCAAAGAAGTCAGCATTCCTTTCTGTGGCTTTAAAAATTGGTCCTGCAGCCCAGATTGATATTTTAATGAGGTTGGGCCTGGATTGATGTAGACACCTAGGATACATCTGTCACTTCTATACTGATGGATTAACTTTCTACGCCATTCACTGGCTGTACGGAGTTTCTTATTTTTAGGCTCCGATAATGAAACGGATTTCTTAATGCGTTCAGCGATTAGATAGCCTTATCTGTCAACTATCTGCCATCTAGTGCCGGGCTCTCAAACTTGCTCACAGCATGAGATACATATTAATGGGACAATTTGCTGCTGGTGTGCTTCTTTCCTTTCTCCCTCCTCTTCCCCATTTTGCTTGACTCAAAAAATCTGCCAGGAGTTTTCCTGCACATCACATTTCCTGTCCTCCCGTAACGCTTCCACAAAACAGACGCTACCGAAAACTGAGTGGGAAGGGAATGGGCTATCTTGAGGTCCCACTTGTCCTACCAAATAGTGATGGATGGACCCACCCTAGGAATTTGTAAAATCAGTTTGGAAGGTTAGCCCAGCCAGGGTTGGTCATCCCCAACTTATGACATCAAATTCCATAAGTGAGGTGAGGTGGCCAAATTTGCTGATGACACCAAATTATTCAGGGTGGTTAAAACAATTGTCCTGCAACAATTGATGAATGGTGCACAAGGGATTGGGATATGACCTCAATGATGAAATTAACTAATATGATCAGAGTCAGAAAGGGATGAGCAGCAAATAACTTTAGAAAAATGAAGTCTATTTGATATTGGAACAATAAACAAACAGGATTCAGTACAGCTTTATTAACTGTTGGCCAATTTAACTGGTATGAGTTTGATTGAGTTTATAATTCTTCTTTGTTATCAATTGTATTTTTGAACCAAAGCAAGATGTTTCCCTTGGTTTATCTATTGGGAGTTCCCTTTGTAATATAGAATAGAATATTTATTTCTTACTTGACTCTCCCTCTGGATCGAGGTGGGGAACAACATTAAATACAAGATCACCATAAAATGCATAAAACTGATTAAAAACATATAAAACTGATACAATATTGAAATAATAATTGGACATGTTAAAAAAAACATGTGGGTAGGCCTGCCGGAAGAGATCAGTAGTTATGGCTTTCTTAATATATACAGTAGGAATAGTGAAGAGCTCCAAAAGGATCTCTTCAAACAGGGAGAATGGGCATCAAATTGACAAGTGTGATTCAATGTAAGCAAGTGCAAAGTGATGCATTTGGGGGCAAAATAACCCAACTTCATGTATAGGCTAATGGGATGTGAGCTAGCAGTGATTGACCAAGGAAGAGATTTGGGGTTGTGGTGGACAGCCTGGTGAAAATGTCGACCTAGTGTGTGGCTGCTGTGAAAATGGTGAATTCCATGTTTGGCATAATTAGGAAAGGAATTGAGAATAAAACTACCATTGTCATACTGCCCTTATACAAATCTATGGTCTGACCACACTTGGTCTACTATGTACGGTTCTGGTTACCACACCTAAAAAGGGATATTGTAGAGTTGGAAAAAGTGCAGGAAAGGGCAAGTAAAATGACCAAGGGGCTGGAGGAACTCGTCTGTGGTCAAAGGTTGCAACATCTGGGACTGTTTAGCTTAGGGAAAAGGTGAGTGAAGGAGAGATATGATTGAGGTGTACAAAATATTGGAACTTGGGGCCATCCCATGAAGCTGATTGGTGGGAGATTCTGGACAGATAAAAGGAAGGGCTTCTTCACACAACGCATAATTAAACTATGGAATTCATTACCACAAGAGGTGCTGGTGGCCACCAACTTGGATGGCTTTAAAAGGGGAATTGGATAAATTCATGGAGGATAAGGCCATCAATGGCTACTAGTCCTGATGGCTATATGCTATCTCCAGTATCAGAGGCAGTATGACTATGTACACCAGTTGCTGGGGAAGATGGGCAGGAGGATGCTGTTGCACTTACTCCTACTTGTGGATTTCCTGTGGGCTGCTGGTTGGCCACTGTGTGAACTGTGTGGCTCTTCTTATGTTCTTGTGTTGTTACATGCACACTTTGTGTAGAAGATGAAGTTGCTTTTGTCTGTCCTGAGGACAAACAAAATATTCAGGCTTTTCATGCATGCTTTTAACAGCTCATGACCTTCACCATCCCTTCCAACTCTATAATTCCCTGTGGATGGTATTGGTTACCAGTTGGGTACTTGTAACATAGAATGGTAGTTTCACTTGCACAGACTCCATGGGTCTATTCCAGTGAAGAGACACCTCAGGGATTGAGGTCCACCATTCTATCTCTTACAGCCATCAAGTTCCAAGCTGGAACTATCTACAACATAATAAACCATATCATATCCATAAATAGCACGTCTGTGGGCCTTTTCAGTTCCAATCTCCCATAATTTTGGAGACTTGAGTGAACATAAGAACATGAGAAGAGCCATGCTGGATCAGACCAAGGGTCCATCTAGTCCAGCATTCTGTTCGCACAGTGGCCAAACAGCTGTTGACCAGGACATGGTCAACATGTTGACCCACAAGCAGGACATGTTAAGAGCTAACATAGATAGCTCTTACTGCAACATAGTAAGGTGTTCTTTTTTTGTTAATTGAATTTGATTACATTTTGACAAGGCTATGCCTACAATGCAAACTTGAAAATGAAAATGTGAAGCTCAGTGGGGAAAGGAAGAAATACCATAAATGAATAAGAAATCACATACCATTTCAAAGGGTAAGAATTTGTGTAGAGGCACATCAACAAACATTTTAAAAACACGTTGGGGGTGATCCTGCAGCTAGATATGCAGAAATGAAGACGGCAAAGTTTTTGAGGCATAGAGGAAGAAGTGGAGGAGAAAGATTCACGTCAAGGCGAGGGAAAGCTTCATGCAACCTGATGTGCAAAAGCTGAAGCACAAAAACAAGGCCACATTTATTTATTTATTTTATTTATTTATTGCATTTCTATACCGCCCAATAGCCGAAGAAAGAAAGAGAAAGAACATCAACCTTGTTTATACCAAAGTTATATTTTTGGATGTGTGTGTGGCATAGCACTTAAATAACAGAGGAAATGAAACTGTACATTTAGTATTGCATTTTCCTTCTGATCGATAAAGATTTAGCCAGGGGAAACAATCACAATAGCTGGACATTGATTTTTTTTTTCATTAGGCGCATAAAATACTTGTACTGATTCTACCCTAATGATAATTCAGTTTTAAGATATATTTTTTAAAACGCTCACTGGAGGGTAGCCTCAGTTCAGATAGCTGTGGACCAGGGGAATAGTGTTCGAAGTGAACGAAGCGGAGTGGTTTAGTTGTGAGCTGATTTTTTTTTTTTTTTTTTGGTGTTGGTGTTCAGCTTTTGAGGGGGGAGAATCCTATACACCACCTCGAGCTTGTTGAAGGTAAAGCAGAATATAAATATAAACAAATCTATGAACGATAAATCATCATCATCATCATTTATATATCGCCCCATAGCCGAAGTACTTCTTCACACAGCACACAGTTAAACTATGGAACTCACTACCACAAGATGTGGTGAGGGCCAACAATTTGGATGGCTTTAAAAGGGGGTTGGATTAATTCCTGGAGGAGAAGGTGATCCATGGCTACTAGCCCTGTTAGTTATGCATTACCGTCAGTATATGAAGCAGTATATGCCCCAGTTGGTGGGGAGCATGGGTGGGAGGGTGCTGTTGCACCGTATCCTGCTTGGTTGGTCGCTGGCCAACAGCTGGTTGGCCACTGTGTGAACAGAGTGCTGGACTAGATGGACCCTCGGTCTGATGCAGCATCAAGGCTCTTCTAATGTGAAAATTGCCATTTCAAAGGACACAAAAAGGTCCATCAGAAACTTTCTATCTTTAGCGGTTTCACAAACTTTATGCCACTGTTATTTCCCTAGTCTACGTCTGCCTCAGCAATATCTTTGTGTCTCACTCAAAAGGCTGTTGTTTACATTCTTCTTGAGCCTCATTGCTGCACATTAATGCCCTTGGTAAAATCAGTGTTTAAAATGCATGGGTGCAAGGGAGCTCCCTGGCCCAGCAAGTCACCTTCCACGAATTCAGGGCCATAAAAGTGATGATGAAGCCCAGTGCTCCCTCTCTTCGTGTGTTTAATCTACACAGAATCACAAGACCTGAATACGGCTTTAGCGTTGAGCGAAAATGTCCCGTCATCTGAAGGTGATGAATTTTGTGGGATTGTCTGAGAATTTTAATTTTGCTTGCAAAACATATGACCGTGCCTCGTCCGAAGCCCTGAACGTTAATGCGCGCGTGCCTCCGACGAAAATATTTGCAAATTGTCAAATAGGTGCTCAAACAGTTTCATTCTTGATTCCTAGTTTGATATGCACAAATTTTGTGATTTGTGCAAATTTCCCCAGTAGATTGAATTATCCCCACTTTAGTCTATGGAGGAGATTTGTACAGATTTGCGCACAGCTCCTGTTCAATCGCTGCTGAATTTGCACACGTTCCTTCTTTGTGCGAAGTGATCAGCGACCGCAAACAGAAATTGGGCACAAGGCAAGTGTCAGGATGATGTTCAAAGAATCCTAGCATTGTCAAACATTGCTCTTTTGCCCAGCCCTACTTCTCCGTAATTTGTAGGTGGAGTGGGGTGTTCATCCCTGGGGGGGGGGGGGCTCAACAAGAAGGCTTTACTCCTCCTTTTCCTTCTTCAATAAACAAACAAACCCTCAATGATGATGATGAATTCCTTATGGTGGTTGCCTGTGGCCACCATTTCCCCTTCCAAATGCCCCAGATGCAGCATCACTCTGGGACATTCGGGGCAAAGAGGAATGGCAACCTGTAGAGGGCAGCTAGCGCTCCAGCTGGCACCAGAAATAGGGTGGATGCTGCTGCAACCCCCTGAGAACAGGAACTTCATTCACTGCAAATCTTCCCCAGTCCCAGGATCTCATTTTCACACTCACCCCAAAATTTGAGAAGTCCTCTGCTTAGATTTTTCAGTTCATAAATAAACTATTCTAAGGCAGCCTTCCTCAACCTGGTGTCTTCCAGATGTTTGGGACCACAACTCCCATCAGCCCCAGCCAGCATGGCCTATGTCCAGGGATGATGGGAGTTGTAGTCCAAACAATATGGAGGGAGCCACGCTAGGGACAGCCGCTTGGAGACCATGGCCGTTCACTGCTGTGCGCAGACACCTGCGTTAATAAATGAAAGTCATTCTGCAAATTCTCCCCATTAACATTTTTATACCTTTGCGATGCCCCCGCTCCAAGTGGAAGCTGCTTTTTGTTTTTAACTGCAGGAGACCTGCAGTTCTTATCCCCATTTGGAGGAACCCACGAGACATAACATTTTCTGCAGTATTTTCACATTTGTCCTACCTGACATCTTCAACAGCATGATTTCTTTTTTAAAAAAGCAAAAACAGAAAACAAAATCAGAATTCTATCATTGTCTCATTTTGGAAGAGGAATTGGAACCAGGGTGGGGGTAGGGGTGTGAAACATCTCACCACCACACCTTGTGTATTACACTGATAAAACATTTTGCTGCAATCCCCCACCCCCACCTCGGCTTGGCTCTAGTAAATAAGCTGTAGGAAATCAAATGAATGGAAAGCCGCTTCTCAACATCTGTTTCCTTCCTTCCTTTTTTAGTTTTAAAAGAAAAAAAATAAGTGAAAGCTGCAGGAGCCCTGTCCTCCATTGTATCTGATCATGCTAGGCCAGGCTCCTGCAGCTGTTGTGATGAAGAGGGAATTTCACCTGGTGCTGCATGCATACAAATGACACCTGCTAAAATCCCCAATCCGCAGGTGTCATTTGTATATATGGAGAACCTGGTGAAATTCCCTCCTCATCACCACAGTTAAAGCTGCAGGAGCTATACTAGAGTGACCAGATTTAAAAGAGGGCAGGGTGCCTGCAGCTTTAACTGTGGTGATGAAGAGGGAATTTCACCAGGTTCCCCATATATACAAATGACATCTGCTGAAATTCCCTTTTCAATACAACTGTTAAAGATACAGGAGCCCTGTCCTCCTTTTCATATGGTCACCCTAAATAACAACAACAACAACAGTAATATTTCTTAGCCGCCTCTCCATTTTGATCGAGGCGGGGAACAACAGTAAACGGTAAAATACATAAAACTGAATTAAAACATAATATACATTGTTAAAACATCCTAAAAAACTTCTAAAAACATCTTAAAATTCCACTGGATAGGCCTGCCGGAAGAGATCAGTCTTTATAGCTTTCTTGAATGCTAAAAGACTGTTAAGTTGATGAGTCTCCTCTGGAGGCCATTCCACAGTCTGGGAGCAGCAGAAGAGAAGGTCCTCTGGGTAACAGTTGTTAATCTAGTTTTTGCTAGCTGAAGTAGATTTTTCCCAGAGGACTTGAGTGTGTGGGGCGGACTGCACGGGAGAAGGCGATCCCGCAGGTAGCCTGGACCCAAACCATGTAGGGCTTTAAAGGTAATAACCAACAGTTTTCAATACAACTGTTAAAGATACAGGAGCCCTTCCCTCCTTTCCATATGGTCCTACTCTACATGCTTTGCTCCAGCCCCCCCCCCGCCCCATTACTCTATTCCAGATAAACAAATGACTGCTGTTCATTCCTGTGATGAATGAAC
This sequence comes from Elgaria multicarinata webbii, assembly GCF_023053635.1. Taxonomy (NCBI): domain Eukaryota; kingdom Metazoa; phylum Chordata; class Lepidosauria; order Squamata; family Anguidae; genus Elgaria; species Elgaria multicarinata. Next base: position 13,101,169 of record NC_086184.1, read on the forward strand.
AAATACTGTGCTCAGATATGGCAGTTGATCCCAAACCTGTCCTCCATCTCTGAATCTGAGTGGCCCACCTCCCATTGACCAGGATGCTGCAGGGATGTGTAATACGGACTCACTGCACCCCACCCCCACATACATGGAATATTTGCACTCCCTTTCTGATGGCACAGTGAACTCTAGGCAATATTATACCCACTTGATGAAGTTCAACCCAGACAGTTGAGATTTGAGAATTGGGTATATTGTAAATCCAAAAACAAAAGGAAAACCAGAACTAATTATAGCCGAGCAGATCATTTCACTAAAGAGACAAACAGAGATTGGAGCAGAATGGCAAACAGCTGGGAAACATTTTAATCAGCCGAAAGCAGCTTGCTTTGACTCCTTTAAGGAAGGAGAGATTTAATCAATGCGCGTTGCATTGTTTGTCAGTGGAAGGGAAAGATGTTTGAACTAATGATGCAGCGTAGCGTCAGAGCCACTCACAGCACAGTGGAATTTTGGGTGACATAAGTCCCAATGAGGGAACAAAGCAAAGGCCCAGGTTAACTGAAGGACCACCTGAACCAACATGAGCATTAAGGTCAGCGTCTGAGGCCCTGCTCTTTGGGCCATCAGGAAGAGATGTTAGTTTGATGCGTAACAGGTAGGGATGTGTGGTTTTTGTAAAGCCTGTTTTGAGGACTGTCAGGTGCCTTTCATTCTGTCGCCTGCTCATTGGTGGAATCAGGCTGTCTGTTGGGCCCTCCCAGGCAGGAAGTGGTATAAAAGTCCTCCTGTTTGGGCTATGGCTTTATTTGGGCTGCCCAGGATCCCTGGCTCTTGTGGGTTTCTGTACATCCTTTACCTTTGTCTTACCTTCGCAACAAATGCGTTGTTCTCAGCCCAGCAAATAGTTAATTATAATTTATGTATGTATAGCTTTTAAATGCTTTGCATTTTTAACAATGTTCTGAAATTTTTCCATAGATAGTGATTCCTTCCTGCCTAAGGTGACTATCTGAAAAGGAGGACAGGGCTCCTATATCTTTAACAGTTGTATTGAAAAGGGAATTTCAGCAGGTGTCATTTGTATATATGGAGAACCTGCTGAAATTTCTTCTTCATCACCACAGTTAAAGCTGCAGGAGCCCTGCCCTCTTTTAAATCTGGTCACTCTAGTATAGCTCCTGCACTTTTACTGTTGTGACGAAGAGGGAATTTCACCAGGTTCTCCATATATGCAAATGACACCTGCTGAAATTCCCTTTTCTATGCAACTGTTAAAGATACAGGAGCCCTGTCCTCCTTTTCATATGGTCACTCTATATCCTGCTATCCCGTTTTCACCAAGTACTCCAATTTAAAAATGATCATCGTTGTGAGAAGGTGGTGGTGGTGGGAAGACGTTGGGTTCCCCCTTTTCTTTTAAGCTTTCACTATGCAGAAAGTGATTTAAGTTTATTGGACGGTTGTTGTTCCTTTCCTCCATTTTTAAAAAAGAGAAACTTCACCCTTTCCTAGTGATATAGTAGAAAAAGTTATGGCGCTGCAATGCATTTTTAAGTTGTCCTACCCTATAGCCGGCTCTGTCTTCCAATAACGTTAGTTTCAGCTTCATATTTTTCCCAGGAGGGTGTACAGTTCTGTGTTTGCCTTTTAAAAATTAGACTGCTTTATGGTTTTGCATTTATATCTCGTGCAGTTATTGCGGCTGCCTTGCAAATAAATGGGGAGGTGGGGAAATCCATGCTCTGCGAAGGAGCGAGTGGAACAAATGGGTGAGATCCGGTGCTTCATCTCTCTTGCCTGGTCCTTAGGAATGTGCTTTAGCTTCCATAGCACAAGATATGCTTTGGCTCTGCCTACTATGCCCATATTGACCCACAGGATGGAGACAGGGGGAAGGAACCTTGGCAGGCACTTAAAGGAGCTGGGCCCCAGAACCATCAGACACAAAGCTACATAAAATCAGAATTTGCTTTATATCTATATATTCAAGTGTAGAAATAGTTATGAGGATTTATTTAAATTTCACAGGAGGCAAAGCCAGCGAATTGATTTCTCTTGTGAATAATCTCATATAAAATAAATTCTTTAATTTGCACCCTGACCCAGATCATTCCAAGCTAATGGAAAAAAAGTCTGTCCCCCCCCCAACCTTAAGTGCAGGCAAAGATATTTGGGGGGGGGGGGCTGAGTGGGTTGAGGCCTATGGGAAGGGGAGAGTTAACACTTCCCTCCCCAGCTGCAATGCCCCTTGAAAATCCCTCTGTCATTGCTAAACACCCCTAAATTCTAGCCAAAGCTCTGGCCTTTTGAAAGTTTAGTTCAGCTCTAGGTATTTTGCTCCTCTTTGTTTTAAATTATGCTCTTGAGAAGCGTAGCCATTCTGCATCTGCAGACCACTGTCCCATGTGGTGCAGGGCAGAAGTGCAGCCCCTCAGTAAACCACCAGGAACTCATACAGCTGCCCCGTGTGGAGAATCACTGAACTGCAGGTGGCAAGTTTTTAGGAAAGAAGCTTCCAGATCTTGATTGACTTGGACCATCCAAGCTGGTCATTTGAACCTTCTGGGCAGGAAGGAATACCATGGGCTTCCTGTTACTTAAGCAACAGGACCTACCAGAGCGCTCGTGTTTCTTGTGTTCTTGAACTTGCTCTCCAGTCCTGACTTGTTCTTGGTAGGGCTGTGCATGGATCCCCTGAACCGCTTCATGGCCCTTTCCAGAACTTTCGAATCAGGCCGATCTGCTTCAGATCGATCTGACCCTCCCCCACTCTGCTCTGCAGAGCGAGATCCGGAGGAGCGGATCAAGATTTTGCCTCCCTCCCTACTTACTTGCCTCTGCAGCGGACTGCAGAGGCAGGTAAGTGGGGAAGGGGGGGCAAAATGGGGGCTGAATAAGCCTCCTCCCCCTTACCTGGCTCCACCACCATCACTGCATGGATTGTGGTGGTGGAGCTAGGTAAGGCCCCCACCCACTTACCTGCCTCCATCGCGATCCTGTGCTGGCTTCAACTGAGGCCCAGGCCTCAAACCAAAAGAGCAGGCTGCAGCCTGCTCTTCCGGCTTGAGGCCTGGGCCTCAGTTGAAGCTGGCACCAGACCGCGATGGAGGCAGGTAAGCCTTCTCCCCCCTGCTCCCTTACCTGGCTCTGCTGCTGTCACTGCACGGACGGCGGCAGAGCCAGGTAAGCCCCCTCCCCCCCACTTACCTGCGTCCATCATGGTCTGGCGCAAGCTTCAATTGAGGCCCAGGCCTCAAAGCGGAAGCAGGCTTTGAGGAAGCCCCCTTACCTGCGTTCGGAGCTCTGGATGGAGGCGAACCACTTCGCCTCGATCTGCAGCTTCCTAGCCCGATTCGGATCCGCCTTTGGCGGAGGCGGTTCAGGTAGCTTTGCTCCGGATTCACGATCCGAATTGGAGCGGAGCACAGCCCTAGTTCTCGGGTCCTAACTCCCTTCAGTCCTGACTTCTGGCTCGCTCCAGACAACTTCCCCCCTTTGACAGTTCCTTACAGAAACACAACCCTATTGGCACAGGAGACAATGTTCCAGAGCTTGGAAGATGGGAACCCTGGCTCACTACCTGCTGTGTGACCTTAGGGGAGTTCCACACAACTACGGATTTCCTTTCATTCAAGAAATGCACCGACTTTGTGCCCCCAAACATCATTCCCCCCCAAATCATCAATATTTCCTATGTAGGCGAGGCAGTTCACCGCAGATTTGCTGAGATGCAGGGATTTTTCAAGGATGTGAGTCCCACCAGCTTATATATTTAAAAGGTAGGGGTGGGGGGGTGGGGGTGGGGAAGAGCAATATGGAAAGTGAGCCTTATTGCTCATCTTTATTCACTGCATTTCTGTATCTTCCCTTCCCTTTAACAGAACATTCTTCTCTACGGAGCCCGCATCCTTGCATGCTAACTATTTAAGATTTAAATCCAACTTTGCAACTTTATAGCTGAAGATGACTCCTGCTGTGGGAAGGGAATGGGACAGATGGCATGAGATATTACTGTAATTTTACTGACAAAGCACTAAGCAAGCCACAGAAGTAGTTCAAAACCCATCCATCTATTTTTCCCAGTAGAAGGAAGTTTAAGTCACCAAAGAACAATCTCGATAAACATGGTGGCGGCGGCAGCAGCAGCGTGATGAGATGGGAGAATTAGCTCCGTAAAGGGGGCAAGTCACATGTTGGGTTGGTTGGTTTCCATCATCCCAATTCATTTTTTATTTACCTCCCCACCTACTCTATTAAAAACAAGTGCTGTGCTAATTTCTCAGATTTATTATCAGCAGAACATGTGCTGCCAACGGAATCTGAGCTCTATCTGTCTTGCTGTGTGGTCTGTATTACATTAACCCTGATCTATATTATAGGACAATCCAAACTTAGAGCACCATCCAAGGGTGGTGGTGGTAAGTGGTGGATGAACCACCAATTTCTAAGCCCTTCTGGCTCACCCCAGCCAGGGCAGAAGGTGCAGAGGGGGGGGGCATTGTTTCACCTTCTACTTCCAGTGGGAGAGAAATTAGAAACAAGCAAACATTGTTTACGATAGGGAGGGAAACTGCCCCATCCCTGTAACTGGAGGGGGTAGGGCCCCATCAGCTTCTCCAAATTCTGATGGCTTCCCCTACTCCATTCTGGAGATATTAGCAGATACTTCCTAGCCGTTATCCCCCATTGAAGAAAAACGTACCAGCTATTGCGGGTTATTAACATGCAATCTATCAGCCTGACAAGAGGTGTGGGTGGTCGGCAGCGGTACCAGTATTATTGGAACTGTTGATGTCCCCTCACACCCAATGTTTTTCAGGGAAGCGAGCTGGCGCATTTGGTAATAGTTGTGTGATCAACGGAGGCTCAATCAAGTGATGCGTATGCATGCATGCATACCAACCCCGTATGTTAAAAGCTACCTCTGATCAAAGACTTGGGGGTCAAGCTGAGTACATGATTCATTTCAGAGCCAAACGAGAGAAACTACTTGAATAATAAATATGGAGGTGAATGTTCACAAATCCTAAATCATGTGTGTGTGTACATATATTCCTCCTCCAGGAATGGATAAGCAAGCCCAGCGGGTTTTCTGCACTCGGCATCTCATTACGATTGACGAAGCATGGATTTATGCATTCGGAACGGCATGTGGCAAAATGTGCGCTCGGGTTTTTATGAAAATCCTCCATTAGCTTTTTCATATTTTCCGGAGCTATTAAAATGTCACTTGGGGTAAATAATACGTGATAATGTACCTGATAAATCTCACCTGCTTTTCTTCGCGGTCTCGATCTCATTTGGTAATAATTCAGGCGCTGGATGGCTTCATTGGCGTTCGCTCCAACGCCATAAAGAAATCCAAGCTTTCCGTTTGTAATTCCAATTTCATCAAACCCAATTCAGTTATTCGGGATGTCGTGCGATGAGAATTTAAACGGCATCCTTTCTGCACTGTTGCAATGCATCACACCTTCTGGCTTAACCAGTCTTTAATTTGCTATGGTTATGGATGCATTTGTTTCCTATTGATCGCTGAGAGACTGGGCTAAGGGTGGCTTGCAAGGTGGCATGAGGCCATAGAGCGGCCTTCCCCAATCCATTGTAGTCCATAAGTGTTGGAGTCTGACACCCACCACTCCCATGTTGCCATTATCCCTAGTGGGCCATCTGGAGGGCAAAGATTGCCAAAGAAGGTCAAAGATCTGCACCTGTTTGATTGGCTCAAACCAACAGGTTAAATTTAAAGACTTCATCGCTTCTTTGAAGAGGCCGCCATCTTGATTCCATAGCCCATGGTCCCTGAGCTGCCAAAACTTCTTTGCCCTTCTAATCCCTTTCTCACAGTGTTAGAATTCGGTTCCACAAGAAGAACAAAACCAATTCTGGCCCTAGATGCTGTGTAAGGTTTTTCCCACCTCCTTCACAACAATTTCTTGAAGTATTTTGTCCTGGGTTGCTATTCTCAGTTCATTGCCTAATCTGGTCTCCTTCCTTCATCCAACCTGCCTCTGAGATTCTTGTAGTTTACTCCACCTGCCTTCTGTTTTCCATCAGCTTCACAGCCTTAAAATGGCTCTGCTAACAGCACAAAGCCTTTACTATTCTTTGTCCAACTGACCTTTAATTTTCCTGAAGAAACTGCATTGTTGGCTAGTTTTCTGTTGCTGACAATTCTCATTCCCCTTGAGCACTTAGAATGTTTCTGAACATTCCATAAAGGCACAACAGCTCTGTCAATGGCTAGCAGGGGGTCAATGATAGGTCATTACTTTTTAGCCTGCTAGTTATATAAGGACACTCTAAGCTGACTACGGTTGCTTTGAATGTTTGTCTGAATTGATTTTTGGAACATAAGTGGAACTTTGGGGAAAGTCAGAAATATTTCCCAAAGATCTCTTATATGTGAAGAATATTAACTTCTTAAAAAGTGTTTATTGCCATTGTTTCCTATGTTTGGGTGCTTTGGTAATTTATTTTTCCTGGTTAGAGCTTTACAATTCCCCCCCCCCCCCCCAGAGTGATCCCAGCCAATCAGGGATCATGTAGTGAATGTAATGATGTTGGAATACTATGATGTTAATTAGAAGTGGCAATGTTGCTGAGTATGAATGAAACTGATTCAGAATGAGGGTAATGCATTCTGGGCTGGCCATATGAATGATCCAAGCCAATCAAGTGTCACATGGAGAACTGATGGTGTCATTGAGGACAAACAAATTAATGCTTCAATTAGACATGGTCCCTCTCCTCTCCATTTTATCTTCACAACAACCCTGTGAGGTAGGTTAGGCTGAGAGTCAGTGACTGGCCCAAAGTCACCCAGTGAGCTTCATGGCCAAGTGGGGACTAGAACCTGGATCTCCTGAGTCTCAGTCCAACACACTAACCCCTACACCACACTGGCTCTCATTGTGTTCCCTTCTCCATCTACTTCTAGCTTAATCTTATTGCTAACAAACCATCCCATGAACAGGCAATACTTAGATGCTTTAACATATACTGAGTTAGGTTTGTTCTCCTTGAATACTGTAGCCCATTAAAAATCCAAATATATAACCCTAATATGGTATAGAGCCAAATTAAACCATTATTTTAAAAAATAAAGTTTAATTGAGTTTTGCCATATATGAACCTCCTCCCTGATTGGCAATCCCTTACATGTCACTTAATAATCCAAATGCAAATGTATAATGTTAAAAGAACATAAGAAGAGCCATGCTGGATCAGACCGAGGGGCCATCTAGTCCAGCATGCTGTTCACGCAGTGGCCAACCAGCTGTCAACCAGGTACCCAGAAGCAGGACATGGTGCAACAGCACCCTCCCACCCATGTTCCCCAGCAAGCAGTGTATATAGGCTTACTGCCCGTGTTACTAGATGAAATGCAAACGCAAACAACATTAAAAGTGCAATAAAGCTTGTAAAAGGGGAGCCAGATGGGTTAGATAGGAAATGTTTCATCTCATGGCTCAGAAAGCATCTGTCATGATGGCATGCCAAAGCTGATCTGGGCTCAGCTTGAAGAGAGCTGGTTGCTAGCAGGCTACAGTCACATGATTGGATCAACCCATGGCCTTGTGGGTAAAAGTTGCTATGAGTGGACTAAAACCACTCACACATGTCTGCTGTGTAGGGTTGGCTCCAGGTTTTTGAAGGCCTTGCCATAAACACCCGCAATGGGCACCCTTCCTTGGTCACCAGGTGCTATTGTTCCTCCTCCTCTTTCTCATCATGGCTACTCCAGGGGGTCCTTTTCAGTGGCTGGGATGTGGGCCCCCTGGGAAGGGCCCAACCATGCCCACCATTGAGTCTAGCCCTGCTACCATGGGTCAAACCCTTAGACTCGAGTTTGTGTGGGTTCCTGAGCAAACAGTTTGCTCCCCCAATCTTTTCCAGAATCTTTAGTTGTCCAACTTTCATATCAGTCTTCTGAGAAATGAGAATATAGGGAAGGTATATTTAAACACAAGAGTCAAAAATGCATGTGCTTCCTCAAATTCTCCTTTGGGAATTTTGATATTGAATATTCACATACTCCCTGAATATGTTAACATTTGGCAAATATTCCCTATACATTCAAATCCATATTGGGCATCCTAAAGTATTTGCCTTCTGTATTTGATATTTGACCATAATGGACATACAGTAGAAGAGTATTTGGAGTTTGGTAGCTGACATGAAGTGATATTTCATACTTGGCAGTATCTGATGGTTGCCATGCAGCAGTATTTCACATTTGGGACTGAATTTGCTAGTTGACATGCAAAGGTATTTGGTATTTGGCAATATCTGAGGACATGTAACCCTATGTACAGTGCAACCCTATGCATGCAAACTTAAAAATAAGCCCCACTCTCTTCATTGAAGTTTAATCCCTAAGTTTGTTTAAGGATGCTGGCTGTGTGTTTGACAGTTTAGAAGATTTCACATTTGATGCTTGACAAAGTAATAAAGAGATGGATGCTAGTAAGGCTAAAGAACCCTAATCAGATGTCACATTTTGAGCTAAAATATCACAACCAAAATGTAGAGATTAAGTTTGGTTTCCAAATTTCACATTCAAGTTTTGAGTGGCAAAACTGGGAATGTCACCAGTCTTCAAGTACTTTCAAATATTTGCAGTTGTAGAAATTGTGCTGAGCTGTGGCCCCATTCAGAAGACACCTTAAACCATGGCTTTAACCGTGGTGAATAAGGCAGAAAGCCTTAATCATCGTGGTTAAAGCCATGGTTTAAGGTGTCTTCTGAATGGGGCCAGTGTCAGCTCCAGATTTTTGAGGGCTCTTGGACCAGCCCCCTCCCTCAATGCGCCCCCTTCTCATTGCCACCGTCCCTGGCTGTTCTTGCTCCTCTTCCTCTTCCTCACCATTGCTACCACGTGCTTGTTTGACAGTCAAATAGCCCGTGAACAGGTAGGCAGTGACATCTGTTGCTTCTCCATCTCGCCACCACTGCTGTCTGGGCCAGAGCGAGAAGCAGGTAAGCAACCAGGGGCATGTCTAGATATCCCAGAGTCATCTCTAGGTCATCCCTGTGTGTCCATATGATACACAGGGGATCCCGGGGACAACCTGGGATGACCGGGGACTTTCCCTGGGATATTTGGGACTGCGGATTTCCCAATATTTCTGCGGTCCCGGGACCATCACAAGGAACACGGGCAGCGTGGCCGCCGCTCCCGGGTCGTCCCTTCTTCCCCGCAAGTAACGGGGTTCTGGAAATGGGCATGGAACTGCACTGGGGCAGTCCGTGCCCATTGGGGGTTGGGTTGGGGAGCAGTTGCAAGAGTTTTTTTTTTTTTTTTTAAAAAAAACTGACTTTGTGGTGGAATGCAAAATTGTGCTCCATCTCTGTTCCATGAAAAAGAAAAAAAAGGTGGCTGCAACTTCCTTACTACTGGGATGTCACGCTGCCGTTTGGATGCTGGGGAGGACTGTGGAAGCAGGTAAGTCCACAATCTTCCCCCCTCCCTCCCTCCTCACCCTTAGGTGAAGACATGCGCCAGGTTGCAATGATGAAGAGCAGGGGCAGCTCCAGAGGTTTTTTTTCCAGGGCCCCCTGCTTGGGTTTGGGCCCTCGGTAGATGCCCGAGCATGCCTACTCTTTCAACCACCCATGAGCCCTGGCACCAACCATGTCTTTGGAATGCTTCAGTGCCTTCTTTCCATTCAACACCATTCCACGAAGACCGCACAGCAAGCAACGGTGTACTAGTGTGTGTGTGTGTGTGTGTGTGTGTGTGTGTGCAAATGTTCCTAGGACATTCACTCAGATCTTTTTCTGTTTTCTTTTAATGGCTGCCTCGTCTTTGGGAATACAAGAGACTCGCCTCAACAGGCTTGCCAAGAGCAGTAGGCTCAGCTTGAAAAATATTCCTGGAGACATTCCTTAAAAATGCAAATGCGCCAAGTGTTTACAATTGCGTTTATGCTCCGGTGCCGTGTTTTGCTGTGATTCTGTTTAAGCACATTAAAATCCACATAATGGGAGTACAGTCGTGTATTCCCCAAGGCGAGTTTGATTTATCTCTGCGAAAGTTTTCAAGTGTATCTTCTCTGCGGTGAGAGAGGCCGGTTTTTCTTTTGGCGGTTGAATCGGGGCGCCTTTTGCTGTGATTAATTTTTTTTTTTGGTCGGTGGTGGTGTTCAGTACAAAAGAGAAAATGAGCATCCCATTATTCATCTGTTCCTGGTCAAAAGAGGGCACTGTTCGATTTGATATCCTCCGCCCCCATAGACTGTTGTTCATTGGAGGAGCAGTTAGCAAGTGCAAACAAGAGGTGCCATATTAACATGGTTAGGCATCGTTTTCACTGGTTGTATATCTCTGTTATAAGCTTTGAACGTGCAGTGCAATTGTACTGGCCCCCATCTATTCAACAACGGGATTGCTCCTCATTGAATATAAACCTGAATTTTCGTTGATTTGAATCTAGGTAAAGAGCGTCAATGCTGCAACAGCAATTTATCTCCTGATTTTTTTTTGTAGTGCAGTTATTAATGAGCACATGCGCATTATCGCATATACGATGCTATGGAGTGTAGACGAGTGAAGCTATACATTTTAGCTGCGGAGCTCCGCAGATTCATAGAAGAGGAAAACCGAGGGCTTAAAGGAACGAGGCAGCAGAGGATGCAAGAGGGGGACTGAAAACGTCTCCTCTCTTTCGCTGCCTGTTCCCTCCTCTTTGTTTTAATTTTAAAAGCTGTAACTTCCCGTTCCCCTTATAGGAGGAAAACCGAGTGAGGAAAGGAACGAGGCAGCAGACAAGGATGCGAGCGGGACACTGAACACATCTCCTCCCTTTCACGGCCTGTTCCCCCCTTTGTTTTAATTTTAAAAGCTCCATCTGCGGACCTCCGCAGAGTCATATAGTTCGATATGAAAAAGGCGGGAAGGAACGAGGCAGACAGAGGTCGCGATAGGTGGGAAGGCGGGAAATTGGCCAATCACTTTGTCCTGCCCTCAAAGTTACGCCCACATGTCAAAATGCGATTTAACTCCCCCAAAGACACATAGCCATAATGTGGTGCAAACTCAGATGTTGATCCAAAAATCGTGGTAAATCGCAAATGCGAATATGCGCGTTATCGCGTTAAAAACCCGGCGCTGCGGCCAATGGACGGCTGCGTCATGTGTCCTAAAATGTGAAACTGCGCATTTACATCGGGGTAAAGAAGCCGTATAGTCAAGCCCCTGGCTGTATGCAGTGATTCGGCTGTTAAATTGTGAGTTGCCATCAGTTTGTTCAGCATTATCCTGTGCATGTCTACTCAGACGCAAGCCCCACTGCGCTCAATGGGAATTACTGCCAGGTAAGTGTGTATCGGATTGCAGCCTTAATTTGGTAAATATAATTAGGATTGCGGCAATTCAGAGGTTCTCAAGTTCTATGAAATCCACCCCCAGTTTAAACTTAAAAGATCTGCACTCCTTCCAAGTTAGAAATCTTGTTGGGTGTACCTACCCGGCAAATAGACCTTGACTCCACTGTTTCTCTTTGGGTGACCTGTCTTCTGACAACACTTTATCACTAGCTGGATGTAACTGTTCTCTGTTGTGGCACCTCGGTTGTGGAATACCCTCCCCTTGGAGACCTGACTGATAACGACGCTAGCTTCATTTCGGCGCCATGTTAAAATGTGGCTCTTTCTCAAAGCCTTTGAGGGCTAATTTCTCCATGGTTACACATAGTTTGCACTGTTTTTATTGTTTTTAAAAATGTCCTCCTGGTTTTCATTTGGTAACAATTTAATACGTTTTGAGTGGTGTATATTATTTATTGTTTTACATTGTTCTGATTTTTTTCCAGGGATATACGGCGGGATACAAATATTTTAATCAATAATAAATAAATAAATAAACTGTGTCTCTAGCACAGCCTTCCTGGTGCCCTCCTGATATGTTGGACCACAGCTGCCACCATCCCCAGTCAACCTGGCCAGTGATGGGGGTGGAGGCCCATTGGGCCTGGTGGGGCAGAAGGCAGGGCAGAGATTGCTGGAGAATGCATATTACTCACAATATTCTGAATTTCAAGAGAGTTTGTTTAGTCCATTTTGTGTTCAATTACACCAGCCGGAGCAAGACAGCAAACATACATGCCCCCAGTAATGCTGAAAGTCAGAGAGAGATGGCAGAGGGGAAGAAAGGGGAGGAGCAAAAGGAAGAAATAACAGGAAACCACACTGTAGGCCATAGAAATCCCAAGGCTAGCTGTGGTCAAAATTCCTGTGCATTAACTAATAGCAACACCGCCCCCTTCCAGTAACATGCAGGCAAGGTCGCAATATTCCAGTAACATGCAGGCAAGGTCGCAATATTCAAGTAACATGCAGGCAAGGTCGCAATATTCCCCAACAGTAGCTATGATGAGATGGCTTCATCCCAATCCTCGAATGGGTCCACCCACTCTACACAGCTAACACCCCAATCTGACCCTGTCAAATGGAAGTAGAAACTAACATGCTTGCCTCCGGCCTGCCAGTCTGCGGATGTTGTCAGCACAGTCTCTCTTTGCACTCGCCACATTTTCCTCGCAGCGCTGGGAGCTGCCAATTTGATCGTGCGACTCGGACCCTAAGTGGCGACAGCTCAGAGTGGTGGGGATGTACATCAGCCAGAATCTGCTACCACCACAGCAGAGAAGCGTTTGAAGAATGTCTGCTTCATTCTGCTAGGCTCTTGTTATTTTTCCCTCTTGTTTTTTGAGACCTGAAGTCATGTTTCCGGTCGCATTTTTCAAAAGTTTGTCTCCGGCAATGATATTTAGAGACTTGAAAGAGGCAAACACCCCCCCCCCCCCAAATTGCATACTAGACAGGATACGACTGTCAGCACTAGCAATGCCAGGTTTGTTAATTTTACCTACGTTTGACAGTGTTGAGGGGCATCTAGCTATTTTGAGCTGTCCTTACTGTCTGTGGTTGTCAGTACAGTCTTGCCTTGCACTCTGTGTTTTCTCACTGTGATGAAATACACACTTTATTTTTTTTAAAAAACCCAACAGCTTGAATAATTGGGGCTCAGTCAAACATTCAAGGAAGCTCTTCTTGCATTCTGCTCCAAGAGTCTCTGGGGAATAATTCACATAGAGAATATACCAATAGTTATGGCAGCTGGGATTAAAAAGAAAGAAAGAAAAGCTCCTGTGTTTGTCGCTGGGAAGCTTTTTCAGGTAAGTCTACCTGATTCAGGATGCAGAGACATAATCTGCAAAGCAGCTGAAGTTTTGAAAAGATCTCTGCTTTTGATTGAGCAGATCAGGTTTAGCAAGGCTTATCACATCACAGATGTTCTGGGTCATGTTTTTATCTCAGCGTTGTAAGTAAGCCTAGATATATTCACTCTTTAAGATGCTGGGAAATAATTTCTATTGCCTCCTATTTGAAACAAGAGCCTCAGTGATGCTGAATTTTGAATGACTGCGTGGTGCGTTAGATCAAGAAGTGCGTCTTGCTCAGTATGGTCTACAGCAGGCCTAGACAACCTGATGCCTTCCAGATGTTTAGAACTACAACTTCAACCATCTCTGACAACTGCCTAGGGTGGCTGGGGCTAATGGGAGTTGTAGTCTAAAGGATCTGGAGGGCACCAGGTTGCCTATCCCTGGTCTACAGTGACTAGCAGGCTTTCCCCCCGGCCCAGTTTCGAGATACTGTGGATTTGAACCTGGGACTTGCCAGCCTACGAAGCAGGCGCTCTGCCTCTGAGCTCCTTCCTTCAAGGAAATGCAAAGCCTGCTCATTTCCATTGGACATGTTTTTACCCGGAGCAGCCATCATCGGCTGCCTGCTGATTGTAAATCCTGCCACTTGACAAGCTCTCATGCTGAGATGCTTTGTAATCTCCAGGAGGTCTTTTGTTACGAAACGACGATTGCAAGAAAACGGAGGAAGGGGAGTCCAGTAGCCGTTGGGGGAAAGGGGCCATTCCCACTCGCCTGGGTGATGCTAATGACCAGGGACACATCTAAATACCTCGTGTGCGCAAAGGGCCATGAAAGCATGAATAAAACATGTCCCGGGTGACGAACTGTCGGAATGGTTAAAAACGCGGGTGCCTGCTGGAAGCAGGAGGAACTTCTTGAAGGCTGGAATTGTGTTTGCAAATGCATATGATGCCGGGGTGTCCTTATTTCTCACTCTACCTTGACAAAAGAGTATAATCACCCCGCTTCCAATAATCACCCTTTTTTTCTCTGGGGTTTTGCTTTGTGTGTGAACCATATTTGTACATACAACAGTGTCCGATTGATTTGATAACCCTGATTCGGTCACCAGGTGAATCTCAGGTGAATCTTATGTACATTGTGTGCGTGAACAATCAGCATATTAGCAACTGAATTTGAGGGGGGGGAGCAACCACCAGGGGTGCAAAGCTTGGAGTAGGGCAGATCCTAAGCATCCACTCAGCAGTTGCAGCGAACTGCACAGAGTTTATCTTGACTTATAAAGCTTGTTGCACTGATCTGTAGGGCCAGCGTTGCATGAATCTTTATTTCTCTCAAAGCCAACCTGAGATCTCTGAGCCTTGATCCAGCAAGCCTGGTTACCTGTTGCCCAGGGTGGATATTCTGCCCACCCTGGCCAAGCAAACTCTTTGTCCAGTCCACCCAGAAGAAGGTGGTGTTAGTAGGCTTGGACAAATGGCAAGGTTTGCAGAAACCATGAAAAAGAACTAAGAGGGGAGGGAACCTCAGAAATATTCCAGAGAGGACCGAGCATATGTGATAGCTGATGGAGGAGAGGGATGTGAAAATTGGCAAAACTAGGGTTAGCTGAAGGCTTCCCAATTCTACCTCAAAGCTGATCTGAGTTTGTAGCAGATTGTGAATATTTCCCCCCAAATGCACGCATCAATTGTGCCCATCTTTGAAATGTACACAGACTTCTCCCATTGCTTAAAGCACACTTGTGCACATTTTTCGAACTTGCACATTTTTCAAACACACACATGCTGCAGAACACATTTTTTGGGGTACATGAATCACACTGAAAACTCAGAAATGTATGGACTTCGACCACAGATCGTGTCTGAGTTTGTGTTCAATCTAGAATGAGTGAACTGTAAATCCAGAGCCAGTGTGGTATAGTAGCTAAAGTGTTGGACTGGGAGTCAGGAGATCCGGGTTCTAGTCCCCACTTGGCCATGGAAGCTCACTGGGTGACTTTGGGCCAGTCACAGACTCTCAGCCCAACCTACCTCACAGGGTTGTTGTGAGGATAAAATGGAGCGGAGGATGATTTATTTTTATTTATTTATTTATTACATTTTTATACCGCCCAATAGCCAAAGCTCTCTGGGCAGTTCACAAAAATTAAAACCATAATAAAACAACCAACAGGTTAAAAGCACAAATACAAAATACAGTATAAAAAGCACAACCAGGATTAAACCACACAGAAAAATTGTTATAAGATTAAAATACAGAGTTAAAACAGTAAAATTTAAATTTAAGTTAAAACTAAGTGTTAAAATACTGAGTGAATAAAAAGGTCTTCAGCTGGCGACGAAAGGAGTACAGTGTAGGCACCAGGCGGACCTCTCTGGGGAGCTCATTCCACAACCGGGGTGCCACAGCGGAGAAAGCCCTCCTCCTAGTAGCCATGATGATTATGTACGCTGCCTTGGGTTTCTTGGAGGGAAAAAAGGCAGGAAATAAATGCAATAAAATAAATAAATAAATAAATCCTGATAAAAAATGAACTGAAATGAATTTCTCATACATCGTTACTGAAGGGAGGGAGTAGAAAACCATGGGGAATATAACAGAATATCTTGGAAAAGAGGATAGCTGGCTGGAATCCTGCATGAAACCACTCCATGCTTGGGACATTTTGTTGCAGGTCCAACATCTATAAAACCATTTGTTATGACTGGTTTGTTCATCTCACTCCCATATATTGATTTATTTTTGTCTCCCTCCCCTTTGCGCTTCCTTTGTAATCATACTTCTTTGGTGACCTGTGGTCCAAACGGACTGACTTTAACATTTTCAGAATCTGATGGTGTGCTTGGTTCCCCTTTCAACAATCACCAGTAACTGTGTTCATTTCTGAGATGGAACTGATGGAGAAGGCTCCAGTCCTATGGAGCCTTCTCTGTCCCCCCTGACATTCTTTAATTGTGTCTCCCTCTATAATCTAATGTGCAAATTGAGGAGTTGGCCAAGTGGCAATGAATTTATTGTTTGATTAATTATTACTTAATTTTAAACATGAACAGCTTGCCTTTCAGACTTGCTTCTGTGATCCCCAAGGCTGTTAACAAGAATGATTAAACAACAACAACAATATTACAAATCAGTTTACAAAACAACAACTCTTAAACAAAACAAAACAAAGACAACATCAGCAGGTAACATTAATTGGGGGAGATACAGAGTCATTCAGGTTGCAGTCAGGCCATAAATGTGCCAGGTGATGTCAAAATGCCATTATGGAAAGGGAAAGGAGATCAAATGCACAGTTACAAGATGTGGGATACTGGGCTTAGCAATACTACAAACGAGAAGGATCTTGGAATTGTTGTAGATCACAAGCTGAATATGACCCAACAGTGTGATGTGGCTGCAAAAAAAGTAAATGCTATTTTGGGTTGCATTAACAGAAGTATAGCTTCCAAATTGCGTGAGGTACTGGTTCCTCTCTATTCGGCCCTGGTTAGGCCTCATCTTGAGTATTGCATCCAGTTCTGGGCACCACACTTCAAGAAGGACGCAGACAAGCTGGAGTGTGTTCAGAGGAGGGCAACCAGGATGATCAGGGGTCTGGAAACAAAGCCCTATGAAGAGACTGGAAGAACTGGGCATGTTTAGCCTCGAGAAGAGAAGATTGAGGGGAGACATGATAGCACTCTTCAAATATTTGAAAGGTTGTCACACAGAGGAGGGCCAGGATCTCTTCTCGATCATCCCAGTGTGCAGGACACGGAATAATGGGCTCAAGTTACAGGATCCTATGATCCATAGCTTTGGCACCTGAGTTTGGACAAGCTGCAATTCCGATAGTGGTAGGCCATGCAGAAGGTCCTCTGCCAATGAGCTCAGTGGATGGTGCAGGATTGCATTGGCTCCTGGGTCAATTTTATGAGGTTCATACTAGTCTACAAAGCCCTGAACGACTTGGGATTACGGATGTCAGAGAAATCCATTTGGGGGTGGGGGTGGATTGTGATGCGTTGTCCTAGCTCCACCCCCTGGACTTCCTTTCGGATCCCTCTGCGGTGTGCCTGACTCGATCTGCAGCGAGTCGGACGAGTTTGTGGATTATCTGGTTATTTTGTGCATTTAGGAGGAAAGGTTCTGCAATTTGTGCAACGCTCTGAGCGATCTGTACAAATTACAGCTGGCCCAATTTGCGTAACTTTCATAAAGTTGTCCACCATTTGCATGAAGTGTCTTGGCCCCCAGTTTATGGGATGCTCTTTCAGCTGAGATTAGGCATTTTGTTTAGGGCATTTGCGGAAGTTTTTTTTCTTTTCAGGAAAGCATTTTCTGACTGATGAGTAAATTCCAGCCACTGTTTTATCGATGCATTAGTTTTTATTGTAGTTTTTTGTTTTTGTGTTTGGTGTTTTAACTGGCGCACCACTCTAAAAGCTTTTGGTGTGGGGTGGTTTATAAATCCTCTAATCAATTTTTTTTTTAAAAAAATACATAAACATGGAACGAGATGTTCCATTAAATATCCTGGTCCTAGAAATGGCTGAGGATTTTGTTCAGTTTGTTTCTTGATAACCATTTCCCCCAAATCCAAGCCATTTAGGGCTTTTAAAATAATCATCAGCACTTTATTTATTTATTTATTTATTTATTTATTTATTTAAAACAATTCTTGGCCACCTTTCAGGGCAGAAGCCCTCACAAGGTGGCCTTCAACAATAAAATACATACGAACAGTTAAAATATCAAGACCAACAAAAACATGATCACAATAAAAGAGCTATTAAAATAAGGTGACTATATGAAAAGGAGGACAGGGCTCCTGTATCTTTAACAGTAATGTAGAAAAGGGAATTTCAGCAGGTGTTAATTGAAGAAGGTGAAATTACCTCTTCATCACAACAGTTAAAGCTACACTAGCTATAGTAGAGTGACCAGATACAAAAGAGGGCAGGGCTTCTGCAGCCTTAACTGTTGTGATGAAGAGGGAATTTCACCCTCTTCAATTGACACCTGCTGAAATTCCCTTTTCTACATTACTGTTAAAGATACAGGAGCCCTGTCCTCCTTTTCATAGGGTCACCCTAGCAAAGTACACACAAAAGCTGGAAAACTACCAAACCATCAATGGTCATGTGAAAGGGCGTGGGGCCAGGGCAAAAGAAAGGGGGCATGGCCATCTGTAGAAATGGATTGAGACTGGTTCTGCACCTCTATTCTATAGCAATGCTCCAATAACCCCCTGGAAAGGAATGAAACACTGTCCCAAAATCTAAAGACCTGCAGCAGCTTAACTGCCGTTAATAGCATCTACTTCTACACTTTCAATCAACCAACAGGTTTCTCTGACGTATAATAGAAAACGTTGCTGTCAAATAATGAACAGCAAGATGCTAGCCGTGTGTGTGTGTGTGTGTATGACTCTTCCCACCCCCTTATTTTCATTGCTGGGTAAATGACACTTCTTGAATACCCAAGGAAGGAATACAATGAAAAAAGCATTTGGTGATCAATTCATTTTTAATGAAGCAGAAAAGGCCTTTGCACAGCCGGTGGAGGACTGCATTGCTCTTCAGCAAGCCAGCCAGCTGTAAAATGAAATTCAGCTGGGGGTAGGTGGGGAGAACGGAACGACCATTTAAAGAACAGCCACTAATGCCAGACAAGATATGAAATCATGTTTTACCGAGCCTTCCCCAACTTGGTGCCCTCCAGATATGTTGAATGAGAATTCCCATCTATCTCAGCTACCATGACTGCTGGGTCAAATTTCTGAATAAACCGGCATTCTGGCTGGGAATTATGGGAGCTACAGCCCAGCACATCTGGAAGGCACCACATTAAGGATATCTGAAATGAATTGCTGCCCGCCCCCCTCTACAATTCCCATCCTACCCATTGGTGATGCTGATTGGTGATAAGGGGGATTGCAGTCCAATCACATCCAGAGTAGGGTGACCATATGAAAAGGAGGACAGGGCTTCTGTATCTTGAACAGTTGTATTGAAAAGGGAATTTCAGCAGGTGTCATTTGTATATATGGGGAATCTGGGGAAATTTCCTCTTCATCACAGCAGTTAAAGCTGCAGGTGCCCTGGCCTCCTTTAAATCTGCTCACTCTAGTATAGCTCCTGCAGCTTTAACTGTGGTGATGAAAAGAGAATTTCTCCATATATACAAATGACATCTGCTGAAATTTCCTTTTCTATGCAACTATTAAAGATACAGGAGCCCTGTCCTCCTTTTCATATGGTCACCCTAACTTTGGTGTGCCACAAGCAAGGAGCTCCTCCAAAATTATATATAGTGGGTGGGGTGATGGTCAGCAACTAGCAATGCCTTGGCTAAATCTGGCCTGCAATTCCTATCCTAGAAGGTTGAGTGAGAGGGGGGAAGTGATAGCTCTGGCCAGAGGGTTTCCAGAGGCCTCTTTGGGAAGTGAGGGTTTCACCCACCCACCAACCCATGGAACAACAATTACATTCTTCAATGATTATATTATCTGGTTAAATTATGAGTGTGAGTAAATATTTTGGAAGGTCATTGAGCTGGATTCGAGCACTATGGGCTGAAGATGTTCATATAACAAATTGCGCTATTACCACCTTTGACCATGTTGTTAATTCTAGCCTAGCAATGCTCAAACTATGTTCTGTGAGACAATGGGGGGCCTCGGAAACCTCAGGGATTCCTCAATGAGAAGATCAGCAAGGGTGCATGAGGTTCACTGGAAGACAGCCTGCCCGTTCCTGCAGGGGAGTGTTGAGCCTGAGCCCATTTCACGGATGACAACATTGAGTCCTCACAGGCTCGGGCTCTGCCCTGAACAGACTGTGCTCTCGAAAGAATGCCACAAGATCCTCTACAGTGTGGTGGGGTTGGGTGGCAGGCATGTTGACCTGGAAAACATTTCCCCAAGTGGAAGATGTGCTGTGCTGCTATTTCTCAGTGCACAAATAAATAAATAGCCACACAGTCTGTCTCGGCATGGCTGTGCTTGTGTGCTGCCAACTTCTTCCAAGTTGTCTTTGATGTCTGCTGGAGCTTCCTAGAATAGGCCAGATGGCTAATGAAGCTGATATGTCGCGGAGGGTCAAAATGGCCAACGCTGTGATTAATAACAAAATGAAACCAATTGTAATCAAGAGAGAGAGAGAGAGAGCATGTTCAGCCTTGGCGTGAGATCAACTTCATTGATGTACTCCTAAACCCAACCTGAACTCTGCATTGGCATTGCTGTGAGCTGGAGATAATATCTTAGTAATGGGACATTAATACTGGCTCCCCTGACATTGGACAGCCTGCCTTCCAGCAGGAATGTAACTGGGTGGTTTAAATCCGATGTTGGGAGATGCCTGAGCTTAACAGATTCCTATCAACTTCAAACCATTAACCGAGGTCCTTGCCTTTGAGGGGGACTCTGAAATGGGTTTGCGTGATGGCTGCATTTCTTCCAACTCAAGGTGATTTAAACAAATAGACAAACAAACAAACCTTGCTACTATGACCAGTGTTGTGATAAGATGGTCCGTCCAAATTACCTTATGCATTTTGGCAAGCTCCAACATCCAGCGCTGCCAACAGTACTGTTAACACCAATGGGCTTTGGTGTCGTGCCGAGTGAAAGGAAGATGATATTTTCCCCAGGCTCTTGTTTACTGAATAGGGGCACGTAGCGCTAAAAGATGATTGCCCAATGTTTTTTGATGGCTTGTAGCTGCTAGCAATTGGCGTACCCCACATGTGCCATTCTGCCTTTTGGTAAAGAAGGAGAAGCAAAGAGGTCCCATTTGCGACTTTAAACAGTCCCTGTACTTCAATAGAGCATGTTCTGTTCACTGTCAGTGCCTCCTGGGATTTGACTGAGTTAGTTCAGAACAAACACTTTGGCTAATATTTTTGTTTTTTTGGCAAAATATATAAAATTGGATGGTGCAACTAAGCTGAATTATTACTCAAAACAGTCATATAAATAATGAACAACCAATAGGTTTTTAAACCCAACAATAATGGAACTTCATTCAGGTAGTAGACTGCAATTGTATAGTTTTTGTAGACAGCCAGATACAACTGCAAACGGCCAGATATTACATTTTGGTGTGACTGATTGCCAGACGTCTGCTGATATTGTTGTATTTGAAAAATCTTTTGATTGTTCATTATTGATATGGCTGTTCTGAGTAATAATTCAGTTTAATCGTACCATCCAATATTATATATTTTGCAAAAACAGCAACAACCACAACCGCCCCCAAACAAGAGCAAAACAAAAAACCAGGTTACTAGTCCAGCACAGTGTTGTTGGAAAACTTGACTTTTTTGTTTTGCCTATGGGATTTGGCTGAGACAAGCTAAGAGGTGATGCTTCTTTTAAGGGGTTCTTAAATGCAGGGCATTAACCAGGTGGTGCAGCTTGTTAACCACCCTAAACAACCCAACAACAAACTTTGAGCTCTCAAGGTGGCTTGTTTGAGAACATTATATTATTATTATTATTATTATTATTATTATTATTATTATTATTATTTACATTTATATACTGCCCCATAGACAAAGCTCTCTGGGTGGTTTATAAAAGTTAAAAGCAGTGAACATTAAATACAAATATACAAAATTTAAAACCATAAAAATCATAAAATACAAACAAAAAACAGACAATATCTGTTTAAAAACAACTATTCTGGGGTCAGTTAAAAAACTCAGCATATGCTGTCAAATGTTGTTAAATGCCTGGGAGAAAAGAAAAGTCTTGACCTGGTGCTGAAAAGATAACAATGTTGGCACCAGGCAAGCCAACAATAAACCACGCTGCATGGTTAACAAGCCATCTTGTGTTGTACCCACAGTAAAACAACACCTCATGCTTCAACAACGACCCACACTCAACTACTGAGTGTGGGTTAACGTGTTGTGGGAACCCAGTCACTGACTCTCAACTACTTTACTGCGATCATTCTTCCATTTGAAGGACTGACAGATGACAGTCCACTATTTGAAAGTGTCCTCTGTTTGAAGGGCTGTTATGTCCCAGTCCAGTTTCAGAATAAGGAACTCTAAGAAGGGACAACGGGAGCCAGGAAATTGACCATCTACAGTGACCGTCTGGTCAGGAGACTGAGCAGGGAGAGCAGATCCCCTGGTCCCACTTAGGGTTGTCATACATCCCAGAAAACTGGGAATGTCATGGTTTCCAAGCATTTCCAAAATGTCCCGGCCAGTCAGTCAAGAATCCCAGATTCCTGTTCCAGCCGGCCGGAGAAATTCCAAACTCCGAAATGGTGCCTTGAGCCTGCTCAGTGGAGTGTAAGGCCTTAGCTAGACCTAAGGATTATCCCAGGCAAATGGAGGGGTCATCCCTGCCTGCTCCCGGGATCCCCTGTGTGTCATTTGGATGCACAGGGACAATCCCGGGATATAGGCCTGGACTAGCCGTGGCCTAAGTCTCCATATTGAAGTCTCCTCTAGCTTTTGAGAACTAGTGGAGAAATGTAATTTAGTGTCATTTTTTCCTGTTTGTTTGATTAAACTGTTCTTTGCCTATTATTTATTTGCAAGTGCTTAAGTACTTTAGGCTGCAATCCTATGCATACTTACCTGGGAATAAGCCCTATTTAACTTAATAGGATTTGTTTCTGAGTAGACACACATAGGATTGCAGTGTTAGATAAGTAAAGCTTAGATAGCTTTCTTTCTTTCCCTAGACCTTTACAAATTGCTCAGTTGTTGTTTTTTAAAAATCCTAGCCCCCGCCCCCCAAAAAATTGTCCCAGTTTTGTGGATTCAGAAAATGGCAACCCTAGTCCCACTGTGGTGAGGTTTATTGTATTTCTATTTAAATTATAGTCATTATTTCTAAATTGGCATCTATACATATAAATTAACACATGCAAATTATATGCTAATTGGGGTGCAAGATGTCTGTCTGTCTCCCACATGTAATTGTAAGTTGTGAGAGGTAGGGAGATGCACCCCATATGTCATTACCAGGCATAGGCAGCTGGTGCCCTCCAGAGGCCTTGGAGTACAATGCCCATAAGCCCCAGCCAGCATGGGATGACTGGAATTAGTCTAAAGCCTAAGGCAGGTACCAGGTTGCACCAACATTGTAGATCAATGCTAGATCAATTGTAGAGCTTTGGCTATTGGGCGGTATAAAAATGTAATAAATAAATAAATAAATATAATAAAATAAAATAACCTGTTGGGTCTAGGCAGAAAGTTCTCTTAGGAAGACCTCATACTAAAAAGGTCTTGTTCCTCATAACCATCAGCCTAATCTCAGAAGGCTGCCGTAGGGAACCTTGTGAAGAACTTTGGCCTAGTTCAGGGAAGAAGCTGAAGCTCCGTGGGAGAGCACCTGCTTTGCATGCAGAAGGTACCAGGTTCAATCTTCAGCCTCTCCAGGTAGAACTGGAAAAGAATCCTGCCAGAAACCCTGAAGAGCTACTGTCAGTCAGTGTCAAGAATACTGGGCTAGATGGACCGATGGTTGGACTCAGTAGAAGGCAGCTTCCTAGGTTCTGATGTACCCCTTCTCTAGACAACCTATGAGTGTGGACCTACTGCTAGATAGCACCAACTTTATAATAGTCTGACCATCACTTAACGATAACAAAATGGGTGTCATTACGAAGCTTCCTTATATTGTGTCAGACCATTAATCCATCTATCTCAGTCTTGCCTGTATTGACTGGCAGCAATGGGTCTCCAGAATTTCAGGCAGGATTCCTTCCCAGCCCTACCTAGAGACAGTGGAGATTGAACCTGGGGCCTTCTGCTTGCAATCCAGATGCTCTGCCTCTAAGCTATGGCCCTTCCTGAGGCACTCACGAAGCATATAAGTCTATATTGGCACACAGTATGGCATCTTTAGTAAAGGACATGGACAAACGAATGTGTTCTTCATATGTTTTGCACTGCGACTCCTTTCTCCCTTGGAAGTAGTACCACGATTCATATCAAGGAGGAGCCGCAGAGCAGCTTTAATCATTCCGTGGAGCAGATTTGCCTCTTCAGTGGCCCCCATCTTGGTTTAATTCTTTGTCACAGTATCTCCCTTAATCTAATTCTGAAGCTTTTGATATCCTGCTATCACACCCTATTTACCTTTTTCACAGGGCTGTTGCAAATCATTAGCTCGTTTCCACCCCCCTCTCCTCTCGAAAGGACTTGAAAGACAAGACAGAAACACAAAGTGCTATTATGAATGCATTTTCTCCCTTTCCCTCCCATCTTTAGTGGCCACTAGAGTTTCAAAGAGAACTTTCTGGGAATGGTCTACATCTTTTATGTTTGGCTCGTATTTAAAGGCATTGCAAATACGACCCTGATGCATGCGTATTCATTGTGAAACACACGGTCTCCATGTAATGTAAAACTGGAGGGTTGAACTTATTTCAGACCAAACACCAATTTCATTTTTGGAGAAGCCCTTGGGGGCTGTATTCCAGTGTCAAGTAGGGCTGAAGGCCAAAGGGGATAGGATATAAGATCCGAAGCAGTGGGCACCAGTTCAGACGGCCTAGGGACTGGTTCTGGTACCTCTTTGGAGTCACTAGGTGGCTTCACACAAGACAAGTCAGAGTATGGGTTGAGCGTAGGTTGTCATAGAACCATGGGGTGTTGTTTTGTGTGAACCTAGGCATGTGAACAAACCACACTCTGTAAACCATGAACAACCCATGAAGAGAACCCATGGTTTGTTGTTGGCTTGTGAACTGTGGGTTGTTCATGGTTAAAAAAATCCTAGTTTTTTTGCACAGCTGGGTTCACACAACACAAGAACCCAGGATTCAGTCACAAACCACACCCAATCCATACTTAACCCATACTGGCTTGTCATATTGCAAGAACCTGGTCATTGTCTATCATGGACTAGCACCTTGAATCATCAGAGGATTCTGACTCCTCATCCTCAGAAGAGGCTCTGGAGTCAGTAGGAAGGGCCATGGAAAGGTATTGGGAAGCTTCTATCTCCCCAGGACCCAGTTCTCCAGAGGAACCTCCCAGGTTGGCTTCCTTGCACCCAGAGGGGGTGGGGGTCTATTACTATGCTCAGACTCAAAGGACTTGTGCCATGAAGAGACTAGCAGGCCACAACTATTCCCACATTGCTGCAGCTGAAGGCTGCTTAAACAGACATGGGCCACTTGGGGATAGAGTTCAGCACCTTGGATAGCTCTTTTAGAGCACTGGCTGGTTCTGACTAAAACCCAAAATGGATTCACGGCCCCACCGGAATTGGAACCAACGGCTTCCACTGCCTCTGGCTGAAGTCTGCTGCCAGTCGTTGTGGGACAAGGTTGCAGAACCTCAGCTTCCAGGGTCAAATACAACCTTCCAGCATCCCCAATTTGGCCACGCCCTCTTTCCCTGGCCACACCCCCTTTCCTCTCATGGCTGATCATTTGGCGGTTGCCTGGCCGTTGTGCAGTTCTTTCCCCATTCTAAGCGGTTGAAATGCATCTCTGGAGGCTTAGTTGCTGGCAGTAAGATCTTTAAGCTACAACATGCTGGTCTTTTTTGGTAGTTTGGGCCTGCCTCTTTTGCCTTTAGCCCCTCCCACCACTGGAAAATGAACCCTGAGAGCCCCTCTGAAATGGTTTCGGCCCTTGGGCTGAGAGAGTGTGGATGAACAACGCTGAGTTCGATGGACCAATGGTCTGACTCGGTATAAGGCAGCATCCTCTGTTCTGATGAATTGTGGTCTATTGATAGGGAAGGGGGTCATTACTTTTCGCAGTCCTCTTTCTGCCTTCACTGTAGAGATGACGATCCTCCTATAATTTATGTCCAGTGCGGTGCAACTGCAGAGACATTTTCTCCCCCTCCCCCGCCTATTTTACGAGTTCAATTCGTTTCATTTTGGGGAAATTTCATGTGACTAAAGAGGCGTCAAATTATTTTGATTTAGTGACAAGCTGGCGATGTATCCTTGGGCTCTACATTATCTGACACCTTGGGACTTCTGATTTCATACTTAAAAGTGAACATCGATAGAGGGGAGCTGAGTCAAGGAGACAACAGCATGTTGCCGCAGACTGACGCAGAGCAGAGGTCGAGTTTTCTTTGCTTGCGTGTTTGTTACTGCTTACTGCACCAGCAATCCTGAAACGGATGGGAATCAGTGGGTATCGCTGTTAAAAGGGCAGTTAGCAGAGAGAAAACAAAACGAAAGGCAGAACGGAATGAGTGTTTACTAGTCCCACATGCACACAAAAGGAGACCATGCCCTTGTTCCTTGAAGGAAAGGTGAAATAGTTTACTCACAATATTTCTGCAATAAAATGCAGATAGAGCATAATTTCAAACAGAATTTGTTTAGACCATTTCTTTGTTCTATAACACTGGCAGGAGAGAGTGAGGGAGCAAACACGTGTGGTTTGTGCAATGGAGGAGGTCAGAGAGAGAGACTGGAGGAAAGGGAGGAGAGGAGCTAAAAGCCACACTGTAGGCTATAGCGATCCAAAGGCCAGCTATGCCCCAAATCTTCATGCATTAACTAGCTAACTGCAACACTTCCCCTTCCTGTAATTTGTAGATGAGGTTGCAATATTCCCAACAGAAATTGTGTGCTCAAAGTTAAGGTTCTCTTAGCATCAGATTAATTCAAAGATTACAAGTTCTTGGTTGCCAAAACTGCCCAAAGATGGTGAAGGTTGCTCTACCATGTCTCTGCATTTTTGCTGCATCTCTGGATGTGAGTCAGGGATATATTTAGGGGTAGGCACCCAGGTGGTCATCTGAGGTGACAGACTGGTGGGGTGGGGGTGATGCCAGGCTTTGGAGGCATCAATCATGGGTTATCGACTCAACTATCTACTCAACAGTTGAATTAAATAGTGATGAACATTTAATCTTCAGCTGTCAAGCTGGCAACATCAATATGTCTGGCTAGGATTGCACTAATGTCCGGTCATTAATCATGGGAGAAATTTCAACATCGCTGCCCATTCAACTTTGTGTGTGTGCATGTGTGTTTGTGAGAGAGAGAGACTGTGATCAGATCCATGCATGTAACTACATTGTTTTATAGGACAAGGATAAATAATGCATGCAGATTGTGCATCAAAGTCATGACATGGGCTACAAATTCCATTAAGACAACTTAAGGTATTCAAAAGTTGAACTAGTGGAGGGAGGTGCTGAAAATTTTCCTGATCATGGATGCCATTTCCTGTAGGGCTGGCCCTCTGTGATTAGTTCATTCTTCTTCTCCTGATGTAGGTATGCCCACCTTCAGAGGAGCTGTCCAGGTTGTCTCTGAATAAGTCACCCTTCTGGGACTGTGTCCTTCAAGTTAGGAGGTATGCCCCGATCAGGGACTTCTGCACCAATATGCTCTTCTGAGGTCTGGTCTTTCTTACTTTTACCTAGAATCACTGAATCACAGAGATGGAAGCAACTTCAAAGTTAATCTAGACCCACTCCCTGCCAGTGTGGGAAATCCACTCCTCCAGCTGCCCCGAGGAGTGGCCGTTCAATGTTACAAGACACCCCCCAAAATCCTGCTGTATCTTTACACCAGCCTCACCTTAAAATTTAATAGGGATAAATGCCAAGTTCTACATCTAGGAAATAGAAACCAAATGCACAGTTACAAGATGCTTGGCTCAGCAATACTACAAATGAGAAGGATCTTGGAATTGTTGCAGATCACAAGCTGAATATGACCCAACAGTGTGATGTGGCTGCAAAAAAAGCAAATTCAATTTTGGGCTGCATTAATAGAAGTATAGCTTCCAAATCGTGTGATGTACTGGTTCCTCTCTATTCATCCCTGGTTAGGCCTCATCTTGAGTATTGCGTCCAGTTCTGGGCACCACACTTCAAGAAGGATGCAGACAAGCTGGAGCGTGTTCAGAGGAGGGCAACCAGGATGATCAGGGATCTGGAAACAAAGCCCTATGAAGAGAGACTGAAACAGCTGGGCATGTTTAGCCTGGAGAAGAGAAGATTGAGGGGAAACATGATAGCACTCTTCAAATACTTGAAAAGTTGTTACATAGAGGAGGGCCAGGATCTCTTCTTGATCATCCCAGAGTGCAGGACACGGAATAATGGGCTCAAGTTACAGGATGCCAGATTCTGACTGGACATCAGAAAAAACTTCCTCACTGTTAGAGTAGTACAACAATGGAACCAATTACCCAGGGAGGTTGTGGCAGCTGGACAACCATCTGTCAGGTCTGCTTTAAGGTGGATTCCTGCATTGCGCAGGGGGTTGGACTCGATTGGCTGTGGGCCCCTTCCAACTCTACTATTCTATGATTCTATGATTCAAAGGATAGTCCACCAAGGCAGTAAGAACATAAGAAGAGTCATGCTGGATCAGACCAACGGTCCATCTACTCCAGCCTTCTCTTTCACTGTCAAACATCTCCCACCATCGGGAAATCCTTCCTAATGTTTAGTTGAAATCCCCTTTTCTCAGAACCTACCTTCCGCATGGACAGAAACCAAATCTGTTCCATCATCATCTATGTGACATTCCTTCAAACATTTGAAGCTGGCAATCACGTTGCCTCCCAATCGTCTTTTCTCCAGGCTGATTCCTTACTCATGGTTGAAGGGAATGGATAACGGTCAGCACTGGAATGGAGCATCATGGATGAGGGCATGGGTGGTTGGTGGCTGGCTGGATTATGGGCACCCACCCACGCTGCAACTTTGTGTTACAGGTCCCACCTGTACAGTATATAATAAGAGGCTGATGGTGAATGAGAGATTGCTGATGAATAGGAGATATTTGGGGCATTTCTTGGCCATTCTGATTATCTGGGAAGTAGTCTCTATTCAAATAGAGAGCCAGGCAGGAAACACATACCAGGCATTCCTGTCAATGTGATTGAGAATCTTGCCTTATCTTTTTGCAGAATTGCAGTTTTCTTTCCCCAGTGCTGAAGAGGCGATTCAAATGAATCACCGCAAATACTGATGGAAAAGTAGCAGGTAATCCTAAGTAACGTCTGTTTGGTATTTTGTTTGGATTGGATTGTGCCTTTCTAGATGTGGCTTCAGCTCCGCGCAGATCTTTAACCACTAGAAGGCACTCTGGTATAATTTTTCCAACCCCCCCCCCCCCCGCTGTCGTTTTTCTGGCTATCTAAATTAGAGAGGGAAAAAAGTCAAACAAACAAAACACGCTTGTCTTTAAAATGCCTAATTGCATAGATAATCAGGCTCTTTTGCATGAAAATATAACTTTCAAGACTTTGGCTTAAGTGCTGCCTGCCGGTGATACCCGAGCAAATGTTAACTATTGATTTCAAGAAAAGGCTGCGAATCAAAGATTAAGGATGTCACGGGTCTCTGCAGTGTATTTAGGGTGTGTGCAGTGGCATAGCTCACTGGTAGTGCCCACAATTTGTATGCTAAAGTTCCCAGGCTTGATCTCTGGGTAGTGCTGGGGGCAATACCTGTGTCTGAAATCCTGTGGAGCTATTGGTATTCAGTGCAGACCAGCCTTCCTCAAACTAGTGCCCTCCTTGTGTATGGACTACATCTTCTAGGATTCCTGATCATTTCCCATGGCTTATGGAATTTGAAGTCCAAAACCTCTGGAGGACAGATAATTTGCTGCAGAGAATCATGGACCCACGTTCTGTCCCCGTACAAGTCTGCTTCCTATGTGTAAATGGAACCAAGAACCAGGTGGTGGCATTGCAACTTAGTTGCCGTTGTGGACTTACGGTTGGAAGGGAAGTATTTTACTGCTGCAGCAAACCGCTGCTCATTGAGAGCAAGTTGGCAGCATTGACAGCGGGGTGAACCTTGACTAGTGACCCAAGATACACGTAGGCAGAGGTAATGTAATACGTTCATTATGATCATTTCCTGGCAGAGATCCTAACACAGCATGCAGCAGGATTTAGTCCCAGGGAAGAGAAAGGGAAAGGTGGGAGTCTGCTAGGCTGTACTTAAAGGGACAAAAACACACTTAAGTCACAATCCTATGGATTTTTACACAGAAAAAGTGGCTGAGGAATGCTGGGAGTTGTAGGACTTTTTCTCATCTAAACATCCGTAGGAATATGCCCTTAGTTTACTGTGTCTGAATACAACACAGACAGTACAGATGTGAAGTACTATACTGCTGTAGTTACCACTAGACGATGGGTCAACACAGACATTACTTTAAATCTGTGTCTAGCTGCTACATCTCTCTCTTCTTTCTTTTTACTGTGGAATATGTGCAGGTCCTCCTATCTTGATCTTAAATACCTCCTCCCACAGTACTAAGGTCCTGATCCGAATTGGGTTTCCTGCATCTATTCTAGAGTTAAAATGCAAACAACAAGAACGACAACAACTGCTGCTTGTGCTTTTTATACTGTATTTTTGTATTTGTGTTTGTAGACTGTTGGTTGTTTTATTATGGTTTTAATTTTTGTGAACCGCCCAGAGAGCTTCGGCTATTGGGCGGTATAAAAATGTAATAAATAAATAAATAGCATGTAGCTGCTAGAGACAGATTTAAATTAATGTCTATTTTGGCCATGAGCTATAGTATTTTGTTGTCTACGTTGGTGGCCAAGTGGGCATGCACGTGCTTTCATATGCTCATTTTATTCTTTTTACTTCATATATATATATATATATATATATATATATATATATATATATATATATGATGCATTTATATCCTGCCTTTTTTCCTCCAAGGAACCCAAGGCGGCGTACATAGTCCTCCTCCTCTCCATGTTGTCCTCACAACAACAACCCTGTGAGGTGGGTTGGACTGAGAGTCTGTGACTGGCCCAAAGTCACCCAGTGGGTTTCCATGGCCGAGTGGGGACTAGAACCCAAGATCTCCTGACTCCCAGACCAACACTTTAGCCACTACACCACACTGGCTCTCTCTCCTGATGTCCAGCCAGAATCTGACTTCCTGTAACTTGAGCCCGTTATTCCGTGTCCTGCACTCTGGGAGGATCGAGAAGAGATCCTGGCCCTCCTCTGTGTGGCAACCTTTCAAGTATTTGAAGAGTGCTATCATGTCTCCCCTCAATCTTCTCTTCTCCAGGCTAAACATGCCCAGCTGTTTCAGTCTAAATGCGCAAAATAACCAGATAATCCACAAACTCGTCCGACTCGCTGCAGATCGAGTCAGGCACACCGCAGAGGGATCCGAAAGGAAGTCCAGGGGGTGGAGCTAGGACAACGCATCACAATCCCCCCCACCCCCAAATGGATTTCTTTGACATCCGTAATCCCAAGTCATTCAGGGCTTTGTAGACTAGTATGAACCTCATAAAATTGACCCAGGAGCCAATGCAATCCTGCACCATCCACTGAGCTCATTGGCAGAGGACCTTCTGCATGGCATACCACTATCGGAATTGCAGCTTGTCCAAACTCAGGTGCCAAAGCTATGGATCATAGGATCCTGTAACTTGAGCCCATTATTCCGTGTCCTGCACACTGGGATGATTGAGAAGAGATCCTGGCCCTCCTCTGTGTGACAACCTTTCAAGTATTTGAAGAGTGCTCTCATGTCTCCCCTCAATCTTCTCTTCTCCAGGCTAAACATGCCCAGTTCTTCCAATCTCTCCTCATAGGGCTTTGTTTCCAGGCCCCTGATCATCCTGGTTGCCCTCCTCTGAACACGCTCCAGCTTGTCTGTGTCCTTCTTGAAGTGCAAAATGCCCAGAACTGGACACAAGACTCTAGATGAGGCCTATACTTCTATTAATGCAGCCCAAAATAGCATTTGCCTTTCTTGCAGCCATATCGCACTGTTGGCTCATATTCAGCTTGCGATCTGCAACAATTCCAAGATCCTTCTCATTTGTAGTATTGCTGAGCCAAGTATCCCCCATCTTGAAACTGTGCATTTGGTTTCTATTTCCTAGATGCCCATAAGATCATTAAATCCAGTGTCTCAACCAGGGATGGCAAGTTTGTTCCCATGGGACCAGAGTATCCCTTTCCTGGTTCTCTCCCCCTCTCACATTTTTAAAAAAGATTAACACATTTATCAGCTGTGAGTTCAAAGGTGTTCTTCAATGGGTGCTCAGCTCCCACCTCTGCCTTGTATTAAGTCTATTTTTATTTTATTTTTATTACATTTTTATGCCACCTAATAGCCAAAGCTCTCTGGACGGTTCTCAAAAATGAAAACCACAGAATAAGCATAAAACAATACCAAAGCTTTTAACAGCAATATGAAAATACAACCAGAATAAAACATAGCAGCAATGCAGAGATTTAAAACACAGATTTAAAACAGCAGATCTTAGAGACTAGAATGCTAAAATGCCTGGGGAAATAAAGAGGTCTTCACTTGGCCCTGAAAAGAATATAACGTAAGTGCCGGGCGAATCTCTCTAGGGGCTTGTCCGTATGGCTGTTTACACCACCGTAAATGTGCACTTTAGAATTTTTGGACACATGACGTAGCTGCAAATGCAAAGCCATCCAGGGGGAAACCCTTGAAAATCCGCTCCAAAAAAGTCAGGCATTTACCCTGACATTTTGGGCAGTGGAGGCAGCTCTGTGGTTGTAAAAATGCAAAAAAACATAGAAACCGGGGGTGGGGGAGGGGTGGGAGGAAGGAGAGGAACAGTGCCATTCTCCCCCCACTTTTTAAAATTGAATGATCTGAATTTCCATAGCGCCACAAAAACAAATATAAATGTCAGAGGACCAGGCAACCTCCAACCTGTTTCGGAGGACTGGGCAACCCCCACTTTCATGATCTTGCGTCCATGGTTTTTAGGGAAAAATACAAACTTAAAGGGGAAAGGGGACATTTTAAAGAATTGGGGGAAAGCAGAACGGAGCTCACGCTGACTGCCCCATTGCCCTGCCCCCCGTTTTATTATTTGTAATCTTAAGATGCGATGGTTCGCACCTCCTTTCCTCCCTTTTAGCTGTAAATGCAATTCTACCCATTTACAGCTAAACAAACAAAAATCAGTTTTCCAGTTAGAAAACCCCCACTTACCAGAGAAGAGGGGGCACGAATGCTCCCACGGGCGCAGCAGTACCACCTTCGTATAGACGAGGGCTAGGGAGCAGACTTGTCATTTTGGGGTCAGCTTACTTGTCCTTTATGATTAGCCATGCCTCCTATGGCAGCCATTTTGTGGTGGTGCCCGGGATAGTTTTTCAATTTGTCAGATGGTATTATTATTATTATTATTATTATTATTATTATTATTATTATTACGACCCATAGCCAAAGCTCTCTGGGCTGTTTACAAAAGTTAAAAACAGTGAACATTAAAAAGAAATATACAAAATTTAAAACCGTAAAAAGCATAAAATACAAACAAAAACAGACAATATCATTTAAAAACAGCTAAAACTCAGCATATGTTGTTAAATGCTGTTAAATGCCTGGGAGAAGAGAAAAGTCTTGACCTGGTGCCAAAAAGATAACGTTGGCGCCAGGCGAGCCTCGTCATGGAGATCATTCTGTAATTGAGGGGCCACCACTGAAAAGGCCCTCTCCCTGGCTGCCATTCTCTGAGCTTCCCTTGGGGTAGGCACCCAGAGGAAGACCTTAGATGTTGAGCGTAGTGGACGGGTAGGTTCATGTTGGGAGAGGCGTTCCGTCAGGTATTGTGGATATGCCCATGATTCCAAAAAAGCTGCCTACCCATGCTCTAAAATCACCTAGCTGTGTTACTAAGGACTGTTGTAAGCCGCCAGTGATATTCTTTGAAGATCAATAATTTCTAGTATTGATGCACCAGAATCTGTTGAGAACCTTATTATATAATGTAGCTGGATTCTGGAGAGGAAACCACGAAGGGGTGGATGGGTAGGTGTTTTTTGGCTCATCATTTGTAAAGTTGTTATAGTGGTTTTAAATGTATGTGCATTTTGCATGTTTTTGTGGTTTTTAATTTTTGTATATTATTTTTAAGTGTTTTTATCTTATGTGAACTGCCCAGAGAGCTTCGGCTATGGGGTGGTATACAAATGTAATAATAATAATAATAATAATAATAATAATAATAATAATAATAATAATAATTTATGCTACTTCATTAGTATAATTCACCATAATTATACTACCTAAATCAGTTCCATGGTCTCTTATATTGAGGGGGAAGTCTTTCTTGGATCATGATAAAGATGTCATATACTGTGCAAAGAAAAGCATATTATTTGGCATTTTTTTTTAAAAAAAGAAGACCCAGGTGCACGGAAATAAATTTGTAAAGAGATGCTATTGGGCACGGTATCCCCCTCCCTCCACTGCCGCTGTAGCTGGGCTTACAAAGACAGATCTCTCTGTACAGACATCCATTAATTAAACATAATACTAGTTTACATAATCTCTTTCCAAACATATTATCTTCAAGCTGCCCTGATGCTGTCACTTTCATTTAATTCCTAGGGAACATTTAGCAAAGATAATACAGAGAAGTTGGGAAAAAAAACCTAAGCTTTGTGAAAATGCAGAATTGAATAGAATATGCTGACATTTAAATTGAAGATCTCCCCCTCCCCCCGCTGCCAGACATCCCTTGACAGGAAATCCTTTATTAAAGCATCTGAAGAGCAAAGGGTAGTTTATACAAACTATAGATGATCTAATACTTGCTCTGCACATAGAAAGCTAGCGTAATAGGGAGAAGGATCAGGGGGCAGAGCAGGGAGGATGGGCGTATAGGGAGTCCAGTAAACTCCCGGCTGGCCTTGTGTCCAGGAACCCACAGCATTCAACCCACTTAGGATGTCCAGATCTCACTTCAGTGTGGATTGGACTGGGCCCGAAGCAGCCCGAGGTAGATCGGGGTTGATTCAGAAGCTCCGAATCAGTCTCCTAAGCAGATTGGGGTGTGTATTCCCACACAGCCTTAGCATGCACCAATTTCAGAATTAAGTTTCAGATATTTTCTTCCTTAATGTGGAATTCTGGAGAAGTGGACTGCAAGGCAGAGTGAACTGGAGGTACAATAAAGGAACATAACAAGAGAAATCCTCTAATCTTTAACGTTGAGATCTTTACTCTGAACATGCACAGAGAGAGAGAGAGAGAAAGAGACTCACTGACCAATTACCACCATTGACAAGCATAGCCTTTCCCCCTGGAGCTTTTCAGAAATTCGACACTGACGCAGGCCAGAGTCGTTGCAACAACAGAAGCCCTCCTTTTGATCATCCCTTTCTCCAGACTCCAGCAGTGACACGCAGTATGCCGGCGCACAGTCAAAGTCATAATCCTCAATGTGCATTTGATGAGAGGATTGCAAGGCAGTGTCTCAAGCTCATTAAATCTACCAAAGAGACCCCGTGGGTGGCCGGCAGAGGAGACAGTGTTTTCCATCCTCCTCCTCGCTATGGCTAAGGCTGGAAGGGAGGCATGGGGGGCAGGGAAGAGGTGGGAGAAGGTCATGAAGATGCTGTTTAACACAATCTCTTTCCTTTCACAGCCCTTCCTCTGATGCAGTAATAGGTAATAAGGCTAGAGAAGAGGGCAATTAAATCTGTGATGGCTTCAGGTTTTTGAAAACCCTCGGGCAAGTTACCTGTGATGCCCCCCCCTCTGAATCTACCTTCTTGCTGCCATTGTCACCAGCTGCTGTTGCTCCTCATCCTCCTTCTCATAATCGCTGCCACTGGCTTGCTTGACAGGCAGAGTGCAAGTGAGCACACAGGCTGCGGGATCACCACCATCTCCTCCTCCAACTCCTCCTCCTCCTCCTCCTTCTCACCACCACCATTGACTGGGCCAGAGTGAAAGGCAGCTGAACCAGCAGGTTGTGATGGTGAAGAGCAGGAGCAAGTTCAGAGGGCTCCTATTAGTGAGCCCCTATTGCTGCATGGGCCCTTGCAGATGCCCTACCGTGCCTACCCTTGACACCGGCTCTCAATTTAATACAGAAATCGAGGCTTTCAGTCTTCCTTTCTAAAGCCACTTTTTCGCCTTTAAGCGGGGTTGGGGGGGGGGGGAAAGTGTTGGTGATGATTAGTATTAGTATTATTAACACTATTTATATACTGCACCATATCTAAAATAGATTCTGGTTCAGTGCACATAGAGAAAGAAGATGAATAACAGCAAATTGAAAGAAAGAAGATTAAGTTAAAATGGTTCAATTTCAAACAAAGGTCCAATAAAAGCAGTGGCTAGTCAGTTGAGGAAGGCTTCCTGCAAAAGAACTGTTTTCAGGAGGTGCTGGAAGCAGCATAGTGTTGCCCTCCAGGAGCAGGGAATTCCAAAGAGAAGGGGCCACCACACTAAAGGCTCTTCTCCTGGTGGATTCCAGTCGGGCCAAAGGTCCATGTGGAACCACCAGGAGCATGCCCTCCAATGACCTCAGTGACTGGGCAGGTTGGTAAGGGAGAAGGTGCTAATCAAGGGCCACTTTCCACCTGTGGCAAAGTGGTCCTCATCTTCTGGTTGTGTGGATGTGAACTTACCTGACTGATGAGATTGTCATTGGACACCTTACTCTGGATGCCCTGCATGAGAAGATAGACAATCAGGAATAGAGGCTCCTTAGTGGTAGCCCCCTGGCTCTGGAACTCTCCTTTCTGCACCAAGTGAAATTATTGTCATTTGGGCACACTTTTGGGGAGGCAGACATATGAAGCTCTTTGATTACATTTTTTGCGTGAGTGTGGTTTTAGTCTATTCTATTCAATTTTATTGTACATAACCATAAATTCTTACAATTTTGGCACAGCAACAACAGAAGAGAGATAATCACAGAAAATGAAGAGTTGAACAAGCCACTCAAATCAGTTCATCATGTGCACAATCTACAGCAACAGTTTTTAGGAGCCTTGCTCACTCATCTTTTTAGCAGCCACTGCAAATAAAGCTATGTGATTAGTTACATATGGATTCATATCTTCAAGTAGTTTACACATCTGCTCAGCCAAAGTTCTATCCGACGTTCCTCCCAGCAAAAAGTCAAGGAATCTTTTCCTAGGACTGGCATACAGTTCACAAAAAAAGGTACAATGAATAATATCCTCTATATGTGGGCCCCCACATATACAAAGCCATTGGAATACATTTGTATATTTCTCATCCAGGTATGCATGCCATAGTCTGGAAGCGGAATTCCGTGAATGCCTTTCTTAGACTTTTAGTCTAATTGTTTACTCAACCTTTTAACTCCTTATTTATTGGATTCATTCAATATAATCTGCTATGTCACCATGCCTACTAAAGAGAATTTGATTTATTAATCAATTTCAAATATTTCTATCTCAGCTTTCTACCCTAATAAAAATAACTTAAGGATAGAAATATTTAAAATTAACTAATAACTCAAGTTCTGTTGGCATGGTGATAAAGCACACCAAACTGCCCCCTAGAGTAAAAGAGCTGACCTGGGGTACTTTGATCATTTAACTTGGCTCATATAATTCTGCCAAGAAGTAACGAGAATTCACCATACTTAGACTGCAGGTTTGTGGTAAAATGGTTGTCCGTATCCTAACCACTCATTGTTATCTGCTCTGAAGATACAAGGATAAGATGAACTATGAATTTCAATGGGTATTTTGATTTCTTAGCCAGGATCTAAAGATGTAATATGCTTCTGTGGGTGACACCTGCATGCACAGCTAAATATTTGCTCGCTGATTTCACTTTTCACTGCAGCAGCTCCTGCCACCAAAGAGGCAAGCCAGATTTAAAAGCTGTGGCTTGTCTCTTCGGCAGTGGGAGCTGCTGTGTCAGAAACAACGGACAAGCCTCCAGCGGCATGAGTGGCTCTTCCTTGAGTCTGCACATCACATCTTTGAATCTTATTCTTATTTCTGTAGTGGTATAGCAAAATAGATGAAGCTAAATTCTCCCATATTGCCTTATCCCCCTGCCTTCAGCTGGACCGCAGTGAAATGTTCTGTGCTTGAAACTCTTGGGGGTAATTATCAGGTCAGCTAACCTGTGAATAACCAGCATTCTCCCTCTCTCTTCCATACTGCTGCATTTGAAGCATCCGTCTTACATCTCCAATCTATGGCTTGCTGCCTTTTAAGCCAATCAAAGACAGGAGAAGTGTCAGCAATGCATTACCTCATTAACGGCGCAATGCTAATGAGCAACGAGGGATGCAGATTACATTTAGAGGAGGTGCTCCTTTTTGCAGTGATAAAAATTACAGCAGATGTCACCGGCGACGTTTCAGTTCTCTCTCTCTCTCTCTCTCTCTCTCTCTCTCTCTCAGATGTCATCGCCTCTGCACGAGGCCTGATAAGATGAAAATGGTATAATGATTATTACTGTAATAACATCCTATATATAAAATAAAAGTCTCATCATGCTGAGATATCTTCTCCCTCCTAAGAACAACAAAGAGGGAGGGCTGAGCAGTTACTACTGTAGATTTATCAGCACTCAGATCCATTCTTCAAAGCCTTGCACTCGGAGTTGCTATAGGGCCATAAAAAGACCATCCAAGAGTCACAAAGGGCTGGAGCTCTTGGAAGGGGAGCCAAAACTGACTCAGGGAAAGTGCAGGAAAGTCCCTTGGTAGTTGCAATTATATTATTATTATTATTATTATTATTATTATTATTATTATTATCTCTCTTTTCTCGCTCGTGGCGATTTTTTTAGACGGTCATGACAGGCTTTGCCAAGTCATGCTGCCTTTTACTGTTTCAGAAATTTCCTGACTATTGAGCATGTTTTAAGTATGACTGATGTTGCTTTTAAATCTTGATGTTGTGCAGACTTCTACTGTTACTTTCTACTGTTAGTTTTTCCCTACCCTGTGCCTGCTTACCCTTCCCTGTACCTGTTTGCATTCTCTTCCCCTCCTTATTGTTTTACTATGATTTTATTAGATTGTAAGCCTATGCGGCAGGGTCTTGCTATTTACTGTTTTACTCTGTACAGCACCATGTACATTGATGGTGCTATATAAATAAA
The DNA here is from genome assembly GCF_023053635.1 of Elgaria multicarinata webbii. Taxonomy (NCBI): domain Eukaryota; kingdom Metazoa; phylum Chordata; class Lepidosauria; order Squamata; family Anguidae; genus Elgaria; species Elgaria multicarinata. The sequence goes on from NC_086184.1 coordinate 13,140,177, forward strand.
TAAATAATAATAATAATAATAATGTATTGGTAGGTCCAGTTTTTAAAGGTTTTCTGTAAAATGTTTTGATTCGATACCAGTGACTGATGTGACTAATGGAATAATTGTAATATTTTCCTGGTGCCATAGTTCTTTAACTTCCATAGCCAGTAGTGTATATTGTGATTATGATTATTCAGAGTCCCTCTAAAGTAGTGGTTCCCAAACTTTCTCAGGTAACCACCCCCTTGGTTCCACAAACTCATGCCTAGTGCCCCCTGTGCGCGGCCCCTGTAAATGGGAAGCACCCGCCGCAGGCTTGCCAAAGGAGGGAGGGAAAAGAGCGCTAACGCCTCTGTTTTGCAGCCGGCGTGGCGGGGCACACCAAGCAAGGTATGTCTCTTCGTTAGCATTTTCGTGCTTTTGAAACATTTCAATTCACCATTAAAAGGACTCTTCTTAAATGGTATTAATACATGTGCGGATTCTTCCCCTATATGGCTTGGGACCAAACTGCCTTCTCCCATAAAAATGTCTTTGGGTTTTAAGACCTTCTGGAGAGGTGCTTCTCGGAAAAGACCACCTCGAGCGCTCCCCTGCCGCCCCTTTGTCTCTTAGAGCCCCCTCTGCCACCTCCTTACCTCTTAATGCCCCCCTATGCAATCCCCCCCCAAAGGGCAGTACCACTTTGGGAACCACTGATCTAAAGTCTTCAGGCAGTCTGCAGACATGGATCTTGAGTATGTTTGGGCTTGAGTGAAACTAGTGAGTAGCACCTGCACACTTGGGAGCTGAAACTGACTTGTCTTGGGAAAAGTATGGAGATGCCCCTTGTAAATTTCACTCCAACCCAGGGATATTCAAGAGCAAGTTTACAGGCTGCCTGAAGACCTCAGATGGACTCCATACAAGACTGCAACTGACAACTGCTTCTCTGCCTTTGGCTAGAGGCTAGTCAGGTTTGCCTCCCATCCATTGCTCTCCAGACTGGGTACTGGAGAGAGTTTCCTACTGCCTTCCCCAAGCTAGGGCCCTCCAGATGTTTTAGACTATAACTCGCATCAGCCTCAGCCAGCATGGCCGAAGAGAAAAGGAATGTTGAGAGTTGTAGTCCAAAACATCTGGAGAGCTTCTGCTTGTGGGAAGACCGAATATCCCATTCCTGCCATGAAGCTCAATTCCAGTCCTATGGTTCAAGGATCAGGATGATCTTGATCATGGGGCATCTGTCCAGCAAACAGCTCAGTAAGGTCTAGGATCCAACAGAGCAGCCTTATAGGGAATGTTGTTGCTCTGCACCTTCCTAGCTTGTAATTAGGGCCCCAATCTAGATCATGTTTCCTTCTTATGAGTAGGGATTAAGGATATTTGACACACTTCCAAACAGGCACTGTGCCTCTGTGTATGGGCTTCAATGTGGGCAAAGAGGAGGAGGAACAATTGCAGCCAGTGACAATGAGATTGCCGCTTTTGCCTCCTACTAAGTGATGGTATCTGGGAAGTGGAGGTACTACTTTTTTGTTGTTGTTGAACAGGCCAGTAAAACTACTCCTCCAGTTAGCTCGGCTGATCTATCATTGGTACAGAAATAACATTCTTTACGATGCTTATAAATGCAGAAGGCATGGCCATTCACCAAGGATCCATTACATTTATGGAGGCGGCCGTGAAGCTTCATTTCTTCCTGATTCATGCATTGGATTGAGTAATAAGAACACAAGGCTGATGATCCAGTAATAGGCTATTTCCTAACTGGCAAACCATGGATTTCCACTCAGCCAGCCTCCCTCTCCCATCTAATACATTCAGTGGCAAGCAGGGCTTATCCAGAGTCTATTCCAGTATAAATTATCGAAACCCCCCCCCCCCCCACACACACTTTGAATTTAAGGTGGTTTTTTGTTGATTAGTGGCCTTTACAGATGATCAGTTTATGGTGTAACAAATATGATTCAGTCAAGTGCGTAGGTGACCTACAGGAGTGTGATGTCACTCAGCTGATGGTCAGCTGATCTACAGGAGCCTCATGTGATGCAGTCATCTGATTTATAGAATATTATGTGGCTTTAGGTGAGGCCAGGGGAGGAGGGTTTGAGAAGGATTTTTAAATATAATATGTTTAGGCTGCTTTTGCACTGTAAGGCTTTTAAAATGGCTTCCTTGATTATTATTATTTTTAAATCTCTTCCTAATCCTCCTCGTCCCAAATCTGGGTAACCACAGTGCATTCTATATATTTGTTTTATATATTTGGCATGGCCTTTGGCTGAATAAGATCTTAGCATGACTATCAGCACAATCCTCTCCCCCAATTACCAATTTTAAAAAGAAATGGATGAATATCATGTTCCATTCATGGTTGACAGGGTCAGAAATTCTCCTTTTTGCAAGAAGCAGTGCTGAGAATTTAAACAGTGTGAGTTTGCAATGCAATAATAGCAAAGTTAGCAACTTTATTTTTGGGGGATAAACCATTTCATGTTCTCACTTAAGGGAAGCACTATTTTATGCCCAGTAGACCATCAAGTGCTTCTGTGGGAAGGATATGGCGCACACCCAGAACTCAGATTTGCTAGAGAAAATTAAATTCTCTGTCCTGGTGAAGACAGACATTGTAATTAATATGTTGACTCAGATGCGATTGTAAAGCACCTACTTATATCTCTGCTCAGAAGGGAAACATCAGCCTCTGTGACTGACAGGCTGTAAGAAGCCTTTGGATTGGCTTCTTACATAGATGCGGATATATATATATATATATATATATATATATATATATATATATTATATATATATATATATATATATATATATATGTGTGTGTGTGTGTGTGTGTGTGTGTGTGTGTGCGTATATATATATATATATATATATATATATAAATAATATGGGCTTGGATCCATATTAAATAGGTCTTAATTAAGTTGAGACTAAGGCCTTAGCTAGACCTACCTTTTGTTCCGGGACAGAGAAGGGGACATCTCGCATTGGGATTAACACAAGATCTCTCCCCTGTTTACACGTAAAGTGCGATGACCTCAGGAAGAGAGGCGTCACGCCCGCCATTTTTAAAATCTTTAAAACAACGGCAGCACACTAACACTCGTGTGCTGAAGGTAAGTCTTTTTTAAAATTTAATTTGGTTTCCCCACTCCCCCCACCCTAACCCTGATGGGCGCAGCGGCTCCCGGCTCCAACTGCAGAAACGGGCCACATATTCTGCAGTCTTGGGCTCAGCGCGGGCCCGTGGAAAAAGCGGGCCCGAAGGGGAGGGCTGTATCCTGGGGCAAGGGAGGGATGATCCCTCCCTGATCCCGAGATCCCCTGTGCGTCATGTGGATGCACAGGGATGATCCTGGGGTTTACCCTGGGATATAGACTGGTCTAGCTAAGACCTAACTTAAGTTCCAGAGATATTAGAGTAGCCGCCATTGAAATTAATGGAACTTTATTTATTTATTTATTGCATTTCTATACTGCCCAATAGCCAAAGCTCTTGAGATGAACTTAAGTTCCATAAATATCAATCTCTGTGTAGAGGGCTCTGGGCAGTATCCAACGTGGTCATTCAGCAAACTTAAATAGTGCTTGTGGAGCTCGGCTGAACCTTCCCGTTGCACAACCAATTACCTAGTTGCTTGCACACCCATGCTTGTGTAAATATGACTGACATTGAATTCTCCCCTTGCACATAGTTTGGAACCCAGTTTCTCTTAGTGCAATGTCATTTGAGCTGGTGGAATGAGACCGTTGGGTATTGCCCATTCAGTTTAATCACCATATTTCGCTGTCTTGACAGTAGCTGGGTCATGTCTCCCATGGCCTGCTTTGAGCCCAAATGGGGCACTGCGACGCATTTCAGGCTGTTAACGAAACCCTTGGAAGGATACAGCCAAACAATCTCGACGTAATTAATTTTCATTGGAGTAAAATATCTGAAGCTGTTTTATTGCATTAAAATGATGGCATTAGAGTTTCCCTCCTCCCCGTGCCTAAATGGGCCATTGCTAAAGTATTGCTAAAGTGCTTTTACCAGCTAAGGCTTCTTGAGCATTTCAATAAAGTGTCTTTATTATTATTAGTGGGTTTTACGCCCTCTATTATAGACTCCTCTGGAAATTTTCTTAAGTGTGTGATTTCCCTCCACCCGCCTTCCTTTTCTTTCAGCATTAGAATATTAAGGCATCTTGATGACGAGCCTGGTATAAATGCCTAGGAAGATTTTATGCTCCTCTGGCATGCCAATAAACCTCCGAGTCAGATCCTTGCTTAAATTGCGACAATCATAAAAGACGTTTAAAGAAAGCAATAATGCTTGCTGGAGAAAAGGCATCATCTAGGAAAGTCACATGAAGCAATGGCCTTGGAGGCATGAACGGCCCATCAAAAATGAGACACCACAGGCAGATGTATGCATCACCAATGGGTAAAAACCAACCTAAGCCCTACTTGGAGTAAACTCATTGAAATAAATGGGACCTAAGTTAGTCAGTCTAAGTAGGAATTACATTGGATTTTAGCCAGTGTTTTTCAGTGGAGTTGATTCATCTGTTCAACGGTGCATCTTAACACTTGGCAATGCAACGCTTTAAGTTTTCAGTATTATTTTAGACCTTTTGTACTGATTATTCCCCACCCCACCACCCCTATGATTATTTTCTCCAAATGAATGCTGGAGCAGAAAACCGTGGCCTCAAAAGAGTGATTTTGTGCTGTGGAGCTCAGCCCCCACCTCTGTGTTGTACTTTTCTTTTTAGCATCTTGACAGTTTTCCTTCTGGTGTTTTATTTATTTATTATTACATTTCCATACCGCCCAATAGCCGGTAGCCATTTTGTGAGAGTGCTCACAAACCAGTAATTTCTAAGAAGGCAAACTGGTAAAACTAAAAGAAAAGTCGCTTGCCAACAACCCATGTACAAGGCAGAGGTGGGGATTGAGTTCCACAACACAAAGGCTACATTTGAACAACACAGTAGCCAATGGTGGGTTAATAGTCAACCCACAGTTGATTACCAAGGGGGGTACTCCTCACACGACATGATTATAATCAACCATGGTGTGGATTAAAGCCAGCGGCGAGTGGACTATTAGTCAACAGTGGGTTAGACTGATACATTCCCCCACCCTCACTCTCCCTTCAGTCCTTCTGCTGGTATCCCATCAGCCATTGAGAGTTCTGCCAGTTGGACTAGAGCAGCAGCTGGGGCTTTGGTCGTTCTTGCTAGGGGACTCCAAAAAATAACCAATTGTGTGCGCCAAAATAGTCAACGGTGCCTGACACACAACACCATAACCAACCGTTGTTCAAATAATCAACTCTGCACAGCGTTAGTTATTTGTGTTGGTTATTTTGGCCGAATAACCAACCATGGTGTGGTGGGTGACAGATGACACAATAACCAACCATTGACTATTTAACCCACCATTGGTTGTTGTGTCATCCAAACCCAGTCAAAAACATACTTTGGAATCAATATAAAGATGGTGCTGGTGGGAAGAACTTGGCTTTGCAGCATGGCAACATCATAGTTAATTTTTTTAAAAAGTGTCTTAAGACATAAAAGAAAACGAGGTGATAGGTGCCAAGAAATACATCTGGAGCACAATGATGCCCACGACACCCCATTGGAGATTCCAGTGCTGCACCTTAAAATTATGTGCAATTTGACCCTGAGAAATTATTACATCTGCTGTTAACTACAGTCAGAGTAAACTCTTAATCAATTAATCTTAATCAATTTATTTATTTTGATTTATTTATTGCATTTCTATACCAACCAATAGCCGGAGCTCTCTGGGCGGTTCACAAAAATTAAAACCATTCAAAGTATAAAACAACAGTATAAAACCATAATATAAAATACAATATAAAAGCTCAACCAGATAAAAACAGCAGCAATGCAAAATTACAAATTTAAAACACCAAGTTAAAATTTATTTATAGACTGTTAAAATGCTGGGAGAATAAAAAGGTCTTCACCTGGTGTCTAAAGGCATATAATGTAGGTGCCATCAGAAATAACATACTGTTGAGTTTCCAGTGTAACACAAGGATTGTGCATGAGGAAAGTCACACAATAAAGTAGTTTTACCAAAGAACAATTGGTGTTTAAAAAGAGACCCTTTGCAGCACCTTGACAAATGCCAGGAAATCACACTTAGCTTCTGTTGACGACCAGCATAAAAAGAGCTTTCAAGCAAATGAGCAAGAAAAGGACAATTGTAGTTATTGATAATCCCATTAAAAGAAGGCCTTACTAATGTGCAGCTCCGCTGAATAAAACAACGTAATGTTTTACATTGACTGCCCTTTAAATGTCTGTGTTTGATTTGTGAAACATGTTTCCTGCCATTTATTAGAGGTGCTGGTATAATTTTCCCATTAAACAGTGAAAGAATTATGGGGAGGCCTGGAAACAAGGAAGACTCCCTTTCATCATAAAAAAAATACTGCATCATAGTTACATAGTTTACAAGCTATGCTTGCTCTTAAAAGTGGCCCAGATCACTGTACTTATAATTAACTTTTTTAAAACACACACACCAGCAATGGCACATATACTTAAAACATAGATCCTTTAATAGCCTTTCTCCCCCCCCCCCCCCGGCAATCAAGTGAGGTTAAATAAAAATCAAAGTCAAGCCAAGATTCTCCAAAACTTGCTAATCTTGGGGCTTCTATTTGCTGCTGTAATATGCAGATTAACATAAATTATATTTACATATTTCATTAAGATCCTTGTGTGGTGCAGAGTGGTAAGCGGCAGTTACTGCAGCCGAAACTCTCCCCACGGTCTGAGTTCGATCCCAGCGGAAGCTGGTTCTCAGGCAGCTGGCTCAGGTTGACTCAGCCTTCCATCCTTCCGAGGTCGGTAAAATGAGTACCCAGCTAGCTGGGGGAAAAGTAACTGCGACTGGGGAAGGCAATGGCAAACCACTCCGCTACGAAGTCTGCCAAGAAAACATCAGCAAAAGCAGGCGTCCCTCTAGGAGTCAGCAATGACTCAAGTGCTTGCACGAGAGGTTCCTTTCCCTTTTCCTTCTGCAATAGAGACCAACACCTTTGTATGAATTGCTTTTGTCTATCCTTGAATAGAGGACTTGTAAACACAATAAGTAAGAGTCCTCCCTCCTTGTGGTTTTTCATGCTATTTTTCATCCATCTTGATTAAGATTATTCCTACGTTTTGGAGAACCAGCAATGTTTGAACTTGGCTAAATTCTCCGAGAATCATTTCAAACTTCATTCCAGCTCACTTCCGTTTTCAACGTGTGCATTTCTGTGCAAATTTTTCAGAAATATGTGTGAAAATACTTCCCCCCTTTTTGTTTTTGTTTTTAAATGCACATTTCATAATAGTACTTTCCAGCAGGAGCTGAAAGCAGGAGGAAGGGAATTTTCCAGGGACATAGCAGGGTGGGGTTTTCCCTTGTCTTCTATTAGGGATGTTGGAAGAATCCATTTGGGGGTGGAGCTTAATGAACTTTCATTGGCTTGGCCCCTTGGGCTCCGTTCCATCTTCTGTTAGCTTATTTATTTATTTATTTAGCTGGCCTGACTTGGCTTGCAACGAATAAGGCCAGCTAACAGATTTGGGGTGGTTTTGAATGTACATGAATGATGGTTGCAATCTGTATTGCAATAAATTTCCATAAATTAAGCTGCAAATTGTGCAAATTCTGGCTGTAATTGGCACAAATTGCAGCTGTAATTTGTGCAGCTTTCTCTTTGCGCAAATGATGGCTGAGACCCCACAAGAATATAACGTCAGGAATACTTGGGATTTGGAGAATTTTGGGGAAAAGCAAACTGAGTCAGGCATGTTGCAGAAGCCCCCAAAGGGCCGGACTACCTGGTGATGGAGATCCTTTTCTTGTACTGTCCATTGCTTCAGGCGTGCATAGGCTGCAATCTTATGCATGTTTGCACAGGAAAATGTCCTACAACACCCAGCATGCCCCCAGCCCCAGTTTACTCAAAAACAAGCAGGACAAAGCTTCTGAATGTCAACTCAGAAGAAAGGATTCAATCACTCTGCAGTGTTTAAAATAGCATCCCAAACCCAAGCCTCTGCATGTTTACTTACAAGTAAGCAGCTGTCATGCCTGAAAAATGCACAGCTCAAAATTTTTGCAACAGTTCTTTGCAGGCTATTTAAAGTTTAAGCCCTTTAAAAAGCCTCTTTTCTCCAATCAGTGATCAGCGAGAACAGCAAAAGAAACTTGGGGCTGAATAGGGGGCTATGGGGGCCTACCCCCAATGTGGGACCGTCCTGTCTGTACCACTGCAGAACGCAGGTCAGCGATCCCATATTTGAAGGTGCCCAAATTGTCAAAGCCTCCCATCCCATGGAAATCAAGTCTGCCAGAGAGAACAGAGAGAACTGGCCAGTGGAAGCTGTTGGCTCTGATTTTGGTGGGGTTGTGAATCCACTCTGGGTTTCAGTCAAAACCATCCAGAACTCGAAAGGAGCTATCCAAAGTGCTAAACCTATTTGGTTCGAATATGCACCCCTACCAAAATCAGAGCCACTAGGCTCCAGCTGAAAGCTAGGCTTCACATACTAGCTTTCCATAAAGAGGATACAGCCATGCCCACGCCAGGGGGGCATTCAAACACATGAACTCTTCACCTGTTTGCTGAAGTGGCAAAGGCCAGAAAGGCTGCATTGTACATCTTTTCTGAACACACTCCAGTCGTAATGAATCACCAGCCATTGTGGAGATTATTCCATCTTCAAAAAAGGGAGCTCTCAATGAAAACCACTTTGGCTAATGCACTTGCTTTGATATCACTGACAAAATTATGCCAGTATCAGCAACCATTTCCTTTGCAGCAAATCAGGGTAAGGTTAAAGTATGTGGGCATGAAACAAAGTCTTTGAAGCCAGGAGCAGCCTAACCATTGATCCTTTGATTTTTTCAGAAGGATCTATTCGGAAGGGAGGCATCAAAACAAAAGCGATGCACGCTGATGCGCGTCGCTGTCTGGGGACCCATTCAGGCTGTCACTGTACGTGCAACATTAAGAGTTATCACGGAAGGGTTTGCAAGTGGCGCACCTGTAATTTATCCTATTTATGCTGAAGGATCTTTGATATTTAAATTAGACTCTCCCTTCCCAAACATATCACTTTCTTTCAGTGTAAATGCTAATCAAGAAGACTGATGCTTAATGGAGCAAAAAAGCTCCAGATGGTTTTTTGGTTGTTTTTTTTTAAAAAAACTTGCTATTGCAGGTATTGGAAGATGAAGAAAAGTCTAGAATGCTGTCTCCTTGGGAGTGCATTCACCCTTCTCAGTAAGGCCAGTTAGTTTTGGGCCTCTTTATTACCCATCTTTTAGAAATTTGGCTGTCAGATTTTGGTGATAAAATTACAAGTGTGATGGTATCTTAAAAGGATGCAACCAGATCTGGTGGGGTGTGTGTGTGATGGTGAATATTGTTCTAGAGATAAATTCGTTATGTTCTCAGCCCATGGATGAGTGAAGTGATAAGAACATAAGAACAGTTATGCTGGATCAGACCAAGGGTCTATCTAGTCCAATGTTCTGTTCATGCAATGGCCAACCAGCTGTTGGCCAGGGACCCACAAGCAGGACACGAGTGCAAAAGTACCCTCTATCCTATGTTGCCCAGCAACTGGTGTACCTGATATTCAAAGTAGCATATAACCATCATGACTAGTAGCCATTGAAAGCCTTATCCTTTATGAATTTGTTTAACCCCCCCTTTAAAGCCATCCAAATTGCTTACTATCACTACACCTTGTGGTAGCAAATTCCATAGTTAAACTAGGCGTTGTGTGAAGATTTCTTTCATTTGACCTGAATCTCCCAGCATGACCAAGTTTTCAAGTATTATGAGAAAAGGAGGAAAATGTCTCCTTATCCACTTTCCCCACACCATGCATAATTTTGTACACATCTGTCAGTGCGCAGTTGGTTTGATTGTGTAACCTAGTCTAAGAGAAAAGCTATTGAGAGCTTATTTTGCTGGGGTGTTGGCCCTCTTTCTGTCCAAGGGCCAGATTCCATGCTGTAGAATCTCTCAAAAGCCACATTCTAGTGGTGGTGGGGAACCAAACTACCAATATATTTTAGCCTAATGATCTTACTGGCAGAAATTAAGTGTTCAGATGAGGGCAACCAGGATGATCAGGGGTCTGGAAACAAAGCCCTATGAAGAGGGACTGAAACAACTGGGCATGGAGAAGAGAAGATTGAGGGGAAACATGATAGCACTCTTCAAATACTTAAAAGGTTGTCACACAGAGGAGGGCCAGGATCTCTTCTCAATCCTCCCAGAGTGCAGGACACGGAATAATGGGCTCAAGCTGTGGCACCCCGGCTGTGGAATGAGCTCCCCAGAGAGGTTCGCTTGGTGCCTACATGGTTTTCCTTCGTCGCCAGCTGAAGACCTTTTTATTTTCTCAATATTTAAACACTTAATTAAACCTAAATTTAAACTCTGCTGTTTTAATATCATATTTTAACCTATATAAATTTTTGCTGTGTGGTTTTATCCTGGTCGTGCTTTTGATATTGTATTTTGTATTTGTGTTTTTAAATTGTTGGTTGTTTAATTATACTCTTCATGGTTTTAACTTTTGTGAACTGCCAAGAGAGCTTCGGCTATTGGGCGGTATATAAATGAAATAAATAAATAAATAACGTTACAGGAAGCCAGATTCCGGCTGGTCATCAGGAAAAACTTCCTGACAGTTAGAGCAGTACGACAATGGAACCAGTTACCTAGGGTGTTTGTGGGCTCTCCCACACTAGAGGCATTCAAGAGGCAGCTGGACAACCCTCTGTCAGGGATGCTTTAGGGTGGATTCCTGCATTGAGCAGGGGGTTGGACTCGATGGCTTTGTAGGCCCCTTCCAACTCTGCTATTCTGTGATTCTATGATTCTAAGTCTTAGGAGAGGTTTCTGCATCCCTGATTATTAGGAATGGTAATCAAGGATATTTAATCTAAGTGCATTTAAGTAATTCCATCCTATTATTTGAAAAAGACACTGTATTCCCTTGTTCCTGTAATAAACTTCTTTGTTTTGTTCATCTTCTGAGCTTGTCTCTAGTGGTGGCATCAATCCCATGCTTACACCACAGGAAGCAGGCTACTGGTTTTCCAAATGGTCCAAAGAGTGACTTTCGAAGGCAGCAGTGAAAGGTTCGATGGTTGAGAAAGCCTTGCGGCAAGAAGTTCCATAGAACAAAGTCTCAAAGTTTTAACAAAGGAAACAAGTGGGATAACATATGTAGCTTCTCCGCATTTGCCGGTAGAGGTGGGATAATCTATGGGTTCCCACCTACATTTGATCACTAATGGTGGAATAACCCACAAGGTTAGTTAGGGGGTTAGACAGTGATCAGGGGTCTGAGAATATCCCCTTAAGTTCATCTGTGATATGTGGAGGGGGGGGGATATGCTACTTCAGTACAAAAAAGGAAAAAGCTCTGTGAACCTGCCAGCCCTAACAATGCTTTGATGAACACTGCAATCATTGATAAAGGAGCTAGGCAACTTCTGTCTGCTGCACGCGGTGATTCTCTGACTTATGGCTTTTATGTTTTCACACTGGCCTTTCCAGAACTGCCACCTGATAAATCAAGGCACAAGTCATTAAGTGGTTCATTATCCAAGTAATATGATTCGTTCACAGTGATATGGGTTGGGGGGAGAAACGGAGCGATGACAGGGATTTTAGAAACAAGCCCACTTGAACCCCCGGCTGTCTATCAGTGTAACAGATGAACCGGATGAAGGGAGTGTGTTCAGGTGAATAGGTTAATGAAATCGTGACGTATGCAGCTTCCCCTCGCCCCCATCCCAGCAGGTCTTGATGTCTTACTAGGAAGCACACACTTACGTTTAGTACCTATAATGGTCTGGAGGATGTAAAGGCAGTTCAGCACAGGGTTCATTTAACCCAGTATTCTGTCCCCAAGGGTGGCTGGTACAAGTTACTCCAAGCATCCCTGTTATGATAGTAACAATGCTATTCTCTCAGGAATCCTTGCAAGGTAATAAGAGAAAAGCAGCAGAGGTGTTTGATGCAGAAAGATTTATTTCATTTCATGACACTTCTATGCCTCCTTTCTGTCCAGACAAGACATGCCTGATGGTTCATGGTCGATAGAACACAGGATTTGAAAAAGATGCTCTTGTCTGAACTTCAGCTTCCACGCATAGTTAAACTATGGAATTCACTACCACAAGATGTCGTGATGGCCACCAGTTTGGATGGCTTGAAAAGGGGGTTGGATAAATTCCTGGAGAAAGCTATCAATGGCTACTAGTCCTGATGGCCATGTGCTACCTCCGGTATCAGAGGCAGTAAGCTTATCTACACAAGTTGCTGGGGAACATGGGTGAGAGGGTGCTGATGCACCTGTGTCCTGCTTGTGTGTTCCTGGATGACAGCTGGATGGCCACTGTGTGAACAGAGTGCTAGATGGACCCTTGGTCTGATCCAGCATGGCTCTTTTTATGTTCTTAATTAACTGCAAGCTACTAATGGCTGGATAGACTTGCTCTTTGATAGCTAATATGCTGGAAGGATTCTGCCTGGACCCTAAGATCATCTTCAGTGGTCCTACGCTGGGTTCCTCTTCCAAAGGAGGTAAGATGGGTGACTACTAAGAAGAGAGCCTTTTCTGCTGTGGCACCCCGGTTGTAGAATGAGATTCCCAGAGAAGCTCATCTGGCACCTATACTGTGCTCTTCTTGGTGCCAGGTGAAGACCTTTTTATTTTCCCTGGCATTTTAGTTTTTCAGTTTCTGTTTTAAATCTGGTACAGTATCTTAAAGCTTTGCACTGCTCCTGCATTCTATTTGGTGATTATTATTTTTTATACCGTAGTTTTAAATTTTTATTTTTTAAAAAATATATTGTGTTTTATTATCTTGTATTTTATGGTTTTAACTGTTATGAACTGTCTCAGAGAGCTATAGAAATCTAAGAAATAATTGATTAAATGAATGAACAACTTGGGACCAGGATACCTAGCAGACCACCACCTTCCCTTATACACACCCAGACGACATTTACGATCGTCAGAGGAGGTTCTGCTTATCATTCAAAGACGAACAGGGTGTCATCATGAAGAATCTTGATGGCCAGCCTTATTTGTAGTGGCACCCATCCTCCCTTGTGTGGTTCGGGAGGAGAAAAATATAACGTCTTTCGCACACCACCTGAAAATGCATCTTTTTAGACAGGCTTTCCCTGGAGTATAACTTTTTCTGGGTTTATAGGATACTTTAAAAAAAATATTAGAGTTTTAAATTGACCTTTGTATCCTCTGGTTTTAATTGTGAACTGCCCAGAGAACCTTGGCTTTTGGGCAGTATAAATATGTAATAAATGAAAGAATGAATAAATGAATGCTGCTTTGGTGGTTTTACAGCCTTAGGTGATTGGATGTTGTTAACCTAAACGCTTTTGGGGTGAAAAATTAACTGGAAGGGTGTGGAAAATACTGCCGAAGGAATGTTATGCGGGCAAAGTACTAGGAGAAACTTTTATCTTCCCAGAACACCCAGGGTGTTCCTAGCATACAGTTAAATATGCATAAGGAAAAAATTAATAAGCAGCAATGCATGAAATGATGTTTATTTACTTGCCCGTGATATGCAAATTGTAACCTAGTCATTCTCCGTTCGATGGATTTGGCGGGGTGTACGGAATGCCAGATTCTCACAACACTCTTTCTGTGCACATCCAGGCCAGCTACTTGCTCAATTTTTCTTCAATCCAAACATGTCCAAGTCTTGAACTGTGAACTGAATGTCTTGGCCACAGCAGAGCTCTCTAGCACTACCCATCTCAGGCCAGACCTACACCTTGGGTCAAATCATTATGAATGGGGAATAAAAAGCAGCATGCAGGTATATGGAATGTGGATTGTGCTCCAACAGTTAGCAGTGCACTTCAATACCACTGTAAAACAGTAGCGTAGACCTAGCCCCAGTGTTATCTAAGGAACAAGTCATTCCTCATCCCTCCACAATGCAAAATCTAGCATACCCACCAGTGCTTGGAAAAGTTGTTATTTCTGCAATAGAAGTGAAACCTTGAGAGGCAGCCCTACTGTTAGGTAGAGTGAAGTCACTGCCTCAGGCGGCTGAGTTTGGATGTCATGAAGGGGCAGCAAATAGTTAGTTATTTCATCTATTATTGTATTTTTACTGGCCAGGAAGTGGTATAGGTGCTTGTGGGATTTTACGCCTCAGATGTCAAAATACCTTGGGTGGCCTTAGGTACTACGTACCTTGGCTTGGGGAAAGGGCATTCCCAACTCTTCTTCAGACATCAAAATGTCTTGGGATGGCTCTGGTACTTAGCCCACTCCCTACCATGCTAGCTTTCTGTGTAGAGGGATTTATTTATCTTTATGGTATGAATGAGTGTTTCATCATGTATGCCTCCACCTGCACTCTGAAGCGATACAGACAAGCCTCAACTTTCCCATCGCAATGGAAAGGAACCACAGAATTGATCCATGGTATGGGCTAGAGGCCCAAATCCCTGCTCCCTGTTGTCATCTCAAATGCTCAGAATTTCTCCCGAGGGACTTGCAGTTATTCATGTTAAGGCTGGCCCTACCATTTGGCAAAGTGAGGCATTATCTCAAACAGCAGATAGTGCGAGGTGGTACGAAGGTGTTGGAGGAGAGCGAGCGCTGTGTGTCAGGTGGCTTGCCTTGCACTTGCTACAGTAGCCTACTGCCTTAAGGTGGAGGATGCTATCCCACATTGAAGATTCAGCTGTCAGTCAAGTTGGCTTTTGTACATGGAATGAGCAGTGCCACCATTTTGTTCTTTCCCTCAGGCAGCAAAACCTCTTCGGCCAGTCTTGCCAGAACAATATTCATTCTGGACCTCCATCTAGCTCTGCTCGCTTCTTGCAAGTCTACACACTCCGGTGGTCTGTATCTCCTCTCCCTTCCAAGCACCCCACCCCCACTCAAAGTTAGCACAAACAGAATAACACAACAGAAACGGAGCAGCCATTTCTGCTAATATATCTGACAAAATCACAGAGGACTAGATTTCATGCCTGGGGTCAGATTAAAGGTATTAATAACAAACATCGTCTGATTGCAGAGGATTTGTAGTGAGCGGCTTTGAAAACGAACAGTATTGAAAGAACTGTCTATGACTAAACTGGGGGTGTGCTATGAATCCTAAAATACTTCTCAAATAGATGTTGATAGTGGTGGTGGGAAAGCCAAATACTACTTAGTCACACACACACACACACACACAGCGGCTTGTAGCGCCCAATCGGCTTTGAGAAGCAATGCATAAATGTTCCCAGCTTTTGCCCGAAACGTCAGCCATATTATAAACAGGAGAGGTTGTCAAACTTGGTAAGTTATGAGAGTTTAACACCAGAATAGTTTATTTAATCTTAATCATAGGACTGTCAGGGTTTATAAGAGCACAGTCATAAAATCTTCTTCAGAAGCCCTTGGTAATCTTACACACAAAGCTCCTATTTAGACAGCACTGGCAGAATCGTTTTAAAAATTCCACAGAATACCCAGTCATTCTAGTTTTGTTATTTATTTATTTTTTTTAAAAAAAACCCAACTCACCACAAATTTATAATTTGCTAAACCACAGGGCAATAAATACATCACCAAAAATATTTGTTTATCCTGAGTAACGACAATGACAAAAAGCAGCATCTTCTTAAAGCGGATAATATTTAAGATTTAACTGATCATAGGAAATGACTGGTGAACAGTAACTGTTATGCAAAATATGACTAACGAATGGCTTGAATGGATAAGGCAGCCTTCTCCAAACTGGTATCTTCCAGATGTGTTGAAGTATAACATCTTTGTTCCCCAGCCAGCATGATAAGAGTTGTAATCTGACACAGCTGGAAAGCCCCAGGTTGGGGAAGTTTAGGAGAGAGTGAGGTCAATGCAAAACTACTCCATGGCGTTATATCCCTTTTGCACATTTATACCTCATAGGACACACAGGCCCCATTCAGAAGACACCTTAAACCATGGCTTTAACCATGGTGGTTAAGCCAGAAAGCTGGGCCATGTTCAGAAGACACCTTCAACCACGACTTTAACTATGTTGAATAAAGCAAAAAGCCTTATTCACTGTGGTTAAAGCCATGGTTTAAGGTGTCTTCTGGACATGGCCTGGCTTTTTGTCTTAACCACCATGGTTAAGCCATGGTTTAAGGTGTCTTCTGAATGGTCCCACAGTGACATTTGTTGCAGTATTTTGGAGAATGTGGAATAAAAAGCAGGAAATAGCATGATGGAAGTGGTAATTGGAATGTGTAATTGGAATGTGTAATGTACCCCAACAGTTATCAGTGCACTTCAATACTAGGGCTGTGCTTTGCCATGATCCTGAAGCCCTAATCTGATGGCCTGCCTCAGCCTGCATCTACTTCGGGACCAGAATGCTAGGTGTGATACCTGCAACACCTACTAGTGAATCATTTATTCATTCTGCAATCTCTGTTTTGAACCTGGCCCTAAATCTCAGAACTCATAGTTACATCTGAATTTTTGGATGGGGCTGAAGGTAAAGGGGATAAAATTTATCAGCATATTTTTGCTTAAACCACTTACTAGCTTAAGTGGTTTTGCTTAAAGTGTTTTCTCTTAAACAACTTACTTATTGCCAGTAACTAAGCCTTAGGAGAGCCATTTTGACCTTTAAGCATGGAGGAGAAAACTACACACAAGGCAGTAATCAGTAGTCAGCTGTCGACCAGATTTGGTTAGATTTGGTTTCTGGGCTTGAAGTTCTTCACTCCTGACCAAGGCCACAGCTACACCTAAGGTTTATCCTGAGATCATCCAGGGTTCACCCCTGCCTGAGCACTGGATCCCCTGTGTGTCACCTAGATGAATAGGTTTGACCCCTGGATGATCCAGGGATAAACCTTAGGTCTATCTATGGCCCAAGACTGATGAAGAGTTCTGAAAACCCCCAAAGCTTGCACCGAGCATCAACACACAGGGGAAAATCGCATTTGCTTACCGTCACTTCTCCACCCACACTTTTGTCACTCATTACTTCCTGCTAGGTGTAGATGTGTCATGGGCCTCAATAAGTAATGAGGAAGTAAACAACTTGCACGTGGCCCATTCAGTTTTCATCCCGCTGCTTCTCTTGCACACAGAAGGAGATAGCAGCAACCTCCATCTTTAACAATAAGTCAGACTTACGTGGGTGTTTTTTGGTCATGCAAAGAAGGCTAGAAGGGGCTGGAGGCAGACGACATCGTGAGAGGGACCCATGAAAATCTGGGAGTGCCCGGTAACGAGCGTGCAATAAAACGCTCATCTGATGGAGCTCACTGTCTCTTCTGGCATTGAGTTGGATTTTAATAATTTTTTTGCCCTATGATGAATTTTGGGTTTGCAAACTATGAGAAAAATATACTTTAGTTATTGTTTCAGCAAAGGCAATGAATTGAAAGGTTGGCTGAAACTCCAGAAGAGTGTCCCCAATAGGTATCTCTCCCAATTCCAACTATCTAGGAATCTTTTAACTCAGGACAACAATTACTCTGAACAAAAGACAATTATGACCTTCCTCTTTCAAACTGCCCTGGTTGTTTTAACCGTGAGGCTGATTTGAACAGAGGCACTTTAGGCAGACTCCAAAGGGACATCGTATTAACATGAGCAAAACTCAGAAGAAATAGGCTTTGAATGTTAACTATGACAGTTATTAAAATGCTCATAAAATGTGGCAATTAACCCAGCACTTTCCATCCATACATTTCTAAGCACTTTAAAAAAGCCATTCTGCAAAATTCTCTATTTACCATCTAATGTAGCAATCATAGCTCGAGATGAAGGAATGAAAGCACAATAGTAAAAATGTGACTCCTAGAACAGAGGCCAAAGTGCAGTGTGTTCATATTAATTATAAGGAACTATAAAGCCTGGGCTGGCAGACTTCAGGCTTAGGGATGATCTTCTTCTTCTTCTTCTTCTTCTTCTTCTTCTTCTTCTTCTTCTTCTTCTTCTTCTTCTTCTTCTTCTTCTTCTTCTTCTTCTTCTTCTTTTTTACTAGAACCCTGAGCCACACCAATCAGAGCCTGGTGCAAAACACACAGGAATTTGTTCTGTGTTCCGTAAGTAAATGGAACCTGCTGTCCGTCCACCCAAAAGTCCACCCTTGGTTACCCTAAGCCAGGGCTGCACATCTGCCTACACCCCTAGGGTCCCATTCTGCCATCTGGAGAATCCTGGAGTAGCAGATTGGGATCTTGAACCTGAGTCTCCACTCAGTATAAAGCTTGTCCAAGAGTAATCAAAGGGTACAGGTCCTATTTAGAGTAGACCCATTGAAATGAATAGGACTTAAGCCTCACTCATTTCAGTGGATCTACTCTAACTAGGATTTATGATGGATTTTATCCATAGTAAGAAGAGGGTGTTCCAAATACTTTGACCATCAAAGCTATTCCGCACTTGACTTTAATTTCCCATAATCCTCTGTAGTGTTAGCTCAGCTGAATTCTCGGGCAATTGGCTTGCGTAGAGCCATAAAGCATGACACAGTATGGAGGATGACAAAGGAACATGCACAGCTGTGAATCTCCTTTATTATTACTAAAAGCAGCTGAGCCACCATTGTTGATATTTGTGGCTTTGAACTGTCTGCAGGAGAACATTTTCCATTAACACAGTGCTGGCGTTGAGTAAACTGCAATGAAAAACAGAACATTTCTTCTTCTTTTTTAAAGCAATACACTTGTAAAGGAATCTGTTGCATCTCAGGTTGGGAAGCTCAACAACTTAGTCAGTGTGGCTTCAAACCTAAACTCATTTACATGGAAGTAAATCTCATTGAACTCAGGAGGGCTTGCTTCCGAGTAGACATGGGCAGGATGACCCTGTTGACCTTTTGCTTTGAAACTTGTCAAAAGAAGCAGTGGAAAATGGGTTCATGGCTCTTTCTTAGCTTTTCTCCAGAATGAAACAAAACTGAAGATTCCCATATGTGATATTTATTTGCTTTTGATAAGTGTGTCATTTTTACATTGTGGTGCTGCTTTCATTTCTAATGGAGGTGTAATCTCTCTCCCACAAGGAAAAAATAAAATGCAATACAGGAACAATTTTTTAATCTGATAAGAAGTACGTAAGAAGAGCCATGCTGGAACAGACCAAGGGCTCATCTACACCAAGCAGGATATTCCACTATGAAAGTGGTATGAAAGCGGTATATAAAAGGCAGGAGCCACACTACTGCCTTATAGCATTATTGAGGTCCATTGCAAGATCTACACTACTGTTTTATAGTGGTACTGAAGTGCACTGACAACTGTTGAGGCCCATGACACATCTACACCTAGCAGGATATAACACTATGAGAGCGGTATATGGTATGTGTCAATGGCCCCCAGTCAGTGCACTTTAATACCACTATAAAGCAGTAGTGTGGCTCCTGCCTTTTATATACCGCTTTCATAGTGGAATATTGTGCTTGGTGTAGATGAGCCCCAAGGGTCCATCTAGTCCAGCATTCTGTTCACGCAGTGGCCAACCAGCTGTCGACCAGAGACTCACAAACAGGACTCAGTACAACAGCACCCTACCACCCATGTTCCCCAGCAACTGGTTTATACAGGCTTATTGCCTTTGATACTGGAGCAGAGCTGTGCTGTGACCCTTAGCTTCAACTTGAACCCTGCTTCAGTGCTTTAGAGAATGCCTGATCCAAATATCCTGTTATTATTGATGGAACAGCCAAACTTTTGATGGCTTGTTTGAGGGGGGAAAAGGAACATTGTGCACAGTTTCTTCATGTGGCGAACTCTTGGCCTGCAGTGTTGAATTTATTTATTTGTGGAATTTATAGCTGGCTTTCTGCCAAACATGTCACTCAAGACAGCTAACAACAAAAACACGCAGATTAAAAGCAGCATCTTAATTAAAAACATAAAAAAAACAGATCAATTAAAAACACAACTAGAAACCCAACACTAAAAGAAATGAAAAGCATCCAACCAGTTAACACCTCCAAACACTTCAACACAAACCAGCTTATATGCCAAGGACCTACTATCAGAAGGACAATGAAGGACATTGAAGAGGCAGCCAACTTGGCTTCCCTTGGTAGGGAGTTCCAGAGCCTGGTTATGGCTACTGAGAAGACCCTCTCTTGGGCCTTAGCTAGACCTAAGGTTTATCCTGGGGTCATCCCTGCCTGCTCCAGGGATCCCCTGTGTGTCATTTACACAGGGATGACCCTGGGACGATGCTGGGATAAACCTTAGGTCTAGCTAAGGCCTTGGACACCTACCAAACATACCTCAAATGTTAGTAGGACCGAGAGAAGGTATTCCCCTGATGCATTTGGCTCTCCCTCTATCTCATATTTCACTATCAAGGTGTTCAAGGCTTGGCAGATTTAGGGGCTCTGAGGCAGAGAGTGCGTTCAGAACCTCCACAAGTTTTCTTTTTATTGTATTCAATTTTAAGATTGATATCCCACTTTATTTTCATCATGGAATTTAAGATGGGTTTCCCCTGGAGTCTCCCATCCAGGCATTGACCAGACCCAAACCTGCTTAGCTTCAGCAGGTGGTTACATCTTGTACCCTTGGGCCATGACTTACTAGGGTTTGTATGTGTGTGTGGTGGGCGTCTGGGTCCCACTTCTCTGTTATTGCATCCCCCACCCCCTTCCACAGCTTTTTTGTTCATTCTCTTCTGCTTTAAATGAAGCAACGTCTTGGAAAAACAAAAACCAATGCCAGAAAGGCACTTGGTGATTCTGCAGAAAGCATCTTCATCATAATTAGACAATAATAGATGATTGACATAGAATATAAATTCCCATTACAGATCAAGGTTGCTTTGTCATTGTCAAACCAATTGCAATATCAGACCACGTGTTACAGTTGATTAGGATGGTGTCTGGACCGGGAGTAAGTTCAAGTTTGTGTTAAACTTGAACTTATAGAATCATAGAATCATAGAATAGCAGAGTTGGAAGGGGCCTATAAGGCCATCGAGTCCACCCCCCTGCTCAGTGCAGGAATCCACCCTACAGCATACTTGACAGATGCTTGTCCAGCTGCCTCTTGAAGGCCTCTAGGGTGGGAGAGCCCACAACCTCCCTAGGTAACTGGTTCCATTGTCGTACTCCTCTAACAGTCAGGAAGTTTTGGGTGATGGTTAATTACTAGAAATTAACTCATATGTGCTCATATGCTGAGAATTTTTAAAATCACATTCATATCTTTTATTTCAGGCTTATTTTAGGGACTCTTCTTCACATATCCTCTGTTTTCCTCCTCCTCCCTCAATTTGGAATGAACTAGCACCTCTGACAAGCTGCAATCCTATGCAGAACTGGCCCTACCATTAGGCATGATGAGGCAGGTTCGTAGCTTGGGGGTTCTCCTAGAACCATCTCTGTCACTTGAGGCTCAGGAGGCCTTGGTGGCATGGAGTGCCTTCTACCAACTCCAGTTGGTGGTCCAGCTATGCCCCTATCTGGACAGGGATAACCTACCTTCGGTCATCCATACTCTAATAACCTCAAAATTAGATTACTGCAATGCCTTCTATGTAGGGCAGCCTTTGAAGATGGTTTGGAAGCTGCAGCTTGTGCAAAATGCAGCGGCCAGATTGATAACTGGAACAAGGAGGTTTGAACATAGAACACCGATTCTGGTCTGCTTGCATTGGCTGCCTATACATTTCTGAGGGCTCTGTTAACCTGGAACCCCCCAACTTAGAATCTTTTCCAAACATATGCCAAAGTTTTGTGCTAGTTTTGTGTCATTTTGTGCTGCAAACCCCGAGTTTTGTGCCGCCACCAACAGTTGTGTATTGAGACTTCAAGTGGGGGTTCGTAGTTAACACACGAAAAAATGAACGTCGTCATAGGACCTCCAAACTGGTGCCAAAGTTTTGTGCAAGTTTTGTGCCTTTTTGTGCCGCAAACCCTGAGTTTTGTGCCACCCCAGGAAGCTGGGAAATGACATTCCCTTAGGTGTGGTCTGGTGGATGAGAAAAATTTCACATTCGCAGACAAACTCCAAACTGGTGCCAAAAATTAGTGCTAGTTTTGTGCCATTTTGTGCCACAAACCCAAGTTTTGTGCTGCATCCTAAAGTGTGAAAACGACATGCCCTTAGATGTGGTCTGGTGAATGAGAAAAATTTCACATTCTCAGACAAACTCCAAACTGGTGCCAAAAATTAGTGCTAGTTTTGTGCCTTTTGTGCCGCAAACCCCGAGTTTTGTGCTGCATCCTAAAGTGTGAAAATGACATGCCCTTAGGTGTGGTCTGGTGAATGAGAAAAATTATACATTCTCAGATCCACTCCAAACCAGTGCCAAAAATTAGTGCTAGTTTTGCGCTGTTTTGTGCTGCAAACCCCGAGTTTTGTGCCACCCCAGGAAGCTGGGAAATGACATACCCTTTGGTGTGGTCTGGTGAATGAGAAAAAATTCACATTCACAGACAAACTCCAAACTGGTGCCAAAAATTAGTGTTAGTTTTGTGCTGTTTTGTGCCGCAAACCCCGAGTTTTGTGCTGCCCCAGGAAGCCGGGAAATGACACAAAACTAGCACTAATTTTTGGTACTAGTTTGGAGTTTGTCTGCGAATGTGAAATTTTTCTCATCCACCAGACCACACCTAAGGGCATGTCGTTTTCACACTTTAGGATGCGGCACAAAACTCGAGGTTTGCGGCACAAAACGGCACAAAACTAGCACAAAACTTTGGCATATGTTTGGAAAAGATTCTAGGTTGAGGGGTTCCAAGTTAACAGAGCCATTTCCGAGCCCAATTCAAGGTGCTGGTTTTAACCTATAAAGCCTTACACGGCTTGGGACCTCAATACCTGATGGAACGCCTCTCCCGACATGAACCTACCCATACACTGCGCTCAACATCTAAGGTCCTCCTCTGAGTTTCTACTCAGAGGGAAGCTCGTAGGATGGCAACAAGGGAGAGGGCCTTTCCAGCAGTGGCCCCCCAATTATGGAATGATCCCCCCCGATGAGGCTTGCCGGGTGCCAACATTGTTATCTTTTTGGTGCCAGGTAAGGACTTTTCTCTTCTCCCAGGCATTTAACAGCTTTTAACAATGCTAAGTTTGTTTGTTTTTAACGGACCCCAGGACTGTTGTTTTTAAATAGATACCGTTTTTTTTATACTGTTGTTTTTATGTTTTTGATGGTTTTAAATTTTGTATACTTTTTAATGTTCACTGTTTTTAACTTTTGTAAACCGCCCAGGGAGCTTCGGCTATGGGGCAGTATGTAAATGTAGTAAATAAATAAATCTAAAATGCTGGCTCAAACTCTCCGCTGCTTGATCTTACCCACCTGAGCTCACCTCCTGTTGCCATCCCTGCACTGCCATTGCTACCACATCTTTCTCTCTCCCCTGAACCATGGGCAATCTCCAGCAACACCCATTTCACAGTGCCTGGCTCTAAGGAAGGACTCATCTGGGAGCGGTGCACATGCACATCCAGAAACGAAAGACCTTGAGTTTAATCAGCACAATCATGGCTACATCTGAGAGCAGACAAGAGAATTTATATATAAACTACCCTTTGCTAATCATGTCACCACTTGCAAGATTTAATCTTGGAGACATATTTCCCCCCAAAGATGCTACATTTAAAACTATTAAAGCCTAAAGAAAGCCCAGAAATATATGTTACATGATCGAAATGCATCAGGATACTCTGAGGAATGAAACTTTATTTTTTAAAACCAGGGACTTTGCCTCTTCCTTTGATCAGGGGATTCACCCCAACTTGTTGTAGGGCCGGCCCTGGGCATGTGATATATATTGTGCGCATGTGGACCATTATAGCACCCTTTCCACCCTTAGTGTCCTCCAGATGTGGCTTCAGCTCCCATCAGCCACTGCCAGCAGGTCCTTTGATGATGAATTCTGGGAATTGTGGTCCAAAACATCTAGAGGATACCAAGTTGGGAAAGGCTGCATTATAGACTAGCAAATGGTCCATTGTCTACATGTAGTATTATATTTCTTCCACCATGTCTTATTGTTTGTGTTTTCAGTTCTTGGGATCAAGGTATCATGGTCCACCAGGCACTCTTACTCAGAAGGAAGCTCCATTGAGATCTATGACACCTGCTTCCTGAGTAAATTTATTTATTTATTTATTTATTTATTTATTTATTTATTTATACCGCCCAATAGCCGAAGCTCTCTGGGTGGTTCACAAAAATTAAAACCATAATAAAACAACCAACAGGTTAAAAACACAAATACAAAATACAGTATAAAAAGCACAACCAGGATAAAACCACACAGCAAAATTGATATAAGGTTAAAATACAGAGTTAAAACAGTATACTGAGTGAATAAATATACTCAGTATACTCACAAATACTGAGTAAATAAAAATAAAAATAAATATGGGTAGGATTGGGGTGCAGGCCCCTTAGGGAAAAGATGGATCTTTTCCCTAAAGGGCTTCCAAGGGCAAAAGACATGTATAAATCATAGGTCAGATCAAGGTTTACGCTGGATCAACTGCACTGATGGAAGTAGACTTCTTCACCCCCTTTCCCCCATGGCAGTCCCTCCAACCCCTTGAAAATGCTACACTAAGAGTCAGGAGACCTTGCTAAAAGGGGTGAGTTGTGGTGAAGAGGAGGAGGGACACCCCAAAACCAGGGACCTTCTGAAAGTGGAGTGCTTTCTCTCATGGAAGGCAGATCTCCGATCCATCCCCATGTCTTCTGCTTATGTATAAATCTCATCTTCTTCCTACATGATAAACAAGGGCATTGGTCTGGATGTGAAAAAGAAGGCACAGCTGCCAATAAAACGGTGTTTTCAAATGGTATCCGTAGCATATTTGAGTCTGGTCCCAGGCCTCGTGGGAAGAGGAATGGATTTGTAAACAGACTTTCATATTGGATGCTGAGGGGTCAAATTCTGCCATTATTGGGAAAACTCCCCACGGTTTAAAGCAGGTCAGAAACTGGCTCAGGTTCAATTGGAAGGAAGTCGATCAACAATGATTGAAGAAAGTATCCTGGTTATGGGTCACCGAGCTGGCTGTAATTAATTTAGGAGATTGACACGTTCAGCCTCTAGCAGCTGCCTCTTTCTCTCTGCTAAGTGGCATGAAGGGTAAAATCCAATCTATTGCTGCTGATTCAGGATTTAAGGCTAGATGCTCCCAATGCTTTTAAATGGAAGCCTATCATTTTCTACCCTTTGATCCTGCCTTCCTAGTCTGGGCAATTTTCAAATATGTAACTAATCGATAATTTAAGGCAGAGACTTTTGCAAACGAGATGATGGGGAGATGGTCTGCTTGGCTTGTAGTGGAGAGGAAACTCAAGAAGAAACAGAGAAATGATTAGGGGTGTGTGCGTGTTTGTGTGTTTATATACGTGTGCGTGTGTGGCTACCAATTTGGATGGCTTTAAAATGGGTTTGGGCAAATTCATGGAGGAGGCTATCAACGGCTACTAGCCCTGATGGCTAAGTGCAACCTCCAGAATCAGAGGCAGTAAGCCTGCATATACTAGTTGTTGGGGAACATGGGTGGGAGGGTGCTGTTGCACTCGTATCCTGCGTGTGTGTTTCCTGTGGGCATGCTGGACTAGATGTACCCTTGGTCTGGTCCAGCATCAGGGCTCTTCTTATGTTGTTAACTCTTCATGGGCCAGATGGGTAATCTCTGTAGGCTGGAGTAGATCTGCAGGGTTTATGTTCCCCATTCCTCTCTAGAACATCTTTTCTGCATCTTTTCCAACCCTAACACTACCCTCTTTCCCCCTTACAGATCTGCTTATTTTGTATTTGCAGCTGTGTATTCCAAAGTGTGAGGAGTCACCTTTCTGCAACCCAAGAATTATTATTCAGGGGGTGAGGGTGATGAGGAAAGAGACTGTTGCATTCCCACAGCTGTTGTTCAAAGAGAGCAGCCGAATCTTCTGGACGTCAAAGATGGCAGCTATAATGAAAAAAATGAGACGTGGGAACCTTACAGCAGTCTTAAACCTCTTAAATGACAAACCTATAATTTGTGGGAGAAAAATGATTCCCTGAATGCACGTTATATCTTCAAGTTCCAAATTGCTGAGTTCTCGTAGAAATTGGTTTCTGCCCAGGAGGAGATAATGTCAGTCAAGTCACTTGCTTTTCTGTGTGCCTCTGGGGAGTGAAGGTGGTGGTGGTGGTGGGGAGAGAAGGAGTCCTCTCATTCACGTAACAGCACTCATTGGAAAGCTAAATTAAATTCAATTTCAGCTCCTTAGCTGGGCTTTCACCCACACTCCAGAGCGTAATGTATGGTTGTGATACAAAACCCTGGTTGAAGGAAGGCTCTGATTTATTGGGCAGCCAAAATTCTAATTCTATTTTGACTTTTGTAAATGTATATTTATATGTTTCAATTGTACATGTTTTAATCTTGTGAACTGCCTTGAGTCGCAGTACTGGGAAAAAGGTGGGATATAAATAAATAAATAATATTTATTTATTTATTTATTTATTACATTTTTATACCGCCCAATAGCCGAAGCTCTCTGGGCGGTTCACAAAAATTAAAACCATAATAAAACAACCAACAGGTTAAAAACACAATACAAAATACAGTATAAAAAGCACAACCAGGATAAAACCACGCAGCAAAATTGATATAAGATTAAAATACAGAGTTAGAACAGTAAAATAATGTGGCATCAAACAGTTCCATGGGCTTGTGTTGACTTGGTTGGGCTAGCTCTATTTCTTTTTAAATATTCTTCATCGGTCAAATTAGATGAAGAACATTTGGGCCACCAGGTTGTACCAGTTCAGATGTGCATCAGTTGCTTCATCACTGCAGTCCCAACCTTGATGATTCATAGACACATTGTGCCTCCAAGTGTACGCCCCTCCCTCCCCAGTTGGTCCTCATCACAACCCTGTCAGGCAGGTTAGGCTGAGAGACTATGGCTTGTGGTCCAAGGTCATCCAGAATGCTTCAATCTTTGAAAAGGGATTAGAACCCAGGTCTTCTGGAGGCCAACACTGTAGCTCAGGGGTCAGGGGTAAGGAAACCTGGTGCATGCAAGATGTTTTAGAAAGCAGTTCCCATGATCCCCAGCCACTATGGCCAATGAACAGGGGAGTTGTAATCTGGAATGGCTGGAGGGCTCTAGCCACTACACAACACTGTCCTAGTTCAGACAACACGCTAAACCATGCTGCTTAACTACAAAATGGTTAATGGAATGCATTCCGTTAACCATTTTGTGGTTAAGCAGCATGGTTTAGTGTGTTGTCTGAACCAGGCCACTGTCTCCTTCTCTGCTTAAACAAGGATAGTCAAACCTCAGGTCTACAGGCGAAATGTGGCCTCTTTGGAGTTCTAATCTGGCCCTCCAAGGTCCTCCATTTATTATCATATGCAACTTTCCCTAAATGCAACTGCCCCAAGTGTAATTTTTTTTTGTACCTACGTCCTTTAATACATGCATTTGTGTACACAATATTTGAGCCAAGAAATGCATTGCAACATTTGGAGAATTGTGTCAACTGATGTGCACCATAGGAAGGACAATTTTCTTCTGATTCACATATTAGTCTGGGGATGTACCAACTAGGTTGGTTCACTTAAAAATGCAGAACAAGCAAAATCTTCTCCTATTCCTATCGTCAAAGAGGTATATATAGGCACACCTCTACAGGCCATAATACCCAGAGTCAGTTCTGGGACAACGTTGTGCCTTTCTTCTTTTTGTCCATCTAAAACTAGAATGATGAACTGGTTATATCGGAAGTGGTCCCAACTCTCTTTGGCAAGGTTGCTGGAGTCATTTGGCCTCCTTCGAACTTTCCAACATCATCTGTTGGATGTGGACAGCATTCAACTATAGTTGCGGTACATCTCAGCAAGCTAGAATGATTACGTTTTCATCAGCTTGGTATCTCAGAAGTGTCAATGCTGAGAAGTCAATTGACCTTTTTTGGCCAGGGTTGGGGGAGTGAAAAACACCCTTGCATAATCCAGGCAGAGCCCTTTTATTGCTAAGTGATGAAAGCTTTATGGAAAGAGGCACCACATTTCTGGGAAGAATATGTAATGTCTGAGTCTGGTAGGAAATGCATATAAACATTGCACACAAGCAACAGACATTTGGAGTTTACTGTTTTGTTTTGGTTTTTTATATTGTAAATGTGATTATTTTAACTTATTTCTGTTTTCATCTTCCAAGCCACCCAGATAATGTTTTTTTTTTCCTTATAGTGCAGCCTAGAAATAATATAAATGGAAAGAAAAGAAAACAAACCCTGTTTTGATCATTTCAATGAATAGTGATAATGGGGATGATATTAGCCTCAAACTATTTCATGACAAAAATGTATGGCTGATGATAGATTACCGCGGCAACTCTGATGGCAACAGGCTCAAATGTTGGAATGAATAAAGCAGTGGTTTTCCAACTATGGAACTCTGTTGTCTAAGGGTGCCATTTCTTACGTATTGGCAAAGAAAAGAAAAAAGAAAGAAAAGAGGAAATGCCGTCATAGGCGGTGCATACAGATTGTCATGTCTAACCCTACTGCCCCTGTTTTGGGAGAAGATGTTTCAGGTAATCAATCAGAATCAGATTCAGAACTAGAAGACGCAGCACCAGACACCAGCCAGCCTGCACCAGTGGGGGAGGAAACTCTCACGGGCGATTCCCCAGCTGGGAGTCAGCCCTCTCCAGAGCTTATCTCCTCAAGGCCAAATCCTACACACTCAGTGGGAAGTGAGGTTTCCTCCAGAGGTGAGCATCCCAACAAGCTAGCTGATGCTAGGGTCTGCCGGAAGCTCAAATGCACAGGGCGGAAGGAAGGCGTGAGAAAGTCAGTTCGATTATGCCAGAACCTGCCTCCGCACCAGGCTCTCCGGAGTTACTGGTGTTTGGGAAGTGGCTTCCTATTCTTCTTGAATCGACAATGGTCTTGCTTAGTTTGCATAGTTTTGCCTAGGGGGTTGTTTCCAAGAGGTTAGACTAGGGGGTTGTTTCCAAGAGGTTAGACTCTATTCAGGTAGAAGAGACATTTTTTGCTTAATAAAAGCTTTGTGGATTACTTAGCAAGCCTCATCATTTGCCTCCCATCGAAAGCAGGAGTGTTCTGAGAAACACGACACAGATACAGATACAGTTTATGTGGCCATCATGTTATCCACAGCTGGGGCAGTGCCACACAGTAGCATTTTCCTTGGCAGACCTATAAAACACCAGGTACATCTTCCAAAATGCACTGGAGGTTTCCTAGGAGCACCATTTTGCTCCCAGAGCACCTTCTTTTCAAGAGGAATCACTGCTTCTTCTTCTTTTTGCTACCAGTATCATGGCACCACATTTCAGTGGCAGAATTGACAGCATGGTAGTGGCAGGAATGCACCCTGAATGGGGCCGGGGGGGGATGCAAATCACAAATGTAAATAGAGTCGTAGATGCCACAGAACTCAGCTGAGTCAAAAAGAACCAGATTTCCCAGCAATGGACATCTCTAGAAGTCAGTGTGGTAGCTCCACCCTAATCTCATTGCATTGGGGGCTGAGCACCTGCAGCAAACTTGACTTATTTTCATTTATTTATTTATTACATTTATATACTGCCCCATATCTGAAGCTCTCTTGGTGGTTTACAAAAGTTAAAAACAATGAACATTAAAACAGATTTACAAAACTTAAAACACCCAAAGTATGAAAACAGCAATATCCATTTAAAACAACTATTGTGTTAGCTCTCCACATGGTTAGAAACTTGATCTTTCAGGGTTCTAAAACATTTGAGGCAGGAGCATAGAAGGCTCTTCTCCAGTGAAGACTCTCCAACTTGAGGATAGCTATAGAAGGGGCAGAGGTAGCAAGCTGCTCCCCTTTTCCTTTATGTGGTCATGATTATAGGAAAATCTATGCTGGATCAGACCAAAGGTCTATGTAGTCCAGGATTCTGTTTGTACAGGGGCATAAACAGATGACTACAGGAAGCTCACAAGCAGACCATGAGTGCAATAGAACCCTCCTGCACATGTTTCCAGCAACTGGCATATATACAGAGGCATAGTTCCCCTGATAATGGGAAGTAATATATAGTGATGGACACAGTTACCCCTGATTAATTCATTATTCCCTTGGAAAGTAATTCAGCTGGGCAGTCTTAGATGAGAGTTCTCTTTTCATTTGCGATCTCATTCCTTGTATATATGATTTTGTGCATGTGTAGCATCAAACTGGATCTTTGGAGCTGTTGTGTCTAATTGCTTATGAGTCATGGTGTCATGCATCACCATGTTAGGGACCCTTTCCTGATTGGTTGTTTCCACATGGCCTTCCTGTGTAATGTTTACTTGCTGTGGCTGATAGATATGATGCCAAGAGACATCATCACATTTCCTCCTGAAAAAAATGGGTTAATCCAACCAATTTAGCTCAGGCTCAGAAATGCCATACTTTAGATGCAGAATGCATATGCTCCAAAGCTTATAATCTATTCTGAAATTCATAATGAATACTGAAGACAGTGATCCAAACTTGCTACGAAGGTGAGTAGGGCTGTCAGAAAATCTGCAATGAATAAAATGAGCTCAGAGTTCTATGAATCATATCCATAGATTTTGTGTTTTGCTGAGTCACAGGGATTCCATGGACTTCCCAGAATTTTACACAAATTTAGCTGTAGAAAAAAAATCATACAATAATAATTAAAAACCAAGAACCACCAGCAAAAGACATTCCCCCCATGGGCTAATGCATGAAAATGCACATTTTGGGGGGGGATTTGTGCATTTTGGGGAGGATTTATGCATTATTGCAAATCTGCACAAATATTTGTCCTCACGCAAATTTGCACAAATTTGGGGAATTGAAAAAAAATGCAGTTCTGCCAATGATCAGAAGACAATTCATGAAATGAATTGGAACAGAGTTCGCAAAACCTGTGCATCCTTAAAAGTGAGCATTACAAACACACGAATTTCAACCAATGATTTGACGAATTACAAAATTCAGTGGCATCACTAGTAATATATGGCCATCATGACCAGTAGCCATTGATAGCCTTATCCTTCAGGTATGGTTCTAATCATGTGAGGGAAATTTACATCTGAATAGGGCTTATCAAACCGAAAAGGATGATCCAAAAGAATCTCGGAGAATGGCAAGATCTAACGGTAGAGACAACTTTGGGGTTCCCAGGACACACTCCATATACAGTTTTCAAAACATTTTCAAAGTGTCATATCCTGCTTGGTGTAGATCTAGCCAATATAATTTTCATTATAGCATGACGTTTGTACTGGGCTTATAAACAACCCAATGGTTTTGGGGTAAGAAAAAGAGGCAGCCTTCTGATTTCACGAAGGACAATACTGAAATGATAGCCAGACCAAGGGTGGAGAGCAGTCTTAATTCCTTGCCTCAGCACAAACATGGCAATGAATTAAATGCACTCTGCAATACCAGAGTATTCAGCAGAGTTACTCGACAGGGATAATGGAGCCATATTTTGGGGGAAATGTGAATTAGTGATGGCTGCATGCTTCATTTTGGACTAATAAGCAAACAACTTTTAAAGATATATAATTGGCGTGCCGGCTGCCCTTGAAAATCCCTGAGCTTCAGGGACCGAACGCTCAAGGCAACAAGAGGGATGAGCATCAAGGGAGTGGAGGGTAACGCGACAATCAGATATAAAAATTTTAATGAGCTCTTTTTTGACACCACAGTTTGTCTTCGCAAGTTACTTTGAGCGAGGGAGGCCAGAAGCCATATGTAGATGAGTTTTTCTTGTGACTGGTGCTTGCCAGCTTGCTGCAGCTGCGAGGGAATAGTTGGGTGATGAAATGATATTGCACATAATGGGGTTGAAGAAGGCTACAAGTCATTTCCTTTAGGGAGACGCGCTCTGTTCATTTTTTAAAGAGCTCGCTCGCGTGGAGAGTTGCAGGTTCACGCTCTCTCTCTCTCTCCCCCACACACAAGTCTTTTAACGTTGCAGAATGTAATTGAGTTTCAGGAAACAACAACAACAAATAATGATTCTGGGTTTCCAGCTTGCTGTTGGGGTTTTTTGTTTTGTTTTGTTGTTAGTTCTTTTGGTGGGGAGAAATGATTGCATTTCCAGATGATGCAAAATGGGAATCAGGCAATCGATGGGGGAGAAGCTGAGCCTCAGGGCTGAAGTCAGGGAAGTGGCCAGAAGGCAGAAACCTCTCTAAATCCTCTTTCATGCCAGGTGTGTCTACACACGTAGCAAGCAAGTGGATGATAAATCAGCTTTATGCTGAGTCATATCAATGGTTTGTCTAACCCATTTTTTTTTTCTATTCCCCCTGAAACAGATTCAGGCAGGGCTCTTCCCAAAGTAGGGAGAAAGCAAAAGTGATGGACTCATCCACTCCTACACAGATCTTTCTGATACGCACACACTGGTGACCTGTACGATCAGACCCCCACTTTGGGAATTTGCTTGTTTCACTGGCCGTGTTGATGATGTTGGTCACAGAGGGAAGCCAGGAATTAGAAGGTTACTATTTGGTGAATCTAATGCAGAAATAGGAATTGTGTGGTTCTCCAGATGTTATTGGACTGCAACTCCCAGCATCCTGCACCACTGGCTATGCTGTCTAGGTCAGGTAGGAGTTGCAATACAGCATCATTTGGAGGGCTGCATATTCTCCACATTTGGATTAGGCCAGATATCAGCCTCACTGGGAAGCTAGGAGTGTCACTCCGGCACTGGTCTGGAGATGACTGATGTTTTGAATCAGCCTTTCCCAACCTGGAGCTCTCCAGAAGATTTGAACTACAAATCCCATTATCCCTGACCATTGGCTATGTTGGATGAGGATGGCTTGAATTTTAGTTGAAAACATCTGGAGGGTACCATTTTGGGGAATGCTGGTTCATAGAGTTTGGAAGAATGAGATCTGAAAGAAGCCCTAGAAGAGCCTGTGTCCTCTTATGTAGGCAAGGTTGGGATGCAATCTCTGGGCTTGGTGGTACAAATGAAGAAGGTCCTTCTACATTATTTGTAGTTCAAGGGAGAAGTCACTCAAGTCTGAAGAAGGCACAGAACTACCTCTTCTGGAACCACAGATGGAAGCTTTACTACCTCATCTATGTATCATGCTCCAGGGCTTTGAAGCCTTGTCCTCAGCAGATCCTGACAATTCATCCTCAGAAGAAGAGGCTCCAGAGTTAACAGTTCTGGGAGAAGACTGTGTTACAGGAAGGCATCATGAGGCTTCCATTTTGTCAGGACCCAGTTCTCCAGGAAAATCCCAGGCACCCACTGCCCTGCATTCAGAAAAGGTCAGATTGTCATCTTCAGACTCTGAGGACTCTAGCCATGAAGACACCTGCACACCACAGACATCCCTATGTCATCATCACAGCACGGGGCTGCTAAAACAGACCAAGCCCATTTAAGAGAAAAGGTCTTAGTCAGTATGTAAGTGGGCTAACCAGCCTAAAGGAAGCCAAACACCTACTGAAGGCTCATTGACAATCTCCTACTTGTTGGAGCAATATAAAGACAAGCCTGTCTGGCTCCCAGTCCCAACTCCACTGAGAGCATTCCATGGTGCTGTTCTGTTTCTATTCCTGAAACCTGAATTTTCTAACAGAAACCACAAACTAATCCATAGGTGAACTCTGCAGTCTAGGGCTCACTAGAGCCTAAATGACACTAAGCCCTCACCACTGTGGAACCCTCTGATGGCATCATTGCTTTTGTAATTGCCTTCGAGGGAGATTCAGTAACTCCTAAATCTCTGTCCTCAGAGTCCTTGGACCTCTCCTCTGACTGGGGTCAGGTTCCCGGGTTATGACATGGGGATGATCCTATTACATGCTCCATGCATTGATTATCCACAGTCCCCATACATCAAAATAGGGCTACAGTGTGAATCCCAAATTGGTTTATTTTATTTATTTAAGCATTTTTATCCTGCCATTCAGCCAAAAAAGGCTCTCACGGCGGCTTACAAAAGCATTTCTTGACAGTCCCTGCCCACAGGCTTACAATCTAAAGACATGACACAAAAGGAAAGAGGATGGGTAGGGAGTAGGAGGGGAAAAAGCAAAGCAAATTCAATCACTACATTCTTAGTTACAAAGTTCAGCAGTTGGCAGTTGGTAGCAGGAGGGAGGGGGCCCTCAACCGGAGCTGGACCCAGGCACGATGGAGAGGTGCCTGGCTGCTGCTTCCTCCCTCACTGGTGGCCTCTGCAGTGACAGTTGGTAGCAGGAGTTAGGGGGCTCTCAGCTGGAGCTGGACCCAGGCACGATGGAGAGGTGCCTGGCTGCTGCTTCCTTCCCCCACTGGTGGCCTCTGCAGAGACAGTTGGTAGCAGGAGGGAGGGGGCTCTCAGCTGGAGCTGGACCCAGGCACGATGGAGAGGTAGGATTGGTAGGCGTTCTAAGTTGCATGTCCAACACGTACCTGAGCTGTTTTTCCTTACCATCAATGTATCACCACTTTCCAATATTTTCAAATCTTTCTAGTCTCATCTCACTCAATTATGCATTCATATAACACCTGTTGTTTTTTACCATCTATCCTGACAATTTTTGAGCGAGGCATTGATTTGTGCATAACATGGTTTGCTTATTTATGGTTTGTTCTTTTCTTGTGATGTCTTTTAGAATTGTGTTTTATATATTTGTTTTCTACCTTTCTGATTACCAGTGCTGGTCCCCCTCCCCCTCTCCTTTTGCTTAGCGCATTTGTGTTATATTGGATAAATAAATCTCACTTGATAGGCTTCCTGTAAGCTGGGCAGATTGTTATGGGTAGATTGTTGTTTGAGTGAGCTTTTTGGTTTTGAAATAAATAAATAAAAGTTAAATAAAACTCAACATATTTAACAGTGTTCGTCATTCATCTTTTAGAATGCTGTTTCATCACAAGAACAGTGAAAGAGAGTGGCCTTCGCTAGACAGGGCGAAATCCCTGGGCAATCCCTGGGATCATCCCTGTGTGTTCACATGACACACAGGGGATCCCCGGATTATTTATTTATTTATTTATTTTATTACATTTATATACCGCCCCACAGCCGAAGCTCTCTGGGCGGTTTACAACAATTAAAAATAGTAAACATTAAAAGTATACAAATTTTCAAAAAACATAAAAAACAGTATAAAAACAACAGTATCCATTTAAAAACAACAATTCTGGGGTCCATTAAAAACAAATTTAACATTGTTAAATGCTGTTAAAATGCCTGGGAGAAGGGAAAAGTCTTGACCTGGCGCCGAAAAGATAACAATGTTGGCGCCAGGCGAGCCTCAACGGGAAGATCATTCCACAGTCGAGGGGCAACCACTGAAAAGGCCCTCTCCCTTGTTGCCATCCTCCAAGCTTCCCTCGGATTAGGCACTCGGAGGAGGACCTTAGATGTTGAGCGCAGTGTACGGGTAGGTTCATGTTGGGAGAGGCGTTCCATCAGGTATTGTGGATTAGGGAGGGATGATCCTTCCCTTGCCCCAGGATCTTGCCCTACACTTTAGGCTTGCATTTCCGGCGGTCTCGGGCTGAGTCTGAGACCGCAGAACATGTGTGCAGGCATCTCAGGAGCTCTGCGCCTATCGGGGGTGGGGTGGGGGGAGTGGGGATTTTTTTTTAAAAAAAACAAACCCTGACCTCTTTCTTTTAAAAAAACCAAAATGGCAGGCGCAACATCCTGTCCTTCCAAGGCCGTCACACGCCGTGTGTAAACAGAGGGGGGATCTCACGATAAAAACATTGTGAGATCTTTGCCCCTCTGTTGTGCAACAACAGGTAGGTCTAGCTAAGCCTTTATACTGAGCTGCATAGTTAGTGTAGGAGTCATGAGTTCGAATCCCCAATCAATCCTGGTGACCATGGGCAAGTCACCATAAGAACATAAGAAGGGTCATGCTGGATCAGACCAAAGGCCTATCGAATCCAACATTCTGTTCACTCAATGGGCAACCAGCCTTTGGAAGCCCACAAGTAGGACATAAATGCAATAGGACTCCTGCTTCCCTCTGGGCAATATAAAAATGTAATAAATAAATAAGTAAATAACATACAGCCCAATGAGAGCTGAGCTTGCTCAAAGGGCATGGAGTGCTATCTGCCTGTTGGGGAGAAAGAAAATAGAAGATGGATGGGGGAGAGGGAATGGAATGGAATATAATAAAAGAATGTATGGCTGGCAGACACAGGAAGTGAGGGGGCTGTGGCTCAGTGGGAGAGCACATGCTTTGCATGCTGATGGTCCTGGGTTCGATCCTTGGCCTCTCCAGGTAAGGTTTGAACAACGTCTACCTGAAACTGCTGCTGCCAGTCAGTGTCAACAATACTGAGCTAGATGGACCAATGGTCTGATTTGGGATAAGGCAGCTTTCTATGTTTCTATGAACACTCCGTACTGGAATTTTTTGTTCCTGCTCCTACGGATATATGACTAAAATTGAACTGAAATCTGAACTGAGCCAATAGCATAACAGACAAGCAAGGAAGCCTGATGCATTAAATTGGAATTAACTGGTTTTTCTCTTTTGGGAAAACTAGGGTTGGTGTGTGTGTGTCTGTGTGTGTGTGTGTGTGTGTGTGTGTGTGTGTGTAAGAATCAGGTCAACCTTGCTCCTGCATCAGAGAGGAAACATTCAATAGCAGGGAAAACT
Organism: Elgaria multicarinata webbii; assembly: GCF_023053635.1. Classification (NCBI taxonomy): domain Eukaryota; kingdom Metazoa; phylum Chordata; class Lepidosauria; order Squamata; family Anguidae; genus Elgaria; species Elgaria multicarinata. Next base: position 13,176,841 of record NC_086184.1, read on the forward strand.
TTCACCTAGTTTCAAGTGTTAACTTTCCCTCCAGTAGAATGAACAATGATGATAATGAAACTTAATGTGACTATTATCTGTTTGTATGTTTCCATAAAGAAGATCCGTTTTGTATTAAAGGCTCTGGGGTTTCATTCTTTAAAATCTCCTTGCTATATCAAATTGAAAGCTATCACTGTCTCCCAGCTTGACAGGAGATAATAATCCTGTCATTGCTAAATGTACCTGTAATATTTTTCTATTTGAGCAGATCTTTATTCCAAAATGATGAATTTCCCCCCATTTAGGGGAGAAAAGTTTTTTTTTTTTTTTTTTTAAAAAAAAGAAACGTTTTGTTAATACTTTAAACTGTCAGTAACTTTGTCATTATGTTTTTTTCTTGTACCCAAAGACATCCCTTTGTGGCTATTCTTGATAGTTTAGTATGGATAATTTGAGATTTAGAGATGTGGTAATTTACATTTTTGACTGGAATGTGAGTGAATGGAATGTATTTAAAGTCTGATAGGATGATAACATAAGCAAAAATCAAACAATCATTTAACGAGATCCTTTGTATTGTGCTTCAAAATCCATTTGAAAAACTCCTTTTCCTTGCATATACACTGATGTTGTGGAGTCTCTGATCTTTAGCACGTGGTTTGAAGTATAATGTATAATGCCCCTAGGGAGTCAGGACCATCTCTGTAGATAGCTCCTTCCATTTTCAGTGATGATTTTTGTTCTGAATTTTAAATGCTATTTTGTGGATCTGAAACTTCAGTTAAAAGTCAGTGTAATCTTCAAATACTTAAGCTTAGTATCTGACCTCAGAATCCATTGAAAATTATCCCATTGCATATTTTTACATGGAACTCAACTCTGCCACCTTTTCATCATTGGTTATGATCAACCTTCACCAACCAGGTGGCTTCCAGATGTTTTTGACTACTGTGGTGGTTGGGGATGATTGGGGTTCTAATACAAAACATCTGGACTGCACTAAACTGAGGAAGGCAGGTTTAGATCAAGCTCCAAACATATGGGATTTAGGCTGCAATCCTATACTCAGTTACCAGAAATTCCCAGTGAAGTTATGTCTGAATAGACATATCTAGGATTGCACAGTCATATTTCTGCCTGAGCTTTTAGAGATTTTTTTCCTGGTATTTAAATTTAGGGGAATTAAACTATGACAACACCCCCCTGCCCTGTTTACCATCTTTCTGCATGCTTTGTTCAAGATGAAAAATGCCAGGACATTTTGGAAAATTTAGAGTGTTTGGTTGGATCTTAATTTCACTGGTTGGGCACAAAGAGAAAATTGGCAGGAATAAAAATGCTGTCAGCTGTGTGGAGAGTGAGCAAGCTATGGCAAATGCAGAATTCTGAAATACTTCTGAATTTCTACAGATATTGTATGCATCCCCCCTCCCAACCAGGACTGAGAAAATGTTCTCCAGGGTCACTTTTCATGGAAAAAACAGTATTTCGTTTTGGGGTTGGGATGGTTATCCCATGAAATCCCCTTAATCTTAATTTTTGTATTCATCCATCTGATGCTTTGTATAAACACCTCTAGGGCTGCCTGGAATATTTGTTAGAAAGGGGAGATAAATGCTGAAAATTGGGATGACTTTATTCATTGGCTAAAAACACTGGAGCAGGCGAATTTCTCACAAAATGAATGGGAAGACAGACAAGTGGCTGCACATTTTGTTCCACATTTTGGTTCTACAAGGGGCTAGAAACATGGTTGTTTTAAAGTGAAAGCTGGGAATCTGCAGATTATGGTCCTTAATTTTTGCTGGAGCCCATGACGTCGCGTGGCCCATGTAGACTGAGGGCGACGATCCTGGAAGCAGGTAAGTCCAGGATCACCCCCTCTCCCTTCCTCTACACCTGTAGGTGTAGAAAGGGCCTATGGCTCATGTGTGTGTGGGGAAACTGCACCCCCTTGACCCTCCTTTGCATTCCCATGCTTACATGTGAATAGTACTTGTACATGGTAACTCCCAAGGTGTAAATGCTGGAATGGGGCCTTGGATTGTTTCATTTAGCTACCAAGATGTCAAAGGTAAAAGGTCATACCAAATTAAAAACAGCAATAGATATGTTATCTAAATCTCTGTCTAGGACAGTGATGGACAATTTCAGGCACCATGGGGACAACAACAACCTCCTCCCAGAGCTGCCATTTTTTCCATGATGGCAGCACCACCAAAAATGGTGCCTTGAAAGCAAGCTAAATTTGTCCTTGGTAAGCCTCCGTAGGAGCTTGTGGCCAAATTTCAGTGTCAGACCACTGAAATGTATTTCTTTCAGTGTCTTTGGGGTGTGAGGGGCCATACTGGGATGGGTGGGGACCACATGCTGCTCACGGCCTGCGAGTTGCTCACCCCTGGTTCAGGATGAACACTGAAAACTTTCATGGATGTTGTGGGAGAAAGCCTGAGAAATATTGTGACACATAATTTTGGATTAAAATGACATCATTGTCACCATAAATGTCTCGTGCTTCATTTCACTTCCTTCACTCTACTTAAATGAAAAAGCCCTTATCTCATTAATATTGCCTAAAATCACAATCTTTTGATGAGCACATCTAAAAAATGTCCTTTCTTCATTGTAAATACCATCAAAATTACGAGGTTTTTTTGTAGAATGTAGGCAGGCTCAAGGGACGACTTCCTTAATATACTGAATATTGCTTTCAAAGTACAGTAATTGACTAAATTAATAACGGTCTTTCTTCCCTTTTAGTTCCTATAAGGGACATGTGAATTTGAATGGCTCTCCGAAGGATTGAATCACTGGCTATCTCATTTTGATTACTTTTTGCATTCATTATAAAATTAAAAAAGAAAAGAAAGCCAAGGTCACCTTTTGGGTATCAGGCATTTTGTTTGTAACAGCAATGCGGCTTCAAGCATGTGCATTTCTTCACCAGACAGCGAACAATTGTAGTATAGACCCCAAAAAGAGGGTGTCAGAAGTGGGAAATAATTTGGGGAGACCTTCAGGAAAAAGGAGGCCCCAGAGATACATGGCCAATCATTTGATTTGGTTTTTTGTTTGTGTTAACTGTTGTGTTACTGTTGGTTACTGTTATTAGATTTTATACTAAAAAGGTAGCCATGTTAGCCATAAGAAACATTCCAAAATCTGAATAGTGTAATCCCTTCATTTTGTGATTTTGGAGCTGGCCCAAGAAAGGTCATGTCCTTTATGGGTATTAGATTTTGTGTTACTCTGCAGGACATCATGAAATTGTTATACTGATAGGCAGGGTATACTAAGGCCTTAGCTAGACCTAAGGATTATCCCAGGCAAATGGAGGGGTCATCCCTACATGCTCCCAGTATCCCCTGTGTGTCATTTGGATGTACAGGGATGATCCCGGGGTGATCCTGGGATATAGGCCTGTACGGCACCATGTACATTGATGGTGCTATATAAATAATAATAATAATAATAATAATAATAATAATAATAATAATAATAATAATAAGCCTGGTCTAGCCATGGCCTAAGCCTGCTGGAAATGCAGAGTTGAAGGGAAGCATGCTCTGCTCAGCTTTTCCCAACACGGTGCCTTCTACATGTTTTGGAGTAACTCACATCAGCCCGAGCCAGCCTGGTTAGGAATGCTGGGAGTTGTAGCTGGAGGGCACCAACTTCTGTTCCAGCCTCTGCCATTGTTCAGCTGTCAAAGAGCTACTGGGAATTCCTGCCTTTGTCCAGCTGGCAAACGGCTACTGGGAGGCTGCAGCCTCTGCCTCCCTGGGGGTGGGGATATCATGGCAAGGGGAAAACCAACTGGCCCGTTCACTGCCCAAAGAAAGAGCAACTGCAAGGAGCTTGCTTGTCCCCTCCCTGCTAGAAATATTTCATTTTGTCATTCCTGAATTCCACACCATATTCAACTTTACTGGATGGCCCTAGGTTCTGGTATAATGAGGAAAGGAGAAAAACTTCTCTCTATCTCTTTTCTCTACACCATGTGTCATTTTATACACCTCTACCATGCCTCCTTTTCTTTCTCCCCCCCCCAAGAAAAAAACAGGTAGCCCCAAATGTTATAACCTTTCCTCCTAAGGGAGTTGCTTCTGCCTCCTGATAATTTTGGTCGCCCTTTTCGGCATGTTTTCCAGCTCAACAACATCCTTCCACAGGCACGGTGAGACTAGAACTGTACACAGTATCCCAACTGTGCTCCCATCGTAGATTTGTACAGAGGCATTCTGACTTTGGCATTTTATTTATCAATTTGTAATTGTAATAAACTTATATTCATTTGTGGAATCTGTATCCACATTAAAGGGGTCCTATGGGGTTTAACTGATATTATCTGAAACATTATATGTAGGCTATGGCTAATTAGTTAGTCTTGCTTGTTCTCTTTAAGGGTCAACTGGAAGATGGGACAGAAATAGATTTGTTCCCCTGTTTTTCTTCACCTGTAAGCTTTGTGCATTAATGTGCAAATCTGCATTAGGCGATGCAGATTAATTTGTTGCACTCCATCTGGCAGCTGAGGAGAGAGAGAAAATTAGTCAGGAACTTTATTAATCACTTGGGGGATCAGCTGAGTACTGCAATTAGCCTGGAATGGCATTTTAAAAATGTTGCAGATAGTGTACTGTAAATCAGTTCTAACTTAGTAAATCAAAGCTTATTGGGAAAGTTGCCTTCTTAAAACCAGTGGTCCGTGTATCATATTGACTTATCAGAGCAGTGCCAGGAGGGAGAAACAGTGGCATTATTATTATTATTATTATTATTATTATTATTATTATTATTAATTATTTATTTATATAGCACCATCAATGTACATGGTGCTGTACAAAGTAAAAGAATAAAACAGCAAAACCCTGCCACATAGGCTTACAATCTAATAAAACCATAAGAAAACAATAAGAAAGGGAAGAGAACGCACCAAACAGGCACAGGGGACAATTTTGTTTTCACCTTTTGTCCTAACTCTGACACATTGTCTTTTTAATCACAGTCACAGGAAATTAGGGGGCTTGTAGAAGCCCCGACATCCACCCCACACCTGATTCTCAACTCTACCTCATCACAGTATTATTATTATTATTATTATTATTATTATTATTATTTATTTATTTATTTATATAGCACCATCAATGTACATGGTGCTGTACAGAGTAAAACAGTAAATAGCAAGACCCTGCCGCATAGGCTTACAATCTAATAAAATCATAGTAAAACAATAAGGAGGGGAAGAGAATGCAAACAGGTACAGGGAAGGGTAAGCAGGCACAGGGTAGGGAAAAACTAACAGTAGAAAGTAACAGTAGAAGTCTGCACAACATCAAGTTTTAAAAGCTTTAGGAAAAAGAAAGGTTTTTAGCTGAGCTTTAAAAGATGCGGTTGAAATTGTAGTTTTCAAATGTTCTGGAAGAGCGTTCCAGGCGTAAGGGGCAGCAGACGAAAATGGACGAAGCCGAGCAAGGGAAGTAGAGGCCCTTGGGCAGGCGAGAAACATGGCATCAGAGGAGCGAAGAGCACGAGCGGGGCAATAGTGTGAGATGAGAGAGGAGAGATAGGAAGGAGCTAGACCGTGAAAAGCTTTGAAGGTTAACAGGAGAAGTTTATATTGGATTCTGAAGTGAATTGGAAGCCAATGAAGAGATTTCAGAAGCGGAGTAACATGGTCGGAGCGGCAAGCTAAGAAGATGATCTTTGCAGCAGAGTGGTGAACAGAAACCAACGGACTGATGTGAGAAGAAGGAAGGCCAGAGAGAAGAAGGTTGCAGTAGTCCAACCGTGAAATAACCAGTGCATAGCTCTAATATACCAGTGTATAGCTCTAAACTCCCCAGTGGAGACACTCTTTAAATTTTCATCACAATCCAATGCATGCCTACTCCGAAGTAAGTCCCACTGGGTTCAGCAGGACTTACTCCCAGGTAAATATGTTTAAGATAATTGAGTAGAGCTTCCTAATCAAAATTAACTTCAGCTGGTTCAAACTTTACCTTTTGGGGGGTTTCATTCTCCCCCGGGGCAAGGAACAAGAGAGAAAAAGAGAAAGGAAAGAGTGGTACCATGAGCGATATATGACACTATCACTTTCTTTCACGTTTTCCACATTCTTCTCTTGCCTAGACCTGGGAGATCACCAGAGGCTGACTTGAGTTTGTTTCCAATATTAGTCCTCCTTAGAGTTTCAATGGGTCTACTCTAAGTCAGACCAACTCAGAGTCTACAGCCTAAACCCCACTGTAAGAAAAATGGAAGGTGGGACTCTTAAGGAGGAAGAGATCCTTAAGGAGTCACTTAGGGGGTCCAGGTCATGGAAGGAAAAAAGGGGGATGTGGAGGGAAGAAGCAGCAGCAAGCACACAGGGTTCATCTACATCTATGAGCCTTCTGGGACGTGGCGGGGGGGAGGATCTCAGGTTTTCTGGCTTCCGGGATCCTCCCCCAGTGTCCAAATGCCAGTGCAATGTCCCAGAAGGAAAGAGGGATGTCCAGTGGGGTGTGTGGGTTTTTCGGAAGAAGGAGCCAGTCGTGCAATTCCGCAGCCCCCGTCCTCTGAAAAAGTAAGTAAAAAACCAAAACAAACTTAAAACAAAAGTGCCAGCAGCCATCCTGGGGATGGTGAAATTGCTTCCCCTTCCAACGGGCAGCTCTGTGGCTGTTTAAAGAGCCCCACTACTTGTGGGGAGGAGGGAGGACCCGGGAGCACTGGCCACACCACCTGTGGTCCCCGGGGTTGTCCTGGGACCATGGGGAAAAAAACAACAGGATAAAAGTAGTCCATATTATCCCGGGGAAAGTGAGTGATGGTCCCTGGTTGACGCAGGGAACCCTTGTGCATCATTTGGATGCACAGGGATGACCTCGAGCTGACCCCAGGATAAATGGAGGGTGTGAAGACATGCCCATCGTCTTTTAGCAGGGCTAGTGGAATGGTCTGGCTTCCCATCCCATGTCCCTCTGCTTCAGCCTGTTGGCATTGTTGAAAGGAAGGAAATAAATTTCTCAGAATCACAACCCAGTCAGGGCTTAGGAAGATTAATCTCGTTTACTGTGGGAAGGCTATCTGTTATCTCAGAATGAACATGCAGGACAAACATGCCCCCTCAGCTTGGAATTGTCATAACGCCACCGTTTGCTTAATTGCTTTACCGCTGCTTTTATAATTAAGGCCCATTAACTTGTCACATATTGATAACAGGGATGACCCCGAAACTGGCAGAAAGATGAAAGCCTCACCAGAGTCGGAGCTTTCGTGCAGCTGTGTTAATTCTTTTTTGGTCCCTGGTGAAGCGACGCAAGAGATAAGCACCCCAAATAAATAAATAAAACTCTTGGAGTAAATGCAGATGTTTGCAAACAGGAGGACGTGCATTCCCAAGCCAGGATGCTGGGCTACAGGGAGAGGTCAGGGAAGGAGAGAGACGAGTTAGAATGGGCAGAGAGAGTGAGAGGAATTAGTGGGTGGAGGTAGTTAGGTTAATTAGTGAATAGAATAAGAGGCAGGGTGTGAATGAGAAGGGAGGGAGAGAAGTCACTGAAAGCAAATGTGGAGTAGTGTGGGGCTTTTAGAACATTACTATGATTACTTTTCAGTTATTGTTTCTTCTGAATCTTGACCTGTTTAATTAATTAATTAATGACTGTTCTTGTAAATACCCATGTTCTGGGTGGTCTGGGTGGAATTGAAGGTTGGTATATCTCACCCCACGTGCTAATCATATAAAAAGCAGGGTCCCCATGGAGGTTAATGACTCCAATTTTGGTGGTTTCAGTTAGAACCAGCCAGAACTCTAAAGGAGCTATCCAATTAGCTGGGCATATTTTAGGGCTAGGGTTCAGCACTTTAGATACCTCCTTTAGAGTTCCGGCTGGTTCTGACTGGGACCCAAGCTGGATTCGCAGCCCCATCAAAATCTGAGCCACCAGCCTACTGCTCTCTTTTAATCAGTGGGTAGTGGCAGCTGGTGTTTTGGGGAGCCCTGGGAAGGTCTGGACTCAGTGTCCTCTAGGGATCAGCGCCTTAGAGGAGAATCCTAGATTATAGGAGTACTCCATTTACACTCCTCCATTCACACATTTGTACACACACACACACACACACACAAAGAATTCCCCCCCCCCAGCAATTTGTCTCCATTGGGATGATATTTCCAAGACTCTTACTGCACAAGGGGGTGATTTTTAGGGAGAGGGGGTCACCATGCATGAGGAAGGCAGGATGAACCGTTACCTCTCCAGCTCCACCCCCCCTCCCCACAATAGTCCCCAGTGCTGCAGTTAAGTTTGGGGAAAAACCCTCCCTTGGTCTCATGCTTGACCCAGACCAAGGCCTGGATGAAGTCTCTGAGATTGCAGAGATTGAAGTTCACATGGAACCCATCTGATTCTAGTGCTACACAGCGCATAGTTAAACCATGGAATTCGCTACCACAAGGTGTGGTGATGGTCACCAATGTGGATGGCTTTAAAAGGGGGTTGGATAAATTCCTGGAGGAGAAGACTATCAAATGGTTGCTAGTCCTGATGGCTATGTGCTACCTCCAGTATCAGAGTCAGTAAACCTATATACACCAGTTGGTGGGGAACATGGGTGGGAGGGTTCTATTGCACTCATGTCCTGCTTGTGGGTTTTCCATAGGCAGCTGGTCAGCCACTTTGTGTACTGGACTAGATGGACCCTTGGTCTGATCCAGTATGGAACGTCTTATGTCCTTATGCTCACATAAGATGAACACGTATGTTCTAACCTTAGTCCAGCATCAATGGGGGGTCACTAAAAATGCTGTTTGCAATGTGCAAATTGGTATAGATATGACTTTATTTCTGCCTGTACTGTTTCTACAGATGTGAAGATAACACGGAAATGAGTGTAGATAAGAAAGAAGGCTTTCTCCTCCTTTTATATCCGAATTGCACCTTCACCTGTACGGTACGGAAGGCCAATGGCAAAGCAAGCAATCCAAAGATGAGTCGGTAAAAGGAATCTCTCCCAATATGTAATTACAATAAGATTACAGGCATGATGCAGTGATTATAGTTGTTTTGCTAGCTGAAGAGAGAATTTAAATTTAAATTTAAATTTTAAAATGCATTACACTGGAGGGTTCTTGCTGTGAAGGATGAAGAGAGAGAGAGACGGGGGGGGGGAGACAACTTTCCTTACTCCTGAGAATGAGCCAGAAATGTTGTTCTTGCTAAAATAATTCAGGAAACCTATTAGGGTTCGATATTGCAGTGTGTACTTAGTGTGTAATGGCACTCCAGAGCACCGCCTGTAACCCACATTTAAGTCAGGGATTCATAAGCATCTGCTAGAAGGTAAGCAAAGGTTCAAGGGCTTTGATAAATTGGAGTCAGGATGACTAGATAGATGGCTTAACTCCAGCCATTTGTATGAAACTACACTTTCAACAGACATTAAATGCACATTATATTATAACTGTGCCAGTCCAGTGTGAAATTGCTCCCCAGATACACAACGCCTGGGTGTTAGAGCTTCTTTGGATTTTTTTTTTCAAAAGGAGCAATGTACATGATGTGTGTTTCCTCTCGCCATGCCTCCAGATGTTTCCTAAAGAGAAAAAGTGCAATCACCACATCTGAATGAGAACCACCCGAGATCTTGATGTCTGAGATGGGAAGTGGCACCTCTAGCCTGTGAATTAGCAGAGGGGGCACACGCTGCTGGGAATTTTTCCTGTGCAAGCCGCACTGAAAAGGATGGTGGCTGTGCAAGAGAACGTTGGACCAATACTGTACCAGTATTCACTGGTTGCCTATGTGTTTCAGAGCCCAATATAACATGGTGGTATTAACCTTTAATACCCTAAATGTTTAGGGGCCAGGTGATTTGAAGGACTACTGTACCTGTATGATCTTGCTCAGGCTTTAAAATTAGCTGGCAAGATCAATTTGAATGGTGGGCACCAGATACAAAGCCCTATTGTTGGTGGCCCCCTGAGAACATAAGAAGAGCCCTGCTGGATCAGACCAAGGGTCCATCTAGCCCAGCACTCTTCACATACAGTGGTCAGAAGCCCACAAGCAGGACATGGGCACAACACCACCCTCCCACCCATGTTCCCAGCAACTCCCGCCCTGCATCCTGGCATCCTCCTGGCAGGGCCACCCATACCACTGGGCAGAGTGAGGTGGTTGCCTTAGGCAGCACTTACTGGGGAGCATCAGCAAGGTGATGGAGGAGAGAGAAGAGTCCCTCACAACCACTCTGTGCCCTCTAACTTAGCCTGTTGAAGAAAGATTCAACCGCCAATCCAGTCTGCTTTTTGATCATGGAAGGGAGCACCATCTTGGTCTTCACCCAGACACAAAATGGCTGGTGCAGTGGCTTGCCATTACAGAGTGTGTCCATGCACTGAGCTCAGGCCCAGAGGACACAGAATCCTTCCAAGGGCTACTTCAATTGTTTTCAGTTATTGCATTGATTTTAATAGGTTTTAATGCTTTTATTAATGTCTTATAGAGATCTTTTAGCAATCGTTGTAATATTTCAATTGTATTTTAATGTCTATCACAATGCATTTTAACATGTTAATTTTCTTGTATACCACTCAGGGATATTTTTGAACTTGGTCAGCGGTCTCGAATTCTATTAAATAAATAAATAAATAATGAATAAATGGGCCAGATATTAATCCGAGCTGTAGAAGAATTTGGGGTGTGTGGTGATACCCACCTTTCTGTCCCTTAGGTATGTCTGAGTTTGTATGTCTAGCGAGTGTGGAATGTTTGACTGAGTGGGTGTGGCTAGTGATGCGGTGAGAGAGGGGGAGGGAGGAGTGTAAATCGGTTGGCTGAGGGGATTGTGAGTTTAGTGTGGTTGGTGTTGGTTTTAGTCTGGGTTTTTTAGTCTGGCTTGTGCTTCATGAGAGTGTTTGGTGTGTGAGGAGTGAAAAGAGATAGGACTTTAAGGGACTCGGGATTGTTGTTTTAAATATAAAAATAAGCAGGTTTGATCCAAATTGAAATTCAAAAGCTCTGTTAAATTTCAATAAACTTTACTTTGTGTTCTGTTACCACAAACCACGTGTCAGCTCGGATTTATTACCTGCTATATTACCCGCTATATTACATCTAACAATTCACCTGCAGTTCAGTACCTCAACAATAGAACCTATTTTCCAAACCCCTTTACCTTGTTCCCTCACATATAGGGGAAAGGTTGTGTTGTTTTTACCCTTTCCTCAGGCTTTTCAAGAGGTGGCGCTTGGCTTGAGGAGGGTGTGCTGTGCTAGGCAAGGCCTTCTGCGTGAGGTCAGTGCCGTTGCAGGGGGCTTTAAAAGCACGCTTCTCATGGTCTCTCAACCTGGCTCAGGAGAACTTTGCTGAGGGCCTGGAGGAAAAGAAAGATGGATGTGTGGTCCTGAGTAGGTCAACAGGAAGCCAAATGAAAGGTAAACATTCAGCATGGAGGGCCCTCTGCATAGGGATCTTCTGGGAGGATTAGCGAAGATATATATGCATTACCGCTGCACTTATACTGATTAAATATGAGAGCAAGTCACAAGGTTTGCTGGTAACAGATGTGTTTTCATACAACAGCAGTTTCGTTGATGCATGATGTGACACTTGTTCCTGCCACATGACGTTCTCTGCAGTATTTGGAATTCATGCTGTTTGAGGCACTAATTAATATGCTTTACCCCATCCCTGACACACACAGGTGTTTAAGGTGTACAGACCAGTCGCATCTACATCACGCCTGCAGCAATACCTTCTAGTTAGCCTAATAGGACTGACATTCAGTCACTGATTCCAAGAAGTGCTAAAAATGATGGCTTATTCTTTAGCAAGAAACATCTGTTGCTTGGTTTTTTTTTTGGGGGGGGGGATAAAGCAAGCAGCCGGCAGTTCTATCAAGGCCAGCCTGGAGGAGGAGCACCCAAAGTTATGATGCATAATATCCAAGGTTGGTCAAGGTATTTTGGTACCCGAGACAGAAAATCCCACAAGCGCCTCTCTCCGTAAGCAGTAAAAAACAGAAAACAAAGTAGCTACAACTTTGCTGCCTTGTCATCGCATTCCAAACCAACAAACTTTTAGGCACTGAAAGCAGGAACACTACATCAACAGGAGAGAAACAATTTTCAAAGTGCTTAAGTGGTTTATTCACACGAAATGTGTTTTGGAATACAATTACTTCTTCAGAAATATTTAGGAGTACATAAAAATACACACAGACAATTACTTAAAAAAAAAAACACCCTTTGAAGCATTAAAGTTGCAACCTGAAGTTATTTTGGAGTGGTTTAGATAGGACCACTCCAAGATTTCTAATGCATTCTGTATTCTGATGCATAGATTAGAGAAACGTGCACTCAAAAATGCATTATACTAGGGGAAACCACTTGTAAAAATGCATATATTTCAGACAAGTGCACACAAAAATGCATAGATTAGGAGAATAGTGCACAAAAACACCTACCAATTTTTGTGAGGACTTTTAAGGGAAACATGTGAAAACATGACCTTCATATTGGGAAAAAATGATAATAGAACAGAATCAAACTTGACAGATCCCCCCCCCCCCACATCTCCATGTGTCCTCAGTATCAAGGAATGCAAACTGTTGGGGTCAGGAGAAGAATGGGAAACTGGGGGAATGGAATGGAGTGGCTGGAATCTTGAACTGGGTGCACTGCACTCCATGCTGCAACGTTTTGTTGCGGTTCTATTTTCCTGGTTGTATATTTCTAAGCTGGGTTTTTTGTTGGTTACAAATCTTCAAAAAGTAAAAAATGAAACAAAATGATATATTATATCCGATGAGGTGATCTCTTTTATTCGGCTTTGTGAGTTGAACAAGTTGGACGTGTGGAAATAAACTGGGCTGTACAAGGAGATTTGCCAGATGTGAAGCTTTGGTTTTGGCAATGTGCAGTTTGTACAACACTGCAGAGCAGCCTTCCCAGGGTGTAGTCTGAAGGCACATGAATCAGCCTCCTTGCTGAAGCTAAGCAGGTCTAGGTCTGGTCAATGCTTGGAGAGGAGACCATCTGGCAACCACATCTAGCCACCTTGAGTTCCATGATGAAAGAAAGGTGGGATATTAATGTAATAATAATATAAACCTGGTACCCTCCATATTTCGGACTATGACTCCCAGCATTCCTGATTATTGGTCATGCTGCCTGAGGCTGATGGGAGCTGAAGTCCAAAACATCTGAGGGGCACCAGTTAAGGAAGGTTAGTGTATGGGACTATAGTCACTCCATCAAAGTCCAATCCATATGCAATACTACACAAGCAAGTTTGACACTCGGGTATCTTCTTCTTTTAAAGCTGCATACCATGATTAAATTTAATCTGCATCTGACTCCTGATCCTTGCTGGGGATTTAAAACTATAGGATATAAATGGTGCCTTAGAAAGAGCAGTAGAAACAGAGAGTAAAAAAAGAAGAATGCTCTCTAGTTGAATCTTTCTCTTTGCAGCTGAAAGTGTTAATCTGTGCCTTACATCTGTTTCCTTTTGCGGGTAGAGGAAGGGCTGAGCAAATAATGACTCAGATGCCAGAGCTTGGGTAAACTAGGGCCACTTTATTTAAGACTGGGTAATTCGCCCCTCCCTGGATCTGCAAATGGAAGTGTGGGAATCTAATTTGTCTCCAGGCAACTGGCCTGCATTATGGGTGAGCCACTCCACCAAGCCAGGAATTGGGTGAAACCCGACTCCTTTCTTACGCTACACATGTGTGCTTGAGGGAAACCAGCCTGTGTCACTTCTGCTTGGGCTGCTCAACACTGAGTAGGTGAGACACTGCCCCAGAGGCAGCCCATATCCTGGGTCGAGAGCCACTGAGCCCCCAGAGGACCAGGCCTCAGAACCTGCCAATCACCATAAAGGTGCCTAACGAGCGCTCACCAACCACAGCTGATATCCTAAGATTCCCACATGACTCCTGATCCTCTCTGGGGATTTAAAACAATAGGATATAAATGATGCCTTAGAAAGAGTCATAGAAACATAGAGTAAAAAAAGAAGAATGCTCTCTAGTTGAATCTTTCTCTCTGCAGCTGAAAGTGTTAATCTATGCCTTATGTCTGTTTCCTTTTCCCACCGCATCAAGTGAAACTACTTGATGCTTTGCTTGTTCCAAACCCAGTTGAAGAAGAAAATCATAGATGAAAGCAAAGGAATCCTTCTGGCGCCGCATCTGTGCTGCTGTTGTCCTCGCTTCGACGTGCATGTCCAAGAAACATCCCAAGCAGCTGACAAGCCTCAAGGCCGCTCCTGGGTGTGTGCGTGGAGGCCGGTAAAAGCAAAGAAGAAATGCGTTCAGTAGTGGCATCACTGGCCGGTGCATTTGACAGACTGCAATGCTCCCTCTCATCATGACATGGTTGTTTTCAGGAAGGACACCCTGGCCTTGACGTCAGCCCCACTGCATTCAACAAAGAAAAGTTAGGAGAATTTTTTTTTGAGATGAACCCAACTGAAGACTAGGTTTGAGAAGTCCAAAACGGTCCTGGTTAGGCCTCATCTAGAGTACTGTGTCCAGTTCTGGGCTCCACAATTCAAGAAGGATGCAGACAAGCTGGAGCGTGTTCAGAGGAGGGCCACCAGGATGATCAGGGGTCTGGAAACAAAGCCCTATGAAGAGAGACTGAAAGAACTGGGCATGTTTAGCCTGGAGAAGAGAAGATTGAGGGGAGACATGATAGCACTCTTCAAATACTTAAAAGGTTGTCACACAGAGGAGGGCCAGGATCTCTTCACGATCCTCCCAGAGTGCAGGACATGGAATGATGGGCTCAAGTTACAGGAAGCCAGATTCCAGCTGGACATCAGGAAAAACTTTTTAACTGTTAGAGCAGTACAAGAATGCAACCAGTTACCTAGGGAGGTTGTGGGCTCTCCTACACTAGAGGCATTCAAGATAGGGTGACCATATTTTGGAAACCAAAAAGGAGGACAAAATGACCACCCTCAGGAGGTGTGGCCACCCCAACATGCCCACCCCCAAGGCGGAGCCAACTCAACATGTCCGGCCCCCAAGGAGGTGTGGCCTCGGTCACTATCACCAGCAACAGAAGGAGCATTATTAATATTAGCATCAGCATCCTTTAACACCACCACCAGCAACAGAAGAAGCATTATTAATTCCATCATTATCAGCATCATCATTATCAATAAACTGTTGTTTTTATATTGTTATGTTTCTGATGGTTTTAAAATTTTCTATACTTTTTAATGTTTGCTGTTTTTAACTTTTGTAAACCGCCCAGAGAGCTTCGGCTATGGGGCGGTATATAAATGAAATAATATAAATAAATAAATATCATCAAATGTTTGGGCATTTCAAAAGTGGCTGAAGAAACTCTCAAGCTCTAGCCTCCCCCCTCTCCGCCTTTCCCTATCATGTATGAGCCCTTTTAACATGAATGTCCTATGTACATTTGCACTGATATACTGTATCCCAGGAGGCCATTTAGTTTGTGATTATGGGTGGGGTTGTTTGTTTTTGCTGGTGGTTGCTGCTGTTATGTTTTCCACAGGGGCACAGAGAATTCGCTCTATTCCTGTATATGGCATACAAGTATACAGTATTTTTACTTTTTAAAGGTTAAATTTATGTGTCAACAAACACTATCCCCCCTATGTCCCAGCCTCTCCCCCCTCCCCCCATGCCAGAAAATTAAATTAAGGAGGATGGTGGCCTTGGCCTACCTTTTCCCATGTTGGAGCCCAGTCAGCTGCCTCCTCCCTTCGCATCTCGTGTCCTGCTGCTGCATGGTTTGCGGCCGGCCGGTGTCCTTCTCCCTTCTGCTTCCAGTCCCTGTGCTGCTGCCGGCCCTGCCTCTTGTTCTGTCACCCACACCCGCCATGTCTTGGCAGCGGCTGGCCAGTGGCACAAGAGATGGCGGCACAAGAAGACGCAGTGGCGGCGCTTGTTCTGCCGGCTCACTTGCTGCTTGTTTCGCCGCCTCCACCTCGCTTGTTCTGCAGCCTCCGCCTTGCCACTTGTTCTGCCGCTTCTGCCCTTGCCGCTTCTGGAACAAAACCGCATGTTTCTGAAACGTGGAAACGCCTGGTTTAAGCCACACCCACCTCATCCATCTGGGCCTCTTATTACGTCGACTGGAGAGGCCCGGATGGACGAGGTGGGCGTGACTTAAGCTGGGCGTTTCTGCATTCTCCAGGCTTTCATCGGGGCCTCTCCTTGGTCGCCATGGTGATGACGACCAAGGAGAGGCCCCGATAGAAGCCGGGAGAACATGGAAATGCCCGGCTTAAGCCACGCCCACCTCGTCCATCTGGGCCTCTCCTATGACGTCGATTGGAGAGGCCCGGATGGACGAGGTGGGCGTGGCTTAAGCCGGGCATTTCCACATTTCAGAAACGCACAGTTTAAGGCCTTCCAGGCTTCCCTTGGGGCCTCTCCTTGGTCGATGTAGTGACGATGACCTAGGAGAGGCCCCGATGGAAGCCTGGAGGGCCTTTTTGGCGCATTTTTCCCAGACAAAAGGGGGAAAACGGGCATTTCCAGCTGGACCCAGATTTGCCCCCCCTTTTTTTGGGCATGTCCGGGCAGATCCGGACGTATGGTCACTGTAATTCAAGAGGCAGCTGGACAACCATCTGTCAGGTATGCTTTAAGGTGGATTCCTGCATTGAGCAGGGGGTTGGACTTGATGGCCTTATAGGCCCCTTCCAACTCTACTATTCTATGATTGTATGAACCAAACTTAAGTCTGGAAAAATGAGAAATGGGGAGAAACTGAAAGGGATAGATACATTCATGCCTAGTTGCAGCTTTGCCCCACACTGAGGCATGGATAGGGGACCTATGTGTCCACAAGGGGGAGTCCTCTATTGGAAAGGCTATTAGTAGGGATATCAGACAAATTTGTAGCTGATGAGTTCAGATTTCTATGAATCCGACCTATGGATTTTGCAATGGTCTGGATTTTTCCAAGTCATATGAGCTCTGCAGACTTGCAGGCTGGATTTTCACTTTAGGGGGAGGTCATACATTCATGTGCATTAGTGCTAATGCATATAACGCATCAACACAACAGCACAAATCCACATTAGTTAATGCACATTAGCAATAATTCTCATTCACTGAGAGAATGAAATATAGTGCACTTCTCCAATCCAAATACATGCGAAACAGCATATAGTAGGAGAAATAACCTTAAAATACATTATATTTGGGGAAAATTGCTTGTAATAAATGTATGAATATTAGGAAAAATGCATACAAATATGCATGGATCAGGTGAGATGTGCACAAAACTGCTTATGAATTTTCATGCAAACTTTTTTAAAAAATCCTCAATGTTTGATTTGAAATTAAGACAAGAGAAATTCTCAATGATCGAGATCAACTGAATTTTAAGATTGGAAAAGTAAGGAACTGAGATAAACTGAAATTAACAGATCCATCCATCCCTATGTATGAGTTATTGTAGGTTGAGTGGAAATTATTCAGAAGCATGTCAAGGTTGCATATTTTTTTTAATCCACTGAAGAGCAGCTGGAGAAGAAAAATTGCTTGTGTTTTATTAGTCAATTGATGCTGTTAGCAACTTGCATTTTAATCATTCTTTAATATTTTAAACCCAAGGAATGTGTGATGTATAGGTTTGGTGTTTCAAAGTCAGTTTATAAATCTAAAGCAAATTATGTATAACCTGGAAAGCAGAACTTATTTTCTCCTGGGCAGAGCCCCAAATAAGTGTTCTTTGCCCACATGAGAAAATAATGTGTATTCATCTTCATGATGAATGCAACATTCAGTGGGAAATCTGCCTTGTAAGATGGCAATTGACACACGTCTTCTGTTGACCGTCTGGTGATTTTTGAACCTTTATGGGAATCCCCTAATTCTCAACCACTGACCTTGTCAGATGACTTTGTACACCAGTTTCTAGGGAACATTTCCTACATGTGGGTTTTACACAGGTGGCTGTTTGGCCACTGTGTGAACAGAATGCTGGACTAGTTGGACCCTTGGTCTGATTCAGTGGGGCTCTTCTTAGAGGGAGGGTGCCGCCACATAGAAGGCCAAGTAGAGAAACGATAGCAAGACAAGCAACATAAAGGCCATTGAAAATAAGGACAAAGAACATGGAAAAGCAAAGCTTTTTGCAAGGAGTCACTGGACATTGCTGGAAAGGGGAGGTGTTTTCTGGCTGAAAATCTCAGGAAAAATAAAGGGTGGTTTAGTGTTCGCTACTCTAAATAATATTCATCCTAAAAAAAGAGAAAAGAAAAAAATGGTGAATTGTCCATTAACCTTCTAGAGTTTGTATGCATAACCAGTCGCAAAATTTTATTAGCAAACGAAGTCAGTTTATAGACTAATACCTTTTGTCATTGCATATAGCATTCTCATTCAGGAATCTTTAAAGCCTCACATTAATCATCAATGACAAAGCGGTAACCTTTTTGTAGCCTCCTTTAATTAAGGAAAATAAAGAGCTATGGAATGGTAAATTGCTTGAATTAATACTATTGACTGAGTGCTGGTCTGTCACCTCCCTTTGGTTGATAATTTTATACAGGGGAAAGTTTTGACATTTTGTTAGTGAGCTTGAATGTTTTCAAGTTTTCATGCCAGTTCGTCCATCTTCATATGACTTCCTTTTCTCCCCATCACAAATGACCTTCTGTAGTTTATTACCATCCTCACATGAGATCCATGCAGAACTAAAGCTTCAATCTTATGCACAATTACCTGGGAGGAAGCCCCATTGAACACTACCTCTGATTGAAGATGCCTAAACATGTGCTAATAGGAATGCAGGAGTTCCAATTGTCCAAGACGCATGGGTGTTGCAGGCCATAACTAAGACTGCTGGAGCTACAGATGGTACAATTTCATTACTACAGAAGCATTCTCACACTCCTACATTTCAGACCATCTGTGATTAGGAGCATGTATATTTTTGGCCAACTCACTGGTTCAAAGCATTAGGAACACAAGGAACTGACTTATACCGTATTTCTTCAATTCTAAGACACCATCGATTCTAAGACACACCCCATTTTTAGAGATGTTTATTTGGGAAAAAAGGGCATCTTAGAATCGAAGAAATACTTCCTTCACCGCCCAGCCAACCTCCTCCCCCCCCCCGCGCTTTCTTCTAATGGTTGTGTCCTTTTCTTTTTTCCCTCTGTGAGAGAAGAAACCGCCATTTGCGTGGGAAGAAGGGGGGGCGTTGAAACAAAGAGTAAACAATATTTTTGGGTGGGGAGCGAGAGGAGAAGACGCAATTAAGGAGCTAAAATGCTTAACTCTCCAGTCCCGCTCTTTACTTGTCTGTGCACCAGGGGACAACGACACGCGAGTAAGTCCCATGGAAATCGATGGGACTTACGAATAAATTGGACTAACAAAAAACCAGGCGCTTACCCAACCAGCTCCTCCTCGCTCGCATGGCTTGAGGCTGCTGCAGGAGCTTCCTCTTTTCCTCTTACCGTATTGCTTCAATTCTAAGATGCCATCGATTCTAAGACGCACTCCATTTTTAGAGCTGTTTATTTAGGGAAAAAAGTGCGTCTTAGAATCGAAGAAATACGGTACTGGGCCTGATCAGACAACATGCTAAACCATGGTTAGGCTGCTAACCCTTTTGCAGCAAATTGTTAGTGAGCATGTTTAAATCACTGTTATGCCGCCACCATGGTTAGGAATGGTTCACACGGCATGCTAAGTCATGGGTCACACAACATGCTCAAAATGCTTAACCACAGGGATTTAGCATGTTGTCTGAACAGAGTTACAGAGTCAGACCATGGGTCCTTCTAGCCCAATATTGGTGACACTGACCGGCAGCTGCTTTCCAGGGTTTGAGGCAGGTTTTTTCCAGCCCTACTTGGAGATGCTGAGGATTGAACCTAGGAAGTTCTGCATGCAAAGCATATGCTCTACCAACTGAGCCACAGCCCTTCCCCTGAACAGCTATTATTTCACACCAGGAGTGAGAAATATCTCACCTGATTCCTCCCTGAACCCACTAGGGGGGGGGCACATCCCTGCCACCACTGTGCCACCAAATTTCAGTGGTGTACTGGCCTGGCAGCAAATGTGTCCTTTCCCCCTTTAAAATGAAGGGATAAAAAAACCCCAGCAATTTTTTGTGGCTGTGCTGCTGTACCACCAGCTTTGGTGGCAAACTGCTACTTGTTTTCCTTACAATGGGGGGGGGGGAACCTGCCCTTTTTTTACTGCTGTGCTGCTACATTGCCATATTTAGCCATAATTCTGCATATTGAGAGCCTCAAACTCGGAGGTCTTCCTTGCGTTCAAAGTAGGCTTTACAACGCTGGACATATAAATTCACTTGGTTTGTCAGTGTCAATCAAATCCTACTCTAGCAGTTTGATCGTCATTCTCTCACTCCTTGTGGTGGAGTCATTCAGCATCCATTCATTTGCGAAAGAAGACATTGAGGGGTCGTTTCAAGTGAAGTGCCTGGCCATAGAGATATTGATCAGTGTTCACCAGCGAACAAGAATCCCAACAACGCTTCCTTAATTTGTGTGCATATCTTCTTTCTGCATCAGACATTGATTTAGATGTGTGCTCCGCTGGTTGTCAGTCCTCATTATCTTTCTTTGGAATTACCGCTCCCCCTCTCCTGTATGCAGTTTGGGATGCACAGTTACAATGTTTGTGGGTCTTGCTTTAGTATATGATTTATAAGACTGGCTCTTGAGTCCGTTGCAACAAACCCATAATTGTTCCTATTATAGATCCCGGCCACATTACAGTACTTGTCTGGGGTGAATCTGTAAAACAGCCATAAAAACCTAGAACGAGGTCTCGAAAATGCCTGGGAGAAAAGATGTCTTTGCCTGGTGCTGAAAAGATAATGTAGGTACCAAGTGAACCTCTTTGGGGGAATTTATTCTGTAAGTGGGGTGCCACCACTAGCAAGGCCCTCTCTTCTATAGTCACCTGTCTACCGTTCTTTGGCTGGAGAACTTGGAGGAAAGCCTTTGAAGATGACCTAAGGGTACAAGGAGGCACAAGTGGAAGGAGATGTTCCTTTAGATACTCTGGCCCTTTCTGGTTTAATCCTTTCTGTAGGGATGATGTCTCCCATAACAGTTAGCTCAGTAAACTGAAAGAGAATAAACCTGGAGGAGAAAAAGGGTATGTAGAGCTGATACATACATACACACACACACACACACACGCACACACTATAGAGTGGTAGCATAGTTTGCATAAGTATACTGTAGGAATGTAGATGTAAGTCTGAGGTCATAGGCCTGCTACAGAAGACGTCTTGCCAATCTACATTATAACAGAACTTTGGAGTTGCCTGAATCAGTCCTAGGTTGCATTTGCATTTTCAACGCTGTCCTGATCTGTACTATCTTAAACTCAGAATCGATCACATAAAACTGTGCATGCTCTACCTCTATTCACTTTTTTTTTTCTTACCTGCATACATCAAATTTCATATCTCTTCCCTTTTCTTGGAGGAATCTCATTATCCTTCAGCCTTACCTATATCAGGGTTGCCCAATAGGAACTGATTATCTCTGTAATGAAGTTCAGCAGGGGAGCCTGGTATAATCTATTCTTTGAAACACTATCTTACCCTAATGATTTCTATGTCCTTATTTACTGCAATCTCTCTTGTCTCAGTGGCTGCATCTTTGCATAATAATCCAAGTATTCTATAAGAGAGTGAGAGAGTGCAGATTGATTTTCTTTGCCCCTTTCTATTATACTTGTAATTATAGCTATTCATCACCACAGCCACACCCTAGATTGAATAAATAAAAACATGTTGTGAAATACCTAAGAGGGATCAAAACATAGAGAAATTGATTGCTTGTCTGTTGCCTCTTGCGGTGCTTGGAAACACATGGAAAAAAAATGTGGTCCCCAAGTTCCTCTCTGATGTTCTGGGGGAAGCTCTGATGAATTACTACCTGTTGGCACCTGGACCAACAACCCAAATATGGAGGAAGCTGAAGCCATCAGGACACCTGTAGAAGATCAGGGCTTAGCTGCTGAAATGGCCCCCACAAGAACGGGCTGTGTGGGTTGCCCCTGGGTCTCTTGTGAGAGGTTACTGATCTCATTGTGGTGCATAGGTTGATAAATAATGTGATGAGACAAGAATAGCTGGGTTTAAACAGGGCCACATTTATTAACGATCTGCAAAGGGGTAGGAATCCTAAAAGGCATCCAGTATGGCCTGAATACAGGCCCCTCTAGTTGGGCGAGCCATTTGCCTTCCCTCGGGCTTGCCCCCTTGTGGGGTAGGGAGACCTTCCTTTGTCACACCCTAACTCAGGCCGCAAGGCTCAGAGTGGGTGAGTTGGGTTGGCCCCAAAGGTAAGTCTTATCTCCCTACCTAGGCCTCGGGGCTCAAAGCTGGGAGCCTCAGATCTTACTAGTCACCCTGAACAGTGCCTGTGAATGCTCACCAATTCCCAAATCCCACTCTGGATGCCCGTACCTAGCGCCAAAATCAAATGTGACCAAATTGAATCAACGAATTAACCTATTTAGTACCCCAAAGCTGTCTTACAGTGTGGAGTAGGAGAAAAAACTCATGCACAATTCAGTACATGAGTAAAAAATTCCTACTTGGTTCCAAATGGCAACCAGCAACCCCACACTGCCTATAGGGAGATAGAGAGAGAGAGGGAGCCATGCAGCAAAGATGAGGCTAGGAGGGGTGAGTCTTCTTTTATAGACCCCACAACCCCCTCCTAGCCTGGTGGTTCCCTGTTGTGCCTAGCCAATGGCAGGCAGGCACGTCTCGTCATCTCCCACGCCCACAATAGCCTCCCCACCCCAGGCAATGCCAAGTATGGCAAAATGGCACCTCTTGCTTTCACAATTTGCCTAGCAGTATTTAGAGGTGGGAAGGAAGCTGCCCCCCCCCCACAAAAAGAAATAGCTGCAATCTCTCTCCTACTTCTGAAGAGCCTGGGCAGTGTGAGGACGAAGATTTGGCTGTATACAACCACCTTGCTTCTCAATCCGAGGCAGAGATATAGAAAACGGCAGAGTTGGGTGAGAATTTAAGTTCAGTTCATTTTTTTTAATAAGAATTTGCCAATATTTGCCAATGTCTCCATAGTTGGGATGGAAAGAATTTGAGCTTGAAGAGAGTTTGAACGTGGGATAAACTGAAATCTTCTCCCACATTCAATGGTCCATCTACCCCCAAGGTTGCCTAATGTAACTGGTAGTGGTTCTCCTCTTGGGTAGAACACTTTTCTGATGCTGCTATCTGATCATTTAACTGAGGATGCAGGAGATAGGAACCAAGCCCTTCCTCATGCAAGGCATGTGCTTTGCCACTCCTTCAAGGACCCTCCATACACTTCAGGGGGAAGCTTGTGCTTAGAGCACCTGTACCATCAAGACTGCTAGCCAAAATTATTACTTATGCTATCCCTATTAAAGTATCTCAACCATAAGAAGGGCAAGAGTATTCCCAATTCTCCACTTTGTGTGAAATAACCCCGCAAAGCCACTAGCGCTGCTCTTCATTATTATGACACTTTAAAGTCAAGCGCTGATTACAAACCTGCATTGCTGATAAATGACACAACGGGGAACCCTTTTTAGCACATTTCCCTAATTAGTGATGATGAAGTGTTATGCGATTTCAATGCCACGTTCCTGAGAAAATGACAACATCATCCAAGTGGGTGGTGGGGTGGTGGTGGAAAGGTGGTCCCAGCTCCCACAAATATTGCTTCCAACTCAGGTTCCAGTCTGAACTTTGACACCATTGGCAGTTAGATGTGAAAGATAGTTAGACGAAGAACAGAGTAATTGCAAAATATATTTAATGCAAAACATTTCAGCTTCCACCCTCATCAGTAGCTGTGATGTTGAATGGATACCAAGAGTTTGGAATGCTGGGAGATTTTCTCCATAGGAATTTTCTTCAGAGCCCCAGAACCAGTTACCTGTGGGATGCTGGCAAGTCAGACTGCAATAGTATCCTCTTGGTCCTGTTCTCCAGCAACTGGTGTACGTAGCACAATGTCTCTAATACTGGAGGTGATACATAGCCACCATGGCTAGTAGCCAATTTTCACCTTCTCCATGAATTTGACCAATCTCTCTTTAAAGTCGTCCAATTTGGTGGCCATATTGTGGTAGTGAATTTGATAGATTAAATATGTGCTGCATGAAGAGGTACTTTATTTTATTTGTCTTGAATCTCCCGCCAGTCAGATTCATAGGATGATGACTCTCTGGGTGTGCCCAGAGAGAAAAGTGGTAATTTACTTATTTACTTATTTATTTATGTATTTATTTATTACATTTTTATACTGCCCAATAGCTGCAGCTCTCTGGGCAGTTCACAAAAATTAAAACCATAATAAAACAACCAACAGGTTAAAAACACAAACACAAAATACAGTATAAAAAGCACAACCAGGATAAAACCACGCAGCAAAAGTGATATAAGATTAAAATACAGAGTTAGAACAGTAAAATTTAAATTTAAGTTAAAATTAAGTGTTAAAATACTGAGAGAATAAAAAGGTCTTCAGCTGGTGACAAAAACAGTACAGTGTAGGCACCAGGCAGACCTCTCTGGGGAGCTCATTCCACAGTGGGGGTTAATGGCTACCTTATAGTCTTTCTCATTCACACCCACATCCACACCCACCTGTTTTCTGGGGAACCTGAGCAGGAGTTTCTGGGGAACCTGTTACACCACTTGCTGTGGAACTTGGGTAGGTGAGTACTGTTGCACGCATGTCCTGCTTGAGTGGTTCTCCTGGGCAGCTTGTAGACCACTGTGCGAACAGAATGCTGGACTAGATGGACCTTTGGTGTGATCTAGCATGGTTCTTCAGATGTTCTTATGATATGTTCATTCACACTCAACACACCAATAAACACACCTCATCCATCCATCATCCATTCTCTTATGGATACACTCTCTCACACACCATCTATGCACACACCAACACCAGCACTTGCAATTTGAGGCTTTTCCTTGCTGTCTGGGGAGGAAGAGAAGCCCCTTCCTCTCCAGCCAGAAAAGAAGCAGAAGAGATTGGGAGAGGGCCACATTTGAATGATGGGGTCATATCTGAGGGGCATGTCTGGCCTATTGTCAGACGTTTCCCATCCATGGACTAGGAGAATCAAGGTCAAATTAGCACTCAGTGCATCTGAAGATTCATGATGATGGGAAACAATCAATAGGAAAATGAGACCTCATTTCCTTAAAAGAATTGTGTTTGTAAATACATATACATTTATCCTAATCAAAAGGTTGATAGATCTTTCTGGGGAACTGCCAGATCCTACTTCTGACGGTGTATTAGGGTTTGCATTTTTTATTTTTTTTAAGAGAGAGAATTAAATTGCTGCTGACCCCATGTTGAGAATGTCAGCTTTCTATTTTAAAATAGCTCTTCCTAAATATTGCACATTATCCATATTTTTGCTTGCTATTTTTTTTATTACTAAGTGCATTTGACTAACAAGATCTTTCTTTCTCAAGAGTTCATCAACTCCTGCTGTTTTTCCCCCTGCCTAGAGTTATTATCCTCTCTCTACAAATGACACGCAATAATTGGTTGCTGCAGAAGTCATAATGAGGTCAAAAAAAGAACGATGGTGATGACGACAGGTAAGGAATGTCGAGGAGAATGGAAGACGACCCTCCACCAAAGCAAACCATTTTCTTCTGCAAAGGCCAGTGCACAGGAACAGCTCATACAACTGACAGCATTAACTGGCACAACCGTTTCTGGAATGTTCCACTCAAGTAGCAAATGTTCAAATGCTCCCCCATGGATAAAATTCCCTGAATTCAGAAAACTAGTCACTGAGAAGGAAGGGTACAATCCACCAAGAAAAGAGGGTTTTTTTGGAGGGTGGGGGAGGAGCGTTAAAAGATGTAACAAACATGAAAGAACTGGGCATGTTTAGCCCGGAGAAGAGAAGATTGAGGGGATACATGACAGCACTCTTCAAATACTTAAAAGGTGGTCACACAGAGGAGGGCCAGGATCTCTTCTCGATCCTCCCAGAGTGCAGGACACGGAATAACGGGCTCAAGTTAAAGGAAGCCAGATTCTAGCTGGACATCAGGAAAAACTTCCTGACTGTTAGAGCAGTACGACAATGGAATCAGTTACCTAGGGAGGTTGTGGGCTCTCCCACACTAGAGGCCTTCAAGAGGCAGCTGGACAACCATCTGTCAGGGATGCTTTAGGGTGGATTCCTGCATTGAGCAGGGGGTTGGACTCGATGGTCTTGTAGGCCCCTTCCAACTCTGCTATTCTATGATTCTATGATTCCACACCCATCCACCCGGCAGCCTGAAAGTGGTAGAATCCAGGGAATGCACAACCACTGCTGATGTTAGATGCTAGCCCACGCTGGAATAAGGTTATGAGAGGCCAACAATTTTGCACCTGGATTTTATAGGGATGCATGAGCATCCTGAAGAGGGGCAATCCTTTGCAATATACTTCAAGGACAAATGGACCGATGTGTTGAGTATGCTTCAAGTGGGTGTGCAAACCCCCCACTTGCATGCTGCCCAATTGGCCCCCTCCCAATTCCCTTGTCCCGTCTTCTTTTCCCAATCACCATTCAATGGTTTCCCAGCTTTTGTGCAGTTTCCCCACATTCTAAAATGTTGAAAAGCTTGCTTACTGGCTGTGAGAGCTTCAGGCAATATCCCATCATTTTGGGTCCAACCCTCCTTGCCTTCGCTTCTGCCCACCACTGGAACGCAACTCCCGAAAGCTTCTCCAAAAGGGAATTTTGCTCTTGGGCTAAAAAAAAGGTTCTCCACCCCCTTTGTTAAGGGTTAGTTCTTAAAAGCCCTCAGTTTGGGGCTGATGGTTTCTGGAATGAAATATGCTCTCCAATTCCTAGGGCTCATCTACACCAAGCAAGATATTGCACTATGAAAGTGGTATATAAAAGGCAGGGTCCACACGACTGCTTTATAGCGGTATTGAAGTGCACTGACAGTTGTTGGGGCCCATTGACCCATCTACACCAAGCAGGATAGAACACTATGAAAGTGGTATGAAAGTGGTATATGGAATCTCTTCTTAATCACCCCAGAGTGCAGGATACGGTATAATGGGCTCAAGTTACAGGAAGCCAGATTCCGGCTGGACATCAGGAAAAACTTCCTGACTGTTAGAGTAGTATGACAATGGAACCATTTACCTAGGGAGGTTGTGGGCTCTCCCACACTAGATGCATTCAAGAGGCAGCTGGACAGCCATCTGTCAGTGATGCTTTAAGATAGATTCCTGCATTGAGCAGGGGGTTGGACTTGATGGCCTTCCAACTCTACTATTCTATGATTCTATGGCCCTTTTTTCACCTAAGGGTTATCCCAGGAAAATGGGGGGGGGATCATCCCTGCCTGCTCCCGGGATCCACTGTGTGTCATTTGGATGCACAGGGATGATCCCGGGATGATTCCAGGAAAAAAGGCAGGGGTAGAAACGGCCTATGTGCCAATGGGTCCCAACAGTTGTCAGTGCAGTTCATTACCACTATAAAGCAGTAGTGTGGCTCCTGCCTTTTATATACCACTTTCATACCACTTTCTTAGTGCAATATCCTGCTTGGTGTAGATGAGTCCCTGGTCTTCCATCTAGCATGTCCTTGCTATGTAGTTCCCTTCTGCACCTTTCATGCTCTGCCTCTTGGATCTTCATCGCCTTTGAGAAGACTCACTCCTTTGCCAGCTGCTGCCTCCACAACCTCCGTGCACCATATCACCACACAGCCTGATGCAGCCCGCTCACACCAAAGCTCAAGCACAGCTCTGCTTGAAGTGGGATGGGTCACTGTGGTCTAGCTGGGGCCCATTTTCATGGAAGCAACCTTCCATGCATATGTCTTTAGTTGGCTATCCTTATGAACAGGTGCAGTGCCCAGGATTCTCTACCTGAATCCGGCAGCTGGGGCTGCACACAGATAATCAGAGAACTGTCAGGCAATTGGCAATAGCACCGGCCAGCAATTTGGAAAGGAAAACGGAGGACTGGGTTTAATCTCCCGTGCCCACATTCCCATCTGCCCACCAAACAGTGGATCGGCATGGCTTAGTTGACAGGGCCACTAGAAGCTCACAGGCGCATGGAAGGATAAGGGCTCATGACTTTTTACAGTCAGAAAACAGCCACAGTCCTTGCTCAGACTCTGAGAAATCCTGTCACTGAATTCCAGCTCAACAGCCTCTTCTTACATCTGCCCACTGAAATGTGTCTCTTATCTGGCCTTCGGGTCAGAGAAGCATCCGTGTCAGACTATCTGAGCATGTTTCACATGCGAGGGCATCTGAAGCATTCTGGGCTGTGCCTTGCGATGCTCCAGAAACCGAGAGATGCAATCTGTGCCCGAGATGGGAGCTTCCACTAAATTTCCCTGTCTCAGGAAGGTAATCTCCCTGAATTGAGAAGCGCTGGCAAATGTCATGTCAATTTCGGGATGACTCTTCTTCTCTGCGGATTGTCTTCATGCTGTGGTGCAACTTTTGATTATGAAGAGCTGTCAGAAAGAAAGATGGGGGGCAGAGACGGTTGGATGGGGACAAAACAGGGAGGGTTTGATGGCCCAAATGCAGAGCAAGAAAACAGATTAAAAAATTCATGAACCAAATAATTGTTTAAAGTTCCCCTATGGTTCCACTTCCAGTGTAAATGGAGAAAAATGCCGTACGATGAATGCTAATAGAATGTTTTGGTTACAATAAACTACTGGGCAGACTGTAGTGGTAACGAGCAAAGAGGGAATAGAAGCTTGCATGCACAAAGCGGACCATTTGGGGACAACTTTAGATGGTTATCATGAAATATAGTAGACCTAGGCCATTTCTACACCTGCCTTTTTTCCAGGGATTGTCCCAGGATCATCCCTGTGCATGCACAGGGGATCCTAGGAGCAGGCAGGGATGATCCCTCTATTTTCCTGGGATAATCCTTAGGTGTAGGATCTTGTCTTGATCGGTGTGTGTGTGTGTGTGTGTGTGTGTGTGTGTGTGTGTGTGTGTGTGTTGTATTGTAATGTATTGTATTGCAAGGGATAGTTTGAGAGTCTTGTGTTTCCAAACATTTCCCAGATGCTGTGATGCAAACATTGGGATTGATTAGTCTTGCAAAACATCATGTAGTTGTTTGGGAGCATTTTGCCACTCAGTCGACACTGACTAGTAGCAGCTTTCCAGCGTTAGGGGGCAAGACCTTTTCCAGCCCTACCTAGAGATGCAGGGGATCAAATCTGGAATTAGGGATGCATGAGAAATTTGTAGTGCTGGGCCAAATCCTGCCCCCTATTTTTGGAAACTTTCTCTCTCCCTGAGAAAGAGGCATTGTTTTTTCTGCCTCTTTCACAGGGAGAGGGGAAATTTGAGAATGTTCTCCTTGGGGAAAGGGACAGGGCTTCCACATACCTTTTTAAAGTGTAGCCCTGTTGCTAAGGGGCCTTCTTCCTACTTTTTAGGTTTTTAAAACACACACACACACACACACACACACACACACACACACACACACACACATTATCCTGGCATTTAGAGGAGCCCAGTAGTTCTTAGTGAATGCCTATTGGAAGCCATGTGACCTTGCCCTTGCAAATAAGCATTCAGGAAGAACTCCTGGGCTCCTGAAAATGTGTTTAAAAAAGGGGGGGGGGGAGAAGACCCCTCAACAATTAGCTACATGTAGAAAGGTATGTGGAAACCCTGTCCTACTCCCCAAGGAGAAAATTCTATGAATTCTCACCTCTCCCAGTGTCTTTCTGCTGAATTTTCATTTTCCCCAACTCCCCCACAAAATGTCAAAAATAGAATGATTGAAATGTTCAGCACAACACTAGAAATTTGTTTTAGTTCACTTTAGGATTTAGTTCACTTTAGGATTTACCCAGTTCACACTTTCTGGACTGAACATGGACTCGGATGAGATATGCAGTTTATGTCTGTACATATCCAAGCTTACAATGTGATTTGCGGAAACTCCACCCCACAAAAAAATGTTCGATAGCATGTGTACATTTGAAAAAATGTGCATGAAAAAATGCATGCATTTGAAAAATGCACACAAACGCACTGCAGTCAATCAGAGAAGAGTGTGAACATTTCAAAGATGCATACATTTGGAAAACCACACATGAAAATACAAACAGATTTTCATGCAAAAAGCGGAGTGGGGGGAAAGCTCACAATCTGATATGAACTCAGGTCAGAACGTGCTTTGAGATGGAATTTGGAGAACTTTAATGGGTTTTAATTTTGCTGATTCACACTTCCCTGCATCCATGTCCCCACCTTCGATGAGGATGTAGACCAAAGTGCCAGTTGGGTTCTCCATCAACAGCAAGGTCACCTGCTCCATATGTCTGCTTTCATTGTCAATAACATGCTCGCATTTCAGAGGAACATTAGGGTAAATTAACCTAATTAGGTATGACAGCTAATTTTGAGTGTGAAGGAAGTGTTGAGGGACTCAAGTTTTTTTTTTTTTTAATGCCGTTCATCCTACTGTTAAAGTGCAGATGAAAAGCTCAGCATGTCAACTGAACTTGCCTTGGTAAATGGCATGTGACAAGTTAGGAAAGGCTATTGAGGGATAGAGCTGAGCAGCGAGGGTGACATTAATGGCTACAGCCACATGGAATTGCACATCATGAAAAGGTGTGCCAGGTCTTTGGAGGGATCTGGAAGGCTTTCCTCACGGCAGTTGTGTATACTATTCTGGTTCTCCGATTTCAAAAAAAAGTTAACATAAAGCAGAAGTAGGCAGAATTTTGGTCCATGGAATTTATGTTGATGTTTTTATTAGATCTGTGTATTTTATTTTATTATACTGTGATTGGTTGTCAGTACAATGGATTGGTCAGGCCTGATTCAGGGATGGATAAATCTATTTCAATTTCGATTTCTCTCAGTTTCTCTTTTTCCAATCTTAAATTTGGGTCATTGTGAAGATGGAGTTTTCCCAGTCTTAAGGTCAATTTATCCCAAATTTTGAGGATTTTAAATAAAAAATCTGCATAAAAATGCAGATGCATTTGTGTGTGTGCACATTTCCTAATATGTGCATCTTTGTGTTCATTTTTGCCTAATAGACACATCATTTTGCAAGCGATTTTTCAAATATAATGCAGCATTTTGGAATGTTATTTCCTAAATACATGCGTTTTTGTACATTTTTTTTTAAAAAAACTGGAGAACTCCAGCAAAATTCAGAGAACTACGAACTTCGAAGAATAACCAAGTTTCAGCTCATGTAGTGGTTTGAAAGTGTGAAATTTGGTTACTTTGCTGACCTTCAGGCTCTTGTGATGAATAAATCCACCCTCCCATTCTAGATTCGGATATAGCCAGCCACAAACCAGGCCATTTTGTGACATGAGGCAGAACAGCACATGAGAGCCATCGTGATTGAGTGGTTGGAGTGTTGGACTGGGACTTGGGAGTATTGGACCAGCCCCTCTTGGTTGTGAAGCTCACTGGGTGACTTTGGGCCAGTTACTGACTCTCAGCCTAACCCACCTCACAAGGTTGTTATGATGATAAAATGGAGAAGAGGAAGACCATGGCCACAGCTAGACCTAAGGTTTATCCTGGGATCATCCAGGGTTCACCCCTGCCTGAGCACTGGATCCCCTGTGTGTCACCTAGATGAACAGGTTTGACCCCTGGACGATCCAGGGATAAACCTTAGGTCTAGCTATGGCCCATGTAAGCTGGCTTCAGTTCCTTGCAAGATGAAAAAAGGCAGGATAAAAACATAAGAATAAATAAGAATAAATATCAAGGTACAAAGTACTACTCAAGGCTGGCCAAGTTATTTTAGAACCTGAAGAAGAGAATCCCACAAGAGCCTGTCCTGGTGCCTGGCAGCAAAGATACAAATATAATGAATAAAATAACAAAGAATTTGCAACCTTTTCATGACATCCCAAATCATCTGCCTAAGGTGGTTACATCCTCTGTTTAATGGTAGGGCCGGCTCTGCTTGGTCATCTCATCTTCCAGCTTTGGAAAAGTTTTAAGAAACACTTTTCTCTTTTTAAAAGATGTTTTCTTCTATGGGTATATTATATCCCACTCATCTTTCTTACATTAATGAGATGGAATGTTTCCCCCTTCCCTTTAGAAATGGAAGAGTTTTCTTTTCTTTAGAGGTTTCACTTACCATTTTGTTAAAATATAGGAGGTAGAATCTCCATCCGCTATCGTTGTATTATATCTGATCTGGAAGGATAATCCGGCTGCCTCCATCACGCCAAGTTCTACGCTATACTAATCACACTGTACAGGAATCTGAAATCTAACCTTATCTTAAACAGCTCCAGTGATGGCCCTATAATTACTTCAACTAGGCAGCCTAATCCTATGCCTTATCTCCCTTTTGTGAAAAATAAAATATTGTACGATTGGCCAAGCAGCAGGCTATCAAATGTTTGCTTCCTTTGTTTCTCCGGAAGCCATTATTTTGTGGGAATCAGAAGATGGACATTGATTGTGTTACTTTTGTAAATCATGATATACAGTGAAGAATGGTTCACATCTTTAAATGCTGGCAGGATTTTAGCTCGTTTTTCTTAAATATGTTCTTCCTGTCTGTAGGTTATATAAGAACATACAAAGAGTCATGCTGGATGAGACCAGAGATCTATCCAAGTCCAGCATTCTGTTTCTACAGTGGCCAACCAGATGCTGATAGGAAACCTAACAAGCAGGCCACAAGTACAATAGCACCTTCCCAGTGGTGTTTCCCCAAGCTTTCACAGGCCTTAGCTAGACCTAAGGTTTATCCCAGGATCATCCCTGCCTGCTCCTGGGATATCCTGTGTGTCATTTACATTAACAGGGATGACCCCGGGACAATCTCGGGATAAACCTTAGGTCTAGCTAAGGCCACAGTGTGTTCTTGTAAGCTTAATTTGCAAACATGAGAAAACCTGGGCCTAAACCCATTTGGAAGCAATGCTTTCATTCTTAAATGTGTTTCTGGCAGGGCCGGCTCTACCATAAGGCAGAACGAAGTGACCACTTTAGGCAGCTGATTGTGGGTGGCATGCAAGAACAGAACAATGTTAGTGGATTCTTCTTGGATTCTTCTTGTACTTTTATGGACGAGGTTTGGAGAAAGGTACATTTTGGGATTTTCTACCTCAGATGCAAAATTTACTTGGATGGCCTTGGATGCAACATACCTTGACTTGGGGCTGGGCTGCAGGAAGCACCATTTGCTTCTCCACCTCAGGTGGGAAAGAGGGAAAATGGCTGCAAATGCTTGAGAGGAGGAATTGGGGAGGAGCTATGCTTAGGGAGGAGGAATTCAACTAGTTCAAAATATGGCAGCCAGGTTGGTCACTGGTATACCAAGAGGTGACCACATTACACCAGTCTTAAAATCCCTTCACTGGCTGCCAATTAGTTTCCGGGCAAAGTATAAAGTGTTGGTTATCACCTTTAAAGCCCTACATGGTTTGGGTCCAGGTTACCTGCGGGATCGCCTTCTCCCATACAATCCACCCTGCACAATCAGGTCCTCTGGGAAGAATTTACTCTAGCCAATAAAAACAAGGATGACAACTATTACCCAGAGGACCTTTTCGTCTGCTGCTCCCAGTTTGTGGAATGGCTTACCGGCAGAGATTCATCAACTTAACAGTCTTCCAGAATTTAAGAAAGCCATAAAGACTGATCTCTTCCGGCAGGCCTACCCAGTTAAATTGTAAGATGCCTTTTTTAATGGTGTGCTGCTTTTAATGATGCACTGGTTTTAAACATTTGAATTAGTTGTATTTTATGGTGTTTTTATTTGTGTTGTACCCCGCCTTGATCCAGAGGGAGAGGCGGGTAACAAATTATTATTATTATTATTATTATTATTATTATTATTATTATTATTATTATTATTATTATTATTCAGTACTCCAATTGAAAATGGGTTGTACGGATGACCCTTGGCAATCCCTTACTCAGATTAAAATCTAGGGGGCTTAATGTCCATTTCTAGTGTATGTTGAACAGAAATGGGCAGATGCCACCAAAATCCTATCAGAAATCATTTGGCAAGACTTTTTTGTTTTGCACCTAGCGAGATCACAACTCCTGTCTCTCTCCAAGACTCTGAGTCAGGATTCTTCATTTCCATTTGCGTAGAAAACCCGAGTCGATGAAAAGTCTCATATCTTCTTTCTTTTGTTGCTTGGGAAGGACTTGGCAGCTCTGCCCTGCTCAGTTCTGTTTTCTGAACACCTGAGCATTTCGATTCCTTGAATTGCTGCCACTAGTTGTTAGAATTTTTTTTTTAGATTTCCAATTTAATAAGGAAAAAAAATCAAAATATTTACACACTAGCTGGGGATGCATCTTAAACAGCAATTTGAAATTATGCATTCCTCTATGAAGTGGAATAATTTAGGGGGAAAATATGTTTTCATTCGTATTTACAGTGATTTAAGTACATTTTGAAAATGTTAATGTTAGATGTTGTCTCCCCGGTTAACACTTGTATGAGGACATGTTATGGATATTAATGTGAATTGCTAGGTAACGAGGATTGAATGTAAGTGACTTCTCATTGGCATCTTTTTGCCAAACAACAAAATGACTGGAAGACCCAGGGAAAAAATGTGAATGAAACATACAGCCAGATTGGTTGAAGTCATCACGTCATGAGAAAATCTGAAACAACTGGGCATGTTTAGCCTGGAGAGGAGAAGATTGAGGGGAGGCATGATAGCACTCTTCAAATATTTAAAAGATTGTCCCACAGAGGAGGGCCAGGATCTCTTCTCGATCATCCCAGAGTGCAGAACACGGAATAAAGGGCTCAAGTTACAGGAAGTCAGATTCCGGCTGGACATCAGGAAAAACCTCCTTTTAGAGCAGTACGACAATGGAATCAGTTACCTAGGGAGGTTGTGGGCTCTCCCACAGCAGAGGCATTCAAGAGGCAGCTGGACAACCATCTGTCAGGGATGCTTTAAGGTGGATTCCTGCATTGAGCAGGGGGTTGGACTCGATGGCCTTGTAGGCCCCTTCCAACTCTACTATTCTATGATTCTGTGATTCTAAGCAGGACCACTCCACCATCCCTGCTGAAAGGCCTCCCCTGTGAAGGCTCCTCTTCCTTCAGCTGTCGTCACCAGCAGCCATCTCAGCAGCCTGTATAGGGGCAGATGAGAAGGTGAAGCAGGGCCATTCTGCCAGCCCTGCCGAAAGAATTAATTTCTCCCCCTCTTCCCTCCAAATGGGCTATTTTGCTTCATTGATTATATGTAAGCCACTGAGAAGCAGCACAAAAATGCTTCAAATAAATAAAATGCATTACTGTTCATGCGACATATATCACATTGATAGCTTGCCAGCAGGGAATAGTGGCCTACAAAAGGGATTTGCAACCAAATGTTGCAGTGTGGAGTTCTCTTCTTTGGGGTTCCAGCCTTCCAACTAGACAGACATGCCTTCTTTCTGGACACCCCATTCCATTTCCCCTCCCCTTTCCATTCCCTTCACAACGGGCACTAAGTGTTCCCTGCCCACTGAGTCTTTTCGCTTCCCAGTTAGCTGGTTTGGGTCCATACCCCTAAGGGATCCCCCTAATTCTTTTGTACTTCTCCAAATTTCAGACTCTGCAGAGGAGGAGGAGAATTGGTAGCTCCTTGACTAATCTTCTGCTTTGTATTTGATCCCAATATGCCAAAGTTGGGCAGAAAATCTCTGCACATTTTAGACTTCAGTTCCCAGCATCCCCGACCATTGGCCATGCTGGCAGAGGCTTCTGAATGTCCAAAACAGCTGGAGCCCTACCTTCTGTCCACCTATGCTATGATTTATTAGCAAACTCAATGCTCTGACTGTAGATTCTTAAGCAGCCAAAATAGCACCATCCCACACAAGGGAGAGATATCAGCAGGCAATTAACACCCACATTTTTTTTTTATGTAAATAGCAGCCCAGGGAAAAGCCTGAGGAGGGACAGAACCATTGCTGGGCTGGGGAGGGGAAATTTCACTCCTTCTGTCCCTGTTTCAATACTGCCTCCTCCCCAATTACTTCTTTAACGCTGATATTTGCATCTCAGTTCCTCGTGTGGCGCAGAGTGGTAAAGCAGCAGTTTCTGCAGCTGAAACTCTCCCCACGGCCTGTGTTCGATCCCAGCAGAAGCTGGTTTCAGGCAGCCGGCTCGGGTCAACTCAGCCTTCCATCCTCCCGAGGTCGGTAAAATGAGTACCCAGTTAGCTGGGGGAAAGGTAATCACGGCCGGGGAAGGCAACGGCAAACCACCCCGCTATAAGGCCTGCCAAGAAAACATCAGCGAAAGCTGGCGTCCCTCCAAGAGTCAGTAATGACTCAGTGCTTGCACGAGAGGTTCCTTTCCTTTTCCTCCCCTGATATACAGAGATTAGGGGGTTGGCTCTAGATCTGGAGTAGACCCACTGAAATCAATTGAATTTAAATTAGTCATGACTATCTTAAGTCTCACACTGTTTTCAATGGGTCTATAAGTATGACTAAGTCAGGATCTAACCTCAGCTTTGTAGAGGCAATTGTTTTGTTGTCACCATGTCAGGGAGAGAAATAATTAAACTCTCCATGATCAACCTGAAGGTTCCCAGGGCTAACCAGACTTCCCACTGGCTATTATTAACATAACACAAAAAAGTGCAGGTTAATTGCACTCATGCAATTAATGTCTCCTCTTGTTTTCTCCTCAGTTGCATCCCTCTGATTAAACTCTACAGTAGCCAGATCATATGCGGAGAACCTAAGAGGCCGATATATGTATTGATGCAATATTCATGTGGAGTTCTTGAGAATGTAATCTTGGAGAATGTTTTATTTCCAAGAGTTTTATAGGCTATTTTGTTTCTTTATGACATGCAAAGGGATGACCGTTTGGCAAGTTGCTTTTTGTGAGCAAAACAGCGATAAACGCCTTTGGGGACAAAGTTTCAGCAGCTGCCTTTAATTCTCATCCATAATTGTATTAGCTTCAATGATGGGAATTTAGACATAA
The DNA here is from genome assembly GCF_023053635.1 of Elgaria multicarinata webbii. Lineage (NCBI taxonomy): Eukaryota > Metazoa > Chordata > Lepidosauria > Squamata > Anguidae > Elgaria > Elgaria multicarinata. The sequence goes on from NC_086184.1 coordinate 13,213,833, forward strand.
TTTGGGAACAAACCAGGAAGGCAGATGTCTAAATTCCATCATTTGCATCCCAGAACTGAATGTGTTTGCAAGTGAGACATCTTGAAATTTTGGCCCGTGCGATCTCTCGGATAAGTTAAAATGACAGCAAATCCAAAATCCTGTATTTCTCTTTTTCCACAGCTGAGAGGGCACACTGACGATGCATTAAACTTGACAGGTAATTTATCTGTTATGTCAATCATAATCATTTCTGGACTTTTAATTATGCACGGACAATGCAGCAGCAGAAAAATAAAAACAATTTCTTCATTTTAATTAGTTGTAGTGGCAACATTGCATTTATATGGATAGCAAAGAACTGCCAGTAGCTGGCACCCAATTTCCCAACTCCTATGGAGGTGAGGTCAGGGCAGGAGAAACACACAAAAAGGGAAAAGTGGAGATGGTCTGTAACTAGGAAGAGAAGATCTGAGAACAGCAAGGAAGTCTGATCTGAATGTTCTTTATAGAGATAAGGGAATGTCACCTGACCTGTCACTTCAAAGAGGGTTCCATATTCCATCACCTCCAAGGACATGTCTCCTTCCTAAAGGACTGTTGACTGATTCTGCAGCTGGCTCCTATGGCATAGAGACAGTGAGGACTGCATTGGAGAGGTGCCCTCTGAATCTGAGAAGTTTGGTAAAGCCATGTCCTCTGGCATGGAAAGTCCTGAAGTAGCAGATGGTGAGTTACTGGATGAAACCTCCTCCCGCTCCGAGTCTTCCTCTAAGTGAGAGGAAGGCTTGAAGCCAAAGAACATGTCAGGTAGAAACCAGGGTAGCATGTGCCCACTGTAGAGGCCAAGTAAGAATGACCCAGCAGGAAGTGAAGTGCTTGGCTTTTCCATTCTGATGAAACAGAAAAACATACCTACTCCGATTCCATTTCTCTCCCCCTTCCCCACTCCTGCTATTGTTTGAAACCAGTCCCTCTGTCCCAGTCATTGCACACTCCGTGATTGTGGTTCTGTTTCTGAATCCACAGTCTCTGTAGAGAGTCTGGACCCTACCATTGAAACACTGCCCTTGAAACCTGATTTATTCCTGTTATGCTTAGTCTCCTCCAATGACCACCTCACCACTTCCCTAGTGTCCTCCCCACACTTTATTTGGTGAACCATAGCACTTCACCTCTGCCTTCTCTTGTTCGGTCACCATTATGAGGAGGAGTCTGCCAGTCTAGTGTTACGGGCTGGCATACTATCCATGCTGGATCAGACCGAGGGCCATATAGTCCAGCACTCTGTTCACATACTGGCTGCTCATGGAAATCCCACAAGCAAGACATGAGTGCAGCAGAACCCTCCCACCCATGTCTCCCAGCAACTGGAGTATATAGGCTTACTGCCTCTGGTACTGGAGCTGCACATAACCATAAGGACTAGTAGCCATTGATAGCCTTCTCTTTATCCAACCCCCTTTTAAAGCCCTCCAAATTGGTAGCTATTACCACATCCTGTGGTAGCAAATTCCATAGTTTAAATACGTTCTGTGTGAAGTCCTTCCTTTCATCCGTCCTGAGCTTCATGGGATGACCTCAGGTTCTAGTATTATGGGAGAGGGAGAAAAATGTCTCCCTATCCACATCCTCGGCACCACGTGTGATTTTGTACGTCTTTGTCAATGAGCTAATTTCCCCACTAGCCCAGTGCACAGTCTACCATATGGATCCTAGTAGTTTGGTGTCCTTCTCTCGCATGTATATAATTGCAAGTTCACGTACATGCGTGTACGTTTTCTCATATTTGTATACATGAATGGGGAGCAGTTCTGGTCTGAGTTCAGGCTTAAGCTCAGAATCTTCCTACTTATCAAGTTCAACAGCCTGGACATCAACTATGCTACTTTCGTCTTCTTTCCAATAGAACTGGCAGTTAAAAACTCCTTAAGATAAACACTTTTTAATGGGTTCTGCTTTGTTTTCAAGTCTGTAATTCAATCTTGGGGGAATTTGTGCTATATAGAGATGAGGAAACACCCACAGCATGATTTGTAATAAATGTAGGAAAACTGATTTAACTACTTGGATGCATCCTTTGGGTTCAGTCTGTTAAACTTTGGGTTTTGTTCAATTCTTTTTGGGCAAGAGAAACTATGCATAAATGCAATAAGTAAATAGGGCTGCAATCCTATGCAGTTTTACCTCAGAGTAAGCCCCATGGAACATGTCTAGGATTGTGCCGTTAAGTTATATTTTCATTCTAGTATATGCAACTTGGCCAATGAGCCAAGCACTCAGGATGTTACAGACAAGGAAATGACAAGCTGAAATAGCCCTGTCTTGTTCCCTATCATCCAGGCAATCTTCTGTAAATTAGTTACTGTGCCCACAGAGAAAATCGCTGCTGTTTTCAGACAGCAGGAGATGTACGCCAAACTCTCTGCTTTTCTGCAATTACTCCTCCAAAGTGCAATGCCTTCTATTTTTCCAGGCTGTGCTTGGTTATCTGTGATGATACCGAAGAGTGGGAAGTCTTGTCTTACCATGAACTGGGATCTCTTGGAAGAGGACAAGGGGCAGCTGTGAGGAACCCTGAACGGGAGCCTTCCAAACCACAATGTTTTCTCATAGGCCCTACTTGTGTCAATTGGATTAGTCCAGGCATGCAGAATCCCTGGCCCACAGACCTAATCTGGCCTGTGGAGGCTCTGCATCTGGCCCAACACAACGTGCACAAAATTGTAGGCTAGCTTTCGAGACCTCGAGATCTCTTCATTAGAGATGAGGAACAACAGAGCAGTGTCTTATGTTTGCTGCATTTCAGGCTCCAGGCTTTCTGCTCAGTCCAGTAATCTCATGACCCCGAGGATCTATCAGTTATCAGTTTGGGTGCACCACCTTGTCCAAGCCCTTCATATGCATCTCAGGTAAATGGGGCACCTTGTAAATGCTGGACCTCTTGAGTCTGCATCAGAACACAGAGAGGGATTTCGAACAGTGCACCAATCTCTAACACAACTGTACTCAACCTGACACCTTCCAGATGTGTTGGACTACAACTACAATGAGCCCAGGCCAGCATGGGTATTGGCCATTCTGGCTGGGGATGATGGCCATTGTGGTCAAACACACCTCGAGGGCACAGTGATAGGGAAGGGAGCTCTAATAGATATGCTAATCATGATCTAGGTCATAGCTCATTAGTAGAGCACATGTGGTATGCAAAAGGGCCAGTGTGGTGTAGTGTTTAGAGTACATAGGGACATAAGAAGAGCTGTGTTGGATCAGAGCAAGGGTCCATCTAGTCCAGCATTCTGTTCACACAGTGGCCAACAGCTGCCTACAGGAAACCCACAACAGGCCATGAATGCAACAGACTGGGACTTGGGAGGTCCAAGTTTGAATTCCTACTTGGCCATGAAGCACAGTGAATGACTTTGGGCGAGACACTTTGGGCCAGCTGGTGACTCTCAGCCTAACCTCCCTCACAGGATTCTTGTGAGGGTAAAAATGGAAGCCACCTTCGTTTCCTTGCAGAGGGAAAAAGATGGGATATACTGTAAATGTCGTCATCATCATCATCATCATCATCATCATCATCATCATCATCATCCCCAGCCTCAGTCCCTGGCATCTGGTAGGATGGGCTCACCTGGAGCATTTTATTTATTTATTTATTTTATTTATTACACTTATATAGCGCTCCCATAGCCAGGGCTCTCTGGGCGGTTTACAGAAATTCTAAAATTGAGATAAAAAGAAGTATACAAAATTTAAAATTCTAAAACACGGAACATACACACACAAAGCATTAAAAACCGTTAAAAAAATGTTGTGTAAATGTTGTGTAAATGGAGTCTTAACAGCCACCACTCCTGCAACATTTATTGTAGGGAAACCCCTCAGCCACCATTTCTACTTGCTATGGGGCAGCCGGACCCGTGCGTTCGGTGTGCAGTCACTCAGTGAGCAGATCTGGGAGGCAAGTGGATCAGTGAGCAGGGTCTGGGGAGCGGTGAGGCAGGGGGAGTCCACCAGATTCCTGGACCCAGTCAGGTGCTTGTGACATCTCTGTCTGCAGGTAGGGCTGGGAAAAAGCTCCTGTCTGAAACCCTGTAATCAACAATACTGAGCCACATGGACCATGGACTCTATAAGGTAGCTCCCTGTGTTCCTATAATCTCAATTCTATGGCTGCCAGTACATATATAGAAAATATGGCACCATCCATGCACAAGAGAGAAAGAGAGCGATCAGCAGTCTCAGGGAAACTCTAAGGGTTTCAGAACCACAAAAAAAGGTGGCAGAAACCCTACAGCCTAGTGAAGGTGGAACATACTCACCAGGCATGGAATTGTGACTGAAGGCTTTGTGCTGTAGTAAGTGTACCTCAATTGAATCTAGGATTAGTTACACGGTATTGTGCTACATGGCCCATAGCTTAATCTGCCTTACCAAGGCTGTTTTTATATTGTATAAATGCTTATCCTTGAGTCTGTGATTTATCTGCATAAAATCATTCTCCTTTTCCTCAGATCCCTTTCTGGATCATCTATTGTCTCTGCTGTAAAACAAAATCCTCCCAAGGCTGTAACTCCTGAATGTCAGAGACGGCGATAAAATGACATTATTGATCAATAAAATCAAAACACGGTTCACTAACTCCTTCATCCAGCACTCATCGCATAGAAGAAACCAATCCACTCCACTTGAAAGAAAAAACAATTTCATGTGCTAGAATTTCCAGAGAGGAATTCTCTGTTTGGGAACATGGCCTGCATTCCCCCCTTTCTTTCTATCTTCCTTTTTATGACATCAGCTTTTGACATCACAGGGCACTAGGCATATCTTTTACCAGCATACTGATGTGGTACAGTCCAGAAAGGGTTGTACCATGTAATATGTCTGCCGACGTAGTCTGGCTTTAAGTATTTTTCCAGATGGCCCCAGCTCTCAACCTTGCATTTTATCAACTCACTTGAGGGAATTTGTATCAGAATTTGTGATGAAGAAGGACACCCACCCATTTTTATTAGATTTGTCTGCTCCAGGTTTAGGTGGGGGGAATATACTTTGGGAACCAACTCTACCTTAAGTCTAAAAGGAAGATTAGAATTGAGCAGGGGTGGAATGGCTTCTTTAACAGCTGTATAGCAGGCAGGTACAACCTGATCCCATTGGAGCTAGAAGTTCAATAGCTATACCTGTTGAACTTGGCTGGTGCAGATGGGTGAGAATTGTATTCCATTCGCTTTGGCGAAGAATTTAGCAAATGTCTTCATAAACAGGGTGGAGAAAATGTAACTGATAGATCCATCCAGCCCGAAGAAAAAACAGAACAGGTAGCCTGTTGTGGTTTTTGTGGGGATGGCAGTTGACCTTTCACTGCTGTGTACTGACTAGGGTGACCAACTGTCAGGATTTCCCCGGATTTGTCCTGGTTTTTGTTCTTTCCATGGTGTCAGGGGGGATTTTCTATAATTTTCAATAATGTCCTGGAATGACACACCTTCCCCTTTAAGGCTGCCATTAGCATGGCAGGAGGGAATTACATGCTTTCTTGAGGCACATCATTCCCCACCCCGAGCTCCAATTGAGGTCTTAAAAGGGAAAGTGGGTCATTTGTGGACATTATAGAAAAGGCCCCAACTGGAGTGGATGGTGGTGGTGCAGAATGAAATCCTTTCCCCTCCTCCACTCCAATCGGGTTCTTTAAGGTGGCGGGGGAATAGCGCACTTTCTGCAGGACTCAGAAAGCTGCTTCCCCCCCCACACACTACGTGTCCTCTTTTTTGGTTTCCCAAATATGGTCACCCTAGTACTGCCATACCCATGAAGATCACTCCCTGCTTGGCAATTACACTTGGAACAATGCATTCCATTGACCCCAACCTAACTGTGGAATAGGGTGAGGGGTGGAAGAATAAGTGAATTTGAATAGGCATAAATGAGTGTGCGCGTGAATGTTTGCGTGCATGCGCACAATGCATGTGGATGCATATGCATGCGTTGGGGTTTGCAAATACGAATGTGCATGAGGGAGTCTGGAGGCTGATGGCTCTGATGTGCATGCAGCCCCTGGAAGGCGAGCCTTGAAGGAAGGCAGCCCTGGGCTGAAAATGGTTTGCCACCCTTTTCTTATAAGGAAGTTACCTGCAGGTCAATTTCCAGGGCCTGCCCTGCCCTTAGGCAGAATGGAGAAGCTACCACAGGGAACAGATTTGATGTGTCATGAAAGGGTATCAAATGGTTAGTTATTTCATTTATTATTATTGCATTGTTACTGCCAGGGTGGGGAGATTTTTCTGCTTCACTTGCGAGGTGTTGTGTTTTTTTTGCATCGGGTGCCAAAATAATGTGACTGGGCCAGAGTACTATGCACCATGAGTATTATGCACCACCATGGCTTGGTGGAGGGCAACATGGCCAAGCAGACAGGGATGGGTGGAAATTCTGCTTCTGTTTGCAAAGTTCTCTATATTCAGGACAAAAAGAACTGGAGGTGAAAATCCTGAATGTGGGAGAAACCAAAACTGACAGATGTGTCCATCAAAGTCCAGGACTTGGAGTGCTTAGCTCTTAAAAGTCTGGGTTCAAATCCCTATGTATTCAACCATGCTAGTGCTTAATTCTGGTTGTCATCTCTTATTTTCCCCTAACATGCTCCCCATTTTGATAGCTATATGGAATGCAGGTACATCATGGTCCTTTCCATACTGGGAATAGTGGCATTTATTGAATTTGGCTGGCGCAGGTGGGAGAGAATTTCATTTCAGTTCATTCTTTGATCAGTATTGACCCAAATCCACAAAGTACTTCATATTTGGGAGAGAAACTTGAGATTTGTTAAAAAAAAAATTGATCGTGGAAGAAAGCAAACTTGACAGAGTTGACCATCCCTAATGTAGACTGGCTAGGCAGTTAATATAGGTTTGGTCGCCCGATTTTTGAAATGCTCTCCCAACCTGCTGTGTCCATGTGTTCTGAAGTGGCTAGCCCTATATCATGATGAAGCTCCATATGAAATCCATGCAAATGTTCAGCTCCTGTGAGGTTCAGAAAGCTAGAGTCCATTTGACAACCTTGGAAAACAGTCCCAAATCCTAGGTGAGGAAGGCAAAGTATTAAACCCCTCCAAAAACCAAACTAAAAACCAAACAACAAGCTATAAGTCTATTTGATGAGGAAATATGCAGCACACTTTAAATTCGAGACGTCGAGTTCATTGCAGGTTCCAAAGTAATATATAGCTCAGGTGCCTTTATGCATGCTTTTATTACAAAGTGAGAGTCTCCTTCCTTTGCGGAGACTCTGTGGTTAATTAAAAATAGCTCTCTGCCCCAACTTGGTCAATTTTATAGTCTTCCTACGATGACAGCGTATGTTTTATTTTTTACAGCCTGGACTATTATTTTGGGGTGAATTTTATGTGCAAGAAAGTCACCGACATCACGGTGAGATGATTTGTAGATAATTCAGCATCCATGTTAGAGGTGCCATGGTCTCAAAAAGTCAGGCCTAATTAGTGAATTATTGTCAGACATATATATATATATATATATATATATATATATATATATATCTGGTTAACGACTGACAAACCATCCATAACAGTAGGAATTCTGTAAACTTCTATCTCTCTCTCTGCATCTGTGTTTAAAGTTACATTTTGCTTACTAGGTAATTTGGAAAGGAAGGAGCGTCAACATTTAGTCTGTGGCTTCATTAAAAAGAGACACCCGGGGGAAAAAAGTTACACAAAATCTTGTAGATGTGCATGAGTTGAAGATATGATAATTAAAATGTATTATTAACTGGATGACTTTCTGACCGTGTCGGTTGAGATTCTAATTTCTTTAGGAGCCCAATCTCCCGGAAGAGAGAGATAAATCCAAGTAATATTTAATTATGCTTTTAACATTAAAGGGCATTTTAATCAGCCACTTCTTCAAAGCCCTCGCCTTGTATTCATTTATCCAAACAATGAAAAAGTCAAGAGATATTTACACTATGAAAAATCTCTAGGGAGTGCAAAACATTTATTTACATGCCCCAACTTATGCCGTCACTGACCTTTAACCTGGCTACAAAGAAAGATATTGGAAGTACTGCTAGCTGGTTAAGCAGAGAATGATTTAGCATGCCAGTCAAGTGATGTGTTGAATATTGTTGGTTGACCAGAGATCTGTTGTGTGTTTCATAGAATCATAGAATCGCAGAGTTGGAACGGGCCTACAAGGCCATCGAGTCCAACCCCCTGCTCAATGCAAGAATCCACCCTAAAGCGTCCCTGACAGATGGTTGTCCAGCTGCCTCTTGAAGGCCTCTCGTGTGGGAGAGCCCACAACCTCCCTACGTAGCTGATTCCATTGTCGTACTGCTCTAACAGTCAGGAAGTTTTTCCTGATGTCCAGCTGGAATCTGGCTTCCTTTAACTTGAGCCCATTATTCCGTGTCCTACACTCTGGGAGGATCGAGAAGAGATCCTGGCCCTCCTCTGTGTGACAACCTTTTAAGTATTTATTATTATTATTATTACTATTATTATTATTTATTTATTTATTTATTTATTTATTTATTTATTTATTTATATAGCACCATCATGTCTCCCCTCAATCTTCTCTTGTCCAGGCTAAACATGCCCAGTTCTTTCAGTCTCTCTTCATAGGGCTTTGTTTCCAGACTCCTGATCATCCTGGTTGCCCTCCTCTGAACATGCTCCAGCTTGTCTGCGTCCTTCTTGTATTGTGGAGCCCAGAACTAGATGCAACACTCTAGATGAGGCCTAACCAGGGCTGAATAGAGAGGAACCAGTACCTCACATGATTTGGAAGCTATACTTCTGTTAAAGCAGCCCAAAATAGCATTTTCCTTTCTTGCAGCCATATCTTGCAGCCATAGAGATTCATTCCATACTTGATTGCAGGATGGGATGATGAGGATGGTGTTGCTCAAGGACTATGTGGGAAACTTCTCAGGGAGGCACATAAGGGCCAGATGGCCATGTGAGTAGCCTCTCAGCCTAGATGCAATCCAAAGTGGTTGCCACCCTTACACATTCTCTCTCTCTCTCTCTCTCTCTCTCTCTCAGACACACCCACCCACTAGTTGACTTGTAAAGGTCCTATAAGGCCATCAAGTCCAACCTTAAAGGATCCCTGACAGATGGCTGTCCAGCGGCATCTTGAAGGCCTCTAGTGTGGGAGAGCCCATGACCTCCCAAGGTCATTGGTTCCATTGTCGTACTGCTCTAACAGTCAGAACATTTTTCCTGATGTCCAGTGGAGATTGTGACCTTCATTATATCATGGTGCACTAGATGGGGATTTTTAAGCCTCACATCTAGAGCACGTTGATGGGGATGAAAATCATACCAGGGAGGGGTTTGGCCTCCAGCCCTTTCACCTTTCACCTTTGACCCCATCCCCCAGTGGAATATGGCCCTCAAGAGCTCTGAAATGGAATTTGGTCCTTGGGATGAAAGAGGTTCAACTCCCTTGGACCAATTGGAGTCCACCCGGGAGATGAACCTTCAGTGGGTGGCCCCCTTCCTATGGAACTCCCTGCCTCTGGAGGTGAGGCAGGCGCCAATGCTACGTTGCAGCACCTTTCCAGGAAGCCTCCCTTAGAATAGTTACCATTTAATAGGCGCTGTTTTAAAAAAGAATAATTAGAATATAATGTTCTATTCTTTTTATCTTTGTTTCATTTTATCTCTCATTGTTCACCACTCTAGAATCTGTTTAGATGTGGAATGGTATACAAATGTTGTAAATAAATAATAAAATAATAATTATGATATTGATATCCTTCCCCTTTCCCTCTTGCAAAGAACCCAAGATGTCTCCTATGGTTCTCTTCCTCTCCATTTTTTTCCTCACAGCAACCCTGTGAGATAGGTTAGGCTGAGAGGCAGGGTCTGGCCCAAAGCCACCTAGGGAGTTTCATGGCCAAGTGGGAACTAGAACTCAGATCTCCTGAGTCCCAGTGCAACACTCTAACCACTATTCCACATAGGCTCTGTGGTCTTTGAGGTTTCTGAGGACCTATAGCTTCAGCCTTACTTGTTAGACTGCATTGCCCTTGACACCCCGGTGTGCCCAGTGGGATCCTACCCAAGGTTAGGACAGAACAGCTTTGTTTCTTGGTCAGTCTGATGGCATATTGAGAGCATGGAATAGCATGTTGGCAAATTGTATACATTGGCCACTGTTCGTTGGGTTAGTTGACCAAGTTTCCAATTCCCCCAGTTGGTTAAATAAATCTCTTCACTGGCTGCCAATTAGTTTTCGGGTGAAGTATAAAGTGTTGGTTATTACCTTTAAAGCCCTACATGGTTTGGGTCCAGGCTACCTGCGGGATCGCCTTCTCCCGTACAATCCGCCCTGCACACTCAGGTCCTGTGGGAAGAATCTACTTCAGTCAGCAAAGACTAGGCTGACAACCATTACCCAGAGGACCTTCTCTTCTGCTGGTCCCAGACTGTGGAATAGCGTGCCGGAGGAGACTCATCAGCTTGACAGTCTTTTAGCATTCATGAAAGCTATCATAACTGTTCTCTTCCAGCAGGCCTATCCAGTGGAATTATAGGATACTTTTAGTGTGCTTTTAGGATGCTTTTAGGATGTTTTTAACAGTGTATGCTATGTTTTTAATCAGTATTTTATGTATTTTATGATTGCTGTTGTTCCCCACCTCAATCCAATCGGAGAGGTGGGTAAGAAATATATTATTATTATTATTATTATTATTATTATTATTATTATTATTGGACAGCCTTTCTCCAATCTGATTACTTCCTGGTGTCTTGGACTGCAACTCCCATCATTCCCATCCAGCATGGCTGAGGATGAAAAGAACCATAGTCCAAGACATCTAGAAGCTGCCAGTTTGGGGAAGGGTGACTTAGGCCTTAGCTAGACCTAAGGATTATCCCAGGCAACTGGAGGGGTCATCCCTGCCTGCTCCTGGTATCCCCTGTGTGTCATTTGGATGCACATGGATGATCCCATTGATGATCCCTGGATATAGGCCTGGTCTAGCCATGGCCTCAGAGTTGCTAAAAAAAAAAACCCTGACAATTTCTAAGCAAGACCAGTACATGGGGAATATATTCTTCCATAATCATCCACTGAAGGATGTGTCTACTGTCAAGTAGAGGTGTGGGGAAATCAAATTCCTCCTAGTACAATAATGCTTTAAGGGATAATTAATTCTTGTGCAGCAGACTCACTGGGGCGAAGTGTCAGGTCAGATGCTTTATTATTGAATAGCTTTCTACCAATCCGAACTTTGGAACATTTCTAACTTTTTAGGCCTGTCTCTTCATGCACCTGGCTTCAAGAAAATATTTCTCTTTGATCTAGATGAGAGTAGAACTCATTTCTACTCCAGTGTATGTGAGGGGGAGAAAAGGGTTTTTTTTAAAGGCCTGGGGATTATTTTAAATGTTGTCATGGTTTTGCTTTGAAATCTTTATTGCAATCTGGCTGCTCTATGTGTCATCTCTATGGCTACCCCGGCTGAAGGAAGAATGCACATATTTTCTAGCTATTTTAGCTGTACACTCTGGTCATCCATTAGTCTCCAAGTTAGAAAAAATGGAGGTAATGAAACTTTCCAAACATTTCATGACTTATGCAGCACTGTTTCTTGGTCTTAAGCCTTATGCCTATAGGTTAGATCCTCTCCCCCCCCCCCCGCCTTTGAATGAAGACCCAACATATTTAATTAGGCATAAGAGCTATGATGTCTTGACACCAAAGAGGACTTTGAGCCCAATAAGATACTGGTAATCACTCCAGGGAGGACCCTCAGGAACTCTGATGCATCCCCTATATTCAAGGACTCAGGCCTCTCATCAATTTAGAGATCAATCCTCACATGCTAATTTAAGAGTAAATATTCCATTGATTCCACTGGAATTTCCCTTCCCAAATGCCTTCTTATGGGACTGAAATGTGTCTTTATTGGTAAATAGTTTCAGTAAAAATGGGGGATTTTGGGGATGTGGGGATAAACATTCTTTGAAAACATCTTTCAAAACCTTGCACTTTTTTTTTAAAAAAGCACTGTCCTGTATTCTACCCCTTTCAGCAGCTGTTATATCACCAACTCATGCATTTTCATCTCCCTCTTCTTCCTCCCCTTCCCAGTCCTCCTGTTTATATAAACTGGCCAAATAGGGATTGTAAACCCAGCATGCTAACGTTACAATGCTGATCCATTTTGGCTGTGTGTTGACACCACAAAGCCAAATCAGAATGAAGGTATTTTGACTGTGGGCTCATCTACACCAAGCAGGATATTCCACTATGAAAGCGGTATATAAAAGGCAGGAGCCACACTACTGCTTTATAGTGATACCGAAGAGCACTGCGGGATCTATAACTACAGCTTTATAGTGATACTGAAGTGCACTGACAACTGACACATCTACACCAAGCAGGATATTCCACTATGAAAGTGGTATGAAAGCGGTATGAAAGCAGTATATGGCATGTGTCAATGGGCCCCAACAGTTGTCAGTGCACTTCAATATTGCTATAAAGCATTACTGTGGCTCCTGCCTTTTATATACTGCTTTCATATTGCTTTCATAGTGGAATATCTGCTTGGTGTGGGTGAGCCCTGTGTCATTCCATTTCCTTCAGAGTTTAGACTAGACTCTGAAGCTGTTATTTCATGGTAACTGTTTGGGAAGTCCCTGCCATCACATAAAATGAAGATATTTATTTAGCAATTTCCCAAGTCTTCTGTGAGTTTCTATATTCCAGGATTTTCCAGGAGGACGGTAGGGGAAAAAAAAAAGAGCTTATAACCAGATCTGTAGGTGTCATCTTAACCAGATGTTAAATCTTTAAGACTTTAAGAATGGCTGGGTTGTTTTTTTTAAACAAAAACAGAGATCTAAGATGTCTCAACTAATCTTTCACTAATCCTCTTATTCTCCCAGAGAGATTATGAAAGCTGTGGATTAAGTTCTACTGAACATGCACTGTTATAAGAACAGTGTATTTTAAGAGAACCTTTCTGTCAATATGCTTCTTCTATGAAATGGGTTATCTCTACCATTTTGCCACAAAAACCTGAAAAGGGATGAGAGGAAAGGGGAAACTGATGCCTCTATGCTGCCTGTTCATGGTTCCAGTGAATCAGCCACACCCTTTTCCAGGAAACCCCATTCCATTCCCCCTAGCTTTCCAGTCCTATCCAGTGGTCAGCCAATATTCTGTAGCCAGAGAGCCTACTCAATCTTCACTGGGCTATTTGGAAGCCTTCTTTAGTTTCCCCCTCAAACTTTTTTTGAAAATACTTCCTGAAAATCCTCTGTGTGAAAATAATTCAGTTCTGCCCTATCTGTTTGGCACCATTGCTCCCCCTGTCTGTTACTCCCTCCCATCTTCTTCTTAGATGAGGAGTGAGCAACTTGTGGTCCTCCAGTTGTTTTGGCCAACATCTCTCAATCAGCATTGCCAAAGGTGAGGGATTATAGCAGTGATAGCCCAAAACATCTGGAGGGCCACATGATGCCCACCCCTGTCCTAGACAAATCTTATTTATTTATTTATTGCATTTATATCTTGCCTTTCTTCCTCCAAGGAACCCATGGTGGCATACATTATCCTCCTCCTCTCCATGTTATCCTCACAACAACAACCCTGTGAGGTAGGTAGGGCTCAGAGTCTGTGACTGGCCCCAAATCACCCAGTGGGTTTCCATGGCTGAGTGGGGACTAGAACCCGGGTCTCCTGACTCCCAGTCAGACTCTTAGCCACTACACCGCATATGGATGATCCCACTCAGTCCAGAATCATACAGTGAATATGGTGATCTGAAGTAGCCAGTGAGATCTGGCTGCATGATCATGTCACTGAAATCAAAGGAGAAAAATAGGAGAATACTTTGACAAGTATCCCTCCCCACCAAAATCAATTTAAAAAGTATTGGTTGGTCTCTACTATCCCTACTATTCTCTTTCACTTCTGCCTTTTGGTCCAGCAACCTTTTGGTCTAACAAGGGAGGGGCCGTGGCTCAGTGGCAGAGTATCCGCTTTACATGCAGAAGGTCCCAGGTTCAAACCTCAGCATCTCCAGGTGGAGCAGGGGAATCTCCTGCCTGAAACCCTTGGGAGCCGCTGCCAATCAGTGTTGACAATATTGGGCTAGATGGACCAATGTTCTAACTCAGTATAAAGCAGCTTCCTATATTCCTAAGTCTGCGCCTGGGACCCGGGAAACACAGGGTCAAAACAGACATTATTTTAAAATCAAGGCATATTGATCATGAGTGAACTAGTATACACCTTTTGGTTTCTGTTCACCACTCTGCTGCTAAGATCATCTTCTTGGCTTGCCGCTCTGACCATGTTACTCCACTTCTGAAATCTCTTCATTGGCTTCCAATTCACTCCAGAATCCAATATAAACTTCTCCTGTTGACCTACAAAGCTTTTCACTGTCTAGCTCCTTCCTATCTTTCCTCTCTCATCTCACACTATTGCCCCGCTCGTGCCCTTCGCTCCTCTGATGCCATGTTTCTCACCTGCCCAAGGGTCTCTACTTCCCTTGCTCGGCTTCATCCATTTTCTTCCACTGCCCCTTATGCCTGGAACGCTCTTCCAGAACATTTGAGAACTACAAGTTCAATCGCAGCTTTTAAAGCTCAGCTAAAAACTTTTCTTTTTTCTAAAGCTTTTAAAACTTGATTTTGTTCTGACTTTTATACTGTTAGTTTTACTCTACCCTGTTCCTGTTTGGTGCATTCTCTTCCCCCTCTTATTGTTTTATTATGATTTTTTTAGAATGTAAGCCTATGCGGCAGGGTTTTGCTATTTTATTGTTTTACTCTGTACAGCACCATGTACATTGATGGTGCTATATAAATAAATAAAATAATAATAATACCCCCCCCCCCCCATTTTGTGTAGGCATTGTTGTTGAGAGCATAGTACCTAAACACATTGGCCTTAGCTGCTCCTTGCTTTGGAAACATCAGCCTTGCTTTGGAAACCTTTCGTCAGGATCATTTCACTTTTGGAAAAGGCCCGACTGCTCGCAAGTTCTCTTCGAAAGTGGCTCATTTAGCCTGTGCTTAGAAGTTCTTGACAGTAAGCCGTGCCTCCTCAAAAATAGTGAGGTTTGGATTCCGTTTACCACCTACCGATGCGAGGATTTATTTGAATAACTGAGCTGTCCAGGTTCTTAGTGGATTTAGATTGCCCCAAATCTTCTAGTATGCATGAGGAATAACTTAAACTGAATCCACCCAAATCTTTAAACAACTCAGCATTGCTCAAGCATTATTTGTGGGCTTGTGCGGAAAGAAGGAATTGTACCTTCTGGTCACTCTGTACATATTTTTGTGTGGTGACAGGTGTTACGTCTAAGCACAAAATTGGAAGATTTGTTCCTGATTCAGGGTTGCATGATGTTCACTGCCATCCAATTTCTTTTTACTCTTAGGGTTCTACCAGATGTTTTGGCAAGTATGCAGCTGGCAGCAAATGTGGCAGTTGCACATCCAGTTTCTCCTCCTCTTTCATCATATCTAGGGATGTGTGACAATTTTGTTTTTGCTTGCAAAACATGCCAGCATGCCCTATTTGAAGCTCCGAGAGCACCAAGTATCCTCTAAAAAGTATTTGTAAAGTGCAAAACATGTGCTCGTGTTTCCTTTGTGCAACTTTACTCTGTAGACTGAATCAGACCTACATTTCTATGGAGGAAAGCTGGGCAAATTAAGAAATTTGCACAAATTTCAAGGTCAGTCGCAGCTTGATTTGCACGACTTTGCCATTCGCACAGAGTGAGTGAATTGGAATTAGGCAAGAGGATGTTCAGAGCATGGCGGAGATATCAACCACATCACGCCAGTCTTTTTACAACTTCATTGGCTGCCAGTCCAGGTCCGGGCCCATTTCAGAGTGCTGGTACTAACATTCAAAGCCCTAAACGGCTTGAGGCCAGGCTATCTGAAGGAACACCTCCTCCCGTATGTACCTGCCCGGGCCTTAAGATCATCCACAGGGGTCCTTCTCCGTGAGCCCCTGCCAAAGGAAGTGAGGCAAGTGGCTACTAGGAGGAGGGCTTTCTCTGCTGTGGCACCCTGGCTGTGGAATGAGCTCCCCAGAGAGGTTTGCCTGGCACCTACAGTGTACTCCTTCTATCGCCAGCTGAAGACCCTTTTATTTTCTCAGTGTTTTAACACCTAATTTAACTTAAATTTAAACTTTGCTGTTTTAATTCCATATTTTAATCTATATCAGTTTCTGCTGTGTGGTTTCATCCTGGTTGTGCTTTTTATATTGTATTTTGTATTTGTGTTTTTAGACTGTTGGTTGTTTTGTTGTGCTTTTCATGGTTTTAATTTTTGTGAATCGCCGAGAGAGCTTTGGCTATTGGGCGGTATAAAAATGTAATAAATAAATAAAATAAATAAGCCATCACTTGTTCACCCATCCCTAAGTACAGCTTATCTCACATTGCAATGTCACAGAGTTCTGGGTTACTTTGCAAACTTTTTGGCAGGAGCTGTGCACTTACTGTAATTCAGGTGGCCACTTTTGAATTACCCCAAAAAGACATCACCCAAAAATAGGTCAAAAGAGGTCGCAGCTTTGCATAAATCTGTATATGCTAATGTATACATATAGAAGCAAATTTATAGACTGTTAATATTTTTAAAGCAGAAATGCAGTGCCACTCAACATAGTGCAGAAGGCTGTGACCAGGTCACCTGGGTGCCTTGCTCAGTCTGCTGCCCAGGTGCTGTTGATGGGCAGTCTCAAGGTCCAGTTCTTCCTTTAGATGGTTCTTCATCTTTATACCGGACTTGGACTGGATAGCCCTTGAAATAGAGTGCAGTCCTCTGACAGCCTTTGATACAGAGGATTATTCTCTGTTAAAGAGGATACCTGGCCACCCTAATGGTAATGACTGATTTTTCCTGCAAGAATAAGGGATGTGATGGAGTATGTATTTCATAGGAACCAGGGTAATGGACTGAGTCTTGGACTTGGGGAGATTATGAAACTCACTACCACAAGATGTAGTGATGGCCACCAATCCAGATGGCTTCAAAAGGGGGTTGGATAAATTCCTGGAGGCAAAGGCCATCAATGGCTACTAGCCCTGATAGTTGTGTGCTATCTCCAATATTCGAGGCAGTAAGCCTGTGTGCACCACTTGCTGGGGAACATGGGTGGGAGGGTGCTGTTGCACCATGTTCTGCTTGTTCATCCCTGGCTGATGGCTGGTTGGCCACTGTGTGAACAGAGTGCTGGACTAGATGGACTCTTGGTCTGATCCAGCATGGCACTTCTTCTGTTCTTCTGTTCTTAACTGCTGTGGAAATCATTGGGTGGTCTTGAGAAATCCTGTCTCCCCACCTCACCACTTCTTTCCCCCACCGCATATGGTCATCTATCATCAAATGCCATATGGGAAGAATTCCAGGAGAAAGACAGGCAAAGAAGACCTTGGGGGCTGATCAAGCTGGAGTCCACCCAAGCAAGAGGGCCATCAACCATCTAGAGAAGGAGGTGAATGAGGCTAACATATTTCTTCATGTACATGGATCCTAATATATAGAGAGTCTTAAAAGTAAGCATTGGCAGTATATTGGCCTCTTAAGACCACTTTTGATACTTGGATTCTGTAAGGCTGTGGGAAGGACAACAATATAATTGAAATCCAAAATGTCAAGTGTTTGGCTAAACGAGGCAATACGCAGAGAAAGTTAGGCACTCCAAACTGTGATTTAATAAATCTGTGGTTGTTATCAAAATGTACTTGAATCCAAAAAAGAAAGCAGAGAAGCTAATAAAACAGACTTGGAAGTGAAAGCTTGAAAGTACATTTTAATTATACTTCGGTAGTGTTTCAACTTTATTTTCAAATATTAAATTTTAACTTCTATTTCTTGCATGATTAATTCTAATACTGATTAATTTGAGAGCCTCTGTCTGTGCTACTCCCACGTCCTTCTATTCCTGGAGGGATTACGTGCTCCAGTAACAAATATTAAGTGGACATCTTGTCTTTTCTATAGCATAGAAATGGGGGTGGGGGTGGGAGTAATGTCTTACAACCAAAAGAAATAGATGTAGGGAATCACAATGGTGGCTTCTAAATCAGTGTAGTTGTTTCCCCTTGCATTCCATTAACATTTTACGGGGTCCATTCCAGCTGGAAAAACATGCAATTTGGTTAGGGGTTTATTTATTTATTTCATTTATATCCCACCTTTTTTCCTCCAAGGAACCCAAGGTGGTGTACATGATCCTCCTCCTCCTCTCCATTTTATCCCCACAACAACAACCCTGTGAGGTAGGTTGGGTTGAGAGTCTGTGGCTGGCCCAAAGTCACCCAGTGAGCTTCCATGGCCAGTGGGGACTAGAACCCAGATCTCCTGACTCCCAGTCCAACATTCTAGCCACTATACCATACTGTTTTTTTTAAAAAAAAATCTTGTTTTTCATTCTGGAAGAAGAGCCACATGAATGCACCAGTAGAAGAGTTGCTTTTCTAGGCTGAATTTCCCTAAATCAATGTAATGAAGCTTCCACCCATGGGCAAATCATGAATGTTGTCACCATACCATATTTTCCCTCCCTAACCTTTGGTATTTGGAACTATGTTTTCTCTGCATAGGAAGGATCAATTGTGTCATTCTGCTAGTGCAAAGCTTCTTGCCACTTGCAGAAAGCCTATTTTTATCCTTGCAGAATCAAAACCTCACTTCTGTGTGCCCAAGCCATTCTAGACATCATAGCACAAGGCATTGCACAATGCATTACAGCTTTGCTAGACTAGGCCTTGCAAATGCTAGTTTCCCTAGTTGGGGATTCTTTCCAATATTACACAAACTACAACAGTTGGCATTCTGGTAGCAGATGCAGAACCCTGATCAAAACTAACACAACTAGTGCAAGTGACACGTAGGCCACAGCTAGACCTAAGGTTTATCCTGGGATCATCCAGGGTTCATCCCTGCCTGAGCACTGGATCCCCTGTGTGTCACCTAGATGAACAGGTTTGACCCCTGGATGATCCAGGGATAAACCTTAGGTCTAGGTATGGCCGTAGTCTCATGGAGACGCAACACCTTTTGCAATGCCTTCTGCAAGCAGAATCAAAGGTTTGATGATTGCACAAGCATTTAAGTGCTAGAAGCTTTGCACTTTTATGGCATTGAGCAACCTCACAGTGTCCATGACCAATTTTTGCCTCCCAGAACCTGCCAGGGCCCATACATCCTATCACCACCACAATTGCCACTGCCAAATTGCAGCTGAATTTCAGTGGCAATTCAGCAATGAAAGAAAAGCCACATTTTTGCTTTAAAACTCAGCATGTAGGGAGAAGACCTCTTGCATTTCATGCAAAAACATTCTTGGAAGCCTTGAGTGAGTGTGATGCTGCACTGAAACATGGCATGTACTTCCTGTGTACCATGTTTTAAAGCAAAAATATGTTGTTTTTTGTTTTTTTGTTTTGCTGCACTGCCAAACTTCAGCAATTTAGTAGGGTAGAGAGGCTGCAAAATAGGATGGGGGATGTACATGCAGCCCAAAGGCCATGGGTTGACCCCACCAGTGGATACAACCCAATCATTTTCTTTAAGAAGAGTCATGCAGGATCAGACCAAGTGTCCATCTAGTCCAGCACTCTGTTCACACAGTGGCCAACCAGCCATCGGCCAAGGACCAACAAGCAGGACATAGTGCAACAGCACCCTCCCACCCATGTTCCCCAGCAACTGGTGCACACAGGCTTACTGCCTCAAATACTGGAGATAGCACACAACCATCAGGGCTAGTAACCATTGATAGCCTTCACCTCCAGGATTCAGATATAGCTAATTGTTAAAGTTACTAAAAGGTACTTCTATTAGAAGGTACTTCTGTAAAACTCAAACAGCAGCAGTAAGTAGCATCTTTTTTTGCAATAAAATACCCACAAACAAAGCTTTGGCAGAAAAGATTGAAAATCTATGTGCTAAGATGCTGGGTTGATTGAGTTTAGTTTTGTATGATACTCAGCAGAAAATAAAGAATGACATGTAACTGCAGAAGTGTTATTAGCCTATAAGCGGGTATGCGTGAGAGATGGGCAATATAAATTTTAAAAAGCACCGTAAGACATACCCGTCATCTTTGCTTCTATATTCTTGTATGGAACTGCAATTTTAAATCAAGAAAATAATCCATTTTTTATACTCTGGGACTGGCTTCCTCTGCTTACACATTTTTGCAAAATATGATGAAGTAAAGAGTTGGGTTGCAACCCTATCCAAACATACTTGGGTTTAAATCTCATTGAAATCTGTCCAACTTGTATAGGATTGCACTGTGAGCCTGAAAACTGCTTACTTTCCTGGGAGCAAACCCCACTGAACTTCTTCTGACTTGCATCTGTGTGGATGTGTATAGAAGGCTGCATGAGACTAAATGGCATCAAGACTGTGAGACTTAATTCCAAGTAAACATGAGTAGAATTGCATTATAAGCCAGACACAGATTGTTGATTAGAAAAACAATGCGTGCTTTATGCTGCAGATCTCTGGGAGACTGGCGTTCGAATCCAGAGTGTGTGGAGTAGCTTTTCCTGGAACACCCACTTCTGACTGCAATGGGTTTGCATGTCTGAATTATTTTCAATGGGATGTAAAAGCTCCCCATCCATGTACAGGAAGCTGCCTTACACCAAGTTAGACAATCCACATAGCTGAGTATTTTTTCTACACTGATTAACAATGGCTTCAGCTAGACCTATGGGTGTAGTGTGACGGAGGGGTGAAGATCTCATGATATTTTTATGGTGAGATCTCCCCCTCTGTTTACACATAGCATGCGATGGCCTTGGAACAACAGGATGTCGCGCCCGACATTTTATTTTTGTTTTCCTTAAAGGAGACGAGCGCACAAGCGCTCTTGTGCAAAAGTTGAGTTTTTAAAATAAAAGAAATTTCCCACTCCCCCACCCCACCCCCAATGGGCGCAGAGCTCCTGAGGAGTTCTGCACCCCATGCATGGTTCCCAGTTTCTCGCAACTAACCGTGAGGAACCAGGACAAACCATGGTGGCAGCCACAAAGTAAATGCTATCCTCTTTTGACCTGCTTTGGAATCGATATCATTTGATGAACGGAGAGTGTTAACTTCACGCTGCAGTTTCCATTCTGGAATTACGGCTAGTTCCATATTCTATCTGGATTGTGATAAAAATATGATAAAGGACATCTGATGCTCAGAGCCTTTTTAGTTAGCTTTGACAAACGGTTCAATAGGCCCTTTTCAGTAACGACGGCATGCATGAGAAAGTTAAGTATTTTAAGATCACTTATAGTGAATGATACAAGAGATGGCTATTGGGCCATTCATCAAATAGGAAACGCTGGCTGTCCACGAAGCAATATCTCTTAGGATGGTCTTTCAATTTTCTACTATTTTTATGTGTTGTAAAGAATAGCAGTTCTTTCTTCTTCTTGGTTGCAACAATGATTGATGGGTCACATTGTTGTTGTTTTGGGGAGGGGATCGTAAGAGTGTCACAGGAATCCCTTTATACCTTCAGGTAAGAAATCACAGCCTGTTTCCCCAGTAGAGGACACTCTGCTCCTGCGATTTTGTCCATGAGTCATAGAAATAAATCAAGTGAGATATTCTTTGTGTGTTTGGTATTCTGTACGGACACCATGACTGACACTGCAATGATGTGTGTGAGTGTGTGCGCACACACATGGGGGAAGGATGGGACTGTTTAGCATTGTTTATGCATCTCCGAAAGCAGATCCGAGTGCTTTGAACCACTGGCTGAAGAGATCGCTGTGAGGTTTCTTTACAATGCATACTTGTATATATATATTTTACCCCTTTTAAGGGCTTCCAAAGCATTTCTTCCTGCTCTTCACAGCTTCAGCCCACAACACTCTTCATAATTAAATAACTGATTGAACAGGAAAACGCCAGATATTTTTTCTTTTTTGGAAGGAGTGACTTAGTCAAGATGTGTTTGAGTGGCTAAACCAAAGAATTCTGATCTCATTTTCCTGACTGTCTTCCTTTGTTAGCATTTCCTTCAAGGACGCCGCTTGACTTTATCCACAACTAAATGAAAATGTGTGTTTAGCACAGAAAATATGGTGTGCCGGTAATCCTATTAATTTCTGTGTGCGTTCCTGGCCATAAACAACCTTAAAAAAAAGTTTGCTCAATTCAGAATAATAAATATGTTCTACAAATCTCTTATGTAGGGAATGTTCGGATGACAATGCAGTACATGATGATGCAGAATGACAAGCAACTAAATGCATATGTACAGTTCTGAAATGACTTGGGGTAAGATGCAAGGGGTCCCTAGATGATATATAGTTGGTGCTGATGGGATTTAAAATCCAAAATGTCTGGAGGACATCAGGTTGGAAAGGCTGACCTACACACATCTGGTTAATTAAATTCCTTCTGGTCAATTATCAAGTTGATGGTTGGGGGAAGGGGTGGGGGCAGGATGATTATGATCCCAGGCTGGCCAGATTTGGCTCTAGGGCCTGAGGTTGTGCCCCCTAATATAGACCATTGATACCTAGGAAGCTGCTTTATATCAAGACAGACCACTTCTCCAAGTAGCCCCGTATTGTCTATACTCACTGGTAGTGGTTCTCCAGAGATTGAGACAAGAGCCTTCCAGACAAGAAATCAGGAATTGAACCTGGAACCTTTTACATGCAAAGTATGTGCTCTACCACTAAGCTACAGCTCTTCCCCATACATACTGAGTATCTAATGTCATGTAACATTGTGACAGTTCAGAAATTCTGCCTGTCAACTGGGGAGCCGATTGAGCTGGAGTCATTAATTTAATCTCCACTAGTGGAGCAGCCGAAAGCAATGTCTTAAAACAACCACTGGCAAGGTTCCCAACACTTGTGGCGATAGTACTGAAAAGTCGATTAACGTATTTGTCGCAATTAGTGTCTTGACTTGGGGAAAAGAGATCAAAGTAGGCTTGAGATCAGAAGGGGGGTGCTATCCATTGTTTAGAAATTTCAACGAAGGGCCCTGAGAGATTCATAGTATAAGAGCAAGTGCATGGCAACCCTGGAGCTAGCATGCCTTGATATGAACTTTGGCAGAATCAACAACATGCACAGAGAATAGCAGCTCTTGGTTGCACTCCAGGAGGCTGTTCATTTGCCATCAAATGCCAGGTTTGTTGGCATTTCCATCGAGACTACATCCTTGGCAAGGCTGTAGATTGTCTGCCAGGTGGGCATTCCCAAGCCCCCATCTCTAGTTGTTAGTATTCATGTTAGCCGCATTTTCAGCCAGACAAAGGATGTCAAGCTCATATCTGCTTGCAAAGCTGTTGGAAGAAACATACCTCTATGATGTCTAGGGCCAAACAAAGGATGAAATTAGAGATCTGTGCCTGGATTTCTCCATTTCTTTTTGTGTGTGTGGTCAAAAGCAGCCATGGCACAAGGGCATTTGGATTCAGGATGTGATGCAGCGGGAGGTTTTGTTGTTGTTGGCCTCACTGGAGGGGGAGCTGGAGCTTCCAGAGACCCAGGGCACCCTAGATCAGGTACTGCCACCAGTCCAGCCTGGGTCCTCAGAGAGTGACGGTTGGAGGTCCATCTCTGTCAGGAGAAGGGGATTCTGCCTCTGAGGCAGAGGCTGAACCACCCCCTGCCCTCCAGGTGCATCATTGTCTCAAGCAAACAGGGAATTCTGATTCCTGTGGCTGAGCTCTGGGTGGGGCTCAGCAGGGTTTGGAGTTGAAAGCCTTCACGGTAGGCCCAGCCAGCACTGGAATAACATTCCCCTCCAGCTCTCATGCTGTATGCCTTGCATCCTGAACCTTGCCCTGTGATTGATGCTCTGTGTTTCTGACCTTCAGACTCCCTATTGACTCTGCCTCTGGGCTGTGTAGCATATCTGACTGGTTGCCTGTGTTTTCACCTCTGCCTGTTATTTGGACCATTCCTTTCTTAAGCCTGAACCTCACTGGATAGAAACCCGTATTCTTGAAAGTTTTCTGGCTTCATTGCATTGCACAGTCTGCTGCAGTCAAAGCAGGACATAGATGCTATGAACTGTAGGGGTGGTGGGAGACAGTAAAAATGGAACTGATCCAATCATTCCCCTCCTTGTTTCTATTTAACTAAATAATTTTAAAAAGCCCTTTACTAGATCTAATTCTAGGCATCCCAATTTGCATCTATTTTGATTCTCATGAAAGGATTTTCAAACTCTATTGCTGCTGAGGGTGCCACACATATTGTCCAGAAGATCTTAACAGGCATTAGCATATTTTTAAGGTTAGAGGCTAGGGTTGGGAGAATTGGAGAGGTTCACTGTTTTCCAACTTGGCAACCGGTTCATCTCATTCCCATTTCTGAATGCAAGTGTCCCCCTGGCCAAAACGTGTGCATTTCAATATGATGTTTTTCAAATAAGTAAGCACCCCTTAGACTAAAGTGTGAACATGTGTATTTAAAAATGTACGTTAAAGTGCACATCCGCCCCACCCCCGTAAATGCATTTTCATCTCTTTGGGTAACTGCTCTGCCATTTGCATTCAAGTTTGGGATTGTGAACAGGGCAAATTCAAGTATGAAATGAATCAAAATGAGCACAGGAATCTGCCTTATACTGAGTCAGACCATGGGTCCATATGGTCCAGCATTGCGGACATTGACTGGCAGCAGCTTTCCAAGGTTTCAGGGAGGATTTTATTCCTAGCCCTACCTGGGGATTGATCCTAGGACCTTCTGCATTCAAGGTATGTACCCTACCACTGAGCTACAGCCACTTCCTCTAGGACCCCAATTGTGAAGTCACTGAAGAAGGGGATGCAGAAATAAGGGGACAATGGCCCACAACAATAGGCCAAGTTCATAAAGGCTGTGGGATCCTCTGCCCTCACTTCTTTGCCCAGAGCCTGTCTTAAGAGCATCATCCCTTGAAGGTCCCTTGACATGGCTATTCCACAGCCATGAAGAACTTGACCTATTTGTTGTGGGCCATTGTCCCCTTCTCCCAAACATTGCACACCACACTCATTTGTGCTCACTACCCATGGCAAACCACCCAACACATACATCCCCATTCCTCCTTTTTGCCTTTGGGGAAATCCCTCCCACTTGTAACAAAACATTTAAAAGGGAATCCTCAAGCTAGCACTTTGGTTCAGTTTTTGCTCAGCCTCCTTCTCCCCGCATCCATCTTTATTATCTTCTACTTGGTTTTAGTCAGCAGGGCTAGCACCTCTTGCCAGTTCCCCATTGTGGACAATTCAAATAGCCCCAGTGGCCTGGCACCAAGAACCACCTCCTGATACAACAGCATGTCCACGGGAGAGATCCTCCCTTCTCCCCCCTTTCATGGTGAAATAGGTAATATTTGCACTTCAATCCTTCTTGTCCTTTGCATTTTCTCTCCCTCTTTCTCTCTCTCTCCCTCTCTAAATTCTGAGCTGTTCTTTGTGTAACCAAGGGAAAGTCATTTACATCTTGCTCTCTAATGCAAGTCTAATTAGTTCTCACATGTGTCTATCTTACTCCTTACCTCCTCCTATCTCCTTATTAGGAAGGAGCTTCTCCTCCTCCTCCTCCTCCTCCTCCTCCTCCTCCTCCTCCTTCCAAAAGCACTCACATGCCAGGCCAAGATCTCTCTCCCTTCCTCATTCTGTCCCAGATTCCTCTGTAGGTTTAATTAAATAGCTGCCTCTCCCGTTTGAACATCACCTATGTATATTCTTATTTTATTTTTGTGATAAACTGTAACTTCTTATCCAGCTTTTTATCTCATTGCTAATTTCCCACCTTAGAGAGTCCAGTTCCAGTTCCAGGGCTGGTCCAAGACATTTTGCTGCCTGCCCCAAAGAATGAAATAATGCATCTCCAGTCTGCATACAGAAGTTGCCCAGAGTGAATCTTACTTCTATATTGGCAATGGGGCAGTATTCACCACCACACCTAAGGACACCAAGTATTACCAATACTTCACCGCCACCCCACATGGCATAGGCTGCCTAAGGCAGCTGCTTCACTCTGCCTAATGGTAGGGTCAGCCCTGTTTAGATCTATTCCTTTTCCCCATCTGGGTGCTCCAATTGCTGCCACTGTTTGATTCTAGGCTAAAGACCAAAGTTGCATCAGGCAGTACCCACACATATATAAGGGCACACAGTTCCACAGGAGTGAAGCCCTATCTGGTCCTGTTGCTTCTCTAGTCCCAGCTGCCCTTGGAATGCCTGTCCCTCTTTGCTCTCTGATCACCAGCCCCAATACACACTCTTCGACATGAACACTTTTCATGCTGCTATTTCTGAGTCCTTGGTGATTTGCCTGCATCTTGATTTCTCCCAAAGGGCCTAGAGGCTCCCAAGAGAGTGCCGACACCTTTTATGAACACTTTTGTCAAAAGCGATATTGCTTACATATTGCTGGGAGAACTGATAGCACGAATCTAAGTGCTTGTCAGATAAATTACATTTAGTGTTTCTGACAACGGACTCACAGTGTCTACATCATGAGTAATAGAAAAACCATCTCTGAGGAACATGCACCGGTCATTATTTTGAGCTGAGAAATGTGAAGTTTATTTATTTTTCCGACTTGGAGAATGTCTGAAGTCAAAATAGCTGTGACCTTCTTCATTCTCAGGGGTCTTGAAATTTTGATGGCCCTGTAGTTTTTCCCTGGCTATCTTGTTGCCCCTAAAATTAGGTCAGGTGTTTTAGAAATGCACAGAGATTACTCATAGTGAAGGTGACCACCATTTCTGTGGCATTCTTCTGTGCTTATAACAGATGCATGGGAGGTAGAAATGCAGTTGCTGCAGTTTCCTCAGAATTGCATCTCCATACTGAGGGGGAGTATGCATCTGTTGAATTCCCATCTTTCATGGATCTGTTGAACTTGCAAGTAAAGGAACTCTTTTTGGCATGACATTCCTCACACATGCAAAAATTGGTACAGGAAGTGGAGGAAGGGAGATCAGTGATGCATGCCATCTCTCCTCCTTCCCAAATAATATCTCTGGAATGATGGTATGATCTGATGTAGCAACGTTCCCAGTGAAGTATTCTGGATGAAGATGGCAGCTGCTGGGCCACCAATAATGGCAGTGTTGCTTCTTGGTTATATGCTCCTGGGGAACTGTACTACTGGGAAAGTTACTAGTGATGCTTTAATGAACAGTTGTTGACATAATGATTTTTATTTATATAGCACCATCAATGTACATGTTGCTGTACATAGTAAAAGAATAAAAACAGCAACACCCTGCCACATAGGCTTACATACTAATAAAATCGTAGTAAAACAATAAGAAAGGGAAGAGAATGCACCAAATAGGCACAGGGGACAATAAAACTAACAGTGTGAAAGTAAGAACAAAGTCAAGTTCTAAAAGTTGTAGAAAAAAGAAAAGTTTTCAATCGAGCGTTAAAAACAGAAATTGAACTCGTGATCCGCAAATTCTCTGGAAGAGAATTCCAGGCATTAGGGGCAGTGAGTGAAAATGGACGAAGCCGAGGAAGAGAAGTAGAGACCCTTGGGCAAGAACCATGGCATTCGATGAGCGAAGAGCATGAGCGGGGAAATAATGTGAGATGAGAGAAGAAAGATAGGAGAGAGCTAGACTGTGACAAGCTTTGGAAGTCACAGGAGAAGCTTATATTGGATTCTGAGGTGAATTGGAAGCCAGTGAAGAGATTTAAGGAGTGGAGTAACATGGTCAGAGCGGTGAGCCAAGAA
The DNA here is from genome assembly GCF_023053635.1 of Elgaria multicarinata webbii. NCBI lineage: Eukaryota > Metazoa > Chordata > Lepidosauria > Squamata > Anguidae > Elgaria > Elgaria multicarinata. The sequence continues at coordinate 13,241,565 of NC_086184.1, forward strand.
GATGATCTTAGCAGCAGAGTGGTGAATAGAAACCAATGAAGTGATGTGAGAAGAAGGAAGGCCAGTCAGAAGAAGTTATAATTAGTTGATATAGATAGTGCAGGGAACCACAGTTTGGTACCTTGCTGTGCTGGGTCCACCTTTTCGATGGCCCTTGGTAAAGACATCTTCAATAGTCGCCTTCCCTGAGTGGATCTACCATCTCACTGCCATTGTCTCCAGCTGCTATTGCTCCTCCTCCTGTCTCTCCTCATTGCTCCCACTTGCTTTCTTGATAGGCAGCCAGCCAGTAAGCAAGCAGGCTGTGGCATCCATCCACCGCCATTGTCTGGGCCAGAGTAAAAGGCAGGTGAACAAGCAGGTTGCCATGGTGAAGAGGAGGAGGAGCAACTCCAAGGGGCTCTTGTCAATGGGTCTTATTTGCATGTGGAGATGTAAATGTATGCATTTTGTTGGGGTTGTTGTGCTATATGCCATTTAGCTTTTATGCAAGAGTGTTTTTTTTTTTAATTTTTTTATTCTGTCATGTTTAAGGCAGCCCCTGAAGAAGGAGACTTGTTATCCAAAAAGTTGGGTGAAGGCACAATAAAAATCCCTTCTGTGACCCACCAGTCACTTGTTCTTTACTTTTTTTGGGAAAGGTAGGAGGTAAAACAACACTGCAGCCTGTGCTGCTTGTCCAAGTACCCCCCACCTCCATGTTCTGGTTTTCTCCCAGCCCCCTGAGCAATGACCAAAATCCCAACCCCATCAGCCCACAGAAGAGGGCTCAGCTGAAACTCCAATTGGGGTTTGAGGATCTTGAAAGAGGCTGATTTCATAATCTAGCACCACTCTTTCTTTCTTTCTTTCTTTCTTTCTTTCTTTCTTTCTTTCTTTCTTTCTTTCTTTCTTTTTAAAAAAAAGCAAAGTGAAAAAGAAGAGAAGATTGGATGTGGTCCAGAGATAACAGAAGAACAACAAGAAAACAAGAAGAGCAACAATCTAGATCTGGCACCAGACTGAAATGGATCCAGATTACTGGTTTTACTCCAGCATATCTGGGGTTGTACAGTCACTGCTTAGTTGTTCAAGAAAGGGATATTTGCAACCAGCTGATTGTTGTTAACATCTGCAAGGTCCAAGGTTGGGGTTCTTTGGCCACTTGACCACGTCTTTCAAGGTAACTGTTCTTAAAGAGTAGCAATAGTTACCTCCAGGATCCAGCAGAACATCCTTCTCCGGCTAAATCTTTGGAGCTACAAGGGACAAGTGTGTTAAACAAAGAATGAGTAGAGCACGGTCCTCAACTGCAAGAAATCCAGACTCATCTGAGTCTGTTGTGGATTTCTCCACCATCCCTAGTAAATTGTAGCCATTGATACCCTTGTCCACGTCTTTGAAACACAACAACTGAAGTTCAAAAACCAAGAACAGACGGTGAACTGGATACCTTGTCCATAGCTGCTGCTCCGCCCTCCCCAATTTGAAAGAAGTTGTATAGGGCACGAGCGCGTATCTATAGGCATATAACCACAAGATTTGATTCAGGCTCCAATTTACTGCTCCAGAAAAGGACCAGCTCTGCTCACACCAATTTGGAGGCCATCTGCTTTGACTCAAGTTGAGATTCAGAAATCTAAGGCTTTGATGGGAAATAAAAGAAAATGCTACAACTTTCTTTTCCATCAGATCTGAAAAAGGCATAGTAACCCCTTAGGAAGAGATTATCCCTGCCAAATTTTAGGGGGGGAAAAAGATGTGTCTTTGTGCTATGTATCTTCGTATTTTGAGGTTTTTTTTTTTTAATGGAACTGCCAATATATATTTTTTATCTCTTGCCTGAATTGGATGAAATGTGCAAGAATGGTTGTCCCTTCTGTGTGGATCATGCCTGCCAAATTTCAGATGAAAAGGCATAAGCATTCTTGTGCTTGAGCAGTCTTTACATTTTGAGGGAATTCAAGGAAGGATACATTTATCTCCCTGTGTTCCTTATGGACCATTCTTCTGAAAATGATAGACAGCATAGGGATGTTATTATTATTATTATTATTATTATTATTATTATTATTATTTATTTATTTATATAGCACCATCAATGTACATGATGCTGTACAGAGTAAAACAGTAAATAGCAAGACTCTGCCGCATAGGAATCTGTTTGGGGGTCGGGGTGGAGATCAATGAGCTTATCAGAGACAGTGGGCCTGTATGCACTAGTTTCTGGGGAACATGGGTGGGAGGGTGCTGTTGCACTGTGTCCTGTTTGTGGGTCCCTGGTCGACAGCTGGTTGGCCAGTATGTGAACAGAGTACTGGACTAGATGGACCCTTGGTCTGATCCAGCAGGGCTCTTCTTATGTTCTTAGGTTTTGTCAGCTTGCCCCCTCCCACAAATCCATTCCGGCTTCTGCTAGCTGGCCTAATTTGATCTTCAGTGAGTTGGGCAAGCTGATGGATTTTTTAATTTATTTGTGGAAATAGACATATGTACAAATTGTGGCTACAATTTGAATAATTTGCACAAATTCCATCTGAGATTTACATAATTTGCAGAAATTGCACCCCCAATTTGTGCAAATCATGGTCAAAATTTGCACAAATGATGCAAATTGTCATTGAAATTTGTGCAAATTATGCAAATTGCAGACACAATTTGTGCAAATGGCTGTTCCACAAATATAAGAATATATAAAAAGTCCCTGAATTCAGGGGAAATGGGCAGGTCAGCTGGCAAATGCAAGCCAAGTTGGACATGCTGTGGAAATCCAGTGAGCCCCCAGATGGTTGGATTTCCTGGTGGTAGCCATCTTTACCTTACATACAAAACCTGCAAAGTTTCAGAAGGATAGGTGCAGCTGTTAATGTGGAAGCATGTCCTCAAAGTTGGGGAGGGTGAGTCATTTCTTTCACCTCCCCTCTGTGGATTTTTGGGGCTATTTGTATGAAAAAGGAACGTGTTATAAAGATGTTCCCAGGCAAGAACCACAGAAAGTTTTTAAAGGAAAGATGCAGGGGTTAAAGAGTTATGGTGATTGAAACCCAGTTCAAGCTTTGCTTTTTTCATAGTGAAGCCTGGTAGTGTTGGAAGAATGGTGTCTCACAGTTCCTTCCTTGTTCTCCCCCAAAGGATAAGGATTGGAGATCTCCTGGTAAAGCATACTTTGTGATTATAAAGTGGAACTGTCAGTCACTCAACCCCTCTCCCTCCCACCCCAACAACAAGCATTTAGAGAAAGCATTTTGGGTGTATGCATTTCTGAACCTGAATTGTGAGTGAAACCTCATACAGGGTCCAGATTTGGTTCTGGTCACTTCAGAGGGAAGCCTGTGTTGTGTTGGGAAGGATCAGAAATAGTCCAAAGGGTCTCCAATTTGGTTCAGGCATTTAGCTCTGCCTGAATCTGATGTACTTCCATAGTATCTATCATCTTCCACTTGCCCATCCCACATGGCAGCAAGGGCTTTATCAGGGCCATCAGTCTGAAGGCGGATATATTCCTAACATCCCACTTTTAGTGGTATCCCTCTTTTGAGTATCATCTGCAATATTTCTTGACTTACCTCTGCAGATGTGAACTTAGAGCTGGGCATTATCACAAAAACGATGTACCATGTACCGACTGAAGGATTTTGTGGGGAGTTTTCATGTATATAATTACTAGCAATAATTTGATTCCACTAAAACAAGATTTTGACTTCTCTCCCATTATCTTGTATAATAGGTAATTTGCAAAGGAGGATTAAACAAGCACCAAAAATGGAGAAAACATTACATGGTATTAATTGAAGTTATGGAGCTGTGAGACTTCTTTGGGAGCTGTTGCTTAAAACAGATTTCCAGATTTCACCATTTAAAAACTTATCTTCAATGCGATTTGCAGCGAATTACCCACTGGATGATTTTCACAGGCTGCATATTTGGTGAACAGATTAGCTTCATAACCATGGCCTGTGTAGATGATATGTTGCGATTTGAATAAGTGCATAGAGGAGAACATTATAACATGCCCCTGAGCTTCCATGTTGCTCATGTGGACTTCTGTGCAAAGTCTATGGCAGTGTCTACACCACCCATTTATCCAGGGATGATATTGAAGTCAACCCTACTGGGCCACATGATGTTCACCTACTCCTGCAGTGGTCTCGGGTTGATGACTCAGTTTTCTCGGAATATTGGTGACTGGATTTGTAGTGGCTTTTATGGCTCCCTTGCGACAATCATGAAGTCTGTGGCCAGTTGGCCCCTCTTCCCAAAGCTGTTGTTGTTCGGCGTGAGCTCTCAGCTTGGTGAACAGCCAACCTGCTGTCAGGGGCATGTCCTGCACTTTCGGAGGTGCGTGGAAGTGGACGTCTGCCATTTGGGGCACATTTTTTGATTGGTTATTGTGTGTTTTGGCACTGATGGTGGTTTTTTTTTTAACACAAAAGTATCGATATTCAGGAGGACATCTTCGACAAAGTACTTATTCCCCCTGTGCTGCTGTGTGTCTGCTCTGCTGCGCATCTCAAAGGAGGATATATATATATATATATTTTCCGCGCCCTGTACCCATCTGTCCAGTCCTGCCCACTTTTCCCAATACACATTCGGAACCGCCATCACAGGGCACACGTCCTCCCGCGATGGCTCTCCTTTACTCGCGTGTTGCCCTGTGAGCGACCATCACGGAAGCAGAAAACCTTGCAATTATACCTCCTTTGTTGCAAAAGGGCTGTAAATGTAGATTAGGCCTATGTGTGTACAAGAGGCTTATACGAGAATTTCGTTTCAGCTTGCAAATCATTTGAACATGCTTCATTCACAAACCCAATTTGCAACAAGGGGTGCATTATTATTATTTTTAAAAGTTTGTCAATTAGAAAACTTGTGATTGCATTTGAAAAATGCATGTTTTGAAAATGTTTAGTTTTGTTTTTAAAAGAAATCACATTTTCTTAAATTAAAAACACACATTTTCACACTTTAATCAATTGGGAGAAGCTGCACGCTTTTGAAAAAGGTGCAGGAAACTGCACAGTTTTCCCCTTTCCAATGAAAAGACAAACAAGTTGCTTTTACTGCTTTTAAATTATGTATTGTTTTAACTTGGTTCATGGTTTAATTTGTTTTTAACTGTGCATATTTATTGTTTTATACTGTATGCTTTTATCTGAACGCCGCTCTGAGATCTTAATGATATAGGGCGGGATATAAATGTTTTAAATAAATAAATAAATAAATAAATAAATAATAAATGAGAAACCACATAAGACAAATTGAGCTATGAAGTGGAGTTTGGAGACTATCAGCAAACTCAAGCATCCCTGGTTCTCCCATCCCTAGGGTATGTGTTGTGTACGCCATGCCTATATTTGTGTAATTTGTACTCTGATATTGGAGATGGCAAGTACAGGCGATGTACAGATTCAGTACATGAATTCAGTTTCCTTTTTTTTCCACACCATGTTCTAGTACAAGGTCTAAACCAGCTCTTTTGTTAGTGGGAGGCTCCTACTGTGAGTGGAAGGCACCTTGGAATTCAATGCAATGCATGTTTTCTCTGCTATATTAACTCTTGCCTACTTACCATAATTGCATTTTTTTCCTACGCCAATATGAATCTTTTTCTCCCCAAAGAGAAAGGTTGCAATTAAATATGTATCTACTAGAGTTCCGTAGAAGGTCTCGGTTTTTAAATTACATTAAAGGAAACCCAAATTCATCTGTGGAAATGTAATGAATGTAGTTAGGATAATAGTAAATTTTTAGAAGCAGTTTATTATAATATGTCGCATACATGGCTCTGTTTTCAGGTACTTTGATTAAGAGTAGAGAAGCCAATCCTGCTTTAATACAAACAACAGTTTTATTCTGAATGGTTCATGACTAACGGCAATTATTCCTTCTATGATAAAAGATGAGAAGCCTTAAGTTTGACAAGAGTAATATTTAAGACACAGTGGGAGGCAAATTTATATGGATGAGGTGGAATCTACCAAGCACTTGTGGTTCAGAATGGTATCATCTACACAAAATCACACCCTTGTACTCTCTGATCATTATTCAAGAGCAGGGATTACAAAATGCTGGTCCACCAGGTGGATGTGTCCCCTAAAACAGGGATAGGCAGACTCCTATCCTTTAGGTGCCACCTCTAGGTTTTTGAGGGCCCTTGAGCAAGACACCCTCAGTGGGTCCCCTCCCTCAGTGAGTCTATCTTCTCACCACCATTGTCACCACCATCTCTTGCTCCTCATCCTCTTTCTCACTGTTGCTCCCACTTGCTTTCTGGATAGGCAGAGAGCCAGGGAGCAAATAGGTGCTGGCACTCCAAGGCATCCTTTTCGTTCAACCACCCAACACTTGGGTTTCCCCAGCTTTTGTGTCCTTTCTCTCCCCCAATTCTCAGTGGTAGAAATTCCTTTCCTAAGGTGTAGTTTCTGGCAGTAAGAGCTTTGAGCTACCATATGCTGGTATTTAATGTAAGTTAGCTCCGCCCCTTTGTTTTTGATCCCTCCCACCACTGCATGCAGGTCCCGGAGAGCTTCTCTAAAACTGAATTCAGCCCTGAGGCTGAAAGAGGTTCTCCACCCTTGCTCTATCTGTAGCCAGAGAGACAGTGTGTGGGGAGCTTGACTCCAGACTCTGTGCAGCTCCATATACCGACTTGGGGAGTTGGTGTGAGCAACAGCCTCCCACTGAACGGGCACCGATGAGTACAGGCATCTCCCAGTTAAAGCCATGCTCTTGAGTAAAGCCCTGATGCTTCTGCTGCCATGCAGTCCTGAAATGTGAAAACACAGAAGCACCTTCTGATAAGTTCCTTCTCTGTCCCTCCCAAAACTGCTGTGATTGGAAGTAAGAAAGGACAACCATGTTATTCCATGGTTCAAAGCTAGAGCCATCACTCACCAAACTACGTCACGTCCTCTCTGTCCCCTTCTCCCCACTTTGGTGTTTTCCTTATATGGAGGAGAATGTATTTAGTTTTTGCAGACACACTGCCTGTTTGTCCCTGTGGATCTCCAAAGCACCCCTAAAGCTTTGGAAAGACCCAGATTAGCTTTGAACGCATCCCAAATCTGTCTGAATCAGCGCAGTTCAGGATTTGGGATTCATCTGAATCCGCCGAATACCCTTAGCCAATTGGAAGAGGAAGCTTTTATGTTGCTGTGAAGCCATCTGTGTGGCTCACCTTTTGTCATCATTGTCCTGATGACAGAGAAACAAGGAACAGATGGTTATACTTACACGAGCCCTCTGCACACCAGATGGTCAGAACATCTGATATGACTAATGGCTACACAGTTAAGATGAGTTTTTATTAAAGTGGACTGTCACAGAGGTTCCACTTTAGCCAAACCTCCTTGATTATAAAGCCAATTTACATGCCACTGAAATTCACAGACATATGAGAAGATATATTAGAAGATGCTTCCCAATCATGTAGGCCTTGTTCACACATGCATATCCATTGCTGAGTAGCTCATCACTCGTTCCCAGTCTAGACATGCAACAAGTGTAATGGCAAAATCCTGGGATTGTAGAGTCAATTCTATCACTGCTTGATAACAGGGAATCACACTGATGTGTGCTCCCTGTAAATATAAAACTAGCAAAGCAGAGTTGGCTAGTTTATAAACTTTCCCCATGTGGTGATTTTTTTTTTTAAAAAAATTACACATAGGGAACATTTTTAAAAGGTGGAGGAGTCAGCAATGTGGTTCTCTCCGCAGCCTGATGTAGGACAAGTCACCATGTGTGAACTGACTCCACTGGACAGCATTGCATTAGAGTAGACCTCCAGTGTGGTTGTGAGTAGAATTTTTTTTAGCAAAATCAGGCAGCCTAAGGAATGTTCTTGGAGTTTATATCTGAAGATAGGATGAATATTTTTTCAGATGATTTCCCCTACTCTCTTACTTCTGCATAGACATACTTTTTTTGGGGGGGGGGAGATGGATGGATGTTGGCATCTAGGATTTTATTTTTTATGAAATTTTCATTTTCATGCATTGTTTCTATAATTATTTCTATTAAAAGATCTGGTCCCCATCCCACCCACCCCCAGCTGTGTGGTTCATAGTAAAACAGCGGGCAAATTCTTCTTTGGGGGTAGATGTTAAATGGAGATGAAGGAATCCCTCTAGGGCATTTTCCAGGGAGCTATTAGCATTTCAGCTGTATCCTTTAGTTCAGTTCTTTTATGGCCACAGATTCCTTCTGGCCAATGTTTATTCTAGAGCTGCACTCAAACGACCTTTCAAAAACCCCTGCTCCTTTTTTTAGCAGAGACATTGCTGGTGTTGGGTGGTGGTGGGGACAATATCAGAAAACTTCTCCATTGGGAGGATAAATTCTCCAACAATTTCTTGGAAGAGAGTTCACCACTAATGGCAGCAAAAGCACTTTCTTTCTCTCTCTTTCTTTCTTTCTTTCTTTCTTTCTTTCTTTCTTTCTTTCTTTCTATGATGGAAACAGTTGCAACTATGTTGGCAGCCTGGAGTCTGGCCACAATTTTGGATCTCCACAATGAGTTGGTCCTAGCATTGTACCAGAGCATTGTGAGGTGGAGGGGTGGAATGGAAACCGCCAGGAGAAAATGGTGGAACAAATCTGCAACATGGCCTTCTTTTCTAAAAGGATGATGCTGACAAAAAGAAGCACCTCGAGATTTTCTTGGAAAAATGTCTTCTTAGAAACTGAATCCCACCCCTGGTTTATTCACTTGGATATTTCAAATCTGAAAGGAGAAGGCTATGGTGGTTTACTTCCTACTCCTTATCTTGCTTAAGTCTTGGCTTGGTGTTGTCATGACCTTCAGTCCTTGGGACTTCTAGTGTGCAGTGTGAGGATAAGGTACAGGCTACTTCCTTGGGTGCAAGGCAATCAGTCCCTTATTCAGGGCCCTTCTGGCCCAGAGACATGACCATATCATTATCCTCTGGCCCAGAGGATGAATTCCTGGTGGACCTTTGATCTCTCTAGGCTCACAGAAATCTCAGGCTACAAAATCAGGTGAGGGCCCTTTACCAGTCCAGTAAGCTCTTCCAGGAGGATTGGAGTTGACCACATCACATGTCTTCTCAGGCTATACAAGTCTTCAGTTGGCTTCAGCTCCCTGCTGAGACAACATCCCCTTGTTGTCTTAGTAGGAGATGTGCCAGCCAGCAGGACCAACTTGGAGCTATCCAAAGTCCTACATTCTCCCTGCCTTGATTTTGCTGCCAGCTTCCTCAAGAGACCATAGAACAGGACAGATATATAAAAAGGGAAGCCTTTGGCTGTGTTCTCCTCCTAGGCCCCTGGCCTTTGCTCCTTCCTCTTGCCATCTTCTGCTTTGAGTTGCTGCCCCTTGCATTAGGCCTGGAGGCCTTATAAAGCCAATCACCCCCACCCCCAGTTCTCCGTGGCATTATAATGAAGTCTGCCCATTAAGACAAGGACTTGCTCAGCTAGATCATCCTCTGCTTCCTACAGTTGGATGTGGCTGTGTTCTTCATGCTTCTGAGCATTAGCAATACTTGCTAGAGGCTGGAGCCTCTCCTTGCTGTGACAGGTGAGAAGGGAAGAAAGCAAATCCATCACAAAGGCAGGTAGAATGTTAGTACTTTTCTTCTTTATGTTGTTGGTGTTTCTCCCCCCTGCCCAATTCTGAAAAAAGTTGTAAATACTTCTTGAGCAATAAACTAACCCGTGCAGACCTTTAAAATTCAGGAAAGCGGAAAAATATTCTCCCCACATATCGTTTGGTAAATTGCAGAGATGAAACCGCAGACTACCAGTGTGGGTACTGCCAGTGACCACTTAATATCATCTTTAAAGAATAACATGAATTATTCATCGTCCCATAAAATAAAACAACCCAAGTGTTATTCATAGCACTTAAATACTTAGCTCCCATAATCTTTCGATGTTCATGCTTCTTTTACTTATTAGTAAGGATGCGGGTGATATTACTGGAGAGCTGCGGAGAAGTTAATTATGGAAAGTATTCTCTACCAGTCAAGTGAAGGAAAGGTGGAATAAAATATAAAGTGGCATGAAGAGTTTGTGAATGCCTTTACCAGAGTCTGTTTGGAGTGATCCAAATTTGAATCGTAGAATCATAGAGTGGGAAGGGGCCTCCTCGGCCATCTAGTCCAACCCCTGTTCAATGCAAGAACTTCAAAACTAGAGCATCCATGACTAAAATGGCTCTCCAGCTGCTGCTTGAAGATGTCCAGTGACAGAGCGAGAAGGAGCCACCACCTCTAGATAGTTGGTTCCATTGCCAAACTGTTCTTAGCACTAAGACATTTCACCAACTGTTCAACCAAGGTCTCTGGTAACTTAAACTCATTAAATCTAATCCTGTCCTCTGGGGCAGCAGAGAACAAGATGTTGCCATCATCCATGTGACATCTCTTCAGGTATTTGAAGAGTGCTATCATGTTCCCCTTCAATCTTCTCTTCCCCAGTTCAACATACCAATTCCTTCAACTTTTCCTCGCAGGATTTGTTTTTCATATCCCAGGCCATCTTCATTGTCCTCCCCTGAAACTGTTCCAATTTGTCCACAGCAGCACCCAGCACTGGACGCAGTACTCAAGATGAAATCCTAGTGCAGAAAAACGCAGAGCTATTACATTGCATAACTTGGAAACAGCAGCTCTTTGAATGCAGCCCAAAATTACATTTACCCTTTTTGCTGGCAGATCATGTTGCTGCCTCATAATCAGCTGCCTCTTTTGAATAGTGGTATCTAGAGCAGATTCATAGGGGTGGGAGAATCCGTGAGTCTTGGGTTCAGCAAGCTTCTCCAGTTTCAGCCGTGAAGCTCAGTCTGTCTTGTTCCCATTCCCAGTTGCAAGCCTCTCCCACCCCAATCATTCAATGGAGAAAGTATGAATTAGGATGCAGTTTTTTTTTTAAATGCACCCACAAATGAATACTTTCCCCCATTGACTAGAGGAAGAAAATGTGCATTTCCTTCAAATGCATATTTTTAAGTGCACTTTTTTTTTGGGGGGGGGGAAGTACTCATTTTGGAACAAACCTCACAATCTTGGAATGTGCAAGCTTTGCCTATAAAATGCACTTGCATTCACATCCAGGGGTGCAGATTGGTCAAATCCTTGTCTTCAATGAACAAAAATGAACTTCTTTTCTATCCCTAGGCCCTTTATGGCCCTTGTATCAAATGGTTGTGGTACCACTGGTGTGAACCATGTTAGGTTGACCCATGATCCATTTGTGGGTCCTGAGCCATCAGATGAAAACCAATGCCATGGTCATAGCATCTACCACCACTTCACCCACTTTTGCTGTGAAGCCCAAATTTCTGCACTCTGATGGGCACAGAAACTTTTCTGAGGACACATGATACTGCAATGGTGTTTCAAGACCAGGGAAAGTGGGCGGGGGTTCACACAAAGCCCTCCACATGTTCAATGACCATTGGTGGAAATCCTTCCATTTCTTTAATTGGTAGAACTTTAAGGTAAAATGGAAGTCTGAAGGACAGTTGCATTTCCCCCCTTAATTTTGCTTTTATAAACCCAAAAGATCTATTTTCTTTTGTTGTTACTAGAACCCCAAGATGCACCAAAAAGATTTCACCAGTACCCCTAATTATGTGCAAAGAAGTCAACTGGACTGACAGTTGAGTATTTCTTCAACACTGCTGATGGGACAGTGTCTTTCATTGCACCTAAGGCTCCAGGCTGGTTAGGGGGGGGCAACAGGACAGTCAGCAAGGCACACTATTCCAGCACCTTGCTGCCACCCCCTAGGATCTGCCACCTGAGATGAACACTTCACTCTGCCTAATGGTAGGGCTGGCCCTAGGAGGAAAAGTACTTAAACCTTTCCCCAAGAACAAAGGTGGATGATTTTGATAGGAAAAGAAAATGCCCCACTGGGAAAGAGTTTATCACTTCCCATTCCATATGAGGTTCGAGGAATGGCTGTGTGTGCATGTTTTAAAATTGTATTGGTGTGTGTGTGTGTGTAATCATGCAATGGTGCATTATGTGTTATTTGACCCTGAACGTCCAGCTGTTCACTGTTTTCTTTGGTTTCCTTTTGAAAGCTGCCTTCCAACCCATTCTGACCACAGCTCTTGCAGACAAGATTAATTCTGCTCCGTGGCAAAAATCTATCCTGCTGACAAAAATTTAGCTTAAGTTCAAGAGTGTCCTGTGAGCAAAATGAATTGCATCAACTATATAAAATGCATTTCCATCCAATGCGTATAGACGTTCTGTCAACAAGATGAATGTGCTTGCCGGTAGAAGTATCTGTGTGGATGAAATGCATAATAACGTAATTACTTTGCCGACGAAATGCTAACTTGCTTTAATCATGTTCTTCACAGCATAATGTACGGTGATTTAGTGAGTCAAATGAACAAATTGTTTTATGGTCATAATGCAGATATCTCCCCACACCCCACCCCAACTCTCTTTTCCCCTTCCCTTTGTAGAATGGGAATTGATGGGCAAATGATTTTTCAATTAAAATGTCTTTGCACAGACAAAATGGGCATGTTACTAACGCTTCCCAATAACATCATGCCCGGGTGAGAGCCTAAAGGGCTGTCAGACACATTAGCTTGAAACCTCAGCTGGAAGGACTCTCATATTAAAAATGTGATTTGTTTTAGTCACATTTGTAGCTGCCTTTCCTTCAAAGGCGAGAACGGCTTTATGCAGCCCCATTGACCTAATAATCAAAATTAGGATCTACAATCAAATGAGTGCCGGCACCATTTAGCTTCTTCCTGGTCCTTAATTGACGAGCTCTTATTATTCATTAATAACTACTTACACTTGAGTAATTATTTTCCAGCTATCTGTACCCCATTATCTTTATTAACGTAATTACAATGCTCGTGAAGGGCAGCATAAATCACTGCAATATAGTTGACTAATTGCGCGATAATGATCAAGATAGTCAGGATACACCACTTGGCCTAAGCATTTGGAGCCCTGTTCAACAGGGTATATTACAAGACTGATTAAAAGTGTGTGTACACCTGTTTGATTACCTTGTCTCTTTCTCTGTGTGTGTCTGTTTCGTTTTGTATTTAACCAAGCAGATGAACTACTGTATTTCTTCGATTCTAAGATGCACTTTTCCCCCCATATAAACATCTCTAAAAACAGGGTGCGTCTTAGAATCGCGGGTGCTTTTATTATTTCTTAAAATCAAAGCTTTTTTTCTGTTGGTGGTACTGAAATTAGTGTGCGTCTTACAATCGATGGCATCTTACAATCGAAGAAATATGGTACCTTTGATTAGGGATGGGCAGAACTTCATTTGGATCAGTTTTTTTTAAAAAATGCACTTGCATGAATGAGCAAAATACAAGCTTAGTGCATTTTTGATCAGGATTTACCAAGACTGCACTTTCTGGATTGAACACAAGACTTGGAGTCAATCTATGGTCAAAGTCCATACATTTCTGAGCTGGAAATATCATTCATGGACCCACCCACCCCAAATGTGTTTGATGGCATGCATACATTTGAAAAAATGTCCATGAAAAAATGCACTGTATTCTAGGGGAGAACATACACACATAATGCTTTATGTGTGTGTGTTCTGTGTTTTAGAATTTTAAATTTTGTATATTCGTTTTTATCTTAATTTTAGAATTTCTGTAAACCGCCCAGAGAGCCCTGGCTATGGGGGTGGTATATAAATGTAATAAATAAATAAATAAATAAATAAATAAATAAATAAATAAAATATACATTCCAAAGGTGCAAAATTGATGCATACATTTGGAAAAATACACACAAAATATGCACAGCTTTTTGTGGGGTGGGGTGGGGTAAGCATGCAATCTGATATGGTATCTTGACAGTTCACAAACCAACCAACCACAAAATTTACTGTTGTTTGTGACACATTAGGATAGAGGAAGTGAGAGAATGAGGAAAACCATCAAGCAGAAACTGGATATTGCTTTCCCTTTTCTTTGATGGAGTTCCTACTTCATGCCAGCAAGTTAAATGGTAACACTTCTTTACACAATGATTTGCAATTCTCATGGAAAGTGAACAGTTTCACTAAAACACAATATGGTTAACACTTGACTCTATGTATGCAGTCAGCACCACCAGCTTCAATAGATCAGACTTGCATGTAAGTCCTCAAAGGTTACTAGTCCTCAAATATCTATAATCCCACACATACCCATATTTACCTATATGGACACAGCTCACAGTGGGGTGAGTCTTTCCAGACTGAGTATCTTCATGGTCTGAACTTCCCCAATTCTGTCATTATTTTTAATGTTGAATGTCAGCAGATGGGGCTGCTGAGCAGATGCTGGGAGTCTAGAAGGCTGCTCTATACATGGAGATCTGTCATGTGGTACAGAGTTTGTGGCAGAAGCATTCCAGGTTTGAGGAGGGGCTGGGCACAATTCCCTTTAATTGCTCTCTCCTCTGTTAGTGCTCTCTCCTGGCAGGCTTACCTGCTGAAGGTAGCAGCACTCCGAATGCACTGTTTAGCCAGCAATGCAATTTCTCACAGTGCCCTCAAGGGGTTGAATGTCAATGACATTAAAATAGCAGCTATAATCAGCTGCCATGGAGGACAAGGACCTAGGTGCTGGGCTGGTTTATGGGACATTTCAGATGGGGGTGGGTGGGAATAATCTACTGTCTATTCCAAGTGGTTGAGCGCCTACAGGCAAGGCACCCTGAATAGGCCCCCTCCCTCAATGAGCCTAACTTCTCACCACTATGGTCACCAGCTTCTATTGCTCCTCATCTTGTTTCTCACACTTTCTGGCACTTCATTCCTTGGCAGGCAGAAAGCCAGTGAGCCAGCAGGCTGGGAGAAACTGATCGTCCTTCTCACCACCAATGTTTTCTAGGACAGAACAAAAAGGCAGGTGAACCAGCAGGTTGCAATAGTGAAGAAGAGGAGAAGGAGCTCCAAGTGGCTCTTGTCCATGGCCCCCTGCTGGGCTGTGGGCCCTCAGCAGGTGCTCAACCATGCCTACTCTTGACCCTGGTCTTGGAGGAATCAGCTGTTCCTTATCTCAAAATCTCTTACCCGTAGAAAGCTAGTACATCAGGGTGAAGGATTCAGCCTAGCTTTCTTTGGGCCATACATTTATTGATTTTTTAATATGCAGTAAGTTTTAAAGATAGCCATCATAATATGGGCGAGCATTTCCATAGGCTCCACCTCCTGCCGTGTGCAATGTTGCATTCCCAAGAGCTCTGTGATTTTTCTGCATGTGGTGTTGAACACCTCTGAGTGGCAGCTCTAAACTACATCGGGTAGAAAGCTGGGCAGTTGGGGATAAAAGAACGGTGGGATAGGGACTCTCTAATCCTGAGCCAGAAGCCGCTCACTGGGGAACTCCGGCGAGATGTAAATTGTTGCTGTTTTGCTGCACACCAAACCTAGGGAGGTCTGTCAACAGAGTGTTGAGTGCAATTTATTTACAGACACTTTGGGATTGAATGGTACTCCTGGGGGTCTCCTCAGAGGTGTAGTTACTAGGCTACCTCAATTTCAAGCCATCAATCTCTGAGCGCCATCATAGATCCAAATGCAGAAATCGAATGCTTTTAGTACATCACGTGGGTCTGTGGAATTGCCTACAGTACAGTCTTGAGGGGGCCCAAATCCCCAGAATGGATTATACACACCCTTCTACTGTATACAGTGACTTCATCGGTGGCAGGCTCTGCATTATAAAAAGGGGGCAGCAGCCAGCATTAATTGAGAGCTGAAGCAAATGAGATAGCGGATGCGAAGAGCGGGGTCTCATTTCTTTGCGACTGCTAAACGGAGCCTGTGAATGAAAACAAAACAAAGGAACAACATCGTTACCCCCATGAACATTAGGTAGCCTTAGCTACACAGAAACTCTTTCACGGGATCATGTTGTGTAAACGGAGCCTTTATGGACACCATTTACACAACGGGGGAAATATGTAATTTCCGGAGCCGCCAGTGGTGCCTCCAAGAGCTTGTCGGGCCTCATGGATGCTCGGAGCATGGATCTGCGGATTCACTGCAGGCACCCAATTGGGTCTAGGAGGGTCAACGTGGGAGAGTCCGTTGGATTCCCAGACTCAGTCAGCACCCGTCACATCCCTAATGCCAAAGGACCAGACAAATAATCTAGCCCGCTCCTCTGCCTTTACTAAGCAAGCTGATATGCAGGAATTGGTGGGAGAAACTTTCTAGGGCAGGGTAGACCGGCATCAGGTTTATGGGATCTACTTTGTTGGTGGGTGTTTTTTAACTAGAACTGTGACCCTACATGAACTGGGCCTATGATCCCATATACTATAAATGCGACTTCTGATTCAGCATCTTAAAAAGTACCCTTGAGGGACATAGACGTTTTTTTCTTTTCTTTTCGGCATCCTTCATGCCCTATGGATTATAGTTATTAAATTATAGCTGCTCCGCTGCCTTTTAATTAATAATTTTGTTTCCACTTTTTTTTGGTCCTTTTTAATTTTCAGCTGGAAGGGATTAAACAATGGGATTAGCTTCACTTCATGATCATAGGCCTAATGCCTTTTAAGCAGGCAGACCGAGTTGGCACAGGTGCCTGCTTTCCGTTCTCAAGAGTGGAAAGGCAGCCTCAGGTTGTATGTTCAGAACCAGCGTGGAAGGAAAGGTAAACAAGGCATACCTGGGCATGTCAGAATAAATATTTGCTGGCATACTTAGTATCTTCTGCTTTGCTTGTACTAACATTTTCCCAAAAGATTTTTCTCTAGACCTATGTTATGGACTCAGTGCAGCTCAAAATATTTTGCTGCCTGAGGCAAAGGACAAGATTCCCCCCCCCCTCATTTCACTTACAACAGCTCAATGGACTGGCAGTTGAATCTTTCTTCAACACTGTCTCTCTCCTGTGCTCTCTCCTGAAGCACCTTGCTGACACCTACCAACATCTGAGGACACTGACATTGGCCTTAGTTAGACCTAAGGTTTATCCCGGGATTGCCCTGGGGTCAAACCTGTTCATGTAAATGAGACACAGGATATCCTGGGAGCAGTCAGGGAAGACCCGATCCCGGGATAAACCTTAGGTCTAGCTAAGGCCTCAGTCTGCCTAATGGAAGGGCCAACCTTGCCTCAATGTCATAATGAGTCAATGCAACCCCAACTTCTATGCAATCTCCCTAAGATCAGAAAACATACATTTGCTTTAATAGTATTATCTAGGACAGGGCTGGGCAGAAGGATCTTGATCTAGTGTTAGTAGATCTATGGGTCATTTGCAGTAGCTTGCCAAGGATGTCTATTCCAAATTCTTTACAATAGCCATATTATTATCTACATATGGACACAGCTCACAATGGGGCATAATCATCATTATGATTAATGATGGAAGTCAGCAGATGGGGTGGCTGAGCGAATGCTGGCCATCTAGATAGCTACATGGAGATCTACCACGTGGTACAGAGTTCATGGCAGAAGCACTCCAAGTTTCTGGAAGGGCTGAGTGAAATTCCCTTTGATGGCCCTCTCCTCCATTAAGTCTCTGGCAGGCTTCCCTGGTGGAGACAGCAGCACTCCAAATACCATGGACAGGCACCAGGGTCTAGTCAGCAATGCCATTTCTCACAGGACCTCCTGCTACATCACCTCTTGCACATAGTTTGGAATCAAGTTTTTAATAGCTCAACGTCATTTGCTCTGGTGGAATGTCACAGCTGGATACTGGCCCATGCCTATGCTAGTGAGTTTCCATGTGCAATCTGAAGTGGCGCAGTCCAACCCATATTACCACCTCGGGGAGAATTTTGCATCTGATGTCTGTGACATGCTGAAGGTTGGAGAGAGAGAGAGAGAGAGAGTGTTTCCATGATGTCAAAGACCATTTATCTGTTATTTACCATCAGGTGCCAAATTATCCAAAATTGTAAAAAATAAATTAAATTAAATTAATTGATAAAAATTATCCCATTCATAATAATCAGGACCATCAAACCCATAATGGTCTTTATTTGCAATGAGGTGAGGACGCCTTGATCCCCTCAAACCAGTTTGCAACATGTTGGCGCTCTTCCGTCAAGCCCAATTATTGTCAGTATAACTTTTTGATCCTTACTTTGTCTCTCTGCTGGTATGAACAAGATTAATCCAATGGGGACAGGATTTTGTTAATAAGCAGGTTCTCATAGCTTTGCATGTTTAATTGGGAACTCACCTGCCACCGAAGCGGAGGGGCTATGCATTATTCATTGACAATTCAAGAAAGCACATTTTATGTGATGAGTCTTCCCCCTCCTAGTTTGAGGGTATGATTGTAATTGACAAAATTGCTTCACTCTGACCTGACGTAGTCAAGCCCTCACTGCCGATAGCTTAAAGGCAGAGGTGCAACACATGTGGTAATAAACCTGGAGCCAAGTTACAAAATGCTCGTGCCCCTCTTCCAATCGGAGGGGTCTCGCCCCAGTGGGACCAGGCTTACCTAACTGAAGGTGATGTGTGTGGATGACCCACTGGTAGCCAGCAAAGTGCTGAGGGCTCCATAGACTATGATGTATACATGGCAGGCACTGAATTGTGGGGAAATTAAAATGGCTGCCATGCCAGTGTGCCCAGTCATGTGGGCTCTGAGATTCCTGTCACTGTGTCTGTCAGGTAGGTGACCCAGTGAACAGCCAGGCTGCAGTGGCAGTGATGCTGAGAAGATGGGCAGGCCCACACACCTGGACTTGCTGGTGTAGCTGCCATTTTAATTTCCCACAATGCTGCAGCTGCACTGGCAAATCCAGCTTCTCCGGCTCTGCTCTCTTACCAAAACAGTTCAAGGAGGCTCAGGGGCCCAGAGACAGTGACAGAGATTTTCCGGAATATGGCATGTGTGGTGCTGGGTCTGTGAGGGAAAATGTATTGACAAGGTGGTGTTTGGCGTTGGAGTAGGTGTGCTGAACACCTGGACTGGGGGCCGAATCCAACCCAGTTGGGTCCAAATTTGGCCCTCCAGGATACCACAGGTGCACACTGAGTGAGCTTCATGACAAACTGAAGGGATAGTATCCCTTTCACCACCTTAAGCAACTTCAAGTTACTCTACCTACTCTTACCTAAGGGGAGATAGAGAGGAAACCAAGCTACCTTTATCCTTGATAATAGGAGGGTGGTAGTGGGCTGCTATGTCTTCAAGAAGTATTATTGTCTTGGAGCTGTGGACTTCCTCCAGGGCTCCAGAGTTAGAGGAAAAAGAGAGGTGGTGGTAGAAACTTACTAACAAGATCAAAGTGTACATAGCTGACCTACCTCACAAGGTAGCTAAGACAACTGTTTTAGTGGGCTACATAAAAATCCATAATTGCTTTTTTGTTGTCATTAAAATGTAATTTTACAAGTGTATATATTATGAATTATTTTATAAGTTTATGATATATAAAAGATGAATATTCAGGGAGGGTGCTGTAATATCCCTGCTGTGATTACTGCACATGCTATGCATTGCTTCAGGCCTGAACTCCAAATCCAAACTGAAGCGGACCAATTTGTCCTGCTTTGGTCCAAATCTGGATCAGGACCTGACTGGGCCAAGGTGGTCAGAAGCACTTAGGGCTGCCTCAGCCTGACTTGGGCCAATGGTGAGCTGCTGCCCCTGCCCGCAGGACTCACCTGACCCATCCTCAATGAGAGCCGCCATTTTAAACAAAGATGGGGGCTCTGTCATTTTGTAGATCTAAGGTCACAAACTATGAACTGGGGCTGATTCGGAAGCTCTGAATCGGGGGGTCTGTGCACAGCCCTAGTTAATGCACTCTTGGAAATGCCCTGCCCTTAATATAACTAAACAAGACATGTCAATCTCCTGGGTGTTTGCCAAACCAGATGCTCGCCATGAAAATTCCATTTCGTTTCTCCCGACATTCAGGGGAAATTATGAAGAAGAGAATGGTGATGGAAGGCTAATTTCATATTTCTGATATGTTTCTCTGTTGCAGCTAATCCTCTCAGGATGGTTGCTATAGAATCACGCTCTGTGGCTTTTTAATAAAGATAAAAAGAAGAGTAAACGAAACGGCTAAATGCTTTTTACGGTTAGCTGTAATAAATCAGGGGGGTGATAAGATGTTGGAGACAGCCTCTATACCATTTAAGTATAGTAAAATAAATGACAAAGAAAGAATATATGTATATATATATATATATATAGAGAGAGAGAGAGAGAGAGAGAGAGAGAGAGAGAGAGAGAGGATGTGCAAAAATATCTCATGGGAATGTTGTAAGGCATAGCTGCTACAGAAGATGGATGAGGTTGCAATCCAATATGCCAGGGGTATGCAACCAAGTGTGCTGAAGATAGGTTGGATTACAACTCCCATAATCCTTTTGCATCGGTCAGGCTGACTGAGGATTGTGAGGAATATAGCTCCAAAGATGTGGACGCCACCAGGCTGCCTATCTCTGCTATAGACACTTATCTCTCCATGGGACTTACTTCTGAGTAGGCATGCATCAGATTGTACTGTAAAGGCATTCCATTTTTTAGGAGTTGTTTTTTTGGAAGCCAATGTTGCCATGGAAAAATAGGCACAGGTGGTTTATGAACCATTGTAGGCTTTTAAGAAGGCCCTGAAACACCTTATTTTACTTTGGCTATCCCCTGATATATTTACTGTTCTTCTGTGTTTCTCTTCCAGCCCGTTTCCCACCTTCTATTGCTTTTTAAGGCCCTATTGGTTTTTATGATGTGTTTTACTATTGTATGACACCTTGGGAGAGTTTTTGCTCTGAAAGGCGACCAAGAAACATTTGAAATAAATAATAACACAAAATAATGGTGAGTCCCACCCAGCAAGGAAACATGAGAGATATTTTCCTCAGCCTGAAGAAATTTGGAGTTGTTGTTGTTATTATTATTATTATTATTATTATTATTATTATTATTATTATTATTATATTTATATCCCACCTTATGCCCAATACTGGGTCCCAAGGCGGCCTTACAAAATTTAAAACAAATACATTTTAAAACCTAGGAAAAGAAATGTACATTTTAAAAAATATATATACAATATTAAAACATTAAACATTTAAAATACATGACAATTTTACAAGTCCTTAATATAGATGGAGGACCAGATTATTCTCCAAAGGCCTGCCGGAACAAAGAAGTTTTTGCCTGGCTCTGAAAGCCCATCAAGGAGGGAGCCAGTCTATCTTCCCCAGGAAGAGAGTTCCAAAGCACTGGAGCAGCCACCGAGAAGGCCCTCTCCCATGTTCCCACCAAGCGCACCTGTGAAGATGGTGGGACTGAAAGAAGGGCTTCACCAGAAGATCTCAAAGCACGGGCAGGCTCATAAGGAAGAATACGGTCTTTCAGATAACCTGGACCTGAGCCGTTTGGGTTTTAAAAATTGATGTCTTCCCCCTTTACTCTGCCCACAGTTAGGGTGGAGGTTTTCAGAGACACTATTTGGACATAGCTCTAGAAATGACATGCTGGATCTTGTCAAATAGGTCTTAATAGCTTCAAGCTCCTCACCATTTTTAGTGGGATCATTGCACTTGGGACAATTGAGGGAAAAATGTAGGCCAGAATTGGGGTGGGTCTAGAACACACTAAGACAATCCACACCATCTTTCTCTGTGTTATATATAAATCCTTGGTCTCCCTGTAATGGAGATAATATTTTGTTTATTCATTGTAAAATCAGGACAATTACTCTCTCCCCACCCCCTTTGCTGTGATCAGGACACATTCATCAAATCAAGACTTTCTTGATTACCTCCAGACAGATGGTCATCCCAATTTGTACCTCTGTATGCAACCACAAAATGCCTAGGCCTGGGTAAACTGATTGCACACCAGTATAATGCAACCATTTCTGGTATTAAATCCCTCACTGATTAAGCTATTAGTTGTGTTGTTGTTCTGGCTAGGGAACCTCGTTCTGACTTTCCATTTCTAAAAACGTGCCTCATTTCCATCAAAGCTCATTAATTAGTCTTCAGTCATTCTCATGTTTTACTATTCTTTAATTGCAATGAGCATTGATGGAGGCAACGCTGTGTGTGTGTGTGTGTGTGGAGGGGGATTTGAGCTCTTGAGTAAAATTTTGAAATGAAAAATGATGGCATTTTCACAGTAGGTCAAGGAAGTTTTGCGATTTGCACAAACACCTGAGTAATTTGCACAAACAACAGCCAAATTTGCCTAAACCACAGCCACAATTGCCAAAATTACAGCCAAATTTGCATCATTTGTGCAAATTCAGCCACGATTTGTACAAATTGCACAGAAGTGTGCACAAATTGCAGAACCCACCCATACCACAAATGGCAAAAAGTTCCCAGAGTTTGGGGACTAGCCTGCAGCTTGGCTCACAAATGCAAAGTGAGTGGTACATTCCACCGAGCTAAAAAAGAAATGGATTTCCCAGTGATGGATACCCCAAATGTGTGTTTAATGCACATGATTGTGTGTGTTTTTCAAATCATACACATTTTTGCATGGATTTCTCCATTGATTAAAGCATGTTTGTGCCCGTTTCCAAAAATTGGCATTTGTTGATGACAGCAACAAATTGAGTGACAGCTTGCATATATGAATTAGCTGGCACAGATATAAAGACTATTGGGCCTTTGCTAGACCATGGTTTAGCCCGGGGCTCACCCCTGTGCATCCAGATGATGCACAGGGGATCCTGGGCTCAGGCAGAGGTAACCCTCCCTTGGATTGGAATAACGGGCACTGCTTTTGGCCCGGTATTTCCCGCGGTCTTGGGCTGAGCCCGAGACAGCGAGCATGTAGCCCATTCTGCCACTTTTCCCGGCTACTGCAATTACTCGTGAGTAGCTTGGAGAAGCTGCGGACGGGGTGCAGCAGTCCACAGGAGCGCTGGGCCCATCAGGGCAGGGGGAGAGATTGGTGCTGGGGGGGAATTGGTAAAGTTTTTTTTAAAAAAAACACACCTTACTTTTTGTCGACGCTGCAGCCCCACCAACAAAACGGTGGGTGCGATGGCTCTCTACTAAAGTCACCTCACCTGATGTCAAGACAAGGGCAGGATCTTGCATTACTTACAACGTGAGATCACCCCTCCTCCCCCACAGATTTGCAGGTAGGTCTAGCAAAGAGCCTCGTGTGGCGCAGAGTGGTAAGCGGCAGTTACTGCAGCCAAAACTCTCCCCACGGCCTGAGTTCGATCCCAGCAGAAGGTGGTTCTCAGGCAGCTGGCTCAGGTCATCTCAGCCATCCATCCTTTCGCAGTAAAATAAGTACCCAGCTAGCTGGGGGAAAGGTAGCCACGACTGGGGAAGGCAATGGCAAACCACCCCGCTACAAAGACTGCTAAGAAAACATCAGCGAAAGCAGGCGTCCCTCTAGGAGTCAGTAATGACTCAAGTGTTTGCACGAGAGGTTCCTTTCCTTTCCTAGCAAAGGCCTTGGTCTATCTAGCTCAGTATGGCCTACATTGACTGATAGCAGCTGTCCAAGGTTTCAGAAAGGATTGTTTCCTCTCCTATTTAGAGCTGTCAGGGATTGAACCTGGGAGCTTCTCCATGCAAAGCAATGCCCTGTACTATTGAGCTATGGACCTTCACCTGTCACATGTTGTGTCATCGTTTTCCATTCATGGAAGGGCTGTTTCCAACACAGTGTGACCATAAACCCAAAGGACGTCCTCTGTCTACCAGAGTTGACATCAAAAGTGTTGAACCTCTCTCAGCCAGAGGCCTAATTCAATTTTTGGGAGAAGCTCTCAAGGGCTTCATTCCACTGGTAGGTGGGACTTAACAGCAAAAAGGTAAAAGGAGCGAGTCCCAACTGCCAAAATACCAGCATATTTTGGCTTGAAGCTTGTATTGTCAGTAGCTAAGCCTTAGGAGAGGCATTTCAACCTTATAGATTAAAGGAGGGGAGAATTCTGCAAAAGTTGGGGACCACCAAATGATCAGTGATTGAGTGAAAGGGTGTGGAGCTAGGAGAAGGCGGCTTGAATGAGACTCCACAGGCCAGGTTTGGCCTAATGGCATGAGGTTCAGCAACTCTGATGACTTTATTTACTTTTTCTCTTACTGTGACCCAACTCTTGATGCGCTGCCATGTTCCACGGCGAGAGGTCTTCCTTTAGCTCTTCAGCAAGAGTTCATGGCTCAGTGCTCTGGAATCTTCTCCTTCATCCCACAGTTCTTTGGATTTAAGCCACTGCATTTTCAGTGGATAGAGGGGACTGGCACATTCAGCTGCCTGACAGTCATTTGAACACTAAAGAAACCCAACAATGTACATGCATGTGTAAGCTAGCCTATAATGTCTGAATTAGGACTTCATTGGTTGGTTTGCTGACAGATGTGTGCATATCAGAGCCAGTTTCACAGATCTAGATATTTCTTTTTGTAGTCACAGAACTGTATTCCAAAAGCTTATTCTTATTTATAGATAAGAGAATGACTCCTATTTCTCTAGAACGTCATGCATCAGGCCTCTGGTTTCCTTCTTTCCATTTTCATAACACTGTTTAGTATTTTCCTTGTCCACTCTACCCTCTTTGCTTTAATTGCCTCCTTATGTACCCAAATCTGGGCTATAATTATTCTGTAACTCTTTCCGTCTCCTTTGTACAGAGAGCTAAATATCCTCAGGTCAAAGGCCCCGCTTCTGTTAGGGAAGAAAATATCTCTGAAAACCCCCACACGCATTTTCTGCTGAGTGCCACAGGCAATCCCCAAAGCAGATTAACATTGTTGGCTGTGAGTGTCGGCATGTCAACTGTTAAGGCAGCTGTTAGTTCAGTGCATAGAATCTTAAGATGCGGGACTCAATAAGGACACTGTCAGGTTGAAGAACGATTCCCCTCCATCCCAGGTTTCCTTTAACTTAAAGGTATAAATACAGATGGAAAAGGAAGATATGGTGCAGCTAGATTTGAGGTAAGAACAGCAACAATAAAAAAATAACAGTAATAATAGTTAATCTTTGTATAGTGGCTTCAAGGGTTCAAAGCACACCACCTGCATTATCTTCTTGTGCAACAACTCTGCTAAGTAGGTCAGTGATATTGCTGCATATGGGGGGAAGGAGTCTGAGGAAAAAGTGGCTTACCTAAGGCTACCTAGTCTTTGGTACCCTGGATGAGCATCCCAGGGAGCACAGGATGGCTGTGGAAATTCCTCCAAGGTTGGAGACAGCACTCCGACCTCAGAAAGGAGTGTCAGAGATCCAACCCCAGACCCGTCTCCCTCACAGCCAGTGTAGAGAGAATTGCACTGGCTGCCTCTCCGAGGTTGGAAAAGCAACCTCAGAGGAGGAGGAAAGGGGACATCCCCATGGGAGGTGAGGAGAGGAAATTGGAGAGGCGAGGGTACAAGTTTTCCTGAGTCTCCTCCAGTCTCCTTCCATCTCCCTCCAAAGGTTTTGCTAGACAGGCTAAGATGCCCATCTAGTGAAAATCACCCAAGATGCAGGACAAGGAGGTGAAGATTGCCTCTGCTGTTCCTCCCACCTTGTTGGCTTCAGCACGGCAGGAAACAGGAAATTTCAGAGGCCTCTGAATTTAAGACTTGAGTCTTCAACAGGATTGCTCTCTAAATTTTAAATACTTATCCTTGCAGTCCTAAACAATTGGACTGGAGAAATGCTGCCTAACTCATCCAAGTTGGCAGTCGGAATCAGTGGTGGTCCCATGTTTATAGGGCTCCCTCCCTAGTCCGGTAAATGTCGCCCCTACATCTGTCTTTGAAGATTTTTCATTTGTTTCAAAGTGCTTGTGATTGATCTAGTAATGCTTGGTATTTAACTGCTGCTGTTTCTCAATTTCTATTTTTGCTGCACACGCACACACACTGTTTTATTCTGATGATATTGTTTCTAGCTCCTGCTATTATATGCCTGTGAATATGTTTGGTTTTTACATTGTGGCTTTATGGTTTGTTTGCTGCTGTAGATGTTGTGCTTGTAATATATTGTGAGCCACTCTGGAAGGTGGCCCTATAAATAATAATAATAATAATAATAATAATAATAATAATAATTTTCTGCTTAGCTTGTGTGTGTGTCTCTGTCTCTCTCTCTCTCTCTGTGTGTGTGTGTGTGTGTGTGTGTGTGAGAGAGAGAGAATTACTCCCATGAGTTTCAAGGCTGAGGAGATATTTGAATACCTCCAGTCCTGGTTCAAAAGTTAGTCACTGCTCCACTGGTTCTCATAGGCAAACTCTGGTCACTACAGCTTGTAAATAACACTAGCACAAACCCGTAATATTAATAGCAGCAATTTAGTTCATAGAAGTGGACAATTCCTCCTTCCCTTGACACGAACATTTTCCAAATCTGCATGGAAATGTAAAGCATTTTCATTTGTGACCAGAGATAATCCAGCTACAGGCCATAAAACATGGACGGAGCCTAGGCAATTATTTTCCACCTATAATGCCATGACAAAAGAAAGAAAGAAAGAAAGAAAGAAAGAAAGAAAGAAAGAAAGAAAGGGGTGCTCAAGAGAGTGTCTCTGAATGGGATTTTAATTGTGAGAATCCCTTATAGCCATTTCTCTTCTCTGATATACATCTGACATTTAAACAGTGACTTATTCGTTGTGCGTGACCAATGCTGAAAGGTCACTGGCAATTTCTGTGTGAGTCATGGTATAGGTATGCTAATATTAGCATGGTGGGGGGAAGGAAAAGCAAGACTCTGATGAAGGATGACCCCTTGAAAGATGTGTTCTTACCATTTTGATAGTTGTATTATTAGGGATGGATGGACTCACTGCGCCCGGCTTCATTGGGCACTTGCTGAACCTTCCTGCTCCTGCTTGTGGCACCACGCAAGATTCTGGATGGCATTGCGAGCATCCAATGAATCCTCAGGGCAATCCATCCTCCAAGCGAGCCACCACTGTTGCACAAGAATGGCAGCTTGGGGGATTACAGGGAAGGCCATGTTGCATCAATGTCAGCCATAAAGGGGCCATTTATGCATCATTACAACAGGTCCATGCACTCTGCAGCTTGGTAAGTGAGGTCTGGGAAGCCAGACTCCATCCAGACTCTTGCAACATGCCTCCATATTGTCAATTGTTTATGTGTATGAAAACATGGTGCCATGGCCCAGGACTGGGAGCCCTGAGAGACTGAAGTGCAGCTCCAAGGAGATTCCACAACTAGTCCCTGGTCCTTTTGAAGTGTGGCCCACTGCTGAGATTTCATGTCCTATCCATGCAACACTCAGGAGGTTCCACTGACCCCTGACTCTGGAGCTCAGATTCTTCTAGTGAAAAGGTGGGAGCAGTAGGAACAGTCCTCAACTGACTCCTGCAACCTTCATTCCCCAGAAGCCAATGGCTACTGGAAAAGAACCCTGGTCCTTTAACAGCTAGCTACAGCAGCTAAAGGGATGGAGCTTCGAGAAGGACTTCCTTGGCCTGACTATAAATCCTTGCCATTTGCTTTCAGGTTGTGCTGGGGTAACATGTCAGTACTCAAGCTCCAAAACTGCTCTCCATGGTCCTGAAATATAACCACATTAGTAAAATTAAACCAAATATGAACAAGTTGAAATAAAGGCAATGCCAATAAAACATGGTTTCAGAACATACATCCATGCTGAAGAACAACATAAACTTTCAGTTAAAAGTTAGGGAGATGAGAGGAGTTTCTAAAAGCAGCCACAGATGGGACCATTTGTGTCTCCCTTGGGAGGGAATTCCAAAGTGCTGGGGCCCACCATTGAGAAGGCATCTTCTCATGAAGATACACATGAAGGCTTAAGTCCTATACTCAGTTGCCTTGGAGTGAGAGTCATCAAACCAATTCTGCATCGACATGCGTACGGTTGCTCTGTGATGGTCTTTTTAATAAGACTAATGCTGCATCAAATGACTTACCTATTTTCATATTTGTCCCATCTGTTCAGGAAGTTAGGGGGCATGTTTTACATTTTGATTCTCTTTTGGGGGACATTTTCCCTCTTCCTTTGCCCTTGTGTCCATCCAATATAATAAATTCTTTCTCCGTGTGGGGATCCTTCTTTAGCTAAGATG
Organism: Elgaria multicarinata webbii; assembly: GCF_023053635.1. Lineage (NCBI taxonomy): Eukaryota > Metazoa > Chordata > Lepidosauria > Squamata > Anguidae > Elgaria > Elgaria multicarinata. Next base: position 13,269,524 of record NC_086184.1, read on the forward strand.
GTACCATCCATGCTCAAGGGGGAGGTCTCATTAGACCCTGTGGAGCTCAAAGGTTTGTAGAAGTCTAACAACTATTTGGGTGGGTGGGAAAGAACCTAAAAAGAGATACCCCACCCCCAGCCCTAGCCCAATAAAGACTGAACATGCTCAGTAGCCACAGAATGCTGGCTGTTTTCATTGGTGGGGGAGAGGGGTGAAGTATTGGGATGGAAGAGAATGGAATGAAGTCTCATGGAAATACATGGTTGGCTGGAATGATGAACTGGAACACAGTCCCACTTGTCTAATTGGCTGTGGTGGGCCATTTGCTTTTGACCATGACAGGGAAGTGCAGGTCGTCACAGCCAATTGGATTAAGTGGCAGTGTGGCCAAATGAGAATGAGTCACCTCAGGGTGCATCTGTTTTCCCAATCCATCTCTAATTCGCCGAGATTTTAACTTGCTCTTCCTCTATTATCTTTCTTTGCCCTCTCTCCTTTTTGCTTCCCCCATGTGACTATTCATTTATATCCATTTATAATGTAAACCTGTGGGAAGCATTGTGTGATGTGATTGTTAATCCCATTAAATGGTCTCTGCGCTGTGCAGTGCCACTTTTTGAAGAAGGCGTTTAAGAAATAATACTCTCATAACAACAAAACCAACAACAAGGCCAAAGACGAAGGAAAATAAAACTGGGAAGAAGCTGCTTCCAGGGAAATAAAAGGGCACTGAACTATACACTCAAATGTTGGTGAAGGGAATATCTGTTTTGGTAATTTCTTCAGCTGCACTGGATGTGTTACTTTTGGAGTGAAAGTTAACATGAGAAAATATTCACTCCAGCTCTAAATAAAACATGTATCTGTTATGAATTTTAATTATTTTGGTAGGTTCTAGATGTAGTCCTTCAGGTTGGGAAGACTGTCTTTCTTGCCAAGGTTGAATTGGTCTAATCCTGTCCGGTTAGATGCATCAAAAGGTCAAACTCAGCAGTGGGGCTGGGGAGCAGTCAGCAGGTCAGAGGAGAAATGGGATGGGTGCATTCCCATGTAGCTGGCATATGTGTGTATGGAGAGAGAGAGAGAGAGAGAGAGGGAGAAAGAGAGAGGGAGAAAGAGAGAGAGAGAAAGAGAGACAGAAAGAGAGAGAGAAAGAGAGAGAGAGAGAGAGAGAGAGAGAGAGAGAGAGATCACTCTAAATGTCAGCATTTATTAAATGTTGCTCACGTCAGTGGCTGCCCACGACAAACACAGCACAAGAGCCTTTGGCATCCAAAGAGAGAAAGAAAGGGGGGGAAAGGAATATTGATTGAAATAAACTGCCGTGTGAGTTCCAACGTCCTTGCTCAATACTTATTATATGGCTCCATACTCCGCAGCAAAGCCTCCAAGGGTTGGCAAATTCAGTAAAGCAGTTACAAAAATGTCAAATCATGATCTTTGCTTGATGAACACTTGTCTGTCTGATTCCCCCATTTAGAGTTTGACTGAAGGGAATAACAGCTGTGAATGGAGATGATATTGAAATCTCCATTTCTCGCTTCCTTAGTAAATGCAACACATGCACGCTTGGAGGCACGGGGATGAATTTCTAGATGCATTACCAAATGAATGATGATGATGATGATAATAATAATAATAATAATAATGAAAAATATACACCACTGGCCATGGAAGTTAAAGAACTATGGCCACAGGAAAAGGTCGCAATTATTCTATCAGTCACATCAGTCACCAGCATCGCATCAAAAATCTACACAGAAAACCTTCAGAAACTGGGCCTACCAAAATACATCCACACCACCATCCAGAAAGCAGTCATATTTAAAACATGCTCAATTGCTAGAAAATCCCTAAATCAGTAACCGGCTGCACTGTTGTTAACATTTTGGTTCTGAGCTTAATTCAAAGTGCTGGCTTCCAGCCCTAAATGGTTTGGGACCAGTATACTTCAAGAAGTACATCTCCTCCCCCAAATAAGTCTGCCTTGCACCTTTGTTCCACTTTGGAGGGGCTCCTTTGGTTTTAACCATAATCTGAGACAAGGGGCTCATCTACACCGGTGAGGTGCTATGGTGGATTGAACGCTCTGTCTACAGCGGCTTGAAATGGACGGGGGCGTGGGCTCCTCAAACTGAAGAAACCATCCTAGATCAAAGGAAAAAGTCAGGAGATAACCAAGATTTACCTGTTATGCTGATCTCTGTGGTTTTTATGATGGGGTGAAGGTCCTGTCATCAAGGCAACAGGGGGAGGCTTGGGGTTTTGGATAAACAATTTAAGATTTTGCTTCTGAGCTTAATTCAAAGTGCTGGCTTCAAGCCCTAAATGGTTTGGGACCAGTATACTTCAGGAACTACATCTTCTCCGCCAAATAAGTCTGCCTTATCTGTTCCACTTTGGAGGGGCTCCTTTGGTTTTAACCACCATCTATACCTAGGAGTGTAGTGGGAGAGAGCAGGGAGGATTGCGGACTTACCTACTTCCATGAGACTCCCCCACTGTCTATTCGGCTGCACGATGTCCCAGAAGAGAAGAGGGATGTCACAGGTGCCTTTTTTCTTGATGAGGAGCCCTGGTCACACAGTGAAAAAGTAGGGAACCCCCTATCAAACTCCGTGCCCATCTCCCCTGCCATCCAAGGGATGGTGAATATGCTGTCTCCACCCCACCCCCATGGGCATGGAGCCACCCCACCCACCTCCATGCCTGTTTGAGCACCCGGGCCATCAAGTCCAACCCCCTGCTCATTGCAGGAAGCCACCTTAAAGCATACCTAAGCAAGTATGTAAGTAAGTAAATAAAATAATTTGACATCATGCATACTGGCTTCCTATGTAAATTATTACCAGTGGATGATCATGTACAGAAATAAATCCACATATTTAGACATTTCCCTTGGTAGTGGAGATTAAGGGGTTAAGCCACAGAGCTGGACGTGACATGGCATATATATTCTGGATGGCAGAAAGGGAGGAAAACGGTTGAGTGGGGGACTAGAGCTGTGTGCAAATGACTTCTTGAAATTCTCCATCCTATTTCTGGGCATGTAAATTACTAAGTTTAGCCAGTTGGCAAATTCCTCTTTGGAATTAGATGTTAAAAGGAAAGAATCATTATATGACCTTTTCCTGCAGGTTACTAGCATTTCATCTGTACCACTTCGGCTAAAACAAAACTGGAGTACATCCAAAATGATCCAATGGAATAAAGAGACAAAGTCTCAGGATGTTGAAAAATATATATGTGGTTTTATTCTAAGAAGTAACCCTACACATTTCAATCCTGAATATGGGCCTTCTTCAGGAATCTCTATCTCTATCTATCTATCTATCTATCTATCTATCTATCTATCTATCTCTATCTATCTATCATATCTATCTATCTATCTATCATATCTATCTATCTATCTATCTATCTATCTCTATCTATCATATCTATCTCTATCTATCATATCTATCTATCTATCTATCTCTATCTATCTATCTATCTATCTATCTATCTATCTATCTATCATATCTATCTATCTATCTATCTCTATCTATCTATCTATCTATCTATCTATCTATCTCTATCATATCTATCTATCTATCATATCTATCTATCTATCTATCTATCTCTATCTATCTATCTATCTATCTATCTATCTATCTATCTATGTCTGCAGAGATCTCTGAAAAAAGATGAATCCTGCAACAATGCTACTTCTTGAAATAAAACTACACATATCTTTTTTCAACATCCTGAGATTTTATCTCTTTATTCCACCTGTAGCCCTTGGTCAGGTCTATGATTGGGTCAACAGAGGTTTTACTAGAGCTGAAAGGACAATGGTGTAATGGGGGGGAACGTTACAGTCCCCTAGGAAGGAGACGAGGCCCCAGCATGGGTAGGAGCTCCCGGTCCAAGGCTAAGTCTCCATCCACTATGCCACACTTCCTTTATTCCTGGCCTTGAAATGTCCAAAGCCATGACCAAAACAATGTTTTCTGCCCATAAGTTTGAAAAACTTCTGTGAAGGCCCTTTGTATGTATACTGGCTTTCTAGCTAACACTTTTCCAAGCAGTCCCAGGTGTAGCATACCTAATTCCAGTGGTGAATCTAGGCTCTGAGCTTCATAGGCTATTAAGGAGGCAGCCCACAGTTGGTTTCATATCATTTGTTGCATTTGGAGTCCACCTTCTTTCTGAGGAACTCAAGATAGAGGGCATAGTTCTCCTCACTAATTTTATTCTAACCACAACAAACCTGTGATGTAGGTTGGGTTGGCAGATGGTGGCAGGCTGAAGGTCATGCAGCAAGCTTCATGGCTGAGTGATGATTTGGACCTAATTCTGTGAGCTACAGTATATGAAAGGCACAAATCTTTCTCCCAAACAAACTGCCCCACACACTCAGGTCCTTTGGGAAGGGTTTACTCTAGTCAGCCACAACTAGGCTGGCAACTGTCACTCAGAGGACCTTTTCTTCTGCCGCCCCCAGACTGTGGAATGGCCTGATGGAGGAGATTTGTCAGCTTAATGCTCTCTCTGAGTTTAAGACAGCCATAAAGACTAGGCTCTTCCGGCAGGCCTACCCAGATGAATTTTAAACCTAAGAATTTTAAGATGCTGTGATTGTTATTTTAACATAGTATTGGTTTTATATACTCTTTTAACTAATTTTATGTATTATATTTTATTTAGTGTTGTTCCTCACCTTGATCCAGAGGGAGAGGCAGGCAATAAATAAATAAATAAATTATTATTATTATTATTATTATTATTATTATTATTATTATTATTATTAATGGGTTAGAGGGCAATTATTTGACCCAGATTGATAACATTTCTATACTTATTATGCAACACAACAACTGCTTTGAAATACACCATGTGGGGGTGGTTACGTTGCAATTTGCTATTGAATTTATGCAAGAGCAGGCCTTTAAAACATGATAAAAATCTCACTTCTGCCACAGACTCTGAGATTCCTTTGTTCCCCAGCCTCACTCCAAAATTGAAGTGACTCCCTTCTAACTACAATGCTGTTCAGGTTTTGTTTTCCCTCCCTCCACAGACATTATCTCTGAAACAAAAGGCTTCTTAAAGGCAAAATTGCAAAATATTCAAATGAGTTCTAAATTTGTCTTTGTTAATATGTATGACATACTGGAGTAGGTGATGAATTTCAAGTTGTTATTCCCAGGGAAACATTCAAATAATTAATATCCCCACTGGTGTACATAAATACATATTCATAACTATCAAGTCCTGTTGGTCTGATTTTGTTGTTGTTGTTGTTGTTGTTGTTGTCATCTTGGGTATTGAATACTTATTTGTGCCTCGCCCCCCCTTTTTTTATTGCTCGTTTCTCAGTGTCTTATTGTTGCAGGCTCTGGTTGGTGATGCACTAGCAGGAAGACAGCTAGGTCGCACCCAAGGTCAAATGGTAAACGCGTCGGGGCTAAAAATATTTCCTAAATGGCATCTAAATGCAAATTGGTTCTGAAACAAAAATATCATACTAGTCACCTTCAGGCTGGGTTATTGCAAGATATATCACATGGGGTTACCATCTGTGGGAAAAGGACAGGAACGGGTGATGTGGAAGCTGAGGGCAAACCTGACCCTGAGCCCCATGCCTTGTACACATCCTTTCTGTTTCAAAGGAATTCTGCTCTTGAAAAGAAATTCAATCATTTTACAGTCAAAATCAGCTGCTCCATTCCCAGAAAATCAGTAGAACTCAGACTGGGATCCTGGCTCAAAAGACATAGGCCATGGCTAGACCAGGCTTATATCCTGAAATTGTCCCAGGATCATCACTGTGCATCCAAATGACACACATGGGATCCCAGGAGCAGGCAGAGATAACCCCTCCATTTGCCTAGGATAATCCTTAGGTCTAGCTAAGGCCATAGTCTTCTAATTTCCCAAGTAAAGTTGCTGTCCTTATTTTATATGATTTTTTTAAAGGAATGTTTCCAGGGCTGGCTGCAGGTGCTCAGGCATAAGGTGTCTTTGGGTCCCCTGAATTGTGGCTCCAGGCCTGACATTGGGAGTTGGCACTGCCAGGCAGTAGTCAAAGTCCTGAGCCTTTAAGAGTACCCATCACTTAGCCTGCCAGCCACCACCAATGCCAGACCCATGCCCAGTGCTCCTCTCAATGTTCCTTTGTCCAGCACTGGAGCCCAGGTGATTGTGGCCTTTGGAGATGGGACATAGTATTGCTTTGGACACAGATTTTGCACAGGCAGCTTTCTGGCTAGATTGGCTGTTTTGCTGCTGCTGCACTTGCCTGACACTGTCAAGGTAAGGGGGAGTGAGGAGGGCAACCAAGATGATCAGGGGTCTGGAAACAAAGCCCTATGAAGGGAGACTGAAAGAACTGGGCATGTTTAGCCTGGAGAAGAGAAGATTGAGGGGAAACATGATAGCACTCTTCAAATACTTGAAAGGTTGTCACACAGAGGAGGGCCAGGATCTCTTCTCGATCATCCCAGAGTGCAGGACGCAGAATAATGGGCTCAAGTTACAGGAAGCCAGATTCCGGCTGGACATCAGGAAAAACTTTCTGACTGTTAGAGCAGTACGATAATGGAACCAGTTACCTAAGGAGGTTGTGGGATCTCCCACACTAGAGGCATTCAAGAGGCAGCTGGACAACCATCTGTCAGGTATGCTTTAGGGTGGATTCCTGCATTGAGCAGGGGGTTGGACTCGATGGCCTTATAGGTCCCTTCCAACTCTGCTATTCTATGATTCTATTCTATGAGGACACCACCCTGGAAAGGGGAATAAACTCAGAGAGTGCCCAACCTCCCACCAAACCTACGTAACTCCTGTCCTCTCTCCACATGCCCCTTCCACTTTCTTTCCCTACCACAGTCAGGGCTCTTACAGAGGGAGCCACTGCTGTTTGGCCCCTATCTGCCCTTCCCATCAGATTGTGGCAACGTGCCCTGGATGCCTCTGCAGTGATGCAGGAGCCTTTGGGTGAAGTTCCCATTGCCCTTTGTGGAGCACCTAGGGAAGTCGTAGCATATCTAATTCCAGTGTGATTGAGCTTCTTCTGTTGCTAACTGCACTGCTCCATCATCCCAGTGAGGTGATGGCTTAGGTGAGAGGGCTCAAGGTAAGGCAGCTGACTGGCGATGATATGGAGTAGAGCCAGTTCAGGACCCTGGACAGTACTCCAGGTATTAGCCTAGGGATTCTTTGCTTGGTTTCAGGACCATGGTTAGCAACCCCCAGCAGTTAAGATAACAGACAAGTTACTCCAGCCCAGGCTAGGAACAAATGGCAGGGTTTTACAGCCTGGCCAGGAAAATCTTTTGGGGAGCTACACCAGGTAAAGTTTTGCAACTGGCTTTCTTAAAGGGCTAGCACATTTTCTGCAGCTGATGGCTTCTGCAGAGAGGTGAAAATATGAGGAGTGGGGACTGGTTTGGGGAATGCTCCCTACTTGCTGGAGAAGTCTAAGGGCTGCTCCTCAGAGTCAGAGGGCAGCAATACTGCCACAACATTTAGCCAACAGAATGCAGGATCCAAGATGGGAATCCCTAATTGAGAGGGATCAGCGAACAGACCTGACTTCTCCTTGGTTCTCTTGCCACTGGAGAACTTGGTTAAATGATGATTCTTGGTCCAGGGCCTTGAAACCAACAGGCAATTTTCCCTTTGGGAAATGGGAGGTGGGCCCAGCTTCTTGTGTGAGTGAGGATCCTTCTGCCATGCACAGGGCCTCAGCTAGTGCACAACCACAACAGCCCTGGGTACCTCCAAAATGCTCCTAAGCTGAACTTCTTCCTGGGTTTTGGTGCTCCAAATGAATGGAACGGATGCGTTATGCATTTCCCATGGTTTCTTTCTTTTGTATTTATTTCAATTTATTTTTTACTGAGAACACTCCACATGCATTCCCTTGCAGCTTTTAAATCCTTTGTGTCTCCTACCCATCCAATGTCATTACCAATACATATGCACATACTGATAAAATAAGAAGAAATGCAGAAGAAAAAACTGACAATAATCAATTCATCCAATCACACAAAGTTTGCTTTGTTGTGTCATTAACATATGTGTGTATGCTAGGGGGGAAGGTGTGCATGAAATCAAAGAATGAAAAAAAACCCTATTCATGCTCCAATTCCAGAATTAAACTAATGCTGAACCAAAAATTAGGCATGTCGTAGAATCTTGTTCCATCTGGATTTTAGAGTAAAACAAAGTAATTCACACCTCCTTGACTAATATGTGGATCCGAATATAATTACCCTTTGGATTATAGATTTATCCATTTATTTATTTATATTAAATACAGAAAATGGTGTTCACATTAAAAAATGCTTACACAGATATGTATGTTAGGGGAAAGTCTGTAAAAACTGCATATATGAAGGCGAAATTCATATGGATTTTTTGTGTGGATTGTTTTTTAAATGCAGAAAAAGGGATGTAATGAAATTATGAAAGAACATATCAGAAAGTGGCATGGACTAGAAATAGTCTGATACATTCATCTTTGACCATTTTTAGACTGTGGAAGTGTGCATCAGTGTGTGTGTATTTTCTAAATGAAGATGAGGAGGAGGAGGAGGAGGAGGAGGAGGAGGAGGAGGAGAAGAAGAAGAAGAAGAAGAAGAAGAAGAAGAGAGGGAGATACTCTTTAAAAAGAAAAACAATGGGGTGATTTTCAACCCTTGGTCTGATCCACAATGTCACTTCTTATATTCCTCTATTTAAGCACCCAGATCATCAGTTTCTTTAGCATTTCTTATTTTTCTGTTTTAAAATCTGTAACTTCACCCATGTCTTATAACAAACTAGATAGAGAGCTTGTTAATCCATTCCCGGTAATTCTTGGAAGAGTAGCCATTGAGACGTGTTTTGCAAGTGAGTTAATAGAACCTCCCCTCCACACACTCACATGAAGAAACCCCAAACTGTCATGGTTGATAGGTCCTGCAGAAAATATAAGAGGAAGAAGGTGTGTGTGGGGGGGGGGGGGAAGAAAAGATGAAGCTATAACATTTCAAAGATGGGATGGAGTCTGGATGATTTTCTGAAATGTTTGTCTCTTGAGTTTACCAAAACCAGAAGAAAGTTCTTTATGCAAAAACAGCCCCTGCCAAAACAGTTTGAAAGAGAGAAAATAAAAACCTGAGTTATCTTCAGACAGGTGGGAAACTTCATTATGCACAGACTCTTACATTTGCATACATTTGGATATGCCTACCACTGAGTTTCTTGTAACATTTTACATTACCTTAAGGAAGTAAGCAGAAGGAAATGAAGGCGTGGGGACAGGGGAGGGGGAGGAATGAAATACTATTAGTTTTACATGCGGCAACATCTTTTTCTTGTCATGCCAATACCTACATTACCATCCCTTCTTGACACTTTGTCTTATTAACGGATCCATTTCTCTTGTTAATTCTCCCGTGGATTGACAGATGATCGGCAGATGGCTACGTTTCACCGAAAGGTTAGTTCCATCCCACCTCAGTTGTTCGCAGCAATATCTGCATGTTAAGAACACTGCTCGAAAGGGAAAACATCTTATTTCACAGCGCTTGCATGCTGAAAACCCAGTGGCGCACCCGAACTCCTGGCACAGATCTGATTCTTTTCACTGAGGTGTGAACTTGAGGGACCATGCCTTTAGGAGGCTTTCATGCCTCATGGGAATAGGCTTGACAAAAGAACTCACTGGACCAGTTTTAAGATTTTGTGAGTCTCATAGCAGGTAGTATCTTAGAAGGTATTATCTTGTTGGGCATGTCTAGATGGGGCAATAACCTCGTAATCATCCCTGTGTGTCCACATGATGCACAGGGCATCCAGGGAGCAGGGAGGGATGATCCCTCCTTTGGCCCAGGATATCGCCCTACCCATTAATTTCAATTTTTCCATGGTCTCAGGATGATCCTGAGACTGCAGAATGTGTGGCCTGTCATCGCTGTTTTGTCCCACTCTTTGTGAGTAAACACGAGGAGCTGGGAACCGGGCATGGGGCACGGAGCTCCTCAGGAGCTCTGTGCCCATCAGGCGTGGGGGAGGTGAAGGGTTTTTCTTTTTAAAAAAACCTGATGTGTCTTTCAAGCGCTTGTGTGCTCCTTTTCCTTAAAAAAAATGTTGCGTGCCACGTGTAGACGAGGGGGACGATCTTGCGATCATAAGACTGTGAGATCATCCCCCGTCTGCAGGTAGGTCTAGACATGCCCATTGTCTCTTCACTGCGGAAGCAATGCCTTTGTGAAGATGGTGCTTGCGATCTCTCAATGCTAGCTCCAGCTTTTAGGGAGCCCTTGGGTAAGGTGAACTCATAGGGATCTCTCTCTTAGTGTCCTCACTGTCACCTCTGTCTACTCCTTCTGGGCTCAGTCCACATAATTGGGTGAGAGAGAGAGGAGGATGCAACTGAAGGGTGCTGCTCTTTCTCTTCATTCTTGCATTGTCATTGCTTGCATGCTCTGGAAGAGACAGCATGGGCCAACAGGGCCAGGAGGCTCTGGGGTTCTGCAGTGGGCCCCTGGTGGAGGTGGGTCTTCACAAATGCCTGATGATACCGACCCCTCACAATGGCCTGCCATCTGTAGTTTTTTTTTAAAGTTGTATGAAACATAATGTTTCAAAACCTCTAGCTAATGAATCAGGTACCTTTTTAAGTCCATAAAATGTTTGTAATCACTTAACCCCAGGGGTAGGAAATGGGCCTCCAGACACGCTTTGGGTGCCCTCCAAGGTGTCCTACCTCTCTCACTTTTCAAAATAAATTAAGACTTTTTTTCTTAGATTTGGGATAATTTCAAAGCAAAGTGAAGGCCTCCAGCTGCTGTCATCTTAATTTTCCATGAATGCAGAATGTGGCTCAGAGACATTCTTAGGAAATGAAGGATAGAGAGTTTGTGAGAAAGAGAATGTCTTTCTCTCTCTGGCCTTAGCTAGACCTACCTTTTGTTCTGGGACAGAGGAGGGGAGATCTTGCATTGGGATTAATGTGAGATCTCTCCCTGGTTTACACATAATGTGTGATGACCTCAGGAAGAGAGGTGTTGCGCCCGCCATTTTTTAGTTTTCTTAAAGCGACAGCACTGCACGAACGGTGGTGCACAAAGGTAAGTGGTTTTTAAAATTTAAATTAATTTCCCCACTCCCCCCACCCTACCCCCAATGGGCGCAGCTCCCGGCTCCATGCAATTAATCGCACGGAGCGGGGTGAAGCCGTGATAATGGGCCACACTTTCCACAGTCTCTGGATCAGCCCAGGACTGTGGAAAAAGCGGGCCCAAAAGGGAGGGCTCTATTCCAGGGCAAGGAAGGGATGATCCCTCCCTGATCCTACAGGGATGATTCCGGGGTTCGCCCCAGGATATAGCCTGGTCTAGCTAAGGCCTCCCCCCTCTCTCTGTGTGTGTCAGAGAGAGAGAGGAGGGGGAGATGGCAACTATGGGTGGTGATCCAGAGTGAGAGATAAAATGACGTGGTGGGGGAGAGAAACAAAATTTGCCTTCTGTGAAATAGTTTCCTATTGGCACTGAAAACAGGGGTTTAAAGGAGTTGATTTGGCTGTCATTTGGTCAGGTTTCTGTCCTTTTTGATTAGCTACCTCCCAAGGCAGCCATTTTGTTGTGGTGACCATGAGCCAAAAAGGTTGCCTACCTTGGCTTAACCTAAAAGTTGGATGGATGAAGTGTTTTAGCCCTAATTTCTCCTTAGAGTTGATGAAAGCTGCAGTCCCTTATAAAATCATGAAACAGGTGCCCTCAGCTTGACTTGGACTGCATTGACTTGGTGCCTGCCTTCCTTTGTTTCTTCCTTCCTTCCTTTCTGTTTTTTTTCCCAACCAAGAAGCTTCATAACTTTTAAATGATTTTTTTAAAAAAGTGGGGAAATACAAGATGTTAAGTTATATGCATCCGAGAGTTTCAGTTTAGCAGCAAAGCAGTGAGAAGTGATAGCTAAAGCAATGGCAGGTGAATCCAACAGCTCCTGGAATGGTGGGCTTGATAACATATGACTAGGGGAGGGAATCAACTTTTAAGAGTGCGGTAAAGCAGCAAATTTGAAAACCAGTGAATCACAATGAGTATATTCCATGCTGTGCAATCTTAAATATATCTGTAACACTCACTTCTGACATTTTCTAATCCTAGCATTATATTAGGGACTATAGCCTGCTCATAAAATAGCTGAACTTAAAACTCACAGTTTGCAGTATAACAAAAATAATAAAAATAATAATAAAAAATGAAAATGGAACTCAGCAGAAGAATTGATTGTCGAGAAAAGTCATTCACACCTCCCTCTCAGGCTTTTGTGATGGTGCACCTGATTTTCAGACTGCAAATCCAAAGAATGACGGGTGCATTCTAATGCAACAGTGTTCTCAATAGCTTGCAGGTTAGAATAAACATTCATCGCTTTGAGGTATTGAGACGAAATGGAAGTTCATCTTTTGTGAACCGAATGTGCCATCAGAAAGTATTGTCAAGAGGTTGGGATAGAGGATTAACTCAAAAACAAAAACAAAAAAACCATGAACGTGTTCATACCTAGAAGGAAAAAAATGCTCTTGTATGTTTTGGAGCAATTTGAAAGAATTTTCTATGGGTATTTGGCACCCTCATTCAGACATCAAGGGTCTGCTGTATGGAGCTTAGACATATGGGTTTGGGTCCTACTTAGAGCTACCCACTGAAATGAAGGGGATTTAAGTGGGTCATGGCAAAAATTGCATTGATTTCAATGTGTCTACTCTAAGCATGGCTAAGTCTGGATCCAACCCATGGTATGCATGCATTTTTAAATATAGTGCTATCCATCTTTCACTGGTTTGGAAGCACACTTATTTGTTATAAGGAAGTTGTTCTTCCCTACATGTAGAAGATTCATGCTGAAGGGTTGTCACTGGCAAAATCCACATGCCTGGACGTCCGCATTTAGTACGGCAATAGCCTCAGCTGTGTTATAAAAGAAAATACACTAGCAAACTTGCCAAAGGACAGTTCCTTACTGTGTGTCAGTTCCATTTGAAACCTTTTGTGATTTATATTCCATCTTTGAAACTGTCCATCAAAAGTGGTGTTCTTTATGGAGGCAACGTCCTATCAAATCATTAACAAGCCCTTTTGACTGACAGGAGAAGTTTGTTGGATATGGATTAGGCATCATATCTGCACATAACAAAGTTTGCCCATTGGCAGGTCATAAAGGAGAGAAGACGTCCATCAATAGATGACACCGTAGTTGGCTTTTTAAAAAGGATATCACTTGGCATTTTCATGCGGAGTTAGGAATTGATTTTGTCTTTCTGTGTTTGATTTACTCATCTAAAGGAGGGGTGGAGAGAAAACCCTGGCACCATAATGTCGCTGAGTTAAAACGGATCCTAAGGTCATCTGGTCCAGTCCTTATGAATGAACCAGGATCAGTATTTACTACCAGAAATGCCTGGCAAGTTGACAGACAGAGCGCAAACACAGAGCGGGTCTGTATATTGCACAGATGCATGGCACCGCTCCACAATGAAGAATGGAGGCTGTGAGCTGAACAAAATCATCCCTTAATCAAAGATTATGTAAAATCCAGCATAAGTCCAACTTGAAATGAATGGGATTTGACTAACTTAAGGCTCATTCATTTCAATGGGTCTACTCTAAGTTGGACTTACATTGGATTTTGCCTATTATTTCCTATTCACTTCCTCCATTCACTTCCTACCATTCACTTCCTCCTATTCCTATAGGAGGAAGTGAATGGTAGCCAATAACCTAGAGTAGGAATGGGTGAGAATTTCGTTTCAAGAAGTTATCAAAATTGAAAAGCTCTCAGTATTTGGGACAAAAAGGACTTGAGGTTTTTTTTTTAATTGAATGTGGGAGACACTGAAATGAACAGATTCATCAATCCAGGCCCAGGACTTTGAGTGCTTAGCTCTTAAAAGTCTATGTTTGAATCTCTGTGTATTCAACCAAGTTAGTGCTGACTTAGGCTTGATACCCCCTTTTTTCTGACCTTATTTTTTCTTTAACTCAATTTTTTTTAACCCTATTTTTAACCCTATATTTTCTTTAAAAGCACTATGGTTGGGAGGCATATTTTGGTCCCTTCCATGCTGGGAATAAAAAAGAGTGCCATTTTTTGGTAGAAAAGTGGGATATAAATCAATCATTCGTCAATCAATTTATCAATCAAATACATTCTGGTGCAGATGAATGAGAATTACCAAAATTCACAATGTTCATGTACAGGAGAGAACAAACTCCCCTTTACTTGGCCTCCTGGATCCAGGTCGCCAAGCTGCAGCCACTTTCAAGACCTATTTGCATGATCTGCATGTGCCTGGAACCCATGTGTCCCTTTAGTAACCCTCCATTTTGAAAAAAAAATGTAGTTGGGGATTTCCTAGAATCTAATGTTGCATAAATGAAGGCCATAAATGGCCCCTTTATGGCCACCATTTATGTGGTTGTAAAGTTCTGGGTCCATTTCTGGGCTCCACACTTCAAGAAGGATGCAGACAAGCTGGAGGGGGTTCAGAGAAGGGCAACCAGGATGATCAGGGGTCTGGAAACAAAGCCCTATGAAGAGAGACTGAAAGAACTGGGCATGTTTAACCTGGAGAAGAGAAGGCTGAGGGGAGAAATGATAGCACCCTTCAAATTTTGTGTAGCACCCTACACTTAATTTTAACTTAAATTTAAAGTTTACTGTTTTAACTCTGTATTTTAACTTTATATCAATTTTGCTGCGTGGTTTTTATTCTGGTTGTGCTTTTTATATTGTATTGTGTATTTGTGCTTTTAACCTGTTGATTGTTTTACTATGGTTTTAATTTTTGTGAACCGCCCAGAGAGCTTCGGCTATTGGGCGGTATAGAAATGTAATAAATAAATAAATAAATAAATAAATAAATTCTTGAAAGATTGTCACTCCTGCTTGCACGGCACAGTGATTGGGGGCAGATGGTGACTTTGCAAGTACCCAGTAAAACTTCATAAAGGTGAGCAGGAGCTGGATATAACACTGTGATATTTTTGTTGTTGTTTTGCTCCAACATATCAGGAATGTTGAAACAGTTGTGAAGCATGGGATGGCCTTGGGGTGGGGGAGAAGAGAAAAGTTAGCTGTGTGCTTCACAACTGAAATAAATATAGGAAGATAGGAAGTATACTGAGTCAGACCCTTGGTCCATCAACCTCAGTACTGGAGAAACTGACTGGCCGCAATGGCTCCCCAGGGTTTCAGGTAGGAGTTTTTCCAGCCCTACCTGAAGAAACCAGGGTTCAAAGATTCTGCATGCAAGGATCTGCTCTACCATTGAGCCACAGCCACTACCTTCAAATACTTGAAAGGATGACCCACAGAGGAGGGCCAGGAACTCTTCTCGATCATCCCAGGGTGCAGGACACAGAATAATGGGTTCAAGTTACAGTAAGCCAGATTCTGGCTGGGCATCAGGAAAAATGTCCTGACTGTTAGAGCAGTATGACAATGGAACCAATTTCCCAGGGAAGTGGTGGGCTCTCCCACACTGGAGGAATTCAAGGGGCAGCTGGACAGCCATCTGTCGGGGATACTTTAAGGTGGATTCCTGCACTGAGCAGGGGGCGTGGACTCGATGGCCTTGTAGGCCCCTTCCAACTCTACTATTCTATGATTCAATGTAACTTTAGTTTTCTGGATATCCCTGCCCTGCAATTTTTATGCAAAATGTTGGCTCACTAAAGGGATGGGTAGCCCTGCAGCGCTCACTGGGCACTCAACAGGCTGTCCAGCTGCTTGCATGGCACAGTGATTGGGGGCAGATGGTGACTTTGCAAGCACCCAGTAAAACTTCATAAAGGTGAGCAGGAGCTGGATGTAACACTGCCCCTCCCATACCTGTATTTTGGTGGATGCAAAATGGGGGCCAGGCTGACGACACAGTTGATGCTGTTGCCACTTGCAGTGGCAGCAAAACAACAAAACAACACACACACACACACACACACACACACACACACACACACACGGCAAGAAAACCATTAGGAGGAGGAGGAGGAAGTGGAATAGGAAGCAGCAGCAGCTGTTACACTCCCTGCTGCAAATTGTGACCCCTGCCTGGGAGAAACTGTTGGCGAATTCTCCCTGTGGAGAAATTTGGTGAAATTTCTCTGGCCAAAAATAGGATGAAGAATTTTGAGAGGCTATTTGAGCACAGCTCTAATTCAAACACATTGCTGCTGATTTTTTTCCTGGCTCCATACTTTGAACAGCTCCATGTCTCTCTCCATGAGAATAGCGATAACAATTGAATTTGGCTTGTACAGATGGGTACGAATTTTGTTTCAGTTAGCTTTTGATAATAATGCTCCAAAATTCAAATTTCTTAATAATTCAGGAGAGAAAGAACTCTCTCTCTCTCTCTCTCTCTCTCTCTCTCTCTCTCTCTCTCTCTGGGAGAAAGCAAAAATTACAGATTTATCCATTCCTGTGAAGCTTTTTCTGTTGTTACATATTCCTGTGGCACCTTAGATCTTTGTATGGCCAGGAATAAATGTGTCTGACTTAGTATTGGACAAAGGAAAAGGAAAAGATAATGAAATACTGTGTGCTCAAGACAGAGACAATGAGAGTTGTGGCTGAGGAAAATCAGAATTAGGTACCATGAACCTTAAACGACACTTAATCAAAGGGATTTTGCAGTTGACGGTGCTGTTGGCTGTGCTTTCCCTTCCATGCTTTCCCTCTCCACCTGGGTGTAAAATACCTACTTATAGACAAATTCCAACAGTTTATCTTTCTTTTTCGACTGCTTGATCAAAACCTAGATCAGATGGGTAGACACACTCAGCTGTGTACTCTGCTGTTAGTCTCAATATCGCAAAGGCTTAGGGGATTTTATGAGAATGAAAGCCTACTCCAGGGAATTGATTTGCTTAATATTTTTGTTTCTTCTCAATTCGGTTGCATTTTTAGAATTTTACTCTTAGCCCTCAAGGGCAAATCTGTGGTACAGGATTTTCACAAGAAATTAGTTTAGGGAATTACGACAATGAAGTATGGTTAGTGTAATTTTACATATGAGCCCAGCCCCTACTATTGGCTGAATTGCTGTGACATCACAGAACCTTCATGAACAGAGTAGCTTTGGCAAGAGAAATGAAAGATCTGTCTTTGCGATTCATGATGCTGCTCTATGACAAACCCAACCTCTTCCCTCTCTTCCAGAAATGTCTCTTAAAAACAAAACAAAAAACAAACCATGCCCAGATATGTTTTAACTTTTAATTTTAATTTTAAACGTTGGTCCTTATTAACATTAGCTGCCCTGAGAACCACTTTCTTGGTGGTAAGATGAGGTATAAATCTAATTCGGTGCTGTTGCATCATGTCCTGCTTTGCTGGTCCCTGGTCAACAGCTGGTTGGCCACTGTGATAACAGAGTGTTGGACTAGATGGACCATTGGTCTGATCCAGCAGGGCACTTGTTTATGTTCTTATGTTCTTAATAGATGGACACATGCATACAAATAAATAAATGAATCATTTTATTGCTATATGTTTTGATTTCCTTCCTCCTCAGAGGCCTCCTCACTGTAATATTTCCAGCTACAGGACTGAACTGCCTGGACACTGTTAGTAATGAGGTTCCAATTCATGGAAGGGCTTGGTCTGTTTTAACCAGGCCCTTGAGTTCCTTAAAATACCAGCTGAGAAGTCAAAGCAGTGCAGTTCGGAAAGCACAGTTTTTCTGTGCTCAGATTCATTCCACTGCTAAGCAGGCAGGCATGTTGTGGCGAGAGGATAGATGTCAGCCATATTAAACTGATGTCAAAGAAGAAAGAGAGGCTTTCTGACAGGTGCATTTTCCATTGCAAGACTGATTCCTTGATCCTATATTCTTGAGAGATTGGAAACCAAATAGCTCCTTGGCTGTCTCCACTCAGCCGTGGATATCACGGTACTTTTTGTTTTGTTTCATTGCAAAGTGATGGGTAAATATATTTCTTACAGCCCAATCCAATGCCCTTAAAAACCAAACAGACAAGGAACTAAGTCCCACTGTGTCCAGTGGAACTAGCACCCAAAGAAGCACCCATGGGATTGCAACCTTAGCTCTGTGCACGCCTTAGAAAGAAGTGCAAAATATCTGGACAAAAATCATCTTGCCCCCAAGCTCTTGCCTAACTACAGATGGAAGATCAGTTTTTTCAATCGCATCAGCAATTGGACATTAATGCATGGGTAAGGACAGTGGTGGGGGAGTGAGAGGCAAAGGGTAAGGATCCAGGTTCTGCCTTCCTCATGAGAAAGAGACCAACCGCAAGAGAAACTGCTCTACTTGCCGAAGGTCCCTCTCCCTGATCTCATCTGTTTGCCCCCACCAGCTCACTCCATTGAGCAGGGTCTCCTGACTTCCTGTGCAGTATTTTCAGGGGGCTGGCGAGTGGGGAAGTTCACTCCCACCAGAGCAGTTGATCCAATGTAAATCTGGATCTAACCCATAATCTGCAGAAGGGCTGAGCCTTGGAATATGTTCTATTGCACAGATTTAGGATAATGCTCTTAAACATATCCAAAGCGTCCTTCCCTCACTTATGAGTCTCTGAAGAATGATTGCAATGTCCTGCCACCAAGAAATTCAGGTTCCCATACTTGGGGCCTATCCCATTCTACCTTCCTAAGAGTTTTGTTATACTTAGGCCATTTCTACACCTGCCTTTTTTCCAGGGATCATCCCGGGATCATCCCTGTGCATGCAAATGACACGCAGGGGATCCCAGGAACAGGCAGGGATGACCCCTTCATTTTCCTGGGATAATCCTTAGGTGTAGAAAGGGCCTTAGTAAGTCAGACATCAGGGGAGTCTACACCAGCTGTTTATTGCAGGATTGTATCATAGTCATCACTAATGGGCCACATGATGTTCACCTGAAACCCGCAGTGATCTCAGGTCCACCTCTCACTTTTACCAGAATATCCCTGACTGCTTTTGTTGCAGTTTTTCCAGCTCTCTCTCTTCCACAATGAAGAGTTTGCAAGGTTGTTGCCGTCCAGGCTCAGTGAAGAGCCAATTAACTGTGAGGGGCATGATTGTGCATAGGTATCAGCATGTTTTACGGCCGATTGTCTTTTTTTAAAAAATACTAACATATCTGAGCACATATTCAATGCAGTTCCTATCCCCCCATGTGTTGCTGTGTGTCTACATTCCTGCACATCCCCCATGAGTAATTAATAAAAAATCCTGTGTCCCATAGCCATCTGCCTAGCCCTGCCCACTTGTACCGATACACATGCAGAAGGACTGTAAATGAACACACATGCTCCCGCAATGGCTCTCCTCTAATTATGGTACAGCTCAGACATGTGTAGCCCCATGAGGGATGATCATGGAAGTGGAGAACCTTCGGGAGCATGCCTCTTCTGTTGTGAAAGGGCTGCAGGTGTAGATTAGACCATCATGTCAAACCATGTTTTATTTGTGCTATGGAAACACACTTCAAACCAGTTTCAATTTGTAGTCAGTTTCATTTAGGGCTGGTTATTATTATTATTATTATTATTATTATTATTATTATTATTATTATTATTATTTATTTCTAGGGCTGAGGAGGATCTTAAGGAAGTGTCCACCATGCCCCTCTTCTACATTAGAAAGACTACAGGTTATGGAAACGTCAGTGAAAACAAGTGTGTCTTTAGAGCCTTCCTCTATACCCTCAAAGAAGGAGGAGGGCTTTCTCCGCTGTGGCACCCCGGTTGTGGAATGAGCTCCCCAGAGAGGTCCGCCTGGTGCCTACACTGTACTCCTTTCGTCGCCCGCTGAAGACCTTTTTATTCACTCAGTATTTTAACACTTAATTTTAACTTAAATTTAAATTATACTGTTTTAACTCTGTATTTTAACCTTATATCAATTTTGCTGCGTGGTTTTATCCTGGTTGTGCTTTTTATATTGTATTTTGTATTTGTATTTTTAACTTGTTGGTTGTTTTATGATGGTTTTAATTTTTGCGAACCGCCCAGAGAGCTTCGGCTATTGGGCGGTATAAAAATGTAATAAATAAATAAATAAATAAAGAAAGAAAGAAAGAAGGGGCCTGACAGGCCCCTGATGGAAGCTGATTCCAGAGATATGGGGCCACCACTGAAAAGGCCCTCTTCCTTCTGCTTGCCATCTTAGCTGTTCTTGATGGTGTGTAGGTGAGAAGGCCCTCTAAGCTTCCATAACCATAGTTTGGCATGACATCTGAACAGAACCAGTGTGAGTGGCCTAAAGTCCCTGAATGTTTATGATGATGATGATGATGATGATGATGATTATTATTATTATTTGTATCCCGCCTTTTGCCCAATGCTGGGCCTCAAGGCGGCCTTACAAAGTTTACCTTACTAGGCCAGTACAAAACCAGCCTGCTGGGACAAATCCATGCAGTGTCCACAGTCTCAAATTCTCATCAATCAATCAGTAAAAAAAAAAAAAAAAGTCTAAAAAGAATATTCATCAATACTTGCAATGTCAGAGGATTTTATTTAGTGGCTAGATTTGTGTCTTTTGCTCTGGCAGCTGAGGAAAGCTCTAGGGAATTCAGCTTAGAGCCTGTGCTTAGAAACTGTTACAGCTTGCAAAATTTAAGTTGCCAAGAATTAAAGACGTTTATCGGTTGGGATAACTGAGCAAACTTGAGAACTTTATCAAGTGATCCCCAAGGGTGTCAAGGAATTGCTTTGAAATGATTTTTTTTCCTAACCAAAAAAAAAAAAAAAAAAAAAGTAGGGGGAGGGAAAAAGCTTGGTATATAAAAAGGTAATGGGATATTGGAAGATAGTTATTGCTGATGCTTGTAATAATAATCTTCCTTGTTCCAGGGAAATATATGGTGCAGAGCTTAGGGGTGTTCATTGCTTGAAAATCCAGCTCTTTTTGGACCTGATGGATTCCTGCTTTTCACCTCACTCAGGACTCATCTACACCAAGCAGATATTCCACTATGAAAGTGGTTTAAAAGCAGTATATAAAATGCAGGAGCCACACTACTGCTTTATTGAAGTGCACTGACAACTGTTGGGGCCCATGACACATACCATTTACTGCTTTCATACCACTTTCATAGTGTTTTCTCCTTCTTGGTGTAGTTGTGTCATGGGTCCCACCAGTTGTCAGTGCACTTCAGTACCACTATATAGCAGTAGTGTAGATCCTGCAGTGCACTTCAATACTGCTATAATGCAGTAGTGTGGCACTTGCCTTTTATATACCACTTTCATAGTGGAATATCCTGCTTGGTGTAGATGAGCCCACAGTTTGCATTCATAGAATAGAATCATAGAATAGCAGAGTTGGAAGGGGCTTACAAGGCCATCTAGTCCAACCCCCTGCTCAATGCAGGAATCCACCCTAAAGCATCCCTGACAGATGCTTGTCCAGCTGCCTCTTGAATGCCTCTAGTGTGGGAGAGCCCACAACCTCCCTAGGTAACTGATTCCATTGGCGTACTGCTCTAACAGTCAGGAAGTTCTTCCTGATGTCCAGCCGGAATCTGGCTTCCTTTAACTTGAGCCCGTTATTCCGTGTCCTGCACTCTGGGAGGATCGAGAAGAGATCCTGGCCCTCCTCTGTGTGACAACCTTTTAAGTATTTGAAGAGTAGAGTCAGAATTCGTGAGTAGAGTCACAATTCTCCCCCCCCTGAAATCCAGCAACTTTTTTTTAGGATCCCCCCCATAAATAGAAATTTATGCAATTTGTGTAATTTGCACAAATTGTGGCCATAATTTGCTTAATTTATACAAATTGCAGCCGTAATGGAGTGTTCACACCTTTAATTTTGCATAAAAGGGGCCTTTATGGCTGCCAGTGTGGGAATATAAAATTTCCAGAGCCTCCATTGTGCACAACAACGGAGGCTGTGGGCCAGGTTGGATGGCAGCCGTGCATTTGTTGGGCCAAGAAGTACTCAGAGAGTGGGCCTGAGAATGGGTCATAGCCCAGCAAGCTGGATCCAGTAGGGTGGACAAGGGGGAGTCCATCAGACTCCAGAGTGTTGGACTAGATGGACCCTTGGTCTGATCCAGCAGGGCACTTCTTATATTCTTATGTTCTATTTATTCAACCTTCCACATTAGACTTCCAGTATGAAGTAGGCAAAAACCATCCACTATTTGTGGATGGAAAAACTCCTACTCAGCCCTCCCTGCAAAGGAAGTGACTGGCTAATCCCATACTAGAAGAAGGCAGGGAGGGTGGTGTCACAGTGGATGATGGGATTCGAAATTCACCAAAGGGATATTTTTTCTAAAAAGCTTTCCATGATATCTAAATATATCCATTAAGTTTAAATTACTGCATGAATAAAATGGAATCCTGGAAGTGCCACCTCCAACAAGTTAGCTAGATCAGTTCTCATATCTCTTTGATTGATAAATGTATTGGGGATTTGACTGACATGAATTATGCACAATTTCACGCAAACTTGATTTCTGAAAGCTCCAGTAAAATCTCCATACACCTAATATCAGGTGGGAAAAACTGTCCTTCCTCTTTTAAAAAACACAGTCTTCTAAAGTTTTAAAATAATTAGAGATGTATGACACGGATTATTTTTTTTTACGGGAGATGGGGATGGCTAGAGAGGAGAAAGCAGGTCATAATTTGTGAAAAAAAAACTGAAAGAGGATGATAAGGAAGTCTGGGGATTAATTCGAAAAAAGATCAGTTTTGATTTGGAAGCAACAGCTCAAGATTAAAGAAGAAAGCCAATTAGTAAAATTGCAAAGTCAAAGTGCAAATTCTAGGGATGCAAAAATATTCTCCAATTTCAAGTTTTTTGGGGGTATGTGTAAAATATAATTATTCCATTAGGGTGGAAATATTTCCATAATAACACTTTATGAAAAATATTCACTTCTTTCTTTAAAATTATTTTGTGTGTGTCCTCGTTGAGCACCATTTTTTCCTTGGCTTGGTTTCTCCCTTCCATATCAGCCCTGTGGGCATATCCCAGCCAATCAGGGATCCCATTTGTACACTGCCCAGAGAGCGGTTAAATAAATAAATAAATAAATAAAGATGGTGCCACACTGATTGATACATGGCCAATTATATTTGACTTATATGATGAAGGGTTTAAAAAGTGTTGAAAAAGTATCCCCCAAAAATTGTAAGTCAGGGTTTCCCAAACTGGTGCCCTCAAGACATGTTGGGCATGGAATACAATTCCCATTATCCCCAACCAGCATCAGGTTGGGAAGGATGCCAAGTTTTTTATTTATTTATTTATTTATTTATTTCACACTTGTACTACCCAACAGCCTAAGCTCTCCGGGCACTTTACAACTAAAACCATAAAATCCAGATTAAAACTTTAAAATCACATAAACCCAGAATAAATTACAGTCCAGGGAAGGCTTGTTTACAAAGATAAGTTTTTAGGAGGCATTTTAAAGTTATTACATTTTCCACCTCCCAAACTGCACGAGGGAGGGTTTTCCAGAGGGTGGGTGCCGCTACAGAGAAGGCCCAACCACCGTGGAGGTTCTTCATGGTGAATTTCTCTCCATGTCGGGATGACGAGCAGAGCCTCCTCTGAAGATCGTAAATGTCGCCGGGGCGTATCTGCTAAGCTGCGAAAGCTGTTGAAAGTGATTCCAGCTCAGCACTAGTACATTCTGTAGCCTTCATATTTCTTTTTCCTCAACTGTTCTTAGTTGAATGAACTCTGCCCAAGCATTTGATTGCTTTGTCCCTGGTTGATGCTATATTTCAATATTAAAAGCGCTAACCGAAGTTGCTCACCTGTTGCTCTGCTCTACATTGTTCGGCATGATGGGATGAATATTTGCAGTACAAAAAAACAGGTGAACTATGATCTGCTACAGCAATCCGGCTGTCAGATCAAAAGTTCAAAAATGAAATCTCTGAAATGGAGTATGTTTGAAATGCAAGAGCAATATTTTCTCCCTGCAGTTGCACTCTGAAATAATAACGGGGAATTGAAGGAGGGGGAAATGATTTAGAATATAGAATTCGTCATGTTTCATTTTCATTATTCTCTCAATTGGGATGGTCATGATGGTTAAATATGCCATCAAGAAGTATGGTAGTACATAGGCCTAATCTACACCAAGCAGGATATTGCACTGTGAAAGTGGTATAAAAGCGGTATATAAAAGGCAGGAGCCACACGACTGCTTTATAGCAGTATTGAAGTGCACTGACAACTTTTGGGGCTCATTGACACATCCCATATACCACTTTCATACCGTTACATTCTGCTTGGTGTGGCCCCTGCCTTTTATATACCGCTTTCATACTGCTATCATAGTGCAATATCCTGCTTGGTGTAGATGTACTTCATTTAATCTGTCCTCCATCTCTC
The DNA here is from genome assembly GCF_023053635.1 of Elgaria multicarinata webbii. Taxonomy (NCBI): domain Eukaryota; kingdom Metazoa; phylum Chordata; class Lepidosauria; order Squamata; family Anguidae; genus Elgaria; species Elgaria multicarinata. Next base: position 13,293,858 of record NC_086184.1, read on the forward strand.
ACCAATCAGCTTCAAATTATGACCCCAGGTTCTAGTATGCTGGTACTAAAATTCAAAGCCCTAAGCGGCTTGGGGCCAGGTTATTTGAAGGAATGCCTCCTCCCATATGTACCTGCCCGGGCCTTAAGATCACCCACAGGGGTCCTTCTCTGCGAGCCCCTGCCAAAGGAAATGAGGCAGGTGGCTACTAGGAGGAGGGTCTTCTCTGCTGTGGCACCCCAGCTGTGGAATGAGCTCCCCAGAGAGGTTCACTTGGTGACTACACTGTGTTACTTCTGTTGCCAGCTGAAGACCTTTTTTATTTTCTCAGTATTTTAACACCTAATTTAACTTAAATTTAAACTTTGCTGTTTTAATTTCCGTATTTTAATCTATATCAATTTCTGCTGTGTGGTTTTATCCTGGTTGTGCTTTTTATATTGTATTTTGTATGTGTGTTTTTAGACTGTTGGTTGTTTTAGTATGCTTTTCATGGGTTTAATTTCTGTGAACCACCCAGAGAGCTTCGGCTATTGGGTGGTATAAAAATATAATAAATAAATAAATAAATAAACATGAAAGAGGGAGGAAAAAGCTCCCCATCCTCTTTTTCCATGCCACACATAATTTTGTACACCTCTGTAACGTCTCCCCTTTCTAAGCTAAACACTAACAGCTGTTGAAACCTAAAGCTAAATTCCCACACATGCCTGAACATACTAAAGGGTAGTGCATTGGATAAGCCATGCCTACATCCCTTGTGATCCTAGAAGCCAAAGACAGTCACCAGGCATCTACCATGACCTGCCAAATCCTTGACAACCCTTTTGACAGCCTCCTGGTTTTGCACTCCATCAAAAGTCCTTCCTCAAGCCCATATTGGCCCACGATAAGACGCTGGGTTGTGGACAACCTGGGTGTTCACAAGGTTTGCAGGCCTGATATGGCCCTTTATTAGATAAGGTTGTCTACTAACAGCCTGGCATGCTCCCGTGCCTTAAAAAAGAAACCTGATAGGTAGAAATCAGCCGGGGAATTTTTTGGGGTATGGAGAGAATTGTTATCCTACTCCAGGGGAACCTCTGTTAGCCCAAGACCTAGAGTAAATTTTGGAGAAGCTCTTGGTGGAGGGGGAGGTCAAATGCAAGGGCATAGACCAAAACAACAACAACAACAACAACATATTGTAGCTTAAAAGCGCATACTGCCAGTAACTGAACCTTGGGAGAGGCATTTCAACCTTTTAGAATGAGGACAAATGAGCAAAATCTGGGAAATGACCAAACAATCTGAGATTGAGAAGAAAGGGTTGGAGTCAGGGGAAGAGGCCATGGCTATCTCAGGAACTCTGGAGGCTGGATTGGGACCCCGGGATTTGGCCCAGAGGCCCACGGATCCCCACCCCATCCTACACTAATGTCTCTAGGGCCACAGCTAGACCTAAGGTTTATCCTGGGATCATCCAGGGTTCGCCCCTGCCTGAGCACTGGATCCCCTGTGTGTCACCTAGATGAACAGGTCTGACCCCTGGACGATCCAGGGATAAACCTTAGGTCTAGCTATGGCCTATATCAAATTGCTGCAAGAGGCACAAGAACAGGAGGACAGTAAAAAGAAGCTGGCCATCAATTAGATAAGAGGTTCATCCCAGAAAGGTTGTCCTCTCTATTACCTTGGGTGGAGCATATCTTCATCACTGCAGGACATTATGTCTTCAACAAGATCTTCCTTCCAGGGTATCAAAAGACGTTTCATGTTTTCCAGAAAGTCTCTCGGTCTCTCCCAGTCTCTCTCAGCATCAAGCTCTCGCCAGCTTCCTACCGCTCTCACCTCCTCCTCCTTTGATTCTTTAGCGCTACAGTTGTTGGGATCATGCAGAAGGCCATGCCTTCGTAATACACACTTTAATTCCACACACCTAACAACTGGTTAAAAAACACAGAAAACCAACCAAGTAGAGAGCTCCAAGCCCTGTTGAGATTCATCATTGTAACTCCTCTTTGGCAGAGCTGAAGCAATGCCTTTGTTGCAGGCAAAGTGCCTGATATTTTCAGATCTTGCTGAGCGAAATGTCACTTCGAGAATTTCAGCTTTAATCCTAACTTTGCTCTGATGGTTCAGTGCCATATCTGTATGCCCCAGATGTTTCAGGAAGCCACTTGAGTAGATCAATAGGTCATCAAAGCAAACCTGCAAGATAGGGGAAAAAACAACAAATTACTCTTCCTGCATTGTAAAAGTCAGTGGGACTTGCTGAACATTTTTTTTTTTAGATCAAAGGATGTGTTCAAATGATAAATCCATAGGTATCACAGATGTAGCCTTTTTTCCTTGGGGTCCTTCCGTAATAGGCTTTTGATGATGGTTCTTTTAGGCAGATTACTCAGAACTAAAAAGGAACATTTCCTACAGAATAAAAATGGGATTTAAAAATAAAATAATAATAATAAAAAACCTTTGCTGTCTCTTGCAAAAGCAACTTTTGAACTGTGTTAATCAATATTCGACTTAAACTCTTCCTTTGCCTGTGTCAGGAGTTCTCAGAATCAATACATTTGAACTGGTGTTTTCTGCATGGCCTCTCAGTATCTTAGCATCAAGATAAAAAAAATTCTCTAATATATTTGCTGCTGTCCTTCCATATCAACAACAGCTCCAGGATACTTACGGTGAGACAAATTATTGATGTTCAATTATCTCCATTCTGTGTCTCTCTGTCTACCTGTCAGAACAACATACAGTCTAAACAGGAGTTTGCAAAAACTTCTAAAGTTGATGGTGGGCTTCAACTGAATATCTTGTATATAGATCCATTTTTCAAAATGTCAAAACCAGTTATTGATCTTTTTTATGCAAGCATTGTTTGAAACAATGTCCACAATGTCTGTACGTGGAATGGAGGGTGAACACCATCTTTTCCTTTGCCCCAGGCAACTAAATATCTTGGGCTTGGCCTTGCTCAATTCCAAGTGAGCATGGTCATTGTTCCAAGTGATCATAATTTAAAGGAAACAGAAAACTGTGGCCTTTAAATGGTTTGGTTTCTCACAACAGTGTGCACGCATTTCCTCTTGTCAAGTTATAGGCTACTATAACTTCCAGACAGTGCCCCCTTCCATACTAACAGTGGTTTTACTTGTGAACGTGGCTATGCTTGAAAGTAGGGCTGTGCTCCGCTTCGCTTCAGATCGGAGAAGCGATAGCAAGGTGGTCTGATTTGCCTCCGACAAAGGCCGAGATGGATCGGGTTGGGGGAGCTGCAGATCAAGATGAAGCGGATCGAGACCAAGCGGATCCTTCGCCTCGATCCAAAGCTCCCCCCCCAAAAAAAGGTAAGTGGGGGCTTATCTGGCGCTGCTGCAGTCCGTGCGACGGCGGCGGCAGAGCCAGGTATGGGGCAGGGGGGAGGGCGGCTTACCTGGCTCCATCGCGGTCCGGTGGCGGCTTCAACTGGGGCCGAGGATTCAAACCAGAAGACCAGGCCGTGGCTGCGGCCTGGTCTTCCTGTTTGAGTCCTCGGCCTCAGTTGAAGCCGCCACCGGACCACAACAGAGGCAGGTAAGTTGTGAGGGGCTAGGGGGGCCTTACCTGCCGCCGCCGCCACCGAGCTCCGATTCGGACCATAGGTGGATCAACACAGGGTGGAGCGGACCTGATCCAGAAATTACGGATCGGGAACTGGAGCGGATCGGGAACCGGAGTGGATCGGGGGTGGGGGGGTCTGTGCACAGCCCTACTTGAAAGCGAGCTCATGCCCATCTCAAAATAAGCAGTAATGTATGATAAGGCGAACTTTTTTAAAATGTGAAGAGTTATTGTATAAGATATAATTGCCTTTTAGTAGGAGTTATTAAACATCCCTGAGATTTTTCTCACCTGCTTAGAATGTGTGAATTGCATTTTGATCAATTTTTTGGAATGACAAGACATTCACAACCGTGAGGCAAAGGTGCTTAAGGTGGTTTTTTAAGAGAACTGCATTGCAATGTCACACAGTATTTCCAAATTAATTAAATCACATTGCAGCTGAGCACAATACATTCTATCTAGTCCCAGGCTTTCCCATCAGTTCCACAGAGGGTGGGAAAGCGTTCCTGTGTCACTCCCCTGGGGATGTTTCTGGATATATCTATGCAACCCCCAGATATATCTGGCAGCTGGGGAGTTCCTGAGCATCCTTGAGCAACACTCCCACCTCCAAAGAAGTCCCTGGTGATGCATTTCTAGACTACAATGCCATACAGATCTTGGCTCTCATGTAGTGCTGGATCCTGTTCAGCAGTCAGTGCGAGGTCCAGAGCATCCTATCCTGGCTGGCCCTGCAGGTATGAATGAAACCCTCCATCTAAGGGCACAGCACACACCATCACAACCTTGGCTTGTTGAAAGCACTAGAAATTAGAATGGGCTCATATGGACAAATGGATAGAGACGGTCCATAAAAGGAATTGACTAACACTTCGAACAGATTTTTTTTTCTTGAAATGGAATCCATTTGCAAGATATTGGAATATATATAGGAATAAAATGACAGAACAGCAAAACTACAAGAAGCAGTGGATCCGCCATGGTTTCAGCAAAATAAGAAAGAAGTTAAAATCTTTAGCATTAATAGCACAATCCTATGCATATTTAGATGGAAAAGTTCTACAATTCCTAGCATCCCCCATTCTTTTTCCTGGACTTTTTAAATGTGTATACATGTATAGGACTGCACCTTACACTTGCAATTTAAAATATGCATGGAAGTAACACACAGCTTTTTGTGTGAAAAGAAAAACAACCAAAACTCAGCTCGCAATCGGATACGGACTTGAGTAGAAATGAGTTTCGAGGTAGAATCTGGAGAACTTTTGCTGATTTGCACATCCCCAGAGGTAAAAGAGGCCCAGGGCCTATGGAAAGCAAGCTCTGATCTGCCAGGAATGAGTACACCTCCGACCTAATATTCTTCTACCTTTGTGAGTCAGTATGACAAGAGGGATTGTGCAATAATATGGTAAAAACTCACATCCTCCCCTTGAAGTATTATTATCATGCAGTAACTCAGCACCCAATTTCTTCTTTGACTTCTTCTTTGATAGTTTACAAAGCACTCCCAGAAATGATACAGAATCATCTCTCTACTAGAACAGAAAGTAATTTGGAGAAGTCAGCGGAATGTGTGCCTGGGTCAGCTTCCATCAAGCATCCATCATCCTTTGTCACTATATCAGGCTAGGTAAATACCTGTCAGAAAGTACAGGCTCACAGGAGCTTTGAAAAAGTTCAGGGCAACCTTGTTTGTGATCTTCCCACCACTAATATCCTCCTCCTCCTCCTCCTCCTCCTCCTCCTCCTCCTCCTCCTCCTCCTCCTCCTCCTTCTTCTTCTTCTTCTTCTTCTTCTTCTTCTTCTTCTCATGTTTGCCTTGGCAGAGAGCTCATCAGGGCCTGTATCACAAAGCAGAGATTAAGGCCAGATCTACACCATGCACGATATTGCACAATGAAAGGCAGAAGCCACACTTCTGCTTTACAGTGGTATTGAAGTGCGCTGACAACTGTTCGGGCCAATTGACATATACCATATAATGCTTTCATATTGCTATATCTTGTTTGGTGTGGCTCCTGCCTTTTATATACCACTTTCATAGTGCAATATCCTGCATGGTGTAGATGACCCCTAACACTGAGGCCATAGCTAGACCTAAGGTTTATCCCTGGATCATCCAGGGGTCAAACCTATTCATCTAGGTGACACACAGGGGATCCAGTGCTCAGGCTGGGGTGAACCCTGGATGATCCCAGGATAAACCTTAGGTCTAGCTGTGGCCTAAGACTGCTCACTTGGGCCATTTCAATTCATCCCCCTTCCTTGTCCTAACTTCCACCCCGGCTTTTATTTTTTATCAGGTTTAATAATGATCAAGTTTGAATGGGTTTGCATAGCTGGCATCAACAGCAAGTGGACCAAGCATTTGTCAGGGGCCAGAGATAGTTGAGGGGGCCACCACTGATGTCTGACACCATCTTCCCTCCTGCTGTTACATGCATTGGCTGGGATTTCACATGCTTACCAGCACCAAGTGTCTTTGGTACAATGTACAGGAATAAGAATATAAAGAACATAAGAGGAGCCATGCTGGATCAGGCCAAAGATCCATTTAGTCCTTGTCCCCCAGTAACTGTTGTATATAGAGGTTCATTGCCTCTACTACTGGAGGTAGCACATAGCTGTCAGGACCAGTAGCTATTGATAGCCTTCTCCTCCAGGAATTTATATAGGCTTCCTAAATATAATAAATATGTGGGACCTGCAAGAATATAAGAAGAACCCTGCTGAATCAGACCAAGGGTCCATCTAGTGCAGCATTCTGTTCACACAGTGGCCAAACTGCTGCCCACAGGAAATTTTTAAATCATTATTAGATTGCACAAGAATAGGAACTCGTTGGGGCAAACTCCACCCCCATCATATATTTTCAATTTGAAAATTGAAAATATATGCACAAATTTTGCACAATTTTGAAGAGTGGCATATGGGTCCTGCTGCATATTGAAATCTTGATGTGTTCCCTAAGCTATTCCTACTCTCCTCCTAAAGACATTCTGCCAACTCTCTCTGCTATATTTGATCTTTGCCTTCCCTCCGCTACTTTACCAACATTTCCTCTCTACATACTGGATTAAGACTGAAGTCTCTGGATATCTGAACCTTTTCTGTAAATGACACTCACTTGGCTCTCAGAAAGTCATTTTAAGGTCAGCACACAGAAAAGGAACCAGGTTTTCTGTTCTGTGGATTTTAGGTAGTATCCAGTGCTGGTCCTATGTGCAGTAGACCTATTGAAATGAATGGGACTTGTTAGTTGTAACCAACTTAAGCCTCATTCATTTCAATGGATCTACTCTAAGCAGGGCTAACATTGGATACTATCCTTTGCTTCCTTTCAGAGCAATATATTTGACAATGATGAAATGCCATATTCTGCCCATGTTGCTGCTGTTACAAATCTCCCCAAGCCAGTGTGATGTTGTTGGACTGTAGGGCGTGGAATGGGGATATCTGAGTTCAAATCCCCACTTGGTCATCAAGTTCTTGGGGTAACTTTGGGCTACTTACTAGGGTTGTGCGCTCCACACTGAAAACCCAGGGGTCTGATGGACCTCCGATGGACCTCTGAAATTGTGGTGTGGTTAGGGGGCGGTTTCAAAACCCTCAAAAAACCATGGTCCAATTAGAATATTGTTCGGAGCCCCGAATGGATCCATAGGTATCGGAAGGTTTTTTAGGTGACACGAGGGCTTGTTTCATGTTGATGGATGGCTAACTGAACACTTCTATATTAGGAAGATGATGAGGGAGGGGTAGTTTTGAGATTGACATCTGTGGCTAACCAATAGCCATAGTCTGCTCGCTGTCCCCCCTCCAATCACATTGTTTAGGGGGAAGGATTGCAAATTATATAAGAAAGAGTCTGTAGCACTGCTCTTTCACAATGTGGCTGAGGCTGAATGAACGTCACAGAAATTGGAAAGTTCCATCAGCTTCCCCTAGCACCTTCCTATCTGGGGGCATTTTGAAGCCCCCTATGCCACTAAACGAATGCAATGAATCATGAGACATATTACATCTTAACTAACAGAATCAAATGGGGGGAAAAAATAAAAACACAAAGATTTTCTAGCACTTCTCTAGAAGCTACTATGACTTGCAGCAGCACCACAACTTACCATTGTGACCTGTTTGTCAGTCTGAGGAGCAGTAGCAGGCACTGGGGTTTATAAAGGAGGAAGTAGGAGGTGATTGGTTTCTCCTGATCACCTGATTCTTTGGGTAGGTGGCTCTTTCTGCATGAAGATTCTGTTGTTACCCCGCAAATCACCCATTTGAATGGCGCTTTGACTGAGTAGCCTGTGTCTAATTCCTGACTCATGTCCTGTACTGTCTTTTTTAGAAAAACATATTCTGTCTTTTCCTTTCTTTTTTTTTTTTAAAAAAAAGTCCTGTCTTTTTTTTTTTAAATGAATAAATAAATGCAGAGCTTTTTTGAGTAAAACAAATTGAAGTTCTTAATGTTGCTCTTGGCATAAAACTGCTTTTTTATCATAACAAAAGCATCTGTTTGTTTCTAAATCTCAAGGTAAGGCACCCTAAAGATAGATTGGTATCCGGAACTAAAAAAAGAAAAGAAAAAGGACAAAAAATGAAATGGAAAGGGAAAAAAAGGAAAACTTTAATGGAATGAAGCATAAACACCAACATATGTAAAAGGCAGTAAAGAGAGCCGTAATGAGTCTTTACAGCTTTTATTACATAAATATTCTCCCACTTTCCATTTGTCCTCCAAATGCAATGAAACAAAATATTTGACTAAAGCTGTGTATGAATAAAGGATGGTTGAGATACCATCTGAGAATGTAGGAGGTACCTTGAGTACAGAAATAACATTTATCAAATGGAGAAAAAAAATCTTTTTCATGGCTTCAATCTTGGCTTCAGCCCTTGAAATTTAAACAAACCTGAGAAGACCCCTGCTGAATCAATCTGAAGATCATAAACCAGCATCCTTGTTTGATTCACTGTAGCCTAACAGATATCAATGGGTACTGTTGTGCTGTTTTTAATTATTTTTCTTAAATAAAAAAGCCATGATATTTGAAAAGACCATTTTTTTGGGTTGTGTGTGTGTGTGTGTGTGTGTGTGTGTGTGTGTTTTGCAGAGAAAGTACCCAGCTACCAGCATAGATTGGCCAGCACTTCTGACATCTTTTTTTAAAATAAATAAATAAGAGAACGTATAAATGTAATACATATCCATAGATAAACACCTGAAACATGGCAGGAGGCAGGAAGCAAAGCTCAAAATTGAAAACTGATCCAAGCATTTGATCATGCTACCAATATTCATATTGAAAAGCTGGGAGGAAGCTAGGTTGACACTTCAGTTGAGGAATTTCTTTTCAGTTGTTGTTGCTGTTGTTGTTGTTGTTGTTCAGGTACACTGCAACTTTTTATCCAAGGAGTTCCCACTTCATACTCACAACTAGGGTTAAACAAATAAGCTATGTTTGAGCTCACTAGGACTTTCTTGACTTCAGCTCGCTGCTCATATCTCACCAATTTGTAGTTCGGTTTGTGATCACTGTTCGTTTTGTGCAAAGGGGAAAATAGTACAAAACGAACAGCTCTCATAAACTAAAGTTGTGCCAAAATACCCAAATTGGTGCAATTCTCTCCAGAGACTAAAGTATGGGTGATTTAAAAGTTACACATTTCAAGAAATGTGTGCATTTTCAGAACTATGCACATTTTTCAAGTACACATTTTGCCAACCTGAATGCAAGTCCAGGAACTTTGCAGGCATTTTCAGATAAATTGTGCTCCTGTTGACATTCAATGATTTGCAAACCGAAATGAAATTCACACACATCCCTAATCACAACAACCGTATTAGATTGTAAGCCTATGCGGCAGGGTCTTGCTATTTACTGTTTTACTCTGTACAGCACCATGTACACTGATGGTGCTATATAAATAAATAATAATAATAATAATAATAATAATAATAATAATAATAGTGTGACATAGCTCCGGTTCAGAAAGAGTGGCTGATCCAAGATCACCCAACATGTTTTGTGGCTGGTGTGAATGTGGTCCTGGGTTTTCCCACTCCTAGGCAGGATCTACACTACTGCTTTGTAACAGTTTATAATGGTATTGACAACTGTTGGGGCATGTGACACATTCCATATACCGTTTTCAAACCACTTTCAAAGCGTTATATCCTGCTTGGTGTAGATCTGTCCCCAGTCCAACATTCTAACCACTACATGTCACAGACTCTCTGTTTTTAGAATGTTTTTAGGATGTTTTAACAATGTATATTATGTTTTAATTCAGTGTTATGTATTTTACCATTTACTGTTGTTCCCCGCCTCGATCGGGGTGGAGAGGTGGGTAAGAAATAAATTTATTATTAATTATTATTATTATTGTGACCATATGAAGAGGAGAACAGGGCTCCTGTATCTTTAACAATTGTATAGAAAAGGGAATTTCAGCAGGTGTCATTTGTATGCATGCAGCACCTGGTAAAATTCCCTCTTCATCACAACAGTTCCAGCCGCAGGAGCTATACTAGCATGAACAGATACAAAAGAGAGCAGGGTTCCTGCAACTTTAACAGTTGTGATGAAGAGGGAATTTCACCAGGTGCTGCATGCCTACTAAGGACACCTGCTGAAATTCCCTTTTCTAAGCAACTATTAAAGATACAGGAGCCCTGTCCTCCTTTTCATATGGTCACCCTATCTCTGATACATGTCTTAATATTAAATCTGCCTTCATCCTTAGTTTTCCTGAAAATTGCTCAAACCATACATTAATCCTGGATCCCCCTTGAGAGTTTGTAGATTTATTTTATTCTACCCAGCAAGAAACTCTTGAAACCCTCTGAGATGTTTAATACGATTGCTATTGAATACCCAGAGAGAAAGATAGCAGACGTTCCAGTTGCAAATTAATTAAGACCTTTTCCCCCTGCATCATTACACATGAGAGGTTCCCTCCTCCCCACTCACCTAAGTTCAATGGGCACCAAATCAAACTCTGGGTGTGGAGACTTGTTATTATGCCCATGGAATTGGCTTCCTGAAACAATTCTAAAGTCTGTAGAATCATGGAATTGGACATCAAGGTGAAAAGCATGCTTGAAGAATCCGAAAACAACATTGATCTTCTGGCCAGGCCTCTGTGCTTGTCAAGGATCCATAGAGTAGCATTTCCCCCTCTAATTTATAAGCCCAGTTAAACAGCAGCAGCAACAACAAAAATATATTTTAATTACACCTTTCCTCGCACCAATGACCCACAATCTCCTGTTCTTCCTTCCCCTCTCTCCCAGTTCTGAAATTAGTTCACGCCACTTGAGCACAATCATATAACAGCAAATAATTATAATGTTCTATCCCCTTTTAGGATGCCAATAGATGAAAAAAATATGTTTCTGTTTAGATTTTTCTTTTCTTTTAAAAATGACTCTAAATACCCAAGAGATGAAATTGCATGTGACACACAAAGGTCAGACCCTCTGGAGTGAGCAAGAGAGAAGGCTTTTAATCAAGATTGGATGATTTTGTCAAATTAGCAGGGTCTCCGTATGCAACAGCTCTTGTTATTAGTTGGTGGGGTAGATATGGTGTAACTATTTTCAGTAGACAAGAGCGAGTAAAGCAATTAAGGCAAATGTTAAAAGACTGAAGCAAAGCAGCCAAACCAAGTGTAGTAACAACCATGAACAAGGGTTGTAATCCTGAAACTAAGGCCATAGCTAGACCTAAGGTTTATCCCTGGATCTAAGGGCCTTGCTAGACCTGCTGGCTTACGCCGGCAGGGAGGCGGGGCCGAGGCGCGCTGAAGTTAGCACGCCTCCCCCAGGCTACCACACGCACGACGCGCAGGGACGTCGCGTCCCTGCGGCGTCCGCCATTTTTTTTTTAATTTTAAAGGGGCCGGGTGCGGCCCGAAGACTCCGGAGAGGTAAGTGGTTTTTTTTGGTTTTTTTTACGGGGGGGTGGGCGAAGGATGGCGGAGGGGTGGCACGGGGGTGGCACGGGGGGAGGGCGGGTGCAATAGCGCTGCGCGCCGCATGGGCAATGCCTGGCATGGGGCGGCATTGCAAGTGCCACCCCATGCCAGACATTGCCCGCGCGGTGCGCGGCGCGATCGCACCCGCCCTCCCCCCGTGCCACCCCCCGCCATCCTTCACCCCCTCCGCCAATGGGCACAGCGGTCCGCGGCTTTTTGTGGCTCCTCGCGAGCGAGGAGCCGCGAAAAGCCGCGGAAGTCCCTAGACGTTCCCCAGCTCTGGCCTGAGGCCGGAGCTGGGGAAAAGGCGCGCCATAAGCGACTTCGCTTATGGCGGGTAAGACCAGGCCTCAGCGCGGCCTGTCTGCGGATTCCCCTGTGCGTCATCTGGACGCACAGCAGGGAAGCCGGGTCAGAATGCGCGCTAAGGCCTCGTCTAGGAAGGCCCTAAGTGACACACAGGGGATCCAGTGCTCAGGCAGGGGCGAACCCTGGATGATCCCAGGATAAACCTTAGGTCTAGCTGTGGCCTAAGTCATTTAAACAGCCAGTTCTGCTGACGTCAGAAGGATTATATGAAGTGAGATAGATATGTAAAAGGATATATGAAATGTTTAATTTACTGGGCAATTAAATTTTCATTAGTGTTGACCTGGTGTATTAAAGTTCTTTGGTTAGCGTTTGCAACTTTTGCAAAACCAAGCATGCAGAGCAATGCACATCCTTATGATTGATAGGTGATAACTTTCTCCTTCACAGATCACGTTAATTCTCAATATACAAAAAAAGATATTTAACCAAAGTATAGATAACAATGTAGAATATGCAGGCTTACGCATAATCAGAATGAGGGTTGCAACAGCTATTCTACAACTTTGATTTTCCAGGTGAAATCAGCAATTTCAGTGGTGTAGACATATCTTTTGTAAAACTATTCTCAGTATGAATATTCACCAGTCCTTTTTAGTGCCTATTGATGAATGAATCTGTAAATTTCAGATTCCCTAAGTTTCTCATTCTTCCAATTAGAAATTCTGTTTGTCCTGAACTTTGAGATTGCTTTTTAAAGTTTTCATGAAAATGTGCAGGTGCTTTTTTATGCATATCGCCTACTGCATGCACTTTGCCTAATGCATACATATTTGCATGCAATTTTACCCGGTGTGCACATTTTACATGCATTTTAGTGTTATTTTCACTAATGCACCTATTTAGTTTGCATTTTACCCTAATGCATGTTTTCTTTTCTTTTGTTTATTGGAGAAATTCATGAAAAAATGTAGAGAAGAATTGCAAATATCAAAAGATAACAGCATTTTGGTTCACATATTTGTTAGAAGGTGCAAACGTAGGAACGTTCATGTTAAAATGCAAACCAAGTAAATCTCTACCCCTTTCCTTCTCATGCCATTGCCCCCCCCCCCCCCCCCAGCTGCTGCTCTTCTGTTGCCACTTTTTCCTCCTTGCTGGTGCTTCCTTCTCCTTTTTCGATTTCTCACATGGCTGAGTACAGAAAACCATAGGTCAGGTAGCAGATTGGATGACATTGCAATACCACCTAGCCAATCAGATCTGGCTGTGTGATAAGGTCAGTGAGGGTAAATGAAGGCAAGTGATAGTGAGGTTAATGCTTCCTGGATTTGTTATGTGTGTGGACCCAGTAAAAAGATTATGCAATGGTTAGGATGCCACTGCAATGCAACTTGATTTAGTTATGTAATAATGTCACCAAAAGCAAGGGAAGTCAATTAAGAGTGGGAGCAAGAAAAGACAATGAAAATGAAAAGTCCAACTTTGATTGCTAAATCAAAAAAAGTTACGTTCATTTCAACATTGTTTGCACCATCTACCGGACCAACATCTGTTGGCATGGAGAGTTCGAACGTCTTTGAATTGTACCCAAGCCCATCACCAGGTAAGAAAGAAAAAGAAAGGGCTCATTGGTCTACCCATTCAGTAAAGATGAAGGCAGATAGAGCTGTTGTTAAAATACAACTCAAGTCCTCTCCCTGCTCTGCCAGAGAGACTTAGATGGGAGGCAGCATTTGTGGGTGGGAAGGAGGAAGACGAGACATTCCTTGTGTGTGCCACACATGCGTGGCATATGGGGGGGGGAGTGAGGTGAGGCCTATAAGGGTGGGACTCACCCTGAATTCAGTCTCTTTCTCGTCATGACTCCAAGCCTCCCTCCCTACAACCAGTATGGGATTAGCCAGTGGCTCCCTTTGGGATGGCTAAGTAGGAATTTTATATTCCACTGATTGGCATTTGTGTCTTGGTTCTTTGCCTATTCATACTGGAATGAATCATGTAGAAGAGGGTAGGTAAATAGGTGGATTCAGAGTTGGCAAGGTTGTGCAGGATTTAGAAGAAAAGACCTGGTGAGCACTTGCTGGCACCTTTACAGTGACTGGCAAATCCAGAGGCCTGCTCCTCAGGGGCTGTGCAGCTCTCAAGCCAGAATACAGCTTGCCTTTGAGGGACCATCCTGTCTCGCTTACTCTGAGTTGTATGGCACTGGGCGGGGGTGACGCAGGGTGGTCTCCTCCCCCTCTTACATTGGCGTGTAGACTCCTGACTTCAGTAGAGTGGGGCTACAGCTAGACCTAAGGTTAATCCTGAGATCATCCAGGGTTCACCCCTGCCTGAGCACTGGATCCCCTGTGTGTCATCTAGATGAACAGGTTTGACCCCTGGATGATCCAGGGATAAACCTTAGGTCTAGCTATGGCCTGGCTTGCCCATAAGGTAGTCTAGTTGCCTGCAGGGAAGTAATTAATAGATCCCTGCATTTTCACATGCAGATCCGGGAAGGCTGAGTTACCTTGTTAAATAAAAAGGCCCTAGCTTATCTCAAGCTCAAGTCTCCATGCTGTTATGTCCTCATTTCCTTCTCTGCTTGCAAAAACTCCCCCATTCTACCTTCACATTGTTTTCATGTCTGCAGCTTAAAGATACAACTTGGCTGAGAGGTCAGCAGCCCAGTGGCTACCATTTTGAAAATAGCAGAAAAATAGCAGAAAAATAGCAGGGGAAAAAAGCAGTGGGATGAGAGGGACACTACATAATTACATGGCACTATTCCCTTCTGACTTCTTCTCTTCATGGTATATTTTCAAAATGACCACTACCGGGCTGCCAATCACTCAGCCAAATCAAAAGAAAACACCTTGGCCATGTAGCTAACTCCACCCAAACTCCTCCACAGGAGGGATTTTGGGCCTGTGATGCTGAAACCTCTGAACATTCAGCGCATATTTAGACCCACCCTAGTTAATATCTCTCCTCTTATATAAGGTTTGTGCTGCCTGTCTTTGTACCTTTGCAGAGATGAGCAAAACAAGCCCCCAATATAGCTTTCTTTGCCCATGTTCTCGGGAAGAATATGTGCTCTGCTTCCAACCTTATGTAAAAAGTACTTGAAAGGCACTCCAGAGATGAATAACTTTGATTCCACCACACCTGTCAAGACATTTAGGAAATATGACTTCAGAGTGACGCTCATCCATTTAAAAGATGTTCTTCAAAGGTTTTCCTGAAATCACCACCACCACCACAGAGAATTCGACAATAATATGTCCTCTGTTGTTAATCAGTAAGTCATTAACCTTAACTGGATTAGAATATAAGGACTTGTTAGGGGAAAATTAAAGCCCCTTCAAAGGCTAAGCTCTGGTTCCGTTTGTAGTATTTGACTTCACCGAGCTCTGATTTAGTTGTCCAAGGCAGGGCACGTTGCAGTGACAGTGAGGCTGCGGACAGATGAACATTTTTCACAGCCCAGTGGTAGAGCACATGTTTTGCGTTCGGAAAGTCCCAGATTAAATCCCTGGAGTCTTCTATCAAAGGTTCTTGAGTAGAGTTGTTGTGAGCATCCAACTGGGTCTGTGAGGGCAGCAGACTATCCCACACCAGAATCTAGCCCTCACAGACCCAGTTGGATGCATTCAGTGCAAGAGTGGGCCCATGCCTGAGCACTTATGAGCTTCCTGCAAATGTTTGGTAACCACCCACCCTGGCTTCCTGTATTAATGACAGCCGGCATTAAATCTTCACCCCTGCATTAATAGGGTCTTTAAGGGCCTCCCTTGGTGCGGGGGTGGGGGAGGAATGGTAGCTGCCATTAACATAGCAGGGGGAAATGCAGTTTCCAGAGCCTCTGTGGAGGGTGGGGAGCAGCAGTGGTGGGATGAGTGCTAACCAATTTTGCCCATCTCTGTTCTTGGGTAACAGAGCTAGCAAGAAGTCCAAGCAGGCAGGGCTACATCTAGAAAGGTGGTAGCCCCAGGGTAGAGTGTGCGGTGTGTATGTAGGTCTCAGGTTCAATCCCAGGCATCAGATTGGCCTGAGAAAGAACACCCTATTTCAGACCCCAGAGAGCTAGTTAGTATAGATCATGGGTAATGAAACTTTTTCAGCGTGATAACTGACTTCCATTTTGGAGAATGTGCTTTCTTGTGGTTAGGTGAGGCCAAAGGTGAAATAGGTATGGCTGAAACAAACGAACTCTGCCCAAATCCCATTGTTACCAATGTATAGTAGGAAGCATATCAACCCAGAAGCACATATGAGCAGCAAGTTTACTCACAAATACACCGGAGAAGACTTTAGATGTCTACTCAGAAGTAAGCAGAAAAGAACCACTCAACAGGACTTTCAGGTAACATCCCAAAGCCCAAGCCTCTGCATGTCTGTGCAGAAGTAAGCATGAGCATCCTGTCTACTCACATGCAAGCAGGACAAACCTCTACTCAGAAGTAAGCAGGACTAAATCACTCAGCAGCTTCCTCCCCTGGCCCAACCCCCTCTTCTTCATAAGGCAAAGCTCTTATCTTCAATCAGAGATAGGTGTTTCCTCCTGCTAACCACTGAGAAAGAGAGTGGCATTAAGCAGGGACAAGGGCTTACATCTGATCAGCTGAGGATCAGAGACAAGAGCTTTCCCCTCTGTGGCACGTTGGGGCCGTGGTCTTCCTATTATTGGGCTGAGTTATATCAACACTGGAGCCTGGTAGCAAACTGGTCATTCACTCTAACTGGCTGGAGGAAGGTGTCTAATATAGTGCTAAAAAAAAGAAAAGGCAAAGCCTGCCCTAAGATTGCTGAAGCCCAATTTGGGCTTCATAACCATAGCCCTGTTATCATTAAACATATTCTTTTATTTTAGATCCCTTCTCAATGTGATGACCATCTGCAGCTGCGGGGATGTTGCTGATCACCGTCTACAGTATTTCATGACTAGCTTGTTATTGTCCATGGTGCCACACTGTGGAGTAAGAGGCTGAGCTATTGCACATGTTGACTTTTTCTGTGTGATTAATCGTTACGCGACAAATCACTGCTTTTCCGCCCTTGCTGTGGATCCACCATGACTGCACAGAAACCCTGCCGTTTATTCAGCACACATACCCATAACTACGAACGTGCGTTTCGCCAAATGAAAATTGGACATATTTTATGTACTTATCCCATTGATAATCCCTTGTGCTATCCTCTTCTCCTAATCTTATCAGGCCCAGTGCTTTTAGGTATAAAAACGCTTAGGGGGTTGTGGGACTACAGCACTGCAACATTAGATGATCAACATTTAATATTTCCCATCATCTTTAAATATATTGGGTGCATTGTCCAAGGCTATACTAGACAGCATCACTTAAATAATGTCTAATGTTCTGCATATTTACTGACACAAGGCCAGACACACATGTGAATGTATATATGGATGTATAATTTAATTCTCTTCAGTGTGTTTGCAATAGACTTTGGCTGTTTGCGGTATTGCACAGTGGTGATCCACCATCAGATGGCACTGTTTGGATTTTGGATTTAAACCCACAAAAGCCTCTTAATGCTTCTGCAGATCTCAGACTTCCTCCCCCTTTGTTACAGTTTCTATTTTCTATTCGATTTACAGGGAAGTGGTTTCACAGCACTTACAAAATGAAGAACTGTGGGTTCAGCTTCAGGGAAACGTTTTATATTCACCTCTCTTTCAAACCGAATTATTGAACAGCCGTCGGAGCAATTATGTATATCAAACAAGCATCTTAAATATATTGTCTGGAACTCTGAAGTGTGACTGTGTTCATGTTGTGTCAAAAAAATCCCCCCACGTATTTTTTGACCAATCTCGTTCAGTTTGCTAGAAAAGAAATTGTTTTGAAAAAGAAAGTCGGTTTTGGTGAAATTAACATGGGCTTGGTACTTGTGCTTACCTTACTCATGAGGTGGCTGAGGTGTGTGTCTCAGGGTCCTGGCTTTCATTGTACAATTGTCTCTCCAGCAGTCTGTAGCCACCTTGGCTTTTCAAACCCTCCTTAATTACTGGGATCAAGAGCTTTTGGCTAAAACATGCTGATTTGGGTGGGTGGTATTTTTTGTCCTGCCCCTTTTGCCTTTAGGACTTTCCACTAGTGGAATGTAGCCCCAAGAGGGACTCTGAAACTGAATTTTGCCCTTAGGCTGAAAGACGTTCCCACCTCTGTTGTAGGGTCACCAGGAAGCCAGTGTGGTGTAGTAGCTAAAGTGTTGGACTGGGAATCAGGAGATCCGGGTTCTAGTGCCCACTTGGCCATGGAAACCCACTGGGTGACTTTGGGCCAGTCACAGACTCTCAGCCCAACCTACCTCACAGGGTTGTTGTTGTCGTTGTGAGGATAAAATGGAGAGGCGGAGGATTAAGTACACTGACCTGGGTTCCTTGGAGGAAAAAAGGTGGGATATAAATGCAATAATAAATAAAAATAAATAAAGCTTCTTACCACACAGACCCTATTTACAAGCTCTTGTGTGAAATGTGGCTTGGTTAAGGAAGAATTGATAATAGTTGGGTTAAATTCAGCCACGCCCCCCTCCTGTGTAAGTGGCTTTTTCTTTAAACAAATCGATCTTTCCTCCTAGGTTAACATTCTCCTCTGAGCTGTTGTTACATAAAGCAGTGAATATCTGAATACTTTGCTTTTTACAAATATAGTTATTCTAATTTTATAGACTTTCTTGGAAGGAGATTCTAAGTGGTGCTCTGCGTCAGTAATTTCATGTATGTGTGTGTGTGTCTTTCAAGTATTTCATTACTCTGACTTGGAGATAAAAGGTCACATCTAAGTGCTGAATACTTACAAACACAAAAGCCGCACTTCAGTGACTTGCTTCTATCAAATCATTTTTTAAGGACTAGAGTGGTTTGCATTGTAACCATCAGCAAAAATAAAAATAAAAAATGAAATAAAATAAATGTTTGGTGCTGCCCTCTTTTTCTCATCGAATTGTTCAGCCATTTGTAAGCACTGTCTAACGTCAGCTTTTTCCACTTGGCGAACAAATTGGCCATTTCCCCCCCCCCTTTTCCTTCCCGTAATAAAGAAAAATGCATAGAATATCCTGCTGTGTAGCACTGTGGAGGGAATTTTAAATATATAGTCCTTGTTAAGGTAATGTGGGGAAGACAGGTCAGGAGAGACTCTCTCCGGCTTCCTCTCAGTGCAGCAGGTCTGGTGAGAAGCTACTGCGGTCTCAGAGTCTCATAATTACCCAGTTCAGAATGCAAATTTGGTATGCTCAGAATGCCCCTGTATTTTGAACCATGCCCCCAATGGTTCTTTTCCAACTTTCTTATAATCTGACCCAGAGAAGCACACTTTCCTCCCAATCCCACCCACTCAATTACCTGGCTTTTAGTGCAGTGATAGTGGTATCAAAAGAGATGTCCAGGCGGTCGGGGAGATGTTTACCCAGTGAAAGACATGATACTCCTCAGCCACCTCTTAAGTAAGGTAGGGTGACCATATAAAAAGGAGGACAGGGCTCCTGTATCTTTAACAGTTGCATAGAAAAGGGTATTTCAGCAGGGGTCATTTGTATATATGGAGAACCTGGTGAAATTCCCTCTTCATCACAACAGTTAAAGCTGCAGGAGCTATACTAGAGTGACCAGATTTAAAAGAGGGCAGGGCACCTGCAGCTTTAACTGTTGTGATGAAGAGGAAATTTCACCAGGTTCCTGATATATACAAGTGACACCTGCTGAAATTTCCTTTTCAATACAACTGTTAAAGATACAGGAGCCCTGTCCTCCTTTTCATATGGCCACCCTAAGTAAGGTAACCCAAGAACCCTGAACCCAGCCTATTAAATTTCTCAAAAATTTACTTCTCCTTTGAATTTCTTTTTTAAAACAATTCCCTTTCCATCAAATTTAATGAGAATGGTTGGGGGAAAAAACCAAAACCCTCCTTTGGAAGAAATTTTTGGCACCATGCTAGAAATAAACGCCTTGCCTGGGTCTCGTCTGGGTTGCTGGACCATAACAACGCCCCCCATTTCTGAAGCAGGATTCTTTGTAATATGGTCACGAAAGGGCACGAGATGCTAAAGTCAATTACAGAACCTTTTTCCTGCACTCTGCCCAGGACAAGATTTGATCCCATCTCTCCACTTCCTCAGCAGAAAATGGGGATTACACATTTTTATCTCACAGGAGCTGCTGAGAGAATTATATAATGGCAACAAGGTGCTTTGAAGGATGTGTGTGTGTGGTGATACGTAACCAGAGATGGGCAGACTTAACTTTAGAGCTTATTTTACACATTATTTGCTGTGTTGTCAGGAGATAACACACATGACCCCTGTGAATCAAGCATCCCCAGGTCTTTGTATTATTACCCATGGAAATGGCAGGTTTGGGCAATCATGAGGTACAGCTGACCCGGTAAGCAGCTGAGAACACGATCCATATTTCCACAGTAAATCCTTCAGCTGCTTTTGACCAGATAGTGGGACAAAAGGAATGATCATGTACCATGTTCAGCTCTCTGAAGATTGATTGCCTGTCTCTTGAGCCCAAGGCCCCAACCTCAAGCACTTACAGCTCTGTATCCCTGTGGGCTGATTCACACATCACACAGAAGCAGACTCAGGTTTACCCACCAAATGTAGCCTTGGCAGGAAGCCAGAGTCAGTTCTGAGCCCCTGATGGTTTGTACATTGCCAGGCCTGAGCTGGAAGCAGCTGGCAGAGGGAAAACAGGGGTTGGGAACCAGGAATCAGGAGTCAACATTCAGGGAAGTGAGAGAAGCACACTGAAAGAAAGACTGTGGCCTTAGCTAGACTTCGCCAAATGTTGCATTCCCATTCTCTGCTCAAAACAAACCTGTCCATCAAAAAATGTGAATTTTATAGAAAAAACACTCAAACCACAAAGTATATTCATCCACACTTACATCTTACTAAGGCAAAGTAACTTCTCAATACATATTCGGCTGGTGAATCACAGAATTTCCATCAGAGCATATGTAAAACCTGATGATAACTTGTGGAGACTGTTGAGACCTGGTTGTCTAATGAGGTGGTGGCCCTGTTTCCAGCAAGAAGAAGGCTGGACGGCTGTGAGGTTAAACTGGAGTACCTGATTTCATGCTGAGTGTTATGACTGTTGGCGTTACCTCCTATCCACACCTATTCCTTTTCAATGTGTCTGCAAGAAATTCTGCCGTATATAGTTGTTCTCTCACTTGCACGCACTATTTTCTATGTAAATGACAAAGCTGGAGGATGGAAAATTCAGAATGCTATTCTATACAAATTGGGAAGAAAAATGGAATCTAGAGTTTTATTTTCCCTAATATAATTGGACTACGTGCAGTAAATTGAATGGCTTGTGATAGAAATCCAAATCTGAAGCAATCCATTTATATTTTCAGACTTTATAACTGTGCTAGAATGTTCAGGCAATTTAGGGCTCTGTGTTTGGAAGCATATTTTTTTTAATACTGATTTTCTTAAAACTTAAGTGCAGTCAAATAGTCTTCATTCTCACTGAAATAAATGAATAGACCTTAAAGGGTCTCTAAAAGCACAGCCTGAAATGTCTTCCTACCTTTGCTCCCAGGTCATGTTGGACCAGTCATGTTTGGTATGCCATTGCCATTTCTTCCAAAGCAACATCTGTGCACCTCCTTTGTGTGTTGCCAGAAGCTTTGAGCTAAAATGGCACAAAGAGCCACATTCTACCACTGAAAACACAACTCACATTTTGGCCCTGGTCCAGTCGAACTGACATACCTTCACCCATCTCACAGCTGAAAATAGTGACAGATGCTGCCAAGCTATTCTTATAACTAGACTGTCCATTTCCTAATTTGCCCAAATTTACTCTAGGGACTGAATCAGCCCTGTTTTAGTCTATGGAGGAAAGTTGTGGACATTCCCCATTGAATCACTGATCAATTTGTGCAACTTTCTAATTCGTGCAATGATCACAAGTGTGACTGGGAATTAGGCACAAAACAAACGATGTGACATCGTTTGGCAAATCTTGGCGATCCTGAACATCATTTGTTCAGCCATTCTTCCAAAAGACAAAACCTTAATTGTGACTTACTTAAATCCCATTGATTTCAACAGGGCATTTTACTTGGATTGCAGCTGTGATTTGTAACAGTATTGCATTTTGACTGTTTGTAATCTGCCCAAACAATGCTTGTTACTGGGCAGATCAAAATATTAAAGAATAAATATTGTAATTTTAATACTCACATACATTTTGGCTTGCAACTTCAACACTCTCAATTTTATCTCCTATGAACCAACGTAGTCTATTCCAATAATGGTACAGAAGAAGAAACACTCTACTGCAGAAACTCCAAGACAGCAAAAGATCCCTAAAGTGTGATTAATTTAAGAGAAACTTCCACCATCTCTTTGCTGACAGCCTTCTTGACTTATAGAAGTATCTGACAAAGGTGACCTACAAGTGCAAGAACTGGTCATATTTATTTTTTGCTATGCTTCCCCGAGGACATTGCTTAAGTCAGTCTGAGGCAAGCCCCTTAAGAAATAAAATGTCTGGAATGAACTTTGTTCCTGTTGATAGATGTAGTACCAAATTTGTCTCTATCTCTAGCTACAATGTTGTCAGAGCATTGGAAATGCAGAGGTCTGTCCTCACACACTGATCCAAGATTCCATTGAGACTATCCATGAGCAAGCGAGTCCTCCAAGGTCATAGAGAGGAACGCTTCCTAGGCCTTCCTGCCTTCCCCCTTAGGGTCATATATGCAAACAGAAAGCAAAAAAAGTGCCCAGACTGCTGGAATTAAGCAATGCTGACTAGAGAAGATGTCTGTTGCTTTTAGAGATGTGCGAGAAATTAACTCCATCAATTCTTAAAAGAAAAAGTTTTACCCAATTCGTAACTCTGAGACCCAAACAGGGACCCAGTTCCCCATAGTAGGTGGAAATCCATATATTTCCCAAGCTTGCACTGCATTCCATAAAACAAACAAACAAAATGTGTTCGACAACATGTGGACATTAAACAAATGCACAAAGAAAAAATGTGTATATTTCCGAAATGTGTACATACACACTTTAGTTAATCGGTGAATGCATCCCAGAATGAGTAAGTTTAAAATTCTGCACATAAATTCATACATTGCCACCCCCATATACACAAATCCATACAAATTTTCATATGGATTTAAAAACTAGAGCCAACACACAAACACCCCAATCACACTTACAAACTCATGCATAAATGTGCTGTAATGAGTTTGATCTCATGAAGCCGCCAATCTTTGTGAGACCAGGATTGACAAATCTGTACATCCCTAGCTGCTTTATCAGTGTTTAATAAAATGTTCCATCATGAGTGTTCTTAAAACGATAGCGATATCTTAAAAATATGACATTGCTCCATGTGACCAGAACCCTGGCTTATCCAGCTTCCTGATTCCATGGGGCTCTATAACTATGCTCAGCCTAATGCAGTTAAAGTGTCCTTGCAGTCCTTCCCCACAAGAACCTAAGAAGAGCCCTGCTGGATCAGACCAAGGGTCCATCTAGTCCAGCAATCTGTTCACATAGTGGCCAACCAGCTGTCATCCAGGGACCCACAAGCAGGACATGGTGCAACAGCATTCCCACCCATGTTCCCCAGCAAATGATCTATATTGGCTTACTGCCTCTGATACCAGAAGTAGCACATAGCCATTGGGACTAGTAGCCATTGATAGCCTTCTCCTCCAGGGATTTTATCCAACTCCCTTTTAAAGCCATCCAAACTGGTGGCCATCACTACATCTTGCCAGTCAGTCAGGACGAGGTCAGGAGGAAGAATGTGGCAGGCACCTGACTGGGTCTGGATGTCTGTTGGACTGTACCCAGCTTGCTCCCCTGAACCACCACCCATTTTCACTGACTTGCACAAATGTCTAGGACTTACCAGACATGATAGCACTCTTCAAATACTTAAAAGGTTGTCACACAGAGGAGGGCCAGGATCTCTTCTCGATCCTCCCAGAGTGCAGGACACAGAATAACAGGCTCAAGTTAAAGGAAGCCAGATTCTGGCTGGACACCAGGAAAAAACTTCCTGACTGTTAGAGCAGTACAACAATGCAACCAGTTACCTAGGGAGGTTGTGGGCTCTCCCACGCTAGAGGCATTCAAAAGGCAGCTGGATAGCCATCTGTCAGGTATGTTTTAGGGTGGATTCCTGCATTGAGCGGGGTTTGGACTCGATGGCCTTGTAGGCCCCTTCCAACTCTGCTATTCTATGATTCATATACTCACCCCAGCAGCCACCAGTCTTCCATGTGAGCCGCCATTTTTACAGAAGATGGGGGCTCTATTTTTCGTATATCTAATGTTGCATACAACAGCAGCTGTAAACCTCCATTTCCTAAATGTTCAAGGCATAGAGGGCCCTCTACACCTGTAATACTGCAGAAAAGGCCCTTTATGGCCACCATTGTGCACAACCTTACATATACAAAAACATTAGAGCCCACATCTTTCGTAGGAATGGCAGCTCACATGGAGGAGTGGGAGGCTGCTGGGTGGGAGCAGACCTCTTATCAAGCCCTCCTGCACGGGTGAGAACAGTGGCTCCTCAAATGCCCACCAAGTGCAGACACAGAAGAGTCCATCAGTCCCTACTCAGGAGTAGAGAGGAGGCAGTCAGGGCATGTCCCCCAGTCCCTTTATAGGATTATAGTAAAACCCTCTTCAGTAAACGATGGAGAATTCTAATCTAGCTTTCTCCCTGGAATGCCCATTTGTACCGTAGTACCGATGAGGAAATAAAGAGCAGCAAAGAGCAAGTGTCTCTGTAATCCTTGGGAATGGAGTTATGAAGAGAGGAACTGCTTGAAGCTCTGCATCGCATCTCTCCCTTCCCTACTCATGCCATAACAAAGCAAAAAACGAATTCACAAACACGTTATTTTCGCTTCCGCTAAAGAATGGTGGTTGCTGATGTTTCAAAATTGTTATTAAGGAGATGGAATGGGGTTTATTCTCCATCAACCCATTGATCATCGATGAAGAACCTTTGAATTGAATATTCACAGTTTCTCTTTGCGCCCCCATGAATGAGATACAAAAGGGGGAAAAATAATTGCTACAAGCAGAAGAAATAGCATGTCTCCAGACATTTACAAGCCATCACGGTGCTATGAATCAATGCTTCACTAATTGCCGGTACATTATTGAACTTTCATCTATGGTGTACTTCATTCTTTTGGCTCAATAGCTTCACGTTCCAGGCAGTTGTCGTCTATACAGTTGCACATATTTTATGGACTTATTTGCAATATATTTAAGCCTCTGGAGAGCAATGCTTAAAATTGAAATGTGCTGCATTCCAATCAGAAATATGACATTTCCTCCAGTTCTTTCTAAATCAAATCAGGTTTAAGCCTAGATTCAACTGTATGTCTAAAACACTGCTGTGCATCAGGAATATTCTATAGGCTTTGTAGTGGCTGATTTGATTACCATATTTCAATATGCTGGTTTTCGACTTTACTTTAATATGGATTCTTTTAATACATTATATACTATCTAATTGAACTTTTATTTCTGTAACAGAAGAGGTTGCAATAGATTGCATTCCAAGTAGGAGTATATGAGAAATTCATTCCATTTCATTTTTTATCATGATTTACCTAATTCACACCTTCCAGACCTCACATGGACTCAGACATAATCTGCAGTTACACTCCATGCACTTCTGAGCTTGGAATATAATTCACGGACTCCAAAATAATGTGTTAGGCAGCATGTGTACATTTGAAAAACAAGAATGAAAAAAAATAGAACCTTGGGGGGAAATGTGCACAAATACACTTTAATCAATGGGGAAGTGTGTGAACATTTTGAAGATGCACACAATTAATGCTCACCTTTGGGAAAACATGCACAAAAACACACAGCAGATTTTCATGGGTAAAGGAAAAAATAAATAAAGCTTGCAATCTGATACAGATGCAATTTGAAACATCT
Organism: Elgaria multicarinata webbii; assembly: GCF_023053635.1. Classification (NCBI taxonomy): domain Eukaryota; kingdom Metazoa; phylum Chordata; class Lepidosauria; order Squamata; family Anguidae; genus Elgaria; species Elgaria multicarinata. The sequence goes on from NC_086184.1 coordinate 13,319,691, forward strand.
TTTGAGATGGAATTTGGAGATTGTGGCTATAGCTAGACCTAAGGCTTAACCCAGGATCATCCTGGGTTCGTCCCTGCCTGAGTGCTGGATGCCCTCTGTGGAACTTAGATGAACAGGTTTGACCCCAGGACAATCATGGGATAAACCTTAGGTCTAGCTATGGCTTGTGGCAAGCTCAATTTTTGCTGATTTGCACATCATATTCCTGGTATCAAACAAATCTGACCAAATGCAGGTTAGAGCTCATTACTGAGCCTACTCTGGTGGTGTTTGTGGCAAAGAAGTTATTCATATGGTTAACCCTATATGGTTCGGGTCCAGGTTATTTGAAAGACCTTCTTCTCCCTTATGAGCCTGCCCGTGCTTTGAGATCTTCTGGAGAGGCCCTTCTTTCAGTCCCACCTTCTTCACAGGCACGCTTGGTGGGAACATGGGAGAGGGCCTTCTTGGTGGCTGCTCCAGTGCTCTGGAACTCTCTTCCCTGCAGCTTTAACTGTTGTGATGAAGAGGGAATTTCACCAGGTGCTGCATACATACAAATGACACCTGCTGAAATTTCCTTTTCAATCCAACTGTTAAAGATACAGGAGCCCTGTCCTCTTTTCCAGATGGTTCAGTAAATACCAATGAATCAGACTAAAAAGTGGTGGAGGGATGAAGAGATGAATCCACTTTTTTATTCATGGCATGAATCACCTAATTGAATTGAAATCTGTTTCCAGAAGTCTGAGCTTTCCGTTGACATTGGACAGCTTAAGGGTTCAATCCAATTATTATCACCATTGTTGCTGTACCAAAGTCTTAGGTGATGTTATCATTAAATACTTTTGGCTCATTCACACATGGAAGGCATCAAGTCATGAATGCATGTATGCACAAACCAGCCTTGTATGCTAGGGACATTTGACAATCCCGTTCATGATGAGAATCAGATCGTTCGGTCTGATCAAGCAGACATTTTCTTATGACTTATTTATTTATCTGTCTTGTGTAGTAGTTTTATACCCCACCTTTCCATGTGTTTCTCTCCCCCAATGTTTTCCTCCCCGCAAAAAGGGAGCCAATCACAGATTCTCAGCCCACCCTACCTCACAGGTTTGTTGTTGTGAGGATAAATGGAGCGGAGGAGGATTATCTACACCACTTCAGGTTCCTTTGAGGAAAAAAGGCAGGATATAATAACAACAACAACAACAACTAACATCCAGAAAGCAGTCATTCTTAAAACATGCTCAATTGTCAGGAAATTCCTGAATCGGTAAAAGATTCAGGAATGTCTGTTATGTCCATATAGAAAAAAGCTACAAGCGAGAAAGAGATATAATAATAATAATAATAATAATAATAATAATAATAATAATAATAATAATAATAATATGTAATCTAGGTTAGGCTAAGAGGTGGTGATGGACCCAAGTGCCTTTTTTGACTGTTGGGGCCTTCACAGTCTTTGTCCAACAATCTAGCTCAGCCTTTTTCAAGCTGGTGCCCTCCATATGTTTTAGACTTCAACTCCCAACAGCTCCAACTGCCATAGCCAATGGTCTGGAATCCTGGGAGTTGTAGTCCACAACATCTGGAGGGCATCAGATTGGGAAGGCAGTTCTAGCCACCAGACACACTGTGTTTAATTATGGCAGGTCCTACTCATTGTCTTGGTGAATGAAAGACACTGCAATTGAGAGTAAACAGCAATGGGCTACATGTTGCCAACAATGGAGTGACAGTATAAAGACTCCTACATATCTGTTAATTTTGAGAGTAGCCCCATTCTTCATTTTAATCATTTCAATCGAGATCATATGCCTAGCTGAAAGCTCTCTATTCCCACTGTCTTTGGAACTGCCAGAATTGAATATTTGCTTGGTATTAAATTAAGTCTGAAGATCAGATGGAATGAATATAATTTTAATTATATTGATCTTTCCTCAAAAGCTGAAATCAGGAGGAGCTGGCTTTCAATCACTTCTGATTTGTTTAATTATCAGTATCCAATTATTCCCAAGTGTAAAAGTTCTCATTATTTTTATCATCATAAAATTGTATGTTTAAGGAGGGTTTAAAAAAAGAGCTTTCCCAGATATAACAAATGGGAGTGGGTATTTGGGGGGCAAACAGAGGAGTACCCTTTTCAGTGATTGCCCCATGTTCTTTGTAAGATGAAATTCCACGTTTATGTGACATAGCCCAGAATTCAGATGAGGGGAGCCATGGCACAGAGGATGGGTTCAAGACATACCTCACCAGAGCGCTTCTGAAGTAACCACACTCTGCCAAAGAATTCTACAGAGGAGGGGTCAGGATCAGGCCTCTTCTTTCTAGTGTGGGGGAAGGGGTATCAGAATCAGGATCAGAAAAGAAGGACCAGGTCCAGAAGTATACCAGCCAAAGCATGAAGTGGGGGAGGAAATTCTCCAAGACTCTTCAGGAGTCAAGGATGAATCTTCCCAGGAACTTATCAGACAGGATGCCAAAGGCTCAGAGACCATCCTCCTCCTGCCCCTGGGAACTCAGCCTTTGTCAGAGTGGGAGGGGACTTTGGAGCTGACAGATCCCAGGGTCTGCTGCAGGGTCAAGCGGGCAGAGTTGAGAGAAGGTGGGAAGCAGTTCTGTAGGGTAGCCACTCACCACAGGCCTCTCCCAAAAGATCCTCCCTGAGGTATAGTGCCAGTTGGACTGTGAGGAAACTCTCAATTTTAGCTGAAAGTCTAGTTTTATTAGGCTAATTAAGCTTAGAGGATCATAGAATCATAGAATCATAGAATGGCAGAGTTGGAAGGGGCCTACAAGGCCATCGAGTCCAACCCCCTGCTCAATGCAAAAATCCACCCTAAAGCATCCCTGACAGATGGTTGTCCAGCTGCCTCTTGAATACCTCTAGTACGGGAGAGCCCACAACCTCCCTAGGTAACTGATTCCATTGTCGTACTGCTCTAACAGTCAGGAAGTTTTTCCTGATGTCCAGCTGGAATCTGGTTTCCTTTAACTTGAGCCCGTTATTCCGTGTCCTGCACTCTGGGAGGATCGAGAAGAGATCCTGGCCCTCCTCTGTGTGACAACCTTTTAAGTATTTGAAGAGTGCTCTCATGTCTCCCCTCAATCTTCTCTTCTCCAGGCTAAACATGCCCAGTTCTTTCAGTCTCTCTTCATAGGGCTTTGTTTCCAGACCCCTGATCATCCTGGTTGCCCTCCTCTGAACACGCTTCAGCTTATCTGCGTCCTTCTTGAATTGTGGAGCCCAGAACTGGACGCAATACTCTAGATGAGGCCTAACCAGGGCCAAATGTACCTCACGTGATTTGGAAGCTATACTTCTATTAATGCAGCCCAAAATAGCATTTGCCTTTCTTGCAGCCATATCGCACTGTTGGCTCATATTCAGCTTGCAGTCTACAACAATTCCAAGTTCCTTCTCGTTTGTAGTATTGCTGAGCCACGTATCCCCCATCTTGTAACTGTGCCTTTGGTTTCTCTTTCCTAAATGTAGAACTTGGCATTTATCCCTATTAAATTTCATCCTGTTGTTTTCAGCCCAGCACTCCAGCCTATCAAGATCACTTTGAAGTTTGTTTCTGTCTTCCAGGGTATTAGCTATCACACTCAATTTTGTATCATCTGCAAATTTGATAAGCATTCCCTGCACCTTCTCGTCCATATCATTAATGAAAATGTTGAAGAGCACTGGGCCCAGGACTGATCCCTGCAGTACCCCACTCGTTGCCTCTCCCCAGTTTGAGAAGATTCCATTGATAAGTTCTCGTTGAGCCAACTGTAGCCAACTGTGAATCCACCTAATAGTTGTTTGATCTAGCCCACTTTTAGCTAGTTTGCTGATAAGAATATCATGGGGCACTTTGTCAAAAGCTTTGCTGAAGTCAAGATATATGATGTCCACAGCATTCCCATGGTCCACAAGGGAGGTTACCTTATCAAAAAATGAGATCAAATTTGTCTGACAGGACTTGTTCTTGACAAATCCATGTTGGCTTCTAGTGATCACCGCATTGATTTCAAGGTGTTTACAGATTGACTTCTTTATAATCTGCTCCAGAATTTTCCCAGGGATGGATGTCAGACTGACTGGTCTGTAGTTCCCAGGTTCCTCCTTTTTGCCCTTTTTGAAGATAGGGACAACGTTAGCCCTCCTCCAGTCGTCCGGCACCTCACCCGTCTTCCATGATTTTGCAGATAGTTCTAGATAGTTCCTAGAATTCTAGATAGTTCTTAGAATTCACACTCAATTCAGGTGTGAAGAGATGTTTATTTGTTCAATAATGCTTTGTAGATTTTTTAATTTTTGTGAACTGCCCAAGAGCTCCGGCTATTGGGCAGTATAGAAATGTAATAAATAAATAAATAAATAAATTTGTGGATCACACTGCAGACCTCTTTATTGTCTTGCATCATGGTGGAGGGCTTGGAATCACGACAGGCGGAGCCTCAAGAAACAGTTATGCCTCCCAGTTCTTCACCTGATCATGTAGCTCTCTCCTCTTTCTCTGACTTTGATAACTCATCCCCAGAACCACCTGCACCTCAGAAGCCCTACCTCTTATGTTACTACATCATGCCCAGGGCCAGGAGGAGGCTTCCTGGACTCACTGGAGTGCACACCTTGAGAACAGGGCAAGGCTCCTCTCAACTCAGGCAGTTGTCTTCTGAGATCAGAGCTTGAGGGTAAGGCAGTGTGATGTGATGTCACTCCCAGGGCATTCCAGGAAGCATGGCTGGGGGAATCTGAGGAGCAAACCTTGCACTTCTGTGAATTATGCTTTTTTTAAAGTTGAAAAAGGAAAGCAAAGAAACCAGAAACTGTGCAGCCACCATGTAAGGTTAAGTAAAGTAAGTGGCAACTGCCTCCCCAAAATTTCAGACCCTACAATGATTTTGTTTGGCCACCATTCATGCACCCGAAAGATATTTGAAAGAGACATTTCAGCCCAGCATTTTGATTTAGGATTAAAAAAAGCATTTCAGATAGTTAATGCCACAGTACAGTAAAGCCATGGAAAACTCAATTTCTGCATTCAGCCTCTAATCGCCATTTCCTGCGTAAAAGCATATTGTGTGGAAATAAAGTGAGAACTAATGTGACATCAGAATTCATGTCCAGACTCGTTATTCAACTAATGGTCTAATTCATGCTAAGGGTCATTTCTGATATTGGAAGCTAAGAAGGACGCGGTATTCACAGACTGGGGTATTCATCATTTTCAGTCTAGATAGCAGTAAAAAAATAACATGAAATCATTCGCTCTTAGGGGACACAGGGCTCTGGCCAGAAACAGTTAGTGCTTAAATCACTACCCATCATACCCAAGCTCTGCTCATTCTTCGCAAGAATAAAAGGGTTTTTTGCAGCACTGCCATAGTGAGTATTCAAACCTTTTTTTTTTAAAAAAAAAAAAAATCAAGTCAATATGAGAGCAAACCTATGACCCCTAGAGCATCTGACCTCGGAGCCAAGAAACCATGCTCCACTTTCCCTCTGTGCTGGCTATGTCCCCTCACTCGGAAACAGGGGAAAGGGTGGTGGTGCTGGGACTGGGAAAGCTGCATTACACATCTTCCTATGCGCAACCCACCCTCCTTCCCTCTTGGTCAGAAGTGCCACAGCTAGATGGGCAAAATTGCCCATCTAGTGAAAATGCAGGGCAACTGCAGCATGGAGGTGAGGATTACCTCCATGCTCCAGCCACCGTACATTGGATACTTTGCAGTCTTGCAATTATTTTGCTTTGCCTATATCCATTTTAAACAAAACACTGTCATTCATCTTCAGGTTCTGGAACTGATTAGCTGAAGTGCTGGAAGGAGTCTCTCTCTCTCTCTCTCTCTCTCTCTCTCTCTCTCTCTCTCTCTCTCTCTCTCTGTGTGTGTGTGTGTGTGTGTGTGTGTGTGTTTTAATGGCACAATGAAATCCAGCCAATCAGGACACCAATCACCATGTCAATGTGATCAAAACCTAAGAAATATGAGAAAGAATGGGTACTGGAAAAACCATACAGAGACAAAGGAAGTTGCTATCAGAGCTGCCCTCTAGCTCAGTATTTTCTACACCAAAGGTGGACAGAAGTTAGATGTCCAGATGTTTGAGACCATCTCCAAGAAGCCCTTACCAGCATGGCCAGTAGCCAGGAATGCTGGGAGGTGAAGTCCAAACATGTGGAGATCTACTTTCTACCCAATCCACAAAAGGGCAGGGCTTTGCTAAGGTTTCAGACAAGTGTCTTTGCCATCCCTGGGAGGTACTGCTTCAGGGGGAGAAACATTCCAACCAAGTTATTTTCCCCCTATCTGCTCTGTTTTGCTGTAAACTTGTATTTAGTATACTTTTGAATATTATTGTGATATTGTTGATTAGTATATTGTTAAATAATAATAATAATAATAATAATAATAATAATAATAATAATAATTTTATTTGTTACCCGCCTCTCCCTCTGGATCGAGGCGGGGTACAACACAAATAAAAACACCATAAAATACAACTAATTCAAACGTTTAAAACCAGTGCATCATTAAAAGCAGCACACCATTAAAGAGGCATCTTAAAATTCAACTAAGTAGGCCTGCTGGAAGATATCAGTCTTTATGGCTTTCTTAAATTCTGGAAGACTGTTAAGTGACGAATTTCTCCCGGCAAGCCATTCCACAAACTGGGAGCGGCTGGGTAATAGTTGTCAGCCTTGTTTTTGTTGGCTGGAGTAAATTCTTCCCAGAGGACCTGAGTGTGCGGGGCAGGTTGTACGGGAGAAGGCGATCCCGCAGGTAGCCTGGACCCAAACCATGTAGGGCTTTAAAGGTGATAACCAACACTTTGTACTTCACCTGGAAACTAATTGGCAGCCAGTGAAGAGGTTTTAAGACTGGTGTAATGTGGTCACCCCTAGGTGTACTGGTGACCAACCTGGCTGCCATATTTTGAACTAGTTGAAGTTTCCGGACTAGGCACAAAGGTAGCCCTATATAGAACGCCTTGCAGAAATCAAGCCTTGAAGTTACCAGCGTGTGCACAACCGTCTTTAGGTCTTCCGACTCTAGGAAGGGGCTCAGCTGGTGTAGTTTTAATTTTTGTGACCCACCCAGAGAGCTTCGGCTATTGGGTGGTATAAAAATGCAATAAATGAAATGAAATGAATCCCTATGTGACGTGCCAGGGATTGAACTTAGAACGTTCTGCACTAAAGGGAAACCTGCAGCACGTAGAGTTCTCTCTTCTCTTCCATTTTGCAAATCTAGAGAAACAACAACCCTACTAATCAGGCTTTTTTTTTGTTTTTTTATCCATGGTTTAAAATGCAATATTTCCTTTCAAACCCATTTAAAAAAATAAAATAAAAATCTCACACATTAGGTTCTTTTACCTCGTAGGCTTAAAAAAGAAAAAAACTGAGGAGAAAAAAGAAAAAAAGAAAAAAGAAGAAGAGATGATCTATTTACTCTGCAGAACAGCAGATAAACATTCCTCCCAGTTAAATTAGATTTAAAGTGTAGGTCTGGAAAAGAGAGCTTTGAACCATTAGCAAATAAATCACCCGGTTTATGAATCCTTTACTGAGCTGACACAAGTTATTTACTGAATTATCATGATATACAGATGGTATTTCTCTGGTAGGCATAGCTACCTGGACAGGTCAAATATATTTCAATACAAAGTTACACTGCAAATCAAAACATTTATTTTAGTACAGGCATGAGAAGTTCAAGGGTATTTCTTGGTATACCTTTTTTCAAATAAATAAATAAAGCCATGTGCTGTTAAATAACAGCAGCAACTACAACAGCAACAACATACTGCTTAGAGTACATAGAGATGATTCATATGTAACACAAAACCATGGTTTCAAAAGCTTAACTATGGTTTGTCATGATGTTTACTCTAGAGCTTAGCCAAACATTCTCTGAAGACTTTCTTTTCTGAGAAATTTTCTGAAATTCTTCTTTTTCTCATCCCACCAAGGGGTATATGAAAAAGTCATTTCAGATTGTTTTTGATCAGGATTTACCCATTTCACACTTCCCAGACAGATCATGGACTTGAACGCAATCTATGTTTGAAGGCTGTGCATTTCTGAGTTTACAGGTGTGATTTGTGGACAAAAACAAATGTGTATGTTAGCACGGGCACATTTTAAAAATGCACGTAAAAAAACCATTGTTTCGAAAAATGCAGGCGAACAAATTTTAATCAATGGGAGAAGAACGCATACATTTCCAAAATGAACACAACTGATGTGTCCATTTGGAAAAGAAATACACATGAATTTTGTGTGAGAAAAAAAATCACAATCTGATATGGACACAAGATGGAATGAGCACCAAGGTAGTATTTGGAGAACTTTGATGAACTTGAGCGTTACTTGTATGCACATCCCTAACCCATACAGCATGTAGTCAAACTATGTAATTCGCTACCACAAGATGTGATGGCATTCAATCTGGATGGCTTTAAAAGACAGGTTTCACAAATTCCTGGACGAAAAGGCTATCAATGTCTACTAGTCCTGATGGCTATGTGCTACCTCCAGTATCAGAGGCAGTAACCCTATGTACACCAGTTGCTGGGGAACATGGGTGGGAGGGTGCTGTTGCACAAATATTCTGCTTGTGATTTTCCTGTGGGCAGCTGGTTGGTCAATGTGTGAACAGGATGCTGGACTAGATAGACCTTTGCTCTGATCCAGCGGGGCTCTTCTATATGTTCTTATATCTTAACCTACCCCTCAAAAAAGAAGACCACTTGGCAGAATCATGAGCTAATGTACCATATGTACCTGCCCGGACCCTAAGGTCATCCTCAGGGGTCCTTCTCCATGAGCCCCTGCCAAAGGAAGTGAGGCAGGTGGCTACCAGGAGGAGGGCCTTCTCTGCTGTGGCACCCCGGCTGTGGAATGAGCTCCCTAAGGAGGTTCGCTTGGCACCTACATTATATGCTTTTAGATGCCAGGTGAAGACCTTTTTATTCTCCCAGCATTTTAAGAGTCTATAAATAAATTTTAACTTGGTGTTTTAAATTTGTAATTTTGCATTGCTACTGTTTTTATCTGGTTGAGCTTTTATATTGTATTTTATATTATGGTTTTATACTGTTGTTTTATACTTTGAATGTTTTTAATTTTTGTGAACCGCCCAGAGAGCTCTGGCTATTGGGTGAAATAGAAATGTAATAAATAAATAAATAAATAATTCCTTCCATATAGCTTTTTTTCAATCAGGAAGTGGAGGCAGCCTGGGAGCCTGCAAAGCAATGGAGAGATGTACAATACATACATATATACTCTACTCTTAGACACCACCAAGCCTTCTCCACCATTTTCTCCAAGCCTCCCCAACACACACAATCCCCTTAAATGACACCAGTTTGGTCAAGAATGCACAATGGTGGCCATCCTGACAACAATTTGCTGCTGTTGCCACTTGTAGTGCCAGCACACACAAAATCCAAAAACTCCAAATGAAATAAAAGAAAGGAGCTGTGCTACGTCCTCTGCTAATGGTGAGCTCCACCTCCATGAAACTGTTTGAGGATTTCTCCTCCCCTGGAGGGATTCAGTGAAATTGTATCCCAAATTCCACAATTAGGGTGGATAATTTTGAGAGGCTATTTGTGCAGAGCTCTCACACAAACTAGAGTTTTTGGTTTTTTGCCTGTATGTCTAGAACACAAATCATGTTTTTTGAGACTAATTAGTGCTTATTAGTGCACAGCATGGTTTGGTGCCATGCATAAATAAAACCCTTCGAACTCCTTTAGATGAAACACACCCCGGTTCTTCGCTGTGACTCTCCTACAGAGGGTATGTTTTACCCCTCAAATGTCAACCCTCACCCACCCTATTATAGAGAAGCTACCAAAATATACCTCCCCCCCTTTTCACCATCTCAAAATATGGTGGTGAAAATGGAGAAATGGAATTTGGCTTGTCTTTAAAAATAGGGGTGTGTGCCCACTCACCCCACACTGACTTTTGCCCTGAGCAGCATGTATGAATTTGCGTGGTCCAGTCTTTCCACCATCTGCCTGTTCACACACCCCCGGCCCCATCACCATGCACACCCACCATCCAGAAACTGTGGAACCATCTCTGAGGATTGTTTAAAAGTAGGGATGTGCTCTCTGCCCCGGAATTATCTAGTAACTGTGAACATCCTCAGAGCATTCACTCTTCCAGAGCCATTGATTAATATCAGAGTGGAAACATGCCCAATCGGAGCTTCTAAAGTTTCTGAAATTATCCTCCTCTCTCTCTCTCTCTCTCTCTCTCTCTCTCTCTCTCTCTCTCTCTCTCTGTGTGTGTGTGTGTGTGTGTGTCTAAATTGAATATCTCCATATTTGGAAGATGCTGAGTGGGGTGAGCGGTAGCTTTGATACTGACTTCTGTGGCTAACCAATTAGGAATAGCCACAGCTCTTTCTCTGACTGTGTTCTCCTCCAATTGCAGTGCTTGGGGGAGTGGGAAACCCTAACTGGCTGCTCATTCTGGCCATGTGGGGGGAGGGAGAGAGGGAGAGTGTTTCTGCTTGGACTCATAGAAGTCAATCATCCACATTCCCACAGTGTGAAAGTTCTGCTGGGCTGGCTGGCTAGCACATTGAGTGAGAAAGCTTCTACACCTGAGTCAGGCATAGGAAGGCTCTTTATTTCAGTGGCTGGGTGCAGGGAGGCAGCTTTGTCCAATATATCTGGAGGGCACCAGGTTGGAGAAGGCTGGAGTTGGGATTTTATTTTTAAAAAAATCCTAAAAAATCAAGGCATGAAGGAATCTGATTCAAACTTAGCATGGCTAAAGCCCTTCTTAAGAGCTAGCACCTTGCTATGTTCCATCTCTTTATCTTTAAAAAATATACAGATGTAAGCATTTTTGTTAATTTCCATTTAAAATTTCCTAAAAATCAAAGCACAAATTGATCTGATTTAAGCTTGGCATGGCTAAAGCCTTCCTTAAGAGCTATCATTGTGCCAAGTTTTATCTCTTTATCTTTAAACATGAGGGAGACGTAAGCATTTCTGTTAATACCAGTTACCCAAATACTGAACAGTTCGTAGACAGGTAATTCAACAAGTCGGAGAGAGGGGGAGAGAGGCGGGGCACTCTGAAATTGAGGCAGAGAATCACCTCTATGGAGTTCCAGATTGAATTTTATGGCAGAGAAGTCCCATTTTGCACACACCCTATTTAAAAGCATGTGTACTAGCCAGGGCTGGCATCAAGCACAGACACGGCTGGAGAATTGCTGTGGGTCTACTCTACACCCCAACAGAGGTGACCGGCAATTTGCTCCTCCTCTTCACCATTGCAACCTGCTTGTTCATCTTCCTCTTGCTCAGGTACATCTGCCTGCTTGTTCAGTGGCTCTCTGCCTGTCCAGCAAGCAAATAGTAGCAGTGATGATAATGAGGAGGGGCGCACAAGAGCAGCTGGTGACAACGGTAGACTCACTGAGGTCCATCGAGGGTGTCTTGCCCAAGGGATCTGGCACTGATTCTCGTCAGGCCCTGTGCTTTATTTTAATTTGGGAATTCAAGAGACATTGATGTGGATAAGACAAAGCAGGTGATATGATAAATCGCTGACCTTGTTAACGCTGCGTTGTACCACTTTTTTTTGCTCGTGATGTTCATGTCACAGTGACTTATTTAAACCAGCATGAAATATCTGGTGAATTTCCACCGAGCACGATGCAGCAGACAGTGGGCAAGAAAAGAGATAGATACCTTGGATTAGAAATGCTGATGCCGAGATTAGTCCTGCATTGATTTAATGATTTTAATCTGTGCGCTGAGTTCTGGGCCGTGGACGAAATCAATGCCTTTTAATATTCAGAGCAAGTGAAGGGATGCCGGTTTCTGAGGGTGCAAAGCGGGAGGGCTTTTTCAAGTGCTGGCAATTGGATCAATTCAGTATTAATAATGCTATTAAATGGCTTGGTGATTCATCCTTCCTTCTGCTGGTGTGTGAGCTCCTTGAGTTTCGCATCACTGTATTTTTTTTTTTAAGTCTTAAAGAAGAATCCAAACTTGTGGAGTTCAAGCGCTCATAAGATTCACCCAAAGTCTTGGGTATTTTGCTTCAAAACCCATAAGGTATGTTGATTGTATTTTAAATCCCTCCCCATCCCTTACTGTCCAGAAGCACACAAAGGTAGCCTGCTTCAGAAGCTGGAGTTTCTATTAGCTGTTGTTTCACTACACCCCCATCATCAGTGTTAGGTGCCTCTATTGCTATACACCCTCCGGACAAGCATACCAACACCAAACAGAGATGTGCAGGTATTTCATTTATGTTTGCAACTCATGCAAACAGGTCCCATTCACAACAGGATTTCTTTTCACATTTTCCTGAACTTGTGTTCATGTCTGAAAATGTGCACCTGTATAAATGCTCACTCCCAAAAATGTGTATTTGTGCATATGCCCTATTTGCACACATATTTTCCCCAAACATGCATGTTTATGCTTTAGCCTGTGGGTAAAACATGCATTTTTGGTCAGGAAAAAGAAATCATATTACATGATTTTCCAATTGGGAAAAAATGCCTCACTTTTAAAAATGCAAAGTTTTCTTAATTGAAACACAGATTTCTGCAAATCCCTCATACCCCAAATCCACATGTTCACACATTACCCTATGGGGAAAATGCACATTTTTATTCGGGGAGAAATTGCACACTTCAAATAATGTTTTTTTTTCCCTGATTGGAAAAAAAAGCTATTTTTTTCCCATGGAAAAAATAAGAAGCTCCTTTTAGGAATACAAAAGAGGGTAAGAAAGAAGTTAGAGTATCTCAATGAATTCAAGCATTGCCTCTTTGTCCAACCCCAGTGTCAAATTCGGGTTAGGACATCTCAGCCCTGGGTACCATATCTGGCTCTCCAGGGTTCTCTAGATGGCCACACCTCCTTCTTGTGCCCCTCCCCCTTTCCTCCAATCACAGATTATTGGATGGTTTCCTTAGGACCCTCCCTCCACTGGAATGTCACACACACACACACACACACTTGTGTATATTACTGAAAATATAAAAGCCAGTCTGCAAGTTCATGGAATCTATGGCCACAGCTAGACCTAAGGTTTATCCCTGGATCATCCAGGGGTCAAACCTGTTCATCTAGGTGACACACAGGGATCCAGTGCTCAGGCAGGGGCGAACCCTGGATGATCCCAGGATAAACCTTAGGTCTAGCTGTGGCCTATGTGACTCAGGAAAAGCTGGTGAATCAGGATCATAGAAATCCAAACTCATCGAACCAGTGTGGCGTTTGACTGGAAGTTGAGAGATCTGGGTTCTAGTCCCCACTTGGCCATGGAAACCCACTTGGTGACTTTGGGCTAGTCACAGACTCTCAGCCCAACCTACCTCACAGGGTTGTTGTTGTCAGGATAAAATGGAGAGGAGGATTATGTACGCCATCTTGGGTTCCTTGGAGGAAAAAAGGCAGGCTATAAATGTCACAAATAAATAAATAATTTGCTTCTTTGGTGGATTTCTCCATTATCCCTACCCAGAAGTATTCAGAGGTGTGCTATGACTTCAAATGATGCTCTATTTTACAAGCACGTGGCTTTCAAACTGTGCTTCTGGGTTAAAAGTAAGTGACTGTTTCTGGATACAGATGACTGGGACAAGTCAAATGAAAATGATTGCACAGGAATCTTAAAAAGAAAGAAAGCCCGAAAGAAAGTGCTAGATAAAGATCATTGAGCGCGGCCTGTATTGATATCCTGAACACCATTTCAACCATGAACGAGCTTAGCTAAGTCAGAATGACAATAGCGCCGATGAGATGCGGAAAGGTGTAGCTGTGATTCAACCATTTGTGACATGGCAGAATTGGAAATGAAAATTACTTAAATTGCCTATGAGAAATAGGAAGGGCTTTTTATGGTTCTGTAAATATACATGTGCAGAAAGAAGCACCAGTGGGAGGAAAAAGGGGGGGGGAATAATAGATATTTCAGGTCTGTCAAAACACAAAGAGTATGAGTGTGTGTGGGAATCAAAATAACAAGTGTGTGTCACCTAGGCAATGTTCTCTCCTCACTCAATTCAGAGAGATGGTGAAAATGGATCCAACATATATACATTTGGGAAAGTCGGTCATAATAGAAAATAAATGAAAATGTTCATGCACCATAAAATGACGCGCCAAGACAACTGTTCAATTCATTTGAAAATGGGTCCATTTTCACTTAACTTTTAAGTGACTATGAATATTCTGTTGGTTTATTCTTGTGGCCAGAGAAGCAGGATACCAACAACACAATTCTGCCTGCAGGGATTGTTACTTTATAAAAAGGAGTGAATGAGAAGGGAGAGAGATTTGACTGTGATTTAGAAAACTATGCATGGTGCAAAGGAAGTGAATAGAAAGAAAAATTTTCTCCTTCTCTCACAATATCAGACCCCATTGCCATTTAGGAATGGGAGAGAAATTTGTGCAGTTTGCATTTGGATGTGAACTTAGCAAGCTTTTTGGGAACCACAATGCAAACCGAAACTCGGTTATCCTTCAAATTTTGCATTTCTCCAAATTTTGCAATGTTCTCCAATTAGAAATCTGCATACATAACGTGAGTACTAAGGAAAACAACATTAAAAAGAAGGGAACTGGCAGGTTGGGAATCCCAAAGGACCAGACCGGGATCCCAGATGTGGTATATACATCCAGCTACCTCTTGAATGCCTCGAGTGTGGGAGAGCCCACAACCTCCCTAGGTAACTGATTCCATTGTCGTACTGACAACCATCTGTGAGGGATGCTTTAGGGTGGATTCCTGCATTGAGCAGGGGGTTGGACTCGATGGCCTTGTAGGCCCCTTCCAACTCTGCTATTCTATGACTCTATGATTCTATGATTTGGCCTGCAGGCTTGAATTTCAACACCCTTACCCTAGACCGGTTTTCTCTCTCAGCCCATATCAGGGCCAATCACAGAGGCAATGAGTTGGTAGAGAGCTTGCATGGGTTGATGGATACATTGGACATAAACTAGCTTGGCAGTCTCACAGTCCTTTTAACATGCAACATTAGCTACCAAACAGGGAATGGGAACAGGAAAAGCAGAGGTGACAGCCATCTTCCACCAGCTGATGTAAGGCCAGTGAACAAGAGACTGGAGAGATTTCAGTGTGTGTGTGTGTGTGTGTGTGTGTGTGTGTGTGTGTGTGTGTGTGTGGACACATGCCTCTTCTTGCTAGTCCTTACCTTCTGGCTTCACTGTCATGGTTGCCTCAAAGTCCTTTTAAAGAGCTGCTGTAACAAGCAGAGAACAAAAAAATGGCCCTGTCTTTTCCACACACAAATTGTAGAAGCGTTGATTCATCTCCCCCTGATTTTTCAGGCATGTCTACATGATGCCTATGTCCCAGGGTCATCTCCAGGTTGTCCCTGTGAATCCACATGATGCATAGGGGATCCTGGGGGCAACCTGGAATTACCAGGGATTTTCCCTGGGATATCTGGGACCATGGATTTCCAAATATTTCTGTGGTCCTGGGACCATCCTGAGGAGCACGGGTGGTGTGGCCACTGCTCCTGGGACATTTCTTCCTCCCTGCGAGTAGCAGGGCTTGTAAAATGGGCATGGAGCTGTGTGTGGGCGGTCCATGCCCATCAGGGATGGGTGGAACAGTTTAAAAGGCTGCTTTTAAACTGCTCCACACATGAAAGGATACCTCCAATGGAATGCAGCATTTTCTTGTCCCAACAAAAAAACCTCAAAAATGCGACATCAAATGGCTTCTCTAAGTCCCTTACTCAATTGATGCAGGCCATTTTAATGTAGATATAGATATGCACTTTTACTGTTTCGTTATTAATGATTCATGGTTTCTTACAGCTTGTACCATGGAGTAATTATTTCTTCTTCCTTCTCTTAATTACACTGTTGATACTTACACAAATTTGTATGTTTCTCTTGGCCAACTGTAACAATAAAGTTGCACCACAGTGCATCCATTTTTCATGAGACAATTTCCCCTCTTGTAATTTATATTTTGGGGACTCCTTCCCAAATTGCTAGAAAGGCAGTAAGGGTGTCATGGCACTAGGATATGTGTGGGGAACACACTTAAAACAATGCAATTTTTATTCATTTTTATTCTTTTAATCTATTTAGACATAGACGGATCCTTAGAAACCAGGTATTCACAATCTGTATTCACCACTTCGCACAAAAGAAACACATGGGATGGAACACACTGAGATACATCAGAGTGAAATGCAGTTGTTAGCCAGATTTGAATGGGAAAGTGATAAGTCAGAGGTAGACAATGTTTTGGGCTACCACTCCTATAATTGACCATGCTGTCTGGGTTTATGGGAGTGCTAGTCCAAAACATCTGGAGGGCATTAGGTTGCCTGCCTCTGTGATAAGCAATAGCCCAACAGTAAAATAGCAGATTGGTACTCTTAACTGAGAAAGATAAGCAATAACTGAAATGAGATATCTGTGAAATTTGCTCAGAACATGCCTCCTGCCTTGCAAACATTGTCCTTTCACCCTTTATTCTCCATGGTCAATCCTGGGACCAAACCTTCTTTTGTCTCATCTCCATGTTGTCAATTACAGCACTAGATGGTCCCCAGTGTTCATGGTCACTGGAAGATGCGTTTGTCTCTGCAGGACTGCCTTGCAATTATTGAGTGAAGGCAACTGGAAAAGGCAATCATTTCCACATAACAGGCTTCCTCTTCCACATGAAGAGCATAAGTTCAAATGGAAGGAGGCTCTCACGTGGCAGCCTCCAGCCTGTCCAGCCAAAGAACTGGGAATGCAATTCAGACACAGTGTTGAGAGAAGTCTTATATGCACTGCAATCACCAGCACATGAATGCATTTGACTAAGATGCATAGGAAGCTGCCTTAGCCCAGGGTAGACTATTTGACCATCTAGCCCAGAATTGTCTACTTGGACTAGCAGCAGCTTTCTGAGATCTCGGGCTAAGATCTTTCCTATCAGAGGCTGCCTGATGCTTTCAAACAGAGAAGCTGAGAAATTAACCTGGAACTTCTTGCATGCCAAGGATGTTGCCTATCACTGACCAATGGTCTCTCCTCTTGTCCTTTGTCTAAGCCGAGAAGTAACCTTAGTCAGGCCCAATCAGTGATGCACTTGGAGAAGTTTAGACTCAGGCCTAATCTACACCAAACAGGATATTGCACTATGAAAGTGGTATGTAAAAAGCAGGAGCCTCACTCCTGCTTTATGGTGGTATTGAAGTGCACTGACAACTGTTGGGGCCCATTGACACATCCCATATACTGCTTTCATACCGCTTTCATAGTGCCATATCCTGCTTGGAGTGGCTCCAGCCTTTTATATACTGCTTTCATAGTGAAATATTCTGCTTGGTGTAGATTAGGCCTCTATTTGCACCAACTTCCAAATTTGCACACATTTCCACAATAGTCGGAATCAGCCCTACTTTAGTCGATGGAGGAGTTTTGTGCAACTTTGGGGAGATTTGCACACACTTGGGGAGATTTGCACACATCTTCCATTCAATTGCTGCTTAATTTGCACATGCTTCCCATTCATTCAGAGCAAGCAGTGATCGTGAATGGAAGTGGGAATTGTGCATGAGAGGAGAGAGGAGATAATATTCCGAGAATCCTAGGATACTCAAACATTGCTTGTTTGCCCATCCCTACTGCTCAGGGGATATTTGGAAAGATGCTTTATCTCCCTCCCCCATTCCATGAAAAAGGCAGCGAAGTTTGGTTGGCCATAGTTGCTTAGATGTAGCAATTCTCTAGATAGTGTGATCATTGCCAGTTCGCCCAGCAAACCACATTTCAGAGTCTAACTGTATGAGCTGCATTTGTATCCTTTTTTCAATTCCTTGTCACTCTACAAATCAAGGTAATAATTGGAAGAAACCATATCTTTGGTCTCTCCGCATGGCTCCTGTATCCAGATGTTACTGGAAAAGTGTGCAGAAACGCTCCAGAGAGCCAAATCCACACCTTTGAAATGAATTGTTCTTATATCTGTGGCATGCTTAGCATAAAGGTTAATCATAGATTACAACTTCCCAGAGGAGAGGGAAAAAATGAAATCTTTCTGTATTGCAAGCACCTCAAATGCTGGTACAAATCCTTCTCCTAGTGTCTTTTCATTAAACTGCAGAGCCCAAGGAGAGTAACTCTGGAATATTAAATGGAGTACTGTTACAATGTTCTATTAAATATGAATTTTTATTTGATAAGAGCACTATATTTGAAAGGTGGAAAGTGAATTACACTTCTACTTTAGAAGAGAGAGCAGGAAAAAAAGACCCCCAAAGGTTATGATGGAGAATCAGTCTCTAAACACTTAAGCAACCTCACCATAATCAATTCAAAGAGCACTCATTGTGAAGGGGAATGGAGTTTTAACTACACATTTTAGTTTTATGATAACTTTTTGTGTCTAGTACGGTTTTAATGTTGACTATGCATAGTCAGATTTAAAGGGGATATGCCTCTTGGGCAATGCTCAATTTCCTCTCATAGCACCGGGGCTTAAGCAGAGTTGGAAATGACTTTAGCACTGGGCTTGTTCTAGACATCTACAGATGTGCCTTGGAAAACTGGGACATTTAATGGCAAATGCTAAATGATGGAACAAAATTTGGTCATGCAATGCACTTGGCAGTTCTTTGCCAGAATTCTACTACATCCGGTGTAACTCACTACAGGATGCAGCCATGGCCACCAATTTGGATAGCTTTAAAGGGGGGGTTGGATAAATTCCTGGAAGAGGTGGCTATCAATGGCTACTAGTCCTGATGGCGAAGTGCACCCTCCAGTATCAGAGGCAGTAAGCCTGTATACACTAGTTGCTGGGGAACATGGATGCAGTTGCATTGTGTCCTCCTTGTGGGTCCCTGGTCGACAGCTGATTTGCCACTGTGTGAACAGAGTGCTGGATTAGATGCACACTTAGTCTGATCCAGCAGGGCTCTTCTTATTATCTTGTGTTCACATATTGCATGCTAATCTCAGGATTTTTATATGTTTACCAACAGATCTTGGAAATGTGAGAAAGATGTCATAAATTAGGGATGTGCTCCGCTTCTCCTCGAACCGGAGAAGCAGGAGCGGAGCGGGGGGCTTTGCCTACCCTTAAGGCGGAGGCGAAGAGGATTGGGGGGCCGGCGCATCGAGGCGAAGAGGATCGCCTCAATCCAGAGCTTTGCCTGAAGGTAAGTGGGGGGGAGGGGGACTAATCTGGCGCTGCCGGCGCCGCCAGCACCAGGTAAGGGAGCAGGGAGGAGGGATGCTTACCTTCCTCCATCGCCGGCTTCAATTGAGGTCCCGGTTGAAGCTGGAAGTGAAGGCCGAGGCCTCTTCCGGCTTCAACCGGGGCCTCAATTGAATCCCGCGATGGAGGAAGGTAAGGGGGCGGGGTGGGTGGGTGGTTTTTTTTGCGCCGCCACCGGTGCCGCCGTCGATATAGTGACGGCGGCAAAGCTGGATCTCGCTCCACTCTGCAGAGCGGGAGACGGGTGGAGCGGCACGAAGAGGATCAGGCCCGATCCGGATTTTCCGGATCGGGCCACGAAGCGGATTGGGGGGGTCCATGCACACCCCTATCATAAATCATGCAAATGAGAATAAAATCTGCCCATTCACCTAGTTCACATTTACAGCAACCTTCCCTAACCTAGAGCCCCACAAATGTTTTGGACTTCTTCTCCCATCAACCCCAGCTAGCATGGTTTGTGCTGGGTCAGGAATGCTGCGAGTTGTGGTCCAAATCATGGAGAGGACACCAGATTAGGAAAAATGTGTTATAGCAAAGGCATGGAGCTTTAGTAGTCATTGCCACAGGCTCTTTGGGAGAGCTGGTATTGTGTAGTGATTGGAGTGCCGGGATAGGGCTGGAGAGATTCATGTTCAACTCCTTGCTCAGGCATGAAGCTCAACAAATGAGCTTGTGACAGTCAATATCTCTTGGCCTAACCTTCCTCACAGAGTTGTTGGGAAAATAAAATGGGGGTGGGGGGGTAACTGTCTATGCTGCCTTTAACTCCTTGTGGGAAAGGTATGTGTGGTTCCTTTGACCGGACAGTGGGTGTTCAACCTGTTCTGGATGGGGTTGCACTCCCCCTGAAAGAGCAGGTTTGTAGCTTGGGGGTTCTCCTAGAACCATCTCTGTCACTTGAGGCCCAGTGGCCTCAGTGGCACAGAGTGCCTTCTACCAGCTTTGGTTGGCGGCCCAGCTATGCCCCTATTTGGACAGGGATAACCTAGCTTCAGTTGTCTATGCTCTGGTAACCTCCAAATTAGATTACTGCAATGCACTCTATGTGGGGCTGCCTTTGAAGATGGTTTGGAAGCTGCAGCTTGTGCAAAATGCAGTGGCCAGATTGATAACTAGAACCAGAAGGTTTGAGCATATAAGACCGACTTTGGCCCACTTGCATTTGCTGCTGGTATGTTTCTGAGCCCAATTCAAGGTGCTGGTTTTAACCTATAAAGCCTTACACAGCTTGGGATCACAATACCTGATGGAACACCACTCCTGACATGAACCTACCCATACACTATGCTAAGCATCTAAGGTCCTCCTCCGGGTTCTTACCCCGAGGGAAGCTCGGAGAATGGCAACCAGGGGGAGGGCCTTTTCAGTGGTGGCCGTCAATATGGAATGATCTCCCTGATGAGGCTTCCCTGGCGCCAACATTGTTATCTTTTCAGTGCCAGGTCAAGACTTTTCTTTTCTCCCAGGCATTTTACACTATATGCTGAGTTTTTTAAGTGACCCCAGAATAGTTGTTTTTAAATGGATATTGTCTGTTATTGTTTGTACTTTATGCTTTTTATGGTTTTAAATTTTGTATATTTCTTTTTAACGTTCACTGTTTTAACTTGTGTAAACTGCCCAGAGAGCTTCAGCTATGGGGCAGTATATAAACGTAATAAGTAATAATAATAATGTGCGTGAAATAAATGAAATAAATAAATAAGAGGTTACATTTGTCTGAAATAGCTGTGCACACATTTCCATTTAAATCTACATCAATCAACCAACCAACCAATGATCTTTTATACATATATGCATAGTATATATTCTTTCTGTCTCCCCTTTACCCCTCCCATCTTCTGAATGAATGCTACCAGTAGCAAATAAATTTCTAGCTCAAGCTTTTTCAGAAACTGAAAAAGAATAATATCCATGTCAATACTACAACAGTCAAATTAATTATTTTTCAGAGCCTGTGGTAATCCCTTTATTCTCACAAATACAGTTAGTTAAACCATGAATCAGACTTATGCACTACCAGAGGGTAGGACTGGGCAAAAGTACTGGGTTTCTGAAAAGAGTTAGATTCTAGAAATGGTCGTCACGCATGAACAGCCATGCCTAACAGACTATGAATTATTGCCGAACTGTTGCATGAACTTGCAAGATTCTAATAAATCATGGTTCTATTTCAGGCTGATATTCAGTTATGGATGGAATTTGGTGCAACATGGCTATGGCAGATGCATACAAGGGGATTACATTCAGGTGGGTAGCTGACCTAAAGAAGTGTCATGTGACTCAGCAGGTGGTTAGCTGACCTACAGGAACTGCACATAACTCAATCAGCTGATCTACAAAACCACTATGTGAGCAGTCTTTGGTAGTAGTCAAAGGACAGGACTGGATATGGTATAATAAAAAGAGCAATTGTTGGGTGGTCTGTCAAGGCCCCTGACCAGATTATCATCCTCAGATAATAGTCATCTGGGAAGAAAACAGATCCACTCTGTGGCCCTTCTCGAGCAGATCTGCAAGCAGCAGATGCCCCACCCAACTTCCTGAAACCTGAGGTGGTACCTCTGTTACTGGACCCTGATGAATGGAACTCAGAGCATCCCCTGAACAAATCCCCCAAACATGTTCTGCTGCTTAGAAGAAGCCAACAGTGTGGTGTAGTGGACAGAGTCTTGGACTGAGGGTCGGGAGATTCAGGTTCTATTCCCCACTCAGCCATGGAAGCTCACTGGGTGATTTGGAGGGCAGTCACAGGCCATTTCTACACCTGCCTTTTTTTCCTGGGATAGTCCCGGGATCATCCCTGTGCATGCAAACAACACACAGGGGATCACGGGAGCAGGCAGGGATGATCCCTCCATTTTCCTGGGATAATCCTTAGATGAAGAAAGGGTCACAGACTCTCAGCCCAACCTACCTCAAAGGGTTCATAGAATCATAGAATAGCAGTGTTGGAAGGGGCTTACAAGGCCATCAAGTCCAACCCCCTGCTCAATGCAGGAATCCACCCTAAAGCATACCCGACAGATGGTTGTCCAGCTGCCTCTTCAAGGCCTCTAATGTGGGAGAGCCCACAACCTCCCTAGGTAACTGATTCCATTGTACTGCTCTAACAGTCAGGAAGTTTTTCATGATGTCCAGCTGGAATCTGACTTCCTTTAACTTCAGCCCGTTATTCCATGCCCTGCACTCTGTGAGGATCGAGAAGAGATCCTGGCCCGCCTCTGTGTTAAAACCTTTTAGTATTTGAAGAGTGCTCTCACGTCTCCCCTCAATCTTCTCTTCTCTAGGCTAAACATGCCCAGTTCTCTCAGTCTCTCTTCATAGGGCTTTGTTTCCAGACCCCTGATCATCCTGGTTGCCCTTCTCTGAACACGCTCCAGCTTGTCTGCATCCTTCTTGAATTGTGGAGCCCTGAACTGGGCTCCACAATTCACAACTGTTGTTGACAGGATTAAAATGGCGAGGAGGAGGATTATGTAGTCTGCCTTTGTAAGAAAAAGTTGAGATATAAATGCAATAAATAAATAAATATAAACAAACACATAAATAAAAATAAATAAACAGCCACTTAAAAAAAAAAAACAAGCTGATTCAGCATTCACAGGCTAGGGCTTAAGTCGAACTTTTAGACCCAACTATAAAGTTCTGGTGGATGCTCCAGGCTAGAGCTGAAATAACTTGTTCCTTCTGCTTCAGCTGTGGAATTGCTGTCCATGGTCCTAAATGCTGGACACTTAGACTTTGAACCAGCACCTCTGTCTCTGCCCAGGGACTTGACAATACCTTAACATAAAATCCTCCCCAGAACCAGCAGCCTGCTGTTTACCCCATCTTGTTTGGGCCATCACCTCTTCTCCACTGTAGCAACCATGGTGGATCTCAAACATGGTCCAGCATGAAGTTCCAATATCAGTGCTATACATGAAGACACTATTCTAGGACAGTTCAGGCCATGTTACAATTGGCCCATGAATGAATCCAAATGTAGTTGTGTTCCGTACAAAATGCAGACAGAATAAAAGAACAGAAAAATATGCCCCTACTGGGGAGGTAAATTTTACCTTATCCGTTTTCAGCAGATAGGTGTGAATTTAGAATGTGTTTGAGATTAGGGAAAACATGCCCTTGGAAACACGGTGGGTAATATATATCCCGATAAGAGTTAATTAATTTTTATTGACATTAGAAAATGTACATCAAACCTATTTAACTTTCAAAGACATATTTTGCATCAGAATGCCAGTTTTCAAATGGTAATGAAGGAAATGTAAGTTTGTGCATCATTTGGGGTTGTAGAAATGCAGCATCCTTCTGATGTAAATCATCCATGATGAGCAAAGGTGTCCTCTCTTTTTGGCACACTGAAGCAATAGCATTTTTTGAGTCATTAATACTTCGTGGCTGTGTGGATTTTGTTGTGCTTTGTGCATACATGTACACTGATGCCTCATTATTTTTTACTCTAATCCTCCTTACAGGGTTGTCATGAAATTGGGGGAGGGGTTCCAGGTATGCTACCCTAAGATCTTGGAGAAAGGACAGAATAAAATGCAACACATAGATAGACAAGAAATTGAATGGGGCAGTATTTGGCTCAGGCAGATGTGAGCCCAGCTATTGTTCTTCATTGTACTACTGTGCCTGATTTATGGGGTGTTTTCTGTGCCCCTCTTTCTAAGTGCTTTGAAGCATTTCTGTGGAAAAGTAGTATAGAATTTGAAAAAAAATGTTGTGGATTCTTGTAGTATATACTTTCCATTTTTGGAATTCAAACTTTTCTAGAATAAAACTAGGGTGACCATATGAAAAGGAGGACTGGGCTCCTATATCTTTAACAGTTGTGTAGAAAAGGGAATTTCTGCAGGTGTCATTTGTATGCATGCAGCACTGGTAAAATCCCCTCTTCATCACAACAGTTAAAGCTACAGAAGCCCTGCCCTCTTGATCAAATTCACTCATGACATCCTAATAGCCTAGTCTACTGTCTCATTCAACTGCATAATTAGATGAAATGTTAAATGGAAAAGCCAGCAGCAATGTCAGGATCCATGCTTGACCCGTTCGCTGGCATTTTAAGATGAATTAACTGACATCGCTCTTCCTTTCAAACTTACTACTGCCTTTTGTCCAAAGTCATTCCAGGTGATTTACAATCAATGAAGTCATAAACATGAAGACTGCAGTATAAAACAAATCTAACAACAATTACAAGCAGTTGAGATGTAACACAGGGGAATGATAAAAGAGTAAGTGGTGTAGCATGGGCTGAGCCTTGAGGTCAAAACCCAGGGTCTCACAGCCCGGCCTGTCCCACCCCCAATGACCACTAACAGAACAGCAGATGATGGGGACATCAGGGCAGAAGAAGCAAACCCCCATTTATTCCTGTAGTTATGCTGGTGCTATGATCAAAGTGAATTGAAAATGCAAAACTGAACATGTTCAGAGTATTTTTAAAAGCAGTATCACCAAGCAATTTTGTTGGTTTTGTAATATTAGAATGATGTAGAAGTGGTTTAAAAGTATAGAGTGCTATTTGGAGAAGGGAAGTGTAAGCTTCATAACTGAAGTCATGCACACGGCCATCTAAAAGGGAACCCTATAAAACCATGTCATCCAGGGTCTAAAATGATGTAACCGCACAATAGGGATGTGTGAATCAGCAAGACTCAAGTTTGCAAAAGTTCTCCAGATTTCATTCTGACTCAGATTATGAACTGTTGTTGTTGTTGTTGTTGTTGTTGTTGTTGTTATTGTTGTTGTTGTTGTTTTCACATAAAAATCAGGGAGTATTTTTGTGTGCATTGCTCCAAGTGGTTGTGCACATCTTTGAAATATACACATTTTTCTCCACAGAGTAAAGCATATTTGTGCAGTGGTGTATGCTGTCCCATTGCTACTATTGAAGAAAGATTCAACCGCCAATCCAGTTAGCTTTTGAAAATGGAATGGGAGGAGGCACCATCTTGTTCTTTGTTTCAAAATGCCTTGGCCCAGCCCTGGTGCTCCACCACGTATACCTAGAACATAAGAAGAGCCCTGCTGGATCAGACCAAGAGTCCATCTAATCCAGCACTCTGTTCACACAGTGGCCAACCAGCCATCGGCCAGGGATGAACAAGTAGGACATGATGCAACAGCATCTTTCCACACATATTCACCAGGAACTGGACAACATAGGCACACTGCCTCTGATACTGGTGGTTGCATAAAGCCATTGATAGCCTGTTCCTCCAGAGATCTGTCTAACCCCTTTTATAGCCATCCAAATTGGTGGCCATCACCAAATTTTGCTCTACCTCTGAGCTATGCGCCCTCTGCCTTTTCCTCCAAGATGGTGCCTGTCTGGCTCTTACGTTTTACCAATATTACATCCCCGCTGTTTTTAGCATGAAGGTATAACCCCCCTTTTTTTCTAAATGTCCAGGGTCACCTTTTATTACCCATTCCAATTATGGTGCCTGGTATTCCATAGATAAGTATGTCTTGCTGTAAAAAGCTTTTGGCTTGCAGCTGAGTATTTGGAAAAGAGGAGGAGGGCACCAAGAATAGCGCCACGACAATGTAGCACTTTCTATTTTCCTTTTAAGAATATTCACACCTTGATGTCTGAGCTTGATGCTGTAAATAGAAATCCAAAGCCACCGATTGAGATCTCTGAAGTTATCTCATAGCTGTTATGGAAATGAAACGAACATGCCTTTGGGGAAATCGCTTCCACCAGCACTGTGATTTTTAGTCCATGGAGCAGTTAAAAGTGAAGAAAAATAGGACAGTGAAAGATTGCAAATGAATACATACTTGGTATTAAAGATGCAATGTCATGAATGGGAGAATATATATATATATATATATATATATATATATATATATATATATATATATATATCAGAAGAATTTGTGTGTACGTGTGTAGCTAATATCTTTGCTGTATATCAGGAATTTCCAACCAGATGGATTTTCAGTAGCATAAAATCAGGAATTTAGACTTTGGGCCAGCCAAGACCTGACTTTTAGGTTGTGAGTGTCCACCAGTTCTGGGATCTCTTTCAGCCTGGGTTGGCAACCTCCTTTATCAGTTTTCTGTGCTTTTAAAATATGAATGATGGGTAAAGAATTAAGCAGTATTAGGTGCTTCTGGATCCATCACTCCAAAAGACAGCCCAGATAGATGTGACGGCCAGGAGTCCCTACTATCAGCTTCTGCTGATACGCCAGCTGCGCCCCTTCGTGGAGTCGGAAGACCTAAAGATGGTAGTGCACGCGCTGGTAACTTCGAGACTCGACTTCTACAATGTGCTTTACATCGGGCTACCTGTGTGCCTAATTCAGAAATGTCAACCTAGGGGTGACCACATTACACCACTTTTAAAATCTCTTCACTGGCTGCCAATTAGTTTCGGGCAAATGTTGGTTATCACCTTTAAAGCCCTACATGGTTTGGGTCCAGGCTACCTGCGGGATCGCCTTCTCCGGTACAATCTGCCCTGCACACTCAGGTCCTCTGGGAAGAATTTACTCCAGTCAACAAAAATAAGGCTGACAACTATTACCCAGAGGACCTTTTCCTCTGCTGCTCCCAGACTGTGGAATGGCCTGCTGGAGGAGATTTGTCAACTTAAAAGTCCTTTAGCATTTAAGAAAGCTATAAAGACTGATCTCTTCAGGCAGGTCTATCCAGTGGAATTTTAGGATGCTTTTAGGATGTTTTTTTAAAGGAAGTTTTAACAACGTATACTGGGTTTTGATTATTTTTTTATGCATTTTATTCTTGTTGTTGTTCCCCACCTCGATCAGGATGGAGAGGCAGGTTAGAAATAATAATAATAATAATAATAATAATAATAATAATAATAATAATAATTCCCCATTCCCTATCACATTCTGAATAAAGGATGTCTGCCTGCCACTCAGTTGTCAAAGGTATAAGTTGGCATTGGTCACCGTCTTCCAGGATGTTCCTAACCCCAACTGTAGAGATATCATGGGCATAGCATTTATTTATTTTAAACATTTCCTGACCACCTTTCAGGGCAGAGGCCCTCACAAGGCAGCTTACAACAATAAAATATTAAAAGCAACAACAAAAAATGTTCACAGTAAAATAGCAACTAAAACAATAAAACCATCAGGAACAACAATATCAGCAATAACAGCATACAGCATGGGAAGGCCATGGTAAAATAAAATGTTTTTAAGGCCTTCTTGAAAGGCTGCAAAGATGGTGCATGGCAGGCCTCTGATGGAAGTTTGTTCCAGAAGTTTGGGGCCACCACAAAGAAGGCCCTCTCCTGTGTGGATACCCACCTAATTTTTCTCACAGGTGGGCAAATGAGAAGGGCCTGTCTTTCTGATCTTAAAGTGCAGGCAAGCTGATATGGGTGAAGGCGGTCCTTCAAGTAAGTAGGTTCCAAACCATTTAGGGCTTTAAAGGTCAAAACCAGAAGTATTTTACTCCTGGTGCAGCTAAGTGAAAGCATGTTGCAATACCATATAACTGGCCTTCTTCCTTTTATCCTTTCATTTTGTTGTTCTCAAATCGATGGGCAGAGGAAGGCTGCTAGTTGGGAATGAGAGTGCCTGCTTTCCAAAAGTGTTCATAAATTCCCAAATTTGCATTCACTTTCGTTAAATGTGCTCCGGCTAAAGCACTTTATCTCTAGGATGCTCTAGGATTCATCAGTGGGTCCCTGAGTGGCGTGGGCCTTGGCAGATGTCCACGAATGCTGACCTCTGATACCAGTCCATTAGTTTTTAACAGAGATTGTATTCAATCATGTAACCCCCACCTGCAGGCTGAAGCAGTAGAGTCCAGATTTACCACTTCATCTGTCTGAATTAGACCTCAGTAACAGATTGCTTTTAAAGGCAGGAGAGCTGAACTGAATGAAAAGATGGCAACCCTATACAAGAGTAAACATAGGAAATCAATCCTCTGCAGTGTCAACTCTGTTGTCCAGAAGAGCCATAAAAAGATTACGTTTGGGAATCACTGAGCTAAATTATTGATAGGTCAGGAGCAAAATTACCGATAAATACATCTATAAATAAGTAGGCAACACAGTTGTTTAAACAGCAGACTCCATTTTAAAGGAACTCTGTAATGAGCTGTTTTATGAACTCTTCATAAATCATTTTTTAATCTCTTTCCTGTGCTTAAAAACAGCCATTTTCACCCTCCCTTTCCCCCTAATATTTGTTTGTAGTCAGTTTACAATGACTTGGTTTTTGAAATTTACCTACCAAAATAAATGGTAATGAATTTCATTCTGCCAGGATGAGGCTTGTGCCACTGGAACGTGCAGCTGATTTTAAGCTCGAAAATTGGATTTTGAAATGTCTTCCCACCTGTCTGCACAAACTAATCCCTTTATATAAATAGAAAGAACAAGGGTTTCCATGAAACAAGTACCTAAAGTGGTTCAAAAGAACAAAGGAAGCCAAATGAGCACAGGGATGGGTAGCAGTGGTTTTTCAAGAATATTGAATTACTATCTTGCTTGAATCGTTTTGTAGGAGGGATTGTGGCTGAGTAGCTGTGATGCAGCTGGGTAACTTTAAACTCTAGACTTAATGATCTTACAAGACCAGGTCCAGTATCAAGCAGAGGGCCAACACCACATCAAAGCCCCACTTATGAGACCCCCCTGCTCCCCTTCTTCATGTCTGCAACCTGCTTGTTCAGCCACCTTTCACTGTGACTCAGAGAATGGTGGTGGTGAGAAGGAGGTGCAAGAGATGCCTTGCTCACTGGTTGTGAGAGGAGAAGGAAGCATAGAATAAAGACACAGACACCAGAGCTTGGGATAAACTAGGGCCTCTTTATTCAAACGGTAAGGGACATTCACCCTTCCCTGGATCTGCATGTGAAAGTGTGGGAATCTATGGCCACAGCTAGACCTAAGGTTTATCCTGGGATCATCCAGGGTTCGCCCCTGCCTGAGCACTGGATCCCCTGTGTGTCACCTAGATGAATAGGTTTGACCCCTGGATGATCCAGGGATAAACCTTAGGTCTAGCTATGGCCTATGTGTCCTTACCTCAGGCAACTTGTCTGGCTTTATGGGGGAGCCACTTTCCAAAGCTAGGAGTCAGGTAAACCGGGCCCCTTTCTTATGTGACACTTTGTAGGTGTGGGGAGACCACCTCACATCACCCCTGCCCGGTGACACAAAGACTTCGAGCAGATGAGGCAGGAGGGCCTCCAAAGGCGTACCATATCCTGACATGGGAGCTGGCCCTCCAGATACGCCAATCACCAAAAAGTGCCAGAGTGCGCACCATCCCTATTCTATTATAGCAAATTCCCGCACAGCCCTACAACAAATCAACCTATTATTATCATTTTTACAAAAAAATGTGCATGGATTTTGCATGTGAAAATATAAACAAGAACATGGAGCTCACAATCTGATCTGGACTCGAGTCAGAATGAGCTCTAAGGTGGAATTCAGAGAGCTCTGGTGCCCTCACGTTTTGCTGATTCTCACATCCCTGTCTTTATCCACCTTGATGAAACAACAGAATAATGTGAGTATATTCAGTTTGGCATTTCAAGCTCCCTTAAATCGTAGCACCATCATGACCATAGGAAGAAAATGGAGTTTACTTCTACTGCCCTGGTGCTAAACATATTCACTTGGGATAAGCACCCCCACCCCCAAAAAAATTTAAAGTAAATATAATAAAATCAGCACTTGTAATCATATACATATACAACTGGTTGTTTCCCCTTCTCCCATGTAGAAAGAAGGATAAAGGAATGAGGCTGCAGAGAGCAGCATCAACCCCAGTTGGCCCTGGCATCCATGGCCACAGCTAGACCTAAGGTTTATCCTGGGATCATCCAGGGTTTGCCCCTGCTTGCGCACTGGATCCCCTGTGTGTCACCTAGATGAACAGGTTTGACCCCTGGACGATCCAGGGATAAACCTTAGGTCTAGCTATGGCCCATATATCATCACAAGCTGATTTATAGATGGTCATGTGGAGCCTCCTGCCCTATGGGTCCTGAACTGTCACTAAGTCAGGCCTAGCTGCTCAATAGTGGAACAAATGCCTCTAGTCTAGGGCCAAAGCAATGTCCTTCCCTTCCATTTGATTGACCCATTTGCAAAATCCTCCATTCCCTTTCACTGCCTCGCCCATGGGTGGTGGTGCATGACATAAAGTGAAATGGAGGGGGTGGGGTCACCAGAGACATCAAGCAGAACTTATTCCAGGCGCTGCCACCAGGTGGAAGGCCTCTTCTCCTCCAAGAAGTATCATTCTAATGAAAGTTTTTGGGAGAAGAACACGGTGGCCACTGGCTGATGGGAAGACATGTCCTTGTTGCAGCAGCTACTGCAGTTGCTCCTTTCCTGCCCACCCTTCCAAGCATGGAAGTTCTAACCTGAGAACCTTTCAAACTCTGTCACTCCAGCCCAGATTTCCCCAACCTGGTATCTTCCAGATATTTTAGACAACAACTCCCAATTCTGGACAATGCTTGCTGAGGCTGTTGGGACCTGAAGACAAAAAGCTCTGAAGAATGCAAGGTGGGGAAGACTTCTCTTACCTCTACACCTGACTGGTTCTAATGTTTGGTCTCAGACCTTCATTTCATACAGTTATTAGGTTTCTATACTGCTCAACAGACAATGCTCTCAGCGCAAAGCATATGGGAGGTCTCCCAGACAGACCAGACCTGGCTGCAAGATCCACTTTGAAGGGCTTGTTTGACAGCAAAATGCCCAAATAGGTTGTGTGTGTGTGTGGGGGGGGGGGGCAAGCCAGTAGGGGTTTGCACAAAACATACTGAAAACATCCTTCTAAAGGCCTTGTTTGGTTCAAGCATGTGCCTGACTTCTCAAAACCTTCAAGAAAAAAATCTGGCTGCTGTCTGATGTGATGATTCCTGATAATACAAATTTCATAAGGCTACATGTAACTTTCCCCCTACTTTTTTTTTTTAAGTGGAATAAATTTACTAAAGAACTTGCATGATTTAAATTTGCTAGTTACCAAAATAACCCAGCATGCATAATGAAAAGGTTATTTTGAAGTTATGATGTATGATTTATAAATCACATTTAGGACAGTACGTATGTGTCACATGCTCATCTGTTTTTCAGCTGCTTTTCTTTGCAAAGATGAACTTGGATATATCTATGGAGAGTGAGGCCATAGCTAGACCAGGCTATATCCTGGGGCGAACCTTGGGATTGTCCCGGTGCGTCCACATGACACACAGGGGATCCCGGGATCAGGGAGGGATCAGCCCTCCCTTGCCCTGGCAGAGAGCCCTCCCCTTCGGGCCCGCTTTTTCTGTGGTCCCAGGCTGAGCCCAAGACCGTGGAACATGTGGACTGTTTCCGTGGTTTGACCTGGCTCCGCACGATTACTTGCATGGAGCTGGGAGCCGCGGACAGGGGGCAGCGCTCCTCAGGAGCACTGCCCCCTAGGGGTTAGGGGGGAAGCAGGGAAACCAAATTAAATTTTAAAAAACACTAACCTTCAGTGCACGAGTGTTTGTGCGCTGCCGTCACTTTAAAAATAATGGCGGGCGCGACGCCTCTCTTCCTAGGTTCGTCGCACCTTACGTGTAAATGGGGGAGAGATCTCGCATTAATTTCAATGCGAGATCTCCCCTCCGCTGTCCAGGAACAAAAGGTAGGTCTAGCTAAGGCCTCTGTGAATTTCCCACATTCCACTCCTTTATAGGTTCATTCTGCCCTATGTCCCCACTCCTCCTGAATTAAACAGCAGTATTCCCTCTATTTTCAATGTTGAGGCCTTTTTCAATGTTCAAGTGAACCAACCACACAAAAAACAGAGAAACCCAAGGTTTGCAGCTGGTTGGCCACTGTGGGAACAGAGTCTTGGACTTGATGGATCCTTGGTCTGATCCAGCAAGACCTTCTTATGTTCTTAAAACCACAACAAATCTTTAAGGAAAATATTTATTTATTCACTTATTGCATTTCTATCCCACCCAATAGCTGAAGCTCTCTGGGCAGTTCACAAAAATTAAAACCATTCAAAGTATAAAACAACAGTATAAAACCATGATATAAAATGCAATATAAAAGCACAACCAGGATAAAGTCAGCAGCAGTGCAGAAATACAAATTTAAAATACAAATTGAAAACAGCAAAGTTAAAATTAATTTATAGACTGTTAAAATACTGAGAGAATAAAAAGGTCTTCACTTGGAGTCTGAAAGAATATAGTATCGGTGCCAAGTGAACCTCCTTAGGGAGCTCATTCCACAGCCGGGGTGCCACAGAAGAGAAGGCCCTCCTCCTGGTAGCCACCTGCCTCACTTCCTTTGGCAGGGGCTCACGGAGAAGGACTCCTGAGGATGACCTTAGGGTCCGGTCAGGTACATATGGGAGGAGGCGTGCCTTCAGATAGCCTGGCCCCAAGCCATTTAGGGCTTTAAATATATACAGGGAAAGGGAACAAACAGCTACTGAGATTGCTCAACAGTCGTGGAACATTGACTGACTGTTAGAGAGGGATGAAAAATGCTGGAGTGTGGAGAGAATGGGATGAAGGAGTTGGAAATCTAGACAGCATCACTTCACACTAGGGATGTATGAGCATTTTGTTCCTTATCACAAATCATGTGAACATGTCCTGTTCACAACGGGGAACACAAAAGCAATTCTCAGGACATTTTCACCCCCAAAAGTGTGCACTTCCAAAGCTTGCAAGTGTATAAGTGCAAACCTCCACATATGTGCAAGTGTGCTATGCACACAGCATAATCTGATACCTACGCAAGTTGGACTGCGCCTTGACTTTTGAGGTTTGCTGCTTTCCCCATCCCTAAACATCGATAAAACATGACACAAATCAAATATTGATTGTGATTGTACATAGCATTATTCAAAGTTTTTAAGACTTTTTTTTTTTACTGATACACACATTTTCTTCTTTGTATTGATAGAACACGGCAGAAAAAGCATCTAGATGCAAGCATATGTACAAAATTACATCTAAATTGCTTTCTTGTACTGTCTTCAGTTATCACTGCATACAGGCACATCAGTAACACACAGACAGGGGGTGGAAATGTGATTGAAGCGAAGAAATTATGAACTATAGTAAACTGCACATGCATACCATTCCCTACACAACACTCAGGAAAAAAAAATGGAGCATACCTAATGCACTATTTCTTCTTCGGAAATAAGAACAGCTAATTTAGAACTCTTCAGTCTTGAGAGAAATTCAAATGAAAAGGAATTTGGAAATGACCCCGGCAGGGATGTGTGAAACAGTAAAAAAAAAAAAGAGAGAAAGAGAAAAAGGTTGGTCCAGGTTTTCTAAATTCCACCTTGAAACTCATTCCAACTCCTTTCCATATCAGGTTGTGAACTTATTTTTTCCACATTTTGCATAAAAAATGTGTGCAGTTTTGAAATCTCCCCATTGATTTAAACATGTTTGTGTACATTTTTGAAAAGTACATATTTCTTATGCACATTTTCCTAAATTCCTTGATGCTTTTTTTTGGTTGCTGTTCTGTAACTCCCAGCAGAAGCTCAGAAATGTATGGACTTGGATCACATATTCCATTCAGGTCTATATTATGTTCTGGGAGTTGCAAACTGTGTACTGTGCATCCTGCTAAAAAATGGATGGAAATGAATTTCTCACATACCCCTAATCCCTACAAACACTGGCACTATGGTGCAGTATCATCGCTTCATTCTGGTTTAGTGTTTCTGTTGTCCTTCAGTAATCAGTTTTGGCTCTTTCAGTCGCCTCTCCTTAGTATAGTACACATCCACTTCTAGAGATTTTAGTCTGTTCTTTGGGACAAGTTATTTTTTCTTTTAAATAATGCTAGATATGCTCTAAATGTACTTGGGGGCAGGCACTCTCTGAACAGCTGACCTTGAACCCTGAAGGTTTTGCCATGCATCTTTTTGATCTTTGTTACCATCAGTCATGCTGAAAGTACCCATCATGTCTGAACTATACAGAATGAGGCTACAGAATTCTCGGAATATGCATTCAAAGGCTTACAGTAAGTCTTTGGCAAAGGTGGGACAACAGAAAGAATGGTATGTGCTCCATTGCACAGGCATTAGAAATATATATTTTTTTAAAAATACGTTTGCCATGATTTGCTTACTATGGATCTGATGTATACATTTGTCTGTTCAGTGTGGATTAATAATCTTCAAGGTTTCAAGTGAAGAAGAAAAAAACACCCAGAAAGATACCAAGGAGAAGACACTCTGTTCAAAAAATCAATACCACTTTGAATCAGTTTGTGCTCACCTGAAATTATGCTTTGGCTTTCAGTGCTCCGTGTAATTAATTACTCCCTTGAAATCCAAATGCTTCGTGGTAAATGCTCAGTGGTAGAGTCAAGGAATGCAGAGTCTCCTTCTTCTTTCACATCATGCCTATCCATTTGCATGTATCTGTTTTTGATGGTTTTCTTTTGCATACACAAGATCTCAGATTCAGTCCTCTGACATCCCCAGGTAGGGATGTCTGAACCTTTGGAGAGTGCAGGCAAAACTGAGCTAGATGGACAAATGGTCTGACTCAGTAAAACAACTGGATTTTATATATTCCAAGATGTTGCATCAATCATTGTAGCTTTCTTTGTCCCAGCACTCCTGGGACTCCAGCTCCCATCAGGCCCAGCCAGCATGACCAACAGTCAGGGCTGGTAGGAGTGGTGTCTAACATCGGGAGCATCACAGGTTCCTCACCTTTGGTGTGGACTTCCCCTCATAACTTGGTTGCCTCCAGATGTTCTGCACCACAACTATCATGAGTCCCAGCCTGTATGACCAGTGGTTACAGTTGATGGGAATTGTAGTCTAAACATATGGAAGGCACCAGGAAAGCTGTTCCAGACCCACTCCTGTCAGGAACTGCTTGATCTGTGTGCAGGTGCTCTGACTGAACATGGCAACTTCTCAGCAATTTATCTTCAGGGCCTGGACTTCAGGACTCCAGTCATCCAGGTTGGCCATTGGATCCTTCTGGGCTGAGCCATGTTTGAGCCTTGCTTGAGAAATGTGTAAAGATATTGGAGCCCTCTATTTGGGTTTGGGGCTCAGCAAGCTTTCCCAGCTCCCCTGCCCTTGACTCCAACCTGTCATCTACAAGCTGGCCCAACTCGTCCCACATCGAGTCAAGCCACCTGGCAGATTTTGAGTTGTGCAGCAGTGCGGGATGATGCTCATCCTTCCGCCAGAATACAACCAACCCTCTTTCCCTGCTGCCATCAGCCCCCAGCCTGGAGAGCCCACTGCCTTACCTTTCTGAGGTGTGGGGAGTCTCCAGGCTGGGGGCTGGCATTGGCAGGGAAGTAGGGCTGGTTGGCAGTGACAGAGCAAGATGGGAAGTTTTTTCCTCCTGCTGTAAACCCTGCTGTAAACCCCACAGTTGTAATTTGCAGAAATTATGGCCGTAATTCTCAGAAATGGGATTTACAGAAGGGTTTACAGCAGGGGAACACAACACCCAGTGAAGCTCCTGGATTTCTGGTACAGACCCCTGGCTTGGCTCATAAAGGTGGGTGGGATGAGTTTCTCAGGCCCTAGAATGGCTAGATTTTGGTCATGACAGACATCTCTACTAACATGGTGTTTCTGAGCTTGGGTTTGTTTCTGTACCCTTGGTTATTCAATGCCACATGAACTCTCTGGATGTATAGATTGGCCCTTGTTGTTGGAGTTCAGAACACTATTTGGGAAGATAGAGCATCACACACACAGAGAGAACCACTTCTACAAAGTCATTATAACTCTGAACTTTTAATCACCCCCTTTCCAGCTGTACTCTCTGTTTTGTCCTTCATTTTAAGCACCACTGTGGCCTACTGAAGCAAGTTCAACTAGGATCACCAGGTTAATCACTACTTGGTTCAATGTGTGCAGACACAGCGAGATGGGAAACTCTAACATCCTTTCTAAGATGTCCGTTGCTGGAGCAATCCTATTATAATGTGATGCAATTAATCTGTAGAAGAAAGGGGATAATTTATAGGAGGAAAATAAACAGAAATGTCTTGTAATGGTTTATAAATTAGGATAGTTCATTCAGAGATCATTAAAAACAGTAAAATGGTGTTCTTTTCCTTCTGCCTAACTGAACTTGTGTCCTCTCCTCTGATGTATTAGGAATCATCTTTGGGTGGCACCCTCATCCAAACTGGAGAGGTTACAAAGCTACCCCAAATGGACTTTATGTTGCAGAATTCACACAGAAGTAGCAGAGTCCCATGACATTGCTGTCACCTGCACAATCTCCCAAGTTTCATCCTATTATCACTTATCATTTTCTTTCGGAAACAAGAAACACCCCTGGGGCATAAAAGTTCTAAACCCAATTGATTTTGTGATATGGGCATCATTATGCCCTGAATATAAGCAATGCCCTGGGTGATTAAAAATAAATAAATGTCCCCAGTCTTTTCCCAAAGGAAACTGGTCTAGAGAAGAAGGCTTGAGAACTCTGGGTGTCTGTAGGTTGACACAACTAGGGATGTCAGAGGCATCCATTTAGGGGGTTGAGCTAAGACAGTATTTGCCAGCTCAGACCCCAGGATGTCTAACCCTAACCCTGAGCTGGCACAACTTGGTCCACCTTGAGTTGGGCAAGCTTGCAGTTTCCCACTTGTGTATGTGTGTGTGCAAATCCCAATTTGCACAAATTCGTAGTCGGGAATATTTGGCAAAATGACGATTTACATAAGATCGCAGCCATAAATAGTGCAATTTGTGCAAAAATGCAGGCATCAATGGCCTTTTTATGCAAACTATGCTATTTAAGGCTGGAATTTTGCACAAATCACAATTTCTGGAAATATACCCAACTGTAAATTCATACTAATTGCAGCTCTTGGACATAAAAAAGAAAGGGAAAAAGAGAAGTGAATGCTTGCCGAACAACTGTGCAAATGGGGACATAATTGGTGATCTTGCACAAAAGCACACGACTGCAAGCACACTACTGTCTGCTATGTAGCCCTCCAGAGGTTAATGTTAATCCCACCTTGCAACCCCATTTGCACAAATTTAAAGATTCCTACCACCCCCAAAAAACTGCAAATTGCACAAATTGCCATTTTTGCAAATGGTGGGAGCAGGGAAAATGCACAAAAATGTACAGAATTGGGGAAAATCCACTAACCTCTCCTCCTCCCCTGCTTACTGTAACAGAAATACTGCAGATTCCTGTCAGGCTCAGAAGGAATGGAAATCCTAGTGTTGCACATCCCTAGGAATGCCCAGTGAGGCCACAGAGTTTTAGATAAGCCTAGTGCACTCTTGTGTTAGCTTCTCCACCTTTTATATTACATGACTTTGACAGAGTCTGGCTTGATCCAGAAATCACACATTTGCCTATGGGATTTTTTGCTATGACCTGTAGTGAAAATAAACAGAATGAACTGAAGCAAAATGTTACATAATACAACAATTAAACAACTGCAGACGCATTGCTAATAATGTCATGAATGAATAGGTGGTTGCATAATAAATACAATTAGGCGTTCAATGTAACCACCTTCTCATATTAATAATATGAGTTGACAGTTATTTTGACCTTTCTTTAACCAATGAAACAATCATGTAAATTATATGTATATATTCATGTTCCATTTGTAATATTAAGCCAATTTGATTATTGTAGTTTACATAATTTTGTATCAACGACTATTTGCTATTATATAACATTCTTGTTGTGTAATTGTTATTGGGTTCTTTGTTCCAGTGGCTGAAAGGACAGCCATGCAATTAGCCAGCAAACCAGAATAGGGAATCATGGTTTGAAAAGTATGTTTGTCTGATTATGAATTGGTGAGGTGACTGAATTGGCAAAGCACAATTATGGATGGTACTCACCACACCATTGAAATAGGAGTGCTGTTAAGATGGGAAATGGAACCAGAAGAGCAACTCAGTGAGGGAGGAAGCAGCAGCCAGGCACCTCTCCTTCATGCCTGGGTCCAGCTCCAGCTGAGAGCCCCCTCCCTCCTGCTACCAACTGTCTCTGCAGAGGCCACCAGTGAGGGAGGAAGCAGCAGCCAGGCACCTCTCCATCGTGCCTGGGTCCAGCTCCAGCTGAGAGCCCCCTCCCTCCTGCTGCCAACTGTCAACTAACTGCTGAACTTTGCAACTAAGATTGTAGTGCCTGATTTTGCTTTCCTTTCCCCCCTCCTCCTCCTCCCTCCCAATCCCCCTTCCTTTTGTGTCATGTCTTTTAGACTGTAAGCCTGTGGGCAGGGGCTGTCAAGAAATACTTTTGTAAGCCGCTGTGAGAGCCTTTTTTGGCTGAATGGCGGCATAAAAATGCTTAAATAAAAATAACAATAAAAAAAAATAAACTCTAGTGAGGGGGAAGTTTAATTCTGTTTTGAAAGCAGAAACCATGGCCTATATACACCAGTTGGGGGGAACATGGATGAGAGGATTGTGTTGCATTGTGTTGACAACTGTTTGGCCACTGTGTGAATAGAGTGCTGGACTAGATGGACCCTTGGCCTGATCCAGCAGGGCTCTTCTTATGTTCTTATTTTTCAATGATGGGTAGCAAAAACCATGACTTGTCACATGTCTGAACTGAGTCATTGATGAGCACTGAAGATTCAAGTAAAATGTGATCTGAGTAGAGCTGTGTACAAATGGTGCCTTAAAATTCTTCACTCTATCTCTGGGCAGAGAAACGTGGGGCATGGGGACCATTCCACCAGATTTCTCTAAGGGATGTAAAAATTTTCCTATAGTTTCTCAGGATGGGATCCAGCATTAGTAGTGGCAGATGCTAGGGATGTATGGATTTTATTAAATCTATTCCACCTGTGCTTTGCGGATTATCATGCATCTTTCATTCCATCATCCACTCGCTGGCAGAAAATTCACAAAACTCAGAAAACGCTGGTCCACTGCAGACCTGAGGAATTGTTACCCCACACATACATCCCAAGAGATGTAGTAAGAACATTCAGAGAGATGTCGTGTGTAACCTAGACAGAAATAAAATTTCCCACCAATCTCTTAGGAAGTGTATTTCATAGGCTTGTGATGGTCTCTGGTAGTTTTGCTATGCAAGGTACATTGCTTATTGATTTTTCAATTTACAGGTTTGATAAGACTTGAGAAATGTTTTAGTTCTTAATCCTCCATACGTGTGTGTGTGTGTGTGTGTGTGTGTGTGTGTGTGTGTAGGGGAAGTGAAGGTGCTATGCTCGAAAATGAATAGCTTTTTTATGATTCTTTTATGTCAGCAATATTTTCCTAAGTTAATTGTATTTTTCATATACTGTGGTGGCCACTTATTCTCCGCAACTTCAATTTTCCTCATTACATTGTTTGTTTCAGAACACAGAGGGATTTGATTAAAGGGAAGAATGGAGTTCCAAAGACCCATTTCTGCTGAAGTGGTTTTTGGGGAGCTGGCTGAGTCCTCTGCCTTTGAGACTACCCTTTCAATAAGATGCTTTGTCCTCACACCTTTATATAGAAAGTAGGTGTTTATCTTTCCATGATACCCCCCTCCAAAAAAGGATGAAGAATCCTAGCATGTACCTTAAAGGACAATTGCAAGCTTCCAAATCATAGAGCCAGTGTGGTGTAGTGGTTAAAGTGTTGGACTAGGAGTTGGGAGATCCGGGCTATAGTCCCCATTCAGCCATGGAAACCCACTGGGTGACTTTGGGCCAGCCACAGACTCTCAGCCCAGCCTACCTCACAGGGTTGTTGTTGAGAGGACAAAACGGAGAGGAGGAGGGTTATGTATGCTGCCTTGGGTTCCTTGGAGGGAAAAAATGGTGGGATATAAATGCAATAATAAATAAATAAAAATAAATAGATAACCAAAAGACCAGAAAGATGAGACTCATGGCCTTGGGGAAGAACAGGGAATGTATGAGTGACTGAACTCTCCTTAAGTGTATTCCACCATTGCACTTGCCCTACAATAGGAAGTACAGTTATGGCTAAGGCTGAAATTCTAAGCATATTTACTAGGGATTAAATCACATGGGACATAGTGACACTCCCATCTGAGTTCAACCACTTTTGACAGTACCAGACCATGGCTTTGGATCCAGCACAGCCCTTCTGTGAATGGAAGTGGATCTTAATGGAAAGTTTTTCTTCCATTCATGATCCATGGAGACTCCTGTTCACAAAAGGACAAGAGGATATATCTGCCAATGGCGCCCCCTTGCAGCTTCTTGGGCTATGTCTCACAATGTTCCAGGTAATCTCCTAATCCTCTGATGAAGATTTTCAGAGAATGCAAGAGCCTTATAGATCTTTGAATCTCCCCCAAAGCCTTTTCCTTTCTGATGATGCCGACATTTCTCCTAACTATTGCACCATTCAGTGGCTGTTGTCAGCTTCCACGATCTAGCTCAAGTTGACCTTGCTGCATCCAAAGAACTTAACATGAGCCAGTCAATGTTAAGTACTTTTAAGTCCTATTGATTTCAGGAGAGAGGTTTATTTAAGCACATACTGCCTTTTATCTGGATTACATCCACTGTTAATACAGCCTCTAGCATTAATCTTAATCCACCCTTTCGGACATCTACTAGTACAGTTTTGGGACTCAGGGGAAAATTATATACTACAATCCCAAAAACAACAAACAAACAAACCCGTCATGACTTCCCCCACCCACAGAATCAAGTACTCTGATTCACCATCCCAGAGGGGTGACCCACGGAGGAGGTACCCATGCAATCCCTTCACACACAGCCTGGGCCATCTCAGTAACCATCTGAATCAGGTCTCATTTAGCAATGGATGAGTCGGCCAATTGCACTTCCTTCAACTCTTACTGATCTATCTCTATCTATCTTTCTGTCTGTCTGTCTGTCTGTCCTGTCTTGAAGAAATGTGTGAATTTTGGTAAATTTGTATGAAAACAAACTGGATGAAAATCTCACCCATCTGCACAGGCCAAATTCTTATGCTAAAGCTATTCCCAGCATTGAGGAGACTTGGGCTTCATCTACACCAAGCAGGGTATTGCACTATGAAAGCAGTATGAAAGTGGTATATAAAAGGCAGGAGCCACAGGCCTTAGCTAGACCTAAGGTTTATCCTGCGATCATCCCGGGGTCGTCCCTGCCTGCTCCCGGGATCCCCTGTGTGTCATTTACATGAACAGGGATGACCCCGGGACGATCCTGGGATAAACCTTAGGTCTAGCTAAGGCCATACTACTGCTTTATAGCAGTATTGAAGTGCACTGACAACTGTTGGGGCCTGTTGACACATCCCACATGCCACTTTCATAGTGCTGTATTTTGCTTGGTGTGGCTCCTGCCTCTTATATACCGCTTTCATAGTGCAATATCCTGCTTGGTGTAGATTAGGCCCGGGTTATATCTGCCATGGAGCTGTTCAAGACGAGGACCCTTTTAGGAGAAAAAAAAAGAGGTAGCAAGGCAAATCTAGCATTCTGTCTAACAAATTTCTTCCCCATCCTGACGAAATCCCATTGATTTCAATGCTGCTTACTCTCAAGCAAGTGGGTATAGGATTGCAGACCAAATCACACAGAAAGCCTATGTATGTAAAGAAGACTCCACTCTATAGACTTTTCACTCCAGTGTATAGAACTTCAATGGCTTGGATAACTTTTCAGCCCTGAGAGAGGGATGATGATGATGATGATGAGAGGAGAGAAAGGAGTGAAGTTACAACTTATTCTTGTACCAATAGAATGTGGAGTTTACTGTCTTATTATTGCCGTGCAATATATCATCAAAAAACAGATAAATAAATCTCCTCTAGGTTATTTCATAGCTCATTTCTGTGCTTTGTGCAAATTAACTTTTGTCCTTGATGCTCTGAGGTGAAACCTTTCAAAATCCCAAGCAGATCTAGACTTGTAATCTTTTCCAAATCTATAGAACCCATCTATCCATCTGGATTTATACCCCACCCAATCCTAAGGGCTCTAGATTGCCAGCAGTTG
The DNA here is from genome assembly GCF_023053635.1 of Elgaria multicarinata webbii. Lineage (NCBI taxonomy): Eukaryota > Metazoa > Chordata > Lepidosauria > Squamata > Anguidae > Elgaria > Elgaria multicarinata. Next base: position 13,361,901 of record NC_086184.1, read on the forward strand.
TTTTTATTGGTTTATGTTCCAATGTAAAATCTGGCGAAAGCAAAAGAAAACACCAGATGATTAATGTAAAGATTTTTTTTTACTCTCTCATATCATAATCATTTCCCAGGTTTTTCTCTTGCATCTACCAGTGAGTGTGTGGTTTCTTTTAAGGGGAAGAGCATAGCTCCATGATTCCTTTCTGAAAACCTGAAGAACTACTACCCATAAGACCAGAGTTCCCTAACCTGATGCCATTCAGATGATTTTGGACTTCAGTGCTGTGAAAAATAGAGAGGTGGCAACAGTTAAGTGCTCAAATCCCTGGGCTTGGACAGACAAATCTTCCAGTTTCTTGCACATAGGGATGTCGCAGCTGCCTGGCTGAGTCTGGGAGTCCATCGGACTCCCCTGAGTCTGCCTTCTCCAGACCCATGTTGGCAAGCGTCCGGCAGCCATCCACCCTCATCTGGAGCCTCCATTGCTGCATACAATATAGGCTTTAGAAAATGCATGTTTCCCCCATTGCATAAATGGTGCCCATAAAGGCCCCATTTGTTCAAGACTAAAGCTGTTCACATCTTTGATCTTGTGTAAATGGTGCCTTTGCAGCTTTCATTTATGCAAAGGGGACAATACATAGCCAGCGTGGTGTAGTGGCTGAAGCGTTGGACTTAGAGTCAAGAGATCTGCAATCTAGTCCCCACTCAGCCATGGAAACCCACTGGGTGACTTTGAGCCAGTCACAGGCTCCCAGCCCAATCTACTGACAACTGTCCTACTCTTATCCTGGGTGATTTCAACATTCATGTGGATGACCCTCAAGATGCTGCAGCTCTACGATTTCGCTCATTATCTTCCTCTTATGATCTTAAGCTTTGGTCTGATGCACCCACACATTCCCTTGGACACTGTCTGGATCTTGTTCTCACTTGGAATTGCTCTGTGTTGGACTTTTCTACTGCTCACTTTCCGCTGTCAGATCATCACCTAGTTTCTTTCAATATTACTCATAATCCTCCTCCTTCACGTCCCGCTTCTCGCTCTTGTCGTGACTTGCAATCTATCAATTACGAGGCTTTTTCCCAGTCCCTAGCCTCCTCCCTTCCTTCTGTCTGTTCGGCTGTCTCCTTGGACTCAGCTGTCTCCTTCTTTAATTCCTCCTTATCTTCAACTCTTGATAATCTTGCTCCATCTACAACTCGGATAGTTCGCCCTTCTCAACCCCAACCGTGGCTCACCTCTTCCCTCCGCTACCTTCGCTCTTGTTCCCGGGCAGCTGAACGCCTTTGGCGTAAGACCAGGGACCGGGCAGACTTTGTCCATTACAAATTTGTACTTTCCTCTTTCTCTTCTGCCATCTCACTGGCCAAACAGCAGTACTACTCAACGCTGATCCAGTCAAATGCTAGGCATCCTCAGCGGCTCTTTGCGTCCTTCAATTCTCTTCTGAAGCCTAATCCGCCATCTCTCCCCGCCTCTCTGTCTGCTAACAACTTTGCCTCTTTTTTCAATGCTAAAATCCAAACTATCCGCTCTGATCTGGCCAGCTCTGCTCCTCTTCCAGTTCCTGTTCCTCATCTGTCAGCTCCTCCTGCAAATTTCTCTGCGTTTCCTTCGGTCTCTGCGGATGAACTGTCTACAATACTGCGCTCTTCGAAGCCTTCCACTTGTTCTCGTGATCCGATTCCTTCTCGCGTCTTTATTAATCTTATTCCTGCTATCCTCCCTTCCTTGCTACATATTATTAATCTTTCTCTGTCCTCTAGTTCATTTCCTTCTGCTTTTAAACATGCTACAGTCTCTCCCATTCTCAAGAAACCTACTCTTGATAGGCTATCTCTGTCTAACTACCGACCTGTCTCTTTGTTGCCGTTTGTTTCAAAGATCCTGGAACGTGCGGTCTACTCTCGCTGTCTTGACTTTCTTTCTAGTAACTCTGCTTTGGATCCATTTCAATCTGGATTCCGTCCTCTGCATTCCACCGAAACAGCCCTTACTAAGATCACCAATGATCTCCTTACTGCCAAGTCTAAAGGCCATTATTCCGTTCTTATTCTCCTTGATCTAACTGCAGCCTTTGACACGGTTGATCATGATCTTCTCTTAGATTCCCTTCATGACCTTGGATTTTGTGGCTCTGTCTATAACTGGTTTGCCTCCTATCTAGCGGGTCGCTCTTTCAGCGTGTTGACTAATGGCAGCTCGTCTTCCTCCTTTCCCCTTTCAGTAGGGGTTCCGCAAGGCTTGGTGCTTGGCCCGTTGTTGTTTTCCTTATACATGTTGCCCTTGGGCAAGCTTATTCAATCTCATGGTCTCCAATATCATCTGTACGCTGATGATACACAACTATATCTGTCATCTCCGGAACTTTCTCCTGATGTTCACGATCGTATCTCGGCATGTCTTTCAGATATCTCAGCTTGGCTGCTTCATCGTCGCTTGAAGCTTAACATGGCAAAGACTGAATTGCTTGTTTTTCCTCCTAAACCTTCTCCTCATCTCTCATTCTCTCTTACTGTCAATGATGTTACGCTTACTCCGGTCAAGGAAGCTCGTAGCCTTGGCTTTATCTTCGACTCCTCGCTCTCCTTTATTCCTCATATTGAGGCAGTAGCTAAATCTTGTCGATTTTTCCTGTATAATATTGCCAGGATTCGATCATTTTTGTCTGTCTCTTCTGCCAAGACGCTTGTTCATGCACTGGTTATTTCACGGTTGGACTACTGCAACCTTCTTCTCTCTGGCCTTCCTTCTTCTCACATCAGCCCGTTGGTTTCTGTTCACCACTCTGCCGCAAAGATCATCTTCTTAGCACGCCGCTCCGACCATGTTACTCTGCTTCTGAAATCTCTTCATTGGCTTCCAATTCACTTCAGAATCCAATATAAACTTCTCCTGTTAACCTTCAAAGCTTTTCACGGTCTAGCTCCTTCCTATCTCTCCTCTCTCATCTCACACTATTGCCCCGCTCGTGCTCTTCGCTCCTCTGATGCCATGTTTCTTGCCTGCCCAAGGGCCTCTACTTCCCTTGCTCGGCTTCGTCCATTTTCGTCTGCTGCCCCTTACGCCTGGAACGCTCTTCCAGAACATTTGAGAACTACAAGTTCAACCACAGCTTTTAAAGCTCAACTAAAAACTTTTCTTTTTCCTAAAGCTTTTAAAACTTGATGTTGTGCAGACTTCTACTGTTACTTTCTACTGTTAGTTTTTCCCTACCCTGTGCCTGCTTACCCTTCCCTGTACCTGTTGGCATTCTCTTCCCCTCCTTATTGTTTTACTATGATTTTATTAGATTGTAAGCCTATGCGGCAGAGTCTTGCTATTTACTGTTTTACTCTGTACAGCACCATGTACATTGATGGTGCTATATAAATAAATAAATAAATAATAATAATAATAATAATAATACCTCACAGGGTTGTTGTTGTGAGGATAAAATGGAGAGCAGGAGGATTATCTACGCCGCTTTGGGTTCCTTGGAGGAAAAAAGGTGGGATATAAACACAATAATAAATAAATAGATAATTTCTGGAGGCTCCATGCAGGCTCATGGCATCATCAGATGCTCGCTGAGCCTCAAAGATGCTTGAACAATACTGTAAGCAGGCTGCAGCAGGGTGAGAGTCCGACTCGTCACATACAGGTGAGTCCAGCCATCCCTACCTGCACATTTAAACATTGAATAAAAATCTCCAGTTCTTTTTGTCCCGAATCTGGGGGACTTTGCAAGACCAAACCGAAATGAAATCCTTACTCTTCTATGCCATGCATAATTGTCAGGGGTTAGAATCCAGTGAATCCATGAACCAGGTCTTGGACCCTAAATACTAGAAGATACGGCTTCTTTTTTTTTTTTTAAGTTTGGTATCTCCATTTCCTTCCTAGTCATTTAATGTAACTTCCTAGCTGTTTGATGATGTCATTTGCAATTGTGCTGTGGAATGACAAGGATTCAGTCTCGTTACAGACACCGTAAAGTCTAATTTGCACTAGTTTCTTTTGGAACAAGAGCTCACCATTCTCTTCTAGTGAATGAGATTCGTCTTTCAACGGACCCTAAATAAATACCAACCTCCGAATGCCGCTCTAGGTGCCGGCTGGGAACCGAATGAAGCTGTCACTTTTGCCCTATGGGGGAAACCGCAGTTCTAGCTTTCAATTAAAGGTTGGCAGCACTGATCCAAGGCAGTCAAAATGGATCCATCCTCCAAGGTGGCCCATGGAGTTTATGCCACGGATGAGAGATTGGAGTTTTGAAATGAGATCAGATACCATGACTAGCACACGTCTTTCTACAAGGACAGTTTCTTTAACTGGCTTGTGAGTCAGAAGTCTGGGGAAATTTATGAACTGTCTCTCCTGTTCAAATTTCAGGGCTGTAACTGCTGTCATTTTGGCAATAAAACTTAATGAAGGGATAAAGATGGAAGTGTGTACTATGGGCTCCGTGTATTCCTCCCAACTTTGCCATTTGGTCTGAGATGCTGCTTGATTTTGAAGGAGAAGATAATGGCACATGCATTGGCTTTTACCTGTTGGGACTTCCACCTGGCTGCATCTGAGGGAAAGGCGATTAAGAAGGCCTGTACCATTGGCTGATCTGGGTCATTTGACTCCTCCCTTCTTGGAACAGTCTTACCCAGTGGCCATTGTGTCTGTTGTCATTATAACACTGATACAATACTATGTAAGGGTATGAACCTGAAACTGCCTGTTTTCCTCTTCCCTCTCCACCCGTTCTTCCTTTTGCACCATGTGTACGAGACTGAGGGCCTTGCTAGATGAGGCCTTAGCGCGCTGTGAGGCCCGGTGTCCCTGCTGTTTGTCCAGATGATGCACAGGGGAATCTGGGGTCAGGCCACGCTGAAGCCTCCCCTAACATGCCATAAGCGAAGTCGCTTATGGCGCGCCTTTTCCGCAGCCCTGGCCTGAGGCCAGGGCTGCGGAATGTCTAGCAGGGTCCATGGCTTTTGCGGCTACTTGCTTACTCGCGAGTAGCCAGGAAAAGCCATAACTGGGCACAGCATACGAGTGCTGTGCCCATCGGGAGGGGGGGATCCCGGGGGGGGAGAAAGGGGCAGGGAGAAGGCCGGACCCGCCAGGAGAGGGGGGGGGAGAAAGCCGGGCACGGCATCGGGGATGGCAAGAGGGGTGGGGAGAAGATCGGGGATGGCAAGAGGGGGGGGAAGCCGGGCATGGCATCGGGGATGGCAAGAGGGGTGGGGAGAAGATTGGGGATGGCAAGAGGGCAGGGGAGAAGATCAGGGACAGGATCGGGGATGGCAAGAGGGGGGAGGACGAGCGAGCAGGCAGGGGGGAATCAGGGGCAGGGAGAGCGGAGGGGGGGCTTTATTTTTGTAAAAAAAAAAAAAAAACTTACCTTGTCCGGAGTCTTCGGGCTGCATGTGGCCTCTTTAACAGTAAAAAAAAAAAAAAAAGGCTGACGCTGCAGGGCTTCCGTAGTCCCTGCGCGTCGTGTGTGTAGGAGGCGGGGCGGCGCGTGCTAAAGTTAGCGTGCCGTTGCCCCGCCTCCCTGCCGGCTTATCTGGCATCGTCTAGCAAGGCCCCATATCTCAATAGTTCATACTGTAAACCTCAGAAGCCCACCTTTTCTTCAAAGCCTTTAATTCAGAGATAGAAAAGTAGTGGCCTTCCAGATGTTTTTGGATTACATCCTCAAGCACTTTCCTTCCATTGTTTAGGAAGGAATTTGTGAATTTTGATAAGTTCTTACAGGGAAAAAATGAACCAAACAGAATTCTCAACCAGCAAAATTCAATAGCTGCAGCTATTCCCAGCATGAAAAGGACCACGATGTACTTGCCTGCCATGAAGCTGTTAAAAATGAGGTGCCTGTCTGAAAGAAAAGATATAGCAACCCTAATTTTACACCGCAAACATGGTTGAATACATTCAGATTCAAGGCCAGACTTTTAAGAGATCAGCACTCAAAGCCTCAGGCCTGCAAGGACAAAATTGCCGGTTTCGCTTTCTCCCACATTCAAATCTGTAAAATGCAAATGTTGGTAAGTTCTTATCCAAAAATACACCCCAAGAAAACCTTACCCATCCCTAGAAGGTTATATTTGGCTTCTCCCTTTTGTTTTGTGCCCCAGCATAGCAAGTTGTTCTGAAGTTTACACAATGCCACTATTAAATGTTCTTGCATGGTGTGTATGTGTTTTTGTTTTGCTCCTGTGATGAATTATTATTATTATTACTATTATTGAAATGTAAATGTTTTAACCTGTCTTCTATACATTGGCATGGGCACCTGGCAGGTAAACAACGCAATGTATAAATTCAATCCATCGATTAAGTGAATTCAATCAAAGAAAAAGAAGGTGTAAAGTTTCATCTGTGTCTTCCACGCCTTACACTGCATTTTTCTTTAGAAATTACACTGTCTTCAAAAGGAACAACATTTTATAAGGGTCAGCAGGGGGGAACCCCTGACCTAGGAAATGCCAAGGCAAATCTATTTGCAACAGTAATGCCACATTATCCCAACGACGTTGAAGACAGCATGCTGCTACCCGAACCATAAGGTTAGCCGCAGCTACCTTTGAAATCTTTTGATTCTGCAATCAAGAATGGTTGCCTGGGTGGAAGCCAAGTTGTTCTCTTCCTTGAGGGGGATTTTTATTTTTTATTTTTGCTGTTCAGTGGAACAGGAAGAATCAGATTTTAGATAATTTAGGTCACACGTGGCAAAATGTTCCTTCTCAAGCAGGAGACAGATTTAGAGGAACATTTCAAAAGGCCAAGGTTTAAGTGTTTGTGGCGGGTTTTTCGTCCTTTTCTTTTCCTTCAGCTGCAAAGATCTTTCATTCCTGTGGTACTGTACGGACTACAAAAACTAACCTGAGAAGACCTTGGCATTTTTTATGCTGCTGCTGCTGGTGGTGGAGATTTCTGGAAGTTACAGACAGCAATAGTTTAGAGCTCCATCCAGAATCTTGCCAGTTTAGGCTGCTCCAGACTGGTTCACAGAATTCTACCTCTCACCACATTTATGATTTGTATAACTGGGAGCTGATCTACACATTCAGAATATTCACACAATTTAACTGTGCCACACTGGACTGCATGTGGGGAATTATAATCCATGTCTTCCATGTATGTCTGGGTGAAGTCCAAGGATTCTCAGAAGGAAGGTCACTCACCAGCAAATACTTGGTGATCCTGTTTTAGGCAGAGTTCATAGACAGGTGTTAAGATCAGGACAGTAAGGCTTTTGCTAGACCAGCGTTTATCCAGATGATGCACAGGGGCTCCCAGGCTCAGGGAGGGATCAATCCTCCCTTGCCCCGGGATAACGGGCACCACTTTTAGCCTGATATTTTTCGCAGTCTCGGGCTGAGCCCGAGACCGCGAGCATGTGGTGCCTCTAACAAGCGGTTTCCCCGTCTCCTTGCAATTACTTGCGTGGAGCCTGGAGCTGCGGTCGGGGTGCAGCGCTCCCCAGGAGCACTGCACCCATCGGGGCCAGGGAAGGAGATCGCGGATGGGGGGAAGGAGATTGTGGATGGGGGGAGGGAGATCGTGGAGAGAGGGAGGGAGATCACAGATGGGGGAAGGAGATCGCGGATGGGGGGAGATCGCAGACGGGGGAAGGAGATTGGTGACAGGGAGATTGGTGATGGGGGAGATCATGGGAGGGGGGAGACCATGGATGGGGGAAGGAGATCGCAGATGGGGAGGTTGGGAACATTTTTTTTTAAAAAAAACCCCTTACCTTTGTGCAGGAGCACTCCTGTGCATCCAGCCCCTCCTGAAAACAAACAAACAAAAAATGGTGGGTGGGTGTAGACTAGGGCGAAATCCCGCGATATTTGCATCAGGGGATCTCCCCTGGTCAGGCCCAGATTTACAGGTAGGTCTAGCAAAGGCCTAAGTGAAGCCACAAAATAGGACCTTGGGCAGTTGCCATGTTCCTAGCACAATTCCTTGGAAGGGTCTGGCAGAGGAATTCAGGCAAGGAGCAGGGCCTCTTCTCCCTTTTCTGTTTGAGATGGCAGCCGGAAGGAGGGACAGAGGTATTGGTTTCCCTCTGTAATTCTACTTCACTCTCCCTGGAATCTGGAATGTTTCTATGACAGCAACCCAGGGACCAGGTGCCCTGGGAAATGTATGTTTTCCCATAGTTCCTGATGTTCATACTTATGTCTGGAAACTTCAAATGTCCCAAGGTTCTTGGTATGTTGCTATACTAGCATTCCAAGTGTCAGGGTGAGAACAAAGATGGCGGGTCTGTTATTTCATCACTACTACAGTAGCCAGGTAAGACAGCGAATAGGAGATGGGAGTGGAAGGGAGGATTTTTTCTTCGCTTAAAACAAAATCTAGACTGCAGGGAATCCCAGTAGCCACAACAAGCACGTGATTCTGAAAGGCAAATATTACTTTAAGAAGCTGAGGTTCATATTCTACACTCCGGATTTATGAACCGATTCATTACTTACAGCAAGGGGCCCATGTGTTCCAATTAGTATTACAGGCATCTCAATAATTGCTGGGTTTTCTATTTTCAAAGGGGGGCGAGCCATAGCTTTGGTCCAACCTGAAATCCTTTTTGCACCTATTACAGTCTAATCCAATTACGTCTGCATAGCACCTCTGCCACTCCACCTTGTGAACAGCAGTTACGTGGGTTTTTTTTTAAAAAATTTTTTTTACCATGCCCAGCAAATTATTTCCCTCTCACCCAACTCATTTTCCCCTGAAAAAGCATTTTGTTGAACTCAAAAGCTAGCCCTGTAATATATATATTTATTTTTTTATTACATTTTTATACCGCCCAATAGCCGAAGCTCTCTGGGCGGTTCACAAAAATTAAAACCATAATAAAACAACCAGCAGGATTAAAAGCACAAATACAAAATACAGTATAAAAAGCACAACCAGGATAAAAACCATGCAGCAAAATTGATATAAGATTAAAATACAGAGTTAGAACAGTAAAATTTAAATTTAATTTAAAATTAAGTGTTAAAATACTGAGAGAATAAAAAGGTCTTCAGCTGGCGACGAAAGCAGTACAGTGTAGGCGCCAGGCGGACCTCTCTGGGGAGCTCATTCCACAACTGGGGTGCCACAGCGGAGAAAGCCTTCCTTCTAGTAGTCACCTGCCTCACCTCCTTTGGCAGGGGCTCATGGAGAAGGGCCCCTGTAGATGATCTTAAGGTCCGGGCAGGTACATATGGGAGGAGGCGTTCCTTCAAATAACCTGGCCCCAAACTGTTTAGGGCTTTAAATGTTAATACCAGCACTTTGAATCGGTCCCAGACCCAGACTGGCAGCCAATGAAGTTGTAAAAGGACTGGCGTAATGTGACCTCACTGGCCAGTCCCTGTTAGTAAATGGGCTGCCCTGTTTTGTACCAGCTGAAGCTTCCGGATCCGAAATTTTTTGATGTTTTCTTTGGGTCTAAGAAAGATATTGCCCTACAGTAAACTTTTGGTTGGGATGGGTGGACATTTTGTTTCAGTTTGGTTTTCACGAGAATTTACCAAAATTTTCAAGTCCTCCATATTCAGGACAAAAACTGTACACACACACACACACACACACACACACACACACACACACACACTAAAGTGGGAAAAACTGAAACACTGGGATTGCTTAGTTATTAAACACCTGGGTTTGAATCCCCGTGTATTCAACTATATAAAGTGTTTAATTAGATTTTCAGTATCTCTTTTTCCGACAGCCTCCTCCGTTTGAACAGGAATATGGCAGGCAGGGATTGGGGAGGGGGTGAACTTGCCCTCATCCAACTTGTCAGATGCTCATCCCATTGACTGCCCCCACCCGTCAGGTGGCACAAGCTTCTTTTGAGACTTAGCCTGACAAGTGCTTGGTAGCCATCCACTCTCGCTGCAGAAATTGCTCACTTTCCCCTGCTATGTCAATGGCGGCTGTAAATGCCCCATTCATGCACGGATGAAGGCACATCAGTGCGCAATTTTGGCAGCAAGGGCAGATGGCTGCTGAGTGCTTGTGTATGGGGGTCCAGGCTGTGCTGTGTGCTCCTGACTGGATCAGGGGGGTGGATGCAGGGGAGTCCTCTGGACTCCCAGACTCAGTCAGGTGTTCACTAGGCAGGTACATTACAGTCCTTTCCATGATGGAAATTGCTGTACCTTTTGAATTTGGTGCAGATGGGTGAGCATTCTCTTCTTGATCATCTCAGAGTGCAGGACACAGAATAACGGGCTCAAGTTACAGGAAGCCAGATTGTGGCTAGACATCAGGAAAAACTTCCTGACTGTTAGAGCAGTACGACAATGGAACCAGTTACCTAGGGAAGTTGTGGGCTCTCCCACACTAGAGGCATTCAAGAGGCAGCTAGACAAGGCCCCTTCTAACTCTACTATTCTATGATTCTATGATTCAATTTTTCATTTTTGATAAGAATTTACCCAAATCTGCAATGTTCATATTTGAGGGAGAAAGAACCTATGTTTTGAAAATAAATTCAAATTTACAAGAGAAAGTAACAGACAGATTCACCCATTCTTACTTTTAGGGTATTTTTCCTTTTCTAATGGACCTCTGTGGCTATGGCCTGTTTTTCCTTGTAATGCCTGAGGCCATAGAGGTTACCCACATCTGCCTTTTGTGCCATATGCAGGGAGGTTTGTTTGTTTGTGTGTGATGTGCACATATTGCTTTCGGTTTGATCACATATCTTATTTCTATGTAAATTGTGACATCTCAGTCGACCCCAGAATAACTTTTTTTTTTTTTGGTAGGTTCAGTCTAAATCCAGTTTTTAAAAGCATGCCGTGGAGTAAGTGTTCAGAATATGGCTACTCCTGTTCTTGGCTAGGGAATCGTTATTTGTGCTGGCGCTGACTGGAAAAACAATGACACTGCCTATTGTCTATTCATTCTTGGTAGTTTCAAACACTCTTTGCTTCACGTCTTCCCCCCATGGAGGAACTGGGGGGAGATCACAGATGAACAAGTGGAGGATGACAAAAGATAATGCGCTCTTTGATGCTCAGCAGGTCTCTGCCTCCCTACCTGCCTGAATGCCAATAAAATAAAATAAAAGCCACAGATGGAGATAGTTGGGTTTGATGAGGCTACTTGGATGATCACAGAAGTGTCTGAAAAATGTTCAGAATTTCTACCACAGTAATTTTCTACCCATCAGTCTCAGATTCCATGCACCGCTTTCTATCTGTTCTTAGCAAGACTGATGATTCAACCTCCAACTCTAAACAAAATAGTAGTATGTGAGATATACACTGTGGTGGGACATGGGAGAGGGCTTTCTCTTTTATGGCACCCTGGCTGTGGAATGCCCTCCCCCTGGAGGCCCGACTGGTACCACCACGGGCTTCATTTCAGCGCCAGGTTAAAACATGGCTTTTTAACAAAGCCTTTGATGGCTAAATCCACCAGCCTGCACACTGTCTTGTTCTAATTGGATTTTACTGTTTTAAAATTTCATACTGGTTTTAACATATAGAGGGTTTAATTTGTTTTAGAAATGTCTACTTATTGTTTTATTTTATATGTATGATATGTATGAGATCTTTGTGATGTAGGGTGGGATATAAATGTTTAAATAAATAAATAAATACTCCAGTAGTAAACTGGTCTGTCAGCAGTGTTCCAGATAATACATCCAGTATCCACAGACCAGATCCTCAACAGTCATAGGTTTTGCTAAAAAAAAGTCGTCATCATCATTAATCTCCTGACATTCCTATAGATGCTATCCCAAGAACTACAAGTATGTCCTAGTTGGGGAAACACTTTGTAATGGGCAGTAGGGCTATATGAGAATTTTGTTTGCACTCACAAAATAGTTGACCATGCCCTTTTCACAGCCTCGAATGTGAGCACAAGCAGGAGAATGTCTTCTTCAAAAATGTTCGCAAATTCTCATACACTTGTCTGCAAACATTGCTCAAATTTCAGAGAAAAAGCAGTTTAAAATACAGTTGAATGGGGAAAGTTGCACAACTTCCAAAAAACTGGAAAAAATCACCTTCCCCCCATTCAACTGTATTCAGTTTTCCCGTTTCACTGTTCTATTGAACAGTGATGAAAAAGAAAAAACTTATGGAAATTGAAGGTGAGATGAGCATCAAGCTTAGAGAATCCAGGCGAGCACAATCATTGCTTGTCTGCCTTTCTCTAATGCTCAGGTCCTTCAGACAGGCTCGAAACTGGGCTGGGGTAATGTGAATTATTTCAGTTTATTCTGACCCTAATCCTGAGATCAGTTCAGATCCTCTCATGCCCCTGATGTGGTCATGGGTAGCATGGCAGTGTCTGACCTAAAGCCCCCATAACTCATTTGACCTGCCACCTTACCTCTGAGAGCAGCAACAGAATGGCATGGATTAAAATTTGGCATTGTCTTGTCCCCTCCAACTCTCTATATGGAATAATGCAGTGTGCGGAGAAGGGGAAACATCCTTCCCTCCATTCCTCTGCCACCAGAACGGCAACAAAGGTACATTTTTGGAAGGGAAGGTGCTTGGGGGCAGATTGGAAGGAAGGAGGCAAGGGAATGAGAGCTTAGATTCCTGTTTGACTCTGATGTTTATCAGAACTGGAGAAGAAATGCCTGTGTTGTAATGCTCACATACAAAGGCAAGAATTATGGGCCCACAGAGACAGGTGTGTTTCCAAACAAGGAAATAAAAATGCTCATATTAGCACCAGCAACAACTATACTACAGCTGAGAAAACATGTTCCAGTTCCAGCCATCCAGCACACTCACTTGCCTGCTTGGGATTTTTCCAGCCATGCCACATTATTACTGTGCTACCATGCATGTTTACAAATTACGTTAAGAATGGTAAAGATGGTTTGATAGCACCTTTGATAGCCTCAAAAACATGCATGCACATTTTTACTACAGCTTTGCATGTGTTGGTGTGTGTGTGGCGGGGGGGGATCTGAAGGTTTCATGAATGAATTTAGACTGAAGTGGGGGGGGGAACTCAGACACTTCTTGTGTTATGGCTGAAATGGGTGCATATTGGCTAGCACCTGTGACATCACAAACACATATCCCCCACAATTCATAGAGCAGTTTCCCCGTTATTTCTTTATTTGGCCGGGGGCGAGGAGCAAATAAGGTGAAGAAGTATATATGCTTCTTTTTATATATAAACAAAATCAGACAACCTGCCCAAAATGTAAGGGGGGGGGGAAGCTAACGAAACCAGAATCCGACCTGCTGGTGTATACGTTTGTACCACCAGTTGTGAAGCCAAGTTTACACTACAAGTGAGGAACCCACTGTGGCTGTTCAAAAGTAATTCCATCTGTCTTCACCCTTTGAAGAATGTGGAAAGAGCTCTATACAAACCTGGCTAGGTTCCAAAGGAGTACACCTGAGGACTTGGGGGATTTTTGATTTTCTTTGCTTATGGAGATTAGGCTCCCCCACAAAACTGCTTTTCAGACACCCCTCAGTTCCCTAAAAGTGACTGACTGCAGAGAGTGGAGGGTGATGGACTGTTCCTTGAGAAAGACTCATTTGATGCCTCCACAGGCGCAAGGAACTAGTTGAAAAAGTTCTTTGTGTTTTGGCCTACTTCTTTTCTTTAGAGGAAAATACAGAGGGCAGGACCAAAAAGTAAGCGTGGAAGCGTAGGGGAACCTAAAGGGGACTTGGAGGCAACACAACAGTTTCCCCTATTTCCTAGCACAACTTCACCCCCTTTGTTTTTAGTTAGTTTTCTTTATTTTCCTGGGAATACTTGAAAAAACAACAACCTTATCCTCAAATACTGGCATCCTGAATTACCTGGTTTTGTTTCCCGAAGAAACTGATGCATTAGGAATCCTCTATTATTTCAACTCCCCCCACTCCCAAATATGGTACAGAGTGCTCTGCTGGTGTAGGTGGCCACCATGTCCAGCTCACTTTTACCTCCTCCTTCCCTCTGCAGTGCTGATGCATGTGGGGAGATGCAGGGCCAGCCCTACCATCAGGCATGATGGGGCAGCTGCCTCAGGTGGCAGATGCTGGAAGCCAGTGGCAAGGTGTTGGAAGACAAAGCTACACGCCATTCAGCCTGCCTGCATCCCACAAACTAGGATGCTATTCTCAGGTCCAGTAGAGGACACTGCCCCATCACCAGCATTGAAGAAAACACCAGCTACTAATCTGGTAGGCTTCTGTACATAGAAGAGGAAGAGGGCATACTGTGCTTTGCCTCAGGTGGCAAAATATCGTGAGCCAGCAAGAGGAAATGCATCACTAAATAAAAGGAGAGGGGAAAAAAGAGAGAAACGGATTGGCATACCATTTGCATAGGCTAATTTATATGTATAAACCCAAATGTACAAATAAAGACTATGATTTACATAGAAATGCAACGTATCTTACCTTATTGGGGGACACTGTGACCAGGCAACTCAACACGGTGTCCCGTTGCTAACTCTCAATGGGCAATCAGAAGGCCTTTGCTCTTCCTTCATATGGTTCATCATCTTTAAACTGGACTTTGACTTCAAAGAAATGGTGCCCTCAAAGAGAGGACTGTCTGCTGTAAGGCAGGGCACATGGCCACCTTGATAGTAACTTCTTCCCTGGAAGATGCAGGAGGCCTCATGCATGGTCACATATGAAAAATGTAGCGCTCCTGCATAAATATTTCAGAGGTAATGATCCCTCTTTTTTGCAATTTAAGGGTAGTGGAGCACATGTAAATTCAGCTAATGGGAGTTCTTGTAGCTATCGTTATAAACTAACAGCTCTTCACTGTATTCTGAAGGGAACAGTCAATAAAATGAGATTAATGACTCACGTGCCATAAAGTAAAATCAATATAAAGATAAGCAGGCAAAGGCTTCTGCCTTCAACAAGCCCTGGCTTGGTTTGTGTTTTAAGTTCTCTTCTTTCACGCAAGAGCGCTGGGTCTCTGTGATGAAACACATTTTTATTCATCTTTCAGCCAGCAAGGGCCTGCTCAGTGCATCAACAAAGAAGAGCCAGTGTGGTGTAGTGGCTAGAGTGTTGGATTGGGAGTTGGGAGATCCGGGTTCTAGTCCCCACTCAGCCATGGAAGCTCACATTGGGTGACTTTGGGCAAATCAAAGACTCCAAGCCCAACCTACCTCACAGGGTTGTTGTCTTGAGGATAAAATGGAGAGGAGGAGGATTATGTACAGTGCCTTGGGTTCCTTGGGGGTAAAAAGGTGGGGTGTAAATGTAATAAATAAAAGAAAGAAGGGCCACTTGGCCTAAAGCTTTGTCTCAGCAATGGTTGTAGGCAGATGTTAGAGGGAGCTTTGGCTGTTGGGCGGTATAGAAATGCATTAAATAATAATAATAATAATAATAATAATAATAATAATTTATTTATTTATTTATTTATTACATTTTTATACCACCCAATAGCCGAAGCTCTCTGGGCAGTTCGCAAAAATTTAAACCATTAAGAACATAATAAAACATCCAACAATCTAAAAACCCAAATACAAAATACAATATAAAAAGCACAACCAGGATAATAATAATAATAATAATAATAATAATAATAATAATAATAATAATAATAATAATAGCCCTATTCAAAATGTCTTCTGAATATTTGGTGAAGCTGTGGAAAGGACAGAAATGTATTATTATTATTATCATCATCATCATCATCATCATCATCATCATCATCATCATCATTATACCGCCCCATAGCCAAAGCTCTCTGGGAGGTTTACAAAGAATTACATTTTTGCTCACAAAACTTGTGAGCATGCCCCGTTTGAAGTGCAAGCAGGTGTTCACCCAAAAGGTTTGCTTTAGTCTTTGTAGGAAATTTGCACAAATTAGGAAACTGGCCCAACTCTGGGGAGCTTGGTGCAAATCTCCAGTTTGCGTAGACTGGAGATCGCAAACACAAATGGGAATCAGGCATGATGCAGACAGCGAGATAATGTGCAGAATTCTAGTAGTGATTTACCCACCTTTAAATGCAACGTCCATTACCCGGCCACCCCATACCAGCCTGCATAGGCAGGCATCACCCTGCAGTAAGGATAGGGATGTCTGTTGCCAGGATCTCTGTCCCTTTTTGGGGGGTTGCAGCACCCCCGAATTGGCTTGCATTTGCAAGCTCAGCTGTGGGTTTCTTTCTGAAATCTGGGATTATTATTTTTAAATTTGCAAAAGAGAACGAAAAGGACAATTTGCACAGATCGTGATTGCGGTTTGTGGAAATTATGCAAATAGCGTTAGCAATTTGCGCAGATTACCCAAATGGCAGCCATGTTTTGCATGATTTGCATGAATTGCACCACAATGGATCAGGGCAGCTCATAGGAAAGGAAGCCCAATTATGGTGGGGGGAAGAAGGCGATGAAAGCTCAGACAACTTCATCCCCTGGATATATTCCTCCAACATTTCTAAATTAGGGGCCATGATTGCACAGGCTTCACATGAAGGAGCACTATGTATATGTACAGCTGTGCATGTATAGGCTCCCTGTCCAGACCTTCCATTGAGCACAAAGAAGTCAGGGACAAAGTGGTGGGGGTGTGAACACCTGGGTTGTGTATTCAGTAAATGGATGGAGTGCATGTGTGAATGGAGTACCACAGCCGTGCTGAACCTGATTCCCTTCACATGTGTTGCGCTACAACTAGGAGTGGATGAATCCATCAATTTCAGTCTGTTCCCCACAGTTTCTCACTTTCTTTTCAGTTTTATGTTTTGTTTGATCCGAACTTAGAGAATTTCTTTTTAATTCACATGGAAAGTTACTACGAATTTTCATGGGAACTTTTTTAAAAGCACACACACACTCCTACAAATTTCAAGGCTGGGGAAATTTTCAATGTTCAATATGAGTGAATTTAAGATGAGAAACTCAGGGAAACCGAAATTGATATAGTTGTCCATCCCTAATTCTGTTGCATGTGACTTTGGGCACATCTTGAGGTAGCGAGTTCCACAAGTTCATCATCCTCCATATGGAGAGTTTCCAAGCATGTAAGAAGGTTTGAAAATAATAATAATAATAATAATAATAATAATAATAATAATAATAATGATGGCAACCCTTGAAGCTTTGGACCATGCCTAATGTGCTTGCAGGGAAAGGATTCTGTTCCTTCATGACAAAGTGTGATGGAATGTTGGTAATTCATTTCTTTCGATGAGATGATTATTAAGCTGCATTATGTGCAAGGGGGTCAAAAAAAGATGCACGGCTTTTGATTTATGTGGCAGGCTTGAGCACAGCTCCAAATGCCAAGAGCAGCAGACGGCTTGACTCTGTCCAATTGTTTAGCATTTCTGCGGTGAAAAATGACTCCTTCTTCCTCGGATCACAGAGATTGTACAATTACTATTTTAATCAATCCTACATGAGATCTGCCAGCTCTCGCCATGCAGAGTACATGGCTACACAGACGGATAATTCTGTTTCTGGTACCTGGATCCAGATGGAGAGATCCCCCAGGGTCGCTGGGCTGCGTTATCTGATTTTTAATTTTTTTAAAAGAGTGTTTCTCAAAATTTCTAGTAAAGCTGCTTGTGGTTTGGCTTCAACACATAGAGATACGGAGGCAAAGGCAAAGCAGCATCTGAAGCTGAATAATTTTTCTTTCCTAAATAGGAGGAAAGAAAGAGCAATGGTTGTAAGCTTGGATGTATTTCATTGGAAGACACTAGTTTAAGGTCTCATCAATTGCTCTTTGACTGAATAATTATTTTGGTTCATAACCTGCCCACAGCTATGAGGGTGTAGGTGGATGCCAACATTAATACAAGCCCAATGTAGTGGATTGGTTTCTAAAGCAATCTATGGGCATCATAATTGAAGGCAGAGGAGTGTCTTCAAGAAGGGCCTTACAAGGAGAGAATGAGGGCTTGTCAGCAGTACAGGATGCCTGCCACCGCCTGTTAAGCCCTTGTACTTCCTTGTGCAAGGAAGGAGTGCAAGGAAGGAGAACGCAAGGGGTTGCCAGTGGTAGAAAACTGCAAGCTTGCTTGACTCATTGTGTGACCAGTTGGGCAAGTCCAGGGATCCGTGGACTGGAGTCTGGGGGACTGAGCCAGTGATTCTTGTTGAGCTTCAAGCCCCAAGTGGACTCTCACACCACCCTACCATAATAATAGAACTCAAGGTCAGATGACTGAACTGATTGTCGATAAATGCAAGGTAGACAAACGATCTTGGTACAAAACTTATGGCACTCACTGCCACAATTGGTGGGAGTGACAATGGCTTTGGTGGCTTCAAAAGAGGATTGCACAAACTCATGGAGGGCAGTAGCTACCCATCATGGTGGGTTCTATGCAACCTCCAGGTTTCATGCCTTGCTAGTGGGCTTCCATGGAGTGGCACCATTGGGGAAAGGCTTTGGGGCAGATATCCAGGGCCCCACTCAAGGGGTGGGAAATGAACAGGATGGTCCACAAATGCAGCAGGGCTGGCTTACCACATTTTGAAGTAAGCGAACGCTAACATGTAAAGAAGGGGAATCCCATAACGCTATCCAATTCTTATCTTCTTAGGTAAATACAAGAAACCCAAACCCAACCCATGAGAACTTCTCCAACATTTTCTCCTCTTTTGACTTTATTATCAAAAGCAGTTTCTTTCCTATCAAATTTTCCAGCAACGCACTAGCTAGAACACATAGATACCTTCTGTTTGTACTAGCAATGGCTGATATTGTGTTCTTGCATTCTTGGACTGTTCCAGAAAAGAGTTAAAATGCATGGCCTCGGTTTATCCTTTTGTGCCGGTTTTGTTTGCTTAGAGACTTTTAAGCCCAACGAGGGATCCCAGGCCTGGGTAGGATTGTCACATGATTTATTTTATATAAGAACGTAAGTGGCACAAGAGGCTAGCATTGTTTTCTGACAGATTGTCAAGCCTGCGGCAAATATTACTAGCCTGGGCACATCACATTCAAGCTGTGGTAAATTTTAGTGGAAGGATGGCTGACTGAACTTGTATCAGACTGCTTTTCCATTTGTGTGTCTGTGTACATGTCTCTCTCCCCCTCCCCATTTTTAGCTTTCATATGCTGTGACTCAGTCTGCTGCCTTTTGCTTCCAAATAGGCAGTGACAACTCCTTGGGGGTACCCTTTAGATACAATTTCAGGAGAGTTCACAGAGGTGGTGCAAGCATGTATTAAGGGGGGGGGGAATGGGGGAAGGAGGAAAGTGGCTCTGATACCTTTACTTCATTCGCTGCTCCATATCACTGCCGATTCACACAAGCCTATGAATTAAAATAACCATATCCCTTCATGATAAGCTGAATCAAGTAGGAATGGGCGAGAAATTTGCTAGGTCCACGTTTTGATGTGAAATGTCCCAATTTGCTCCTCCTGGAACTGAACCTGGACCCAAACACAATTTGTATTGTGTCCTTCACTGCGCCTCGATTGCGTTTTGGAAGTGCGAATTGGGTCAGGCCCTAGTACAACGAGAGCCAAACAAATCAAACAGCTTTCCACAGCTTCACACAATAGGGCATCCAGGGCTCATCTACACCAAGCAGATATTCCACTATGAAAGCAGTATATAAAAGGCAGGAGCCACACTACTGCTTTATAGTGGTACTGAGGTGCACTGACGACTGTTGGGACCCATGACACATACCACATACCTCTTTCATACAACTTGCATAGTGCTATATCCTGTTTGGTGTAGATGTGTCATGGGCCCCAACAGTTGTCAGTGCACTTCATTACCACTATAAAGCAGTAGTGTAGATCCTGCAGCGCACTTCAATATCACTATAAAGCAGTAGAGTGGCTTCTGCCTCTTATATACCACTTTCATACCGCTTTCATAGTGGAATATCCTGCTTGGTGTAGATGAGCCCCCAGTCTCTTGGGCCATAGCTAGACCTAAGGTTTATCCCTGGATCATCCAGGGGTCAAACCTGTTCATGTAGGTGACACACAGGGGATCCAGTGCTCAGGCAGGGGTGAACCCTGGATGATCCCAGGATAAACCTTAGGTCTAGCTGTGGCCTTGGCCACAACTACTCATCCAGAATTATATTGGCTGTACTGAGCACTACTATTATTATTATTTATCATTATTATTTGCGTTATTGCACTACCATTTTGCAATAGAAACATCACCATTGCTCTATGTAACTTCCAGGTTTCGGGGGTTCAGACTGGAAGGTGTGAACTGGTAGATTCTGATAAAAACAAACAAGCAAACTGAAATGCATTTCTCATACATCCCTACTCAAACTTCTCCATCTAAAACTTCCATGCTAAAAATATGTGCAAGGGGGAAGACAGAACGTTCCCAAATGTACCTTAGCATGCTATAGTTATTTGTACTTGTTTTCTGGGTTTTTCCTCCCTAAAGATGTATACAGTCCCATTACTTTGGCTGTTAGCAACTTTTTCGTTGTTTGCTTTTCCTTAACTGAAACCCCATAAAGGGTACGTAAGTCAATAACTACACCACCTCATTAATGGGAATTCCAAAAGATATATGTGACACTTTCATCATGCCTGGCTTCCATGGCCTCTGTAAGGCTTATATCAGTAATAATAAATAATTGCCCTCAAGATTTCCTTTGCAGCAGGCCAGGTAACTATTTCTGTCGGCACAGATCGAAGAAAGATGTTGTTGTTGTTGTTGTTATTATTATTATTATTATTGGGAGAAAAGATATTTAACTGCATTTCCTGAGTTTTTAATTGACCCCGGATCCACTGAGAGTTCATAGTTGTTTTTGTAAGGAAGGGGTTAAGTGTACAAAGAATTGCTGTTTTTAAGAATTTTTATTCATTGTCTATTGTCTGTTATAGAATTGCAGAAGTACCGCTTATCTCTCCACCTGGCCGTGGGCGTGAGGCCATCTCCTGGCTCCGTCAAGGAGAGGGAAGTGGCCTTGGGGCAATTTGCATCTGTGAAGGGAAAAAATGGCCCATCCGGAGGGAGGGGGGAGTAGAATAGCTGAGTGGCCATAAAAGTCTACCAAACGTGGGGCCTGGCGCCTGAGCTGAAGGACACCTGGCTGGGGAAGTATATTCTGTAACAATGTTTTAGAATTGCTGGTATTGGGGTTCAGGGTGTTATTTCTGTATCAATTTTAGTAGCTAATCTGATGTGTTGCTTGCCTCTTACCCTTCCAATTTCAATAAAGGATTGGGCCTAACCCTTTCAGTTTGAGAGCTGTGTGCTTTATTCCAAGATCTGTGCAAAATCCAGTGGACAGCCGGTTTGGCTGAGTGTGGTTTCCTTTACAGTTTAAAATATATTTATATACATGTATCTTTTATGTTTTTCTATAATTTTGTGCTTTTTTGGTTTTAGATTTTGTATATTGATTTTTAATGTTCAGTGTTTTAATCTCTGTAAACTACCCCGAGAGCTTCAGCTGTGCAGTGGTATGTAAGTGTAATAAATGATAATAATTTTCCTTCTTTCAAAATCTATTTTAAAGTGCTTTATTCTGTTTTTATTTCATTTTATCTTGTACACTGCTCTGAAATTTTCAATGGAGAGCAGTATATAAATATTGCAAATAAATAAATAAATACTATTTATCTTTATGCCTTGTAATCAAGGTAGCTTATTTATTTATTTTAAACATTTATATCCCTCCCTATATAATTAAGATCTCAGATAAAAGCATACAGTATAAAACAATAAATATGCACAGTTAAAAACAAATTAAAACATGAACCAAGTTAAAACAATATATCTACATCATTCAGAGGAGGGCAGCCAGGATGATCAGGGGTCTGGAAACAAAGCCCTATGAAGAGAGACTGAAACAACTGGGCATGTTTAGCCTGGAGAAGAGAAGATTGAGGGGAGACATGATAGCACTCTTCAAATACTTAAAAGGTTGCCACACAGAGGAGGGCCAGGACCTCTTCTTGATCCTCCCAGAGTGCAGGACACGGAATAAAGGGCTCAAGTTAAAGGAAGCCAGATTCCAGCTGGACATCAGGAAAAACTTCCTGACTGTTAGAGCAGTACGACAATGAAATCAGTTACCTAGGGAGGTTGTGGGCTC
This sequence comes from Elgaria multicarinata webbii, assembly GCF_023053635.1. Classification (NCBI taxonomy): domain Eukaryota; kingdom Metazoa; phylum Chordata; class Lepidosauria; order Squamata; family Anguidae; genus Elgaria; species Elgaria multicarinata. The sequence goes on from NC_086184.1 coordinate 13,383,882, forward strand.
TCCCACACTAGAGGCCTTCAAGAGGCAGCTGGACAAGCATCTGTCAGGGATGCTTTAGGGTGGATTCCTGCATTGAGCAGGGGGTTGGACTCGATGGCCTTGTAGGCCCCTTCCAACTCTGCTATTCTATGATTCTATGAACCTTTGCCATTCTCCCTTGTCAACTCAGCCCAGGACAATGTTACTTTCTACCTATATCTTCTTCTTCCTTTTGTTCTAGGGGTATTGATTGTCAGAGTGATTTCAAAATAATGAGATGGATCCAGGATCAGCCTTTGTGGCAGCAAGAGCTTTAAGCTACAATAGGCTGGTATTTCCCCCCTCCCATTTTGTCAATGATTATTGCGCTCTTTTGACTTCTGCCCCAGCAGAATCTATCCCTTGGGCTGAAAGAGATTGACACCCCTGCTGTAGAGGATGGGACAGAGACGTCCACTTCAGCCAGCCAGTTGCATACTGCTACTAACAACAATAGGGTGACCATATGAAAAGGAGGACAGGGCTCCTGTATCTTTAACAGTTGTATTGAAAAGGGAATTTCAGCAGGTGTCATTTGTATATATGGAGAACCTGGTGAAATTTCCTCTTCATCACAACAGTTAAAGCTGCAGGTGTCCTGCCCTCTTTTAAATCTGGTCACTCTAGTATAGCTCCTGCAGCTTTAACTGTTGTGATGAAGAGGGAATTTCACCAGGTTCTCCATATATACAAATGACACCTGCTGAAATTCCCTTTTCTATGCAGCTGTTAAAGATACAGGAGCCCTGTCCTCCTTTGCATATGGTCATCCTAACCAACAACAACAACATTACAATTCTTAGCCAAAGAAAGCTGAAGTCATCAACCCACAGAAATTATGCAAAAAACTTGTATACTTTTTCTGTGTTTCATATCTTCACTTGTAATGGTTACTATCTATCTTATGTAAGTGGACCACCCAGCTAGAATTCCTGGAGGTGGCTCAAAACAAGGTGCCACCCATGGCAGGAGTCCTGAGGGAACCTGGGCACTCAGGGGAGAGGACCATGGTTCCGTTCCCACAGGAAGAGGGGGTTCTGCCTCTGAGGCAGAGTGACCACTTAGCTCCTAAGAACATTGTCACCTCAGTCGGCAGGACAGGACAGTTCCCCTGAGATGTGTGCTTGTTTGGAAAGAAAGGACTGCTATGCCACAGGCTCTGAACACCAGACCTCCCGTCCGCCACCACTTATTATGGGGTGACACAGGCTCTGAACACCAGACCCGGCCGAGGCTACTCCCTGCTCAAGCCAAGCACCACCACTTGATATGCCTGAGGCAAGGGATAAAACCCACCTTCCTCCAAACTAAGTGGAGAAAGGGGTTTAAAATGGAGAATGGATTTTAATATATATAATAATGTGCTGTGAGTTATATCTGCTTAGGTGAATGATTGTCAGAGTGGGTGCTGAATGTGTAAACTTAAGGTGACAAATGCCAAACAGACACGTGGGATTTTTGTGGTAGTTTTAAAACAAACAATCAAAATTTATTTTTAAAAGTTCATAAGCTTTGTTTCAAATAACAACATTTAAAAACATTTTGGAAACCTTTCATACAATCCGGTCACTCTCACATTCGCGCTTTCCTTTTTCTCACACAATCACTCTTGAACTTTCTTTATTATCAGTATTGATTAATATACTTCCACTACGTGCACACCACACTCTAAAGACACCACTCACTACACTGACTCTCAAATTTCCCAGAACTTAAGTACCATAAATACAGAGAGCACTACAGACTCTAAAGTACCTAACAAGTCTCCCTGAAAAGGTTCTCTCCAAAAGAACCTCTGAAAAGAACTAGAACAAGAACAAGCTATCCCAATCCCCTCAGTCATTCCCTTATATATCACTCCTCCCCGCTCCCAAGACATTCTAACTCTGCCCACTCAGGCCAACATTCTAAAAACCACAGACTTACACACTGCAGACATACATTTGGAATTGACTTGTGGGGTATAACGCCACAAGGACTCCTCAGCAGAAAGTGATTTCTCATGAGTAGGGCTCTGTCCCAAAAGTGCTATTGCCTCCATTACCTCTCACTCTCTAGGTGAGGGGGATAGACTGTCTGACTGGGAGGCCCTTGGAATTTATCTCCAAGACCAGCCCCAACTACACTACTTCCTGTGGCCTAGTTTTGGCTTCAGCTAACCATGTGAGGAAGGTGAGGACCAACACAGAACACTGAAGTCCCGATTGCTGGGAATTATTTTTCAGCAACTGCCTTGGCATGACCCATTACTCGCACACCTTCAAGGATAATTTCACAACCCCATAAGGACTAGAACCTTAAAAAAATAAGGAAAGATGAGAATCCCAGAAAGCTGAATTACGCACAAAGTGCCTCCATTTCGTACCCCCACCCTTCCCAGCATGTACGCCAAATGATGCTAAACACACAGTCCTGGGCCACAGCTAGACCTAAGGTTTATCCTGGGATCATCCAGGGTTCGCCCCTGCTTGAGCACTGGATCCCCTGTGTGTCACCTAGATGAACAGGTTTGACCCCTGGACGATCCAGGGATAAACCTTAGGTCTAGCTATGGCCCTGGTGTTGCTGCTCTTTACTTGTGGAATCCCCTCCCCCGCCCTGCCTCTCTGTGAGCACGAATACAACACATGGTCCACAACTATACTTTTCTCCTAAATGGAAGAATCGTGTTCTCTCTCTGTTTCTCCCTCATTTTCTTGTTTTAGGAATCAATAGAAAAAGAACTACTGCAGTGACCCTGCAGTTCACCTACTGTTGCAAGAAGAGTTTGATATTTACCACTGAGAGCAAAATACCTTTCATTTAGATTGGCTTTTCATGTTAGGTCTGATATTCACATGCTACTTCCATACCTGCTATACCCAGCTGTAAGGGAGGGGAAGTACACTGTACTGGTATATTGATGATCCCAATGGACATGCAGCAATACCTGTAAAAATCTGTGATCTCCATTCCATGGGGTATTCACGGGGGGGACAAAAATAATGTTTGCACCACAGAGGAGCTGGAAGATGACTAGTGTGTTCACTTCTCCTCAATCTCAAAATTCACCCCTGTTCACACAAGGTGAACAAAAAAAAATTACCCTGTCTACAAAAGAGGGTGCAGTTTTGCCCTTTCTTAATATTTGAACTCTGCCTTAAATTCTGCAGGGAGTTTGACTTTCCATATATTTATCCCATTATTTTGATATGCTACTCCTCTCTTCATGTTATGATTTTCAAGTGATTGACAATTATGCCTCAATCAATCCCAACAAAGGCAAATAATAATAATAATAATAATAATAATAATAATAATAATAATAATAATAATAATAATAATAATTTAGGGCATGGTCCTGTGTGTGTTTAGACAGAAACAAGTCCTTCAACTTCCAGCATGCAGTTTTGGGAATGCTGGGAATTGTAGGACTTTTTTTTTTTTTTAGGACTAACTCAAGAAAAGCCATGCAGGATCAGACCACGGGTCCATCTAGTCCAGCATTCTGTTCACACAGTGGCCAACCAGTCAGCTATGGGAAACTGGTGTACATAGGCATACCTGCTCTGGTAGTAGAGGGAGCATATAGTCATCAGTTCTAGTAGCCATTGATAGCCTTCTCCTTTAGGAATTTGTCTAATCTCCTTTTAAAGTCATGTGTATTGGTTGCTATCATTACAACTTGTGGTGGTGAATGTCATGGTTTAACCATACACTGTGTTAAAAAGTACTTCCTTGTATGTCTCCGGAAGCTTCCGTTAATTTGGCAGTTTCATAGCAACTGCACACTGGTCAATATTTTCATCAAGCTGTCCACCACAACCCCAAGATCTCCCTTGTTCAGTCACCACTAGCTCAGATCCCATCAGCTTATCTGTGAAGCTGTTGTTGCTGTTTTGTCTCAATGTGCATAATTTTACATTTGCTTACATTAAACTATATTTGCCATTTGGTGTCCATTTCCCCAGTTTGGCAACTGGGAAAAAGCATGTCTGAACATGCATTGGATTGTGCCTTTAATGTATTAAGATATCTGTGTGTATATATCAGAGCTGTCTCTTTATCGCATGTCACTCCTTTGCTGAGGGAACTGCACTGGCTACCTACTGGATACCAGGCAAGGTTTACGGTTTTGATACTAATGTACAAAACCCCAAACAACTTGGGACTAAGGCCATAGCTAGACCTAAGGCTTATCCCTGGATCATCCAGGGGTCAAACCTGTTCATCTAAGTGACACACAGGGGATCCAGTGCTCAGGCAGGGGCGAACCCTGGATGATCCCAGGGTAAACCTTAGGTCTAGCTGTGGCCTAAGATACCTGCCTTCCCCCTTACCAACCAGCCCAGTCACTGAGGTTGTCAGAGGCTATGCTCCTGGTGGTTCCACATGGACCTATGGTAGGGTGACCATAATAAAAGGAGGACAGGGCTCCTGTATCTTTAACAGTTGTATTGAAAAGGGAATTTCCTCAGATGTCATTTGTATATATGGGGAACCTGGTGAGATTTCCTCTTCATCACAGCAGTTAAAGCTGCAGGAGCCCTGCCCTCTTTTAAATCTGGCCGCTCTTGTATAGCTTCTGCACTTTAATTATTGTGATGAAGAGAGAATTTCACCAGGTTCTCCATATATACAAATGACCCCTGCTGAAATTCCCCTTTCTATGCAACTGTTAAAGGTACAGGAGCCCTGTCCTCCTTTTCATATGGTCACCCTACCTATGGCCCAATTGAAATCCTATAGGAGAAGAGCCTCCTGTGTAGTGGCCCCTTCTCTGTGGAACCCCCTCCCCCTGGTGGTCAGGAAGGCACCAACACGAAGCTTCTGGCACCTCCTAAAAAACCCCCAACTCTGTTCCTCAACTGACTCAACTGACTAGCCACTGTTTTTCTGTTTCATTTGTTTTTAAATTGAACAATTTTAATTTGCTTTTTAAAATCTTCTTTGCTTTACTGTTTACACCAATGTTCACTGTGCTGTAATCTGTGTTAGATAATTGAGCAGTATATAAACATTGCAAATAACAACAACAATAATAGTTAGCCGCACTTTGGAACTTTTGGAAAGATGGAATATAAATGTTTCAAATAGAACGAGTTAAAAGTTGTAGACATGTGTGCCTAAAGTAGCTTTGTGTGTCTGAATATTGCTGTCACCCGGACCAGATAGGAAATGGTTACATGCCAAGGAAGCCACCCACCCCTGTAAGCAGCCGATCTATTACATTCTGGCCTACCCAGCACTGGCTAATTTATCGATTCCCAATCCAGCAGAAATCAATCACCACAGAGGAAAGGCAGCCTTGGAAATTCTGCTACACCATGTTTTGGCTTGGGGATCATTCATCTCTCTGTAAGACCACTCAGGAGACAGGCCAGCTTGAAACTCACTTTTGGCACCATTTTTTTTTGATTGCAAAGCATTTTGAATCAAGCTGTGATCCATGCTTAATTGTCTCCTCAATTAGCTATTAAATGTGGGCGGTGGTGATTTTGTTTATTTGTTGTTTGTTTTTAATTGACATCCTGGCTGTTTCGTTTTCAGTTCTCTTCCTAAAAAGGCCCTGCCTCCTTGCACAAACTGATGGCATGCTGCATTATTTATCCTGCATCTGAAAATCCTATAACATCGAAGAACATGACGGTACATGTTTTTGACCTTGCCAGGCCGACCTTGTAACTAATATGTTCCATAATATCTTCTGTTGCAGACGATAAGGTTGACTAAACCAGATCTGTTTCAAGCCATTGGGCATTCGTCCACAATGCTAAAACCGATTGGAGTGAGGTCATTTTTTTCACACAGAGAATCTATAATAGTTTTTTGTCTCCTGCTGTCTGATTTATATTTCTGGCAAAAAGGGCCACTTTTCCTGAAACTGACGAGGGGTTTTTCTTTTCTTTTCTTTTTACAGGAAATAGTCCCACCCCTCCTATTTCTCCTTGGGCACTTCATATTTTATACATGCAACCATTTGTATTGTTTTGCCATTTCCTCTTTAATCTACCCTATATTGGTGTCTTGTATTATTTACAACATGAATCAGATTTATGGTGATGGAGACATTAAGAAAAACACCTACAAGCTCCATTTCCTGAACAATGAAAGCAATGCCAGCAGCCAGAACTTCACCTCTCCTCCTCCTCCTCCTCCTCCTCCTCCTCCTCCTCCTCCTCCTCCTCCTCCTCCTCCTCCTCCTCCTCCTCTTCTTCTTCTTCTTCTTCTTCTTCTTCTTCTTCTTCTTCTTCTTCTTCTTCTTCTGTCAATGCAGTTGTAAAATGGATTCTTTGTTAAGCACCTCCATGTTCCCAATTAAATACCACGTTGCCCCTCCCAGAGTGCAGGACACGGAATAACGGGCTCAAGTTAAAGGAAGCCAGATTCCAGCTGGACATCAGGGAAAACTTCCTGACTGTTAGAGCAGTGCGACGGTGGAATCAGTTACCTAGGGAGGTTGTGGGCTCTCCCACACTAGAGGCCTTCAAGAGGCAGCTGGACAACCATCTGACAGGGATGCTTTAGGGTGGATTCCTGCATTGAGCAGGGGGTTGGACTAGATGGCCTTGTAGGCCCCTTCCAACTCTGCTATTCTATGATTCTATGTGTTCTGTCTTCCTTGTCCCTTATTCCCTTCCTCCCCCAAATTAAATTGTCCCTGGGTGTTTGGAATTAGGATGGCATCAGATATTCAAGTGTTTTAAGACTAGCAACGTTGTCTGTTCCATGTTTGCAAATGCTCTTCCTTTTATATCATCATCAGCACAATTCCTGCCTCCTCCCCCCACCCCTCATTTGCTCTTTCTTTATCTCTGTTCAGTTAGTCACATGGTAGCCCCACCTACTCAATGATAAGGTGACCACTGCTGAATCATCAAAAAAGAGGAACCACACCACCAAAAGAGAAGACAAGAGGACATCAATTTGCCTAAAAGAATGCTTGTGCTAATGTACATCGAAAGCAAATGCCATGTAACTGGGAGTCTAAAAAACCCATGTAAATGCTACTTGTAACAATGCATGTTACAAGTAGCAATGAAAAACAGACCAAAAGAGAGGTATTATTTCTGCCCCAACCCAGTATTGCCATATATATAGCCGTCCGGTTCAGCTTTATTGGATGAGTTTCAGTTAGTGAGGCCCGAGGATGTGGAGAAGGTGCTTGGCCAAGTCCGGTCGACCACCTGTGTGCTTGACCCTTGCCCCTCGTGGCTCATTACATCAAATAAGGAGGGGATCGCCGGCTGGGTCCAGGAGGCTGTAAATGCCTCCTTGAGAGAGGGAGTGGTGCCGGCCTCTTTAAAAGAGGCAGTAATTAGATCACTCCTGAAGAAGCCTAATCTGGACCCGGAAGATGTTAACAACTACAGGCCGGTAGCTAATATCCCTTTCCTGGGCAAGGTGCTTGAGCGGGTGGTTGCAGGACAACTCCAGGCACTCTTGAATGAAACGGATTATCTAGATCCATTTCAATCGGGTTTCAGGCCTGGTTTTGGAACGGAAACTGCCTTGGTCGCCCTGTGGGATGACCTCTGTCGGGAGAGAGACAGGGGGAGTGCGACCCTGTTTGTTCTCCTGGACCTCTCAGCGGCCTTCGATACCATCGACCATGGTATCCTTCTGGATAGGTTGTCTGAGCTGGGAGTTGGAGGTACTGCGCTGCAGTGGTTCCGCTCCTACTTGGATGGCCGATTCCAGAAGGTGGTGCTGGGGGATTATTGCTCTGTGCCGTGGCTCCTAAGCCATGGGGTTCCGCAGGGCTCTATCTTATCCCCTATGCTGTTTAACATATACATGAAGCCGCTGGGGGAGGTTATCCGGAGATGTGGACTGAGGTGTCATCAATATGCAGATGATACCCAGCTCTACGTCTCCTTTTCATCAAATCCCGGTGAGGCAGTGACTGTTCTGAACCAGTGCCTGGGCACGGTAATGGACTGGATGAGGGCTAATAAACTGAAACTCAATCCAGACAAGATGGAGGTACTGTTAGCAGGTGGTTCATCTGTCTGGCGAGGTGATGTTTGCCCTGTCCTGGACGGGGTTGCACTCTCCCTAAAGGATCGGGTCCGTAGTTTGGGGGTGCTCTTGGATCCAGAACTGTCACTTGAGGCACAGGTGAACTCAGTGGCAAAGAGCACCTTTTATCAGCTTCGGTTGATATACCAACTGTGCCCTTATCTGGACAGAGATAGCCTAGCTACAGTTATTATCCATGCTCTGATAACTTATCATTTGGATTACTGCAATGTGTTATACGTGGGGCTGCCTTTGAAAACAGTCCAGAAACTTCAGCTGGTACAAAACAGGGCAGCCCATTTACTAACAGGGACTGACCAGTGAGATCACATTACGCCGGTCCTTTTACAACTTCATTGGCTGCCAGTCATGGTCTGGGCCCGATTCAAAGTGCTGGTATTGACATTTAAAGCCCTAAATGGTTTGGGGCCAGGTTATTTGAAGGAACGCCTCCTCCCATATGTACCTGCCCGGACCTTAAGATCATCTACAGGGGCCCTTCTCCGTGAGCCCCTGCTAAAGGAGGTGAGGCAGGTGGCTACTAGGAGGAGGGCTTTCTCCGCTGTGGCACCCCAGTTGTGGAATGAGCTCCCCAGAGAGGTCCGCCTGGCGCCTACACTGTACTCCTTTCATCGCCAGCTGAAGACCTTTTTATTCTCCCAGTATTTTAACATTTAATTTTAACTTAAATTTAAATTTTACTGTTTTAACTCTGTATTTTAATTTTATATCAATTTTGCTGCGTGGTTTTATATTGTATTGTGTATTTGTGCTTTTAACCTGTTGGTTGTCTTACTATGATTTTAATTTTTGTGAACCGCCCAGAGAGCTTCGGCTATTGGGCGGTATAGAAATGTAATAAATAAATAAATAAATAAATAAAATATGTGTGTGTGTGTGTGCGCGCACGCATGTGTGCTCGCGTAGGGAGAATCATTTGAGTTATTTTGAGAATCCATTAAATAGGCCTACAGGTCTTTCTTTTTGGCTCACTTGGAACTTGGATTCTGAGACATAAAAATATGATGCTGGCTCTCCTTCCTCCGTTATCTTGATGATCCTGATGTATGTACAAAAGGAGCTATGAAGCTATGCACTCTCATGCTTTGCAGACCTCTAGTTTAGTTTGCTCACTACCATTTCACTTTTTGTACACTTCTCCAACTCTTCTGCATTTTTTTTAAAGTATGGCTTGAAAGAAGCACCATTTGCATCCATGCTGCGCTATCTTTCTACTAGGGTTTTCACCTTGAACATGCATTATCAGTCATTCCCCAATCTTTCTCTCTCTCTTATCATGAATTCTTGAATGGATCCAAGGATACTGTCTCAGTCTTCTTCTTCATCAGACATATCTTAGGGCCAAACTACATGTTACACTAGCATGAAGCTGAGGCTTCTCTCTCTCTCTCTCTCTCTCTCTCTCTCTCTCTCTCTTTCTCTCTCTCCCTCTCTCTCTCTGATAATCAATGTAGCGTTGTGACGTTATCCTGCTCATTATGGTATTCCTGATTGGCTGGGATCATTGATGTCACTAATCTCTGAATATGGACGTCCTCTTGTGTCTCTCTGGATCCCACTGAAGATCTAATTTTTAGCATCTGCATTTTCCCTAGTCATTATATCACATTACATGGCTTGAGACCACAATACCTGATGGAACGCCTCTCCCGACATGAACCTACCCATACACTATGCTCAGCATCTAAGGTCCTCCTCTGGGTACCTACCCTGAGGGAAGTTTGGAGAATAGCAACCAGGGAGAGGACCTTTTCAGTGGTGGCCTCTCTGTTATGGAATGATCTCTCCAACGAGGCTCACCTGGCACCAACATTGTTATCCTTTTGGTGCCAGGTCAAGACTTTTCTTTTCTCCCAGGCCTTTAACAGCATAAGCTTAGTTTTTTTTAACTGACCCCAGAATTGTTGTTTTTAAATAGATATAGTCTGTTTTTGTTTGCATTTTATGCTTTTAATGGTTTTAAATTTTGTATATTTCTTTTTAATGGTCACTGTTTTTAACTTTTGTAAACTGCCCAGAGACCTTCAGCTATGGGGTGGTATATAAATGTAAATAATAATAATAACAACAACAACAACAACAACAACAAGAAGACAGCAATGTTAAGCACTCCCTAGAGAGAGTTATTTTTGCATAACCACATTTATAATTGTGCTCTAGATTTAAAGTTGGAAAATTGACCCCTCCCACTGCTTTATTCATTTATTTATTTCAATGTACATCCTACTTTACAGCTTTACAGCTCAAGACAAGGAGGTCACTTCTCCAGGTGACTTACATATGCAAGTATATGTATAGTTGGCAGGGAAAAGAGGCACCACTCAACAGACAATGAATAAGAGACTAGCTCTGGTGCTATTGAAAATAGTTAAAATCTTTAATAATTATCGTCCATATGCAAGGCCATGCATGCATTTCAAGCATGTTGCTGGTTGATTTCTAGTTTTAGATGTGCAGTCCTAAGCAAAGCCAACCTTCTTGAGCAGAGGGCAGGAGAAAAGAATAGGTGAAAGAAAATATTGGTTTATCTACATTAGCCTTCCCCAATCTGGTGCCCTCCAGATGTTTTGGAATACAAGTCCTATCATTCCTGATCATTGGTTATGCTCTCTGGGATTGATGGGATCTGAAGCCCAAAACCACTGGAGACCACCAGATTGGGGAGGTCTGATTTTCTTGATGAGAATTTCCAGTGCTTCTCATTGGATTGAGAAAAGAACAAAAAAGGGGTGGGTCAGAAATGTAGAAAGAAATATATTTTTTATTCAAACTTTCCTTTTCGGACCATATATCTGATTTCTTGAATCCTTGCTCTATGAAAATGCTGTGTCTGAATATATATTATATACAGAGAGCGGGAGAGAGGGAGAGTTTCACTGGCATAATGCATTTACCCTTTTATTTCATTTCATTTACCACACGACAAATAGAACTTGGCTGTTGCCAGAGCACGTTCCATTGGAGAAATGAATAACAGACACAACACAGTACTTCCATGCAATTAACTTGTCACACAACTGTAAGGACGCTGGCAGAAAGTTTCAAAGCAATATTTTGTAATATTAGACAAGACACTGAAGAGGTTTTCTGAATGGCAATATAGAGGTGTGAGTTCATATTACGGAATACATTTCATGCATATAAATGCAATTTTATTTCAAAGGGATACAGCACTAGGAGTGTAGAATGGTTACTGGATTAGACTCAACAAATCCCGGACTGAGATTATTTATTTATTTATTTATTTATTTAATTACATTTATATACCGCCCCACAGCCGAAGCTCTCTGGGCGGTTTACAACATTTAAAAATAGTAAACATTAAAAGTATACAATTTAAAACACACACACACACACACACACACACATAAAAAAACAGTATAAAAACAACAGTATCCATTTAAAAACAACAATTGTGGGGTCCATTAAAAACAAACTTAACGTTGTTAAATGCTGTTAAAATGCTGTTAAAAATGCCTGGGAGAAGAGAAAAGTCTTGACCTGGCGCCGAAAAGATAACAATGTTGGCGCCAGGCGAGCCTCATCGGGGAGATCATTCCACAGTCGGGGGGCCACCACTGAAAAGGCCCTCTCCCTTGTTGCCATCCTCCGAGCTTCCCTTGGAGTAGGCACTCGGAGGAGGACCTTAGATGTTGAGCGCAGTGTACGGGTAGGTTCATGTCGGGAGAGGCGTTCCATCAGGTATTGTGGTCCCAGATCTCTTAAAAAGATTTGGGTATGCTCAGCCTGAAGAAGAGAAAACTGGGTTGGGGGGGGGGAATATAATGGGATACTTTATATCCCTGAAGGGGTTTTCCATTGAACAGGACAAAGATTAGGGCAGGATCTACACTACTGCTTTAAAATGGTTTATAACAGTAGTGACAACTGTTGAGACCCAGGACACACTCCCTATTTAGTCTTCAAAACCTTTTCAAAATGTTATATCCTGCTAAGTGTAGATCTGGCCAATGTTCTCTGTTGTCCCAGAAGGCAGGACTAGTTGTCCATGGAACAGGGTATGAAAGAGGGGCAGTTGTTACCATCTGGAGTAAATAAATGAGCTGCCTTAAAAAGAAATAGTCTATGGCCCCAGTAAAATTATTGGCCATAATGTTCATTTGTAACATGTAGCTTTCACTGAAAAAAAGAACAACCTAATTGTGTAAAAATAGCCACAAATTCATAGGGCAGTACCCAACAGTGCCATTCCACAAACTCAAATAGCAATAGTGGAACTCTGGTGAATCTTTCTGTTGCACAACTGGTTGCCCATTATGCTTCTGCAACCAGTTGCACAATGGGGTTGTGCAAACGGAATGTGGAAGTGGCTGCACAAGAGTTAGGAGCAGACAGATACCCAATGGGTTGCACCAGCGTAGTGCACAACCGCTGTTGCAACCACGCCTGTGCAAATGTAACTTTAGCTGAATTCTCCTCTTGCACATAGTTTGGAACTTAGTTTCCACTAGCCAACCACTTTGCAGTAACAGACTGATATAGTTGGATACTACCCATAATTTTTAATGTCATACGTATATACCTAATAATACTATTGGCTAATAATTTTGCTAGGGTAATAGCATATCTTTTTTAAAAAAGTATCCAGGTGAATCTCTCAAGATAGTACTAACGATAGAATCATGGAATAGTAGAGTTGGAAGGGGCCTGTAATGCCATTGAGTCCATTCCCCCTGCTCAGTATGGGGATCCACCTTAAAGCATACCTGAGATATGGCTGTCCTGCTGCCTCTTGAATGCCTCTAGAGTGGGCAAGTCTACAACATCCCTAGGTAATTGGTTCCATTGTTGTACTGCTCTAACAGTCAGGACATTTTCCCTGATGTCCATCTGGAGTCTGGCTTCCTGTAACTTGATACTATAATTCCATGTCCTGCACTCTGGGATGATCGAGAAGAGATCCTGGCCCTCCTCTGTATGACAACCTTTCAAGTATTTGAAGAGTGCTATCATGTCTCCCCTCAATCTTCTCTCCTCCAGGCTAAACATACCCAGTTCTTTCAGTCTCTCCTCCTAGGGCTTTGTTTCCAGACCCCTGGTCATCCTTGTTGCCCTCCTCTGAACCCTGTCTAGCTTGTCTGCATCCTTCTTGTAGTGTGGTGCCCAGAACTGGACACTATACTCAAGATGAGGTCTAACTAGTGCTGAATAGAGGGGAATCTGCATCTCGCATGATTGGGAAGCTATACCTCTATTAATGCAGCTCAAAATTGCATTTGCTTTATTTGCAGCCATATCATATTTAAAAACTCATGTATTTAGGAGGAATGATGAGCGTGGGCATGTGCTTTTGGCATTTTGTTGTACATCAATACAACAATGCTCTTAAAAGTCTAGGTTTGAATCCTTCTGTGATTCAACCATGTTTATGGTGCTGAATTAGGGCTGCCATCTCTCCCCTCCTCTCCACTTGTCATTTTTAACTGCAATATGGCAGTCAGGTACAACATGCACCCCTCTATTTTGGAAATGGCTATACTAATTGAATTTAGCTAATGCAGTTGGATGAGGATTTAATTGGGTCCTCTTTTGACACAAACTCACCAATATTTGCAAATTTCTCCATAAAAGAGACAAATAGAACTTGAGTTGGTTGCTGTTTTTAAATCAGTCATGGGAGAAGCTGAAACTGACAAATTCATCTATCCCTGCCTGGGCCCCTGCTGCTGCCCAAGGAGTTTGAGTGGTGACAGTGATGGCCTTGCCCAAAGGCAACTGTGATGAAACTGTCACACCCTGCTAGATCCTTCCTCATTTGCGTTCCTGGGCTTTATTAAGGGTTTATCTGCTCTCAAACTCCATACTACAGTCCTTTTACTCCTGTAAACTCCTTGATGGTAGATAAAGGAGTTCACCAAAGTGATGTGGAGAAGATGCTGATGGGGGTTGGTGGAAATGATGAAGTTCTACCTTGCAGTCAAAGCTTCCTGGTGATACCATCTCAATTTCAAGAGCGAATGATGCCATTAATTCTGATAGCAAGGTAGCTTCCTCAGCTGATTCTGTGTGTAAATCATCTTGACCTGAGCATCCATCAATGCTTGCTTCCAGCCTCCCACTGCTGGTGACAGACCAGCCACAAAATAAAGTAACAGAGGAGCCATTTCATAACCACCACCCTTAGAAAGAGCATTTTCAAAACATTATTTTACCTCTGTAAAAGGGGATAAATTTAATTTGCATGTCCCTAAGCCCCTATAGGGCTAAAAGGAATATTTCCCCTAAGACACTATCTTGAAAATATGTATAGCAGTATTGTATGACTTAATGTTACATTTAACTAGAACTAAATCTTGATTCTGCAAGCGGTGGGGATAGCTTGCGGAATGGAATTGGCAGGATGTAAGAGAACTTGTGAAGCTGTAAGTGCCCAGTTGGATCATAGAATCATAGAATCATAGAATCATAGAATAGCAGAGTTGGAAGGGGCTTACAAGGTCATTGAGTCCAACCCCCTGCTCAATGCAGGAATCCACCCTAAAGCATCTCTTGAAGGCCTCTCGTGTGGGAGAGCCCACAACCTCCCTAGGTAACTGATTCCATTGTCGCACTGCTCTAACAGTCAGGAAGTTTTTCCTGATGTCCAGCTAGAATCTGGCTTCCTTTAACTTGAGTCCATTATTCCGTGTCCTGCACTCTGGGAGGATCGAGAAGAGATCCTGGCCCTCTTCTGTGTGACAACCTTTTAAGTATTTGAAGAGTGCTATCATGTCTCCCCTCAATCTTCTCTTCTCCAGGATCAGAGGCAGTGAGCCTATATACACCAGTTGCTGGGGGACATGAGGGTGCTACTGCACCCATGTCCTGCTTGTGGGTTCCTGGTCGGCTGCTGGTTGGCCACTGTGTGAACAGAGTGCTGGACTAGATGGACCCTCAGTCTGATCCAGGATGTCTCTTCTCTTGTTCTTATGATTCTATGAAATATTCACTCACTGCCACAGATTAGTATATACAGGAGAGAAGTATAGATCAGTATATGGAGGTTGTACAACCTATGTGTCTACTTCATCCAACATGATTGGTTTGTGGAAAGACTTCAAATGCTAACCTCTCCTTAAACGGTTCAAGTGACATCATCACATGCCTTAGTTTAGATGCAGACCGTGCATGTGCTCCAATGCCCACAATCTCTTCTGAAATTAAGAATGAATTCTCGAAGGTGACCATTTCAAATGCATGAGTTTTGATCAATGAGCTGACTAATTACAAAGTTCAAGATGGGAAAAATTGGAAAAATAAGGAAATGAAAATGGACAGATTCATCCTTTGCCACCACCATTTTGAATCGGCGATGGGGTTGTTAATGGACCCTTTGGAGGTCCTGGGGGCCTGTTCAGTGGTGCCAGCCCAGACCCTGATGCTGAGGCAGTGCAGGATTATTTTTCGCTCCCTGAAACACTGTTTCCAGTAGTGTATATACTCCCACACATTTCTTTTTTTAATGGCCAAACAGAACAGGGTTGTTGTTTTTTAGTTCTTTCAACCACTACAAAATACTGTTAGACTGGAGATGATGCTATCAACTTGACTATCATTGGTTATTGGATGGGTTAGAAATGAAATAAATGGATAAATATGAGCAACAAGGATTCCATTTTTGATGTGCTTCAAAAGAAGTATGCTGCCATCCTTAGACTCCATGGAGCTTGGGAATTCTTTGTTTCTTTATTTGGGGACTCAAAACACAGGATCCCATGTTTCATCACTGCGATGTTGCTTTCTCAAGGGCAGAGTTTCTCGAATTGCATTTTCTTCTTCTTCCCAGCTGTACTTCTCGATTCATACAGAATACCCCCGGGGAGAAATTCTCATTACTTTAAGTACAAAGCTATGCCTCCGAGGAAACATTTCTATACTCGAACCATACATCTCTTTTCTTTATTCCCAGCCCCCTTCATACAAAGCACACATTACTGGGGCTGATAACTTTGACAGCCACCCCCAGAGCGAGATTCCCAAAGGGTCTCTCCAAACCCAAGTACTTTTATCAAAATAGCAATATAACACCCAAGGTAGTCCAAAGCAACATGGCATAAATATATGTAGCAGAGTCATGCAGGGGTCACATCCATTATTGACTTCCTTTACGTAAGGTGGTTATTAAAACATTTCGGTGGTTGTAACTTAGGGATGTCAGAGAAATCCACAGTGGAATCAAATGAATCCAACACACAGATCCCAGAGTGGACTGGCTTTCTGCCTTTTGGCTGGTGCCTGTGGATTTGTGGACTGATTTCCTAACTATGGGAGTTTTGTGCACATATTGCCATAGAAACACACACACACACACACACACACACACACACACACAAGTTAAAAGGCAATGAATTCACATAGAATACAATGTGAAAATGTGCATTTTGGGGGAAATAGCTCATTTGCACATGTGTGAATGTGCACAAATTTGCAATATGTCTAATTTTTTTTTGGGGGGGGAGTGCAAATGCACACATTTGGAAACTGTTGATGGCTGGGTGATTGAAGAAAGCCACCAGACAATCTTCAAAACACAGAATGAATTTTGCACAGTCTATACATCCCTACTCTAACCCTGTTGCTCCATGTGGGACCATGTTATATCCTAAATATGGCCATTCAATGCATTGAAAAATTTTAAAAATTTGCCCCTTTATTTATTTATTTATTTATTAAATTTATATACTGCCCCATAGCCGAAGCTCTCTGGGTGGTTTACAAATTTTCAATATTCCATCCCTTAGGACTAGATTTCCCATGATGCTGGGGGGGGGGGGAAGAGGGCAGATAGACAAGAGGACCAGAAGTGCAGGGGCTGAGAAGGAGATTAAACTAACTGACACGTACAAACATACGTGTGTTTGAAAGACACGTATGTTTGTACGTGTCTTTCAAATTGTGCCTTATTAGTCCCTTAAAAGATTCAGAGCCTAGACATAGAGGACACAAATTTGCATAAAACTGCATATGTTTATTTTAAATGCAAATGTAGAAATAATTACTAGGATATATTGAAATTTCATAAGAGGTAAAGACAGCAAATTAATTTTCCATTCAATTAATTACAAACCAATAGAAGGTTTTTCTCCTTGCTTAATTACCATGCAGGGAAATTTGTGGGGTGTTATAGCATATAGGGAGAGGAGAGTTAACTTTCCTGTCCCCAGTTGCAATCTCCCTTGAAAAGGGAACCAGGCATATGATATGGGGGCAGATGTAACCGTCTTCTCCAGGCCCAGTGCCATTATGGGGCACACTCAGCCAGCCTGTAGGAGGGGCCATCTATGATGTCTTCCACCCTTTTGAAATCAAGAAAGGCCCCATTAATGGTGAGACTATGCAAAATGGTACTTAAATGTGAGCCATTTGTTTCAATTTGTTTTTGATCAGGATTTATCCAGTTCACACCCTCCGGATTGAACACAGAACACAGAACTGCAATCTACATACATTTCCTACCTTGAAATGTGATTCGAGGGGCCTAAAAAAATGTGTTCCACAGCATGCGTTTGTTGGAAGAAATGCACAGAAACACTTCCATCGATGGGAGAAGAACGCATACATTTCAAAGATGTGCACAATCGATGGGTGCATTTGGAAAATTTGAATCATGGAAAAGCTGGGAGCAAGTGGTGTTTCATTCAGAACCAGTCAGAGCCCCAAAAGTCCTATCCAAGGTGCTGAACCTCCTCCGAGTAGGATCAGCACCTTGGATACATCCTTTAGAGTTCTGACTGAGGCCTTAGCTAGACCTAAGGTTTATCCCGGGATCGTCTCGGGGTCATCCCTGCTTGTTCCCGGGATATCCTGTGTGTCATTTACATGAACAGGGATGACCCCAGGACGATCCCAGGATAAACCTTAGGTCTAGCTAAGGCCTGATTCTGACTGAAACCCAGAATGGATTTAAGCACAGGCTTAGAGATGCAGGACTTTTTCCTGTCTAAACATGTATAGGATTGCATCTTCAATGTTTAATTCAATTTTTTCCTAAAGGAAATTGTTGAATGAGATGAACAAAAAGGAACAAAACATGCAAAAGAATCCCATATGTGAAGTATCTATAGAGGCAGGGAAATCATCACCGTTTAAATGACAATTCTGATGTGTACAAGAGCAGTGCAGACTATACACGATCCTTCTGAATTATACAGGCCTACTGCAAGTAGACAGCATTGATCTTATGAACAAAGACCTCCTTCTGTCTCCGAAGAATCTGGCGTATAATGCCAGAACAAATGACAGAATGTTGAAAACTTGAACTCGGCTCAAGGTGATCCAGTGTTCAAAATTCATTGCACATGTCTCCTCTTTCCCAACTGCCCATCTCCTCTCTGTATCCATCTCTCAATGCACAGTACCCTAATTTGATTGATCAGGGAAGCAGGCTTCGTAAAGGCAGGATGGCACGGTGCAGTGTCTTGTTGCTTCATCGTCCTACTTTGACTGGCATTTGACAGACTCCTCTGTGTCTGTGGGGAGAGGTGGGAGTGAGGAGGAGAGGGTTTTCATCCCCAACAGATGCCACTCAATCCTTGCAAAGGAGAAGAAGAAGAAGAAAAGACCAGACAATAGAATCTCTTGCTTGTTACAACATTTCTCTTTTAGATTTTTCAGTGCTTTTGTGGGCAAAACCTTTCATGACGTTGGTTCACCAGCTTGCTCTTTGGGTTGTTTAATGCTTTCCCAAAAACAGAGGCAAATCACGTGATGGAAGGGGAAAGGGGAAAGGAGAATATACCTCAGGCAAGATAAGATGAGAAAGAGCTTTGGCAAAGAAATTAAAAAGAGAAGCACAAAATGAGTGGAGATTCCATGGCTAAGGGTTGGTCTAGTCTAGACCAGGCTAGGGACATCTGAGAGTTTCATTTGGATTCTCTCTCCCTCTTTTTACAAGAATTTGCCCATTTAACTTCACCAAATGCAAGGCTCTCATATTCCCAAGCTTGCAATCCATTCTCAAAATACATTTTGAGGGGGAGGGGGAGGAAACAATTTCATGCTTTAGTCAATGGGGGAAAGTATGCATTTAGATGCACACTTTAAGAAATGTGCACCCACATGTGCACTTTCCCCATTTGAATGGGAAAAGCAACTAAAGCTAGAGATGTATGGGGGCTTCATTGTTGCTTGCAATAGATGAGAGCAAGCCTGTTTCAAAGCCCTGGACAGGAATGTGAGCCCCTGTCCACCAAAAAATGTTTGCAAATTGCTGGGCATGTGCCCGCATTCAATTTGCACAACTTTCCCAGTTCACTTTTGTGCAACTTTCCTAATTTGCACACATTTCCCCTGTAGACTGCTTTGGCCTCACTCTAGTCTATGGAGGGAAGTTGCACACATGAGGGAATGTCCCATTCAATTGCTGTGAGATTCAAGCACATTTTCCCATTTGTGCAGAGCAGCGATTGCAAATGTGAACAGGATCCGAGTATGAGATGAGCAGTGAGACAATCTCAAACATTACTTGTTCACCCATCCAAGAGATCACATTCAGGAACAGGAATGAGGTGGGCTGAGCTTTGAGGTGGACCTTGGAGAACCTCCCTGAGCTTATGTCTTGCCAATTCTCTTATCCCTAGACAAGGGATGGAAACATTTTTCCTCTTGGAGTTGGCATAACCTTGGTTGAAACCAGCCAGGGTCCATATCCCAGCAATGGGTGTGGCGAGAGTCAAAAGTGGACAGATTTACAGGTGTGCCCACTCCGTCCATTCAGTATGCATTGGGGAGGGGGAGGGAAACATTTGCATCCAGGCGTTCTCCATCCCCCAACATATGTAATGGTCCCTCCATTGGATTTGTAGTTGAGGCGACAAAGCAGGATGGAGTAAATAATATCTAGGAACATGCATTAGATTTAGTGGAAGCTCAAACTGAATCGGACCCCTTTGGATTGCTCCTGGGGTTCCCAAGTTGCAGCATATTTTTCAGGAGTATCTGCCATGAATTATGGACCTCATGAACATTTATACTAGCCATCTTATTGTTTAATCCGTGTACAGCTCTTAGACATTTTGGAGCTTTATACTACTCCCACCACTACTACTTTTACTACCAATACTACTGATACTAATACTTCTGCTACCAATAGTACTGATATTAACATTAATACTACCAATGATGCTACTAATAATAAGGATCCAGAAATGTGATTGCCCGGTTTATACAATCACTGCAGTTATGTGTTTGAGATACTAACTGCCCCTTGAGAGTAGCACTGCCCCCAGAATGGCACACACAGTAAAGTAACGTACAGTGATGTCCAGGCTTTCAAATGAGATGGCAAGGCTTTCATTAAGCAGGAAAGGAATAAAGTCCACTGAGCTGTTAGCACAGTGGAGAAGAACCGGGTCGATCTTAAATTAAATCTGATAGAGCCTGGACTTTTAGCGGCTGCAGTTAAATGTGGCTTTCTAATGTTTTGTTAGACCAAGTGTCAAAGATAAGGGCCATTTGCCATTTGAGTCCCAGAAAATGGAATAATAGAAATTGTACAGACAATGGTGTTATAATGAGTTAGTAGGCTTTAACCTGCAGGCAGTATACAGAGGTTAGGGATTAATCACCAAAAGAATACATGACAGTAACCAAACTTTCCAGGAACCAATGGCCTTCACCATAAAAACACACACCCAGATGTTAGAACATCAATCTGTAGCGTTGTACTCTGAAGACCTTTTTATTCTCCCAACATTTTAACAATCTATAAATTTTAAATAACATGGTTTTAAATTTGTAATTTTGCATTGCTGCTGTTTTTATCTGGTTGAGCTTTTATATTGTATTTTATATTATGGTTTTATACTGTTGTTTTATACTTTGAATGGTTTTAATTTTTGTGAACCGCCCAGAGAGCTCCGGCTATTGGGCGGTATAGAAATGTAATAAATAAATAAATAAATACATAACACACTTTTCTTACTACATCTACTCTGAGACTGAACCTCACTTCTGGAAACAGGGGAATGTTCTCCTAACTCCTTAAGCTTAAATTCCATTGGTGGATAATCAAAACTAAGGAGTTTATTTGCAGTCATTGCTATTTGCATATGTTTATATTGTCCTGTTCCTAGGACAATGATGAGGATCAGTGAAATTACAACTTTGTGCAATCCTTCTTCCAGAGAGTAAATTTGCTACTTAAGAGGTTGGTAGTTGGGTTTGGTGAAATTTCAGGGAGGAAGGTGGAGCTCACTTCATAATAGAAGCATGACCTTCTTGTTCTGGTCTTCTTTTCTTTGCCATCTCCTGTGATCACAACACCGATCCTTCATCAGTAGCATGGTCCCAGAGTGTGGTGTAGTGATTAGAGTGTTGGGCTGGGAGTCGGGAGATCTGGGTTCTAGTTCCCACTGGCTGTGGAAGCGCACTGCATGACTTTGGGCCAGTCACAGACTGTCAGCCCAACCTACCTCACAGGGCTGCTGTTGTGAGGATAAAAAATGGTGAGGAGGAGGATTATGTATGCCACCTAGGGTTCCTTGGGGGGGGGGAAGGCAGGGTAAAAATGCAATGAATGAATGAATGAATGAATAAAGAGAGCACCATTCCATCTGGAATGCGGTGTGGGTGGTGAAGCACTGGAAGCAAAGACACAGTAGCCAATCAGAGCTGTAGACATTTTTGCCTTTAAGTTTTTGAAGGAAGAAGAAGAAGAAGAAGAAGAAGAAGAAGAAGAAGAAGAAGAAGAAGAAGAAGAAGAAGAAGCAGCAGCAGCAGCAGCAGCAGCTATTGTGGGTGAATAGGTGGATGTAAAGAGGTCATTTTAAAGAAGCAGGACAGATTTCTACATGCTGAAGGAGAAACTGGCCCTGAAAGGAGATGAAAGGAGAGCTGTACCCAATGCACTTAAAAGCCACAAATATGGAAACAGCAAAGACAGTGTAATTGGATCTAAAGTTGCAAGAAGAGGTCATGTTGTGAAGGCAAAATGCTTAGATGGAAGGACTAGCAAGAAAAGGACTGAAAAGCACAAAGAGAATTCCAGATGAGACCAAGTGTATAACTAAAAATATGTGAGAAAAATTAAAAGAGATGGAGATGAAGGTGTCTCTTAATTCACCAGTGCAAGGAGTTCAATCAGGAGAAGCTTTTAATACTACTCAGTGGTGGCTTAAGAAGATCAAGAATGCACGAGAAAGTGAAGGATTGTGAAAACGACAATGAATGACAAATTCCTTGGGTTTTGGTGTTGAACAGGGGGAAAGAAAATGGGAATGGACACCCCATATGACATTGGCCATTAGCGCATTTCAAAAATGTATTTGAACCAGGTTATGAAAGGAGAGTGGAGAAGCAATTCAGGATGAACAGTTTCCTATCAAGTAGGGATTTTAATTATAAAAATTGCCCCGACATCTTTCCGTTGGGTCATGCAACATTTCTGAATTTTCTTTCAGTAGTTAGCTCTTGCCATTGACTCCTGGGTCTATCATTTTTCTTCCAGATCTTTCTTTACACTCTCTAATCTCTGCTTATTGTTTAATCAATGGGGGAAAAATCCATATTTTTTATTATTTAAAATTCTCTTTGTGCTATGGATATATTCTCTCTTTGTATTAGGTAGAGAAACTGAGAAGTGCTGCAATCCAACCCTCACAGCCTGGGCTGACTGAAGAACATCAACAAGAACAACAACAACAGGGGTTCTCTCAAGATGCTCCCCATCATCTGAGCACCCCCCCAAGAAACAGCTGGAACATTTCTGTCAAATGGTCGCCCCAATTTCACTTCCCATAAATAGGATGGGACATTTTGAGATGCCATTTGCACACGGCACAAGACAAAACCCTGCAAAGGAGAAGTATTGATGTCATTGTACCTACAGTTACTTAGGAACATAGGAAGGTGCTTTACCCTGAGTCAAACCATTTCTCCATCTAGCCTAGTATTAGGGATATATGGAACTTGTAAAATCAATTCTGTCTGAATTTCATGGATACTCATGGATGCCTCTTGTCCTGTTACCCAATCATTGACGGAATTGGTTTTTTGTTTCCCATTTTCTGAATTTGCGCAAATTTGCACTTGAGAAAATTCACAACTACCCCAAGATGCGGATTCTCCCAAACTGTGCTAATCCCTCCCAAATGCACATTTTTATGCTTCAGCCAATTGGGGGAGGGGGAAGCACATTTTCATCTGGTGTTTTCTTATTTTATTTTATGTACTTTTCTATGAGTAATTGGCATAAAATTCTGGGAAGTAAAAAAACACCCCACACGATCTGCAAGTCTGTGGAATCCTTCCTTATCAGGAAAAGCCTGTCTTTTCCTAGCCCTAATCTGGAAAGGTGCTGGGGATTGAACCAGGGCCTTCTTTATCCTGAGCAAGTGGTCTACCACTGAGCTATGACCCGTTATGGATACCTTGCATCATGTGTGTCTCGGTGCCCAGTAAGTCACTCATTAGAAGACTTTTTGTACCACTTTCTGACTACAAGACAAAACAGGATAAGCAGACCTCTCCTGGGCTCTTGGTCATCATGCTTTATGTCTGATCTAACGCTTGCCTGCAGCGCCTTCAATTCTATAATGGTTTTCATGTAGCTACCTCTGTGCTCATTACTTCGGTCAAATTGCTTTATATACTATAATGTGGTGGGTTGGAGCCTAGAGAAATGTGGACCCCAAACCGTGCTTAATACCAGATCATAAAATATTTAGACCTTGATACATGAATTAAAAAATGCTTAGGAATGTAAAACTTTATCCTGCACGCACATACGCACACACTAAAAAGAGGGGGAAATATTTTCCTCTCCCATTCATTAAGGCTGTGATTTAATAGTGTTTTCATTACAGCGTATTTACTCTGTGATAATCAATTACCTCCTGTGAATTAAAATATAAATTAGGTTGTCTGGGGGGGAAAAAGGAAGCTCTAAATCAATTGGTTCTAGCTGAGCATAAATACAGATTTTACAATTGCTGTTGCTTAATGCCAAAACAAAAACCTTGTGGTAGAACTTAAATAGTATTTGGCTCCGTTTCTCCACCCATCAGTCGTGTTAATTTGATTTCCACACATCCTGCCCCAGCCCTGCTTTGCCAGAACAAATGTAACCTTTCTTTAAAAGTTCTTTATGGTGTGGCATTACACATGGACAGATGCTCCTATGAGATCATGAAATATCTGGGCAGTGAGCATGCAATAAGGCTTATTCTTCACAAGCGCAACAGCCCAGCCAGGCTGCAGATTCTTCGCTTTCCATATTTCAAACTGGCAGCTATGCATTGGATTAGAAAATGCATTTGCAGAGCGGTGTGTGTGTGGGGAGAAGTATATATAGATTACCATCATTTTAAAAAGGTGTCATGACTCAAGGAAATGGACCAATAATGTAGAAAGATAAAATTGAGAAAGAGATGAAGAAAAGTCACCTCACCCATAGAGGACTGTTTTATGTGAAGCTGGTTTAGATGAACTCAGAACATTGGTCTATCCCAGTACTATTATCCACTCCAATTGGCATATAGGAATGTGGGAGAAATCCATAACGGAATCAAATGAGTCCAGATCTCTGTGTGGACGGGCTGTTCCTGAGTCACATGGATTCCGCAGACTTGTGGACCAGAATCCCTGTCAATACAGCCTTTAAGGCCCCCGTTGGCAGGGTGGGGGAGAGAGAAACATGTAATTTCCCCAAGACTGGGGAAATCACATATTTCCCCCTCCAATGTAATGGCGGCCGCGGCCGTTAAAGTGGAGGGGGGAAATACACAATTTGCTCTGCTGCCATTAATGCAGGGAAAGGGGCAAAGGCTGTGGGGCAGGGCAGAGCCATGCTTGACCACTGTTGAAGGCATGACAGCAGTCAGGTGTGGGCCTGTTCTAGCATGGGGTGGGTCTGCCTAGGCCCATGAGGGCTGGACACAGGGCTTCCACTGCCCTCGTGGGCCCAGGCAGATTTTCAAGACAGTGCTAGTCGGAACAAGCTTCAAGATGGAATTCAGAGAACTTGGCGAGTTCAACTTTTGAAAACCGCCCAGAGAGCCCTGGCTATGGGAGCGGTATATACGTGTAATAAAATAAATAAATAAATAAATAAATAAATAAATAAATAAACTTTTGCTGATTTGCACTCCCTAAATACTTTCATCTGAATGTCAGAAGCAAGCCAACGGATGCCGAGAAGAACGTGTGTAGGGACCTCTTGGTGCCGTTAAGAGAAGCATATGAAGATGGAAGAACCCCTTTGTGGGAATGCCCATGCGCACTTCCGATGTTCAGATGACTATGCATAGAGGGGTCAGGGGCACTGCAACCCTGCTTCCCACACCCATTCATCCATTTGACATGGCCAGAGCATCTGCCAGGGACTAGGAACATCGATGTACATTGGGGAAAGGGCTCCTGCTCCCCCTCTTCCCCTGATGAAACAGTGTAATCCTTAATGGGGAAGGTATTAGCGAACACTTAGCCAGGTATCGTATGCAACACTTCTCTTCAACATAAAGAGTCATCAAAAGTAAACAACAGAATAAATTGCCTTTCGGCTGCTATTAATCAGAACTGCGGCCTTAGCCTAGTGTAACACTCCATGAGGCAAATACAACAAAGGCAAAAATCCATAACTGTAGCAGTGATAAAGTAGCAAGTGCCTTTGCCCCTTGCTCCAAGGCCTGAGTACATGATCTATTATTTAAATGTACAGTAAGCACTAAATGTAATCGATACTTCGCAAGTCTCGAGTTTTAATAGTGTTTGATCATACCCGGAGGCTCAAGAATGACAGCTCATGATGAATACTGCAGCTGTTATTATTTTTCTCCTCGGTTGCCTCAGATCTCCATGTCGGCACTGATGGCATTTGGGGTCCTGATCCGCAACTGAAGAAGGCGGTTGCCAATTTGCAAACCTGTTGTAAGGAAGTATAGACTCCCATACTTCACCGAGGGGATTAAGCAGAGCCCAAACTTCAAACATCTGCCCTCCACCTATGGAAGTTGAGGGACCCTGAGCAAGGAGGGGAGTCTCTTGGGTTTCCTGCAGGGAGTGAGGTTAGGCTCCAAGCACAAAGCCCTGGAAGGATCCCTTCAGAGGGTATCCTCCATTGTTATCTCTGATCTCAGACTGGAGATAATGGGAGGGGGATGCGAGGCAGTAGGTCTTGTCTGTGTTGACAAGAGCAGCTGTCTCTCTTTCCAGCACAGGTGAATCTCACCACTCCACATCCCCCACTGTTATCTCCTACCTGAGATTGGAGGCAGCAGCAGGGATGGGGGGGCGGGGGGGATCTGAGTCCATCTCTCCTTCCAGCATGGATAGGGGAAAGGGAGGAAAGGACTTACAATCTTGGGCCCTTTCTACACCTAAGGATTATCCCAGGCAAATGGAGGAATCATCCCTGCCTGCTCCCGGGATCCCTTGTGTGTCATTTGGATGCACAGGGATGATCCCAGGAAAAGAGGCAGGTGTAGAAATGGCCATAGATAAATAAAACTTGATTAAATGTTTTGTGCACCTTGCTCTCAATATATGCATTTTTGTATGCAAGTTTGTCTAATAAGTATATTTTTATACAGAAATTTGCAAAATGCACATATATTTGCAAGCATTTTTTCCTTAATATAATACTGTTTCAGGCATTTTTCACTATTATAATATGTTTATATCCATTTCCCCATCATACATGCATTTTCTGGACAATGCACTGCAATCCTCGTAAAAGTCTGAGAAGGATAGTTGCATTCAATAGTTCAGGGAAGTGCAAACATGATTAGATTGTACCAACATATGGACTGAATGAAATTCTCCCCTATTCTTAGTAGTGAAGTACCTCCCATAGTTCATTTGTAAACCACCCAGAGAGCTTCAGCTATGCGTTGGTATATAAATGTAATAAAATAAATAAATAAATAAATAAAGAAATAAAGAAATAAATAAAATCTGTGTGCATACATGCATACTATCCCTACAAATAGGGGTTTATGAATTGTGTAAAATCTATTCTGTCTGTGTTTATGGAGTGTTAGGCACCTTCCATTCTATAGTCTGCCCACCTACAAAGTCAGATTATTATTATTATTATTATTATTATTATTATTATTATTATTATTATTTAGTTTCCTAATTTGTGCATGTGCAAATTTCCCCAAAATGTACATTTTCATGTTTTAACCTATAAGGGGAAAGCACAGTTTTGGCTGGTTTTGTTTTTATTATTATTATTATTATTATTATTATTATTATTATTATTTATTTATTTATATAGCACCATCAATGTGCATGGTGCTGTACAGAGTAAAACAGTAAATAGCAAGACCCTGCCGCATAGGCTTGCAATCTAATAAAATCATAGTAAAACAATAAGGAGGGGAAGAGAATGCAAACAGGCACAGGGTAGGGTAAGCAGGCACAGGGTAGGGTAAAACTAACAGTATAAAGTTTTTCTTTGTGTATATTTTTCTACGACGAAATTGGGCAAAATTCCTGGAATTTTTTTTTAAAAAAAATGGTCTGCAAATCCGCATAACCTGCCTGACAGCTGGTCCACTGCAGAATCTGTGGATTAGATTCATAAACGTCTGAACTGATTTGGTTTCATTGCAGTTTTCTCTGACAACCCTACCTGCAAGCCACAGCGGTAACTATGTTGATAGCCTGGCCACCATTTTGCATACTCTGCAGTGTCACTCACTCCAGAGCATTGTGTGATGTGTGTGTATGTGGAGGGTGGGGGAAAAGAGGGTGAGCGCCACAAAAAGAATATGGTGGATAACATCTGGAGGAAATTTGGCAAAGAGACTTCCTTTTTCTATGAAATGTTCTCAGGAAAAAATGCGTCCTGGGGAATTTCAGCTCAGCTCTATCTCCTGCCCTTTTGAAATTTATTTATTTATTTATTTATTTTATTTATTACATTTTTATACCGCCCAATAGCCGAAGCTCTCTGGGCGGTTCACAAAAATTAAAACCACAATAAAACAACCAACAGGTTAAAAGCACAAATACAAAATACAGTATAAAAAGCACAACCAGGATAAAACCACGCAGCACAATTGATATAAGGTTAAAATGCAGAGTTAAAACAGTATAATTAATTAAGTGTTAAAATACTGAGTGAATAAAAAGGTCTTCAGCTGGCGACGAAAGGAGTACAATGTAGGCGCCAGGCGGACCTCTCTGACAAGTCAAAAAATTGAACAGTCAAAAACGAATTCCTCCTTGGCTTTGCTTCTTGGGGCTATATTTACTTTAGGAATAAATTAAAAAACCCAATAACATGCACACACACACTCACACATTCACACACACACACACACACACACATTCACACAATGGTTTTAAAATGACTTTGTAGGTTCAAAGGCCCCATTTGAACCTCATCTATCACTGAGGGTGTGCCCGTGTCTCTTTTCGCCATAAAGCACCCTGTCATGAAAGTAGTAATGGTTGTGGCCTCTGAAGTGGAGCTTAGAATGATAGGAAATTATTGGAAGGCTCTACATTTTTTAAGAGTGTTTAAATCTTTCAGTACCTACTTCAAATTCGCCCGACTCAGGCTCTTTCAAAGTTGTGATTCACTTCAATAATTTTTAAATCACTATATACATTACAGGCCGAGGACTCCTATTGCTCTCTAACTAAATTGCTTCTAAAATATGAACTGCTGTCATAAGTTTTAATATGGTGAAGGCACGCACAGAAAGGGCATCTTGGAAATGTAGGCTCCCATCTTCCTGGATACTATGGGCACTTGTCAGGGCAGGCTCCATCCAAGAGAGGCAATGAAAGAATCTCATATGAATGTAAGAATTTTCCTTGGCATCTAGTAGCTACTCTGACATCTACTTTCCAATAGGAGCTAGGAAGATGTTTGCATTTGTCCTCAGCATGTCGGACTACATGACCAATCTCCTGCAGGAACAGCCCTACCATTAGGCTAGAAATGTAAGCGAATTTCATTTTTGCTTGCAAAACTCGTGAGTATGCCTCATTCGACATACATTCTAAAATGGAGTCTATCCTGAAAAGTAGAATTCGAAATCCTAATAGGACTATCTTTGAATGGTTCAAACCATTGAGGGACTTCTTAGTGGTGTCCCCTTGACTATGGAATGAGCTCCCAACTGAGGCCTGCCTTGCCCCGACACTGTCATCTTAACGACATGTGATGGGGGACTGTCTTAAACAAGTATATTATTCAAATTGTTGATTGAAATTGTTTTTAGCTATTTAGATTGCTTTTGTTTGTTTAAAGTGTGTACCTTCAAATAATTTTTAGACTATGTTTTATTATAATGTTGTAATGTTTTATAATGGTTTAATGCTTTAATATTTTTGTCTGCGACACATACCATATACCACTTCCATACCACTTTCATAGTACAATATCCTGCTTCGTTTAGTTTAGGCCATGGATGGGATGGGAGACCCAGGGATGCTCCTATTCAGTGGTTAGGGATAAACTTTGAAGTGTAGGTAGGTGCTCATCATGACAGTTCCCATAGTCACACCTCCAAGGTGAGTCCAAAACTGCAGGCAACTGTTTTAATCCATAGGGATTTTCTGCTAGCAGTGGGCCTTCCATAAAGCTAGTGGGTCTTACTTGCCCATTCAAGCCACACTACATTTATTTCCATGATAACAAGGAAGCTTATATTGTCGCTGGAGAAATGCACCTCCCACCCACCCACCCACCCACACAAGCTACTGTGAGAATTGCAGCTAAGTTCAGGGGAACAGAGAATTTTGAGGGTGGTGGTGGCAGGTGATGACAACATACGTGCTAATGAAAAATTCTTTGTGCTGCATCCCTGAGAGTCCCGGTTCCACTACACCAATGCTCCCATTCCTGCTCTCCTTTCCATCTTGCCCATAGACAATCTTGCAGACTCTTAATTCATTTTTCTTTTAAAAAAGAAATGAATAAATTGCATCTCTGTCCATGCAATCAATCCAGGACTAAGGAAGCAACAAGAATCAAAATGGATTGGGAGGTAATGATGTCAGTGGGGCAGTGAATCTGGGTTTCAGTCAGAACCAGCCAGAACTCCAAAGGAGCAATCCAAGATGCCAAGCCTATTTTGGGGATATGGTTCAGCACCTTGGGGGTAGCCCCTTTTGAGTCCTGAATGAAACCCAGAGCAAATTCACCATTCCATGACTTTGAAGCCCCCCC
Source organism: Elgaria multicarinata webbii (assembly GCF_023053635.1). Lineage (NCBI taxonomy): Eukaryota > Metazoa > Chordata > Lepidosauria > Squamata > Anguidae > Elgaria > Elgaria multicarinata. The sequence goes on from NC_086184.1 coordinate 13,414,048, forward strand.
CCCCTCTCCACTGATGGCTATGGAAGACCAAGGAAACAGAGGAAGGAAACATGAATGCTTAACAGTCTTTAGTATTTTGAGGTGGGTCTTCAGAGTAATACAGAAACAAGAGTAAAGTAACAAAGCCCTATCAGGAAAGACTGAAAGACTTAGGCATGTTTAGCCTTGGGAGGAGAAGTTTGAGGGGAGAGATGAGAGCACTCTTCAAGTACTTGAATAGTTATCACACAGAGGAGGACCAGGATCTCTTCTTGGTCATCCCAGAGTGCAGGACACGGAATAATGGGCTCAAGTTACAAGAAGCCAGATTCCGGCTGGACATCAGGAAAAACCTCTTGACTGTTAGAGCAGTATGACAATGGAACTAGTTACCTAGGGAGGTCGTGGGCTTTCCCACACTAGAGGCCTTCAAGAGTCAGCTGGACAACCACCTGTCAGGGATGCTTTAAGGTGGATTCCTGCATTGAGCAAAGGGTTGGACTCAATTGCCTTAGAGGTCCTTTTCAACTCTACTATTCTTTGATTCTATGATTGCCAAGCATGTCTGGTTTCACATTTTAAACTCAGTTAGATGGTAGCATTATCATAATCACAAGAGGAATACAATGGGATATGTTTCTCTTGCCCTGGGTGGTCATATCGGACCATCCTGGGCTGTAGTGATGCACTTGCTGCATCACTGATCAAACCTGATCCTGTTCTATGTAGCTCCTGTGCTGGGATCCAACATTACATCATGCAACAGAGTGTTGGGAGAATTGAATGGAAGGCTGGCAAGTGGCTTTCATAAATACAGATGTACAGCCACAGACAGAGGTTGCGCAGTCGGTCGTAATTACCTTCAGGTGCAAAATAAAAGTATTCAGAGTGCTTCCCATTTTGCTTTTCATGGCACCAAAATAAGTGGCAGTAATTTATTATTGAAAGACCCGGTATGTTGCAAGTTCACTGGGTGATGCTTTGACATTTGGGTATGGTAGGGATATAATGAACTGAAACAAGGGTGGTAATTCCGGTGGCATCGTAAACAATTTTGCTCGTTTAGCAGAATGCTTACAGATTGGCCCGCCTGTATACACCAAAGCACAAAAAAGAACAGAAGGCAGCGACAATTGATTCTGATATTTCATTTCACTTCCTTTTTTTTCTTCAAAAAAAAATACATTTTAAAGATGTATTCATCAGCATGGAGTCTTTGCAAGTGAACTATTCCACCCCCCACCCCCAGCAGATGAGTATCTGAAGTACGGAGAAAAAGAAGGCTGTTTTCAGCTTCCCTAAGAAATAAAAGCAGCATGTGTCAAATTTGGAGTTGCAATCGCTATGAATATTTATTGATTGAGACACTCCAGCTTGGTATTGACAAGCCCTTCAATGCATGTATCCGATCTCCTTTTGTCTGCATTCATCCAACAGTTGGAAAGCAGGGACTGGAAATGAGGATGGCACCTGTGTGTTATTCGTGACCTTATCGCAGGATTGTGTGATAGGAGGGAAATGGTAAACTCTGCCCCTTGATTTGCCAAAACGAAAAAAATAAAAATGGATCTTTGAAATGAGTCTTTTAGAGAAAAGATGCTTGCAAATACGTTTTGCTACTGATCTGACAGAGGAGAATGGCAAAAAGGGATTATGGAGAAAGGGTATTATTTATTTGCTTTTCTAACTTGCAGCATTGAGTGCTTCTTTCTATACGACTCCCCTCACCTATTATGAAGTTCAGCAAAGGTCTTGATCCAAGTAATTTTATTGCATGAAGTGAAATGAAATCATCAGCAGATAGGATCAGAGCCTATTGAACAATGTATAGAAGGGGTTTACTTGAATATATTCCCCCCCCCCCCGGTCTTTATGTGGAGGTAGAGTAAGCAGGATATGAAAACATATAAAATTGAAAGAGATAAGAAGAACACAAAAGCCTGGGGAATTTTTTTAAAAAGGCAAACTTGGCACCACAAAGACGTAATTAAACTTAACAAAATTCCTTTCTGGGGGAGCATTGTACAGCATTGCACAAGTGGGATACCACAATGGAGAAAGCCATTCCATTGGTCGCTACATCAGAAGGCAAAGGAATGTGGGAAAGGACCTCCATGGAAGAACTTAAATTGGAATGGAACTTAAATTGCCAAAAACTCAACTTAATTGCGTGTACAGACTTCAACCGCAGATTGCGCCTGAATCTGTGTTTGATTTGGAAGGTGCAAACTGGGTATTATTTATTTATTTATTTATTTATTTATTGCACTTATATACTGCTCCCATAGTCAGGGCTCTCTGGGCGGTTTACAGAAATTCCTGATCAAAAACAAACTGAAACAAATTTCTCATACACATAACCGAAACAGCATTGCTAACATTCAAGATGAAAGTATCAGCAGACTTGAGGAATTCCAAGGTTTGAAGAACCTTTAAATGTTGGTGGGGAACTGTAAGGAGAGACACACACACACCAAAAAAGCCCAATGAAGGCTATGCCTACACAGTGGTCATGGATTGCTGAATGACTGCTGGAGAGAAGAAAAAGAAAACTATAGTGGTAAAGGAAATGGAATGCAGGAGCTGAAATCCGGAGCAAGGGGGTCTGCCAACTGCAACATTTTTGTTAATAAAATAACAATAATGAAATACAGAAACAGTAACTGGATAAAGTATTTCAAATATGCTGGTCAAAACCAGTGGCAATTACACATGCTTGGAAAATGGTTGAAAGGAAAGAAAATGAAATGAATAGGAAATCATATCAACCAGCATCTTTTAAAAGAACAACAAAAATCGCCTGTAATCTCAGTGTAAAAATTGTGATGGGAGTCCAGCTGCTGTCACAGAGGAATTTTCTTAACAGTGCAATCAAGACAGGGCATTTCATTTGCATATTTCTATGATTCTATTCATTTCCATCATCAGGGCAAAAGTGGGGAAAAAATCAAGTTAACGGCAAACAGGAAGTTATCCTTAAGCACGTTAGTTGCCTATAGACACACTGCATGGCTTGCAATGTTCAGTTTTGTTGACATAGTGTGCAATCCACCTCCAACAATATTGGAACATAGTTTGTTGTTGTGTTAGGAAACAAATACTTGCATGGTAAAAAAAAACCTGGATGATTATTTTTTTTTTAAAATGTGTATTTTATTTTTGTGGTTTTGTTGTTGTGTTGTGTTTTGATTTGGTTTGTGTTTGTGTGTGTATGCCTTGTGTATTATATTTTGCTCTGTAGTGTCTTTTATTTATTGGTGTTTGGAAACAATAAAAAATAAAAATAATAAAGTAATAAACAAACAAATAAATATACAGACAGCTGAATTGGACCTGGACTGTTTCATGTTTGGGAGAAAAGGCTTTCATTTTTTTTGGTTCTTTTACATGATTGAATTAAGTGCCTGGTTTTGCAGCATTAAGATCAACTGCAGAAGAGGTGAATTCATAGCACTGAAACTCCCTTCATACAGCTTGTTTCTGCTTTGACCTCCAAGACCAAAATTTCTTGAAAAGGTGCTACCGCTTAAAGGGAGCTACAGGTAAAAAGCTCATATTTTCTTTCCGCATGGTCTCCGTTTGGCCTCCATGGCTCTGAACTGCTAACATTATATTTAATGCTAGCTTTTTCTTTTTTTAAATAAAGGTTCTGGCAAGGTTGCTTGTGACTATCAAGGGTAAAATAGGAAAGCACACACACACACACACACACACACAAACACGTACACGTCAAACAGTAGAAAAAGCCAGTGAGATGCATTATTTGTAACTCCCAACCCAAGAAAAGTGTAGCAGCTCCAGTGGTGAAAAAACAGGGTGATAGGAACGTAACAAACTCATTCAATCCAATTTTCAAAGGCATCATTTTTTCAGGTGTGGGGAAAGTTGGGAGACACCATATGACTTCCTATGTGGTCCTGTGCTTAATACATTAGACTGAGATGCGGATTCACATTCACACAAGAATGCTAGCCATGGCGTGAGACATTTGTTTCAATTTGTTATTGATAAGGATTTGCACCTTCCAGACAGAGCATGGACTGGGTTGCAATCAGCAGTCAAAGTCCATGCATTTCCAAACATGCGGTGTGATTTGCAGATCTGCTCCCTGGTTTCGAGAGCATGCAAACATTTAAAAATTGTGCATAAAAAATGCATACTGAATGCATGGAATTTCATGCAAAAATACCCCAAAGCTCACAATCTGATACAGACTTGAGTCAGAATAAGTGGATTCGAGTTTCTTCCATCATAAGGTTATGAAACTGAAGAGTGACATGATATTTTTGGATTTTGAGTGTTTCCCAAAGGCATATCAAGTAGGGCTGTGCACGGACCCCCGATCCGCTCCGGATCCCAATCCGCAACTTCTGGATCAGGTCTGCTCCACCCCGCGTCGATCTGCTTATGGTCCGCTCTACTCTGCTGCGGAGCTCCGGATCTGAATTGGAGCTCCGTGTTCCCCCCCATAGACTCACATTGAAATTCAAATGCCTATAACATTTTTACTGTTAATGTTACAAACCTCAAAATCAGCACCATGAGAGCTTATCCATGTATCCACATTCATGCCAAGCTCCAACCAAATCTGAGTGTGCCCTGATTTTTAGTGATTTTTTGTTCATTTTAAGCATCACCCCCTAACCCCAATTCACACCCCTTTCAAGAACTCCATCAGTTTTCATGTTACAAAACTCAAAATTGGCAACATGAGAGGTTATCCATGTATCCACATTCATGCTCAGTTGGAAGGAAATCCGAGCCTCCAGTGATTTTGGGGGGAGTTTTGAAAATCCTACACCAAATTTTCAGAAATGGGATTTACTCTGACATTTTTACAGATACAAACTTGCCAATGGGCACCCTCACAGATGCCACCTAGATCCACATTCATGGCATGTTTCAAACAAATCTGAGCATGCCCTAATTTTTAGCGATTTTTTGTTTGTTTTAAGCATCACCCATAACCCCAATTCACACCCCTTTCAAGAACTCTGTCAGTTTTCATGTTACAAACCTCAAAATTTGCACCATAAGAGCTTATCCATGTATCCACATTCATGCCTAGTTGGAAGGAAAACCGAGCCTGCAGTGATTTTGGGGGAAATTTTGGAAATCCTACACCCCATTTTCAGAAATGCAAATAGCCCCAACATCTTTCCATACCTGCCCATAAGGATCCCTTGCAAAGCGCTTGCCCATAGCAATCAATAGGAAAGACGATTTGGGGGAATAAAGATTTTTTCTAAAGAAGGATCTTCATCTCAGGTGAAACACTTCAAAAATGCACACACACAAGGAAGGATACCCTGAGTCAAAGCAAGACACGCACAAACCATTCTTGTGGGGTGGGCACAGAGGAGGACAGGCAGCATGCCCCTGTAGCACTGGGAGCAAGCATGCTAGAGGCTTGTGGGGTTGAACCACAAAACCCATCATCTGGTACATCTCCCAGGCACCAGGAGGGCAGAGAGGCAGGCAGAGATGTATGACTATGCCATAGATTTGTAAACCACCCAGAGAGCTTCGTGCAATAAATAAATACATAAATAAATAAATAGAACTATGGGGAAGTAAGTCCCAGCAGATACCCCACAACAACAGCACCCAGGTGGAGGCGGGAAGGCAGGCATGCAGCAGACATTTCTGGGGGCACAAGTAAGTGAGCCAAAGATTGCTTCAAACCATCCCTGTGAGCTGGGAACAGCACAGAGAGATGCCTTTTCTTTTGCATCCCATAATTAATAGGGGGCTAAGAGGATAAGAGTAAAGCTTTGTGATCCTTGCTTCAGAGTTGATTGACTGCACTGTGATCACAGCCATTATTAAACAACAACAACAACAACAACAATAACAATAACAATAGCAATCATCATCATCATCATCGTCATCATCATCACAACAACAATAAGAAGTTGAACCACAATGAAAGCCTGCCTGACTTCACTGAAGAGGGAAAGCCAGGAGAGCTTTGGCTATGCAGTGGTATATAAATTTAATAAATAAATAAATAAACAAACAAACAAACAAACAAACAAAAATACAGGAGGGCTGGAATTAAAAGCAGCAGTGTTGCTGAATCACAACAAGAACAATTTAAAAAAAGGCTATGTCTGTCTTTTACCAGTAAGAGGAAAGTGGATGTGCCCAGGGAGAGGGGGAGCTATTTTGCCAATTTGACTGGTCCTGTCTAGGTATCAATCTTTGAGAAGCTGCATCACACTTCAACTCGTGGTGCTCCTTGGCTTCTCTACTGGCTACCCTTTGGAGGGTTCTGATGACCCTCCAAGGGCATGAGAGTGCACTGGGCATGTCCACATGGCCTATGGACATCATCCCCTTGCATCACATCTATTCAGTTGTTCACCAAGGTTAGGGTGGGTAGCAGTGCTGTGTTTCCTATTTGTTATTTATTTACTTAGTAGTATATGATTTAAGGTTGTGTTTGTGCATTTGGTGGGAACCCTGGAAAAAGTCCGTTCAGACAAAGAAAGAAAAGTTACCCAGTATCCCAAGTTACTAAGTATCCTGTTTTGCTTATTCCCCCCTCCAACATTGGGATTGGAGGATGCTTCATCAGGTGATCACGATTGGGAGTTGAATCTGCCTCTCATCACTTCAAAAAAACCTTACCCCCTCCCACTTTTAGCCATTCTAAACAAATTAATAGCAAGCAAACCACACAATGAAAGAGTCTGAAAATCGCCACAAATGACCCCCAACCACCACTCTCTAAGTACAGTGAGTTTCAGGGATGTGGGTTTCAGAACAAAAAAGTTATATGCTAATCTTTTCCGCAATGCAATCCTATGGGGAAAAATATCCAAAATGGCGGGTGGAGCACTTTGTGAAAAATGGATTGATTAGCTTGTGGTCACTTCTCTTCGCTATACTTCACTAGCCCCTGACTCACTTCTCCTCCACCTATAACGGAGGCGAAGCCCCCTGCTTCGCTATCGCTTCTAAGAACCAAAGAGAAGTGGAGCATAGCCCTAATATCAAGTGCTACTCAGACAAGATGGAGCACAGCTTGGACATGGAGGTCCCTACTCTATGAACAATTGGAAGCCTGAACATTCAGGGTTCCAGATTGAGGGAAAGGTCTACAGGTACGTATGTAGGCTCTACCTTGCAGATGTATGCAGCTGTGTAGACAATTGGCTCAGCTTCAGTTTCCTTCTGCACTCATGTCCTACTTGTGAGTTTCCTGCAGGGCACTGGTTGGCCACTGTGTGAGGACAATGATGGACTAGATAGATAAGAATATTTGAACGTAAGAAGTGCCCTGCTGGATCGGACCAAAGGTCCATCTAATCCAGCACTCTGTTCACACAGTTGCCAGCCAGGGACCAACAAAGCAGGACATGGTGCAACAACTTTCATTGATTCAACCCCCCACCCCCATACTTCAGCCTGTTTCTATCTTGCAGAGCCTGAATTTTTGTCCCCCTGGATTTTGACCCATTTCTGTCCTCTAGTATTTGCGTGTTTGCATATATTTTACTTGCAATTTGCACAAATATGTGCATTTTTTAAAAACTGGTGGCAGCAATTTGTACAAATGGGATCATGTATTTTTTTATATGAATTGTTTTTCAGGTCCCATAATTTGTGCAAATGGGATTGTACAGTATATGTATTTATTGGGTTTTAAAATTTGTACAAATGGGATTCACTTGGGAAGGACTGAAGTGGAGAATGAAATTGACGAGTTCTAAGACAGGCCTGGAATATAGCTCTGCTGGGCTAAATGAAATAGTGCATGAAGAAGATAAAACTGACACAGATATTTGCAATGGGAATACATTGGAACTTGGAGAAAACACCCAAAATTAGATATCTATAACCTACACACACACACACACTGTCATTTGTGCAGTTTTAAAGACCTGGACAATAAAAAAAAAAACCCAAATAAAACACAATCCCATTTGCACAAATCACCAGACCCCAGGAAAATGTATTTATTTATTTTGTGTTGACAAAAAAATACAAAAGTTTCTGGAATCAGGTTGGGGGGGAATCCACTGCAGTCTGGCACCTCTTGTAAGAACAGGAACACTGAGGAATCCCATCGGGCATAAACAGAACAGAATTCCCAGTATCCCACGTCCCTAGCCCACCCATCTGGCTTGTGCGTTCAGCCACTTTCACAGTTATTCTTTATTACATTTATAACCTAGACTTCCTTCACCATAAGCAAGGTAATGTGTACTTTACCCCTCCTAATTTATTCTAATTTATAGTGATTTGCCATGGCTGGGTGGAACGTTGATCCTGTCTCTTACATCCTACCAGTATGTGATGGGAACATGCCACTGGTAAGTGACTCCCACACCACAAGATCTGGATCAGACCAAATTGTGAGCTGGATTGCAGCTGAGAAAAACAGTGCGCCCAGAAAAGTAAAATGCCTCATTTAGCCAATCATCATAACCATAATGCTTTGCTGGCTTGAAATATAACACAGCTACAAATAATGGCCATAAAGTCATAATGTTACTTGTCTTGCATTGCAAAATACAGCAGACCAAACTTTACACTTTTTGATAGCCAGATAGGAGCACAAGCTTTTCTTTTTTCTTTTTTCCCAGTGAAAACTTCAGAGTTTCTCTTAGCCATTAGCAATTACCAAGTAAGCTGCAGGAACATTGACGGCGGTCCCTCAAAGCGCTTCCGTGGGCAAGAAGCTTCACTTAATGTTTGGCATAGTGCATTAGGCACTCTCATGATTCATCCCACTAACTTGATTTTAATCATCTTTGTCCTTAAAGGACTAGCAAGTGCTTTCTAATGCACTAGACTATGACTTAGCATGACACCTGTATTTATATAAATTAAATTTATTGGTAGCTTAAAAGCCAATGCAACTGACTTAAAACAATAAAGTGTTCAGCCAGCCCACTCCTTAAAGGTTTAGTATGGCAATCTCCCTATTCATTTCAATTGTAAATCTCAGAAAGCAGGAGAAGAAGAAATGCTGGCTGATAGAGGGCTTGTGTGTGTATCAAGGTGACATACGTTAGGAAGGACAAAATGGTGGAAGACAAGGTATGGTTTGGAGGAGGAGTGCTGTCCACTCAAATATGCCATTCATGAGTTTTGATGAAAGTTATGGGAAGTGGCTTGCCACATAATTTAGTGGCAGGTCACAAGCTTTGCATGAAGCCCTTCCCTGGTTCAAACCCTGGCATTTCCAGTTAAAAGTATAATGTGGAACATGATGAGAAAGATCTCTGCCAGTCAGAACAGACAATGGCCTGGTTCAGACAACATGCTAAACCATGTCTGAACCAGGCCACTAGGTCATGGACCAGAGGACTTTGGACCCCTTGTCCACAGGGGGAGAGGCTCCACAGTTAATGGTTCAGGTAGAACACATGGCTATGGAAAGGCATCATGAGTCTCTCACCTCTCTGGTACCCAGTTCCCCAGGAAGACCCCAGGGTCCACTGTCCTGCATCCACAGAAGGTTGCATTCTCATCTTCAGAAACTGAAGACTCAGGCCATGGGGAAATTGGTATGACACAGCTACTTCAATTTTGTCGCAGCCTGAGATTACTAAAGCAGTACAGGCCCCTTTAAGAGCCAAGGCCTCAGTCAGCTTTGAGGAGAAGTCAACGAGTTTGACTCCAGCAGCAGTTGTATTTAAACCTCAGTCTTGCTCTGATCCTTGTTTGGAGAATCTGTCTAGCTGGGTGTGTGCTCCACACTGAGAATCCAGGGGTCCACCAGACCGCCGACAAACCTCTGACATCGTGGTGTACTTAGGGGGTGGTTTTAAAACTGTTGGAAACCCACGGTGCGGTTAGAAGATCGTTCGGAGCCCAGAATGGATCCGTAGGTCCTAAGGTTTTTTTAGTCAACATGAGGGCATGTTTCATGTTGATGGATGGCTAACTGAACACACTTCCATATTAGGAAGGTGAAAGGGGTTAAGTTTTGGGACTGACGTCTGTGGCTAACTAATAGGCACAGTCTCCTCCCTCTCCCCCCTCCAATCACAGTGCTTAGGGGGAGGGATTGCAAATGACATAACACATTTTCCCCCACCCTGGAACTCATTTGTTTGCTAGCTTCTGGAGCAAGAAAGAGTCCAAGTTCCACTCCCCATATGCACTATTGATGTTGGCTGAAAGGAACGATTTTGGGGAAATGGCTCACATTACGGAAATAATGAAAACCATTCTATGTAAATGAGTTGTCCCAGGAAGTGATGATGTCTGGCAGGCCATGTACATCCATACAAGCCATATTAGGATATGGAAAAGAATCTTGTGACAAAGGCTGATCTGGGGACTGCAAGACTGGACACAACTCAGCCGAGTGTAAAGACAAGAGAAGGGGTGGTGAGAGAAAAGATTGCTAGTACTAGTATATCTCCTGTTTTGAAGACAGGACTCAAGTTTATATGCTTTGAAAAAATATATTAAAAATAAAGGTATTACATTTATGTCTGACCTCTCATAGGGAGAGCACACCCCATTTCACCCCATTAGAGCAAACAGTCAGTGAACAGAACTCTGTTTTTATAAACTAAAGATGCACAACTGTGCATCTGTAAAGTAAAGGATAAAAGGCCCTGTGCTGTTTCGTGTGTGTGGTGGTGGTGGTGGTGGTGGGGTTGAGTGGGGAATTTTTTAAAAAAAACATTCCTAAAAATCAAGGGATGAAGGGATCTGCTTTAAACTTGACATGGCTAAACCCCTACTTAAGAGCTACCAGGGTGTCAAGTTTCATCTCTTCATCTTGTATGCATTTTTGTTAATTCCCATTGATCCAAAAATGGAGCAATTTTCTGCTGGGTAATCCAATGGTGCAGGGAGACAGAGACAGGAATCACCTCATCGTAGCACTGCTCTGAATTTTGGGGAGGAGCAGACCCACCCTGCACACCCCTACCGTCTAGCTTCCAGCCCCAGCACCACTTGGAGCTTTCCATGGTGCTGAACTCTTTTTGCTTTGCTTCCTGAGAACCCTAACCTAACCTGGTCCCTGCAGCAAATCTGATCCCTGCAATCCAAGCCACACCACAGAGCATCACCAGAACATATGACCTGAAATGATATACAATACTGGGCAGGATGGACAAAAGGTCTAACCTGGTGTGAGGCAGCTCCTTATATTCCTAAAAGTACTCCTGTATTGTGAGATAGCAGGTTTCTTGTGGCTGAAAATGCACTATAGTCATAGACATGTTTTACAGTCATTCCATCCTTCCACTAAAGGTGCCACCTGTCTAAAAAAAAAACCCTCTATGTATTAATTGAATGAGTCTTGGCAATCAATTAAATTTGCATAAACTTAATGACGGGTAAGCAAGCAATCATTCTAAAGCAAAAAGCCTACTTTGTTTGTGGATGATGCAAACACATGTCATCGAAAATGAGATGAAATGGACGTAATGCCTCTTTCATGATAGTGCTTGCCACCTACAGTTTTTGGAACTGTTTGCAAATTAATTTGGGACATCACTTTGCAAAATCGACACTATTACACCCCTAGTAAAGCTGTAATCTACAAGAAAACTACTATTTGGGCCTGAAAAGCAACTGAACTTCTGGTTTTGCAGGGATCCATTCTTCCAAATTCTACAACTCCTATCTATCAGTCAATGACAGGGTCCTGCCCTAATTCTGCTGCCTCCTGCTCTGGCTAATTCTGCTAGAAATGGCTAATGGGGATTATCATCACTGCCCAAACAACATTAGCAAGGATGCTTGGAGAGAGATGCCATCACAGTTAATGTGATATTATTATTTTAATACATTTTAGTTTAGAGGGCCTAATTATAAACTTCAGTTGCCCACCCCTTATGAAGAGAACCAGAGATGGACTTGACACCGAAACCCTGACTTTATGTGTGTGTGTGTTTTTATCATTCATCCTGCCTTAAAGAAAGATCCAAAAACAAAATTAAAAACAAGCTGGGTGCTCTCCAAGAGGCACACTGCATAGGCAACCACAATAACTAATCTAGTAGTATAGGAACCCCATTAAAAGCGGAGAAAAACGCACACACTAGGATAGGATAGGAGATGTGCCCAGTGATTTATGTTCAGCTTATTATATCACCATGGCACATCGAGTTGAGAAGCAGTAACAGAGAACTGTTCCAGTCCGATGCTTGTATGTGTGTGGGGGGAAATAGTAGAAGGAAAATTGACAGGACATGAAATTTCAGGGCTGACTTCACTGGCAGAAAGAAAGAAGGAAGGAAAGAAGGAAGGAAGGCGGGAAAGGGAAGACCCATTTGCTAGAGATTCTTACATTGTGATGCCAGTCAGAATTGGGTGCTTTGGTGTTTAATTGGAGTCAAACTAGTTGGTGTTTAAATTAGGGGTGTGCACGGACCCCCCGCTCCGCTTCACTTGCAGATCCGCCATTTTTCGGAGCGGGTCGCTCCGCCCCGCCCCCGCTCCGCCCACTTCCGCTCCGCTCCGCTCGGAGCTCCGGATCGGATCCGGAGCTCCGTTTTTGCCCCCCCATAGGCTTGCATTGAAAGCTAAAAAAGTAAACAACTTTTTTTCCGTTGAAGTTAGAAACCTCACGTTTGGCACCATGACACCTCATGGGCGTATACACACACACGCCAAGTTTCAAGGCAATCCCATCATCCCCTGATTTTTGGCGAATTTTTGAAAATCGGGCACCCCATTCACACCCCTTGGGATAGCTCCGTCAATTTGCATGTTAGAAACCTCAAACTCGGCACCAGGGCAGCTTATCCATGTGTCCACATGCACGCCAAGTTGCAAGCAAATCCCATCATCCCCTGATTTTTGGCGCGGCTCTACCCTCTAACGCACCTCCCATAACCCTAATTCACACCCCTTTAGATAGCTCCGTCAATTTGCACGTTAGAAACCTCAAACTCAGCACCATGATAGCTTATCCACGTGTCCACATGCACGCCAAGTTTCAAGGCAATCCCATCATCCCCTGATTTTTGGGGAATTTATGAAAATCGGGCACCCCATTCACACCCCTTGGGATAGCTCCGTCAATTTGCATGTTAGAAACCTCAAACTCGGCACCAGGGCAGCTTATCCATGTGTCCACATGCACGCCAAGTTGCAAGCAAATCCCATCATCCCCTGATTTTTGGCATGGCTTAACTCACCCCAAATTGTCCCATTCTACAACTACGTCAATTTGCACGTTAGAAACCTCAAACTCAGCACCATGATAGCTTATCCACGTGTCCACATGCACGCCAAGTTTCAAGGCAATCCCATCATCCCCTGATTTTTGGGGAATTTATGAAAATCGGGCACCCCATTCACACCCCTTGGGATAGCTCCGTCAATTTGCATGTTAGAAACCTCAAACTCGGCACCAGGGCAGCTTATCCATGTGTCCACATGCACGCCAAGTTGCAAGCAAATCCCATCATCCCCTGATTTTTGGCGCGGCTTAAACTTTTTAACTCACCCCAAATCAAGTCCCATTCTACAACTACGTCAATTTGCACGTTAGAAACCTATCCTTTGGTCCCATGACAGCTTACCCATGTGTCCCCATGGACACCAAGTTTCAAGGCAATCCCATCATCCCCTGATGTTAGGGGAACTTTTGAAATTTGAACACTCCAGTATGTCAGGGATTTAAAGTTGCAATTGCAGACAGCTCAATGGGGCCAGTTCCAAGGCAATCCCAACATGCCACGAGATAACCCTAAATCTTCTGGCACATTTGAAAAAGGGATTATTGAATTTGATAAAGTCTAAGTGAGCGCAGGAAGGACTTCTCCCCTTAGTCAAAGCAAGACACATACACCATCGCTGCAAGGCGGGAAGGGGAGAAGGGAGGGAAAGCAGGCAGGCAGCATGCATTGTAGTGCCGCAAGGATGGCTTGAGCACTAACGCATAGCAAACCAACCCATAAGTGGGCGCAAAGTGAGGCAAAGATGGCTGGTTGTTTCTTTCTAAGCCAGCAGTTACGCCTTGAGGGGCACAGAGGAGGACGACTGGGAGCAAGCGTGCCGGAGGGTGCTGGCCACGAACCGCAAAGCCCATCTCCCAGGCACCAGGCGGGCAGAGCAGGCGAGGAGTCAGTCCTGGCAGATGCCCCACCACAGCAGCACCCCGGGGGAGGCGGGCAGACAGGCAGGCAGGCATGGGTTGGCGGGCCCAGAAAAGCTGGTACCTTGCACAAGTAAGCCATAGATCTGTGGGGGAGTCAGTCCCAGCAGATCCAGCTACCTCACAAGGATGGCTCCCAGGCAGGCGGGCAGGCGCCTCCACTGTAGTGGCTGTGCTCAACTCGGCGGGCGCACTACAAGACGAGTTGAAGTGAGAGCTCACTTCTCAGGAAATGTAGTGGCTGTGCTACGGGAGATCGGTGGACTGCTGGAGCTTAGCTTTTTCTCTGAGGGGAAGTCCATGAGTTGAAGTGACAGCTTGCTTCTCAAAGACAGGGTTACAGCGGAAGAGGGGTGGGACGAGACCGGGGAGACAAGCTCGACCAGTGACTACTACTAATCCCCACATCCTGGAGGACCACAGCATCCCACACAAAGTGGCTGTGGTGAAGTCAATGGCTGTCATGAGTCGAAGTGAGTGCTGACTTCTCAGGAGGAAACTTAAACTGTCCCTAGTATGCACTAAGTGGCTGTGCTATGGGAGTTCGGTGGACTGTTGGAGTACCAGCCACAATTGGGGAAGTGAATGAGTTTCAGTGAAAGGTTGCTTCTCAAAATCAGCACACAGATCAAGGACTCCATTTGATCCCCGAGCTATCTAAAGGGTGACCCGTGGACTGCTGGAGTTTTCCTCCGGTTCCCGGTGGCTGGGATGGGTCTCGGCTTCTCAAAGCCATGGCACTGCTGCATATGCAGTGCAGCTTCTCGAAAGAGAGCTGTCCCACGGAAAAACGGTGCATTACTGGAGCTTAGCTTTTTCTCAAAGGGGAAGTCAATGAGTTGAAGTGAAAGGTTGCTTCGGAAGTCTATGGCTTTCATGAGTTTCAGTGACAGCTTGCTTCTCAAAGAGGGCGTTACAGCGGAAGAGGGGTGGGACGAGACCAGGGAGAGGAGCTCGACCAGCTGCTGCGACTAATCCTCACCCACATCCTGGAGGACCACAGCATCCGCAGTAGTGGCTGTGGTGAAGTCAATGGCTGTCATGAGTTGAAGTGAGTGCTCACTTCTCAGGAAAATTAAACTGTCCGTACACACTAAGTGGCTGTTCTATGGGCGATCGGTGGACACCTGGAGTACCACCCGCACATAGGGGAAGTCCATGAGTTGAAGTGACAGCTTGCTTCTCAAAGATAGGGTTACAGCGGAAGAGGGGTGGGACGAGACCGGGGAGAGAAGCTCGACCAGTGGCTACTACTAATCCCCACATCCTGGAGGACCACAGCATCCCACACAAAGTGGCTGTGGTGAAGTCAACGGCTGTCATGAGTCGAAGTGAGTGCTCACTTCTCAGGAGGAAACTTAAACTGTCCCTGTGCAGTCAGTGGTTGGGGAGAGAGGCACGGCCAGCTGTGCCTCCACCGTAGGGGCTGTGCTCAAGTGTCTGAACTTGGAGTCGAAGTGAGAGCTCAAAATTGCTCCATATGAGACTGGGGAGAGAAGCTCGACCAGCTTCTGCTACTAATCCTCACCCACATCCTGGTGGAACAAAGCATCCACCGAGAAGTGGCTGTGGTGAAGTCAATGGCTGTCATGAGTTGAAGTGAGTGCTCACTTCTCAGGAGGAAACTTAAACTGTCCCTGTGCAGTCAGTGGTTGGGGAGAGAGGCACGGCCAGCTGTGCCTCCACCGTAGGGGCTGTGCTCAAGTGTCTGAACTTGGAGTCGAAGTGAGAGCTCAAAATTGCTCCATATGAGACTGGGGAGAGAAGCTCGACCAGCTTCTGCTACTAATCCTCACCCACATCCTGGTGGAACAAAGCATCCACCGAGAAGTGGCTGTGGTGAAGTCAATGGCTGTCATGAGTTGAAGTGAGTGCTGACTTCTCAGGAGGAAACTTAAACTGTCCCTACGCACTAAGTGGCTGTGCTATGGGCGATCGGTCGACTACTGGAGTACCACCCGCACATAGGGGAAGTCCATGAGTTGAAGTGACAGCTTGCTTCTCAAAGATAGGGTTACAGCGGAAGAGGGGTGGGACGAGACCGGGGAGAGAAGCTCGACCAGTGGCTACTACTAATCCCCACATCCTGGAGGACCACAGCATCCCACACAAAGTGGCTGTGGTGAAGTCAACGGCTGTCATGAGTCGAAGTGAGTGCTCACTTCTCAGGAGGAAACTTAAACTGTCCCTGTGCAGTCAGTGGTTGGGGAGAGAGGCACGGCCAGCTGTGCCTCCACCGTAGGGGCTGTGCTCAAGTGTCTGAACTTGGAGTCGAAGTGAGAGCTCAAAATTGCTCCATATGAGACCAGGGAGAGGAGCTCGACCAGCTGCTGCGACTAATCCTCACCCACATCCTGGAGGACCACAGCATCCGCAGTAGTGGCTGTGGTGAAGTCAATGGCTGTCATGAGTTGAAGTGAGTGCTCACTTCTCAGGAGGAAACTTAAACTGTCCCTATGCACTAAGTGGCTGTGCTATGGGAGTTCGGTGGACTACTGGAGTACCAGCCGCAATTGGGGAAGTGAATGAGTTTCAGTGAAAGGTTGCTTCTCAAAATCAGCACACTGATCGGGTCACCCAGAGGTCCACAGCCTCTACGTAGTGGCTGTGCTGAAGTCAATGACTTCCATGAGTTTAAGTGAAAGGTTGCTTCTCAAAGGCGAGGACTTGCCTGTTTCATTTTCGCAGCGAGACAGGCAGCTGCAGTAACACTCACAACCACACACACAAGGACAGCTTTTGCACAGAGGCTCATGAGTTCAAGTGACAGCTTACTTCTCAAAACCATACTTCGGGATCAGGGAGTACGTCTTCCACTCCCAGGGCACTCCAAAGGGCGACCCGTGGACTGCTGGACTTTACCTCCCTCAGTTGGGGAAGTGAATGATGAGTTTAAGTGAAAGCTTGCTTCTCAAAGACGGGTTACAGCAGAAGGGGAAGAGGAAGAGGATGAGACTGAGGAGAGAGAGGTTGCATCGGAAGTCTATGGCTTTCATGAGTTTCATGAGTTGAAGTGAGTGCTCACTTCTCAGGAAAATTAAACTGTCCGTACACACTAAGTGGCTGTTCTATGGGCGATCGGTCGACTGCTGGAGTACCTCCCACACATAGGGGAAGTCCATGAGTCGAAGTGAAAGCTCACTTCTCAGATAACTTGAATTGCGAGACTGGGGAGAGACGCTCGGCCAGCTGCTGCAACTAATCCTCCTCACCCACATCCTGGTGGAACAAAGCATCCACCGAGAAGTGGCTGTGGTGAAGTCAATGGCTGTCATGAGTCGAAGTGAAAGCTCACTTCTCAGGAGGAAACTTAAACTGTCCCTATGCACTAAGTGGCTGTGATATGGGCGTTCGGTGGACTGTTGGAGTACCAGCCGCAATTGGGGAAGTCCATGAGTTGAAGTGAGTGCTCACTTCTCAGGAAAATTAAACTGTCCGTACACACAAAGTGGCTGTGGTATGGGCGATCGGTGGACACCTGGAGTACCACCCGCACATAGGGGAAGTCCATGAGTTGAAGTGACAGCTTGCTTCTCAGGAGGAAACTTAAACTGTCCCTACGCACTAAGTGGCTGTGCTATGGGCGATCGGTCGACTACTGGAGTACCACCCGCACATAGGGGAAGTCCATGAGTTGAAGTGACAGCTTGCTTCTCAAAGACAGGGTTACAGCGGAAGAGGGGTGGGACGAGACCGGGGAGAGAAGCTCGACCAGCGACTGCTACTTATCCCCACATCCTGGAGGACCACAGCATCCACAGTAGTGGCTGTGGTGAAGTCAATGGCTGTCATGAGTTGAAGTGAGTGCTCACTTCTCAGGAGGAAACTTAAACTGTCCCTGTGCAGTCAGTGGTTGGGGAGAGAGGCACGGCCAGCTGTGCCTCCACCGTAGGGGCTGTGCTCAAGTGTCTGAACTTGAAGTCGAAGTGAGAGCTCAAAATTGCTCCATATGAGACTGGGGAGAGAAGCTCGACCAGCGACTGCTACTTATCCCCACATCCTGGAGGACCACAGCATCCGCAGTAGTGGCTGTGGTGAAGTCAATGGCTGTCATGAGTTGAAGTGAGTGCTCACTTCTCAGGAGGAAACTTAAACTGTCCCTATGCACTAAGTGGCTGTGCTATGGGCGTTCGGTGGACTGTTGGAGTACCAGCCGCAATTGGGGAAGTGAATGAGTTTCAGTGAAAGGTTGCTTCTCAAAATCAGCACACAGATCAAGGACTCCATTTGATCCCAGAGCTATCTAAAGGGCGACCCGTGGACTGCTGGAGTGTAACCTCCCTCACCCTCAATTGGGGAAGTGAATGAGTTTCAGTGAAAGGTTGCTTCTCAAAATCAGCACACAGATCAAGGACTCCATTTGATCCCAGAGCTATCTAAAGGGCGACCCGTGGACTGCTGGAGTGTAACCTCCCTCACCCTCAATTGGGGAAGTGAATGAGTTTCAGTGAAAGGTTGCTTCTCAAAATCAGCACACTGATGGAGTCACCCAGAGGTCCACAGCCTCTATGTAGTGGCTGTGCTGAAGTCAATGACTTCCATGAGTTCAAGTGAAAGGTTGCTTCTCAAAGGCGAGGACTCGCCTGTTTGCTTCTCAAAAAACCATACTTCTGGATCAGGGAGTACGTCTTCCACTCCCAGGGCACTCCAAAGGGCGACCCGTGGACTGCTGGAGAGAGGCAGCCTGGCTAGTGGTGGTGGTGGTGCCAGGCATTGCCTTGCCCCCTGCTTGCACCTCACCTAAACGTGCAGTCAATCATGGACAAACGGTTGTAAACCGCCCAGAGAGCTTTGGCTGTGGGGCGGTATATAAATGTAATTAAATAAATAAATAAATAAATAAATAAATAAATGGAGTCTTTTGGAACTGGGTGGAAAACTATCCGGATGAGTTGACTAAGCTGTACCGGACGCCACAGAAATGAAATGAACTCAAGTGCGGTGCTTTGCCCTCACAGTCAGTCACACACACGCACGGTGACAAACTCTGCCTAGTGCCTACAGAGAAAAAACCAGCCTGCCTGAACTGTAGTGTGCCTGCCAACCCAAGGAGGGGTGGAATTAAAGGGAGCCTGCCTGTCACTCCCACGAGGGCTTGAGGGTGGGGTATCCCAGCAGGGGGAGATTGCCCTTCAGAAAGACCAGCTGCTCCACCAAGTCCGGCTCCAAGCGAGAGCGGTGAGGGGTCACTATGTCGCCCGCCATAGAGAACACCCTCTCGCTTGGAACACTGGTGGGTGGGCAGCTGAGTCGATCCATGGCCACCCGCGCCAGGTCCGGCCAAATCTGAAAACGGGATGACCAGTAGGCCAGGGGGTCCATGGAGGAGTCCTCGATGGGCTCTGACAGGTAACGCTGCACGGTGGTTGCAGCGTCATCCTGGCTGGTGGCTGGGGAGGGTCTCTGCCCAAACACGGTGTGCAGAGCCTCTTCCCAATACCCCTCGCCTGTGCTGCTGCTGGGAGGGATGCAGGTGAGGCTGCTGCTGGTGCTGCTGGTGCTGCTGCGGGGAGGGGTGGCCTGCTCCTCTGCCTCACTCTGCCCCACCCTCTTGGCCCATGCCGCCCGCACTTCGCCCACCAGCGTTTCCACCCAGTGCTGCCTGCTATTTGGCCCACAAAGCCCATCCTTCACACGAGGGTCGCACATGGCTGCCAACATGTGGACCCTGTCGGTTTGGATGGGCTCCAGCCTCCGCGTCAGGCCGTCCCTCAGCCTAGTCACCGCTTCGCGGACCTCGGGCTCGAAGCGCCTGCCGGTGACGGGATCCCTGTACTCCAGAAAGTCGCCCATCTGTTTCTGGAGATGCCTGCATACAGGGATCACCTGGCTGAGGAGGGCAGAGCTTTTGCTCAGGGTCTCGGTGGCGTTCAGGAACGGCTTGAGGACCGCCACCAGCTGGGACATGGCGTCCCACTGCTGCTTGCCCAGGTGGTGGACGCCCATGTCCCTGACCCTGAACAAGTCGTGGATGGCACGCTGTTGCTCCACCATCCGCTCCAGCATCAGGTAGGTGGAGTTCCAGCGTGTCACCACATCCTGCACTAGCCTGTGCTGCGGGAGATTCAACTCCTCCTGCTTCTCCCGCAGCAAGCGACTGCCCTTGACGCTGTGGTGGAAATGGCCTGCCACCTTTCTGCAGCTCTCCAGGAGGTTACGGATCCCGGACAGGGGACCGAGGTTGGGCTTGCTGCTGCCCATCCCAAGGCCATCCCTCACCACCAGGTTCAAGACGTGCGCGATGCAGCGGACGCCCTCGAATCCGCCGTCGCGCACCGCCTTCACCATGTTGGCTCCCCCGTCCGTGACCATGTAACCGCGGGTGACCTTCTGCCCAGCTAGCCACCCATCCACCATGCGGTTCATGGCCTCCGTAATCTCCCCTGCCGTGTGGGACTGGTCCATCACTTGCGTGTGGAGGAGGGCCCAGCAGTAGCCCTCCTTGCCAGTCCCTGTAGTGCTGGATCCTTCCTGCCCCACGGCTGCCCACCAGTGTGCCGTCAGGGACAGGTAAGCGTGCACTCCGCCCTCGCTGGACCAAATGTCCGAGGTGAAGTGCACCATCCGTGCCTCTGCCTGGCACAGACGACCCAGCACTAACTCCCTGCAGGAACGGTACAGGGAAGGCACCACCCGCCTGCTCAGGGTGGTGCGACACGGCAGCTTGTAGTATGGCACCACAAGCGCCATCAGCCTCTTGAAGCCTGCGTTGTCGACGAGGCTGAATGGCTGGTCGTCCAACGCCACCATCTCACCGATTGACGTGGTGATCTGGGAGGGCGTTGGAAAACGCCATCTTGTGGTTCCATACTTCCCCCACCCCATTTCCGGCAGGGTTGCCTGCCTAACCCTTGTGGGGATGGGAGATGGAGAGCTGAGACTGGAAGTGCCAGCAGCAGCAGCAGCAGCAGCAGCAGCAGCCACCGCCTTCGGCTTTCCCCTGGAACCAGTCGCCTTGCCCGCCTCTTTCCCCAGCAAGACCGACTGGTGCTGCCTCTTAAGATGCATCTTCATGCTGCTGGTTCCATAATGCCCTGTCGATGAACCCCTGCTTAGGCTGAGTTTGCAGTGGCGACAGACAGCAAAGCGGGGATCCGCTCCCAACTCAAAGTGGTCCCACACGATGCTTGTCTTTCGTTTCCGTGGTGACACCACCAATTGCCCGCCTGAGCTCTCTGGTGTTGCCACAGAAACAGGGGTGTGGGATGAGACTGGGGAGAGAGCCTCGGCCTGCTGCTGCTCCTCCTCAGCCCCCACATCCTGGAGGCCCACCGC
This sequence comes from Elgaria multicarinata webbii, assembly GCF_023053635.1. NCBI lineage: Eukaryota > Metazoa > Chordata > Lepidosauria > Squamata > Anguidae > Elgaria > Elgaria multicarinata. Next base: position 13,435,388 of record NC_086184.1, read on the forward strand.
CTCCTCCTCCTCCTCCCCCCCCTCCACTGTGCTGAGGACCTCGTCTAGGTCCATCAGCGGGCTCGTGGGCTGAAAGGAGAATGAAGGAGTTGGGGATACTCCTCCTCCTCTAATGGCACTGCTGCCACGTGCCTCTTGCAAACGGGCACTTTTCCCATTCCCACCCTCAAAAAGAGAACGCCGGGCACAAGTTGCAGAAGAGAGTGGCTCTGCCTGCTGCTTGTCCTGCTTCTGTTTTGGAGCAGTCAGCCAAGGAGTTGCCCGTTTGAGTTTCACAGGAGGAGAGGAAGCCTGCTTACTGCTGGCAGACTGAGCCTTGCTGCTTTCAGCACGCCTGCTTCCTCTTTTCATGATGACTAACAAAATATTAATACTACTAATACTATGTATAAGGTACTACTAAGAATATGTATAAGAAGATATAATATGTTTAAATGTAGGGAAATGGGACAAGAACAATAAAATATACTACTACTAATGTATGAGAATATACTAATATATATATATATATCTACTACTAAGAATATCTACAAGAATATAATAATATGTTTAAGAATATTACTAATAAATGTAGGGAAATGGGACAAGAAATGGGACAACCACTACTATAACAAGAACAAAATATGAATACTACTACTACTAATATGTATGAGAATGTATACTAATAGACTACTAAGACTATGTCAAAGAATATAATATAATATGTTTAAGAATAGGGAAATGGTGTGCGTATGCTTTCCCCAAAATGCTCAATCTGTGGCTGCCTGTTGAACTTGACAAAAGCAGCCCACTCCGTCGAAGTTACACAGAGAAGAAAAAGAGAATCCAATTTTTTTGGTATATTTGGTATATAGAAGATAGAAGGAAACACAATCAGGATTTAAGAGAGGGGAGGGGGGAAAAGAACCAACCACTACTATAATATGTATGAGAATGTATACTAATAGACTACTAAGACTATGTCAAAGAATATAATATAATATGTTTAAGAATAGGGAAATGGTGTGCGTATGCTTTCCCCAAAATGCTCAATCTGTGGCTGCCTGTTGAACTTGACAAAAGCAGCCCACTCCGTCGAAGTTACACAGAGAAGAAAAAGAGAATCCAATTTTTTTGGTATATTTGGTATATAGAAGATAGAAGGAAACACAATCAGGATTTAAGAGAGGGGAGGGGGGAAAAGAACCAACCACTACTATAATATGTATGAGAATGTATACTAATAGACTACTAAGACTATGTCAAAGAATATAATATAATATGTTTAAGAATAGGGAAATGGTGTGCGTATGCTTTCCCCAAAATGCTCAATCTGTGGCTGCCTGTTGAACTTGACAAAAGCAGCCCACTCCGTCGAAGTTACACAGAGAAGAAAAAGAGAATCCAATTTTTTTGGTATATTTGGTATATAGAAGATAGAAGGAAACACAATCAGGATTTAAGAGAGGGGAGGGGGGAAAAGAACCAACCACTACTATAATATGTATGAGAATGTACTAATAGACTACTAAGACTATGTCAAAGAATATAATAATAATATGTTTAAGAATAGGGAAATGGTGTGCGTATGCTTTCCCCAAAATGCTCAATCTGTGGCTGCCTGTTGAACTTGACAAAAGCAGCCCACTCCGTCGAAGTTACACAGAGAAGAAAAAGAGAATCCAATTTTTTTGGTATATTTGGTATATAGAAGATAGAAGGAAACACAATCAGGATTTAAGAGAGGGGAGGGGGGAAAAGAACCAACCACTACTATAAGAAGAACAAAATATGAATACTAATATAATATGTATGAGAATATATACTAATGGACTATGTGAAAGAATATAATAAAATATGTTTAAGAATATAAATGTAGGGAAATGGGACAAAAACTGTGTGTATGCTTTCAAAAGAAAGCTTTCACAAAAGCAGAACAGTCAGGCTTTAATACAGGGAAGGGGGGGGGGCAACCAACCCAACCAACCCAACCACACACTCCAAAATTCAAAAATAAAGTTTATATTAAATCAAAGTAAGGGGAAAACACAGGGCAAACTAAGCTACAAGTCAGAAAGAAGCAAACAAACACACACACACGCCAAACTAAACCTATCCTAATCTATCTCCAAAGTCCAAAGCAGGAGCACTAACTAACTAAGTGTTCCCTCCACGAACGCCAACCCACAAAGAGACACAAAACAGAAAGTTCTCAGGGTGGGTCTGCCTTAGTCCCCCCTCCAACGCTGGGATTGGAGGAGGATGCTTTCTGAGGAGATCAATTCTCATCAGGATTGGGAGTTGAATGTGCCTGTCATCGCTTCCAAAAAAATAAAAATAAAAAAATAAAAAAAACCCAAACCCCGATTTTTAAAAAAATATTGCACGTGAACCACAGCACGCAGAAAGTTGAGAGTGGTCTCAAAATGACCCCCATCCACGACTCTCTGTGCACAAGAATTTTCAGAACGATAGCTTAAACCCCCCCCCAGTTATCCCCGATTCTTTCCCTCAATGCAATCCTATGGGCGAAAAGCCGAAACGGAGCCCCGCGGTTGACCCTATTTTTAAAAAAATATTGCACGTGAACCACAGCACGCAGAAAGTTGAGAGTGGTCTCAAAATGACCCCCATCCACGACTCTCTGTGCACAAGAATTTTCAGAACGATAGCTTAAACCCCCCCCCAGTTATCCCCGATTCTTTCCCTCAATGCAATCCTATGGGCGAAAAGCCGAAACGGAGCCCCGCGGTTGACCCTATTTTTAAAAAAATATTGCACGTGAACCACAGCACGCAGAAAGTTGAGAGTGGTCTCAAAATGACCCCCATCCACGACTCTCTGTGCACAAGAATTTTCAGAACGATAGCTTAAACCCCCCCCCAGTTATCCCCGATTCTTTCCCTCAATGCAATCCTATGGGCGAAAAGCCGAAACGCAGTTTGAGCCCCGCGGTTGCCCCGATTTTTAAAAAAATATTGCACGTGAACCACAGCACGCAGAGAGGTGAGAGTGGTCTCAAAATGACCCCCATCCACGACTCTCTGTGCACAAGAATTTCCAGAACGATAGCTTCAAAAACAACGTAGTTATGCGCGATTATTTGCCGCAATGCAATCCTATGGCGAAATGTTTTCAAGATGGCGACCGGAGCGCTCCGCCTGAACTCGGAGCTCCGAAAAATGGTCGCTTCTCTTCGCCTTGCTTCTAGGGGGTCCGCGGTCCGCTCCTACTCCGCCTCTGGGTAAGGCGGAGCAGGCCAATCCGCTACTGCTTCTACGCTCCTAATCGGAGCGGAGCACATCCCTAGTTTAAATGTAAAAGAAGAGAGTGAGAGTGAGAGCAAGAGAGAAAAAGAGAGAGAGAAAAAGAATATGGATCCAAAAAGACATTGCTTCTTTTCATCCCACAATTCATCCTGTCTCTTAAGAGCTGATTTTCTATAATTCCTTTCAAACCTAATGAAGGTAAATTTAAAAATGCCAGATTATCACTCTTGCATTTTGAGGAGTAACTGCTCCAAGTCAAATCAGTTACAAGCACTTCAGTTTTAATTTTCTTGATCTTTAGCCACTAGACAATGAGAGATTGGAGAAGTCCTGGACAGAGCACAGTCTGCCACAGAATCTATTAACAGACTGCCTCTCTGAGCAATATTTAACAGAGGAAGAACGAAGCAGCCGTACACTTACTCATTAACACTTGACTTTTCTCTCTCTAGAGGAAGGAACCCTTGTGCCCATCTGCATAGAAATGCTGTGATTAGGAACTTTCATGGATCCTTACTACTGGGGGAAGAAAATGAGAAATTTGGCCTAAAAAAAAATGTGTGTCACAATGCTCCCCCCACCTCTCTTTCCTCCATTATCTAATGTCTATGCAATTCTCACTCTCTTTACATCCCCAAATCATATGTTTCTTCTAGGGATAAGAACATAAGAAGAGCCCTGATGGAACAGACCAAGGGTCCATCTTGTCCAGCACTCTGTTCACACAGTGGTCAACCAGCATTCGACTAGGAACCCACAAGCAGGACATGGGTGCAACAGCATCTTCCTGCCCATGTTCCCCATAAATTGATGCATATAGGCTTACTGACTCCAATGTTGGAGGAATCTGTTTGGGAGGAGTTTTCACCAGCTCACCCCCCAGACTCTGGCTCATGCATCCCTGAGTTTGCCTGACTTGCCACGGGATGAGATGGGCTAGCTCGTGTTTTTTCGCTTTTTAAAATACGTGAAAATTGTGATTTGTGCAAAATTAGTTTTATAGATATTTGCTGAAATTATGATTTGCGCAAAATTGCAGACTTAAAAAGCACAATATGTGCAGAATTGCAGGCATAAATAGTCTAATTAGACATCTTAGATATATCTTTTTTAAAAGCAGTAAAGTTCCCAAGTTTCTGGAATTGACCTGCTCCTCAGCTTACAAATGCACACCATGCCAGGTCACCATGGTGTGACGTCCCTGTAAAATTGGTATATAGATCGTTGGATAGATCGATCCATGCTTCGCTTTAATATATATATATATATATATATATATATATATATATATATATATATATATATATTTGCAGGACATGTGTGTCTGGGCTCTCCACAAGTACTGCTTGGAATCAGAACCTATAGACCTTATTTCTTCCAGGACTGGACAGTGGGAATCAGTCTGAGGTGAGCCAAGAAATGCAATTCTGCCACACCCAGCACAGCCTGGGCATGGGAAGACTTTTGCGGGCAGGGGAGAGCAATGAGACGTGCCCGCAAGCCATTGGCTGGGCACGGTATGGTGCCACTGGGGCTGAGAGGGGACCATGGGGTGTATAAAAGAGAGGTCACTTCTCCCAGCCTCCTCTCTGTTTGCATGGCTCCCTCTCTCCCTGTAGGCAGTGTGAGCTTGCTGGTTGCCATTAGGGAGCTGAGGAGGGATTTTTTACTCCTGTTCTGAATTGTTCATGAGGGGTTTTTTTGCCTACTCCACACTGCAAGACAGCTAGGGAGTATTAAATAGGTTGATTTTTCTGATTCTTAATTTGGTCACATTTGCTAATAGGCAGCTAGGTATGGGCATCCAGAGCGGGTTTTGGGAATGGTGAGGATTCACAGGCACTGTTAGGGTCACTAGTAAGATCTGAGGCTCTCAGCTTTGAGCCCCACGGCCTGGCTGGGAGATAAGGCTTACCTTTGAGGCCAACCTTCCTCACTCACTCACATCCCTGAGGCCTGGGCTGAAGTGACACCGGAAGGTCTCCCTACCCCACAAGGGGCAGGCCCGTGGGGAAGGCAAAGGGTTCAGCGCCAACCCCTCGGGCCATGAATGGCTCGCCCAACTTAGAAGGGCCTGTAAACAGGCCATACTGGATGCCCTGTAGGATTTACCCCTTTGCAGATCTTAAATAAATGTTGCCCTATTTAAACCCAACTGTACATGTCTCGTCTCATTATTTATCAACCTTTGCGCCTCAAGTAGGCACTGTAGAGCAAGCCAGAAGTCAGGAAAAGAAAAAGAAAAACTGGAACTGAAAGACAAACCAGGAAGCAGGAGAAGTCACAACCAAAGAATAACTAAGGACAGAAGAATACACCTGAGCTCAGGAAGACCACGGCCTTAGCTAAACCTAAGGATTATCCCAGGCAAATGGAGGGGTCATCCCTGCCTGCTCCCGGGATCCCCTGTGTGTCATTTGGATGCACAGGTATGATCCCAGGACAATCCTGGGATATAGGCCTGGTCTAGCCATGGCCTATGTTGCTCAAGCAAGATTCAACAGGAACAGGATACCCTATTACACGTCCTCCTGCCATGAAAGATCCAATGACCAGGACCTGAGTCTAGTTCACTGAGAAGTTGCCACCTGCTGTCCAGTGCATCATCAACATAGGGAACAGATGTACACGGATCCAGCAGCTCCTACCCATTCCAAAGCAATCAATTTGGAAGCAAGCCTGCCCTTATCTGCATCGCCACTTTCTTCGTCTGCAAAGGACCAGCCTGGATTCGGTTTATTGGTCATGCCAAAGTGTGTCAAAGAGATGAAATACAGGAACTGGCATTTATATTTATGGTTGTCTGGGGGGAGTGCTTTTAGCGGTTTCTAAAGTGGAACTTATGGTGTGGCAATGCTTAGGTAAGCACAGAGCTCTAAGCCACTGGATTAATAAGGATGAGGCAGCACGCACACCATGTTAATTTGCTTCACTTGAACTTTCATGAGGTTTTTAAGCATGCAGATGCAGTACGCTTGGGCGACAGCTGAGTAACTCACATATTTATCAGTCCTACATATTTAACTCTGCTTTTCTTTAAAACAACGCTGTCGTCTTTTCCCCCAGCCTGCTGAATTCATATTGTCCCTGCAAGCAGGATAAAAATTGATCTCATTTGTTTGTGCGCAAGTAGCTGAATCAAAGTCCATTTGTGTATCTGTTCTAATAAAGGCTAGATATTCAATTCCATTACAGATAAGCACAGTTGCAATCTTCTTCATTTCATTACCACGGCTGTGAAGAGAGAGAAAGAGAAAGAGAGAGAGAGAGACTTGGCAAAGCTGTTGTTTTATCAAACCGATGGAAGGTCTGTTAAAACACGCAGCGTTCTCTAAAGGGTTTCCGAAACTAGTCCAGGGAAATCATGGATATTTCTAGAAATGTGTTTTTCTTTCCCTAAATTGATACAATTAATTATTGCATAAACAAAAAGAGGAGAGTGAAATTTATAATCCTCCGGACTGATGGAAACTCTCACGCTCAAATGAAACATTTCCCCAAGCTTAATTCTTCAGTGATTTCAGTGGTAGAGGCTTGGTTCAAACATGCATTTTCTTTCCCTTGATCTACATTGGATTTATTCACATTTGGGACTGTAACTGAGTAGATAGAACATCTGCGTTGGAAGCAGAAGTTCCCTGATAGCAGGTGATGTGGCACATTCTTTCTGCCTGAAACCCTGGAGTAGAAAGGGTGTATCCGTTATTTCTAGTTTCTCCCACATTTGATGATGATGATGATGATTTAAAAATAAACTTCTAGAGCTCTCCATCACATTTGTGAAGAAATTTAAGAATTTTTATAAATGTTGATCGAACAATGAATTGAATGGCATTATTACCCATCATTCCTATCCTGGAGAGCTACAGCCAGTCAGAATTGCAGGTGGCATGGGTGGGCAAATGACGATGTCCCTGGGCCACAAGAAGGCCCATTGGGGGGTGGCACTAACACTGGTCACCAACATCCCTCCCTTTTAATAATAATAATAATAATAATAATAATAATAATAATAATAATAAGGCAATGGGCATTCATCAAAGCAAAAGTGCCCCCCACCAACTTCATTTCCCCAGTATACCTTTGGACTCCACGATGTCACAGTCCAGAGGAATGGTGGGAATGAAGATGGCAGATGGCTTTAGCTTTGGCTAGTTCTTCTCTGTGCAGTGCATCCATCACCCTTTCCTTTTTGAAAGACAGGAAGAGGGACCCCTAATGGAGGCAGCAATGCTTTTAGCAATGTTACAGATGGAGTTGGGTGGCTGGGTCTAGCTGCATTTTAATTTCTCCACTATGTCCTGTAGTGAAGCTGTGGCAGGGACATTGTGAGAAATTCATACAGCAACTTGAACCATCCATCCCGCAATTTTCAGATGATGATGATGATGATGATGATGATGATGATGATTAGGTCCGAACCAGAACAAACATCAGCTGGGGCCCTGGCAGCTGCCCAAGGATGCCAGATGCTAGTGCTGGCCCTGCCTAGTATTCTTTGATCATAGATAACTCAGTGTATTCAAGGAACACTTGAAGAAAAAAAAGTTGCACAGTAACAGGGCATTGTAAAATTCAACAATTCGGGTCAAATGAGGAAAAGGGCCAGCTAGTTAAGTCTACCCTTTGGGCACATGGAGTGCCTCACATCTCCAGCACCAAGGACTTTGCTTACAATCCTGCCATGTCAATGGCAGCTTGTTTTAGGAGGGAATAAAAGATGCTAATAATGCGGGACAGCTTTTCACAACAATGTTTAATGCATTTGCCCAGAACTTTTGATGAATTATTTGAGTGTCTCTTTTCAAGAGGAACTGATCTCAATCCAGAGCTGATGGGAGCGTATGTTCCCCAGGACTGATGTTACAATCCAACAGCATGGCTTAGAATCCATTATTGTTTAGTCCGGTAGTTTTTGAACTCTTGAAAATACAATTGACTCATCTGCCAAAGATCACTCCCCTCTCCATCAGTGCGGTAATAGACCCCCATGTAGTTTAGAAGATCAATCAGATCAGCAAAATAATTAGCCATGGTTCTATATGCATGTAGGCCATCTTCACACTGATGTTGTATACACAACCACCAGGGAGCATGACCAGTGTGTATATCAGGTTGCAAGGAGCATGGTTAGTGGGGTACCCCGTCATACATAGAGCATCTGTGTACCTATGACTATGGCTTCTGTCTATCTGATTTCTGATTGCCATATGCCAGGTGCAGAACCTCAGTCCAGGGGCTAAATTTGTCTCTCTGTGCTTCCCACATGCCCATCCCCCTTCTTCTGCCCTGACCCCCTTCCCCCTGGCCAGTGATCATTGAGTGGTTTCCTGGCCTTTCTGCAATTTTCCACCATTTCTAAAAGGTCAAAATGCCTCTCCTAAGGCTTAGATACTGGCAGTGGGAGCTTGAAGCTAAAAATTGCTGGTATTTTGCCCCCACTGCCATTGGTCTTTGGTTCAGCCGACCCACTGGAATGTGGCCCACAAGAGCTTCTTCAAATTGAAATTTAGGCCATTGCTAGATGAGGTTTTAGCGCAGTGTGAGGCCCGGTCTCCCTCCTGTGCATCCAGATGATGCACAGGGGATTCCGGGGTCAGGCCGGGCTAAGACCTTGCTTGAACCAGCATAAGCGGATTCGCTTATGGCCCAGTTTTTCTGCAGCCCCAGCCTGAGGCCAGGGCTGCGGAAGGTCTAGCAGGGTCTGTGGCTTTTCCCGGCAGCTCGCTTACTCGGGCCGGGGGGGGGGGAGATAGGCCGGACCCAGCAGGAGAGGGGGGAAGAAGGATGGGCATGGGCACAGGCATCGGGGAGGGGGGAGGGGGGAAAGAAGGATGGGTGAGCGAGTGGGCATCGGGGAGGGGTAGAAGAAAGACGGGGGACAGGGCATCGGGGAGGGGGGAGGACGGGCGAGCGAGCGGGCAGGGGGGGCATCAGGCATTGTGGGGGGAATCAGGGGCAGGGGGAGTGGGGACCCTTATTTTTTTAAAAAAAGTACTTACCTGTGCACATGGCCCTTTAAGGGATGAAAACACGGAGCGCGCGACAGGGCTTTCCCTTGCCCCATCGCGTGCTGACATCTGGAAAAGGGCAACGGCGCACACTAGCTGTAGCATGCCATCGCTCGCCTCCCAGACGATTATCAGGTAGGTCTAGCAAGACCCTCTGTCCTCCAGGTAAAAGAGGCTTTAGACCCATTTTAGACCCTTCATCCTCCTCCTCCTCCACCTCCTTTGTTTGCGCAACCAACATTAACATTTGTGTAAAATCACAGTTACTTTGTGTTAAGCAGCTTTGTATTTGTGCACTGCAATTTTCCTTCACTAGACAAATCCCAAAATAAGGAGCAACCACAACTTTAATTTTTGGTGGCCTCCTTTACCTTCCCAACTGATGAAATAGCAACCATCTCAGTTGCTATTAGAGACAAGGATTCCGGAGCATGTTCTCATGTACTTATCAATAGTCAGGTATCCTGGACCTCAGAGTTCCTTTGTACAGATCACAATTAAAAAAAATGCATTCAGAATGGTCTCCCTTTTTATTGCCTATTACAAGTCAAGATGGCTCATGACCGGTGAGCGATATTTCAGAGAGCCCTTGTTTGCCAGTTTTGAATGTGATGAGCTTCCAGGGAACCACAGGGTTCCCTGGAATACAACTTGAGAACTGCTGGTTCTGTCAGTGAATTCGGGTGCCTCATGGTGTAATACGCAACTGATGTCCAATTTTTGAGCCATAAAACAATTCAGTTCTCTGGCTATAATGTGCCATCCAGAGCGTTAGTGGCTTATATGGAGTGGCTTATAACCCAGTATTGGGCAGAAAATAGGATACAAATAAATATAATAATAATAAATAATAATAATAATAATAATAATAATAATGATGACTACTACAGTCTAGACCTTTGTCCTGGAAGCTGTTATATTACTGGTCTACTGGGTTTTCGTTGTTCTCATAATAAATTATGTACCTGCAAAAGAGAGAGAGAGAGAGAGAGAGAGAGAGAGAGAGAGAGAGAGAGAGAGAGAGAGAGAGATGCACCGGCTAAGCAGCACTGCCCCTGGGTCAAATTGATCTCATGTTTGGTGCCTCCCTGAAAAGGTTTGAAGACCTTTTTTATTATGTTTCACATGCCTGATTCATTCATGTCATAAGTTGATATACAATTTTTCCATGCCTCTGCTAGAGTAATCCTCTTTAGAAGGGGAGCTAGAATTCGTAGAGACAAAACAACTACTACTACAACAACAACAACGCCATGGGACAGCCCATGCCAGAAGACCGGGGGGGGGGGGGTCCTCAGTCATTGGGGAAGATGGCTACAGCTCCATCCCCACAAGAGGAGAAGTTGTCCTCTTAGGCAAAGGCTGGGCTGAGAACTTCAATGAACTCAAACGTTACATGCTCACCCATCCCTAGTTTAGCTGTGTTTTTGCTTCTCCGTTTCTCCAGTACGAAAACACACACAGCAGCTGCACATGTATGTGTGTGAATGTACTAAGAGTGTGGAAGAATTTTGTTTGGTCTGAAATTTTGCATAAACTAAGATAATTCCCATTACCTGGATTAATGTACAGACTGGAACACAGTAATCTCTTGGATTGCACATGTCTCTGAAAACTGTGATGCAGACTTGGCTCAGAGAATGCTGATACATTAAAAATGCATTTTTCAAAACAAATTCGATTTTTTGTGCACTTTTTTGATGATGATGATGATGATGATGATGATGATGATGATGCAGAATCAGAAAGGAATAGACTTATGCTTGAATACAAGCAAAACTGACTTGGAGCAGTTGTGCTGTTTTTTTCGTTTTTTAAAAATGGACAAGCAATAAGATGGATAAATCTGTCTTTTTGTTCCTTTTCAGGCTACTGGTCCTTATGGTTGTTCTTTTTGGAAAGTGAGGGATAAAAAATGGTAACTTTCTTCTCTAACTTTCATGGCCATGCCTCCTCCCAGTTACACAGCTCAGGAGCTCTTGTAGTAGTGGTAACAGGAGAAGATTCTAAGTTAGGAGGGGCCAGGATGTGTAAACCACATGAACGCCCAAAGAGACCTTAATTTTGCATTTTTTTTCCAAAGAGGCAGAGCACCATAAATGCCCCAGGAGCTTCAAAAAGTACTCAATAGGTTGTGTGAGACCTCCTAGTTCGTAAGGGTCTGCATTACGCTCCCAACCCAAGCCTCTTGGTTTTCAACCTTAAGAAACATACATAGAAGCAGACAATAAGGTGGTGTATTTGTTTTTACGATGAACTGAACAAGTCTTATTCATTTCAGTTAAAAAAAAATTGAACAAACAAATGGGAATTTGAACAACTGGATTCTACATGAAACATCCATTTGTTTCTCATTCATTTTTCATTCATTGCTATTGGGATGCAAAATTGAAACCATCTGGAACACCCAGTACAGATCCACTGGGGTAATGATGTATTCTGAGTTGCTGGTGTGCTTCATGACAAACTCTGTAGCCACAGCCTTCTAAGATCAGCTGAAGGAGTGCCTCTTCCCATACTAGCCTGTCTGGGCCTTAAGATTTTCTAGAGATGTCTGCCTCCATGTACGCTCTTTAGCAAAGGTTACGCTCTTTTTTTATGAAGGACAGGGCATTTTCTGTAGTGGCACCCTGACTCTGGAATGCTCTCCTCAGATAGGATCAACTGGTGCCTGCCAACACATCAATCCTTTTGGGATTGATCCCCAAATTGGCTCAGTCATTTAAAATGAATTTTCATTCTGTTTGCCTTTCTGCTTGGGCAGAGCAGTGTTATGGCAGGAGGGAAAATTTGGCTCTGAAAGACCGTATTCTTCCATATGGGCCTACACATTGCTCTGAGATCTTCAGGGGAGGCCTTTCTCTCAGTCCCAGCATCATCACAGGCACGCCTGGTGGGAGGGTGGGACAGGCCCTTCTCGGTGGCTGCCCCAAAGCTCTGGAACTCCTTTCTCAGGGATGCTAGACTGACTCCCTCCTTGCTATGTTTTCAGAGACAGGCAAAAACGTGTTGTTGTTTTTATTCGGGCAACCTTCGGAAACAATCTTGACTTGTGTTAGTGGATTGGATTTATTTATTTTTATTGCTATTTGCCATTTATTTATTTATTTTAAATGTTTTAATATTACAGCTGGTTTAGTTCTGTTTTAACTTTTGTATATTTCTAGTTATATGTTTTAAATGTAAATGTTTTAATTTTGTAACGTTGTCTTGAGGCCCAGTATTGCGAAAAAGGCAGACTATAAATAAATAAATACAACAACAACAACCATCATCATCATCTTCATCATCATCATCATCATCATCACAATCATCATTGAGGCAAACAGACTAAGCACCTTTTCCTATTCCTCACTGGGCTCACATCAGCTTGGCAGAAAATACATGGGGAGAGACTTTTTTATCCACCCCTTCAGTTCCATCTTCAGGCTTCTTTTCTAGGGCTTTGAGGGGAGGTGTTCTTTCCAGTTTGGGGGCATGTTAGGTGAACAGGAGAGATTTGGATCTTTTGGATATTATTTATGTTGTTATTGTTGTTGCTGCTGCTGTTAGTATACTGCCTTATTTGCCAAAAACCCATCGTGATGGTGAACAGTTTAAAACAATAAAACCTTAAAACAATAAAACACTGAACAATTGCCACTATTACTACTAATATAAGTCTCCCGCTGATCCATTGTATGAGCACACTGCCAGAGAGGTGAGGACCACAGAGGTTTCAATGCTAACAACTGTGAGAATGAAAGCAAGAAAAATCTCAGGGGGGAAAAAAGAGTCTCCTGATAAATGTTTGTGAAGTTCTAAACTATTCAGAGCTTGGGCTGGGGTGGTGGGGAGTTTCTCTTTGAAAGCCACTTCTGTCAAATCGTTCACTGGGGGACTCAATTTCTATAGCCCTTTCAATTTCAGTTATGCCAAATGTGGTCTATAATTAACATGGCAAAACGATTTGGGCTATAGAACACGGAGGACTCTTCAAAATAAACACATGTAAAAGTCAGAGTGTTTTCATTGGCTTGGAACAGAAAATTCACCATGAACATCATCACAGTAAATATCCGTGAACAATATACAAAGCTTTGCTTGCTCCTGATCACAGGTTTTACCCAGAATAACGAACGTGTGTTTTGGTCTCCATTTACTTCATCGCCCCTTGCAAGAGAGGGTGACGGTTAGTCCATTGCCTATACACAGCAAAGACCGGAGACCTTTTCTACTGTAGCATTTATCTCTCTCGGAGTGCCTTTGAAATGCCTTTTTTTAAAAAAGAAGCAGCAATCATGTAATTATGACTTGCCAGGTGTTTCAGAGGCTGCTGTTCAACGCAGTGTGAAAAATACAAGGGTTGTAATCTGCTGTTTTATAAGGAGCAAGAATGGAATCTGAGCACCACTAAATCAAAATGCAAACAAAATGGCAGAGAATGATCAAATGCCGCATGGGAGGAAGCAAATGAATGGCATGGAAAGTGAATTAAGGTTCACTGCTGTAAGGGACAAACATCTGCATTGTGTATATTTATCCTTATCTAGGCACCTGCCAAAATGTATTTCCATTTATGTTTACCAGTAGCACAGCTTTATAAATGCAGGCTATATAAATCTGCTTGACTATGAAAATATCACAACTCATGGTTGCTGGCTCTCAAAGACAGAATCTTGGTGATCTCCTGTTTCAGTTGAAGAGAAAAATGCCATTGCTATTCAAGGCTAAGCAGAAGCACACATAGATTTTAGTCCCATTATGGGCAGTGGGAAAGAGATGCATTATTTGCACACACAAATGCACAGAAACAGGTATATTCACGCTTCAGGAACTTTGCAACATAGGTAGAGCCACTGTGGTATCTTAGAGAGGCAGACTACTAAAACTGGAGAGACCTGGGTTCAAATCTCTACTCAGCTATGATCATAGAATCATAGAATAGCAGAGTTGGAAGGGGCATACAAGGCCATCAAGTCCAACCCCCTGCTCAATGCAAGAATCCACCCTAAGGCATCCCTGACAGATGGTTATCCAGCTGCCTCTTGAATGCCTCTAGTGTGGGTGAGCCCACAACCTCCCTAGTAACTGATTCCATTGTCGCACTGCTCTAACAGTCAGGAAGTTTTTCCTGATGTCCAGCTGGAATCTGGCTTCCTTTAACTTGAGCCCATTATTCCGTGTCCTGCACTTTGGGAGGATCGAGAAGAGATCCTCACACAGCCCTCCTCTGTGTGACAACCTTTTAAGTATTTGAAGAGTGCTATCATGTCTCCCCTCAATCTTCTCTTCTCCAGGCTAAATATGCCCAGTTCTTTCAGTCTCTCTTCATAGGGCTTTGTTTCCAGACCCCTGATCATCCTGGTTGCCCTCCTCTGAACACGCTCCAGCTTGTCTGCATCCTTCTTGAATTGTGGAGCCAAGGGTCATGTTGATTGGTGATGGTAGGATTATAGGAAGCTGCCTTCTACTGAGACAGACCATTAGTCCATCTAGTCCAGCCTTGTCAATAATTGGCTGTAGCTCTCCAGGGTTTTAAGCAGATGTTTTTCCAGCCCTACCTGGACATGCTGGTGATGGAGTCTGATACAGTCTGCATGCAAAATAGGTGTTCTACCATTGAGCTATGACCCTTCAGTGATTGGAGCTAAAGTCCAAAACCTTGGAGGGCACCAAGGCCAGACCTACAGCAAGCTGGGTATACACCAAGCAGATTGAAAGTGGTATATAGAATGTGTCATGGGCCCTGGCAGTTGTCAATACCATTATAAACAACAACAACAACAACAACAACAACAACACTTTCTTACCTGTCTCTCCATTTTGATTGAGGTGGGGAACAACAGTAAATATAAAATACAAAAAACTGAATTTAAAACATTATATACATTGTTAAAACATCCTAAAAACATCCTAAAATTCTGCTGAATAAAGCGGTAGTGTAGATCCTGCCCAAGATGGGGAAGTCTGTTCTAACCACTACACCACCACTGGTTCTCAGAGCAAAGTGGATGTACATTAAAGCAGAGGTAGGCAACCTGGGACCCTCCAGATGTTTCAGAGTACAATTCCCATAAATGGCAGCCAGCATGGTCAAGAGTCAGGGATTATGGGAATTGTATTTCAAAACATCTGGAAGAGACTACACTGCCTATCCCTGCATTAGTTCATTTTCATCTACATATTGTTGTAGTTGTTTATTCATTCAGTCGCTTCCGACTCTTCGTGACTTCATGGACCAGCCCACGCCAGAGCTTTCTGTCGGCCGTTGCCACCCCTAGCTCCCCCAAGGTCAAGTCTGTCACCTCCAGAATATCATCCATCCATCTTGCCCTTGGTCAACCCCTCTTCCTTCTGCCTTCCACTTTTCCTAGCATCAGCATCTTCTCCAGGGTGTCCTGTCTTCTCATTATGTGGCCAAAGTACTTCAGTTTTGCCTTTAATACCATTCCCTCCAGTGAGCAGTCTGGCTTTATTTCCTGGAGTATGGACTGAGATAATATCTCACTATTCTAAAATAACCATGTGTTATATTTCTAATAACTAAAGCCTATATTTCACAATGTGTAAATTTATTCAGATTCTTTCCCCCTCCATTAAATAACAATTGAGCCAACCTTAAGAAGGAACAATTTCCTACTAAAAACAAATAAATAAATAGACTTAACCTTAACACCAACAAAGTCAATACAGAAAATAAATACCCATTAAAAGAATATCATTTTAGCTTTAGATGATTGAATATATGCATTTCAATCTACCAAGCAAAGGAACTTCAATATTTCCATCAAAATGCTAATATTCCCATGGGAATGTTCTGATTAAGTCACCTACTTCAGTAGATTACAAAGTGATTCCAATTATCACGATACGTTTTTGTCTTGTTTAACCTCTCTTTTCCTTGACGAGGTCTTACCAAATGTGTACGTTTAACCATATACAAGGGGAGAAAGCCTATTTATGAATAAACTGGAGTTTGGGTGAATACTGAGGTGGTCATGTTTGAAAGACACCAAAGTATGCAGTATGGTGAAAACACAAGCAGACTGTAAAACAGCTGAATAATGAACAAAATGGCTAAAGAGACTCAATGATTTGCATCCAGACATAGTCATAAGTAACTTAGGACACAACCCTATTGAAGTTTAGACAGAAAAAGTTCTATAACTAGGGATGTCGTGAGTGCCCGACTGAATCCAGGAGTCCAGTGAAAACCCCCCCCCCCCCACATGTTTGGCCTCTGGACCCTGTTGGACACTCCCGACATGAGTGCAAATCCCCCGCCCAAGTGTTCACAAGCTGTCTTCTTGAAATTAGGATGGTGCAGGTGTCCGTCTGGGTCTCGAAGCTTAGCAATTTATCGCAGCACATTTCACCTGGTTTCATGTTTTCAAGTTGACATTGAATCTCAACTGTTTATTTCCCACCAGTAAGACTTGTTGAAAAAATTATGAATAGTACTCAAGTAAATGCATTCAGCAGCATGAGTATATTTGAAAAACGTCCATGGTAAAAGCATCATGTACTCTGCTTCTGAGCTCTGGTTGCTTCCCACTAAATTATATCTACCACATCATTACAGGCTGGGAATGAAACATGCAAACATCCCAGATGGATCAGACTATCCTGGTTGCCAAGACTTGGAGCCTGAAGTCATGTGAGATAGGAAAGTTGGAGAATTTTGTTTCTAATTTTGTTTCTAATTTTGTTTCTAATTTTGTTCGCAACACCAAATGTGAACCTGAGCAGTTTTCACAATTTCCTGAGCTTGCGTTCATATTTGAAAGTGTTCACTTGAGCAAGCCTGCACTTCCCAAAATGTGCATCACCTCCCAAAACCTTCAGTTTGATGCTTTTAACCTGTGGAGGAAAGGTGTGCACTTTGGAAGTGTGCTTGAACAAAAGTGTGCATTTTTTGTGTTCAAAGATGAACACTTCTCCTGTTTGGAAAAAATGAAGAAAAAGACGGTTGCATTCAGGAATGAGAACATGGCAAAACAAGCATCAAGGTGGAGAATGGAGAACTTAGATGAGCTCAAATATCACTCTTCCCCAATCACTAATGTCAGACACTATGATCTTTTTGACCCAATCTGATTTACTTCAACTCAATCAGATTGGGTCAAAAAGATTGTAGTAAGTCAGGCCCATTCAAGTACATGAGGTTTAAGATGAGTCAGGTCACAGTTAAGTTAGGACAGTCAGCTCAAGGCAAGCCAATTCACTCCTGCCTTAGTCTTGGTGGGTTTAGGCAAGCAGAGATCAGGATCATGGATAGCTCTCAGTGAGCTCAGCTGAGCTGGAAAGAAGTTGTTGGCTCAGCAAAGGACTACAGTCACCTGTGGCTGTGAATAGATTGATACAATTTGGATCTTAAATTGTATCAATCTATTCACACCCTGCTGGATGCTGACTGCAATGCCAGGGCCCATGGCTGGTTATGCATTTTTGTGCTTCTGCATGGCTGGGGGACAGGGGAAGCTACAGGTGATTTATTCTCTGAGTCAGCAGTTAATAGGAGGGCTACATCCTCAGGCCGGGAAAGTGTAGAAGCATGTACTGAGGGCTTCTCTTGAAGTGGAGTGACCTGCGACCTATCTGAAACAAAGTCCTCTTCAGGTTGATACTAGATCTGGGAAGCATGAACCAAAGGTCCAGTGACTCCAACATCTTAAATGCTTCTAGGAATCCCACAGCATGGCACTGAAACAAAAGCCAACTGGTATTCAGTGGAATTCTGGATTCCATTTAGGTACCATGTCTACTAAAAGCTGATGAATTTATCCTGTAAGAATTTGTCTAATCTCATTTTAAAGCTTTTTCAGCTAGAAACCATGTGTTTATGCATAAGGTGATTATATGTTGTGTGAAAAAGTACCTTTTTTGGTCTGTCCTGAATCTCCTTCCCCTCAGTCTTATTGGATGACCCCAATGCTCTCGTCTATAAATTACCCCTCATAACTTAGTTTTTGGGGAGGGATATACAGGCCATGTTTGTGAGTGTTCCAAGGTGTGCATTTTCTCTTCTGACCCAAGAATAGTTGTTTTAAATGGATATTGTTGCTTTTTATACTTTTGGTGGTTTAAAATTTTGTATATCTGTTTTTAACGTTCATTGTTTTTAACTTTTGTAAACCGCCCAGAGAACTTCAGCTATGGGGCGGTATATAAATGTAATAAATAAATAAATAAATAAATATTCTGACAGGGTGGGTGGGAATCTTTGCATCACACTTTTCCAACATCAATGCATAATGTTCAATGATATAAAACTTCCAGTAAAATCAAATATCATATTCTGTTGTTGTTGTTTGAAATTTTAGTCAAGGATTCCATTTTATATGCAGAAGAGTCAACTGGATAATTGATTGTGCAAAGTTGAAGTCACTTTGAAGATGTTTATTTTATTTTCTTAATCTCGATGGCCAATGACCTCATTGTTGCCTAAAATAGGATGCCATTTCCTGTGAACATCTATAATTAATCAGCATCAAAGCAGCCACATTTCATCTGGTTTCATGCTTTCAAGTTGACATCAAATCTCAACTCTGTTTATTTCCCACCAGTAAGACTTGCTGAAAAAATTATGAAATTACTCATGTAAGCTATGGATTTCATGCTGGATTTGCTAACTTTTCATCATGCTGTTGAGATGAACCATCTTTGGAGTTCTTTTCCTGCCTTCTTTAAATAAACCAAAAAACAAAGAACATTGTAGGTCAAGACCTTTCAGCCATAGCTGATGTCAGTACAGAAAGGGGATATTCTTATATTAAGTCACTACAAACAGGGTGTTTCCTCATCATTTTTGCATAAGCGTAACTATTGTAGCTGAGATGGGGGGCAGTGGTGACCATACCAGGAACCCAACCTGGGGTGCACATTCTCCAGTCCAGGGTCTTAACATCAGGAGTTGAGGCTGGGGGATATAGCCAGAGCTGGGACTTCGGCCGAAGCTGGAAATGGACTAGGGGCAGAAATGGAACCTCCATGGCAGCATTCCATAACTTACACTTGACAGAAATTCTCTTAGAATTTATTCCACTCCTGGACAATCTGGAGGCTTCATGTTGCCTGCTCTTTGTAAGGGCCAATGTTGTCCTGATTATTTTCTGTATTTGAAGAGAACTCTGAGATCTCAGCACCAACAGTCCTGAGCAGCTCATTAGGCTATGTCTCAGCTAATTCTCTACTGAAATCTGTCCTCCAATTTCTGGAACATTTTTCTCTCCCCAACAAAAGAAGCTTCAATTTTTTCTGACTCATTTGCAGTGTGCTACAGAGTTTCTTCTAAATTTCTCTTAGTGGTGTTCTTGAACTTAGCTTATCATTGGAAGGTTGGATACAGAAGGCTGTCCTCTTCCAACAGTCACCTTCCATGAGTAGAGAATGATGAACACAACAATAAATGGTGCAGGGGTTGTGCACTCCCTCTGCTCATGTGGTCATTCTAACCACATAGAGAATGCCCGCATAGGGCTCAATTTTTAAGAGAAGCTCTCATCAGAAAAGGAAAAAGACAGAGATGAAGACTCCCCAATGAAGGATTTCATCTAAATGCCTGCTAATTTATCTTGGAGGTGGTGGTGCCTACCTGACCAGAATAGCTAAGGATCTAATTGCTGCAAAAATGCTGAATTACAACAACTTTAATATTTCTGAGGACTCCAGTGAGGGCAAGTGTCAGATATTTTTTCATCAGCCAAAGTGGCTGAAGTCACTGCAACTCATCTTCCGTATATGTTTTGGGGTGACATTTGACTCTTCTGCATCATTACCCATTACTTTACATTTCCTCGTCTGCATGAATTTGGAGTGCATGTGTTGAAAGGGCTTAAATAAAACCTATAATTTCCAGACACTGACCTTAGCTGCTAAAATTCAAAGTAATGAACATTCAAACACAATTTGAACTTTAACTTGTAAAGATTGAGAGTTAATTAATATCATTTCCCCCCAAAGGTCATTGGCTCTAGAAGATGCTTGAGTACAATAAATGCATTTTTAAAGTGAACTGGTTCTCCCATCATGCCTTGACAGCTCCAGTTCAGCATGTGTCAAACTTGTTTCTAAGAAGTCCAATCATCTCAACTGCAGCACAGATCAGTTCACAGAGAGATAGCCCTTTGCGGATGGCCTTAGAAGGATGTGAGCACATGACGTGGACCAAGGTGTGGACATTTGCTGCCTGCTGCTTCCATCTCTCTTGCAATTGTTATTCACGGATATACAAGAATGTTGCTTTTTTTTTTTTTGGCAAATTTTTGATTTCAAATCCTTCCCAGCTCTGAACTTAATGCAGTTTTAAAAAAAATGTTCCAGATTCCCAAATTTGCGATCATGTTGAAAAAAGTGTGTCTGTGTCTGTATGTATTAAATGCACACTTGGAAATGTAAATTTAAATATACTTCAGTCAGAGGATGAGTCCTCTACAGAACCTCCATCTCTCCGTGCTTGAAGAAGTGTCGAGCTACAAAATCAGATGGGGGTTATTTAATAATCCACTCAATGCCTCCAGGGGGAGCAGAGTTGACCACACTATAAGCAATTTTAGTTGGCTGTAGCTCTTTACTGAGAAAACATTCTCCTATTATCCTAGTAGGAGGACAGAGTTCCAGCCAGCAGGGTCTTCTTGGAGCTATCCAAGGCCCTTCTTCTTGCCTTGATCTGCCTTCTTCCCTTGATCTTGCTGCCAGCTGTTCCTGAGAGCCTCAAGGAACCACAGAATAGGACAAGTTCCGACCTAGCCTATCATTGGCCCACCAGATGCTTGCAAGAATCCCACAAGCAGAGCATTAAAACTTGTCTCTCTCACTTCTTGTCTCCATGAACTGCTCTTTGGAGGTTTGCAGCTTCTGAACTAGATGGACCTTTAGTGGGACTGTTCTTATGTTCTAACCCTTTTCTTTTCTGTGCACAACAACCTCAAATAAATTGAGAAACATACACTATCAGACCATATAGTATTGGAGCTTGAAAATCAGGGTAAACAATGCCCCGATGTGCATTGCCATGCTTCTTTTCCCATTACTGCAAAGCTTGAAATACGCTAAGTAATTTCATTCTTTCAAGCTGCATTGTTTAGATAGGATGATGGCATCAGATATTTTTTTTCCCCTCTTGGCTTTTACAGCCATTGGAATTGCTTGTACGAAAGAGAACAGCTGAGCTGCCTGCTAAGCAGACTCCTTACAGGCTCTAAACAGAACTGAAAGCGGGAATAATATATATCTCTGTATATGTATGTGTGTGTATACAATAGGCATGTAGCCTTCTGATCTTTTGGTGCAATGCTGGAACTGCTTCATGTAATCTTTGTCAATGGACTGAAAAGTAGAGGGATAAACAGTATTGGACAAAGAGATTTCTTCCTGACACCTATTAAATTTGGCCATTCTTTTTTAAATCATCTTCTGATATGCTACTTGGTAGGAAGCATGTGAAAAGCAGTGTTGGGGGGAAACTCATCTTTTCACATGTAGGCTATAAAGAGATGAATAATTTGTTAATTCTCTTCATTGTGTTAGGAGCAATACTGCCACTGGTGATAAAAAAATAACAACAATGTCAGATACTTCAGCAAAACAGTAAGCTAAGGATGGTCTGTGATCTCGTGCCCTACTTTACATAGGAGTTTTCTCAGAGTATGATTTTCTATTTGGAAGTGTTCTCAATTTGAAATACTGTCCAGTTCAAGTCTGGTTTAAAGTAGGGATGGATGAATGAGTGATATTCATTCACACTGAGAGCCTTGTGGTATAGTGGCTAAAGTGTTGGACTGGGAGTTGGGAGATCCGAGTTCTAGTCCCCACTTGGTCATGGAAACCCACTGGGTGACTTTGGGCCAGTCACAGACTCTCAGCCCAACCTACCTCACAGGGTAGTTGTGGTGAGGATAAAATGGAGAGGAGGAGGAGGATTATGTATGCCACCTTGGGTTCCTTGGAGGAAAAAAGGTGGGATATAAATGAAATAAATAATAAATAAATATTCAAGGCTGCCGGGATTCTCTTGCCTTGGGCCCAATTTCTGCTCACACTTCTGATCACTGATCACTCTGCACTAATGCAAAACATACCCAAATTGAGCAGAGGTGAAATGGGAAATTTGTGCAAATCTCCCCAAATTTGAGCAAATTCACTAATTTACCCAAATTTCCTCCATAGACTAAACTGGGGCTGTTTCAATCTATGGAGGACATTTGGGCAAATTAGGAACTTTGCACAAATTGAACTGGGGATCAAGAACAAGATGAGCATGTGTTGAACGACTTCAAATATTTTCGGTAGTCAGGCACTTGCGGTGTGTTTGGAGATCTGAACTGGGCATGCTTGAGTGGTTTGTGAGCAAAAAATGAAATTCCTATACATCCCTAGTTCCAAGATAAAGAACCCAAAGAATGGAAAGCAGGGAACTTTTGAAGTTGCCCATCTGGAAAACAGACTGAGAAGTAACATTTGTCACACCTGGGCACACTCTTCCCCATCTGTATTAAATTGCTATATATCAATTATTTCTAAATTTGCATAAATACATATTAATGACCCCCTCTCCACGCTCAGCTTGCTTGGGTGGGGGAGGCCAGTTGCAGGTGGGGGTGGAGGCCCACCAGGACAAGGAGAAAAAATGAGATGAGACATGGGATGGGACGTGGAGGCCCACCAGGACAGGGAGGGGACTGCGAGGCTTTTAAAGCCCCACTCACCCCTCCCTGCCCTCTCTCTTCACTCTGCAGCTCCCTCCCTCCCTCCCCTCCCTGTAGACAGTGTGGGCTTGCTGATCTCCCTTTCCAAGGGCCAAGTAGGAATTTTTTGCTCATAATCTAACTTGGTTATGAGTTTTTTTCGCCTTCTTCACACTGTAAGCCTTATTCAACATGGTTTAAGCCATGGTTTAAGGTGTCTTCTGAACACAGCCTGGCTTTCTGACTTAACCACTATGGTTAAAGCCATGGTTTAAGGTGTCTTCTGAACGGGCCCACCATTTTTTACCCTGCTTATCTACTCAGATTATACAAAGCAGTTTGCATCAAGAAGAAATATAATATAATCAAAAGGAGAAACTCGCATGATTTACATAAGAAAAAATACTTGAAATACAAACCGGAAGAAGCAATCAGTTTTAAACCACAGCGTAACTACTCATTAAAAGTAGTCAGAGAAAATACCTTTTGAGTTTTTGTCTAACTCATTACTTGACTGCTACCACTACCACTACAGTAGTGACAACTTCTTCTTCTGCTCCAACAAGGCTCTTAGATTTTAGAGTATTAAATTCTGCAATCAAGACAGTGCTTTCTTTTCTACTTAATTGTAATGAAAAGGTGATAGATACTTCAAACTGCCTTACCAATATATACAAACAGAGTTTAATATATCGATTCTCAAATTTAAAGTTGTTGATTTGCATTTCAGGTACAATATTATCGGATGGGTGATAGGTTCCTTTCTTCCCAGAATGAAATTGTAATGGGTAAATGATTCCGGGGGGTGGGGGGTTTGAAATAAAATGGGATAATAAAAGAGAATGCAAAAGTTTAAAATCCTAAAAAAAAAAAGTTGACCCTGAAATCATCTGCTAATGGCGTTGTTTTGACAAGAAAACCCAGATCACTCTTTCCTGAGAGCTACATCATGCAAATGAGGCTAAAATCTTCCGACCTGCTCTACTTGTGGCTAAGTAATCAAAGATGCTTTGGAGTGTCACATCTAATCAGCCGCTTGTGGGTTTTATGCACAACCAGAAGCAGCAGTAACAGGATCACTGTCACATCTGATGAGGATCTGCTGGCCACTGCCAAAACAAAAAAGGGAGTAGTTATTTAATTATTTAAGATGTTTTAATCCTGCCTCTCCCTTGCTTGAGGCGGCTCACGACAAACCATTGGAACTAGAAAACATCACTATTTATTTTTTAACTTTTTTTTAAAAAAAATGATAGGGATAAATGAACTCACCTGATTGCCTCACCATCACCAACAATGTCATTTGCCCCCTTTCACACATTCTGGAAATCACTTAATTCCCCCTGCTGCATAAATGCCAGCTGTGAAGGCCCCATTTATGCAGGAGTAAAGGTGCAAACGTTATGCCCCAAGTTGTTGTGTCTTTGAAACACGCACACACACCAGGTACCATTGCAAGCCTTTAGCTTTTAATATCCACCATGAATGCAATCTCAAGTGAAACACAAATCTACTAAAACAGGGGTAGGCAGAAAGTAGATCTCCAGACATTTTGGACTTCAGTTCCCATTATTCCTGACTATTAGTCAAGTTTGCAGGGACTTCTGGGAGCTGAAGTCCAAAATGTCTGGAGATCTACCTTCTGTCCACCCCTGCACTAAAGCACTCAAGAACTTCAACTAAAACAAAACAAGATGTGTGCATTATTAAACACCTTTATATTTTGTCTTTATTCCAAGGAGCTCTGGGTGGCACATATGGACCCTGCAACCTCTTCCTCCTCTTCCTCTTCCTCCTCCTCCTTATTTCTTACCTGCCTCTCCCTTTGGATCATGCAGGGTAAGTTCGCCCATGATGAGTAAGGATGGATAAATCATTTTATTTACTGGTTTAGATTCTGTTCTTACCTTCACCATATGCATGGAGGCAAGATGAGTAGATGTATAGTGATTGGGATGGTCCAGGTTTGCACAATCTCTCTTTCCAAATCCATGCATTTTCTCTGTGCTTCGGGAAGAAGGTAATGACAGCACCAAAGAATTCCTGCAAGGTCAAAAGTTTGGGAGAAAAAAAGTGACTTTGGGTGAACAAAAGTTCTAATTTCTTTCTTTTTTAATGCACTTGATTTGTTTCTTCAAAGATAATTATAGCACACTGCTTGATTTGTTTTACTGGCTGCAGACAGTCTGAATACATAATAATGATATTTGCGCCTTCCCCAGTTAATGAACAGAAAGAAGAAAATATATTGGCAGAGGGATAAAAAAGTATTGTATGGGAGCTGTATAAATAGCTAACTGCAAAGCACATGATCTCAGGGGAAGTCTTAAGCAATCCTGCCATGAAAAGTAAGTTGCAGCCACTTATTAAGAAAAAGAATGGTCTCCTTGTTTGAACAATAAACTTTCTCACTGACAGAGCTTCAGATTCGTTATTTCCAAGTGTGCGATAAGTTATTACTTTGCTATCATAGAAATATGGGTGTGGGAGCAATGACAACAACTGGAGAGCCTCTTCCTTAGAAGGTATACATCTGTGGACCAGGTGCTGGAGGCAAGCAGCCAGGAAACATCACCAGCTTCCTGCCCTGCTTGTAAGCTTCTAGGGGCTTTGGAATGACCATTGCTGGAAACTGAATTCTGGGTTAGATGTAACTTGAGCTGTTCCAGAAAGTCAAATCATATATTTGTATGCCGAAACAATCAAAGTTCAACATTCCATCCATCAAGGTGTCTTAGTCCATCCATTCAAGTAGCTCACAATGATATCAGTTCTACCCCTCTGCATGTATTCCCTCTCTGCCTTTATCTATCAGTTGGGGTGGGGAAGTGTGATGCCACCACCTCACGCACAAGGCTTTGACGTCACACATCCCTCAGGCTAAGCACCACCATTTAAATACCTGAGGAAGGGGTAAAAAGAAAAGTACAACCTTTCCCTTATAGTGGAGGGAAAAGGTAAAGAGATTTGGAAAAGGCTTTTCTGTGAATATAGCAGGTTGATGGTTTAATGTAATGTGTTTATTTATGAACTGATAGAGCAGGAGACACAGCCAAACTGACACATGGTTTTATGGTTGCAAAATAAAGAAAATATTTATTGTTGTTTACAGTTCTTAGTTCCTTCAAATTCCATTTAACTCCTGCCTATTTTTAAGAATGCGGATAGTAACAAATCTAATAATAATAATCCTTAGTCCCTATGATCATTTTCACTCACTCCTCACACAACTCCTCACAAGAAATCACACATCTACCCTCCAAACCCAATCACCAACTGAACACCTCAGACCACTCAGCAACCCCATATATATGCTCCACCCCCATTTCCACCGCATCACTAGCCACACCCACTCAGTCCAACATTCTGTACTCTCTAGACATACTCAACCAGACATACCTAAGGGAATAGAAATGTGGGTAATGCCACAGGGAGTGTATCCCAAAAACCTAGGCAGAGAGACCTTCCATAATCCCTAAGATCCCTTCCTCTTGCGGAAGGTAGATCCTGAATTGTTATATTGTATTGTTAATGGGAGCCAATTGGGGATCGTAATGGATATCTCTCTCTCCCCCACTCTCTCTCTCTTGATATTCCCCACTCCCCTTTGTGGACTGGATGAATTTTTCCCCTCTCACTCTTCTTAACACCTATTTTTAAGCCAGTTTGTTTCCCTTTATACATTATTTGGCCCAAACTGTTGGCTATTTGGAAACAATTATCACTCTCCCTCATCTTCCTGGCTGCATTATTGAATAGCCCAAAAGGCCCAGCAATTTGTCATTTGCTCAATAGCCATCCCATCAAGCGCTTCCCTTCGGAGATGTTTTGTACACATGTACCGACCACGCTGAGCACTTTCCTTTTCTTGTTATGGCTATAAATAGGGTAGAATGGGATCAGACAATGAATCAAATTACAGGACACTGGAAAGGTCAAAGTAACGCACTTTACTATCTCTCTTCGGAATATATGAGGCATTAAAATTCTGACACCTCATTCTCTTGAAATAGGTTTTAACGGCCATGGGAAATGGCTCACAAGCAAGAGACTCTTCAAACAATCTTTAAAAAAAAAAAGGAATCCCTGTAGCCAGCCAGGTGCTTGACTTAAAAAAGAAAAAGAAAAAGAATGAAAGAAAGCAAAGAATGTAATAAGGAGTGGCTGATCAGCTCCTAAAGTATTTTTGTCAGAACGGGATGCCTTCCCCCACCCCAAAAAAGCATTCTCAGTGTGTGATCCCTGGAAGTCTTCTTAACTGCTTGGAAGAGGCTACATTATGATTTCAATGGTGATGTTGTTGAAACTTATAATCACTTGGTCCAGAATAGTGAATTTACTGAGTTTGTAAATCTTGGAAGCAATGCAAATTTTGAATGTAATTTCTAATGGCCAGCCTGCATCTCATCTCTTTATTTTCACCTCTAGTCATGATTCATATAACTCTCTATTGCATGTTTTTCTATTGATTTTCAGGGATACAGCCCTAGGGATGGGCAGAATTACTTGGGTCCGATTCGTCGGACATTCGCCCCACTGTCGCTCAGCACTTGTGGTGCCACGTGGCCTTCTTTTGCGGCTTGGCGCGGGTCGGATGATGTCACAAGGCTGGCCGCCCTCATAATTTTCCTGTTATGTAAATGGCAGCCGTAAAGGCCCCATTTACGAAAGAGTAAAGGGTTAGCATTAGGGCGGATGGCTGCCAGGCTCTCGTCAAGCCATGTGGGTGCTTGAACTGCAGGCCCACAAATGCCCTGCAGGTGCCTGACTGGGTCAGGGGGGCAGGTGCAGGGGGGCAGGCACCCAAGACATCCATAAAGGGTGTGGATATTTAGCAAATCAGGGTAGTAGCACACTTTTCCATGAGTTGGGATGGTATATGTCTCCTTTACATCCCACGTTTCACGTAGCAGTTGTGAATTAGTTCCCATGAATACATAATGTTATTCCTCAGACTTTAAGAAAGTATCAGGTGTTTCCAATAGCTAAGTATTTATAGCGCCCCTATCACAAATATTGCCTAATTTGGTGTGAATGTTGTTTGCAGACAAGCAGCAGATGTGAAATTCTAGTTCCAATATTGCATAATGTGAAAAATGCAATGGGCATTTCAGTTTTAATATCTGTTATGGACTGAACTGAAAGCATTCTTTAACAAAATAATTATTTGGTGGGCGTTTTCACAAAGGCATGGCAAATCGATTCATTATCAACAGAATAGTTCTCTTTTCTTACAATCTTCTTTGCTCTGTCTTTACCAACATTACCATATGGAATTATAGACTGCATACTAATAATATAATGTGGGATTCTACGCATCTTTTTGAGCCACTGTTCTCTGGGAAAAGTTCAAATTAGCTCAGATGAAAAGCAAATTGAATTATTTTATTGGATTAATTGTCCAGATTCTAATTAATATAGGCATTGCCTCTTCTCTAAGGAAGATCCAACGTATAATGGGCTCATAATTAAAAAAAAGATCATGAAGGGTGGCTCTAAACTCTGAAGCAATTTATTATTATTGTTTTAATGTTCAGTCATTCTCTGATGACAGCTGCCTTGAGCAATGCCAGAATGTAAAGAGTTTCAAATGTGTGTGTGTGTGTGTGATGTTGTGAGCACATACAATTATGATTCACTTTGTATTGGCCTCCTTCATGGTATGCAGTTCAGCTTTGTAATTAGGGTGACTGTGTGGCCTTTCCCCCCCCCCCTTCAACACTGGGCAGTCCTCTCTTGTAAGGCTGCCTGTGGACCAGCCTCTGTTATGAGGTGTTCTCTGTTTGAAGGGCTATCCTGTCCAAATTCTTTTTAAAGTCAAAAGAACCATAGAAACTGTTGCCCATCACTGTAAGGACATGTGTGGATTTGTTTGGGGTGGGACGGGACTTATTTGAGTGTTACACTTATTATTATAAAAGGACTCACCTGATCTTGTAGGCAGGCTTGAATGTTAGTTTTGTGTTGTGAATCACTCAGTAAAAGCTATCTATTTGTATCCTGGGTCTGGAGTGATCTGTTTATGGTCAAGAACACCAAACATTACAATCACCAGTTAGAAACTGAACAGATGGCTGAAAGAGAAGACACACAGGCCACGTGGTCACATTCTTCCACATTGTGGAGTGGTGTACTGGATTTCTATCTAAATTTCCCTGTTTGCTATCTTCTAAGTACTATGGGCATGTCTAGACGAGGGCTTACCCAGGGATTGCCCCAGGATCTTCCTTTTGTGACCGCAGGGAGGGATGATCCCTCTCTTTCCCTGGGATTGCCAGGATGGCTTTAATCCCAACTTCTCCCACGGTCTTGGGATCATTCCGAGACTGTGGGATGTGTGGGCGGCCATCCCGGTTTCATCCTGGCTCTTTGTGAGTAAACGCGAGGAGCCGGGAACCAGGCATGGGGCACAGAGCTCTTCAGGAGCTCTGTACCAATCAAGGGAGGGGGGGGGAGCAGGATCTTTTTTTAAAAAAACCAAAACCAAAAACCAAACAACCTTTTCAATGGAGTGCTTGTGAGCTCATCTTCAATAATAATTAAAAACAAAACAAAATGGTGGGCGCGACTTCCCCCTTCCTCCCAGGATGTCACATGCCACATGTGGACTGAGGGGGAGGACCTCATGATCACCATATTGTGAGATCCTCCCCCTCCCCTCCCTAGGTCTAGACATGCCCTATGCCCTAGAAGTAGGGATACCCTTTTTGGTGGCTTCTGGCAAACTGTAAAGCACCCTTGCTCAACCTGGTGCTCTCCAGTTGTTTGGGACCTCAACTCCCATTAGCCTCAGCCAGCCTGGCCAATGATCAGAAATTCTGGGAGTTGTAGTCTAAAACATCTGAAGACTCCCAGGTTAGGGGAAGACTGCTCTAGAGATTTAATGTGAAAAATAAAGCCCAGAGCAGCAAATGCTTGTTGGTTAACTTGATGCTTAGTAGCTTCTTCCTAGTTCATACACAACCATAAATCTCCCGAACATTGCTTATCCCAATCCAATATGCAGGGGGTGACATCAGATGCTTCCACCCACCCCCTGCCCCCCATGCAATCCTGTCTGCCAATAGTATTTGGCAGAAGCCAGCATACCAATATTTTCACCCATCAATGAATAAAATAAACAAGTGAGTGATTTTTCCATTTAAAAACAATGACAGAGATGGTGGGAAGTGAATCCTTGCCACAAGGAAGCAGCCACAGAGGAGGAGGAGCAGCAGCAGTTTCTGCAGCTGAAACTCTCCCCACGGCCTGAGTTCGATCCCAGCGGAAGCTGGTTTCAGGCAGCCGGCTTGAGTCGACTCAGCCTTCCATCCTCCCGAGGTCAGTAAAATGAGTACCCAGTTAGCTGGGGGAAAGGTAATAATTAGGGGTGTGCACGGACCCCCCGCTCCGCTTCACTTGCAGATCCGCCATTTTTCGGATCGGGCCGCTCCGCCCCGCCCCCGCTCCGCCCCCTTCCGCTCCGCTCCGCCCGGAGCTCCGGATCCGGATCCGGAGCTCCGTTTCCCCCCCCATAGGCTTGCATTGAAAGCTAAAAAATTATACAACTTTTTTTCTGTTCAAGTTAGAAACCTCATGTTTGGCACCATGACACCTCATGGGGATATACACACGCATGCCAAGTTTCAAAGCAATCCCATCATCCCCTGATTTTTGGCGAATTTTTGAAAATCGGGCACCCCACACACAACATCCCTGCGAGGTGGGCAGGGGAGGAGGGAGGGAAGGCAGGCAGGCATGCAGCTGGCATTTCTGGGGGCATAAGGAAGTGAGCCAAGGATAAGCCAGTAATGCATATAAAATGGAATAAATCAATCAATAAACAAAGGAGGGGTGGAATTAAAAGAAGCAGTGTTGCTCAATAAACAGCAAGAAGAATTTTTTTAAAAAGGCTATATCTGTCTTTTACCAGCAATAGGGGGACGTGCCCGGGGGAGGGGGAAGTAGCTGCCAGTTCAAGACAATGACAGCCACCAACAGCTCTGAGAAGAAGTAAAACGCTCACTTCAACTCATAACAGGCATTGCTCTACCACTGAAAAGTGACCATTCACTTCAACTCATGATAGGCATTGCTCCACCGTTTTACTCTCTTTGGAAGGCTCTATGGCCTTCCAGTGCAGGAGAGAGTGGGGGCACGTCCACGATGAGATGCCCTAGGGGAGCTCATCCCCTTGCACCACATCGATTCAGTTGTTCACCAAGGTTAGGGTGGGGAGCAGTGCTGTGTTTCTATCTCTTATTCTTGGCTTAGTATATGATTTCAGGTTGTGTTTGTGCATTTGGTGGGGCTACTGTGTTAAAAAACATGGGGAAAAGCCCGTTCAGATGAAGAAAGAGAAGTTTCCCAGAATCCCAAGTTACCTGTTTTGCCTATGCCCTCCTCCAACTTTGGGATCATCATGACCGGGAGCTGACTCTGCCCCTCAGCCCTTTGAAAAAGGTATTTTTCCCGCCGATTTTTTAAAAACTTCTAGCCCGCGACCCGTACGATGCAGAAAGTTGAGAGTGGTCTCAAAATGACCCCCATCCACGACTCTCTGTGCACAAGAATTTTCAGAACGATAGCTTAAACCCCCCCCAGTTATCCCCGATTCTTTCCCTCAATGCAATCCTATGGGCGAAAAGCCAAAACGCAGTTTGAGCCGCGCGGTTGACCCGATTTTTAAAAAAATATTGCACGTGAACCACAGCACGCAGAAAGTTGAGAGTGGTCTCAAAATGACCCCCATCCACGACTCTCTGTGCACAAGAATTTTCAGAACGATAGCTTAAACCCCCCCCCCAGTTATCCCCGATTCTTTCCCTCAATGCAATCCTATGGGCGAAAAGCCGAAACGCAGTTTGAGCCGCGCGGTTGACCCGATTTTTAAAAAAATATTGCACGTGAACCACAGCACGCAGAGAGGTGAGAGTGGTCTTAAAATGACCCCCATCCACGACTCTCTGAGCACAAGAATTTCCAGAGCGATAGCTTCAAAAACAAAATAGTTATGCGCGATTATTTGCCGCAATGCAATCCTATGGCGAAATGTTTTCAAGATGGCGACCGGAGCGCTCCGCCTGAACTCGGAGCTCCGAAAAATGGTCGCTTCTCTTCGCCTTGCTTCTAGGGGGTCCACGGTCTGCTCCTACTCCGCCTCTGGGTAAGGCGGAGCAGGCCAATCCGCTACTGCTTCTACGCTCCTAATCGGAGCGGAGCACATCCCTAGTAATAATGGCCAGGGAAGGCAACGGCAAACCACCCCACTATAAGGCCTGCCAAGAAAACGTCAGCGAAAGCTGGCATCCCTCCAAGAGTCAGTAATGATTCAGTACTTGCACGAGAGGTTCCTTTCCATTTCCCTTTGATCCATGAAAACCATGGGTGGTGAGGACTCAGCAACTGCATTTAGGATTGGTGTGTCCCCACTTTCCTCAAGCCAAGAGATGGATTGCGCCTCGAGAAGATTTCCTGGTGCTGCTATTTGATTCTACCCAGCATTGCATTCAGAAAATAGCATTAACTGAGACAGATAATGCTGGCTGAAAACACAACTCCTTAGTGATGTAAATGAGTATTGGAAGAATTACCCAGGCTAAGAAAAGGGACTAAAAATAGAACATTCATCAGGGAAGCATCTTGCTCTGGATGGCAAGATGGATATCATAGCACTTGGTGGTTTTATGTTGTAGCAAATGACACGCTGTAAGGATGTGCATGTAGGCTGACACGGTTACCAGCAAGTCAGAGAATTGCCAATTTGCCCTCTGATTTTGCTGTTTATAAATTGAATAGTAGAAGCAGGGATTTTGGATCAAGCCTGAAGCAACCATATTCCATTGGTCAATGCAACCCTTCTAAGCACCTCGCTGTCTGCTCTCATTCCCATTGCCTATTTTGTGGTATATAAAGTATCTGAGTATCCCTTTATAAGTTGTGACCTTCACTTCCAGTTAGTGCTTGGCCTTCCCTTGACACGCAGTAAACTTACAACCAGAAATTCATTTCATAGAATCATAGAATAGTAGAGTTGGAAGGGGCCTACAAGGCCATCGAGTCCAACCCCCTGCTCAATGCAGGAATCAATGTACATGGGGTTCCCAAGATAGTCACCCTTCCAGAAACTGACCAGGCCTAGACCTGCTTAGCTTCATCAAGGTTGCAGCATAAAGCAGGGTTTGGCAAATTCTGGATGACGCATCTCCCCCAGAACCCACGTTTGGCTCTACTCCTGCTGCCATAACTATGAACCCCTTTTAGTTGCTCCTCATAACCTGCTTCTTCATTTGCCTCTTGCTCTGGACCATACAATGGTAGTGGTCAAAAGGAGCAGCAGCAGATGACACTGCCTTCTTAATCATTGGTCCTCTGCCTGTCAAGCAAGCAAGCAGTAGCAATGATGAGAAGGAGAAGGAGGAGCAATCACATATGGTGAGAAGGTAGCCTCCCTGAAGGAAGTGGACCACTGAAGGTGTCTTCCTCAAAATCCGGGAGCCAGCAGTGGTGGTTTGGTTACAGCAGGGGTCACAAAAAAGACCAGGGGTGCACATTGCCCACCTCTGAAAGAGAAAAGGGTAATAGGGTCCCATATTCAGCTGAAAATTCTTCCAGCCTTCTTTCTTACAATTGGGGTCTAATGAAGTTAGAGAAGTCCAAACAACGAACAAAACTGCAAGGACTCATATGATCCAAGGTCTAAGTTCAACATTGTCATCCTGCCCTGAGAGTAAAGGTCTCAAAAAGGGAGGTTTCATTTTTATGGAAGATCAAACCACAAAGAGTTATATTACCTGAGCTACCAGTTCTCAAAATAATTCCAGATAACTGACAGATGAACTCAGTGCTGGATAAGAAAACATACCATGGCCGATTATGAATGGCCTTCATTAGCATTGTTCTGAAAAGGTGAGCAATTTAATGTGTTCCCCATTTGCATCATGCCATTTGATGAGACACAAGGCCAAGAACTAAACTGAAATCCTTCGTCAGCCCACAAATTATGAGCTACTCAATTCCCTGCAGTATATTAAGCTCCTTTGGTTCTGACCTGATACCTGATTTATTTTGGGAAACTTTACCATACATTTAATTCTAATGAAAGAAAAAAAGGAAACTGGACAATGCCACTGACCTTTGCATCGTTGTCCCTTAAAGCTAAATGTTCATTTGTTTCCCTTGATAACAGCACTGCCCTTCTCAGAGAAGAAGCAAGCAGTTCAGAAAGGAAAATAATAACCCACCCACCCCAGAAAAGGACATCTTTGTTGCTGGTCTGCTAAGGAGGGAATGACATAATAAGAGCAGCTTTAAATTCTGTTCTAAACCTAGGATGACCTCAGCATTTGAATAGAAACAGAAGACAGGACGCAGAGGTGCTAAGGGTCTGCATCTCTTTATCCTGGGTTTTACTCCATTGCAAGTTCACAGCTCCAGAGCGCATCGGTTTCAAATTCAGGGATAGCAGTCAAGGACTGTAACCTTTTGTAAACCTTTAACTTCGCTAGTTTGCTGACAAAGCCAGCATCAAGGGTGGACATCTGGCAAGAGTCCACATCCCAGCAAGGGACTACTGACAGAAGCCCCCTGGACGTGATCATCCTCTTCACTATTTCGCCCTGATTGTCCACTTGCCTCAAATTCTGCCCCAGACAACAGTGATGCTGAGAAGGAGGAGCTGTAGATGCCACGGCCCACTCCCTGCTTGTCAAGAGAACGAGTGGTCCCAATGATAAGGAAGAGGAAGAGGAGCAATAGCAGCTGGTGACAACATTGGTGAGAAGATAGGCTTACTGAGGGAGGCGGGCATTGAAAGTGCCATGCCCAAGGTCCCTCCAAAAGCTGGATTCAGCCTTGTCTATGGACAAAGAACATGGGACATCAGTGCTTAGGGAATGCAGACCTTCTTTCCTCTGTTTTCTCCATTGCAAGTTCACAGCAAACCACCTCCAAATTCACACACAGCAATCAAGGACCAGAAGCTACTGCAGATCTTTCGCTTTTTCAGTCTCCTCATCCAGGGCAGGATGTCACAAAAAGCAGGTTGGTAGGGGAAGGGGAGCAGATGGGGTGGGTAAATGCTGGGCTAGATGGTGTTTTTCATGATATTTCCATCATCAGAGTCATAAGTGGGAAATTCACAATTTCTGGAGCCTCCAGTGTTGCACAAAATGAAGGCTCTGGAAATTGCATATTGCGCTCATGGTATAAATGGCGTCTGTAAGGGACTCATTTACCCAAGATGAAAGGTGTGAATGCTGTGTTCACATCTTTTAACTTTGTGCAAATGGGCCCTTTACAGCTGCCATTTATGCAACTTGGGAAATACATAATTTCTGGAGCCTCCATTGTGCATAGCAATGGAGTCTCTGGATACTGGCAGACAGCTGCTGGGTGCTTGTTGGGCCACACGGGCGCTCTGCATGTGGGCTCATGACTGCACCATGGCATGGTGAGCTGGTTCCAGGGGGAGACACGGGGGAGTCCTGAGACATCCCTATATGTCTCAGGACATCTCCCTTTCCTCTAACCTGTTGCTGCTGCTTTTATGAATCCTGAACTCTAATTAGTTAACATGTCACTACCATTCTGTGTTTGCTCTAAAACACCTAATTTAGCGCTACTTGGATGCTATTTTCTGCAAATCTAATTACACCAGGATACATTGTAGCAGTAAATAATTAGATACTAATTTGAGAAGACATCATTTGGTGTGATAGTTTTCCATTTGGGACAAGGTTGTTTTGAAAACAGCGCTTGAGGGTGAAGTTCTGGCTGAGGTCTCGTCAACACTTTTCACTCTTCAACACCTTTACTGAAGGCTTTTGGTGTAACTGTATATCTGAGTTCCCTCTACCTCCCACCCCTGTTCCCAAGCCGCCTAATTATGCATTTATAATTCTGTTTTAGTACTTAGGCGATGTACACGGTCTCTTATAAGTTATAACAGAATGCAATTCTGCAGTTATGGGAAGCAAGAAGACTGTGGTGGGTTTGGGGGCAGTATTTCTTCCCATTCCCATGTTTGGAGCCCACCTTTACTAGGGAGAACAAGCGATGTTCACAATGACCCAAATTCTCCAATTTTGAAGCTCACATTGCTTGTTCCCATGTTAGATTGTGATCTGTTTTGTTGTTGCTGTTGTTGTTTGGGTTCAAATTGGAAAAGTGTGTATTGCAATTGGGAGGAATTCACTTTTTTTAAGTGTGCACCCAAATGTGCACTCACCCCCAAAGACTAAAGTTTCAGAATTCATTTCCTTTGAAAAATGCATTTATTTATTTATTTACTTAAAAAAAAAAGGTCCCATTTTCCAAATGCAAATTTGGGGAAATGTGACTATTTCCTGAAAAAGCAATGAAATTAAATTAGGATAAAGGGCAAACAGGTAATGAACATCATGTACATTTGTTGCTAGTGACTTGCACATAACCATCAGGATGTTGTGGGCTCCCCCACACTAGAGGCCTTCAAGAGGCAGCTGGACAAGCATCTGTCGGGGATGCTTTAGGGTGGATTCCTGCATTGAGCAGGGGGTTGGACTCGATGGCCTTGTGAGCCCCTTCCAACTCTGCTATTCTATGATTCTATGATACTCCGACCTGCCTTATGCAACCTTCCAGAGCAATGCAATTTAGAGACAGAATGCCTTTGGGGAAGTGCTATGTGATGATGTAGTGTTGATCCCAGGGGCATTCTTGTGGGAGGGGGGCATGGTGGGAGGGGGGCAAGTTTAAAAAGAAATCAGTAAACCTTTTTGAAAAGTAACTGCACCTCACCTGAATGTGCTGTGACATTTGCCCGTATCCATCCCAACAATAGTCCCACAAAGGTGCAGTGTAAAAAAGAAAAGGAAAAGCAGAACAGAACACAGGATTTATTGTTATTATTATCCAGTGTGCTGTCCAAAGAAAATGATGCCAACCTATTTCATTTTTCACATATTTCTCCTCTCTTCTTTTCTTCTTTAAACTTAGAGGAAATCAGAGAAGTGTGGAGATGCTTCATTTCCTACTGGCCTGGGAAAGTAAATGAACCAAAAGGCAGGGGAAAAAATCAAATAATTGCACCATTGAGAGGGGAGGAACAGCTATTTCAACTGACTTCAGTCTGCATTCCATTTTTGCACTGTGATCACTGTAATTTGAATCTTTAACCTCACATCCAATGAACTAAAAAGACATCATTTATATTGACCTTGAAGGAAGATCTGAATACACTTGTGTATCGCACACTTTGCACTTGAATTATTAAATTCATTGGGATTTTTTTTTCTTGGCTCACTAATTTCCTGGTACTGCCTCCTTGTTCTTGTTACCTGGGGTATTTTGTAATAATTCTATTACAAAATACTGTTTCCAGAATCGAGTGTTCTCCAATGGCAAACTTGCTTCACAATTTATACAGGCAGGGATTGAACTAGTGCCAAAAGAAGAAAAAACAAAAAGGAAAGGAAAAAGAAAAGGTTAAGCTAGAATTTTCTCCCTAGTTTTGTGGGTATAGAGAATGAGGGATGGGGCACAAATTCTTTTAGTTCACATTTTAATTTGGCAGTTTTGAAATGATACACAAACCAAAACTCAGTTATTCACAATTCACATTTCTCCAAATACTGCACTGGAATTTTCCAACTACAAAATGTGTGAAAGAATGCTTTTATTAAGGAAATGTCTGTGGGAAAATGCATATATTAATGAAAATAGCATTATTATATTAAAATAATAAACTAAATAAAAAAATATACTAAAGTGCAATAAAATAGGAAATTTGCTTGCAAAAATGTTATATTGGGCAAAATTACATACAAAAAAGCATTTATTAGGAGAAAAGCATGCAAAACCAAACCTATGGGATTTCCTGCAATCATTTCCCTCCAAATTAAGGATGAAATGAAGGTAAGATTGTTATAATTCTCAAAGTGCAGGTTGAACCAGACTTTAGATTGTAACTCGGTTTCAAAATTTGGAGAAGTGTGAATTTCGAGGTACAACTTTTGCTTTCCAAAGTTGTTGAAAAGTGAGAAATTAGGTACATTCATATCAGAAAGCAAACTGAACAAATTTCTCCCCTATCTCTAGCTGGCAGCCATTTTAGAGAATCTCTGATACCATTTTGGTGCTGGTAAAACAAAGTTTTAAAACATAAAGAGACCCACCAAAAGCCTGCCTGAACTTTGCAGGAAAATTCACTTCTCCATCCTCAGGTTCGTCCCACTGAACCCCCTCTCCAAATTTCATCCCCTCTGAATTTTCTAGTCACTGTTCCTTTTAAAGAACTTTCAGCTCGTTGCTAAAATGTACCCATTTTTCTTCTAATCTTCGTGGCCACCCCATCAGCTAAACTGGCCGATATCTTCATACTGACTGAGATAGATATTCCTTGGATTTTGAAAACTGCTGATGCAACTGAAAAAGGGGGGGAGGAGGTGTTGTTTCCTAGATATTAATGGCTACGATTGCTTCTTAGCTCAAGAGAAACAATGTATCAACTTAGAA
Organism: Elgaria multicarinata webbii; assembly: GCF_023053635.1. Classification (NCBI taxonomy): domain Eukaryota; kingdom Metazoa; phylum Chordata; class Lepidosauria; order Squamata; family Anguidae; genus Elgaria; species Elgaria multicarinata. The sequence goes on from NC_086184.1 coordinate 13,473,788, forward strand.
ACAGACAAACAAGAGAGAGTTCATAGAAAAGAAATTGCTAGAATGCAAACCTATGGTAGGAAAAAATGCCGAATGAATTAAATGATTGCAACCCTATGGAGGAAAAATGCATTACATGACTCAATGTGGAAAGGAATCTGGCTTAAAAATGTGCTCCAGAGAAATATCCTAATTCTAAGTTATCATTTAACTGGAAGAGCCAAACTGGATGGAAGGACTTGGGAGGAGGCTTACAGGACCATGACTGGCTTCTACTGGCATTCCCTCGCATTTTCTTTCATGTCATAGTGCTCTCAGATAGGGACACTACACTAGGCTGTATAACATCCTTAGCATAATGGCAAATGGCAAAGAGGATACACAAGAGGATACATTTTTTTTTATACTGTTCGTTTTATACTTTGAATGGTTTTAGTTTTTGTGAACCACCCAGGGAGCTTTGGCTATTAGGCAGTATAAAAATGCAATAAATATTATTATTATTAATAATAATAATAATAATAATAATAGAAGAATGTCTACACCAGGCAATATCCCGGGGATCATCCCGGGATCGTTCCTGTGCATCCACATGATGCACAGGGGATCCCAGGAGCAGGGAGGGATGATCCTTCCATTTCCCCAGGATATTGCCATACACTTTTTTTTTGCAGTTTTCCCCATGGTCCCAGGATGATCTTGAGGAGCGCGGGTGTTGTGGCCTCCAATCCCAGCTTCTTCCCTCTTCCCCATGAGTAGTGGGGGGGGGGTCAGAGGGAAGAGACAGGTTCGGGAGAGTCCAGGGCCATTGCGGGTAGGGGGAGCAGGGTCAGGGCTTTTTTAAAAAACAACAACTACCAACCACTTCCTGTCTTTTTTTTAAAAAAATGGCGTGTGTGATGTACTGCTTCCTCCCTAGACATTGAGTGCTGTGGGTGAACCCAGGGGGAGGATCTTACAATCAGCATATCACAAGATCCTCCCCCTTCCCTCCCCTGGTGTAGACATGCCTTAGGTATATGCCAGGTGTTGGTGGTCTTCCTCCTCCTCCTCCTCCTCCTCCTCCTCCTCCTCCTCCTCCTCCTCCTCCTCTTCTTCTTCTTCTTCTTCTTCTTCTTCTTCTTCTTCTTCTTCTTCCTCCTCCTCCTCCTCCTCCTCCTCCTTCTTCCATCACATTTTGTACCAGTTGCAGTTTCCAAACACTCTTCAAGGGCAGCCCCACTTAGAGTTAGGAATGCACATATTTTGTTAAATCTATTTCTACTGTGCCTTGTAGAACAACAGGCATCTTTCATTTTGTTCTCCGTTCATTGAGGGAATTGTTTTGTTTTGTTTTTAAATATTCAAATTGTGTTCAATTACAAATGTTTACTTGCGATAATGCACACTTGTGCAAGTCCGAATTTGCAAAAATCGCCCTCAAAAGTAAACAAAAACCGGTCTGCAATTCCACAGAATCCACACAACAGAGAAAAATACATTCTGCTTCACAGATCCAAATTCATTTGAATCTGTTGTGGATTCCTCAAAATCCCTATTTAGACCGTGTTACAGTAATCTAACCTAAGATACTACCAAATGTTTCTTTAGAGTTTTACATAAAACCCAGTTGTTGTTTTTCAGTATTTCACCCAAGACTGAGTGCAAAAAACATATATGAGTATTTATAGAATAATTTCTTATTCAATTTAGCCAAGTTGCTTCCTTGTCCTTATAGTTAAATACTGGGAAATGTTTTGCTTTTGCTTTTGCTTTTGCTTTTTTTTAACAGTAAGCGCCGCAGAGGGATTACAGGGAAAGTAATTTCGTTCTCCAATGATGCAACATAGAACATTTGGGTGTTTGGTGTTTTTTTTTTTTTTTAAAAAAAAAAAACTTTAAAAATACATTTAGCCAGTGCTATTAATTAAAATGTGGAGTCAAATTCCACACCCTTTACCATCAGCAGCATGGAGGGAATGTCTCTCCCCTTTTATGTGCTTTTAAGACCCAGTGAGCAGGATGAGCGCTCCTTAGGAAATTGAACAAATGTTCAATATTTTGAAGTTTATCTGCCACTGTTTCTTTTGAAGAAGTGCTTCTAAGGCCATAGCTAGACCTAAGGTTTATCCCTGGATCATCCAGGGGTCAAACCTGTTCATCTAGGTGACACACAGGGGATCCAGTGCTCAGGCAGGGGCGAACCCAGGATAAACCTTAGGTCTAGTTGTGGCCATAGTTGTTCCACAAGCTGGGGCGGTCCAGATGAGTTGAAGTGAACTGCCATGCTGCTCCTTTAAAATACCATGGTTTAGATTATCATCTGAACTATGACTATCTTTCCTTTGATTATCTCTTCTCGATCATCCTAGGCCCTTTCTACCCCTAAGGTTTATCCCAGGAAAATGGAGGGATCATCCCTGCCTGTTCCCAGGATCCCCTGTGAGTCATTTGGATGCACAGGGATGATCCTGGGAGGGGGGGAAGCCCTGGAATGCAGGACATAGAATAACGGGCTCAAGTTACAGGAAGCCAGATTCCAGCTGAAGATCAGGAAAATCTTCCTGACAGTTAGAGCAGTATGACTATGGAACCATTGACCATACTGGGCTCTCCCACACTAGAGGCATTCAAGATACAGCTAGACACCCATCTGCCAGGGATGCTTTAAGGTGGATTCCTGCATTGAGCATGTGGGCTGGACTCTATGGCCTTATAGGACCCTTCGAACTCTACTATTCTATGATGCTATGACTCTGTGGCCCTTTCTACACCTAAGGAAAATGGATGGACCATCCCTGCCTGCTCCCGGGATCCCCTGTGTGTCATATGGATGCACAGGGATGATCCCAGGATCATCCCTGGGGAAAAGGCAGGTGACAATATCCTCTACCCCAGAAAATGCACTATGCCACAAGCCTCTAAAGTGAAACAAGATAAACGATTAAAACACAAATGGTTTCTGTGTTGATCTCCAATGTTTATACTATAGCAAAAAGCAAGTTCAACCCTGCACTTTGAACACTCTCACACATTATTAAAGATGGTCCTTCTAATGAAATATAGGACATGTAATGGGAACTGTGTTTGGGCATTTAAACAAGCATTTCTTTGTGAGCTCTATAGAGAACAATAGCTTTCGAATATTGTAAAGTCAGGAGAAGGTGCAACCATGATTGATGGGATGTGTTTGTGTAAACACTGGCTAAAACTTTATTTTTCATAAGGAAGAAATCTCATTTTTTGTTCTAAGGTCCTATTTACCTTTTGCAACATTGTTAAAAAAAAAACCCTCATTATGTGTGTTATCCACAATCTCCCTAGTAAAGCTGAGATAAAGCAGCACATAAATTAAGTATTTCTTGTGGTTTGTAGCAACAATATCTGAAGAATTTCTTCACAAATGCATTCTCTAAAAAAGCAGTAGCACCATCTTAGGGTTCTGTGATTATAACAATTGTATTAATTATGCAGCAAAACACCTGGTCATTTTAAAAAAAAAACTTTGGAAATTATTATTATTTTACATTGTCTATAATTATGGCAAATTCCACTGAGCTGCACGTTTGAGTGAATTTGTATTAGATGTGGTCGAGCAAATGGCTTTAGGGGCTGGATTAACTCAGTTAATTAAATTTTCGCAACCAAAGTAGCTGAGATGCCATGATCACCGATTCATATGCCCAAAGCACTGTCCATTGATAAGCCAGCCCCAAACTATAAGCAAATCTATCTATTTCCTTCTATTCACTGTATACAAGTAGAACTGAAAATGTTTTATTATTCCCATATATTCCTGAGTTGGGCCAAATCAGTCTACCCAAATTCTTCTTATCCCCCCTCCCCAGCAATTCATGGGGTAGGGAGGGGTAAAAATCAAGTGTCACTGAAGGTTGGGTGTGTGTGAAGCGATATTACTGAGAAATTTTGTGGGTTGTTTAGGCCTGGGGTGGGCAGAAAGGGGACCCAGATATTTTGGATTTCAACTCACAGAAGGCCCAGTCACCATGGCCAATGGTCAGGAATGTTGAGAGTAGGACATCTAAAACATCTGGAGATCTACTTTCTTCACACCTCTGGCCTAGAGTTACCTTAGTAAACTTCATGTGTTGCACATTCTAGTCTCCTGTTTGGATCATTAATGAACTTTGGAGCAGCCAAGACTTTGTTGAAATTTGTTTGATCCAGACTTGTATAAAGACTTACCCAATTTGCAGTCTTTTAACTGTTTTGCCCTGCAATCCACACTATTCAGAATTCTGCAATACAGGTTGCAACCCAAAATTCTGCACTATAAGAAAAAAGGCGGGGGAGGGGAGAGAGATGAGTAGAGGCTCGCCAGAGACGTCCTCCGTTTGGTGCCACCGACATGGGGAGGGGACTGGGAACCCGGTTTATAGAGCGCTTCCCCTCCCCAGCCTTCTCAGCATCTTTTGGGGCTCCCTCCCTCCCTCCCTCCCTGTAGACAGTGTGGGTTCGCCAGTTGCCCCTAGGGGGGCCAAGTAGGATTTTTTTGCTCTCAATTATTTCTTTTGGGAGTTTTTTCCGCCTACTTCACACTGTAAAACAGCAGGGGAGTATTAACTAGGCTAATTGGTTGTATTTGGTCATATTTTGACTGGGGGCAGGCGTGCAGGCATCGGGAGCAAGGATAAGGTTGGTGAACATTCTTAGGCACCATTGTGGTGAATGGTAATACCTGAGGCCCTCAGCTGGGAGTCCTGTGGCACCAGATGACGGGATAAGGCCAACCTTAGGCCAACCTTACTCACTCACTCAGAGTTTTGCAACGTGAGGGGGAGTGACATTGGAAGGCCTACCTACCCCAAAAGGGGAATCCTGACAGGTGGCAATAGACATGCGTCACCGGTCTGGATATGAATGGATCGCCCGATCCCAATTACGGCCAAGACGTTGGCCAAGATAGGATGCCCGCCTAGGCCTCCATCTTCCTTTGCAAGTATTCATAAGTAAATGTGGCCCTATTTTAAATCCAACTTCTTATCTCGTCTTGTTATTTCACCTTCCATCCGCAAAAAGAATCACATATATATTAGGAGAAAGTATGCACAAAAAGTGTGCACACTGGGAAGTACATACAAAAACTTGTCCATGAGGAGAATGTAATAGAAAATTGGTATGGATTTTTATGCTGTTGTTTTTCTTTTGCTGAATTCACCAATGGGCCTAAATGAACATAATTGAACCGCCCAGAGAGCTTCGGCTATTGGGCGGTATAAAAATGAAATAAATAAATAAATAAATAAATAATGCTGGGAAAATGAGAAACTGAGCAAACCCCCAAATGGGACATATTCACCAATCCCTATGAGACATCGGCTACATTTAGAGGTGTGAAGACCTGGTGGGAAACTCCCAAAAATGGGGAGGATGGGATTTCATTTTAATAATTATTTTTTTAAAAAAATCCCTGGGATTTATTTATTTATTGAAAATGTGGATGGGGACAACAACTCTTTTTTCTGAATTTTATTGATTTCCCCTATATATTATTTTTAAAAAACCAAGTCTTTGCATCTCCAGCCCTGATCAGGTCCTCAATTGTCCTTTGCCCCTTCATGTTTAATATCGCTAGTTCACCGTTTGCCTTTCTCCAACTGCGGTCGTGCCTCTCAAACTATTCTGCACTGCTGGTTTTACAAGCCACTAACCTTTTAGCTATACACTTCTGTGCAATCTTCATTCTCATTAAGACTGTGTCTGCTGCTCCTTGAGTCTCAAATCCAGATGTTCCCAAGCCAAACTTTAATGCGGCTGCTGTTCTCTTATTCACAATGCCTAATTGCTTATCTTCCTCGTCTTCTCCCTGACACAATAAATCTTCCATTTCACCATTTGTCTTTTAAATGTACCCTTAAATATTTACTCTAGCATTTGTCATTTTATTACTCTTCATTCCCTCCCCTCTTTCTTTCTTTCTTTCTTTTTTTAAAGAGAGAGATTGTGCTGTCTTCATTTAAAACTGATCAAAGATCTCTGACATTATTTACAACACCAGGCGCTTATGTAGAAGAAATTCCCAATTCTGTAGAACAGATATCAAATGAACAGAAGCAATGAGAAATATTGCATGTTACAAAACAACAGATGCCTTTTGATCTAACCACCCCCCACACCCAATGGGGCTGTTGTCTTTTAGAACTGTTTGTGCAATGGTTTGCGCTGCGATCCCTGGTTTTAGCTCTTTTGAACTGGTTTACGTTTTTGCATGATTTTAACCTTGAGAAAGGATGGTCAAGCTCACCCGCGTCTGATTCATTGGAGGCTGGTCTTGTTTTTGCCACCGTCTGACCACGCTGATCGGGTGGCGTAAGCTGTCTGCCCTTGCTCTGGAAATTATGTATTTCCACCCTTTCCATCAATAGGGCCTTTAACAGCCACCATTTATGAAATGGGGGAAATATGCAATTTCCAGATCCTCTGTGCATGACAGTGGAGGCTTCAGAAATTGTTGCATAAATGCCCCTCACAATGGTATCCTGGAAGGAGGTATGGCTGGCTTGCTGGAACCCTAAAACAAATCATGCAACTTTTCATCTCAGGTCCCACTTGTCTGATTCTAATTAATTAACACTGTATTATTTATTTATTTATTTATTTATTTATTATTGCATTTATATTCTGCCTTTTTTCCTCCAAGGAACCCAAGGCGATGTACATAATCCTCTTCCTTCTCTCCATTTTATCCTCACAACAACCCTGTGAGGTGGGTTGGGCTGAGAGTGTGTGATTGGCTCAAAGTCACCCAGTGGGTTTCCATGGCTGAGTGGGGACTAGAACCCAGATCTCCCAACTCCTAGTCCAACACTTTAGCCACTACACCACACTAGAGCACCAAGGATCACCGTTAATCCAGCCTGACTCTTGAGAAAAGTTCCTCCATGCTCTTGAAGCTGCTGGAAGGACATTGTTTTTTGGAGACAGGTAATGAAAATGAGGGGGGATTGATTGATATTTTTGGTCACGAGCCATCCAAAGTCTGTTATTCTTGGAGAAGCTATAGTGCCAGCTCAGGAATAGGTTTTCTAAATACAGGTAAATCAGATCCAAGGCATCTGGGGATGTTGTTTTTCTTGAGCTACTGCTGGTGACACTCACATGTATGCACACACAACACTCACCCACTTTAATCTTCCTTTATAATATGAATTTTAATACTCTCAAAGAACAAGGACTTCAGCTATGCTTCCATTTGTGTTATTTTATATCATGTAAAGGACACTCCAGAGGTATTAATGATCTGCTCTGTCTCTTGCTCTTGGATTAGAGGAGCGAAGTCCATTTTCCTCCAATAACAATATGGATTTCTTAAAAACAAAAACAAAAAAACCCATCAGTCCTCATTCTACTTAACATTCATTTGTACCCCTAGAAGCAGGCTTTTACAGCTGTGACTCCAAGAGTGCTGGAAGACCACATTTTTTAATCTTAATTTGTTTTTAGTGTAAGTTTGTGTTTCTCTGTTGCAGTAAGCCACTGAGCATGTACCAGAAAAGTGGCAAATCCATTTAATAAAATAAAATAAAATCTAAAAATGCTCCTATACTATTTCTATTTATCACTATTCCAGTCCTTTGATTTGGGCCAATTAATGACATATATGGGTCTTCGTGGGTGGGGGAGAGGTCATTTTTTCAGTTGTGAGATTTTTATAAAATCTACATCCTAAGGTATCGGAGGTTTGATGGAACTTCTAAGTGTACAGGATTACCACACACACAAAAAATGCTAGAAAAAAAGGATCCTAAGGAAGGAGGCAAAATGTATAGAATGTTGATGGGCTATGAGGATGGGGGATGTAATGGAGTATCCTGAGCAGGAGCTCCCCAGACTGGGCAATTTTTTTTTGAAGGTCCCACTTGGGGCATGTCTGCACCAGCCCTATATCCTGGGATCGTCCCAGGATCATTCCTGTGCAGACACATGCCACACAGGGGATCATGGGAGCAGGCAGGGATGATCCCTCCATTTTCCTTGGATAATCCCTAGGTGTAGAAAGGGCCTTGGATTCACAAGTGCTAGATTTCTTGGCAAGGACATTTTGATTAGATTGATATGAAGTGTTCATCATATGCAGGGTCACTCATGCTGTTTGCTGCATCCACTTGCTAAAATGAGAGGGAAGTTGTTAAATTATGGTAGGCCATGCTGGATCCTTTTTGTTTCCCCTCCATTGATATCCATATTCTACCATCTTTGGGTGTGTGGTAAAGGATCCTTCTCAGGCTCAATGGAGCTCTAACCCCTCCCCTTTGCCTTTGATCATGAGCCCTTTTTCCTTCAGCCACACCCACTAGTGGAATGCATCCCCCAACAGCTTCCCTGAGATGGAACCCAACCCTTGGGCTGAAAGGTTCTGCGCCCTTGCTTCAAGGAAGTGTTTTTCTCATAGGGGGACCCCTGAAAAGATGGCAACAAACCTCAAAGTTCTTCAGAACAGAAGTGTGTAACAGCCACCCTTTTAAAGAAGAATATAAGGGCCAGGGGGCCGTGTTGCACTGTAAACTCAACAAAACTTGATCTGGGAGTGCACAGTGAAGGAAGGCAAGCCAATAAATGAAAGAATAATAGAACATTGATCAACCTTTTATCTCAGCAGGGTAACTAAGTCGGCTGTCGCCAAACATGTCATTGCTGAGCCATTTGATTAAATACAAGTAATAGGTTGGGATGGATGGAGGTGTTTAGGTCTTGTCAGCAACTATGGACAAAGGAAGATAAGGAAAGCTATTGAAATTGTAATCAGAGTTCTCTGCTGGGGCAGGCGGGGGCAGGGGGAAAGTTTGCTGTCCTCCTCCTTCTGTTTTTGTGTGCAGAATTTGCATTGCATCCCCCACCGTTATGCAGCTGCCTTTCTTATTAATGGGACAAACCATTCTTGTCTTTTTGTAATGGTGCACATTACCTAGACAGACATCAGTGGCCTGATCAACCTAAGAGATAATTCAGTGGCTGAAGCTAATTGTGCATGGGGTGGAAATGGCTGTGCAGAAAGTGAATTGAAGCTGTGTCCAGACTGGAAGCAACAGCAACAGCAAACCAGCAACTCACATTGGGCATTGTGAAATAAATCAGCATTTAAGCCATGTTTCTAATTTGGACACTATGCAGTGCATTCTTCGAAGGCTCATGTGAGTTGCTCTGCCTGAGCCAAAAGTAAAGATGTGCAAACCAGAAAAAACTTGCGCTCACTGAAGAGCTCTGAATTCCATCTCAAATCTTGTTCTGACTTGAGTCCGTATCAGATTGTGAGCTTCAGATTTTTTCTTTTCACATGAAAATCCCCCTGTGTTTTCATGTGCATTTTTTCTGCAAATGAAAACCTCAGTTCTGTGCATCTTTGAAATGTATGTGTTCTGGTCACATTGATTAAAGTATATTTATGCACATTTTTCAAAACTACACATTTCTTCATCAGGTATCCCCCCCCCCCTTTCACATGTACTCATGCTGCCAAACACATTTTTGGTCTGGGACCAATTGCAAGCTTGGAACAGTGTGGACTTTGACTGCATATTACATCTGAGTCTATGTTCAATCTGGAAGATGTAAATTGGATAAATCCTTGTCAAAAACAAACTGAAACTAAGTTCTCATATGTCTCTAGGCAAGCTGTCATGTTCTCTGGGCTAGTTCCCCTTCCCTTTCAGCTCAGAGAAGATCTTTGAGGTGGAGGAGGCATCATTCAGTGAGCCATTGTTGGCACTCTTAGGGATGGATGAATCAGCAAAACCTTGAGCTTGCCATACTTCTCCAAATTCCATCTTGAAGCTCATTCCATCTCAACCCATATTCTATTGTAAGCTTTATTTTTTTTTGTAAGCTTTATTTTTTTAATTCATGAAAATCTGTGCATATTCCCATACCTTTATTTTTCTATATGTCAACTGGGTGCATGTTTGACATGTATACACTCTTCTCCCATTGATTAACACATATTCATGTGCATTGTTCAAAAGTATGCAATTTGGGGGCATATTTTTCAAATGTATGCATGCTGTCAGACACATTGGGGGAGTGTCTGTGAATCACTCTGCAAGCTCAGATTGAATCTGAGTCCATGTTCAGTTCAGAAGGTCCAGACTGGGTAAAATCCTGATAAAAAATAAACAAACCAAAATTGTTCGTACATACCTAGTCGCTGTGTGACCTTCCAGGCAGAGGACACGGTTTTACCAGACTCATTGTACTCAGAGGTCATTCCCCCATGTAGTCCTCATGACCCCATTCTAGAGGAGCCAATTGCTTCAGAATCAAACAGTGGCCATTAGCAATCATTGCCAACCCAGGTGAGTCACAGATATACCAACCCCTATGCTAGGGTGGGCCTTGAAGTGACACCCCTCAAATCGTTCAACCGAATGTCCCATGTGGAGTGTGATGTTCCACATGCATAACTCTGCAATGGATCCTGCCCAGTGCATCAAGTGACAAGTAATGAATGTTGGTTAATGCCATTACACATACATAGGTTTCATTTCACTTTCACTCTAGGGTGGGGGCTAAGGAGTGTAATGAAAGTTTTACTGAAAGGCTGGGTTTTGAGAGGCAGTTCTGGCATAAATGGAAGTAAAGAAGAATGGGTGGAGTCAATAATAACAACCTGACATCTAGGAGAGGTTGAACCTTAGATTTTTCCTTGTGTGAGAGATTCAGGGTTGATATCCTATTGGATGCAAGGCTCTGACTTGAGGACAGCATGACGTCAATACACTGTAGAGAAGTTTACCTTTGGTATAGCATCATCCATGACCTTGCTATAAGTTATTGCCATAGTCACGTTCACATTTCTGCTGTCTTTCTAAAAAAGACCAGGGACCGTTCATCAAGTAGCTATTAAGGCAAATTTGTTTTCCTTTATTTGAACAGCTGCTATGTAATAAAATTCATTACACTTGGTTGAGTCGCTCTTTTTCTCTATAGCTAAGTGCTCTGTTTAGAGACTTACACACAGAGGTGGGGGGAGTGTTAATATGCCTTCTTCCTGTATGCATAGAATGTATTTCTGTCTGGAGCTGCTTTCAGTGCATCGAAAATGTAGAGGCATTAAAATGGGACATTCAGTAACCATCTCCAAGGATCCTGATGTTGCGGTTTTTGCATTGGTGTTGCTAATGTTGAATATGTGGTGCATATGTGTATGAGTGTGTGTGTGTGTCCCCTCCTCTCCCCTCTCCCAATTTAACAGGTTGTCTTAAGGGCTTTCCATGTTCACCCAAGCTCAAAAATGCCAGGAAACTATCATTGTTAAGGGTCACACCTGTAACAATTGTGTTATTTAGGCACAATGCATACCGTCTGATATCCTATACTGTGTTTAGTTCCAGCTTCATCTCCTCAAGCTCTGTGGAGCTGGATGGATGTCAGGGGCAGGAAGTTGGGTGGAAGTCCCAGATTTGCATGTTTGCTGGAATAGACACATGAAGTCCATGCAGCCGAAGCTACCATTCCATGGTACAAATGACCAACTGGCAACCAATGCCTTCCAGCACAGTGACTGCAGGTGAATGCAAATCCCCAGCCTTGCCAATGCAGCATCCACTGGGATTCTTCAGGCAGCAGCAGCTGACAAGCAGCAGCTGACTGGTTCTTGATGTCAGCAACCTGCACCCGGGGGTGGGTAACCAGCAGGAAACATCATACCGTTGTTTTATACTTTGAATGTTTTTAATTTTTGTGAACCACCCAGAGAGCTCCGGCTATTGGGCGGTATAGAAATTTAATAAATAAATAAATAAAATAGGAGAGGCAAATCCTCAGTCTCGTCATACCAGCCCTCATAGGAGACAGCAGTGAAGGAAAGGAGTTTTTACTCAGGGATTGAGTGAGGTAAGAACTGAGGATATGTGAATCAACAAATGTCAAGCTTGTTGAGGTTCTCAGATCCCTGCTACAATCATTTTAATTGGAGGTTCCAGGACCTTCAGTTTGGGAAATTAGGGGAACACCTTGATTCCAACAATGGGTGGACAATGGAACAAAAGACACCTGACAATCTGCAAAATGCAGACAGAACGTATTTTACGAAATCCACACATCTCGAGTCAGAGTAGTGGACTGGCAGGGATACAAATAATAAAGTCTAGACTTCACCTGACCTTGCGAATTGGGCAATTCTGAGAATGTGAACCTTATGTCATCCCATGCCAGGCCAATGCTCTTCACATTCTGCTGTATCCCCCACAGTTTGTCAACATGTTGCTGAAGGAAGCCACAAAGCTATCCCTCTTCACTTCTAAGCCATTTTCCTGCCATCTTACTGTTCCATCTCTTTCCCAGATGCTCATCACTAGGAATGTCATGGGAGTTCTAGAGAGGAATGAAGCACAATGGTTTCCCAGATTCCCATCTGTGAACTGTCACCACTTACCCACCCTATTGGGTCCATTCACAACTGTAATCTTGCATAAATGTCCACTTTATGGCCACTATTTGCATGAGACGTCTTTCGTGGAAAGCTATGAGACACCAGTTCTACTCAAAATGGCAGCCCTTGAGGAGTCAGGCACCCATGCCTGCTCATCAGGCATCCAGGGACTGCCAAGCAGCTTGCCCATGGAGCAGAACGAGGGCAGTTAGTGGGAATGGTTTGGCACGATGGGGATGGTGGTGGCACGATGGTTCATCCATCTCCACTCATCACCTTCCCAGCCATTGTGGAATGGGCTTTGCCAGTACATGGACTTGGGAGCCCGGCAAGTTCGCCCCATGTACCAATCTGCCAGAAGCAAACAAAATGGAGAAGAGTTAAGTCCTGACCTCTTCCCTCTTCCCTTGTTAACAAGTGCTTATATTCCAAAATGAGATGCAATGTGAGAAGGAGAATGTATAATTTAACTACTTTTGCTATACTCCATCGCAAAGCAATTACATAAAGATTAATTAGAACGCTCCCCAAACAGTAGTAAGCTGCAAAGTAGTTTAATTAAATACCATTATCTCTAGAATCAGCAAGTTAATAACACAGTTGCCAGTACAGGAAGAAACAATGCGGCAACCAAAACATGAAATAAATTGAGGGAGAAAGGATTTTGTTGTGAAAGGATTGCGGTTTTCTAGGTTGCTGAATCTACCATGGCTGGTTAATTAACTGCTAGTGGTCTTCATCTAAATGTAGACTGGAGAAGGCAGTAGGGAGTATAACACTTATAGTAATCTAGTTCAAAACCCTGCAATAAGGGTAAAAATCCTCTGTACCAAATCCCCAAAATACAGATCAGCCTAACAAAAGTGGAAGTGACCAAATATGTCACCTTGCTGACAAGACAGACCAGTAGCCATTTTCAATATATACTCAGTCATGAAGATACACACTAACATATAAGTAGGGTGACCATATGAAAAGGAGGACAGGGCTCCTATATCTTTAACAGTTGCATAGAAAAGGGAATTCCAGCAGGTGTCATTTGTATATATGGAGAACCAGGTGAAATTTCCTCTTCATCACAACAGTTAAAGCTGCAGGAGCTATACTAGAGTGACCAGATTTAAAAGAGGGTAGGGCACCTGCAGATTTAAGTGTTGTGATGAAGAGGAAATTTCACCAAGTTCCCCATATATACAAATGACACCTGCTGAAATTCCCTTTTCAATACAACTGTTAAGGATACAGGAGCCCTGTCCTCCTTTTCATATGGTCATCCTAGATTATCATATAAGCATATACTGACATATAGGTCTCAATCTACCCATGGTTAATTTATGACTAAGAGCCAAATTTTCTCATTACACTCATAACTAAAGGCCTAATCTACACCCTTCTCATTACATGAGCTAGGGTGACCATATGAAAAGGAGGACAGGGCTCCTGTATCTTTAACTAGGCATGTGCTCCGCTCCGATTAGAAGCGCAGAAGCAGGAGCGAATTGGCCTGCTCCGCCTTGCCCAGAGGTGGAGTAGAAGCGGACTGCGGACCCCTAGAAGCAAGGCGAAGAGAAGCGCCCATTTTCGGAGCGCTCCAGTTTCCGCGGTCCGATCCGATCGCCATCTTGAAACATTTCGCCCATAGGATTGCATTGTGGAAAAGAAAGGGGGATAACTGTGTTGTTTTTGAAGCTATCTTTGTGAAAATTCTTGTGCTTGGAGAGTCGTAGATGGGGGTCATTTTGAGACTACTCTCAGCTCTCTGCGTGGTGCGGTTCGTGTGCTAGAATTTTTTTTAAACCGGCAGGAAAAATACCTTTTCCGAAGGGCTGAGGGGCAGAGTCAACTCCCAGTCATGATCACATGATCCCAAAGTTGGAGGAGGGGATAGGCAAAATGGGTAACTTGGGATTCTGGGAACTTCTCTTTCTTAGTCTGAATGGACTTTTCCCAGTGTTTTTTAAAACAGTAGCCCCACCAAATGCACAAACATAATCTGAAATCATATACTAAGCAAATAATAAGAGATAGAAACACAGCACTGCTACCCACCCTAACTTTGGGGAACAACTGAATAGATGTGGTGCAAGGGGATGAGCTCCCCTAGGGCATCCCATGTGGACGTGCCCCCACTGTCTCCTGTACTAGGAGGGCCATTAGAGCCCTCCAAAGAGAGTAACCCGGTGGAGCAATGCCTATCATGAGTTGAAGTGAGAGTTCTACTCCTCAGCTCTCGAGGTGAAGCAATGGCTTTCATGAGTTGAACTGGCAGCTGCTTCCCTCTCCCCTGGGCACGTCCCCCTATTGCTGGTAAAGACAGATATAACCTTTTTTAAAAAGTTCTTCTTGTTGTTTATTCAGCAACACTGCTGCTTTTAATTCCACCCCTCCTTCGTTTATTTATTTATTTATTTATTTATTTATTTATTCCATTTTATATGCATTACTGGCTTATCCTTGGCTCACTTCCTTATGCCCCCAGAAATGTCTGCTGCCTGCCTGCCTTCCCTCCCTCCTCCCCTGCCCGCCTTGCAGGGATGTTGTGCGTGTCTGGCTTTGACTCAGGGGAGAAGTCCTTCCTGCGCTCAAGTTAGACTTTTGGAAGTTCCAAATCCATTTTTCAAGTGTGGAAGAAGATTTCATAGGTTTATCTCTACTCCCCAATTCACGGCATGTTGGGATTTCCTTTGAAATGGCCCCATTGAGATGTCTTCAGGTTTAAGCCCCGCCAAAAATCGGGGGATGATGGGACTGCCTTGAGTCTTGGCGTGTGTGTATCCCTGGATAAGCTTTCATGGTGGCGAGTTTGAGATTTTTAACGTGCAAATTGACGGAGCTATGGAAAGGGGTGTGAATGGGGTGCCCGATTTTCATAAATTCCCCAAAAATCAGGGGAAGATGGGACTGCCTTGAGTCTTGGCATGCGTATGTATCCCTGGACAAGCTATCATGGTGGCGAGTTTGAGATTTTTAACGTGCAAATTGACGGAGCTATGGAAAGGGGTGTGAATGGGGTGCCCGATTTTCATAATTTCCCCCAAAATCAGGGGATGATGGGCCTGCCTTGAGTCTTGGTGTGCATATGTATCCCTGGATAAGCTTTCATGGTGGTGAGTTTGAGATTTTTAACGTGCAAATTGACGGAGCTATGGAAAGGGGTGTGAATGGGGTGCCCGATTTTCAAAAATTCCCCAAAAATCAGGGGATAATGGGATTGCCTTGAGTCTTGGCATGCATGTGTATACCCCCATGAGGTGTCATTGTGCCAAACCTGAGGTTTCTAACTTTCACAGAAAAAAAGTTGTATACTTTTTTAGCTTAATGCAAGCCTATGGGGGGGGGAAAGGAGCTCCGATCCGGATCCGGAGCTCCAAGTGGAGCAGAGCGGACATGGATGGAGTGGGGGCGGGGCAGAGTGGGCCAGTACACAAATCGTGGATCTGGAAGAGAAGCGGAGCGGGGGGTCCGTGCACACCCCTAGCGGAAACGTTCTGGACTTTTCCTGATAAAACACAGGTGATGCATCTTCAAGCAATCATTAATGTGGCTCCCTTAAACCTTTCTTGAAAATATTCCAGCGCAATGTCCTTGTAAATCATTTCTGCGACATCTCTGAGACTGGATTAATAGCTTAGGTCTTACCTTTACGGCTACCAAACTTTGTACTTTCGGTTGCCAGAAAATTTGCATATCCCTCTGTCCCTGAGCCATATATGTGAGAACGGCAGCACCTCGATCAACGTTTCCACCTGGTCTTGGTTCCCTGAGCTATTTTGATTAAATTTATATATTCATTTCCTAAGGGGCAAGAAGAGACTTTTGCTCAAGACGGTGGGATTACACCTCCACAGAGACTGAAGATTAGAGTTCTTGGCCAAGGTGTTTCAAAATCAGTCAACAGTCTAGCAAATTAGCAAGAGGACTTTTTTTTTTTAACCCCAGGCTAGCAACCAACTTTATAAGCAGTGGCTCGCATCACTCATTCGTGTAGTTTCTGTGTTTAAAATCAGACACATCATCTTTTTTCTATATGATTGGGTCAGTTTTGCAATTAAATACACAACACTCACCTATAGAACACATGCAGCTACATGAACATATTGCTGTAAGCTGGCTTGGAAGAGCTTCTGTCCTGAAAGGTGGCAGAAAACAATTAAAGTAGAATCATATTTTTTTTAATTGGAAGGTACCCTAGAGGTCATTTAGTCTAACCCGCTGCTTAACATAAGAATTGTGCAACTACAGCATCCCTGTATTATTATTATTATTATTTATTTATTTATATAGCACCATCAATGTACATGGTGCTGTACAGAGTAAAACAGTAAATAGCAAGACTCTGCCGCATAGGCTTACAATCTAATAAAATCATAGTAAAACAATAAGGAGGGGAAGAGAATGCAAACAGGCACAGGGTAGGGTAAGCAGGCACAGGGTAGGGAAAAACTAACAGTATAAAGTCTGCACAACATTGAACCCTGGGAGCTGGCTTCAAGATTCTGCTTATATATCTCTTCTGACGGACAGCCCCTCCCCACACACCAAGTAACAGGTATCTTAGCAAATTGCAATCCTAGCCAATTACAGTGAAAAGCCACTGTACAATTTAAAACTCTTCCAATGGGACCATCAAAAGTTGAAAAGTTTTCCATACAGCCTTTAAAATTTATAACATGCATCTGTAAAGCACTGACAAGGAATTTAGATGTTCTGAGAGATATGTGCTTGTCAATAGGAAACAAATCTTTACAAGCAGGGCTGATCTAAGAGCTTTCGATTTGATAGCCAATACACCCAGCTCTGCATGAACCAGTTAGTGTTTTTAATTTGTGCAAGTTATAGTCGCAATTGATGCAAATTTGAACAATTTGCACAAAATGTAGTTGAAATTTGCGCACATTTGCACAAATTGTGATTGCAATTTGTGCATATTATGGCCAGGACAACGAGAACAGCAACAGCAATAGCAACAACATGTAAGAAGTCCCCAGAGCTTGGAGAAAACCCACAGCTATGCTTGCACATGCAAGGCAAATTGGTGATCCCAAAAAAGGGCTTGATTGGTGAGCCCAGAAAAGGGTGGATTTCCCTACAACAAAAAACAAGTCTGTTCCACCTTCTGTATGACAGCCCTGCAGATAAATGAAGACCAGTATCATGCTCCATCTCCCCTTAATTTTATCTTCTCCAGGCTAAAAGATACCCTGTTCCTTCAATCATTCCTCATATGACTTGGCTTCCAGGTAAACATCATCTAGCCTACAACCTGTACAACCTATAATTTCACATGCTATGGTTGGTGAGGCACATTTTGAACTTTGAATTATGATAAATTACAAGCCAGTATGTTTCTGCACCATAATTTATGTTTCAGTATAAGAACAAACTTGCCCTATGCTTTCAAAACTTCACAGGGTGAGATAGTGCAGAGTAAATAAACACAGGAGGCAGAAGGCATGCTGTACTAATTACACAAGAGTGCCACTATTTTCATCTCTGAAATGATGGAGCATGCGTTATCAAATCACCATAGAAATGTTTTCTTTTTTTGAGTAACTGAGTGAGTGAAATTGTGGGTATATAGTGCCGACCTTTATAATTCATTTATGCCAGTCTTCCCCAACCTGGAGGGCTCCAGATGCCCTGGACTACAACTCCCAACAGCATGGCCAATGGTCAGGGATGTTGGAAGTTGGAGTCCAAACATCTTGAGGGTTGAGGAAAGCTAATCTATCCTATTCTTTGAATATCTACCAGGAGATTTAGTTGGAGATAAATGGAGAGTTTGTCATGACCCAAAATATAAGTTTATTTATCCTCAAACTACAGTGGTAAAGAGTTGAATGGCCTCTCTTCCATCTTTAATACCAGGAACTTTTTGGCTCTCTCACACTGCTGCTTTTAGCTTTAAAAAAAAGGCATCAGGGGATTTTATTTATTTATTTATTATTATTATTTTATTACATTTATATACTGCCCCACAGCCGAAGCTCTCTGGGTGGTTTACAACAATTTAAAATAGTAAACATTAAAAGTATACAAAATTTAAAAAACATTTTAAAAGTATAAAATCAGTTCATGGTAATGCATAGATCTGTGTTTGGCTCATGTAATGTGAAGGGTGTAGATTAGGCCTTTAGTTATGAGTGTAATGAGTAAATTCGGCCCTTAGTCATAAGTTAACTATGGGTAGATTGAGATCTATATGTCAGTATATTATATGCTTATATGATAATCTAGGGTGACCATATGAAAAGGAGGACAGGGCTCCTGTTTCTTTAACAGTTGCATAGAAAAGGGAATTTCAGCAGGTATCATTTGTATATATGGAGAACCTGGTGAAATTCCTTCTTCATCACAACAGTTAAAGTGCAGGAGCTATACCAGAGTGACCAGATTTAAAAGAGGGCACCAGCAGCTTTAACTGTTTTGAAGAAGAGGAAATTTCACCTGGTTCTCCATATAAACAAATGACAACTGCTGAAATTCCCTTTTCAATACAACTGTTAAAGATAGGGGTGTGCACGGACCCCCCACTCCGCTTCACTTCCAGATCTGCGATTTGCGGATCGGGCTGCTTCGCTCCGCCCCCACTCCGCCCATGCCCGCTCCGCTCTGCTGCGGAGCTCCGGATCCGGATCGGAGCTCCGTTCCCTCCCCCCATAGACTTGCATTAAACTTAAAAAGTATACAACTTTTTTTCTGTGAAAGTTAGAAACCTCATGTTTGGCACCATGACACCTCATGGAGGTATACACACGCACGCCAAGACTCAAGGCAATCCCATCATCCCCTGATTTTGGGGGAATTTATGAAAATCGGGCACCCCATTCACACCCCTTTCGATAGCTCCCACTGCCAAACTAGGCCTTAAGAGAGGCATTTCATCCTTTTAGAGTTGGGGAAAAACTACGTAAAACCTTAGGAAATCAGCAAATGAGGGGTGGTTTGGGGGAAGGGATGGGTCAAGGGGGTATGGCCCTCTGGAAAATCCCAGAAGGATGGTTTGGGATCCCAGGAGGACCAAATTTGGCCCCTGGGCCTGAGGCTTCATCTCCTGCCTTAAAGATCTCATGGGAACCTATGGAGTCTTTTTGGATAGGTGCAGTGGCATTTCCAAACAGCAAAAGCAATAATTTCATCATTGTTTCACCGGGAAGCCTGCGAAGATGAGAAAGCCCATGAATTCTCCATATGTTTGGAGGTGATTAATCATCACACTTGCCTTTTTTTCTTTTCCTGTTTTTGCAGCAGAAAAAGAAGTCTGGTTTAAGTAAACCACGGTCAGCAATGATTTCAAGTGCAGGCTCGCAGAGGCCTTAACAGCCAATTTAAGCCTAATGAAAACATATTATTCCTTTCTAATGAAGTCAGGGAAGTGCCCTAAAGGGAGGAGGGAACTTCGCAGAGGCTATCGGCACGTATTCCAGACTTGGTGCAAGCACTTTAAACTAAGCCTTCAGAAACTCTTACTTAAGTTGGGCCATGTGAAGTAAATCTTCACACAGTGAAGTCCATTTTCACTCATTAAGCTATGGAACTCACTACCACAAGGTGTTGGGATGGCCACCAAATTGGGTGGCTTTAAAACAGGATTAGACAAATTCATGGAGAATAAGGCTATCACTGGCTACTGGTCATGGTGGCTATTTACTACCTCCAGTATCAAAAGCAATATGCCTCAGCATGTTAATTACTAAGGAAAATGAGTAGGAAGAGCTCTTCCACTCATGTCCTCCTTATGAGTTTCCTGTGGACTGCTGGTCAGCCAGGGTGTGAACAGAATGTTGGACTTGATGAACCCTTGGTCTGATCCAGCAGGCCTCTACTTATGTTCGTAAGGAAGATTTCTATGACAGGTTGTCTAAGTTCAGGCTGGTAAATTTGAAATGTAAGAGAATATTTAACATATGACAAAGCTTCTCTTCATGCAAGGCAAAAGGATCAAACGGATCTAAAGATGAATATTTTGCTTCATTCCAAGAGGTTCCGGTGCTCTCATTATATAATGAGAGAGAGAGAGAGAGAGAGAGAGAGAGAGAGAGAGAGAGAGAGAGAAGCCCTTGGCTGCCGCATTTTTGAATAAATTGTATCCACAAAAGCAAGTTTTCTCCCTGGGAATGTGGAAATAAAGATTTATAATAATCAGTGCAGTTGGCAATCAGGGCACATTTTAATGTCTTTCTGAGATATGATAGTCCACCAAAGAGTAATATTCCGCACATGGCAGGCTGATTTGCTAATGGCCATCAGATCGTTTCGGGAGTGGGGAAACACACACACACACAACTCAGGATGAATACAGAACTAAGGATTTAGAGCTGAAGTGAAAAGCTTTGACAGAACTATGAAAACCTCTACAAATAACCTCTCTTTTGACTTTTACTGGGATCAATTAACATGAAGCTCAGTGCTTTGTGAAGGAAGCTGGACTGAATTTCTCATTGCTCAACTCCACTGCCCTTTGGAGAATGTGGTTGCCGTGTGTTCTGTGTGCATGCTGTACATGCTGCCCTAGACTCATCTAATCCAAGTAAGGTTGCCAAGCTGTGAACTGGCCCTGTAGCTGACCCTTGCAACAGCAGATTTATCTGCAGTAATTAACACCATGGAACATGAACAACTTTAGCTGCTGCTTTCTGACTGCAAGTGAAGCGGAGCGGGGGGTCCGTGCACACCCCTAGTAAGAACCACCTTTATTAAGCCACCTTGCTCTCCTCTGTCAACATGATCTCCACTCATTTGACCTAGAGACAGATTACATCTGTGGCTCCAGACACATGATTTTATTTATTTGTGTTTTGATTTATACAATTGATATAATATGCTGCATCTAAAAAAAATCTGAGCAGTGAACAATAAAAAGGGGGATGATAATGCTAATAATGATAATGATTAGGATATTATTATTATTATTATTATTATTAATAATAATAATAATAGAATTAAAACGTTTTTGTAGGCATGATGTATCCTTGACATCTAACATGCTAAATCTACACTACTGCTTTATTGAAGTGCTATTTCCTCCTTTTTATTCAACATTATCCAAAATACCACAACAAATGTCATTGTGGTCTTAGCTAAACCTAGCAGTCTAGCAGGGTGGAGGGGTGAAGACCCCACAATATTTTTATCGTGAGATCTCCCCCTCAGTAAACACGTGGCGCGTGACAACCTCAGAGGGAGAGGCATCGCGCCCGACATTTTAAAATTATTTTCGTATCTACCAATAAAAGCCTTTCATAAGTCTGATGGCACCAGAGCTTGTCTCCCACCCACACCGGATAGCTCTCTGATCCATGTAAACTGTCCCCTCTTTGTCAGGTGGGATGAATTTCTACTTTTAAACCCACGAAGACAAATTTTGCCATGAATGCAAATCTTTATCTTCAGCATGCAGTGGGATGGGGTGGGTCTACTCTCCATCTTCAAAGTACCTTGGCCTGCCACCGGTCCTGTGAAAACCAAAGAGAAGAGGAGGCAGGCAGCAGCAAAGGCAAGAAAAAGGCCTGTTTTCTCAGCAGACGAAGGAGTTAACTGAGCAGCAGTGTGAACAATGGAATTGCCCTGACTGAGGCTCTCTTTTAAGAAGCGCAAAGGTAATGCCATCTGACAGGTGCTGTATTATGCCAGACCTTTAAAAGGCAGATCACTCTTTTCACATTCACTTTGGCCTCTGCCAGAAGTCAGCTATCCAATCACACATCACTGTCACCATTCTGGATGTGAAAACCGGAAAGAGAGAGAGAGAGAGAGAGAGAGAGAGAGAGAGAGAGAGAGAGAGAGAGAGAGAGGTTTTACACCCAGATAGATTGTTTTTGTGAATTTTGTGTGTGTGTTGTTTATTTGCTTGCTTACTTATTTATCTATACAGCACATATGATGCTGCACAGGGTGGGGGTAGGGCACAGAAAATCAGTTCCCTGAACAAAGGAGCTTACAATTTAAATGTCTACAATATGGTGAATCAACATTGGGAAGAGAGGGGGGAGAGAGAGAGAGAGGTAACAGTAAAAGGTATCAGAGAGGGGGTAGTAGGGAGAGGAGTCAATGCAAGCAGAGATAATTTTAAATGTGATCAGTGGTATATACATCTATCTTAAATAAATATATAAGTGAAAAATGCACTTATACATTTAGGGAGCAAGGTGAATGTGTCTTGCAGAGGACAGATTATATTTATTCTATTATAGTTTCAGACAAAATAGATTGTTTTGGTGCCCCAAACACATATCAGTCTTGCAAAGAGGATGCAAATGTTATAGCTCAGGTATAATAGTGTGAGTAGCCTGGCATATACCTTGCCAGATCATTGTAACTACTAGTTACTGCCAACTGTCCCAAGCTCACTGTACTTAGTATGAGCCAGATTCCTAGAAATGGAAACCTTCTCGGAAGCCTATGAACAGCCTTTCAAATATCTTTGTTCTGAATACCAATCTACTTGTGCATCTTCTCATCATTTCAATTCCAATTTTTGATACAAATCAAATGCTCTTTATTGCAGTCGCTTAGACTTGTTCAAGTTAAAATATCAGGACACAGGCTAATATTTCTTCAATTTAACGAGTACAGTCAAACAACCCGGCTCTTGTTTGCGTTGCATTGTTGAAAGACATTGGCCTCGTTCAGAAGACATCTTAAAACATGGCTTTAACCATGGTGGTTAAGCCAGAAAGCCAGGCCACATTCAGAAGACCCCTTAAACCATGGCTTTAACCATGGTGAGTAAGGCAAAAAGCCGTATTCACTGTAGTTCAAGTCATGGTTTAAGGTGTCTTCTGAACACAGCCTGGCTTTCTGGCTTAACCACCTCACTTAAAGCAGTGGTTTAAAGTGTCTTCTTAATGGGGCCAGTGTTTGAATCTTCTAAGCCCCTTGCTACAGTCTAAACATCCAGTGATCCCCTTTGAGAAAACCTTCAATTCATTCCAACTCTCTTCTAGTGGTTTCAGGTAGATATTTCACCAGAGGTAGCATAGATAAGGAATGCCGCACATTTAGCTTGTCAATGCCTAGCTCATGTAACCCTACATTGCTACCACACCACTGGGTAAGTGCCGGTGGCTCAGCAAACACAATCCAAAGGGCTGGGGCACTAGCGAGAGTTTCTATGTTATCCAGACAACGCCAATTTCCACCTTGTGTGTGATAGAGAGTGAGGATATTTGTGTATTTTTAAAGTAGCTAGACTTAGAATTCCTTGTGTCTTGACTGACTTTCTCAACCTGCCACTCTTCACATGCATTGGACTACAATTCCCATCATTCCCAGGAAACATGTAGAATTTTGGATGAGGATGATAGGGACCGCAGCACACCTGAAGGGTACCAGGCCAGATAAAGCTGGTTTATGATATCATATTTAAAGTAATTCTATATTGAAGTATAAAATGTGCACACCCGTTCAAAAGAAGGAGATGCCTCACATTAGGTTATAACTGTGAAAATGAGAGGTTCTGTAGATCCTTGCCCATCGCAGCAAATATATATATATATATATATATATATATATATATATATATATATTCTCATTCACATGTATATCTCTGCAAGCTATTTATTTAATCACTCTGCTCTACCCCTCCTTACCTCCCTTGAGGTCTGCTTTCTGTTGAATAAAGATAAAACCTTCTCTAAATTACCAGACTCTCAAGAAATGCTCTTGTTTGGAAGAAGCCCTACTCCCACCCTGTTGGAGGAGGCATTTGCGGGTGGGGAGGAGGAGGAAAGAACATTCCATGGACCTTGGGCACGTGGATGCATCAAGCGTGGGTGGGGCAAGCCTATAAAGGCATGCTCCCCATGCTCCCTGGCCTCTTTCGTTCTCCGGCTCCCACCCTCCTGCCCTACAACTGGTATGGGATTAGCTGAGAGGGGGACTGAGTATTAATTCTACCTGCCACAGATCAGCTCTAGTATACTTTTTTTTTTTTTGCCTACTCCATATTGGTATTTAATATAATCAAGGGTGGGTAAATAGATTGTTTGGAACAGGCAGGGTTGTGCGGGAATCTTAGGACAACAGAAGAGGCTTGATGACCACTCGTTGGCATCTTATGGTGAATGACAAGTTCTGAGGCCTGATCCTTGAGGGCTATGTAGCTCATGACTCAGGATATATGTCTTGCCTTTGGGGATCTCTCTGTCTCACCTACTCGGAGTTCTGCAGCACCGGGCAGGGGTAACATGGGTGTATCCCCCACCCCCACCACCAAGCAAACAAGCGTAGCTCAAGGAAGGAGACGGGTTTTACCCGACTTCTGGCTTGGCTGAATGGCTTGCCCATAATGCAGGCTAGTTGCCTGGAGAAAAGATTAATTAGATTCCCACACTCTCACAAGCAGATCCAGGGAGGGGTGAATTACTCAATTAAATAAAGAGGCCCTAGTTATCCTAAGATCTGGTGTCCATGTCATTATTTCTGAGCTTCCTTCTCTGCCTGCAATGGAGCTGAACAGCAGAACTTAGCATTGGCTACCAGGGGGAATTACAAGAAGGCTAGTGTCTCAAGTTGCAACCCTACCATTTTTTTAAAGGTAAACCCGGTACGGATGTACGAGAAGCTTGATTAACTTCTCAAATCACTCAGAAATGCTCTGTTCACAAATATGAATGGGAGTACATGTCCTCCAAAAATGTTGGCAAATTCTCAAACTTGCATTCACCTGCAAACTCGCACAAAATTGCACACTTCCTCTTCCTCTCTCCACCCAGGTATTTTCTTTGTATGGAGAGCTGGGGGAGAAATGTATCCATTTTGGGAGACTCTCTCTCTCCCTTTCCCTTACCAGGAGTGTTCAAACTCAGGTTTGGTCCACTTCGGTGGAGTCCAACTTTGCTTCGGACATCTCCCGAATCTGTCCAAATCAGCCTGCCCATGCCAGAAAATAAAGACTTATTGTGAGTCCAGGATGCCTATATTGCTTTTGAGGCTCTCATAGTCTTCATGTTTACTTGTTTTTCTGCCCCAGGAACATCTGATCAACTGGCACTGTTATAAATAAACCTTGGATGACAAAAAATGGCTGTATAAAATCTGATTTTTGGACTGCCCAATATCTGGCATACAGGTAAATTTAAGAAAGGATTTTTATGCAGAAAAAGGGGGGAACCTCACGAACTGATAAGCAAGTCAGAAAAAACTTCAAGATGGAATTTGCAAAACTTTGGTGAACTCACTTTTTGTTGATTCGCACATCCCTCTCAAAGCAGGCCATGTTACTTTGAAACTCAAGGAAGAAACTCCCCAAAACACATCTCCCCCTTCTGGTAGTAAAAGTCCATGTCTACTCAGAAGTAAGTAGGTATAAGATTGTAGTTCGAATAAGTACAGAAATTTACTGTCCTTTTATGACACCCCAAAACTGCTGCCTAATAATAGAGCTGGCCCTGGCTGAAAATTTCTCTGTGATCAATGGCGGGGGGGGGGGGGGAAACTTCCCTGACCCCAAACAAGTCACAACAGAGTTGTCAGAACAACAGAAAACAATAACCTATTTTTCCGAAATGTATCCCACCCTGTCTTGAAGCCTATGGGGTTCTTCCCTCCCATAACTGTTTGGAAGAGGTTATTCTAGAATTTTACATCACTTCCCTTTTCCCCCAAGACTGAAAATTTATGCAATTATAGAAACAATGGCAATTATATTTAGAACCTCTCAGCTTATAATGGCCAGTGTTCTGGTTACTGGTGTCGTCAAATACATTTCATTAAAAGTTCCAAATATTGGCTTGGAGCAGAACTGTCAAAAAGAATAAGCACACACGGCATGCGGCAATCCTCTGCAGTAATTAATAGCATTTTTGTAAAAGTCATCAAAGTCCTCACACTGTGAGTCTGACCAGGGCCTCACATGCTGCCAAGGTGCCACTCCATCAACATGCTGACTCTAAAACTGACCAGGGAAGAGGTTACTTTTATGAAGACAGCAACAAAACAGGCTTTAAATATATATGAAATACAGGTGTGTCCCAAGTCCCAGCTTTAACATGGGCTCCAATTCAGTGGTTTGGAAAATGGCCCACTTTGGCTCACACCAATTTGGAGGCCATTTGCTTTGACTCAGTACCAAACCCAAGTAAAGGTTCATAAATCTGAGCCTTCCTGCTTTCTGTTGACTGTCAGGGAAAACAGAACAAAAACATGGATATAACTATTTCCCCACCCCGTTCATCATAATTGAAGACTTTCCTCCTGCATGAACCACTGCACCTGTCCTTCTGAAACTTTGCAGGTTTCTTTTGTAGGACACATCTAGTCTTTCGGGGGGGGGGGGGGGTCAGAACAATGGACCGCAAGAAACATTAGTGGGATAAGCATGTCCGCTTCTAGATAAACTCACAATGTCCAGTTGCTAGCTCATTGGGATGGAATTATGGGTGCCAAACATCAGAAAGATTGGTTTGAATGTTTTGTGCTATGAACATTCATAAATTGACGTTTTATTAAAGGGAATTGCTGATAGCATTATTTATTTATTTATTTATTTATTTATTTATTTATTTATTGGCAAAACTGGATGAAAATTGTGTGGATAGTTACCCTTTCTAAGTGAACCAGGTCTGGGAAAATTCAGAATGATAGCGTCAGGGTGTTTTATCCAAGAGTGTCCTTGACATTGTGAGGGTATCTAGAAGAGGGCATGTTTATCTCCTTGTGGTCCATTGTTATGAAAATAACAGAAAGAGTAGAGGAATCCTACACAAGAAACCTGCAAAGTTTCAGAAGGATAGGTTCAATGGTTCATGCAGAAGCGGAGCCCTCATTTTTTATTTTTTTATTTTTTTTTGGGGGGGGATATGTGATTCCTTCTCTCCTCCTCCCCCAACCAATTTTTGGGGCAATTTTCTGAACATGGCTTATATAATACAGGTATCACAAATCCGCAGAGTTTCAAAAAGATAAGTGTCGGGTTTGGGAATTATGGTAATTGAAAGCCAGTTTAAGGTGCGTGTTTTTTTCATAGTGATGCCTGGTGGCATTGCAAGCATGTCATCTCACAGTCATAGAATCATAGAATAGCAGAGTTGGAAGGGGCCTATAAGGCCATCGAGTCCAGCCCCCTGCTCAATGCAGGAATCCACCCTAAAGCATCCCTGGCAGATGGTTGTCCAGCTGCCTCTCGAATGCCTCTAGTGTGGGAGAGCCCACGACCTCCCTAGGTCAATGGTTCCATTGTTATACTGCTCTGACTGTCAGGACATTTTTCCTGATGTCCATCTGGAATCTGGCTTCCTATAACTTGAGCCCATTATTCCATGTCCTCCACTCTGATAGGATTGAGAGGAGATCCTGGCCCTCCTCTGTGTGACAACCTTTTAAGTATTTGAAGAGTGCTGTCATGTCTCCCCCCAGCCTTCTCTTCTCCAGGCTAAACATGCCCAGTTATTTTAGTCTCTCCTCATTGGGCTTTGTCCTATTCTATCCCACCACCAAAGCACAGTGATTGGAGAACATGGTCAAACTTCCCCTAAGATTAGAAGATGGACCTGACAGGCACTGAACCACAGTGCCTCCCTCCCTGCCCCACCCTTAGCCTTTCAGTGAAATGAAATGTAAAGAAGCCATATTTGTTGGAAACATTTTAATAAACCTCTCTTCATCTTTAAATCTCTAAGGAAGCTATGCTCTGGAGTGGCTTCAGTTCTGTTCACG
Source organism: Elgaria multicarinata webbii (assembly GCF_023053635.1). Taxonomy (NCBI): domain Eukaryota; kingdom Metazoa; phylum Chordata; class Lepidosauria; order Squamata; family Anguidae; genus Elgaria; species Elgaria multicarinata. Next base: position 13,501,791 of record NC_086184.1, read on the forward strand.
TTGGTGAGAAGCCCACTTTGCCTCAGGAAGCAACAGCACCAGACCAAAATGGTCTAATTCTGCTTGGGGTTTGTAGTAAGGCATTATCTCATGCTAACACCCTTCTTCCTGCCTGTCCCTGGGGGCAGCTCAAGGATCTAATGAAGGTTTTCCTGGGCTGCTCAGGAAAGCCCAGCATGCTGTAGTCAGCATGCTGTGGCAAGGGATCAAATCTGTAATGTTTTCCAGCTCTCAGGGGGTTCTCAATGGAATCAGTTCATGCAGCCACTCCAAGGAAGAAGAGAAGGAAGGAAGGAAGGAAGGAAGGCAGGCAGGCAGGCAGGCAGGCAGGCAGGCAGGAAGGAAAGAAGGAAAGAAGGAAGGAAGGATGGATGGAAGGAAGGAAGGAAGGAAGGAAGGAAGGAAGGAAGGAAGGAAGGAAAGAAGGGGGGAAGGAAGGAAGGAAGGAAGGAAGGAAAGAAGGAAAGAAGGAAGGAAAAAAGGAAGGAATGAAGGAACGAGATATCTGGATGCTCTTTGGACACAGTTCCCAAGGAGAATGCCAAATGGTATTTAAGTCCTTGAAAAACAGTATTTAATCCCATACCTTGCCCTAGCTACATTTCAGGACTAGCTACTGTTGTTTTCAATCATTCTGACATGGTAGCAGACAAATGAGTGTGAATGGTATGCTAATGATTCCCCCCAGAGCGAAGCTTAAATGAAGCCTCTGGTAAAGTTGATGCTTAAATAAAAGCTTTCACTGCTCATGGTTGTCCCAACAGGGATGCTATTTTTAGCTCAAATGTCTGAGTAAACCAAAAGGAAAGTACATTCAACAGGTAATGTGAAATGCCCACAGCCTTTAGGATGGAATTTTATGATGGGATATAGGATGCAGGGAAAAACAAAATGTAAATGTTTTTGTTTTTGTTTTGCTTTCCCCAAAAAACTGTAAATGGCTTCCCTCCCACTCCATCTTTTTTTCCCATGCTGGATCAAAGGGTCGTGTGTGTGTGTGAAAATGCAAACACAAGCAGGAATGCAATCCTTAAGAAATTTCTGTAATTTACCACAGTTGTATTTGCATTCAAAAGTGCACGTATGCACAAGTGCCCACTTCCCCAAATGTGCATTTCTGCACTTACACTCTTATACATATGTGTCCTTCTGTGATCAATGGTGGGGGGAAAACTTCCCTGACTCCAAACAAGTCACAACAGAGTTGTCAGAACAACAGAAAACAAAAACCTATTTTTCCAAAATGTATCCCACCCTGTCTTGAATAACGCACATTTTCCCCAATTGGAAAAAAGGAGAAGAAATCACTTACATTCAGGAATGCAAGCAAGGCGAAACGAGCTTTGAGATAGTCAACAAGGTCAAACTTCCATTTTCACCCATGCTAGTCTATAACACCCACCATCGCTTAGCCCTTGGCCGTGATTGTCTGGGGATGACTGGGGTTGTAGTCTAGCCAATGTGCCTGGTAAAGGCTGCTACACAATGTTTCTACCTGATTGTCTATTTCTGCAGTTTTGCCTCCTCTGGAATACTAATTTGTTTTACCATGCACAAGAACCAGATAATTTAAACATCTCACTTGTGTAAACACTGGGGAGGGAGAAGTCACAGATATGGTGCCTGTGCCACATCTAATGGCATAATTGCACCCTTGAGACATGGTAATATATTAATAGGCATTTTAAAAGCTTTCCTATTTACCTGTGGAAGAAGAAATGGGGGAAATGCCATCTAAGTTATTGACATTTCAACACCTTTCTCCAGCTAAAAACAGACATTAGCAGCCCGAGATGCCCTGTTTGCTTTGGTAAAAAGGCAATTATTCCATATTAAAGATAATGTGATTGTTCAGGACACTAATTGAGCTTAAGTAAGTAGGTAAGTGATTTAATTGTCAAGTAAGTGACTAAGGATAAAGCCAAAGAAATGTTTGAGGACGAATTAAATAAAAGATTGCCTGGGCACACTACTTCATGATCAAGTGTATTCTAATGGTGCTTTCTTAAGAAAACATAATATAAATTATGATCATAGAAGATATTCAAAATGCACACGTCTTTAAGGGTTGGAATAAGGAGTAACATTTTAGAAGATGCACAGTGCATCTTATCCACACTTAACAGGGAGCAAACTCAATTTTACTATCTCTGCATAAAGAAAAATTTAGAAAACAAAATCAGGAAGTTAATACACAAACATAAATTATGTCACACATAATTTACAAAAATGATATCCTTATCAGAAGACAGCAAAGACTAAGCCTAATCACATGATAAGTAGTGATGTCAGTTGTCAGATGCAACGTTTCCACCCCTTGAGTTGCCATTTTGCATCTGATTCCGGTGGTTGGACCAGGGTGTATAGCATTGCAGTTACAAGTATATACACAGTTCATATGGATTATAGTCATCATTACGGACAATCATTTCTTACTCTGCTGCTATTTCTACTAGGCATGTGCATTGGTTTCAGATGAAGCCCAAAGGCCAATCAAAATCATGCTACTTTGGTCCAGTTTTCATACTTCTTGCATCAACGTGAGCTTCCCTCCAAAGGCAACCATCCTGAACCCCAAAGTGGGTTTGTTTAGCAACTCATGTTTTGGAGTTGTAGGAGACATGATATCATACAAAAATTAGTGTCTACATTTGTTTCTCTAAAACCACTGGGCAGGGGAATGGAGGGTGCACAGTTCAGAGATTGAGAGGCCCACCTTGTAATTCTCAGATAAGGATGGGACCACGAAATGGCCATATTTCCAATGCCACCAGGCTTCACTACAAAAAGAGCCTTACTAGTTTTCAGTCATCATAACTTTAGAACTTCTACACATATCCTTCTGAAACTTGGTAGATTTCCTGCCTGGAGATGCCTTTATTATATGCACCTTTTTTGTATAAATTGCCCCAAAAAATACAAGGGAAGGGAAGGGGGAGCAAATCAAGCCCCCATAAGGACTCCCACTCCACATGAACTGCTGTACCCATCCTTATGAAACCTTGCAGTATTCTTACTTAGAACCATTACTATGCTGTCTCTCATTTCAGAACAATGGTCCACAAGAAACACAGGGGGATAAGCTCAATGCCATTTGGAGAACCTCAAAATGTCAAAGCTGCTCTTAACCTCAAATCCCCTGGTCTATTTATCTGACATTCTCCAGATGTGATCCCCTCAGAAGGGACAAGTATCTCTGTGATTTTCATCCTATTCCAACCAGAAATTAAAGAAATCAGCCATTCTCTTTTTTAATAAATAAATAAATGAGTGTGTAGAACAAAACCCACTGTACCTATTTGTCTGTCTTTGGGAAAGAATACTTCTCTCTTATGTGGCTACAATCTTACAAATGCCATTCACTTCTGAAAAAGAAAAGAAATACAGCCATTACAATAAATAAATAAATACATACATACATACATCCTAAGAGGTGGGGAGTCTCAAATGTTGAAAACTCAGGCCTTAGCTAGACCAAAGGTTTATCCCGGGATTGTCCCGGGGTCCATTCCTGTTCATGTAAATAACACACAGGGGATCCCGGGAGCAGGCAGGGACGACCCCGGGATAAAACTTAGGTCTAGCTAAGGCCTCAGTTTCAGTTCTGTTGGCTTTGGAAGGAAGCCCACTTCCCTTTGGGAAGCAACAGCTGGACCAAAGAGGTCAAATTCTACTCAGGCTTCATCCCAAGGCAATGCATGTCCCTAATCCTTAGCAAGGCCTAGGCATTTGTGGCCCAGATACAGGATTTTAGGCCCTGGTTTTGTCCCTTTCCCCAGCAACACCATTCCTACTCCACTCTGCCTCTGGGATTCTTCTTTCGCAAAACAGAAACCTAAAATAAATGATGTAGATCCATTTTGGACGCGCTCCCTCCAACAGCCCATTCTTCATAAAGTCATTTATTGCTTGATTGGCCAGATATTATCATGGGCCACATTCTAATTATGCTCTCCTAGATTCATTTCTTCTCTGGATGTCTGACAAAATGTAAGATGAGCTACAGACTGCCTAGTAATTTTCTTTCATTTGCATTGGCGTTTATCTCGGACCCGGGGGACCCTGAACTGTCTCCTGACTTCTTGGTGGTGGCCAGGGAAGAGAGAAGGCTCCAGTTAAAGGCTCAGCTAGTTGCCCCATGGTATACAGAAAGGGGAGAGAGACCCCCCCTCTCCATCCCCCATCATTCCCTCTAATAGTCAACTCAGTAGTTGAGTGCCAGTCTGATTGGAGCTGCTGAGAACAAGACAGGGGTATCAGCATGGTCAGGTGAACCCCAATCATCATCATCATCATGGAATAAAAAGTGTCAGATGGTGAGTGGATTGGCTTATGGTATCTTGGGGGTGGCTGAATAACATCCTTGAACAAAAGCATTCCTGTTCAGGAGTGAAGATGAACTGAGACAATTAATTGATAACTCAAGTTGTAACACTAGATTTCACAGTCCCCCAAGGAATCTACTGATTGGAAGTAGGTTCAGGATAGACAAAAACAGGCATGGTAACTGTGGAACTCCTTGCCAGAAGATGAGGTGATGACCAGTGACTCATGTTTGCTGATCTTGCTTTAAGTACAGTAATAAATTGTGGCCCTACTTTACCCATACTTCTTTGTCTCATCTCAATATTCCTGTCTATGTCTGTCTATATGAACAGGAGACAGGACAGAACAGAACAGCAGACAGTTTAAGAAAGGAAGAGAAAGGTACGACGTTTGCTCTCTGCAAATCATTTGCTTAATTAGTTGCACTAAACAATATAAGCTCTGGCTGTATTAACAAATGCAGTTAATTATGAGAAACAATGAGGAATATAATTCAAGCAATGACCTTTGTCTCCTACAAAGATATTAAGCCGGGCCAAGGTTTGTTCTTGTTCCTGCTTAAATCAGTGCTTGATCGACGAACAAAAGGGAATGTATGGAAGAGATTTGGATTCCTTCTGAATCCCTGGAGGAAACACAACCAGCTTTTTAAATTCCTAATACGATAACGAGACCTAAGGTGAACTTGATCAGCTTCCAGAAAACAGTATGAGTTTACAGTTGCTGAATGCAAGGAAGCTAAAGCAGCAGATAATAAGTTTACGGTAGTTGTTTCTAACCCCAATAGTCATTGTACTCATAACCAACAAAACCCATTTCACAAGTTACCTTCCATGTGTAAACACACAGAGAGGAGTGGGATCATGTCTGCAGACCCTGCCCGTAAAGTAGCTTCACCCCTTTGGCCCTACCTATGGTGCCACGTATAGAGCCAATGATCCTAAAAGGGGCACCTATGCAAGTACATCTGTATGTAGGGATGTCTGTTCTTTGAAAATCCAGCCTTTGTGGGGCCTGACAGCTCTCTGCTGCCTCAGCTTGCATTCATGAGCTAAGCCACAGGCCTTCCCCGAAAATGGGAAACTTTTTGCAGGATTTTTCTTCTTCTCCCCAACAAAAAGTTGTGCAAATTGTGAATGCAATTTCTGTAATTTGCACAAATTCCAGATGAAATTTGCATCGTTTGTGCAAATGCTGGTCGTACTTTGCATAACTTTCTACTGATCAGAGGAACCCCCCACCCCCCAAATGAAAATCTGCAAGCCGATAGAGTTGGCCAGCTTGCAGGTAACTGAGTCAAATTCCAGGTTGGGGGAGGGGACAAACTGCTGAACGTTCAGCAAACTCCACCTCTTGGATGGAGCCGTCCAACTTCCCTAGCAGTATGTGTGGAGTGTTCGTTGTAGGGATATCACAAGAGTCCAGTTGGGGGCTTAAGCTTGGCAGGTTCACACTTGCTCACCCTACCCCCACCCCCCGGGACACCAGTCTGCAGATCCTTGCACTAGCCACTGCGTAGATCACACTCATGGAAAGTCAGGCAAACATGGGGATATCTGCTTACCCATTTTGTGGGATATCGCAGGTAAGCCTTTTACGTGGTATGTCGGCCAGTGTGGTGTAGTGGCTGGAGGGATGGACTGCGAGTTGGGAGATCTGGGTTGTAGTCCCCACTCAGCCATGGAAGCTCACTGGGTGACTTTAGGCCTGTCGCAGACTCTCAGCCCAACCTCCCAAACAGGGTTGTTGTTGTGAGGCTAAAATGGAGGGGAGGAGGAGGATTATGTACACCGCCTTGGGTTTCTTGGAGGAAAAAACACAGGCTATAAATGTAATAATGAATAAATATATAAATCAATCAATTTTGCACAAATACCTCAGCTTTATGCTGGTTTTATTGGCATGGAGGTCTCTTTGTTTTCATTCGTAGTTGTTGTTTTTCATGAAATTTATTTTTTAATGTTTTAATATATTTGTATGTTACTTAGAGTGCTATTAGTAGATGAAGTAGAAAAGCAAGTCTTTTTTTCAAATATCAAAAGGTAGTATCCAATTTTAGTCCTAGGCCACAGCTAGACCTAAGGTTTATCCTGGAATCATCCAGGGTTCGCCCCTGCCTGAGCACTGGATCCCCTGTGTGTCACTTAGATGAACAGGTTTGACCCCTGGATGATCCAGGGATAAACCTTAGGTCTAGCTATGGCCCTATAGAGAGTAAATCAATTGATATTAATGGGACTGGAGTAAGTCATGACTTACATCCCATTCATTTCTATGAGTCTCCTCTACATAGGACTGACATTGGAGACTACTCAAAGGCTGAAATCCTATACCCATTTACCCAGGGGTAAACTCCATTAAACTCAATGGGACTTATTTCTGAGCAGACATGTATAGGATTGCACCATAGATACAATAGATTCTTCTTCCCAGTCCTGATTTCATCTGATCCCTGACTCTACCCAGCCATCTTCCAGCCTGCTTTGCAATACTTTTGGTACTTTGAGAAAATAATTTCCATTCACCAAGGAAAAGATTCACCTCCTAGCCATTAGTTAATTGCACAAGTTGGTTTTTAAGCTCTGCAAATGTCAGCAAATGCCTTTAAAATGGGTTTTTGCCATTACCTGCAAAACCTCTGAACTCTTTTCTTTTAAATCTGGCCGGCAAAGTGCAGGGCAGCTTTGCTGTTATACAACATGAGATACAACATGTTAGTCTTACTGCGCCCCCTTGGATTCTGCTCAGAACAAGAGAACTGGGGGAATTTATAGTGTCTATAAACAATTAGAATAAATCAAATAGATTCTCCTTTTGGATTGGTTTAGATTACTTTATAATTAACAAATGTGCTACACTGAAACTGGTTTTATGTTATCCTAATGGCTACATAATGAGATCCCCAACTTAATGACTGTATAACCACAGGGAATGTTAATGAACTTTGCAAAAGGCCTGCTTTGCCTCGGGCTGAAAAATGGCGGTGATTCAAATATCACAAGTTACTGAAGTGTTAATTAATAAAGGTTCTACATAAATACTGAACAAGAAGAGCTGGAACACATAAATAGTTTTAGAATGCCTGGAAATAAATATGTTTATGCTCCCGATGATATAAATGTCAGGTGTGAAGAATTGCTTTGGATTCTTCATTGCAAGATTATTATTTTTTTAATATATGCTACAAAGCTCTATAATTCATCTCTGTTTATGGCACTTCAGACTAGCTCAAAGCGGTGATCCTCAAGCAGCCAGATCCAGAAAAATTGATCCCAGTGATAGATGAGACCAGACCAGTCTTCAGGATTCCATAGAACAATGGTGGGGACATTGAGGGCTGCATTGCCGATGGCATAATTCAGGGGGAACGACACATGCTACTTGTGAGCAGGGCCAGAGCCAAAAGTGGTTGGGTCAACATCATGTTCTCTCTCATTTTGCCCCCCCCTTTCTCTCTCTCTTTCTGCTGTCCTTCTCTCTGGGCTCATCTACACCAAGCAGGATATTCCACTATGAAAGCAATATATAAAAGGCAGGAGCCACACTACTGCTTTATAGTGCTATTGAAGTGCACTGCAGGATCTACACTACTGCCTTATAGTGCTAATGAAGTGCACTGACAACTGTGGGGGCCCATGACACATCTAACCAAGCAGGATATTCCACTATGAAAGTGGTATAAAACAGTATATGTCAAGGGCCCCAACAGTTGTCAGTGCACTTCAATACCACTATAAAGCAGTAGTGTGGCTCCTGCATTTTATATACTGCTTTCATACCACTTTCAGAGTGGAATATCTGTTTGGTGTAGATGGGGGGGGGGGCTCTCTCATTTTGCCATCCCCTTCTCTCTCTCTCTCTCTCTCTCTCTCTCTCTCTCTCTCTCACTCACTCACTCACTCCTTCTGCCATTCCTTTCCTTCATTCTCTCTTCCTGTCATCCCCTTCACTCAGTGTGACGCCAGGGGAGGGACATTGCTCTTGCCAAAGGTCTCAGTTGACCCCTTGCCACAGGCTTTTGAAGTTAGTCTGAAAGGCACAAGAAAGTAGAGCTACAAGTTGCCCAGGATCATCCACCCATGGGAATTATACTTCAGAAGCAAGCGAGTTCTCTGACAGGTATTGATGCCATTTCCCCACATGTCATTCCCTATATGTGCTGAACTATATATTGCATACATTTCTATTTGTATCAACATAACGTGCATGCTTACCACACTACAAATCCATTCATTTACTGTCTATACGTGTAGCATGGTTTGGGCCAACCTCCAAGGCAGTTTATAGTTTCTAATATTACACAGGGATATGTATGCTCAGACAAGGTGGTCCAATCTGTCCCATCTAGGGTCTCCATCTGGCCTTCCATGGTTTTCCAGATGGCCATGCCCCCTTTTCTGGCCCCACCCCTTTCCTCCAGTGAAAGAGCCAAATAGCATTTGGTACCAACTGGGCTGATGTAATGGGCCTCATTGTCTCACCTCTCCCTCTGCAACAGACAGGTGGCATGGTTGCTGATAGTCAGGAACAGGAGGGAAGGAACCAAATAGCAGCTGCTCGCAGCTGGGCTGATGGAATGGGCCTCATTGTCTCACTGCTCCCTCTGCAACAGCCAGCTGGAATAGTTGCTGATGGGCACCTGTTCTAGGTGGGAAGGAGTCAAAAAGCAGCTGGGACGATGGAGACGGCTTAACTGCTTCACCTCTCCCATTGATGCAACCCAATGCAACCTCAATGCATTGATGGCTCATACATTTGTACACCAAAAGGCTGCTTGGCTGAGGTTTTTTTTATGGCTTTGCACATTCTAGTTCTGGCAACAAGCTGAGAAGGAATGCATGTGATTTATCCTGTGAAATGCTGGATGGTGGGCAACCAGGTAACCAGACAGCTTGGGACTTTCTCCTTCTTTTACTTTCTCCCCTTGAATTGAGTGGAGGTATCAGTTGGAGAGGGAGTCTGGTCTCTTTCTCTTTTGTATACTCCCTTTAGCATTAGAACAATCTACATCTAGTATTTAAAGCACAACTGACAAACTGCAAATGTGAAGAGAATGTTTTGCTTTAGGTTAAGAAATTGTCCTTCAATAATTAACTTTCACTAATGATCTAAAATGTCTCCTGTGATAGATCTGTTCCTCTCACTTTCCAGAATAATTTATTTATATACGAGTAATTGCATTTTCTGAACCATCCGTCCATTGAACAGGGCCGTATCATGGCAGTGGTCCTTCATCTCAGGTCCTGTAATTTTAATTAATCATGTAAGACATTACTGCTTGTTGTTATTTATGGTGATGCATCAGGCCTAGAGGTCACTGAAAGCTTTAGAACACTAGTTTGCAATGCAATTGTTCTAAATTTACAGTATTTTGGCCGCTCTGCTCCACCACCACTCCGACTAGAAACTGGAAACTGAGCATTTAAGGTTCCCTGTTCCTCAGCCGGTGATAGTTGATAGTGTTGTGGCAGATGGTAACACAAACTGTTTTATGAACAGCTTTGGTATTGTTCAACATTTCCAGCAATATTTACTGCAGCAAAATGCTTCCTTTTTCAATGCAACTACAATAACCACTTCGTTCCACTTGGCAAAGCCAATGTTGCAGATTACCTTAGGGATGCGAAAACCAGTAAGGTTCTGGATTTTCGTCCTCGAAGCTCATTTCGCCTCATTCCCATTCCCAAACATGAGTGTCTTATTTTATTTTTTTCCAAAAGAGGGGGAAATGTGCATTTTTGAATGGAAAAAGTGTGGGTTTTTTGAAAGCACAAACCAAATTGTGCACTCCTCCCCAGTGCAGAAGTACCTGCTCTCTGCCCCACCAGTCTTAGGCCTTAGCTAGACCTACTTTTTGTTCCGGGAGAGAAGAGGGGAGATCTTGCATTGGGATTAACGCGAGATCTCTCCCCCGTTTACACATAAGGCATGATGACCTCAGGAAGAGAGGCGTCGCACCTGCCATTTTTTATTTTTAAAGCGACGGCAGCGCATGAACGCTCATGGACTGAAGATAAGTTTTTTTAAAAAATAATAATTTGGCTTCACTGATCCCCCCCACCCTAACCCCGATGGGCGCAGCACTCCTGAGGAGTACTGCGACCCATGCATGACTCCCGGCTCCGTGTGAGTAATCATGTGGAGCCGGGTCAAGCCGTGGCAATGGGCCACATGTTCCACGGTCCCGGGCTCAGCCCAAACTGTAGGGCTGTATCCTGGGGCAAGGGAGGGATGATCCCTCCCTGATCCCGGGATCCCCTGTCTGTCATGTAGACACACAGGGACGATCCAGGGGTTCACCCCGGGATATAGCCTGGTCTAGAGCAGTACGACAATGGAACCAGTTACCTAGGGAGGTTGTGGGCTCTCCCACACTAGAGGCATTCAAGAGGCAGCTGGACCACCATCTGTCAGGGATGCTTTAGGGTGGATCCCTGCATTGAGCAGGGGGTTGGACTTGATGGCCTTTTAGGCCCCTTCCAACTCTACTATTCTATGATTCTAGCTAAGGCCTTAATTGGCCAGGTGCCACCACTGGTTGGATTTAGGCTTTGCAGGGAGGACAAGATGACCAGAGACTGCTCTTCCTTTCCTTGCTCCTGTAATGGCCGTTTGCTTTTATGCATAGAGGCAGCAAGAGCAAGGAAGAGAAGTTGCAGGATGAAGTGGATGTGTGTAGCAGTGGGGCCCTGATGAAGCCTGAAATTTGTAATCCAGTCCATAATAGCCCCTTGGAAACAGATGCTCGGAGAGTCATCTGCCCCCCAGATGGGCAGTCTGCCAGTACCCTCCAATTTTCATTGGCGCCTTCTGCAGCCACAGCCTGCCTAGCTAAGGCTTTTGCTTGTGGGAGGAGGATAGGGTAGAGGTTAATGGAGGTCTGGGGGCATGAGCAGAATTAAAGTTGACTATGTTCAAGGTAGGCTATGCTCACCTGAATCCTGCTATCAGAATGCATATCGCCCAGCACCCCAACACTGAATGTTCATTCCATGTTGTGGCATTACACCCCACAAGTCAATTCCAAATGTATGCCTGCAGTTTGTAAGTCTGTGGTTTGTAGAATGTTGGCCTGAGTGGGCGGAGTTAGAATGTCTTGGGAGGTGGGAGGAGTGATATAAAAGGGAAGGATGGAGGGGATTGAGAGTTCTTGTTCTTTTCAGGGAAACTTTTCAGGGAGACTTGTTAGGTACTCTTAGAGTCTGTAGTGCTCTCTGTGTTTATGGTACTTAAGTTCTGGGAAATTTGAGGGTCAGTGTAGTGAGTGGTGTCTTTAGGGTGTAGTGTGCACGTAGTGGAAGTATATTAATCAATACTGAGAATAAAAGTTCAAGAGTGATTGTGTGAGAAAAAGGAAAGCGCGAATGTGATTGAGTGACAGGATTGTATGGAAGGTTTCAAAAAGGTTTTTAAATGTTATTATTTGAAACAAAGCTTGTGAACTTTTAAAAATAAATTTTGATTGTTTTGTTTTTAAACTACCACAAAAGTCCCACGTGTCTGTTTGGCATTTATCATCTTAAGTTTACACATTTAACACCCACTCTGACAGTCATTCACCTCAGCAGATATAACTCACAGCGCATTATTATGTATATTAAAATCCTTCTCCATTTTAAACCCCTTTCTCCACATAGTTTGGAGGAAGGTGGTTCTCATCCCTTGCCTCAGGCGTATCAAGCGGTGGTGCTTGGCTTGAGCCGGGAGTAGCCTCGGCCGGGTCTGGTGTTCAGAGCCTGTGTCGCCCCATAATAAGTGGTGGCAGACGTGAGGTCTGGTGTTCAGAGCCTGTGTCATGGCACATGTCTACTCCAGATATCCATGATTCAATCTCACCTATTGATCATCCAGAAGCACCTGAAGACAGATCTATTTCCCCAGGCCTTCTCTAATTGGCTGATAGTTGTTGTTTTAACTTGCAGCCCAATCTTATGGAATCTTACCCAGAAGTACAGGGCTTACTGCCAGGTAAGTATATACCGTTCACAGGATTGCAGGCATAGGATCTCTCTTCTTTAGTTGCCTTTCCTTACCCACCCACCCACCCACCCATCCTTTCCTTTCTTTTCCTTGTGGATCTGTTTATTTAGATTATGAGCCTGCAGGCAAGGGGTTTGACATTGTAAATTATAAAGTGTACAACACGTTTTAAGGTTCTTAAGACTGTAGCAGTAGTATCAGTGGTAGTCATATTATCAGTAGTGGTAGTATTTCTATGCCAACTTTCATGGCAAAAATCCGCCCAAGGAGGCAAATACACAAAGTTAGAAAATAAAACATACAGTATCTTGCTTTTTTGCAATGTTTTTTGTATCCATATGCAAACCATGAACTGCAAGGAGCCAGTGTTATGCCTGTCCAAGATTACAGTAACCTTGGTCACTGCATGAAACTCTTTAGAAGGTCAATACTGGGTAACACGAAAAGGGAGCGTGCTTCCTCTCCAAGTAGCCGCTGCTGCAATCTCCACTCCCTTCTGCTGCTATTAACGTGCCCCTGCATGGGAGTGGAGAAACTCTACCTGCCAATAATGGGGCAGCGCAGGAAGCAAGCCACTTGGGTTGTAAAGATAAAATAGTGCATCTCGCACTCACCATTCAAACTTCCCCACCCCCACTCTAAATGTTTCACTTGACATCAAATCTCAAGGAGCCTTTAAATGATGTGTTGGGTTGAGTTTTTTCTAACACTCGTTTCATGTTAAGTGTTTCAACGAGTGTATCATAATCTCTTTATTAGTCTAGTGGGGGAAGAACTGATTCAGACTCCATATTGAAACTCTCTGCTGCAAGATGAATTGCTGTGCCTCTCCCCCCATTTTTTTTTAAAGGCACTAAACCCTCAGAGAGAGCAGTGGGAGCTAATGCAAAGCTCTGAAGAAAGTTCCAACAGGAGCGATCCTGTTTTATTACCGTATAAAACTCTGCAGAGCCAGAAGTCTGCTCCGACTTACTGATAGACATGTTCAAAGAAACAATCTTTGTTTTACATTTCCTTCTTCCTCATTTGGGATGCTGATGAAGATGAAGAATGAAAAAATTGAATTTCTTAGAGTGCACTCCTATGCATGTTTTGACAGAAAAAAGTCCTACAACTACATTTTCACACTTGTGATTTGATCGTATGTGTACCTTTGGGAGGGAAATGCATGAAAAATGCATAGATTTGAAAAAATGTGCATGAAAAATGCATAGATCTGAAAAAATGTGCATGAAAAATGCATACATTTGAAAAAAATGTGCATGAAAAATGCATACATTTGAAAAAAATGTGCATGAAAAATGCATACATTTGAAAAAAAAGTGCATGAAAAATGCATACATTTGAAAAAATGTGCATGAAAAATGCATACATTTGAAAATAATGTGCATGATGAATGTGTACATTTGAAAAAATGTACAGGAATAGCACATGCAATTGAAAAATGCACACAGATATGATTTAGTCAATGGAGGAAATGTGTACATGTCTAAAATTCACACACGTGACGAGTACACTCGGGAAAATGTGCATGAAAATGCTCGCTCATTTTTGTGCAAAAGCAAGAAGAAGCAAGGGTCCCATTCTGATATGGGCATAAGTCAAAATGAACATCGAGATAGAAATCGGAGAACCTCGATGGTGTTCGATTTTTGTTGACTCACACATCCCTCCTCCTCCAGGACCGCTGCAAGATCGTTCATTGCCCAAAGTACATTCCTCAGTCAGAAGTGGAGCATTGGAGGTGGGGGTAAGAAATGGGCAGCTGTAATGAGTTATGTATGCAAGGATTTAATGGCGACAGGAGCGAAGGCCTCGTTCAGTACGCTTAGCTCATTTGGCAAGGAAGGTTCACAAAGCACCGTGGCAGACTGGCAGCTTGTATTTTTGGAAGGAGCTTCATGCAGCAAATTCGGAGGCTGTAAGTAATCACGGCCCTCGGGCAGTTTTAAATTACAGGTTTTGCACTTCTAGTTTAAATATTCGGCTGTTTTGTTCCATGGTTACTTAAATAAGCAAAGGCTGCCTTTCCTAGCACTTGCACACATCACAGAACTGGAGTCATGGAAGGCATCTGGCAGGAGGCTAATTGTGAAGGTGTAAAAGCAGCCGGCATGGTGGAAGGGAGATGGCTGGGGGGCAGAGGGTTCGGAGTTTAGCTGTTTGCCTCCCAAACAGTTGATGCATGTCAGGGCTGAGCAGTGGACTGCAGTCAGAGAAGAGCCAAACATGGAGGTGGGGGCATCAGAACCAGGCAAAGACCCAACCAAACAGGAAACCCTTCACCCCCTCCCTTTCTAGGAGTGCCCAGCCAGGGAGCAGGGAGCAGTCCAGGGCCTGTAAATACTTCACTACCATGAAGCGGTTCAATGCTTCAGTTCTGGTATCTCACCACACTAGGCAGCTGCACAGAGCACCAAAGGTTCTTGTTCCTAGTCTCAGTGGCTCTTGCCAACACATGATTCCTGACCTATTCTTCACACGTTACAAAATTGATCCCAGAAGGCTCTTTGAGGTGGGAGTCATCCTCATAAACACTCTGAGCAAAGATGGTTCTCTTATAGTTGAGGAATCCATCTTGGAGGTTCATCAGGCCAAAGCTGCAGGCAACCAAGTGTGATGCCTGCAAGACTGGAACAATACTTGTTTGTTTATTTCATTCGTTTGCGTCCCGTCTTACCACTAAAAATAGCGCCCAAGGCAGCTAGCAGCAATCAAATACAGATAAAGAGTTACATAATTAAAACATAACCGCGTTGATTAAAACGTGCCTGTTAAACCCACATTAAAAGCGTGCACGCACACACACACACACACACGCACACACCAGTTAAAACGAAATAAGAAACAAACAGTGTACAGCAGTTTAAACATCTAGATTTGGCAACTATCAGTTAACAACCAAAAGCTTGCCTGAATAAAAATGTGCCTGCAGGCAGAAGTGCAGTAAAGATATCGTTAAACTTGCCTCCCTTGGAAGGGAATTTCAGAGCTTGGGGGAAGTCACAGAGAAGGCCCTGTGGCTTTCCTGCTAAATATGCTGTTGATCAGCAATGTGCATGCAAAATGTGCGTATTAAGAGGAACTTGCACAAAAAGGCTTCTGAATTTTTATGCAAACTGTAAAAGAAATATTGTTTGGGTTGAAATGAACTCTTAACTGGAGAAAAGCGAAACATTAAAACTAGGATGCTGAGTGGAGTGTCAAGTTCTGGGTGTGAACTTGTGTTCCAAAGAGTTATTCCATCCCTCATTCCAACATCAAGGAAGAAATAGAGCACACAGTGAGTGTCTTAAAAACCAACGCGGTGGAGATCAATCATCTGTAACTA
Source organism: Elgaria multicarinata webbii (assembly GCF_023053635.1). Taxonomy (NCBI): domain Eukaryota; kingdom Metazoa; phylum Chordata; class Lepidosauria; order Squamata; family Anguidae; genus Elgaria; species Elgaria multicarinata. The sequence goes on from NC_086184.1 coordinate 13,517,428, forward strand.
ACTGTTTGAAGAAAGCCAGTTGTGAAATTGTTCTCTCACTTAGAGTTAAGTCAAGATAAACTTACAAAACCGAGCCATAATTGAAGCCTTTTGGAAGGAACTTTTGGAAAGAACTTGGAAACTTACAAAATTACGTTTTGCAAGTCAAGATTGAGGCAGAAATCAGATGCAGAAGAGTGACAGATAATTCCAGAGTCAGATCCTGAATATAAAAATGGAATAAAATTGATGTGTAGATTAGTGTAATTCGAATGGGCCTAGGGACAATTCTTTACCATCCCGACAGTGCTCACAGACTATGCAAACCTATTTAACTGCACAATTATAGATCTTTCTCATGGGAGGGGAGGGGAGTTCTTTCAGTGAGTGTACAGTATAAATTCCTTTTAAACTTGCACAAAAAAAGAAAGGTTACAGTAAGGAGGGATTCAATTCACTTCCACTTTTGTTTTGCAGTTGTTCCTTTAAGCCTGCAATCCTATGTGCACTTACTTGGAAGTAAACCCCATTGAACTCAGTGAGGCTTATTTGTGGGTAGACATGTATAGGGTCACACTGCTTTGCTGCAATCCTATGCATCTCTACGTAGAAGTAAGTCCCATTGAGTTCAGCGGAGCTTTTTCCAAGTGAGAATAGGATAACAGCCTTACCGTGCAAATCCTGTGCATATCTACTCAGAAGTAAGCCTCACTTTCAATGGGGTTTACTCCCAGAAAAGTGTGTGCAGGATGCAGCACTATTTGAGTGAGTGTTGCATATGTTGTATGACCAGAAGCGGCAACAAAATAAACAAATTGACAACATGAAATTGTCAAAATATACAAACAAAAACCCAATTGGACAAGACAAGCAGTATCTTAGAATCATAGAACCATAGAATAGCAGAGTTGGAAGGGGCCTACAAGGCCATCGAGTCCAACCCCCTGCTCAATGCAGGAATCCACCCTAAAGCATCCCTGACAGATGGTTGTCCAGCTGCCTCTTGAAGGCCTCTAGTGTGGGAGAGCCCACAACCTCCCTAGGTAGCTGATTCCACCGTCGCACTGCTCTAACAGTCAGGAAGTTTTTCCTGATGTCCAGCCGGAATCTGGCTTCCTTTAACTTGAGCCCGTTATTCCATGTCCTGCACTCTGGGAGGATCGAGAAGAGATCCTGGCCCTCCTCTGTGTGACAACCTTTTTAAGTATTTGACAAGTGCTATCATGTCTCCCCTCAATCTTCTCTTCTCCAGGCTAAACATGCCCAGTTCTTTCAGTCTCTCTTCATAGGGCTTTGTTTCTAGACCTCTGATCATCTTGGGGGCCATCTACACCGTGCGGCTTCCCCCAAATAACCCACAACATCGCAGTTGTGAAGCATCAACCACCTTCATACATGGGCAGGATTGAATGTGGAATATCCTGCCCCAAGCATTGCAGGATTTATTACATGGCTGTAATGCAGCAAATAGCAACTAATGACGGGGCTCTGAAAGTATTTTCTTCTGCTTCTGCTCAACTCTGTAGCAGTGAAAGGATGGGCCCTTGCTAGACCACGGGTTAGCGCGGTGCGAGGCCCGTGCTCGTCCCTGTGCATCCAAATGACGCACAGGGGGTCCCGGCCTCAGCCAAGGCTCAAGCCGCCCTGGCACCGTGCTAACCAAAACTGCCTGTAGCGTGGTTCTTCCTGCAGTCCTGGCCTCAGGTCAGGCTGAGGCCGGGACAGCATGCGTATGGACCGGTCCACTGCTTTTCTGGCTACCACACTTACGTGTGAGTAGCTGGGAAAAGCGGCAGACGGGCCGCAGTGCTTCCGCCGCCGCTGAGTCTCTGGCCTCCATTTCCCGCCCCCCCCATGTTGCCGACCTGTGTTGGCCTCCACCGCCGAGTGCCCGACTGGGGGACATGGCAACGCTGGCCATCATAGGCCAGGGACTCGGCGGCAGATGCCAACACGGGCAGGGGACGGGGGGACAGGAAATGGAGGCTGGGGACATCGGGGGTGGAATTGCGGGCGGGGGTTGGACATCGCGAGGGGAAGGAGAATGGGGCCGGGGGATCGGACATCGCAGGGGCCCCCGGGGATCGGACATCACGGAGGAGGTGGGGAAGGAGAACGAGGCCGGGGAGGGGAGAAGGAGACTTTAAAAAACAAAACAAAAAAACCCTACTTACCTGTCCTGGCTCCTGCGGCCTCTTTAAAAATAAAAAAATGGCGGCCACGACAGCTCTCCTCCAGAGCTCGTCACAGCTCCCGTCTGAATAAGGGCGAGATCTCGCGTTATTCCTAACACGTTATTCCCTCCTCTCCTCCGGATTATCACACAGGTCTAGCGAGGCCCTAAGTCTCCACACACCTACGCTGCTCGAATCTTCAGGCTCCCACCCGCTCTCAGCTGTGCTCCTTCATAGTTGCAAAGGTTTGAATCAACAGTCTTCAACAACTGCACGACTGCGGAATAGTGCAGCAATAAAGAGCGGAAAGGCAGCGATGCAGCCCACATTTGCAACAGCACCGTTTCAAAGCAACAAGGCTGGCTCCCCTCCCCACTCCTGTACTCTGCAAAATGCAATGGAAGGCAATGAATTACTTCTGGGTAGCCGTGTTTAGCCATCTGCTCTCACTATGCCCCCTGCCCCACACAACTTTCACTTCTGCTAATCAGTGCTGCTTCCACCAGTCCATGTTGAAGCCAGCTGAGGTCACATAGGCCTTAGCTAGACCTAAGGATTATCCCAGGCAAATGGAGGGGTCGTCCCTGCCTGCTCCCAGGATCTCCTGTGTGTCATTTGGATGCACAGGGACAATCCCGGGATATAGGCCTGGTCTAGCCATGGCCATAGACTCCCAAATGGCACTGAATCCACAATGACAGGAAAACCCATCATAAAATGAGTTTGGAATAAAACCAGATTTAGGGCAGGAAATGCCATACTAGCAAAGAGGGGCATGCATCATCCGACATGATCAGCTTGGGGTGGAGTAGAACTGGAGTAAAAGCTCCGTGTAGATAACCCCGATATGCCCAAATTTGCTTGGCTCTTTGCCAGATACCTTTATGTGAAGTTTCATTGCTTTTATATTGTAGGGTGACCAACTGTCAGGATTTCCCCGGATTTGTCCTGGTTTTTGTTCTTTCCATGGTGTCAGGGGGGATTTTCTATAATTTTCAATAATGTCCTGGAATGACACACCTTCCCCTTTAAGGCTGCCATTAGCATGGCAGGAGGGAGTGACATGCTTTCTTGAGGCACATCATTCCCCCACCCCGAGCTCCAATTGAGGTCTTAAAGGGGAAAGTGGGTCATTCGTGGACATTATAGAAAAGGCCCCAATTGGAGTGGATGGTGGTGGTGCAAAATGAAATCCTTTCCCCTCCTCCACTCCAATCGGGTTCTTTAAGGTGGCGGGGGAATAACGTACTTTCTGCAGGACTCAGAAAGCTGCTTCCCCACACACGCACTAGGGGTCCTCTTTTTTGGTTTCCCAAATATGGTCACCCTATTATATTGCAACCACTTTGATTTCTGTCATGAGATCCTCTTTTTCCTGCCCAGTGTGCCAACTCCAACACCACTCCTGCGATTCCATTTTTGGGACAGCAGAGAAGCTTTTAAAGCTCACATTCTGAGTTCAGTTTGATTACTGTCAGCTCTTTCTGCATTTTTCAGTACCGCTGCTTCATGCCAGCGCTACTGAGTTCAAGTGGCTCTACAACATTTTTACACACACTTCAATCAGGCAGTAGAGAGTTGCTGCAACATCATCTCAAGAACATACGGTAACATATAACTAGCCGCTAATTAAGAGCTGTAGTATCACAGACGGCTTCTACTATTCTCACAACACAATGGAGACCACCACCAACAGACTTAGGTCTTAGCTAGACCTAAGGTTTATGCCAAGATCGTCCCGGGGTCATCCCTGTTCATGTAAATGACACACAGGATATCCCGGGAGCAGGCAGGGACGACCCCGGGATAAACCTTAGGTCTAGCTAAGTCCTTAGGATCAAACTAGATGCAACACCATTCACATAGTTAGCAAATCTCCCTCTGGTAATTGTGTGTAAGTTGTGTTTTTAGAATAACTAGCAGTTTGGGGTGGGGGAATCAAGTTCGGGACCCTGGAAAGAGATAGGGGGACTTCAACCCATTGTTCCCCTGTTGTGACTCCCATCCAAATTGGGTGACCTTGACCTATTAAAACATTCAAATAATTTCTAATTGCATCAATAGTGTCTCATCTAGTTTGGTGCCTTTGGCTGACCCTTACAGCCATCATTTCAAATAATTATATTATTTTATCCTTGTCAATCATCATCATCATCATCATTAATCACGTGAGGTACTGGTTCCTCTCTATTCAGCCCTGGTTAGGCCTCATCTAGAGTATTGTGTCCAGTTCTGGGCTCCACAATTCAAGAAGGATGCAGACAAGCTGGAGCGTGTTCAGAGGAGGGCAACCAGGATGATCAGGGGTCTGGAAACAAAGCCCTATGAAGAGAGACTGAAAGAACTGGGCATGTTTAGCCTGGAGAAGAGAAGATTGAGGGAAGACATGATAGCACTCTTCAAATACTTAAAAGGTTGTCACACAGAGGAGGGCCAGGATCTCTTCTTGATCCTCCCAGAGTGCAGGACACGGAATAACAGGCTCAAGTTAAAGGAAGCCAGATTCCGGCTGGACATCAGGAAAAACTTCCTGACTGTTAGAGCAGTGCGACAATGGAATCAGTTACCTAGGGAGGTTGTGGGCTCTCCCACACTAGAGGCCTTCAAGAGGCAGCTGGACAAGCATCTGTCGGGGATGCTTTAGGGTGGATTCCTGCATTGAGCAGGGGGTTGGACTCGATGGCCTTGTAGGCCCCTTCCAACTCTGCTATTCTATGATTCTATGATCATCATCATCATCATCCAAGCTCCTGGAGTGACTTACAATCACTCAGTAAAATAAGCTTGCAAGTTTACAATCTAAAAATCATGACACACAAGGAAAAAGAAATGGGGAGGGAAAAGGAAAAATCAAGAACACCTACTTCACCTCTCATCTCTGGTGGGGGTGGGCAGTTCAAATGTACCAGGCCTTGATGTTCCCTCAGCCTGCTCCTCTCTCCCTTGCTCCTTCTTACAGGGGATGAGATATCAACTCCACTGCAGCAGGATCAAGACATAAATCTAAATTCTTTTAAAATCTGATGGTGGCTAAAGCTATTTAAAAAATAAATAAATGTCCATGTAAACCCAGCATTGCATCATGTCTTGTTCAACTTCCCGATTTATAAATGCCATTTACCTGTTGGGTTTATCATCATCTCCTTTCAGGCGGTCGTCAGCGAAAACAAGTCAGGTTGATAAAACAAAGCCATTTGGTTTACACATTCCCTTCACTGATGTCTTGATGTTGTTCACCACATTCTCTTGAATTGGAGCATTAAGCTTATTGACTGAATTCTCCTTTACTGCCTTTGACACAGTTAATGACAAATGCTGGTTTAGTCTCCTTAGATTAAATAGATTTATAGCTTCTCACTTTTCCCTCCAGGCATACAAAAAGGTGCAATAGTAGGATAACAATAACAACAACAACAACCTGGTACAGTGAATGAGGAAGTTGGAACGACCTGCCAGGCTATTCAGAATGGCCACCTCTAAGACCTTTCAAGCTGTCCAACCACCATTTTGTTTGCCTTGATGATTTTCTAGAGTACATTAACTTTCTGCAGAGTCTTTTCCTTTTACAGTCAGGATCAAACCGGCAAGCTGGTTTCATAAGAAACTCCTTGGGAAAGTAGACGAGGTTGATATGGGAAGGGGTGGTGGAAAATATCAGGGATAGAATGATCCCTTTGTGAACCCTCGCACTACCGCTTTGTCAGGAATTCTAGTCCATCAGCAGGGGAACGTTGTTTCTAGAGTTTGGCTTCCATCCCCTATATCTACACAGGGCCTTTTTGGTGGCAGCACTCCATACGTAGAACTCAAAGATTTAGATTGCTTTTTTTCTTTACCTACCTTCTGCTGGCACTCTAATACATATTGTATTTTATTCAGCAGGCATTTAACTAAAAATATCTGATTAAATGAGTCATGTAACAGCTTTTAAAACATGTGGGGCCCCAATGGGATCAGAAACCCTCATTTTATTTAAATATATACATATTTTTGTAATATTTTAATATTGTATTGTTTCAAGCTTAGATTATTTTACAGGTAGTTTCATATTTTAAGATTCATGTATTGAAATGGTCCAAAAACTTATTTGATAAAATTTCACTGGGCGACTTCTGGCAGATCAGAAGACAGGACTCCTTCCACTTCTCTGTGTTATGATAGAATTGTTAGCTTAAAAAGTGTACTGGATGCATATAAAATGCATGCTTTATGATATATCGTTTGTATGTTTTAAAAAATACATTAGGAATAATGTGAAAAATGCTTTCTTTTTTTAAATTGCAGATTGAAGTCATGGGACAGAACTGACTTATGAATGGATGCATGCAAATTTGACGGAGGGTTGGATCCAGAATCTGAACTTCACAAAATGAAGGCACCTTCTGCAAGGAAAATTGGCCTCCTCGTGGAAGGGGCTCTTACCAATTTTGGGAATCCTTCCTCTACCCCCTACCACACAGCTCCCACCATTCAGCAGGATCTCCTGCCTCTGTGTAACATTTGATTATGATGATATTCAGGGGACATCATCTTGATCATCTCAGAGTGCAAGATATGGAATAATGGGCTCAAGTTACAGGAAGCCAGATTCCGGCTGGACATCAGGAAAAACTTCCTGTCTGTTAAAGCAGTACAACAATGGAACCAGTAACCTAGGGAGGTGGTGGCCTCTCCCACACTAGAGTCCTTCAAGGGGCAGCTATCTGTCAGGGATGCTTTAAGATGGATTCCTGCATTGAGTAAGGAGTTGGACTCGATGGCCTCATAGGCCCCTTCCAACTCTACTTTTCTATGATTCTATGATTTCCAGGGATCTGCCATGGGAATGAGAGGGGAGGGAAGTCCACTTCCATTAATGGAATTGATCCAGTGTAAAACTGAATCCAGCACAGAGCCTGGAAGTTGACTGATCCATATCTTCTTAGGTAAAGAGACAAACAGACAGACAGGTACTGTAGATCAATCAAATGATAGATCGATAGAATAAAGTGGAGAGAATAGCTTGCCTTTTAAATTTTCTCTTGGAATCCAATTTCTACTCTGACATTGTTGAAGAAGGCTCCTCGCCACAGGGGTCTCAGAGCATGCATGCTCAATGCAACTGTTAAAAAATGTTATTCCGTAGGAGAGTTTCAGTCCTGTTGGACCCCAAGAAGAAGTGATTTAACACTTATCGCAAACACAATAGAAGCATCTCAGCATGAACCTTCATTTGGAAGGCCCAGGCGTCTGGATGCCAAGGTGTTAGGATACAATCCACATGTTGAAAAAAGAATGCCTGATCTCACAATCTTGTCGCATACATAGGAAAAAGAGAAGATGGCTGGGGTGGTGGGTATGTGAAGAACAATAAGGGAGGAAGCCTTAAAAATGCCAATTTCAGACAAAATGCAACATCCTTGCATAAAGCACAATGTGTATTTATTCAGAAGTATATCCCACTGTGTTCAACGGGGCTGACTCCCATGTAGGAATGCTTGAGCAATTTGAGCGTTGTGAATTCTAATACGAACACCTCCTGGATTGATGTGGGGGATCAATTATCCACCAACTTTTGCACTTCTGATTAAGTTCTTGGCTCAAACAACCAAACAAATAATAACCATCAAAGACACTTAGAAAAGCATATTTTTGAGATATTAACTTTTGTGAACCACCCACAGAGCTTTGGCTATTGGGCGGTATACAAATGCAATAAATAAATAAATAAATATTTCAATATGTTTGTAAATGTGAATTTCTGTGCAATATATATATATATATATATATATATATATATATATATGATCAATGCAGAAGAAGAATGGAATGAACTTGTGGAGTGACGTGAACCAGAAATAGATTGATTCATCCTTCCCTACTCCCAGGTAAGTGTGTATAAGGTTGCTATTCATTGCAGCATGAATTTCATCTTTAGTAGTATGTGATGGAATAGTGACTGTTGAACATCCTAAAGGGGAAGATCCATATTCATTCCATGACTGAGTGGAAATCCCTCCACCTTCCACACAATGGGAGCCAGGAGTAAAAATTCTTTCTGGAGGCAGCAATCCTTGCCTTATAGTTGGCAGTCTCAGGAGAATCCTGACCTTGGGAGGGAGCTTTGGGTAGGACATCAGAGGCTGCTGCTTGAATATGTATGCTTTCAGCCCTGTGCCTGGTCTTCAGTCCTGCCCATGACTGGAATGCAGACCTTGAGTGTTCCAAAATGAAATTCAACCCCTGATACAAGGTATCAAAAAGGAGGAGGAGGAGGAGGAGGAGGAGGATTAGGATTAGGAATGACTGCCTAATCTAATGTTCCAAAGATACTGCTTAAAATGCAACAGGCCAAAATTGTAGTTCTGAAAGTGAGAGTAAATAAAACATTTTTTTTTTAAAAAAAGATTCATTTACTTCATAATGGGGAATTGGAGAAAAAAGGGGGTTCAAGAGCTTGACAGAAATACAACCAATAGAAGTTTCAAACTTCTGCCAGCATTGTTATCCCATTCAATTGAGTGGAAAAAACCAAAAAAGCCAACCAAAAAAGCTACCTTAAAATTATAATGGGAGCATTAAATAGCTTCCAATTTCATTGGGTTACAGTTATGATTTCTGCTGAATAGATTTTCCTTGGTCCTGCTACTTCCGCTATGCTGGATTGCCCTCAAGGCTTGATTCTGCATCTGGGCCTTTAGCCAAAATATAACCATGAGAGATAAAAGCGCTTAATACTGGAGTATATTGAACTACCAGATTACAAAGCAGCATTTTGCCTGGAAGCATAAGGTGATGATAGAAAACATATTTTGCGCAGAAGGAAAAGCTGGAATATATCAGGAAAAGATATTGTTTGTCGGGTTAGTATAGCCACCTTCAAATGGTTCAAAAGAACCAAGTGCTTACAAGAAATTTATAACATCTAACACTTCGCCCTGACATTAGATGTACTGATCTGAATCCATCATGGAAAGAATGTTAAATCCTCTAGACAGTAGCCCACTAGATACTGTTGGATCACAACTCCCATCACCTCAATTCTGCATGACCAGTGGTCATGGATGATGGGAGTTGGTATCCAAAAACATCTGGCAGGCCAAAGGTTCCCAGCCCTGATGAATCAGTAGCCACATTTCACACCAAATGCTTGATGAACTTCTGGATATCCTTCTCCATTCTGATCTATATTTCGATACAATGCCTCTCATACAGGCCCCCTACATAAAATAGGGTGCTGATATGGGGAGATATGTTCATCCACTTTGTAATGTAGATAGGACTTCACAACTTCGACCATTGTCTTGGCTGCCCATGCATTACTGTGCATAGCTATTTCTGGATCAAGACAATTTGCACATCCCTACATTTAGAGCAAATATCGACATTGGAGAACATTGGGCATTACTCTAATTTAGGCCATGGCTAGACCAGGCCTATATCCCAGGATCATCCTGGGATCATCCCTGTACATCCAAATGACACACAGGTGGTACCGGGAGCAGGCAGGGACGACCCCTCCATTTGCCTGGGATAATCCTTAGGTCTAGCTAAGGCCTTATTTGTCTAGTTGTAGCAAACCTCAGATCTGTCTGTTGGGTCTCCAAAACTGCCAGAACCCAAATTTCATATATGATTTCCCACCTTCCCTCCCACTTCTGCCTTTTCAACTGCCAAGTGAAAAAATCTCTCGGTTTTCTCCAGAGCTTTGCAGACATCTCAGCGCTGATCAACTGTCAAAGGTTGAACACTTGCTCCCCACCCACCCTTCCTGCTGCCTGTGTTGTTTGTGTGCGAGAGAGGGAGAGTTTGTGTCTATGTAGGTTTATATATATTTTTCTCACACGCAGACACACAACCTCGATCTCTTTAGCAAACTAACGCATCCTGCTCTGAGAAGGTGTAACATTAATCTGCAGTGTTAAGAACACTATATTTATTTATTAACATGGCTGAGGGGGGAATTAGCACTAAGAAAGAGAGAAATAAACTGCAGATTGCTTGACGCACTGCACGCCTACCACAGAGCTATGGGAAAAATACTCAAACACATCCACAACAATGTGTTTTGTATGAAACCCATGCCATTTCTGCATCCGCATCTACAGATTTTAACAGATGATATAAAAACAGTCTTTATGTCTGCAAAATTGCAAACCTTCATGACAGAATGGATAATCCCTTCGGAGTCAAAGTTGCAAGTAAGACTGTATGCTTAAAATATAGATTGGGAATGAGAAAGACCTGCAGGTAGGATCGTGGCACGGGGTGGGGAGTAACGTGTGTGTGTGTGTGTGTGTGTTTACTTAACTTTATCATCCAAAATTTATGGTGTTTTTTTAAAATAAATAAAACTTATCCTAAAACATTTCTAGTAAACAAAGAAAAATAGGGACACAATCCAGCCATATGCAAGCACTTATGAGATCTATTCATTTAAGTCAGAGGAAACATACAGTTGTGTTGAAATAACAGCTGGGACAAATCTTTCAGCCCAGGTTGTTGTTGTTTTGCTGTTCAAGGCAGGGAGACTTCCCAAGGTTTTGTAATATTTTGTAGTAATTTGCTGTACTGAAATGGATGAGTATGGCTTACAGTGGAGGCTGGTGGCTCTGAGTTTGGTGGGGCTTTGAATCTATCCTGGGTTTCGGTCAGAACCAGCCAGAATGCTAAAGGAGCTATCCAAGGTGATGAACCACATCTACAGCATAGGCTCAGCACCTCAGATAGCTCTTTATACCCGGTTATGCCTGAAACCTAGAGTAGACTCACTGCCTCATCAAAATCAGAGTCACCAGCCTCCACTGGTTTTAGAGAAGGGGAGCATTCAGCGAGCAGTCCAGGAGTGCCCCATGGCCACTCCTAGAGGGGGTCTTACTCCTCTAATGTTGCCGACATTATCCTTTACAGCCGCCATTTTGGTCAACGTTAAAAATATGAAAACCAAAGAGCTGCCACCTTGTGTAAAAAGGGCAGCTTACATCAAGAAGTGGCCAGACCCTACGGTGCTCAGCGAGTACATTGGTGAGTGCCCTGTAACTCAGCAAATGGTTTCCACGGGGCCAAATGGGGTGGAGTCCGTCTGGGCTCTGATTTTAGTGGGGCTGTGACTCCACCCTAAATTTCAGGCAGAGCCAGCCATAGAGAACTTTCCAAGGTGCTGAACCTATTTTGGGGATATGGTTCAGCACCTTCGATCTCCATCAGGCTCCTTTCTTATGTTTGGCACTCATAACATCCCTAAACACAGAGGGATAAGTGTATCCTCTTTTGGAGACTCCCAAAATGCCAACACTAAACTTGCACAAAAACCTACATGGCTACAGATTCAGTAGGCTTGCTCCCACCAGAAGCCTCAACAGTCACCACACTTTTCCTCCTATGCCACCAATAAATTAAAAATTATCACCAATTTTTTTTAAAGAATCCACTTAGGCAGAAGAGCAGCTATCATTACATAAAACCAGCAATGAAATAAATCAAAATCCCCAAGTATTTAAAGTCAAAAAGCACTGAGAGTTTGTCACCAGAATAAAAGGGCATCTGACTCCCAGAACTGAATGGATGTCAAGCCCTGGAACACCAAAAGACAATTTGTTGATGCCTTTCCTTGAATGTAACACCTGACTGACACCAGTCTTGGCATTACCATTTAACAGATGAACTGATGTGAAATTCAGATTCATTAAAGAGTCGAATTAATCAATGTCTGACTTTGTTAAAAACATCAAACCAGCTGAACTCTTTGCAGTCCAAGTTCATGTGAACATTCTCAAGCTATTAGTCCAAATCTGAAGAGTCGTTAATGGAAACCAATCTTTTGAATTTGATTCTTGAATTGGATAGGTCAGATTGGTTTTCAGTTTAGCAGCTATTAACTGCATGCTCTGAATTAACTAGAAAACATTAAAGTTTAAATTACTTTTTTTCCCTCTTCTCTTCTCTTTTTTTTGATTTTGTTTTTGAAATACTGTTTTATAGGAGAAGCTGGGGAAATTTAATAGTTACAGAGAGCCTGCTTTATTCAATTCATGGTTAATTTCAACATCTTTCTTAAAAGAAGCCTGCTGGTATCAAATTCCCATTTGTTTTTCACAGTTCTGGTTGTACAAAGCTTTTTTGATGTGTTTGTTTTGTTTTGTTTTCAAATCTAAATGTACAAGTCAGGCAAGAACTCTAATTCAATAATTCTTACAATAAATCAGTTTATTACGCAATCAAATGTAGGTTATAGCCAAAGAACCAACAACAAGCAACCAAACTGTACAATGCAAGATATTGACACACACACCCCAAAAAAATCTATCACAAGTTGAAACTCAATGTGTAATATACAAGAAGTCTTACAGTAGCTTTGGATTTATCTCATTGGATGAACATTTTACATTTTTCCCAAGTGTAAATGTCACGTATACACAGATGGTATGCAGATTATGAGCTACCCATCATAGCAAAGCCTTCCAAAGAGTTTCCCACAGACACTTGCTTTAAGTTCGATATAGTCGTAGGATAGAATAATACTATCTATCTATCTATCTATCTATCTATCTATCTACCTATGGAGACTGAGGCCTTAGCTAGACCAGGCTTTATCACGGGGTGAACCCCGGGATCATCCCTGTGTGTCCACATGATGCACAAGGGATCCTGGGATCAGGGAGGGATCATCCCAACCTTGCCCTGGGATAGAGCACTACCCTTTGGGCCTGCTTGTCCATGGTCTCAGGCTGAGCCCAAAACTGTGGAATGTGTGGCCCGTTGCCACGATTTGACTCGGCTCCACATGATTACGCATGCATACTGAGTGGAGAATTTCAAGAGGCCGTTTGTGCGAAGCTCTGGTTGAAAACATGTTTTCTACCATTTTTGTGGAACTGAATTAGGGTTTCCCCATCCTTTCCCCCACCCCCCCTGACAGGTTCCTCATCTTTAACATCTATGCTGGAAATAGTTGTATGTATCAACTTCAGCTGGTGCAAATAGGTGAGGATTTAATTTGTTGGTTTTTTTTTAAATAAGAACGTAGCAAAATCAGTAGGTGTCTGCAGAAGAAGAGCAGAAGGAACTTCAGATAAAAAAAATGAATGCAGGAAAAAAATAAACAGACAGATTTGTCCACCCCTCTATGCACTATTATGAGCTCCCTGGAAAAACAGGATAAGTGAAGCATAAACATGAAGGTGTGCATAACTGTGCATAACATATAGGTGTGCATGGCTCTGCAAAAGACTATGCTTGTAAATCACTTAACCCCCTCACAAACGCATTTCCTTTACAGTTCCAGTTATTTTCCCATTATGGTTGACTGCATGTGACATGTTATAAAAGTCAGGGTAAAAAAGACATATACTTCCAGTGTATTTTTATACTACCAAACATATAGAATTCTATGCCAAGATACTAATATAATCATGGCTGTTGTTGTGTTTTTGCATCTCTCTACCACAAATAACAAAACAATAACATCAAAAACTAAGGTTTTAATATGCCAATCTGACTGCAAATATTTGGCTAGGCATTTTTGCTGATAAATGTATGTAACATTAAAGAGAGAGACACAGAGAGAGAGAACAATAGGACCCTAAAATCTTGCAATTGCCAATGAACGCTTCTATTTCATTTCAACCCCACTTGGATTTATCTGAAGGTTTAAAGATTGTGCATTTTTCAAAAACAGAATATGTTGCAATCACAGGCGTCTGACTCAAATTGGGTATGTTCCACAGTACTTTATCCTCCTAGTATTAAATATTTGCCTTAAACAGCATTTCCCTGGCTTTGATATTTAAAAAGAAGACCCAGTCATGTACCATTGTTGACTTCTTTACACCCCCCCACCCCTTTTAGGCACCATCTCCTGCGAACACAAATAATAAATAAATTAAAAAGCATATGCTTAAACACCTGTCTTCTTCCTGCCATCCCCCTTTCACAATTTATTGTGGGGTCTGCTTGACAATAATTTTTGCCCTTACTTCTGAGACATGTCTTTTTAATAAAACCCTGCTATCTGGTATTTACATTGTCATTAGCATGTATTGTCTAAGGTCTGATATCACATCTTCACCTCTGAAGTTTAAATCCTCCCTTGTCATCTCTGTGTTCTTTTGAACTATAAGGCTTATTATCCGGATGTGCAGAGTTGCATCCATTTTTATGTAAATGCCCTGCCAAATCTGTCAGTAGGACTCAAGTGTTTCTCTATTGAGCAGATATGGTTTCCTCTGTTACTTTTTACTGTAACATTCATTATCCTTACATCTCTCCTTGTGGTGAATTGTAAGTGGATTCATTTATTCCTGTGTTCTTTCTTCTATTCCAAGAACACACATATACTCACATCCTTCTCTCTTTCTCTCCATCTCTCTCTCTCACACACATTTAAAACCCTTTTTCCAGAAATCCCCACCGAAAGCGCTGTAAAACAATCAATCCTCCTTGAGATCCAGCAGCTTTGAAAAAGGCACAACGTCTGGAACTAGGGATGTGACTGCAAGAGAATTTGTCATATCTTTCTCTCTATACGTGTAGCATATATTCAACTATCAAAACCATGCTAGTTTAAGACTAGAGTTAAGGTTATCTCATTTTGGCTCAAGCTCCATAAAGCCAAGAAATTCTTCATGCTGCCAATAGCCATACCTGTTTCATTGGGCCAGCACAGATGGGTAGGAATTTCATTGAGTTTGTTTTTAATTAAAACAAACAAACAAAACCTCTTACCAAAAATAAGGTCCTCTTAATCTTCTCTGCGGACTAAACACACCCAGTTCTTGCTGTCTTTATTCTGGGCACCCTACACACAAGGATAGGGAAATACATATTTTGTAAAACCTATTCCCTCTGAGTTTCATGGACTGTCAGGTGCCTTTCATCTGCTCATTGGCAGAATCAGATTTTCCAACCTGATTTCCCAAATTTATACAAATTCACATATGTGCTCACCCACAGCTCCCTCCTCCCTCAGCAGCAGGAAAGGAGGCGCCGCCCCACCCATGACACTTGTGCACACGAGGAGGAGGGAGCAGTAGAAAGAAGGCAGGGGCAGCCACGGCTCAGTTTCCCCGCAGTCAAGCTCTGCACAGCCACCTTTGGCCTGCGTTTTACACACACTCTGCAACGGGAAGTTTCCCCGGGCTTGAGATTCAGAGGTTACCTTGTTCCTCCTCAGTTGGAAGAGAGGCTTGCCTAAACACCCTTGAAGAGTGGGCGGGGCTGAGCAGCAGATTAAGGGGTTCAGTTGAACCTGTTGAACCTGTTGTCTGCACGCCAATGATACACAGTAAGTTTCAGGGCTCTATCTTTAAAAAAAGAGAGTTATAGTCGTATTTTCAGCCAATGCAATCCTATGGGGGGGGGAAAACAAAATGGCGGGTGGCGTGCTGAAAACAAGCGGAGTGCTCCACAAATCAGCGACCCACTCCATGTCGCTCTGCTGCCTCCGAATCGATCCACCTCCACCTTTAACGGAGGCGAATCAGGCCGCTCCGATGCCGCTTCTACGACCCTAAGTGAAGCAGAGCACAGCCCTACTGAAATGCACTGACAACTATTGGGACCATTTGACACATCTACACCAAGCAGGATATAACACTCTTAAAGTGGTATGAAAGCAGTATATGGTATGTGTCAATGGGCCCCAACAATTGTCAGTGCACTTCAATACTGCTATAAAGCAGTCGTGTGGATCCTGCCTTTTATATACCACTTTCATACCACTTTCATAGTGGAATTTCCTACTTGGTGTAGATGAGCCCACATCATGGTGCCCTCAAGCAGAACTGACTTTGACTGTCTATGGTAAGGTCTGCAGCAAAATGAGACAATTCAGAATCCAATGAGTTAGGTACTAAATTATGTGAGTTTGGAGCTTGGTTCTCCCCCCCCCCCTTTAAAAACAAAAAGCGGGGGTGATTAGGAGCATCAGAGCTCCAGGGAATTTAGCTTGTAAAAAAAACTTAATTTAATTTAAGAGTTTGAGAATTGGGTTACAATTATGTTCAGGAACATGAATTTGTTTCCTATTCAATCCTTGTTTGTGGAGATTTACTGTAGGTTGCTTTTGGCCTAATTGGATTGATAAACCACACATGCCGGACAGCCTTGTAAATTGAGGAAAATAAAGCACACCATACAGGTAATTTTCAGTGAAGCTTAAATTATTGAGTTGTTTCCCCTAGGTGTTTTGTTTACAGTAGTTTACTCCTTAATTAAGGTTACTGGCCCCTAAGGATGCTGAGGTTGGCTGGTCTGGATGAAAACAAGTAAATATGCTAATTGTGAGAATGTTGAATATTCATATATTTAGATAGGATTTTTATTATTATTATTTCTCTCTTTCCCCCCCCCCCGCCCCCCCCGGCCCCTTATAGAGATAAAACAAAACACTAGATAAAATACCACTTGGCAAGTATTTTATGTTAACTTGAAGCAAGAGGGGTAGAAGGAGAAGGGAAGAGGGAGTGTTGATTGGAACAGGGATTAGAAGTTATTCATTCATTAATTCACCCAATTTACCAGAGCAGAGGCAACATTTCTCAGAAGACATTCCCCCCCCTCAGAGAATTCTCTTCCCTCCTCTCATTCCCCTCACTCCTTGTGTAACCCTTGCACTATGCCTCCCTGTGGAGCAAAGGAGGCATGATTTACATAAATGCATGTGCTAATTTACATGCATTAATGTACTTTCAGGAATAATGACTATAATTTAAATAGAAATCCAATACATCTCACCATACTGGGGAAGATGGTGACCAGATGGCCCATGTATCAGCTCAGTCTGCTGCTCAGGTGCTAATTGTTGAAGGGATGTCGTGGGCTGTGCCCACCCCCTTGGACTCTCCTGCACGCACCCCCTTGGACCTAGTTCACTGAGCCACAATGTGTTCACCAGCCTGCTCTTCGCTGTCCAATGGTGCACTCACTGTAGGGGTATGCAGCCACCCCCTGATCCAACTCGGTGGCCGATCCAGAACCCTCAAAGGAGCCATGATCCACCTTGGGGCTGCCTCAGGGGTGTCCAACATGCCTCAGCGCCTAAGCCAAGGTGACATTCGGGCCCTCTGAGGTGACTCAGAGTTTTCTGGGTGCCCTCCTTCCCCCCCCCCCACTCTCCTTACCTGCTGCCTCTGTCGCCGCCACCATCTTGGTTCAGCTTCAGGCCACCTCGGCCTTTGCTCGAACCACCTCGGATCCGGTTCTGTGGGGTCCGAATCACACCAATCCACTTTGGATTCGGGGTTGGGACCCAAGGCAGTGCACAGCCCTAATTCACTGGCTCACTCCATTCACGCCTTCAATCTTGCATGAATGGGGCCTTTATGGCTGCCATTTATGCCTTTGGAAATACACAATTTCCGGAGCCGCCATTGTTATGCACAATGGGGGCTCCAGGCAAGGCTGGCTGGCCCTGTGACTTCATTGAGCACTTGCTGGGCTGCAAAAAAGCTTGTGAGTGGGGGTGGGTGGTGGCAGTGGCTTGGCAGGCCCTCCAAGGATCCAGACATGGGTGAGTCCCACTATCCTGAAACAGTTGATGGGCCACTTGAGGGCCTCTGCTCTCCCTTCTTAGGGTCCTCAGTCATGAAATCAGACTTGGAGCTAACCTAACAGCCCTTCAAATAAAGAACTGTCCTGTGTAAAGCTGCACACGTGACCACCCTAGGGAGATGAGGACATTTCCTCTATTCTATGTCTTTATTGTTTCTCTGGTTCACTTCGCTGTACATTCCATTCCTTTCTCCTTGCATCTCCAAGCACTTCAGCTTAAACTTGGAGTTGCTACAACTGAGGGGGCACCAATGTTTTGCATGCTTAGTATTAAGGATGTATGAGTAATTTGTTTTAGCTCAGTTTTGATAAAATAATAATAATAATAATAATAATAATAATAATAATAATAATAATAATAATAATATACCAAAATTGGCCAAGATCTCCATCTTAAAGATACAAAATCAAATGTGGGAGAAACCAAAATGGGGGGGGGGGGGGAATCACCAACCCATATTTATTTATTTCAATTCAGTTTTCTACCACCCAATAGCTGAAACTCTCTGGGTGGTTCACAATAGCTAAAAACACAAAACAAATCATAAAATATGGAAGCTTAAACCATGATATAAAAGTGCAACCAGAGTAAAACTGAGCAGCAATGCAAACATCTAAAAATAAGCCACCCAGCTCACTTCCTTTGGTTTACCCTTAGCTCTTCAAACTCTGGGTTTGAATTTCTTCATATTTAATCATGCTAGCACTGAATTAGGGTTGCCACCCCTTTTTTTTCTGACAGTCTCCTCTTTTTAAACAGCTATGTGGCAGTGCTGTCCAGGCTGGGAATATGTCACCTACTGAATTTGACTGGTGCAGATCAATGGGAAGCCTATACACAACCATGCTTCCTGGGGAGCATGGGTAGGAGGATGCTAATGCACTGTGTCCTGCTTGTGGGTCCTTGGTCAACAGCTGGTTGGCCACTGTGTGAACAGAGTGCTGGACTAGATGGACCCTTGGTCTGATCCAGCATGGCTCTTCTTATGTTTCCATAAGAATTTTGTTTCAGTTCATTTTTGACAAGAATTGACTGAAATTCACAACATTCTTTTCATATTCATATTAAGAACTTCTTCTTCTTCTTTTTTATGTAATATGGGAGAAACCAAAACTCACAGATTTTCCCACCTCTGCTTGGGATCTTCCACAAATGTGTGAGGAATCCCATTAGAAAGATTTATCCCAGATTCTTTTCAGCCTTCTATGTTCTTGAGTAAATTCTTGGAATTGCATTTTGTTGTATTATGTGTGTGTCCCTCGCCTTTTCAGACAGTCACACAGAGAGTGATGTTTTCATGACAGAGTTCCATTTTTCTTTGTTATGGTCTAGTAATAGCCCAAGTGTGAAAGCATACAGGGCCTTGTTTGCCTTCACGCACAGCGCAGTCGAGCTCAAAGATTGTGATATGAACTTGATGCACTTTTCTTGAAGTAAGATTTATTTGGAATGCATAGAAGCACTGGAGAAGAGGCAGACTCTCCGTTGTTACTACAAACTGCACTGCAAACAATAAAAGGCGCCCTTTTTGTGAGGCGTTGTGTTTGAACAACTGTAAAAGAATTCTGACTGGAGGAATCTCATTTTCTGTGAAGAAAGCATCATGAAAGTATTTGTTTGACGCCCTGCTGAGAGAGGTTGATTAAGTGCACGCTTACGCTTGTCATGAGAAGGGGTTGGTCATCCTAAAAGAAGGGTTCCAGTACTGAAGCACTGGGTGAAAGAGGGAAATTTAGTGATGCCACACCACAGTGCTACATGGCATGGAAAAGCCATATCTGTCCAAACTCCTTCATGGATGCAACTATTACAAAATAAAGCCACTCCAGTCGTAAAACTGTTAGCGGAAGGGAGCTGAAGAAAGCAAACTAAATCCAGGAAGTACAGGGCTTGGCCAACTTTACTCAGTCATAAACGGGGATTCCCCTGGCGAAGCAGCTAGAAATATAAAAGAGATTCATCATCATTATAAACCTGTCCAATTATTAAGATCTGTAGGAGAAGCCCTGTTGAGGACACCCACCTCTTGCAGAAGCCTGTTTGTTGGGCAAGAATCTTTAAATCGATCACTGCTTCCGGAATCTATTTTAGATATAGAGCGGTATATAAATATTGTAAATTAATCAATTAGCAATAATTGCACCCCAGTTTTGGAATGCTTTCCCTTCATATCTATGGGTGATCCCCCCCTTTCTCTCAGCTTTTCAGAAAAGAGACTTCTGTTTAATTTAGTCTTTGGAAGTGTGAGTAGTGGTTATTTTTTTAAAGTTTGTATGCATTCTTGTTTTTAGTTGAATTATTGTACACTATCTTGGTGGCATTTGTGGAAAGGCAGAGCTGAATATTATTACTAATCAACATCATCAGCATCAACCTGGTATAAAAATGTAATAAATAAATAAATAAAAACCTTCCTCTGACATGGCCTGAAGCTCTGCGAGGAGTTATATTCCCTCTTGTCTTAGACTACCCTGTAGGCTCCACCCCCTTCATAGGCCCCACCCCTTCCTGAAAAATATAGAGCCTTAATGGGAGCGTAATCTGGCTAGGGACCTACTGCTCTCTTCCCTCTCCATTGGCAGCCCGCTGCCTTGTGCATTGCCTGTGTTGGCAAACAGACACCGGGGGTGTGCAAGATCCCTAGTTGCAATTCAGGGGTACCTGGCTGACAGGCCAAGGTGCCGGCTTGGTATTGGGGTCTGGGTTTGGGTCTACCTTGTACCACTGATCCTACTGATCTATGTCATCTCTTCTCTATGTCAGAGTCTGACATGCTGTTCAGGGTGAGGGTCATGAGAAATGGATGGAATCCAGCTTGAGTAAACCAGTATAATTCCATTGGAGTCTGTTTTCTTGCATCTGGGCCACTTTTTTGCTCATTTTGCCTACAAAATCGATGACTGTTTATCAACATCACCTCGGTACATCAAGGAGAGATGAATTTGCCCATGACTCTTGATACGTTATTGTATTTAGCTACAATTAGTGTTTAGGCACATGCATATTAGCTTCAACTTTTTGACCCCCATTTGCTTTCTGAAAATTATGGTGCTTCGCTCTCAGTTCCCCAGATGTCTTCTCTCTTAATTAATCCTCGCAACCTCCTCTACAGTTTTAAAACAAATTCTATTATCACCACTCAAAGTTGAGAGAAGACTTGTAATAGATCTCAATTGCATATTCAGATTAATCTTATTATGATCTGTAATTAACATACCTGACAAACTTAATTTGATGGCCCCCCAACTAAATTTTCCACTAAGTAGGTAATTTAATTGCTCTACAAATGTACGGATCAATATCGTTACAAGGTAAAAACGATGACACGATAATGGATTTCTGGCTATTGATTTTTTTTTCCCCTCCACCCGTCATCTGCTTTTCATGCATTTGTTAAAAATGAAATGTCAGGTACAATTTTGCCAATGGAACTTTCCATAAATATGTGGGATTAGAAGGAAAAGATTCTAAAGAAAAGAGTGTGACTTCCACTCAGCCTTGAAGGGCAGCCTCTCCATTTTGGGAATGAAACCTCATCTGTGGTTGCAAAGAACTTCCAAAGTACAAATGGGGCTTCCCTAACCTGTCCCATTCACTTAAATGGAAAGGGCAGTTGTCATGCACACATATCCAGTTTGCAACCTGAAATGCAAGTAGGTGTGTAATTCATAGAATCATAGAATAGTAGAGTTGGAAGGGGCCTCTAAGGCCATCGAGTCCAACCCCATGCTCAATGCAGGAATCCACCCTAAAGCAGACCTGACGGATGGCTGTCCAGCTGCCTCTCGAAGGCCTCTAGTGTGGGAGAGCCCACGATTTCCCTTGGCAACTGGTTCCATTGTTGTACGGCTCTTACAGTCAGGCAGTATTCCTGAGATTTGTTTGCAATTTCCCAAGTTTGGGAACATGTTCAAAAGTGCACACTTACACAAGTGAGCATTTTCAGAACTACACACTTGCACAAGTGGAGGCTTCCAAATGCATATGCAAGCTCAGGAAACTGCAAACAAATCTCAAGAATCCATAACCCTGATGCATCTTTTCAAGCAGACCATGAGGCTGGGGTCTCCAATGTGATGTGCATGGGGCACCAAGGTCCCTTCTGATTTTTATTTCTATTTTTAATTCCTCTCTCTCTCCCGCCCCCTTTCTCTTTTTAAACTGGGATGATCTCATTCAGGACAGTTAAATGCCAACTTCCTACATCTTCTTTATTCCAGAGGATGTCTCTGGCTTTAGGTGAGTCCTGCAGTCATCCCTAGAAAATAAAAAATGGGGTAAGAGAGAGAGCCTTCTCAGTTCACATTTTGAGAAATAGGCGCTGGAGCAGAAAACTGTAGTTTCAAAAGAGTGGTTTTGTGCTTTGATGCTCAGCCCCACCTCTGCCTTAGACTTAGGTCCTTGAGCCAACTACTTTTCTTTTAGTCTTACCAGTTTGCCTTCAGAGAAATGTGTATTTGGTGATTGGCCACACCCACCACAGCAGCCATTTTATGAGAGCACTCATGACACTCTCCCAAAATTCTAAATGTGCCCACAAAAAGCCATTGTTGCCTAACCAGAACATGTTCCAACCTGACCCCTGATAGCTTATGTCTCACTGTCTACTGAGCTCTTTCTTGGTGCCAACTGAACTTGCCTTCCTCGTCCTCTTCTCCCTCTTCACACTCCTCATCTGCTACCCACCTCAGCCTTCTCCACCTCTCACCTGATTCTCTCCCTTGGTTTCTACCCCATCTGAGACTTCCACTGCCACCTTATTGTCCTCAAGTCTTGGAGCCAGCCAGTCCCTCATGTTCTCTCCTCTGTATAATTGATAGCTTGTGGGATAGGCCCTCCCAACTCCTCCCACCGCTCTTTAAATCCCCACCACCTCCCTTAATCCCCACCACCATTTGAGCCTTGTGATGATATCACATTTATAACAGGATCCCTGATTGGCTAGGATAACATTGTGAAGATGAACAAAAATGGTACTGCATCACCTGCCTAGAGGGACAGTGAACAGGCTTGATAAAGGTGCATGTGGGTGCATGAACATGAAATATTTATGAAATATTTCAGATCCCTCCCCCCAAAAAAGCCATTTTTTTTAAATGCTGAAAATGTTCACTTGCAAACATTTGGCACAGCCTTACCCAAAACCACATCCTGTGCTCTGTACATTGGCTGCCAGCCGTAAAGTTGAAACTCTGATGGGCAAAGTTATCTAACTTCCCACTTCACTGTGAAACTTTTAACCATTGCATCCAAGCTGTGGTTAGGGATCTCCAGGTGTACAACACTGAAACAAGATGCATTGCATCCTTATGTACAGCTGCCATGCTGCAGGGCCTATTAAAATATAATTAGAAATTTAAGTAATTTATTGCACTGGGGTGGCAAACCTACAGAGTTCACTTGAGAAGAGACGAGAATAATTAAGAACCCAGATAAGCATCTATGCTACCTGGCTTCTGTTAATTTAAACCCATGGTAGGTCATTCTCACATCCCACACTTTTCTTAAGAGTAAAAGCCTGCGGAAATGCCTAATCCCCATGCTACAGGGAAACATGATTAAGACTGCTCTGGTTGAGGAGTTTGTTTTCAGAATCTCCATTGCTGCATGTTTATGGGGGATGAAAACACTTTACAATCCATGGCATGCGAGTCGAGCGACTATGCCGCCAATTGGCCTCTTGCCCTCAATTTAAAAGTGTTTCCTTCCGATCCGCACAGTCCATCGGCTCAAATACATATTAAGGCAACCATTAGATACTGGAATGACTCATATCGTGGGGGATTTATAGGGAAATAGGCACGTACTTTCAGCTTACCATTACCTAAAATGCACGCCATGGAAACTGAAAAAGGGATTAGCTCCTGATTATTATCGGGGGCCTTGCAAATGTGGAATTGGACCAACCTTGACTAGTTAAGAGAGAGTAGCATCAAACTATTGCCACCACCCACCAAAAAGTTTTTCTTCAGAGGCCCTGTTGGAATGAATGGGTGTTGCATAGTAGCAAGCCAACACTGAGCGTGAGCACAGTGTATAGCCTGCATCATGGAGTCATCCTTCACACTCTAGACTTACCTAGGGTTAGAACAGTGTGTGTGGGTGAGCTGGGGGGGGGCATAGCACAACAGGAGAGCACAGTTAGAAAGGCCCCAGTTAAAAAGGGCATGTAATAAGTGATGAAAAGACCTTTCCTTCAGGCCCTAGAGCAGGCATAGGCAACCCAATGCCCTCCAGCTGTTTTGGACAACAACAACCATAATCACTAGCAATTGGACATAGGTTGTAGTCCAAAACATCTGGAGGGCATTGGGTTGCTCTCGAGAGCAACTGCTAGTTAGATGGGGTGACCATATGAAAAGGAGGACAGGGCTCCTGTATCTTTAACAGTTGCATAGAAAAGGGAATTTAAGCAGGTGTCATTTGTATATATGGGGAACCTGGTGAAATTCCCTCTTCCTCACAACAGTTAAAGCTGCAGGTGCCCTGCCCTCTTTTAAATCTGGTCACTCTACTATAGCTCCTGCAGCTTTAACTGTTGTGATGAAGATGGAATTTCACCAGGTTCTCCATATATACAAATGGCACTTGCTGAAATTCCCTTTTCTATGCAATTGTTAAAGATACAGGAGCCCTGTCCTCCTTTTCATATGGTCAACCTAAATTAAATAGATAAAACCAGAGATGGTATCAGTTTTGGTTTCTACAGCATTCAGGGTTTGTTTTACATCCCCGGTTCTTTCTCTCCCAATTAGCCTCTCCCCAAAAAATGAAGTGGGAACCCTAATTAAGCACTAACGTGGTTGAATACACAGTGATTCAAACCCAGACTTTTTAGAGCAAACCACTCAAAGCCCTAAACTGGGGTGGATAAATCTGCCAGATTTGGTTTTCCCCACATTCATTTCTTTTTTCTTAAATCTCAAGTTCATTTTGTCCCAGATACTCAGAACTTTATAAATTTTGGTAAATCCTTTTAAAATCAGAACCATAACAAAATTCTCACCCATCCCTGTATAATACTGGGCTAAATGAACACATGGAGTGCCCTGCTATATGACAGCTTCCTGTGTACCCATGGACACCACCTTCAAAGACTTGACTTTCAGGCAGCCTCGAGACGTTGAATATCTCTTTGAAAATGAAGGCTGAAATGATATCAGCTTCCTTAATAAAATATGTAAAGGCAATCATGATGGTACTTTTTTGTGTGTGATGGTGCTTCTTGCTAAAAACAAACCAAACCAAACCCAACCCACACAATGCAGTATTGCAAATGGCAAATCCAAAACACAAACTTGAAACTTGCTGCTTATTTAAAACAAAGTAGAAGTCAATTTCGTTCAGGCAGCAACTTTTATGATGGCAGTCCTTACGAGCGAACCACGGACTACTGAGTGTCCCATCTGTCTTTGCTTGTCAGTACGGTCACTCGAATGATCCACAGCAAAGAAAACAAGATGTGAAGTACTGCTGTCTGGCTTAAGAAAAATTCATTCACAGATGCCTACTGTTATAAAAGGTGTACTTAAGCTTACCTTCATGGCTGAAAGCTTGCAAGATAAATTTCTGCTCGAAGAACCCAGAACTCCTTGAGAATACTAACATATAAGAAAGGAGACGACCATACAGTCATGGTACATAATGAGGAACTATAAGCTCAGCACCTAGGATGTACAAAACAGCCAAAGTCGAGTGCACTGAAGTTCTCTGAATGCCACCTCAAAGCTCGTTCTGACTGGAGTCCATATGAGTTTGTGAGCTTTGTTTTTAGCACATGAAAATTTGTGCATATTTTCATGCTTCCCGCCACGCGAGCATCAGTTGTGCACATCTTGGAAATGTACACAATTTTTTTTGTGGAGGTGGTACCTAACCCCGATTAGATTGAATAAGATAAATGAGCAATATTCAGCAAATTGTTGGAGAGGTTGTGGGGAAATAGGAACGTATTTACATATGTGGTGGGAATGCAAATATGTACAAAGATTATGGAAGATGGTGTTTTTAGAAATTGAAGAAATAGTGGGAATGAAAATAGATCAAACACCAAAGATTGCATTACTGTCACTATTTGAAGATTTAAAATGTGGGAAAGAAATTAAAGAGTTGATATCGAGTTTGCTGACTGCAGCACGATTGATGGTAGCTAGGAACTGGAAGATTCAAGGGGAATATTTTATTGAAGAATGGTATAAAGAAGTATGGGATATAGCTACTAATGATAAATTGACTTGTAATATTAAGTGGAGAAAAGGCATAACTAAAATAAATGAGTTTGAAGGAATCTGGAAACAGTTCCTAATATTTGTGTTTATTAAGGGAAGTGGGAAACCGCCAGCAGAAGAAACAATAAGATTTTGGAATCAGGAATAGATCCCGAGGTGGGGGGTGCACTTTTATGTTAAGAATGATTATGCTGTGGTATGATATTTTATAGTTAATATCTATTCAACATATATGTATTCAACATTTATTTAGTATGTATGTAGTAGTTGTTTGATGTTGTTTTTTTATTATTGTAATGTTGTATGTATAATTAATGTAGAAAAATAAAAAAAATTTAAAAAAAAAGGAAATGTACACAATTTTCTCCCGTTGATTAAAGTTCATTTGTGCACATTTTTCAGAAGTACACATGTTTTCCTGTCCGTATGCTGTCGAACAGATTTTGAGGAGTCTGCAAATCACATTGCAAGCTCGGAAATGTATAAACTTCAACCACAGGTTGGGTCTGAGTCTGTGTTCGGTCCAGAAAGTGTGAAGTGGTTTAATTCTGATCAAAACTGAAATGAAATGAATTTCTCATACATCCCTACATAACACTAGGACGAAGCTGCAGGACAGATCTATGCTAGTTGTGAACCACCAATCCAAATGCAACACATTAGGCATGAACTATGGTCCACCTATGACAGCTGGGCAGTTGTAGATTGGACATGAAGCTATGAAAGTTTCTACTGTTTTGTGTTGGTTTCTTGTAGTTATACAATGGTTGCTTTTCAGTTCTAGAGTGGTGTGAGCAACCTTTGGCCCTCCAGATGTTGCCGAAACATCTCCCTGCATCCCTCATCATTGGCTATGCTCACTAGGACTGATGGAGGTTGCAGCCAAACAACAAATGGAGGGGCAGAAGTTGTCCATCCCTGTTTTAGAGATCATTCAGACCAGTGGCATCAAAAGTTCATCCCAGAAATATATCTAGCATTTAGGGGGAAATAAGTTAAGAGGGGGAGTTAAAAGTTCAGCCCAGGAATTGAGCTCAAAGGATAGCCAAAAGTTCTTTTAAAGAGGGAAATGAGATCATAGAAGGATCAAAGATTTGCCCCAAGAACCTTAACTAGACTCTGATCTCCTTTTGACTGGCTAAAAGTCAGGAGGCATAAAAATACTGAATATAAACTAAAAATCGAGTTTTACTCTGGAAGATTGAGTTGGAAGGGAAGTATAACAAGTTAAGGAGTAATGCATCCCATTTATTTCAAAGGGTTTTCTCTAAGTGTGACTAAATTTGGATCCAACCCAATAGAAGCAAAACAAGGTTTGTTTGTTTGTTTAAAAAAAGTATAAACATTAAATAGCAATCAAATAATTCCAGCAAGGAGAAAGCCAAGCTAATAAGTTGAACCAAGCAGACATTGTAGTGAGAATGGAACCTCATGACATAAATCCAATCAGTCTGCTGAGTGGTAAAGAGGACACACGTCAGCACCGAAAGGAGATTAAAGAAAGCTCCAAGAATTTATTTATTTATTTATTTATTACATTTCTATACCGCCCAATAGCCGGAGCTCTCTGGGCGGTTCACAAAAAATTAAAACCATTCAAAGTATAAAACAACAGTATAAAAACATAATATAAAATACAATATAAAAGCTCAACCATATAAAAACAGCAGCAATGCAAAATTACAAATTTAAAACACCATGTTAAAATGTATTTATAGATTGTTAAAATGTTGGGAGAATAAAAAGGTCTTCACCTGGCGTCTAAAAGCATATAATGTAGGTGCCAAGCGAACCTCCTTAGGGAGTTCATTCCACAGCTGGCGTGCCACAGCAGAGAAGGCCCTCCTCCTGGTAGCCACCTGCCTCACTTCCTTTGGCAGGGGCTCATGGAGAAGGACCCCTGAGGATGATCTTAGGGTCCGGGCAGGTACATATGGGAGGAGGCGTTCCTTCAGATAACCTGGGCCCAAGCCGTTTAGGGCTTTAAATGTTAATACCAGCACTTTGAATCGGGCCCGGGCCTGGACTGGCAGCCAATGAAGCTGGAAAAGGACTGGCGTAATGTGGTCTCGTTGGCCAGTCCCTGTTAGTAAGCATGCTGCCCTGTTTTGTACCAGTTGAAGTTTCCGGACTGTTTTCAAAGGCAGCCCCACGTATAACACATTGCAGTAATCCAAACGAGAAGTTATCAGAGCATGGATAAGAGGTTATCAGAGCATGGAAGATCAAGTATGGGAACAATTATCAAAAAGATTGATTTCTGGTAGCCATCTGCACAATGTTTGCTGAAGGTTGCATCTAGAGAAGGGCCTTCAAAGATTATTTTAGTTGCCAGAGGGGTAAGAGCTCCTTCTGCTGTAGGACTTCCACCTACCCAACAAATCTAATTGACATGTTTTATACCTGCACATTAGAAGTAGCACATCAAAATGTAGAATTTGGTTGACACCTGTATAGGCCTCCATTATTATCAGCTAAATGGACTCCATCTGAAAGTGTTACGTTTATGATATGAATGTTCAGTCGAATATACTGGATAGTATATTGATAGACATTCAGAGATACAAAACAGCACTTTAACCCTAATTCCTAACTGTTTCTCCAGAAGCTGGAATAATATCTGACATTTATATAGAGCATTGCCTCGAGTGTTCAAAGCACTTATTCCTTTATTTTAAAGCTGCAGACAACACTTTTCTGCCAAATGACATTCAAGGGAGCTTAGCAAAATTCCATTAAAACAAAACAAAACAACAAAACATCATAAAAGAGAACAGCAAACTGCAGTACAAAAGCACTCCATTATACAAAATAATAGATAAATGCAGCAATTATCTAATTCATTAGCCTGGATACTGTCTACATACTGAACTGGGCAGAGAAGCAAAATGAAGCAAAATTGCAGAAGTTAAAGCTGAGATTAGGAGTTAGGGTGGATTTCCATCTAATAAATTCACAATGAAGACTACATTTGAGCCAAGAAATTCTGGCCACAATACCAGATCTCAAGCTATAAACTCAGATCCAGACTTAACTGTACTTATACCCATGGAAATCAATGGGATTTGAGTTCATCATGATGAACTTCAATCCTACTAATTTTCAATCAACCTACTCTAAGTGTGACGTCTGGATCCATCCCATAAACTGCTTTCAAGAGTCATTTCCATTTTTAATCAAGCAATTATACGTATTTCATTCCATGGTTGGAACATATTTTTTTTTCTCAATATGATTTTTTCTCTTTGCCTGGTTTATAAAGTGGTTTTGGGTCATGAACAACCCCAGGTGGGAGATGAGTGATAGAGACATTAAGCCTAGCTTTTGTTGCTCTAATGAATGCCATAATTTACATGAATTCGTCTTATTTTTTTCCCCACCCATAAAGGATATGCAGAAAAGTACCGGTTCTTCCGTATCTGTCTTACAGTCAGTAATTAAGTCTGCACAGATACTGATGTGTTTTTAGGCTGATATTATCCAAGTCCTGACAAAGAACTCAAATTATTCACAATTTATCATCATGGCCATCTTGAATACTAATGAGCACACTCCTTGATTAGAATTGTCAAAAGGCGTTTCCCCCGCTGTCCTGCTAGGGAACTTTTTTTTTCCTCTGACAGATGCTGCCTTTCATATTAATCACAAAAGGATCTCTTATGCTTCATTCTTTGTATGTTTTCCCTGGCCCTGAAGTAACACAAGTGTGTCTTTTACCCTCTCTTGCTCTCCACTGAACAGAGAGGGATAAAAAGGAGGCTCTTATTAATATGTTAGTGCCTTTATCCGTACTCTTTTAAGATATATATATATATATATATATATATATTGTCCTCAAAAACAAAAAGAAAGAAGCTACCAGTCCCCACGCTCCAGCCACTTGTGGAAAACCCAAAAGAAAATTGGTCTATTTTCATGGAGCTCCATTCCTTTCAAGAGGGATGCAAAGGAATCTCAAAGATGCAGCTGAACTGCTGACACTCAAATGATAAATCACCATCCATCAAGAGCACTTTTTTCATGCAATAGCCCCCTGGCATCTTCAGTAAGCAGGTGATGGGAAAGACCTATGGCAGGGGATCCTAGAGAGCTGGTGCCAGCCAGAATGAGTATTTTTTCTTTGTTTATAATATTTTATCCCATTCCTCAATTTAAAAAAATAGGTTACTCTTGTGAGAATCAATCAGTAAATATGACAGTGATTGCCTGCAGGCTTATACTCTTTAAAAAAGGAAAGGAAAGGAAAGGAAAAAAGAGATATGGCATAATGAAAAACAGCTGGGGAGGGTAGAGGAAAAATAGATTAAATAGATTTTCAGCAGGGCTCCTCAAATGGCCCTGCTTACCCTTTTTATCTTTCAGAGTCCAACTGGAACAGGCCCTGATGTTTCCTATGCCTGCTCCTACCCCCTTACTCCATCTTCTTTCCCACAGGGCCACTGATGTCAGAGTGTTGGGCTAGATGGACCAATAATTGGACCTGCTATGAGGCAACTTCTAATGTAGTGACGGTCCATAGATTACTCTTAGTCCTACCACCCTTTCTAGGAGGTTCTTAGGTGGGCATTTTATTCTCACAACAACCATGTAAGGTAGGTCAGCTTGAGAGATAGTGACTGGCCAAGGGCAGCTCAAGTTAGCTTCATGGCTAATTAGGGATTTGTACTTGGGCTTTCCCACTCCTAATCTGGTGCTCTAACCATTACACTACACTGCTTCCCATTCTCAATGTGATTGTGGATTCCAAGATCTCACCTAATGTAAGAAGCACATTTTAGAGCTGGGGTGGATAACCTGCAGCCCTAGAACCTTTCAGTTCCTGATCTGCAAGTGGCCCTCAGACTAATTTCAAAAGCCTTCTGCAAGTGATCAGTTCATATCTTTGGCAAAACCACATCTGTTCCTCCCACAACAGCTGCTGGAAAGGGGGGGGAGAGGGAGAAAGGGGAGTAAAAGGAAGAGAGATAAGAAAAAGTGGGCGGCAGAAAGAGAGGGAGGTGCTCCACCCACTTTTTAGGATCTTTTTAGGATGTTTTAATAATGTATACTATGTTTTTAATTCAGTTTTATGTATTTATTTTATTTATTTATTTATTTATTACATTTTTATACCGCCCAATAGCCGAAGCTCTCTGGGCGGTTCACAAAAATTAGGCGGTTCACAAAAATTATACTTATTGTTGTTCCCCGCCTCGATCTAAATGGAGAGGCGGGTAAGAAATAAATTTATTATTTGGGATTTGTCCCTCCCCGCTCACAGAATTTGGCTACCAAAAGAAAAAGAGTTTCTCCTCAGATGGAACACCTGAGGAATTTCAAGCAATCCCTCCCACCCACGCCCACAATTTTCACTAAGGGCACAATCCTATGCATCTTTAGATAGAAAAAGTCCTACAACTCCCAGCATTCCCCAGCCAATATGGCATGCCAAAATACTGAAGGGCGATTGCCTGCATGAATCTAATCCCAGGTCATCCTTTGGCTGTGTGAACCAGAACTGCTGATATCCAGGTCTGTAGATATTCTTCTACCTGTAGAGGTTATTTCTCTCTCTCAAAATGAAACACTGAACACACTTCTGGTTACACAGCTCAGTTTTTTGAAAGCTTGAAGATTACTCAGTTTCTTCCAGGATCTATCCTTGTTTCAGCCCATCCTAATTGGTTCTCCTAAGTGACAATATCTGTTATATATTTCAAGACTTCTTGCAGAGCAATCAGCTTGTTGTTCTGGCAGATAGCCATAATTTCCCCCACACTCTTCTTAATCAGCGGTGATATAACTAGACTTTAATATTTTGCTGCTGTATATGATTTTCATAAATTAAGCCTTGAATTGTTTTTGTTGCTTTGGGAAAAGATTCTGTGAAAAGAAAAGATCTGTATAATGAATAAACAAAGCCCTTAAAGAATATGGACTACTTAGGATTTACCAATACTGATGAGTAAATTGAAGTTTGGCTACTTGTTAGAGTCTTGGACTGGTCCTCAGGAGACCTCGGTTCTAGTCACCACTCAGCCATGAAGCTCACTGGGTGACTTTGGGCCAGTTACTGAGTTGTTGTGAGGATGAAGAGGAGAGGAGGTTCATGTACACCACCTTGGGCTTCTTGTAGGGTGAAAATTGGGATATAAATGTAACGAACAAACACCATTCAACCAAATGGACATGCTTTGGATGAAATGTACATTTGCCTACAGTCAAAAGGGGACAAATGGTATATAGACAGGAAACCACCAAGTTCAAATCCTTGCAAAATGTAAACTCTGCAGGACTGAAGAGTTCGATACTTGATCCTACTTTGTAGCAATGACAATTTTTTAGTCGACTCTTTGCACAGTCCACAAAATGCCTGGAAGTTAACTAAGCCTGGATTTGAAATTCTCAGGTGCTGCTGTTAATAATAATAATAATAATAATAATAATAATAATAATTTTACAAGATTTATAAACTGTACTCTACCTAAAAAGATTGCTGAGTAGTGAACTGTTGTTGTTGTTAAGATTCCATGACCATAATAACTGATAAATTGGGACTTTCCATGAGATGAAAATGGCCACGTAAGTATTACTGGAAGGATCACCAGGAAGCCAGAAAACAGTCTTTCCTGCATGCCTCTTAACAGATAAGCATTCATTATGGTTATGCCCACTTCTGCATAATAATTACAAATATATAAAGACTTCATTAGCAAATGAATGAATCATTAAACAGTCATGAATATATTCAGTCATAATGTGAGCTTTTGGCCACATGTTAGTCCCTATACTGTGACAGGAAAATACACTCCAAAGTCTTTAATACTGCAATTAAGAAGCTCGGGCTGCACTCCGCTCGTGTAATAAATGCTGAGTACTAATGTAAACATGTTAACTAGGCAGTCTTGAGGGCCTTGCTGTATGCCAAATAATATTTTATTGAACACATTTTGTTCAAGCATTACCACTTTTGTACGGGTGGCTCTTCGCGTGGTGCCATGAGAGACGTTAGTGAGGAGAAGAAAGCTGTCGCTCTGAAAGCATGCTGCTAGACAGGAAGTTTTATTTATTTTTATTTTAAAAAATATATGAATGAATGAATGAATGAATGAATGATGTGCCACTTCAGTCTGGAATGCCCAACACTATATCTTTTAAATCTGATCTTTAATTTCTGAGAACAGCAAGCCAGGAGTCTTTTAGGACAGAGATAGGGATATGCAAATCAGCAAACCTCAAGCTTGTTGAAATTTCCCGAATTCTACCTCAAAGCTCACTCAGATGTATGTCCATAGCAGATTGCAAGCTTTTTTCTTTTCCTTTTGCATGAAAACTGATTTGTGGTATCATGCACATTTTCTCCAAAGGAAAAATGAATGCATTTTTAAAAAAAAAAAAAAAAAAAACCAACAACACCCAATTACACCACATTTGCGCACATTTTTTTTTCATATGCATTTTTCAAATGTTCGCATTTTTGGAACTCTGTCTGTGTGTGCGTGAATTCTGCAAAAATCATTGCAAGCTTAGAAATGTACAGACTTTTATTGCAGATCACGTTCGGATCCACCTTCATTTTGGGAGGTGTGAACTGGGTAAATTCTGGTAAAAAAATAAAATAAAAAATGAATAAAAATAATTTTTTCATACATCTCTAGAGGGACCAGTTCTCCACTCTCTATGCTGGGATACTATCATTATAACCCAGAATGCTTGTGGGTCTGGGAATCAGCTGATGCAAGATAGCCAATCCCATGACAGTCCATGGTATAATGCTTCCGGATCTACTTGGCTCCCTCATTCTGCACAAGTTGTTCTTAAGGTCATTTAGATATCCGTCTTGTCACCAGGCTCCCTAACTGGCCATTCCCTTACTTGCCTACCAAAAGTCTTTCCTCCTTGATGTCAAGGCACTTTTGCTCTTGTTAGTTTCATGTAGCTAAAAATCTGCACTGGGGGAGTTTGAATGGAACTGAAATTCTTGGATGGGAGGCAGGATTCACAATTTGTCAGATGTTACCATTTTTGCAGTTTGAATTTTGATAGTGAATTTGGACCCCTCCATTTGAATATCAGCACTAAATTTCGACATGGACATTCTAAGATTTGACTGCCTGTGTTTCTTCACCATTTCAAGGGAAGGTTTCCTATGTACATTATGCACTATTGCATGGCAGCTGCCAGACACTGTCAGATGCCGATTGCTACTCCAAAGCAGTTTGATAGTAAAGGCTGATGTTGAATATCAACCAATATTTGCGGAATGCCCATCAAAATTCACACCGGAGAATCGCAGAACCACCTTTGCCGCAATCATGGCTCTAGATGCTGTGGATATTTAGAATTATTTTATTGGAAGTCTGAGGATGAAATCCTATGCACATTTAGATGGGAAAAAAGTCCCACAGCTCCCAGCATGCTCCAGCCATGGCTGGCTCATCATGTTCATCTCAAATACGGAGCAGTCTTGACAACTCTGAAAGCTCTTTTCTGGCTTAGATTTTCATAAGAACTGGACACACACAAAAATCTCCCACCCACCCCTTCCTCTTTGCTGCTCTTGTGCTGTGGAATGGAAGAAGGTCTTGCTCTCCCATCTTGAGGGTGTGATATTGATCAGTAGTACTGGGAGGGTAACATTACCGAGTGTTCTCAGGATGTAGCTTGCCTTCGTAGGCACGGACCTCATGACCTCATGAGGAGGTGGGCCAGGGGGAGAGATTAGACCTCATTATACTCTATTGGGGCAATTGCACTTGGAATTGGGCTCAGAATATGTCAAGTTATTTACCAAGTTGGGAGGACAGATGTCTGCTAATGGGAAATCCAGTCCTTTTTAGTTCAAAGGAGTTCCACAGCATGTATGACTTGACTTTCATCTGCAAGCTGAGCCGCAGGCTTTCCCACAAACTCCAGGAACGTTTTTTGCACATTTTTGAGGGTTCTGCAATTTGCACAGATTTATGAGCAACTTGTGCTAATTACGGCCAAATGTACAGTCCAAAATACAACTGTAGCTTGCAAAATCTGCACGAATTTGGTCGTAATTCTTTTGCGAATCACTCAGAAATTTGTGCCAACGCAGAACCTTCCCCCCAAATGTGCAAAGTTCCAGAAAAATCTGCAATCTGGATCGAGTCATGTGCCACATCAGGAAGCAAAACAAAGTCCAGGGGGCCGAGCCCAGGGAAATTAATCACACTCCACCCCCTAATCGGATTTCTCTGTCATCTCTCAAGTTGGAGTTGGAGCAATAGTTCAGTGTTCAAGCTCAGCTCGGAGGATGTTTGCACGTCAAAATGCATCACTTTTGTTGGAGTTGTGCGAAACAGCCCTAAGAAATTATTTCTGGATTGTGTTTTTTTTTAGGGGGGGAAATAGAATGACAACAAATCTATTCAAAATACTCCATGCATATGTTTTACATAACACAACCCTAAGTTCTAGAGCCATTTCCTCAGCTCGTCAAGTGTACTGTCTTTGCATGACAATCAGAAACTTCAGATGTCAAGCTGTGGGGGACGTTTTCCAAGCAAAGGCATCTGGCTTGTTTGCAAATTCCTCTGGCATTTGCGTTGGCAGCTCAGATTTGCCTCCAGGTCATTAATGTGGATAGCTTGTTAATGGGCTGCCAGGGCTGTTTTATCCTCCCAGCGCCATTTTGAACTCATTTTGGACTCCAAAGATGCCATGCATTTAATTTGTTTGTGAACAAGGACTCACATCAAGTCCCAAATGAGACTTCGCTGGAGATTGTTTGGTTATTGATTGTTTTTTCTTCCTGTCTCCTGGATTTTTTTTTAAAAAATAAAACACTCTTTTTGCCTTTCAACATAATGACTTTTCCAAAGTGGACTAAGGCTAAATTCGAGGTGAACTAAGAGGACGCTTTTCAGGCAATCTGATGGATTTCAAGCGGGGATATTGGAGGAATCTGTTCAGTGGGTGGAACTTGCCAAGTTTTCATTAGCTCAGCCCCCGGGCTTTGACTTATTTCTCCAGGAGCAGGCCTGACTCAGGTTTTAACTAGACCTAAGAATTATCCCAGGCAAATGGAGGGGTCATCCCTGCCTGCTCCCGGGATCCCCGTGTGTCATTTGGATGCACAAGGATGATCCTGGGACAATCCCAGGATATAGGCCTGGTCTAGCCATGGCATCAGTCTGTATTGAGTCAGGCCAGCTGATGGATTTTCCTGTTTTGTGTGTGGGGTTTTTAAATGCCATAATTTGCATAATGTGCACAAATTTCTCCTGTTAACCTACAAAGCTTTTCACTGTCTAGCTCCTTCCTATCTTTCCTCTCTCATCTCACTCTTGCCCCGCTCGTGCTCTTCGCTCCTCTAATGCCATGCTTCTCACCTGCCCAAGGGTCTCTACTTCCCTTGCTCGGCTTCATCCATTTTCTTCCACTGCCCCTTACGCCTGGAACGCTCTTCCAGAACATTTGCGAACTACAAGTTCAATTGCAGCTTTTAAAGCTCAGCTAAAACTTTTCTTTTTTCTAAAGCTTTTAAAACTTGATTTTGATCTGACTTTTATACTGTTAGTTTTACTCTACCCTGTGCCTGTTTGGTGCATTGTCTTCCCCTTCTTATTGTTTTATTATGATTTTATTAGAATGTAAGCCTATGCGGCAGGGTTTTGCTATTTTATTGTTTTACTCTGTACAACACCATGTACACTGATGATGCTATATAAATAAATAAATAAATAATAATAATAAATTGCTCAAATTGTGGCCAAAAATTTGAGGTGATCACTGGGAGTCCATTGAGCCCAAAAAGGGCTGGATTCCACAGCAATGGACATCCCTACTTTCAAGGGAAGCCAAAACACAAAAATTTAAAAATGGGTTGATTCCAGATTAAAGCTGGATTAACTGTGCTTGTAGAAATGGACTTCCCCGGGTCTCCCATCCCCTTGAAAATGCTACACAGAGAGCCAGGAGACCCTAAAACTGGGCAGAGGGGACTTGAATAAGTGAAGTCCTATTCCAGAAGGCAGACCCTGGATCCAAGCCAATGTTAATGAGACCCACAAGATGTATTTTCAAGTCATGCACCAACTGCACTGGCAGACATTTTGTTTCCAGGCGCAATTTGAGATGCTGGTTCTTACCTATAAACCCTAAACCAGAGGTGATATTGGGCAAGCATTCTTGTGATTACCATACTTATGAGCGGGCTGAGGAGTGTGCGCAACTGTTCGCTGTAAACTCATCTCTTCAGCAGCCTGTATCCTTCTTGGCTTCCCACACTTTCCGTCATGACTAGAGTGACCATATGCAAAGGAGGACAGGGCTCTGCAGGTGCCCTACCCTCTTTTAAATCTGGTCACTCTAGTAGAGCTCCTGCACTTTAACTGTTGTGATGAAGAGGGAATTTCACCAGGTTCTCCATATATACAAATGACCCCTGCTGAAATTCCCTTTTCTGTGCAACTGTTAAAGATACAGGAGCCCTGTCCTCCTTTTCATATGGTCACCCTAGTCATGACGTAATTCCTCCCATAGAGCTTTTTTTTCAGATTAGAAAGTTCAGACAGCCTGGAAGGCTGCAGTGTAATGGAGTGATGTATAATGCAAAGAAAAACACACACACACACACACACACACAGAGAGAGAGAGAGAGAGAGAGAGAGAGAGAGAGAGAGAGAGAGAGAGAGAGCACCCTCGAACACCTGGCAGTGATTAGGTAAGCTCAAAAACGCCACCAAAAGAAATTCAAAATAAATTACGAAATGCCCTGGATATGAGGCAGAAAAATTGAAGCCTCTTTCCTGGGATAAGACATTTTTCTGGAGACTGGAGGACAGATTTTTGGCACAGCATTAGCTCCACCTTTTCCCTGGACCTGAACACAGCACACTCCCATAAAACCTGCATTCTGGAGGATGCAAAATGGGAGCTAGGCTTTCAATGCAGTTGATGCTGTAGCCATTTGCAGTGGTGGGGCAAAAACACCCCTCCCAAAAATTTTTTTTTAGCAAAAAGGAATATTGCCTTGCAAATCGTGCCAATAATGAGCCCTACCTGTCAGAAACCATTGAAGAATTGCTCCCCCCTCTTGAAAAACGTGGTGAAATTGGACCCCTAATTTCTCCGCCAGCAAATAGGGTGGAGAATTTCGAGAGGCTGTTTTTGCACAGCTCCTGTATTAACTCTAATCCCTGTTTTCAAAACTTCTTACCTTTTGCATTGGGGCAGGGATTGCAACTGTTGGAGAATTTGCCAAATGCACCAGAGCTCTTGATGCTTCCCCATGCAGATGGTTACCATTTCTCATTTCCCAGCAAGCTCCATTCCAAAGGCATTTGGGGGAGGGAATAGTACACCTCAGAAAAAAAATCTAATGGCAGGGGGTATAATTTTTTTTGTGGTGGTTGCTTCTGCCCGTCCCCACACACACAACAATGCTCCTTGAAACAGGGCATTCTGGGAAATATATTGGCCACCAGCACAACTCAGGGCTTTGCTAGACCAGGCTGTATCCTGGGCTGATTCCCAGGAACATCCCTGTTCATCCAGATGACACACAGGGGATCCTGGGATCAGGGAGGGATCATCCCTCCCTGGCCCTGGGATACAGCCCTACCCTTTGGCCTTGTTTTTTCCCGTGATCTCAGGCTGAGCCTGGGACCATGAGCATGTGGCCCGTTTCTGTGGCTTTACCCGGCTCCACATGATTACTCACACAGAGCTGGGGAGCCGCACATGGGGCGCAGCACTCTTCAGGAGCGCTGCGCCCATCAGGGCTAGGGTGGGGGGAAGCGGGGAAATCATTTTTAAAAACAACAACAACAACTTACCTTGAGTCACTTGAGTGCTTGTGCGTAGCCGGCCCTTTAAAAATTAAAAAATGGTGGGCACGCCACCTCTTTTCTTGAGGTCATCACACCTTATGTGTAAATGTTGGCGAGATCTCACATTATTCACAATGTGAGGTCTCCCCTCCTCTGCCCCGGACTTTCAGGTAGGTCTAGCTAAGTCCACAGCTTCAAGAACTGTGGTAGGTGTAAAGGAAGAGCGCCCAGCACCCAGCTGGCTTCTTAACTGGATTTAGCACGGATGCCCAGGCACAGACACTCACAGCTCACAACGTGAGGTTTAAGACCATTTATTAGGAAAAGGGTAGGAATACATGGGATTAGCAGAATAAAAATATAATAAAAGCATGCATTTACGTAAGAACCCAGTGCAGGCAAGCTAAAACTAAGACTACAATCTCATACGTCACCCCAGACTGATCTCAGCCCACACCCCTGTTCCCTTCACAGGGGATATCTTAATACCATCCTTTTCACTCCTTTTCCCCCCTCCCTTCAGCTTTGATGCGTGGAGTGTCTTCACACCTCTCGCTTGGGCCGTTTAATCACTCAAGGACAGACAGTTACAACCAGCCTGGCTCCAGTCTTCTCCCCCATACAGCTGCCTGGTTTCCTTATCTCTCTTCCTATGAAACCATAAAATTTACAAATTAAA
The DNA here is from genome assembly GCF_023053635.1 of Elgaria multicarinata webbii. Taxonomy (NCBI): domain Eukaryota; kingdom Metazoa; phylum Chordata; class Lepidosauria; order Squamata; family Anguidae; genus Elgaria; species Elgaria multicarinata. Next base: position 13,556,799 of record NC_086184.1, read on the forward strand.
AGACATTCCAGTCCCAAGTCCCAGTTAACCCTCACCTAACCCTTACAGTAGGTATTTTCCAAAGAACCCATAAATTTATACATACAATTTCACAGGTTGTGAATGGGGCTGGGTCTGTTTTGCTCACCTCTATGAAGAATTGGGGGTGTGTGTGTGTTGTTAAGCAACTTCCTGGCCATAATATACTGCTCGTAGTCTGAATGTTGCTTGGTAGGTCACAAGTGGTGTGGACCTAATATATCATCATGGATTTGCCACTTATGTAAAATTTCCTATTGTCCATTGGGATTTCATTTCACAACAATAAAACATCTGGACAAATTCCATCTATAATAAATTTCCTTCATATTATGGACAAAGCCTCTGAAACAGGAGCAATCCGTAACAATTATGAATAAGGGTGTGTGTGAGGGGGTGCTTCTCGGCAGCACAAAAATCCATTTAATGTTTTGTTTTTGCTTTGCATTGTGTTGGTTCAGTCGGAGCGTCTCGTTCTTATCAAAAATGTAGCTATTCCCTCTTCTCTCTCTGCTCCCCATCCCCCAACACACGTCTTTTTACACAGGAAAGTTTAAATAAATGATAAATGTTCAGCAAAGCAGGCCAACAGCCTGCGATAAACATTCCTAAACCCATTATTCTGCATAAAGAGTGCCAAATTCTGCTCTCAATTATGCCGGCAGAAATCCAAAGTTGGGATTCTGCTGGAGCCAGAATTTGCTGCTGTAAATAATGTAAGGATTTGCCTTGGAGTGCCCAGAGAGAAACAGAAGTGGCAAGAAATAGGTTGAGGGCTGGCCGTTGACTGTACAAGCTATTCCCCAAAACCATTTACCAAAGCTTCTCTGTCCTGGACTCTGGAATCCATGACAGTATGAATATATTGATGGCATTTTCTCGCCATTAACATTGAAGGACATCGCCTTCCTGACACCTTCAGGTTGTCTGGATGGAATATAAACTCATTGCTGTCACCTTTTCCTGTGCGTCCATCCCTGCCGTTCAAGCTGCCCTTCACTCATGACTAGAACTTATTGCCTCCCAGGCTGAAGCTGATGATCTCTTGTTCTCCATTTTAAATGAGTGATTCCTTTAAAAATTGTCAGTTGTCAGGATTTTGTTTTGTATGTCTGTCCCAGACTGTATACATACATCTTTACTGGGAGTTTTGTTGCTGTTCTCATTTCAAGTTCTATAGATCATCACTCATTTGGGTGATTATTTAAAATTGTTTGGGGTCTTCCTCTTGTTAAGATTAGGAGGGGAAAATTTTGCTCCAGATTCCAAGAAATAACTTGACACCTACTCTTTATTTATTTATTTATTTATTTATTTCCCTTTCCCTTTCCCCAGAGAGCTCAACTTCGTATTTATTCTCCAACCTCTCTGTTACACAAGTTAGGATGTTCCATGTATACTTTCCTGGACTCTAAGATCATCTTGAGATCACCAAATGAAGTGAGGCAGGAGGCTACTAAGAAGAGGCCATTGTCAGTGGTGGCATCCTGGTTGTACAATGCCCTTCTCAGAGAGGTTCACCTGGGTTCACCACAATTTCCCCATCCTTTAAATTTCCCTTACGTATGGTTTGCTTTTTTAAAGGGTGCAATTGTATGGAGATACCCATCAGCCTCCAAATTCAGACACTAGTGGGCATTTCCACTACTGCACTCCGCTCACACTGCACTTTCATTAGATGGGTGATTTCGCCTATCTAGTTGGGCTCTGCAGAGAGGGAGGAAGGAGGCTGGGGTGGCCAGAAGATCCTTCATAAATCAGCTGTCCTGGTCTCCTCTCCTCCCACAGAACCACCCCTTTCCCCTCCTCTCTGAGCTCACACTTGTCAACCTTGTCTGAAAGGTGCCAAACTTGCAGATGTAAAAAAAAATATACATACTTCAAAAATGTGCATTTTGAGGAAAATGCACATTTTCATGCTTTAGTCAATGGGGCAAAATATACATTTAGGTGCACTTTTCCCATCCAAACAACCACAATTAAGGCTCACAATTGGAAATGGGAACAAAGTGGATCAAACTTTGAGGTGGAGCTTGGAGAACCTTAATAAGCCCAAGCAAGTCTCACTGATCCTCCCATCCCTACCCACTAGGTAACACAATCCCTTATAGGTGATTCACAAGGGCTGCATTACTGAAATGTCTATTAATTTCCTTAAATGCACAGTTCCACCAAAGTCTTTGAGAAGCCACGATTTGAAACTCCCGAGCATTTATGAGCTAGAGATCTCATTGGGACTTTCAAATTGTGTCATATTTTGCTTTATTGTTTTTTGGAAGGGTGGTGGTTTTTTTAATGGGACCTCTGATTACATTTTATACTGCATGGATAAGCTAATTTGAGGGCCCTATGGCTGAAAATTCCCCAATCCAGAGAAAGACGGCCATGTCAAATCCCATTGAAATGAGATCTCAGTTAGTCTTGACTACCATTTCCAACTGATTTCAATCAAGTTGTGCAGGCCAGACAGAAGAGGTCCAATCCCGAGTGGTTTAAGTGTTTGGGATTCATAGCTACTTGTAACTTATTGAGCATGAAAGGAAAAAATAAGTGCTTAAAATCACTCGGTCCTTAGAGGATTTGGTCCTGGTTTTTGTGTTACGATGTTCAGGCACTTTACAGTGCATTTAGGATGTCATGGGTAATGCCAGCCAATATCCCCTGTGGTTTCGGTTGATGCTGTATGTTGCTTTACAGTAACCCATTACAAGGGTCCATGCCAGTTGTTATGTCTTCTTGTAAAGCTTTCAAAAACACCAATAAAATATTAATATCAAAATCCCAACATAGCTTTAAACAGACAAATCAATGAGAGCAAAGGGGTGGGGGGAAGCTGTTCAGAAGACTGGCCAACTTAACAGAAGTGTGATTTGCTACTGGTCTCGCATAAATTATTACTTCTGAATGATGCCAAACATTAGGCAAATGGGAACGTGGGAGAACTGGAGGGAAAGAAGCAGTTCCAAAACAGAATGACAGCTGTGGAGATTATGCAGACTTTTAGGGTGAACGGTAGCTTATCGTTTGTGCTAAGGATTTTGCACAGGGAGAGACACCAGAAACATGTGAAGTGGGTTGCCTGGACTACTGCCATGTGCTTTATGTGCCTTGGAAGAGCATCTGGAAACTTCAACATGTTCAAAATGCAGCATCTCAGCTATTGACCGGAGCTGGATATTGGAAGCATGCTATTCCATCACTGAAACAGCTGCATTGGCTCCCAATTTGTTTGCAGGTTCAGTTCAAAGTCTTATGAAATTCCTGTACAGTTTGGGACCAGGATAGCTGAAAGATTGTTTTCCCCAGTGTGAGCATTTGCAAGTATTAAGATCATCTACAGAGACCTTCCGGATTGCCTCAAATTCATGTCTGCCTGGCTCTAGAAGGAGAGTCTCTGCAATGGTCAACCTCAGGCTCCACAACTCCCTACTCAGGAAGCCAACAAATTCTCACCCCTTCGCACAATGTTCAGGTGCAATTTATTCTCCCACCCCACCCCAATGAAAGATCAAAAATAAATGGATTGAAATTTCTGGCACTGTGCTTGTTTAATCAACCTGATATTTCGAGTTGGCAGGTTCAAAATGTTTTCCCCATTGAATGCCATGGATGGATCTGCTAAAAAAAAAAAGCTCCTATCATGGCCCTGGGTCTGGAGGCTCAGTGTCATCCCAAAAAGGACCCTTAACCCAGTGAGACACTGGTCATCTCACTCCAGAGAAGTCCCTTGAGAACCCCCAGACCCCAGGACTCAGCCCAGCCATCAACCTTGACTTCCAAGAATGGCACTTCCAAAGCCAGTCAGGTCTCTCAACCTCATAGAAACGTCAGGCTACAGAAATGAGCAGGGGCCCTTTTAGACTGTGGTCCATATCCAGTGGGAGGTGGACCTTCTAACCTTAAGGCCTCAGTTGCTTCCCTAGCTGGAGCAACAGCAACTTTCATGAGGAACTGTCCCAGCCTACCAGCTCTTCTAGAGTGCTGTCCAAGATGCTAGCAGTTTATTATTATTATTATTTATTTATTTATATAGCACTGCCTCCTGCTGCCAGGGTCTCCTAAAATGCCTGATTGACTAGCCACTTCCCCCAGGGCCCAATCGCAGCCAGGACAGCTCCTGCCCCAGCCCAAACCCATCCAACCCATCCATCACCCAAACAGTGAAAAACGACTGCCAATTCCATCCACCTATTTCACATCTCATTAATCAGGAACTTTTAAGAACACCAGTTTGAAACTTTCTGCAGGGAAGGAAAAAAAAGGGCCCTTCAGGACTAGATCATTGGGAGGAAGGGCAGTCAGAGACCTGCTGCAGTCATTATTTTTAATTTTTAATTTTAATTTTGCTTTATGTTTAGTAGCATGAGCCCTTTTAAGAAAGCAATTTAGGGTACATCGATCGTGCTTCTTTGCAATTCTTCCCCAGGATGCATGTCCCCCTGAACAACTTGGAGGACAGGTGGGATACGAGTGTGATAAATAAATAAATCTGTTTATGACAAGCTTCTTTACCTGAGACGTGCTCGTTCGATACAGCAGCTCTGGTACGGGGGCTTTGTTGAATAATGGTAACTGCTAGAGGGACATTTGGTTTGCTGTCTCTGCTCCGAGGTCCCCTGCTGCTTATCCTGGAGTCAACCTGCTGTTTGAAGTGCCAAAGGCTCGTTAGTAAGAGACTCTCTGTCTGAAATGACGGGAGTAGTTGCATTGTTAGACAAGCTTGGATGTGCCCAATCTATTTTATATAATTGTGCTTTCCTTTTGCTGGGAAAAAGAAAAACCGCAGCAGCTCTTAAAGCAGCCATCGCAGTCCAGTGGCTCCACCATGTGAGCTGCTACTTCGGCACAAATGAGTCCAGTGCATGTAGAATAGGGGCTGCCAGAGCACGGCTATCGCAAGCTGACCAAAGGCATTATGGTAGTACAGCAAAATGGATCAGCACTCTCATGATAGGATCAAGGGCTTTCAGCAACCTCCCACTCATGTCCTCAATCCTATCTGATCCCTTGACACTTTCCCAAGTTCATAGTTGTTCCACCATGCCAGTGGGAACACCAAAAATGACTAGCCACCAAACCAGCCTTAGCCCCCCATAGGCTAAGTCATCTCATATTCCTGACAAGTAGATAGGTTGCAACCTGGTGGGGTGACCATATTTTGGAAACCAAAAAGGAGGACAATATGTCCAGCCCCCAAGGGGGCGTGCCCACCAACATGTCCAGCCCCCAAGGGGGTGTGCCCACCAACATGTGGGCATATCCCCAAAGGGATATGCCCACCAACATGTCCAGCCCCCAAAGGGACATGCCAACCAACATGTCCAGCCCCCAAGGTGGCGTGCCCGCCAACATGTCCAGCCCCCAAAGGGATATGCCCGCCAACATGTCCAGCCCCCAAAGGGATATGCCCGCCAACATGTCCAGCCCCCAAAGGGACATGCCCACCAACATGTCCAGCCCCCAAGGGGGCGTGCCCACCAACATGTCCAGCCCCCAAAGGGATATGCCCACCAACATGTCCAGCCCCCAAAGGGATATGCCCGCCAACATGTCCAGCCCCCAAAGGGACATGCCAACCAACATGTCCAGCCCCCAAAGGGATATGCCCGCCAACATGTCCAACCCCCAAAGGGACTTGCCCACCAACATGTCCAGCCCCCAAGGGGGCATGCCCACCAACTTGTCCAGCCCCCAAAGGGATATGCCCACCAACATGTCCAACCCCCAAGGGGGCGTGCCCACCAACATGTCCAGCCCCCAAAGGGGTGTTCCCACCCAAACATGGCCTTAGTGACATGTCTGATTTCACAGCACACAAGTAACACAAACCTGTTCTACATGGATAATGGGAACTAGAAGGGACTCGTACGGGTGGATATTCTTCTGCTTCTTGAACGGGAGCTCACAATTCATTCCAAGTGGCACTCCAGTTTGTGATGCCAGTTTCTCATGCTCCCTCATGGCAGTTGGCCTGAGAACTGGTCGCACTCAGAGCCAGCAGGGCCAGCATCAAGAGCAGGCATGGTAAGGCACCTGCTGAGGCCCACACTGCAGCCCCCTGAGGCTCCTCCTCCCCTTCGCCATTGCAACCTGCTTTTTCATTGGTCTCTTGCTCTGGCCCAAGAAAAGGCAGCGGTGAGAAGAAGGAGCAGCAAATGCCACTGCCTCCTTGCTCGCTGGCTCTCTGTCAAGCAAGCAAGAGGTAGCAATGATAAGAAAGAGATGGAGGAGCGAGAGCACCAGGTGACCATGGTGGTCAGAAGGGAGATTCCCTGAGGGTTGGGGCCCACTGAGCTGCTTTGCCCTCAAAAATCTAGAGCTGGAAACGAGGCCATGTCCGAGGTATTGTGCTACCAGAGTAGAAGGACAAGATGTCACACACACACATCCCAGTTCCACATACAGAAAGTACTGTTCTAGTCGCCAGTCAAACCTAATGGCCAAGCAGTTAGTATTCATTTATACCAGGCTTGACCAGTGCAGAAGCCTTGTACTGATTTCCAACCGCAGAAGCTGGTGTTGCCACAAAGCCCTATTTTATGGGCCTGGATTGGTTCTGAAGCCTGACCCCTCACAGTCCCAGAAAGCCCAGGAGTTAGGTCCCCACCCTCAGACTCTCAGTAGCCCTTAACATTTTGCTATTGTCCCTGCTTTCATGTTTAGCTTAGTAAACTACCTGGGACTGCCAGGTCTTGGCAGCCTATGTTATTATAGGCACAGGCACATGCACAGAAGCAACATCAGCCCGTATGACTAGGAGTTTGGCCTTTTGATTTTTCCTACCGCCATTGAGCCTGAAATGCCCCCTGCTAGGATCCATTGGCTTCTTCTGATCATTTACTAGCCTTAGCTTCTGAATGTGGACCAGTTCCCTTGTTGCACTACTGAATTTGGAACCCAGACCTCTTATCCATGTCCCAGGGAATCCTGATGCATCTCAGACTTATATAGATGCCCATCAGTCCTAGCTAAAAGTGCCACATTAAGAAGGATGCTAGATGGGAGGTACAAATAATTCATTTTAAAAAATAAATCAAAATAAAGCCCGCCAGAATAACACATAAAATATGAAAGGGAGGCTAAAACAGGTAAACAGTAATGAAAAATCAGATTGTTAAGCAATATTTTTATTCTAAATTATGAATATTCATAAGTCTGAATGAAGTATGGACTCAGTTAATGGCACAGCATGGAATGCTAAACCAGAAGTAATTTAACACCTGTTTTGCTTCTGTGAGAATATTAAGGTGCTTTATCTTAAATAGCCGAGGCGTCATTTTTCTTTCTCGTGGTAATGCTAATGAGTTATTTATTGTCCACCTGTTGCAACAATCCCCGCCCTTGTCAGTCATGTTTACATGCACAGAGAACACGCCTCAGTGCATCCGAACAGAAAGACATATTGACATATAAATTCAAAGTAATATCCCGTAACAAATGATGTGCCTTTTAATTTTTTTATAAAGTGTTATGTAGAGAAAGTAGAACATTCAATATGAATACACGGTTCATGGAGTTAAATATATAAAGAGCATTAAAAAAAACTTCATGAAAGCAGAAACAAATGTGGAATTGAATTTAAGCAGTCAAGATCTATAGTTGAAGTAGTAAAAGTCGCCCAGCAACTGGACTATGTGGGAATACTGCCTTTGATACTGGAGGTAGCATATAGCCATCAGGACTAATAGCCATTGATAACTTCCTCCTCCAGGTATTTGTCTAACCCTCTTTTAAAGCCATCAAATTGGTGGCCACCACAATGTCTTGTGATACGTAGCATTCTCGATAGACAGAGGTCCCTGAATTTGGAGCCCTTCTCCTGTCCTATATCTTGCTAAGAAGAGCCAACAAGGCAGAAGGAGGTGGGAAGCAATTTCACCTCTGTTCCTCCGTTTATATCACAAAAAAAGCAGTGAGGTGGACTGTTGAGCCCATCTAGCTGACCTACCTTTCATTGAGCAGAGAGGGAACTAGAGAATCCATAAGATTCCGCAGACGTCCTCCCCTACATCTCCCCTCCAACTCAAACACCCAGTTTTCTCCCTCTCTGACTTCTCTTATGAGGTCTTAATTAGTTGTGTCCTCATAACAGTAGCTTTCTGTGGTGTCTGGGTGGAGTCAGGGGAGGAAACATCAATAGTCAATACCTTCTCCTCTGTGCTCATAGCTCTGTCTACGGGCATGCAGGAGGCAATCCTCAGCATCCTATGGCACCCAAAAAGCAGCTTAGGAGCATAGGATGGCTCTCTAAAATCCTCTTATATTGAGCACTACAGTTTTGAGATGCTGATAAGTCCCGTGTCTTACTAATTCACTCATTCTTTCGAGTTTTAGATGTACACAACTTGAATACATTATCAATTTGACAGTTACACTCCAGAGAAGTTGTTCTTGGGGATTAGGGAGAGGGTTATTTTTTAAAAACATAATTAACTGAAGACAATAGTGGGTCTATTGATTTTCTTTTTAAGCATTCCCTTAAAGCAGGGATGGGGGGGGGACTTTTATCTCATAAGGGCCTCATTCCCTTGGGGGTAATCTCTTGTCAGGGGACTGCTGGAAGTGGGTAAAGCCAAAGGCAGTGGTGGGTAATCCCACCATTTTTCTCTCTCTGCCCCTCTCCCATTTATTTATTTATTACATTTCTAATCCACCGAACAACTAATGTTCTCTGGGCAGGTTATGAACAGAAGAAAAAATGAGAGCCAAGCTCTGGTGCTATGAAACCATCTTTTTCTTTAATCTGTAATGATTTCTTCGAAATCATTGGTTCGGTGGTGCTCTTTTCCCCCTTTTTTGTACCAGATTATGAACAGCTAAAACACTAAAATGCCATGTAACTGTTAAAAATAAAGATAAATTACTAATATTTAAAGAATAAAACACAATACCATGCAACAATTGATTCATCAGCTGTAATCAATTACATACTGTTTTTAAGTTTTTTTTAAATTTTTGTATACTTTTAATGTTTACTATTTTTAATTGTTGTAAACCGCCCAGAGAGCTTTGGCTGTGGGGAGGTATATAAATGTAATTAAATTAATTAAATAAATAAATAAATAAATAAATAAATAAATAAATAAATCACCTAGCCTCTAAAATGCCTGGGAGGGGGAAAAAAGGCCTTTGCTCAAAAGATCACAACATAGCTACCAGGAAGCTTCTTTGGGGAGTTTATTCCATTAACGGGGTGCCACCACTGAGAAGGCCCTCTCTCTTGTAGTCACCTGACTGGCTTCCTTTGATGCTGGCACCTGGAGTAGGGCATCACATCTAAGCAAGACCATTCCTCTTTCTCCTTACCAAACAGCTTACTGGAAAAGGTATGGATGCATGAAATTAAGTTGAGGGGTCACAGGTTGTTCACCTCTGCCTGAAAGATGGACTACAACTTTGAAGGGACTACAACTTTGCCATTCTAAATCTTTTATTTTCCCTGCTTCTCTGATACGAATATGATACCTGGCCTTTATTTGCACACATTGCAACTGGGAGTTTCCTAGCTCCCAATATATATTACAACTGGGATTTCCCTAGCCTCCAAATGGGACAGCTGCCCTATGCTTAATGACCCATGGGGATATTTTTTTAAAATAAGGGCTATTATGCAGTGATTTCCATGTTTTAAGAGGTGATCCCTGCCTCTCCTGTGCCACTCAGCTGCAGCTTTCAAGGGATGCAATTCCTAGGAACCTTTCCTTGTTATTCTGAAATGGAATGGCAGGAATAATGTCTCCTGCTAGCACAGCAGGGAGCAAATGGTCATTAAAGCAATGCAAAACAAGCCGAAATTCATGTTTTGCACAGCACAGGTTGCATTGACCCGTTCTGATCTGGAATCAAGCATTTCCACTCATTTCTAGAGTTTCTTTATGAAGCACAATTCCCCATCACACAACACTATCAGTAGGAATGCAACAGCCCCATTGGACACTACCCAGTGACTACAGGAAAGCAGCTATTTGGAGATGCTGTTTCTCTGTGTCTCCAGGGGAGAGATCATGGCACTAGACCAACACAGCTCAGAGTGTGAAATCAAGAACCAGGAGATACACACTTGGTACAGACACAATTCCCCCTGTCTACTAACTGACTGTCACTAACCCTGTTCAGACAACACGCTAAGCCATGGTGAAGCATTTTGAGCTAAACATTATGGCTTAGCATGTCATGTGAACCATGACTTAGCTGCACCTCTGTGTAACATGAAAAAATGCATCACTAACAGCCTGATTCCTAAGAAAGTTGGCTGGTTTGAATGGATTTTTCTTCCTTGTGAATGTGTTTAGTGTTGCAGCCCAAGCCAAAAAAAGTTCCCCCCCTCTTTTCAATCTTTTATTGCCCCCCTTTTATTGCCATTTTTGTTATTTATAGACCCTGTTCAGACAACATGCTAAGCCATGGTGGTTAAGCATTTTGAGCTAAACATTATGGTTTAGCATGTTGTGTAAACCATGACTTAGTGTGTCGTGTGAACCATTCCTAACCATGGTGGCTACATAACCACACTTTAAACCCACCCACTAACTATTTGCAGGGCCTGTGCCAGACTATTTTGTGCCTGAGGCAAAGTGAGCTATTTTCACACACACACCCAAAATGCCAACTTTGATTTTTAAGAACATATGTTTCCTGGAAAAAATAAGAAGCACAAAACTTGAAACTGCTAAATTTATTTTAAAGTGCAAGAAATACGTCATGCCAATTATAGCAAACAAATTGGAAATGAATGTCTATGGGTCTAAAATGCATTATTTAATAGGAATATCACCTCCAAATCATCCCCCCAACTCACACACGCACGCACACACACACTCAGCATCACTCACTCCAAACAAACACACACATGAACACATGCATTCACTCAAAGACCCCATTCACCCATACATTCTCTCTCTCTGTCTCTCTCTCTCTTCCAGCTGCATTCTGGAAGTCCGAACATGGAGCCGCCCCACCCCCATCCCAGCGTCCCTGGCTTCGCTTCGGCTGGGCGGGTGTGGGGTGCCATCTCACCCGCCCAGGCCCAGTTGAATCCTCGGGCCAGGCCAGCTCACAGCCAACACACATGAGTGTTGCGCTGTGCCTGGTGCCCCTCTTAGCTTGGCACTCTAGGCAGCCACCTGAGTGGCCTCTATGGTAGCACCAGCCCTGACCATTTGCTGCAAATGGGTTATCGACCTAACCATGGCTTAGCGTGTCATCTGAACAGGCCCACTCTCAAACACATCAAGCCAGGCATTTTGACCACATCTGACTCTCTCATTTATTGTTTCATTATTGTCTAGTTGTTGTTTTTTATTTCTTCTTCCCCTTTTTTTTATTTTTAATAAGTTTTGGTTATCTAGGTACCAAACTATTCCACTTAGTTGAATCCATCTAAATTCAAGTACAGATTAGAACCTTGGAGCAAAGGAAGGGTGGGGGGATCTAAAACACTAGCTCAGCTCTTGGTGATTCAGTGATGAAATATAATTGCACCTTTGGAAGGAAATAGCAAACCAAGAAGTTTCCCCTTCTGACAAATTAGCTATGTGCTAAGACACACCTCCACCATCACCTGGAAGTGCTAAAAGAGCAAGCTACGGTCTGCTTGCACTTCCAAGCTGTTCTAAAAAATACGAGGCAAGCTGACACAGGCGTCAGATGATGGGTGAAAATTCACAAGATTGCACCTTCTGAAGGGAACTCGGGAGGGGAGGGGAGAATAAGTGACCTTGATGCATCGAACTTTTCTATGCATTAGCTTTTTTTTTTCCTTGTCAAAAACTTGTAGGAGTTAGAGCATGAAAAAGAACATCTGAATATTCCAAGAAAGGGAATGGAATCGTATTCACTTGCACATAGAGGATTGGTTGAGTTCCCATAATCTAGGGTGACCAACTGTCAGGATTTCCCCGGATTTGTCCTGGTTTTTGTTCTTTCCATGGTGTCAGGGGGGATTTTCTATAATTTTCAATAATGTCCTGGAATGACACACCTTCCCCGTTAAGGCTGCCATTAGCATGGCAGGAGGGAATGACATGCTTTCTTGAGGCACATCATTCCCCCACCCCGAGCTCCAATTGAGGTCTTAAAGGGGAAAGTGGGTCATTCGTGGACATTATAGAAAAGGCTCCATTGGAGTGGATGGTGGTGGTGCAGAATGAAATCCTTTCCCCTCCTCCACTCCAATCGGGTTCTTTAAGGTGGCAGGGGAATAACGTACTTTCTGCAGGACTCAGAAAGCTGCTTCCCCACACACACACTAGGTGTCCTCTTTTTTGGTTTCCCAAATATGGTCACCCTACCATAATCTGCTCAAAGAGGCCTGCTGGATCAGACCGTAAGTCCAGCATTCTGCTTCCTATAATAAACGAAAGCAAAACGATGGCACATCTGTGAGTAAAGATAACCAGGGAGCACAAAAGAGCACATGAACGATAGCGTTAAGCTGTTTGACTCTTAACGATTAGGCACAAATCATTTTATTACAATCATATTAATGTACATGGAATAAAATCTAAATCTCTACTGCCCAAAGACTAATAGACAGTCAACCCCCAAGAAGAGGTCCAACAACTGAAATATATACACGTGAGGCTAGAAATAACACTCACAGTTATAATTCCTAAATATTTATTTATTTATTTATTTATTTGGAGCTGCCTGTGGCCCATGCTCCCCACACTCATTAGGCCTAACTAGACACACTATTAAAGATGGTCCTCCATATTTATGCTGGTTGAATATTCCCAAGTATAGGAGGGCATTTACCTTGGCCAGATTTAATGCCCTTCCTTCCAGGTTGATGGAAGGCAAATATAAAAAAAAAATCCTTTATGCAAAAGATGCTGCCCTTGTAACGAAACTGAAGTAGAAACCATTACCCACGTCCTGTTTTTTTGTAGCTTCTATGATGATATCAGAAAAGTGCTGATATGCCCTATTATACAGGCTTTGCCTGGCCGCTCCTCAGAGACCCTGATCGTTAGCCTCCTCCAGGGCCAAAATCAATCAATCACTATACAGGGGCCCGTCTACACTTGTCTAGATGAAACGTAACAAGTTGGCAGAGATGACGTCAGCAGTCACGTGATGCTGTTGTTGTTACGTTTCTTCTGACTTTTAAAACCGTTCCACTTTCTGTTAAAATCGTTTTAAAACTAACAATGTGCCCCAACCTTTCGTTGCTTTCAATGCCGTCTTTCAAAGTCATGTCTCGTGACCATGGTCTTTGCTTCCTGATTAGGACAAGTGAGGGCTTTTCTAGGGGAGGGAGAGCTGGCACAACGCGACGAGGGGGAGGGGGAGGGGGAGGGAGGGCGGTGAAAGAGGGGACAGAGGCTTAATTTTTTTTAAAAAAAGCTTATCTTTCGCAGTGCACGTGGCCCCTTTAAGACGCTGCAGGGCTTCCCTCGTCCCTACGCGTCGCCCCGCCTCCCTGCCGGCTTATCCCGGCAGGTCTAGCTCAGAGTCACCGGAAGAAGGAGGTTTACTTCAGAGCCGGTATGAGCATAATGAAGAACGTTCTAAAGAAGAGTGTGCCAGGGTAAAACGATAGAAGAAAAGGTATTTCGATTGACTGGGCTCAAGTTGCATTTTGTAACGTAGCAAGGGAGGACGCAAGAATGCACTTAAACAACGGTGTAATGAATAGTGTAGATCCTGCCCAGGTTGCCAAGTTTCTGAATCTGGCCATTCTTATCAGACCACATATGATCACTTGAATTTTCCTCCTATGTTCTGTTCAAGATCTAATGTTAACATGTGTCCCATCCTTGCTCTGATCTTACTCCCTTTTACCCTTGATTTTTATGTATTAAAATGTATTATTAATGATATGTTTTATATGCTTAGGTTGTCTTATTGACCTTTTGCTTGGAATAACTGTACCTTTCTTTTTTTGGTCTACTGACTGTAAATAAAGGATTTATTTATTTATTTATCTATTGCATTTATATACCGCCCCATAGCCGAAGCTCTCTGGGCAGTTCACATAGGTAAAGCCAAGATCCCATACAGGTGTAGACAGGAAAAACAACAACACCCTCCTACAATCCCCAGCATTCCTCAGCCAACATGGAGTTGTAGGACTTTCTTCTGTCTGAGCAACCATAGAATTGTACCCCAAGTGTATATTTTAAAGAAAATAGCACATCAGGCAGTATCCAATGGGAGACTTCTACCCTCACTGATTCCATTTCACTTCCAATTCCCTTCCGCAAGCAGTAGGTACCACTGATTCTATTGCACAAGTGGGACTAAAAGGTTATGCAATGGAGATTTAACATTTCCTGGAACAATCAGGTTTTTTTTTTAAAAAAAATCATATTTAGTATCTAATAACTTGAGGGATTTTTTTAAAGAAATCAAATGCAAGAGGAAAGCGAAATTGACCAATTTGCCCATCCCTCTTCTGTATCTATTTCTGTATCACCAATTCTGTTGTGCAAGCAGCTCCCACCACTTCTATAATAGTGATATATCATATTTCTTCAATTCTAAGACACACTTCCGCCCCCCCATATAAACATCTCTAAAAACGGGGTGCGTCTTAGAATCGTGGGTGCGGTTATTATTCTTAGAATCAAAGCTTTTTTTCTGTTGGTGGTACTGAAATTAGTGTGCGTCTTACAATCGATGGCATCTTACAATTGAAGAAATATGGTAGCACTTCTGGGGGAAACTTGAAATGAATGGAAAGGCTTGTGTCTGGAACAGAACAGCTCTGCATAAGGGATCTCTGCCGACCTGCCCCAATCAAGAAATGAGCGTTTCTGCTGCTTTTGAGGCTTCCTCTTGGAAGCATCCAGGTTTGAACGTTTGTCCTTGATGCCCCCCAAAATAAGTGAGCAGGTTTTAATTCCAGGGATGGCAGCTGGCTACCAAATGCGGTAATTAAGAATGCACAGCCATATTTTTTTTTCAGTTCCTTGGCACCTCCTGTTATGGACAGCTTCCAAAGCCTTTTTAGTCTATCAAGAAGCTGACTTGAAACACTGGCATTGCCCAGACTGACTTGGCTTGACTTGATCACTCCTGGGGTTTGTTGCCTCCCTGGGAGCCGTGACAAGGTTCTCAAACCAAAATCCGCCAGGCTTCGACTCCTGTGTCGGCTACTTGAAGTGAAAGAGGACCTCTCTGGGCTTAGCTGGATTCAAGCTAATTGAGTAGGTTTGGCACCTGTATACGATAAGAAACTAGACTGGTGGGGAAAGCAGCTGACTGAGGGATCGTGGGCAGCATGTCTAGATAAGTTGTGATCCTGGGGATGCCCCGGGATCATCCCTGTGCATCCACATGATGCACAGGGGATCTCGGAGGCAGGGAGGGATGATCCCTTCCTTTTCCCCGGGATAACCGGGACGACTTTAATCCTGACTTTTCTTGCAGTCTCGGGATCGTCCTGAGACTGCAGGATGTGTCAGTGGCCATCCCGGTTTTGTCCTGGGTCCTCGTGAGTTAACATGAGATGCTGGGAACTGGGTGTGGGACACGGTGCTTCTCAGGCGCTCCGTGCCCATCGGGGGTGGGGAATGTATCGGGATTGGTTTTTTTTTTTAAAAAAAAAAATACCTTTGTAGTGTTTGCTAGGGTGCTCATGCACACCTGCTCTTCTTTCTTTAAAAAAATACATAAGAAACATAGATAGATTAACAAGAGAGTACTTTTTAAAAAATTAGTGATACGTTTCAGCTTTAGCTCATTTTTAAAATACTCCGATGTTGGTCTTTCTATCTTCCTCCCATATGTACCTGCCCGGACCCTAAGATCACCTTCAGGGGTCCTTCTCCACGAGCCCCTTCCAAAGGAAGTGAGGAAGGTGGCTACCAGGAGGAGGACCTTCTCTGCTGTGGCACCCCGGCTGTGGAAAGAGCTCCCTAAGGAGGTTCTCTTGGCACCTACATTATGCTTTTAGATGCCAAGTGAAGACCTTTTTATTCTCCCAGCATTTTAACTAGGGGTGTGCACGGACCCCCCGATCCGCTTCTCTTCCAGATCCGCAATTTGCGGATCGGGCTGCTCTGCTCTGCCCCGCTCCGCCTATAGTCCGCTCCACTCCACTGCGGAGCTCCGGATCCAGATCGGAGCTCTGCTTTCCCCCCCCCCATAGGCTTGCATTGAAATCCAAAAAAGTATACAACTTTTTTTCTGTTAAAGTTAGAAACCTCAAGTTTGGCACCATGATGCCTCATGGACGTATACATACGCATGCCAAGACTCAAGCCAATCCCTTCATCCCCTGATTTTTGGGGAATTTATGATAATCGGACACCCCATTTTCAGACATGGACTGTTCTCTGACATTTTGACAGATTAAAAAAATGGAAGTGGGCACCCTCACAGATGCCATCTAGATCCACATTCATGCCAAGACTCAAGCAAATCCCATCATCCCCTGATTTTTGGTGGGGCTTAAACCTTTAAACTCACCCCAAATCAAGTCCCATGCTAGAACTATGTCAATTTTCATGTTAGAAACCTCAAACTCAGCACCATGACACCTCATGGACATATACACACGCATGCCAAGATTCAAGCCAATCCCATCATCCCCTGATTTTTGGGGAATTTATGAAAATTGGACACCCCATTTTCAGATATGGACTGTTCTCCGACATTTTGACAGATAAAAAAAATGGAAGCAGGCACCCTCACAGATGCCATCTAGATCCACATTCATGCCAAGACTCAAGCAAATCCCATCATCCCCTGATTTTTGGTGGGGCTTTAACCTTTAAACTCACCCCAAATCAAGTCCCATGCTAGAACTAAGTCAATTTTCATGTTAGAAACCTCAAACTCAGCACCATGACACCTCATGGACGTATACACACGCATGCCAAGATTCAAGCCAATCCCATCATCCCCTGATTTTTGGGGAATTTATGAAAATTGGACACCCCATTTTCAGATATGGACTGTTCTCCGACATTTTGACAGATAAAAAAAATGGAAGCAGGCACCCTCACAGATGCCATCTAGATCCACATTCATGCCAAGACTCAAGCAAATCCCATCATCCCCTGATTTTTGGCGGGGCTTTAACCTTTAAACTCACCTGAAATCAAGTCCCATGCTAGAACTATGTCAATTTTCATGTTAGAAACCTCAAACTCAGCACCATGATAGCTTATCCATGGATACACATGCATGCCAAGACTCAAGCCAATCCCATCATCCCCTGATTTTTGGGGAATTTATGAAAATCAGACACCCCATTTTCAGACACGGACTGTTCTCTGACATTTTGACAGATAAAAAAATGGAAGCGGGCGCCCTCACAGATGCCATCTAGATCCACATTCATGCCAAGTCTCAAGCAAATCCCATCATCCCCTGATTTTTGGCGGGGCTTAAACCTTTTAACTCACCCGAAATCAAGTCTCATGCTACAACTATGTCAATTTGCATGTCAGAAACCTCACGTTCGGTCCCATGACAGCTTATCCATGTGTCCACATGTTCAAGCAAATCCCATCATCCCCTGATTTTTGGGGAATTTATGAATATCGGACACCCCAGTATCTCAGGGATTTAAAGCTGCAAACAGCTCAATGGGGCCATTTCAAAGGAAATCCCAACATGCCATGAATTGGGGAGTGAATCTTGAATCTTCTTCCACACTTGAAAAATTGATTTGGAACTTCCAAAAGTCTAAGTGAGCGCAGGAAGGACTTATCCCCTGAGTCAAAGCAAGACACAAACCATCCCTGCGAGGCGGGCAGGGGAGGAGGGAGGGAAGGCAGGCAGGCAGCAAACATTTCTGGGGGCACAAGGAAGTGAGCCAAGGGTAGTTTCAAAGCCAGTAATGCAAACCATCCCTGTGAGGTGGGAGCAGCACAGAGAGATGCCTTTTCTTTTGCATCCCATACTAGGAGGCTAGGAGGATAAGAGTAAAGCTTTGTGATCCTTGCTTCTATCGTGGAACCCAAAACCACGGGTCCCTGTGGTTCGCTGAGTGGGGGTCACAGACTCTCAAGACACAATTTCTCTTTCCTTAGAAGGTTTATTACGAGCAGCCTGCAGTGATGCAAGGTGACAGTCCCAGAAGACCTGATGAACTGCCCAACAATTTCAGGAAATGTTAACATTTTTATAGGGTCAGGTCCCCTCAGATACAATGGCAGAACCTTCCTACCAATCATAATATACCAAATCATCATAGAGAATACAGCTCAGCAACACAACAACCAATGAAATGGCAAAGCACCTAGGCATATACAGAGTTCAGGTGCCTCTCTGTCTAAAACACCATAATGGGTATTGTAATAGCTACAGGAACTACATCTCCATCTGTTTCCTAGTTTTGGTTAGCTTGTCTTAAGAAATATGTACTACAACGCTTTAACTATCTTATGACATGTTATTTCAACAGCAGCTAGTGCAGCAAGTGTAACATTAAAAACATAGGTTTTAATTAAGCAAGAAGATATAAACTTTATGATGTATGTGTTATAAAGCTAGTTTTCTTATATCTGTGGGCATTAGGTAAAAGAACCAGTTTAATTTCCGCGACACTTCAGAGTTGATTGACTGCACTGTGATCACAGCCATTACTAAACAACAAAATAGTAATGTTAATAATAGCAGTACTAATTAATATTAATATTAATAGCAATAATAATAACAACAACAATAAGGAGTTGAACCACAATGAAAGCCTGCCTGACTTCACTGAAGAGGAAAAGCCAGGAGAGCTTGGGCTATGGAGTGTAAAACGGAATAAATAAATAAATAAAGGAGGGGTGGAATTAAAAGCAGCAGTGCTGCTGAATAAACAACAAGAAGAATTTTTTTAAAGGCTATGTCTGTCTTTTACCAGTAAGAGGGAAGTGGACGTGCCCGAGGGGAGGGGGATTAAGAAGTCACCTTTCACTTCAAGTCATGACAGGCATTAGCTTCAGAAGAGGGCACGTCCACATGCCCTAGGGGACCTCATCCCCTTGCACCACATCTATTCAGTTGTTCACCAAGGTTAGGGTGGGTAGCAGTGCTGTGTTTCCTATCAGTTATTTATTTGCTTAGTATATGATTTCAGGTTGTGTTTGTGCATTTGGTGGGGCTACTGTTTTAAAAAACACTGGAAAAAGTCCGTTCAGACTAAGAAAGAGAAGTTTCCCAGGATCCCAAGTTACCCGTTTTGCCTATCCCCTCCTCCAACTTTGGGATCATGTGATCATGACCGGGAGTTGACTCTGCCCCTCAGCACTTTGAAAAGGTACCTTTTCCCAGTTTTTTTACATATTTTTTCAAAAAATTCTAGCAAGTGAACCGCACCACGCAGAGAGCTGAGAGTAGGCTCAAAATGACCCCGAGCCACGACTCTCTAAGCACAAGAAGTTTCAGGAAGATAGCTTAAAAAACAACACAGTTATCCCCTTTTCTTTTCCTCAATGCAATCCTATGGGCAAAATTTTTCAAAATGGCGATCGGATCACGCCGCGAAAAGAGAATCGCTCTGCCTATGGGCGCTTCTCTTTGCCGTGCTTCTAAGGGTCCGCGGTCTGCTTCTACTCTGCCTCTGGGCAAGGCGGAGCAGGCCAATTCGCTTCTGATTCTCCGATTCTAATCGGAGCGGAGCACACCTCTAATTTTAACAGTCTATAAATAAATTTTAACTTGGTGTTTTAAATTCGTAATTTTGCATTGCTGCTGTTTTTATCTGGTTGAGCTTTTATATTGTATTTTACATTGTGGTTTTATACTGTTGTTTTATACTTTGAATGTTTTCAATTTTTGTGAACCGCCCAAATAGCTCCGGCTATTTGGGCGGTTAATAAATGAATTAATAAATAAATATTATTTATTTATTAATTCATTTAATAATGAATTAATAAATGAATAAATAAATAAATAAATAAATATCTTAGGCATTTATGTAATAAATAAATAAATAAATAAATAAATATCTTAGACACACACACACACACACACACACTGCTGCAAATCAAAAATAATTTGCCCAAAGTGTGTGTGTGTGTGCAGAAAATCCCTCCCCCCTGCACCCCCCCAGCACAGCTCTGCAAGAAGCAATCTCATAAGCTCAGAGGGGGTCTTACTGCTTCTTAAGACACACGCCGACTGCAGCCATATGTTCGGCTTCTCCCCTAATCAGGGATAGACATCACTCAACCTTGATCCGTCAGAAGCCAAGGAGACATGGGAAGCTCTGTCGCCATTCTGAACACAAGCCCAAATTCTGCCGCCGCTGCGTCTGGTGCTCAGTTCACTTGACGTGATGTTATAGAAGCCGAGAGGAACGATTCCCCTTCCAGTTAATTAGGAGGAGGACATTAGACTAGAATAGGACAGAGAAATATGAATATGCAAGTCAGTCACCCTCACCATCTCAGGTAAAGCTGCATGCATTTTTCAGCCCAATCCTACGTATATGTTGGGGCTGCAGAACCTCAGGTCTGTATGATGAATTTGGCTCACCTGGGTTCCCTATTCAGCCCTCTGGGGCTCCCCAGACAGCCATGCCCTCTGTCCCTGACCCCATCCCCTGGCTCAAGCATTTGATGGCATTTGATGGCATATGATGGGAGCACTTATTGAAAATGAATAGAAATTGTTTTCAATCAAATTAATTGCTGTAGATTTTGCATCTTTAAAAGAAGACCACGTTTTATTATAACCTTGTGTTATAATCTTTATGATGTTGTATCTTTTTGTATCTTTTTTGAATTGTTGTAAAGCACCCAGAGGGCCTCAGCTATTGGGCAGTATAGCAATGAAATAATAATAATAATAATAATAATAATAATAATAATAATAATAATAATAATAATAATAATATCTGGATGGCAAAGGTTACCAAGCCATGTTTTTTAATCTTTTGAGCACTGCACAGAAATTAGAAAATTGAACGATGCTTTATAAGGATTCACCATCATCACTGAATCCAAATTCTGCCCCAAGAAATTCTGCAACCTGCATACATTACGCAAATTTGACTTATTTCTCTCGCCAGAGTTGTCTTGTCTGTTTGCCGTTATTGAAACCCTTATAGGGTGAGACACAGCATACAAATAAATCAGTGCAATACAGAAACTCTTTTGTTTGATTCATCCTGGGTTTGGGTCTCAGGGAGCAATGCAGAGTATGGAATCACTGCTACCTCCAACCACCCATGCTCATATTAGCCATGCTGACTGTGGATGATGGTTTTGCAGTCCAATGCACCTAGGTTGGGGAAGGCTGCACTCAAAGAACAAGGACAGCCTCATCATGTTTAGTGTCTGTTATCTACCTTTGCAGTTCACTATCCATGCATTTTCTATGCTCAATTCTGTCTCTAGCAAATGAGTCTGAGGGACCCTTCCTTTGTTATCTCAGATAATCTCAGTGGATGCCCTTTATTCCGCTCCTCCAATTAACGATGCAGCTTGGCTCTGCTAATTTGACAGCTGCTCCTGCCTAACCAGCTTGCCTTTTTAGAGTTCTTTTATTTGAAAACTCCTCCTTGCTCGGTCGCTCTTGCTCAGTTTTATGTTCAGCCTGCAGCAAAGCAGCAAGCCCTACTTCTTAATCCTTCAAACAAAGTGCCTTGCCAGCTCCCCCGGCCAAAGGCAACCTTCCGTCTGTACCCAAATTCCATGACTTGGTTTTCAATGCTCTGAAACCTGCTGTCCATTTTTTTAGGACCGTCTCCTCCTCTTTTGTGGCTCTCTGGGCTAGAGATAGGACTTGGCATTTGGTGGTCGGGTCCTCACATCTTAAAGTGTGGAATGGGTGGCCCTCGAGATGTTGCTGGACTCCACATCCCATCAACCAGGCTGGCTGGGGCTGATGGGTTATGGAGTGAAACAACATCTGGACTGTCACAGGTTTCTCGTTCCTGCCTTAAGGCAACAAGGGATTTGGGCTAGCATCCAAGAGGATTTTATTCTGTTCAAATTTGGAAAAGGACTTATGAAGGATGCACTTCCGGAATCAATATGTGAACCAGCGCACAGTTATCCATCAGTAGAGGCACTTCACAAAAGATTTTTGAAAAATAAATAAATAATGCACCTGTTAAAGAAAAGTGTGAACAAAAGTTGATACCTTCATGGGAATATAACAAACAATTTTTGCAAGCAAAACTGCTTGCAAAAAATGTTTGAATTAGGCAAAGTTGTGTATATTAGGAGGAATGCACATGAAAATGTGTATGATTTTTTGTGTGGACTTAAAAAAAAGTTACAAACTGATGCAGAAACAGGAGAGAACAAATTGAGGACTGGAAAAAATGAGGGGGGAGTAATGTTATTTCCTCTTAATGTAGAGATACTCTTAGAGTAATATTTTGGTCCTCAAACAGTCATGAAGCTGGATTACTGAAGATGCTCCTTCATAGTCAGGGAGTTCCACGATGAGGAGGCCACCACCTATCAGGTCTTTGCTCAGGTCATGCTCTCCAGGTATTGCTCATAGGCAGGGCCACAAGTACCCCCTCCAAAGGTTGAGCTGGTACATACAAGGAGAGGTGCTCATATGGGAGATGCACACTGAGGGCTCATCTACACCAAGCAGGATATTCCACTATGAAAGCGGTACATAAAAGGCTGGAGCCACACTCCTGCTTTGTAGCGGTATTGAAGTGCACTGCAGGATCTACACTACTGCTTCATAGTGGTACTGAAGTGCACTGACAACTGTGGGGGCCCATGACACATCTACACCAAACAGGATATAACACTATGAAAGCGGTATATGGAATGTGTCAATGGGCCCCAACAGTTGTTAGTGCACTTCAACAGCGCTACAAAGCAGTAGTGTGGCTCCTGCCTTTTATATACTGCTTTCATAGTGGAATATTTTGCTTGTTGTAGATGAGCCCTGCTTCTAGCCCCACATGCTCCTGACAGCAGGCCACAAGAGTAAAGCTTCTGAGACAGAGGCCGTTTCTACATCTGCCTTTTTCCCAAGGATCGTCCCGGGATCATTCCTGTGCATCCAAATGACACACAGGGGATCCCAGGAGCAGTCAGGGATGATCCTTCCATTTTCCTGGGATAACCCCTAGGTATAGAAAGAGCCTAAACACAGCTACTCTTACAAGATGTCATTTTTAAAGATGGTACAGGGCTTGCCAGTGTCAAGTACAGTCATTATTTAGGTATGCCTTTTGGTAATTTGAAATCCACGGCGTCTCAAACACATTCCCGCTCTTAGGCAGTAATTATTTGTCAAACCACATGAATGAATTAAATGCAAGCCTTTATAGATGCATTGATCATCATTTACATAGAATAATCAGACAGACAAAATCTCGATGGTAAATCAAAGAGGAGAGGGGGGGAAGCAGTTTACTCAGGTTAATCCTAGTTAAACCAGCTAAATTTTTCAACATATCCCAGCGGCCTCTTTTACAGAAGAGTGGAAGGTGGGATGTGACTTGAATACGATGAGAAGGGATTTCAGGGCCGGCTAAATCCATTCATGAGGAGAGGTAGTAGAAAATTCCTGCGGAAGCAGACAAAACGGTTTCGAGTTTTCCTTTAAACATCTCTGTGATGTACAGTCCCCTGCTGAGCAATCTAACCCTTTGAGACTATTTAGCAAAACCAGCCAATCCTAGCTGACCAAGGGAGTCATTAGCATTCAACACCACACCTACCAATCCCTTCCTGTTGCTGAAGGCTATGATGTCAGGGAAACACTGCAAACTGGTAAACACTGCAGGATGCAGAAATGCAGCATTAAAAAAACCAAAACTCCTAGGCATGGTCTAAAAAGAAAAACATAACAACTTTACTCTGATAAGTGGGCCAAATAGACCCAATTAAATAATAAAGAGAGAGAGAGAGAGATTTAAGCACCAATAAAATGCATTTAACCATGTATCTAATGTAATACAAAAGTTTATTGCTATTTACATTCATATGCCAATCTTCATCCAAGGAGCCCAGGTTGAACTCCTTGGACGGGAGGAGAAATTTCACACTTTCAAGCCACTCGGCGAACCAAAACTGAGTTAGCAGAATTCCAAATTTTGCAATGGAGTTCAAAATAAAATAAAAATAAAAAATATCTACAAAAATGAATACATTGGGGAAAATAACATTGATGTTCATTCTATTTGGAAAACTGCAAAAAAGACCATGTATGTATTAAGCACAAAAAATAATGTTTGAAGAAATGTCTGCAAGACTCTGCACATGTACAGATCACTGTGTGATGACTGGAGTACGGGTGGGGGTAGGGGTGAAAGTCAAACCCTAAAGAATAAGAACTCTAGCAACTCCAACTGGTTGGATTGCTGCAATGCCTTAGGCATGGGGCTGCCCTTGAAGACCATTTGGAAGCTTCAATTAGTACAGAACAGGGCTGCCAGAATTTTGATTGGTGCATATCATGCCCTTTCTAAGAGAGCTTCCTTAATTGCCTGTTTGCCTCCAGGGCCAATGTAAGGTTTCAGAATTTAGCTTTAGAGTCCTAAATGGCTTGTGCCCATGGACCTGAAGGAGCACCTACTCTTGTTTCAACCAGCCCATGCATCAAGGTTGTCTGCCAAGGCCCTGCTCCATGCTTCTCCTCTGCTAGCAGCATGCCAGTCTTTTTGAGGGTTTTTTTCTTAAGATATTTTTTCTTGCTCCTGTTGGCAAAAAGTGTCATCATCTTACATCCTATAGAATGCAAAGCATCTTTCAAGGGTGCTGTAGAGGGAGCGTGAATGGTGGCCACCACATGCACAAAAAATCATGGAGAATATTCACAGCAGTGGCAATAGCTCTATTGATAGCCTAGCAGCCATTTTGTATCTTTCATAGTGCCCAGATCTAGCATTGCTCCAGGACAGTGTGTGTGTGTGTGTGTGTGTGTGTGATGGCTACTAGCCCTGGTACCGCTAGCATCTGAGGCAGTAGGCCTATATACAC
Source organism: Elgaria multicarinata webbii (assembly GCF_023053635.1). Classification (NCBI taxonomy): domain Eukaryota; kingdom Metazoa; phylum Chordata; class Lepidosauria; order Squamata; family Anguidae; genus Elgaria; species Elgaria multicarinata. Next base: position 13,581,668 of record NC_086184.1, read on the forward strand.
CAGTTGCTGGGGAACATGGGTGGTGGGGTGCTGTTATACTTGTGTCCTGCTTGTGGATTCCTGATCAACAGCTAGTCTAGTTGGATCCTTGGTCTGCTCCAGCATGGCTCTTCTTACGTTCTTATGATAGCTGCCTACCATGAAAAAATGGTGGAGAGGATTCAGAGATTTTTTTCTTTTGCAAAATAGCCTTTTTTACAGGGGGGTGGGGCTTGAGTAAAAGAACCTCCTCAGCCATTTTTCTTAGGGGAAAAAGGGGGCTTGAGAAATTTGGACTCATCTCCAAACACTGAGGATAAACATTTTAACAAGCTATTTTCCAATGAAGATAAATAAATATCATCACACACACACACCCAGAACAGCAACTGGTAAATAGGGACAGATATCACATATGACAAAAAGCTTTAGGTCATGTTCCTGTCCATGTTTAGAGGGGGAAAAACATGTATAACACCCTGCATTCATCAGGCAGCATGGCTGGCTAGGATTGCACTCTTACAGTAGTTTATTATACTCCATGCTCTGATTTTCTTTCCTCTTTTTTTTCTTCCCAATGTTGGGCCCATATGCATAAGGCCAGTGACAGCACTCATGAGGAGTTCCACATCATCAACTGAAGCCAAAATCAATGTTAAACATTCATGCATCAAACTTGAGCTCGGACATTTATATTGCTTCAACACTCAGGAGCATTTTACGACGCCGTTCACCACAACCCCCTGCAGTCATGAGACGCTGCCGTATATTCTGAAGGCTTTCCAGGGAAATATATACATTTAGCTGCATTTCTAGGTCAGAAGTGTTGGGGAAATCGCTGTTTTAAACAACAGTGCCAAAAGTAAAATTTAATGGTGGAAGAAATACGGCACTTTGAAAACAAACAGCCTAGAGACTCCAGCTATGAAGTCGTCAAGAGCGGTTGGCAAAAACAGCTTTGCCACCAAAGGAGGAGAAGTAAAGAGCAATAATTTTTAATAAGCCACTAAATCTCCCAGGAGATATTCAGCTATGGTAAACACTTCCCCATATTTTGTTTGTGTTTTTATGCAGTGCTGTTAACTGTTGCTAAAGAGATCCAATCTTAATTGAGAACAGTCTCACACTGGAGTTGACAGTTCCATAGCCGCCTACATTTCACTGAAGAAAACAAGGATACTCGTGTGTACATATGACACATCAACAGTAGCTGCCGGAGCCTCTGGCCTTCCTCAACTGCAGTCACCAAACTCTGTTCTTTGCCGCTTGTTTCTTTATTCTGCAACACCCTCTTCTACCTTAGCATCAAAAGTGCTGCATTTGTAAATGGCTGACGATAAGATTTTGGTGTTGGTGTGGTTTTTAATTGTATCACATTTTACTTTAATTAGGGTGACCATAGGAAAAGGAGGACCGGGCTCCTGAATCTTTAACAGTTGGATAGGAAAGGGAAATTCAGCAGGGCTCATTTGTATTTATTTATTTATTTATTTATTTACAATATTTATATACCACTCCCCATTGAAAATTTTGGAGCGGTGTACAAGATAAAATAAAATAAAAACAGAATAAAACACTTTAAAATAGATTATAAAAGAAGCAAAATGTACAGTGAACCGTGGCTGGTCATTAAGGAAAGACCTCCTGGAATAATGACGTTTTAAAGAGGTGCCGGAAAGAATACAAAGTTGGCACCTGCCTGACTTCCAGAGGCAGGGAATTCCATAGGAGCGGGGCTACCATGCTGAAGGCTCTTCCCCAGTGGACTCCAATTAGAGGATGGATCAATGTGGAACCAACAGGAGCATGACCTCGGATGACCTCAGTGACCGGGTAGGTTGGTAGGGGAGAAGGCGCTCTCACAGGTATCCTGGTCTCAAGTTGTTTAGGGGGTTGTATGCAGCACCTGGTGAAATACCCTCTTCATCCTAACTGTTAAAGATACAGGAGCTATACCAGAGTGGCCAGATACAAACGAGGGCAGCTTTAACAATAATATTTGTCTTCAAATCTAAATGTATGCAAATGCAATTAATTAATCGATGGATTAGAATTCAAGCCATCAATTGACTCAGATTTCTTCAACTAAGTGATGTCCCTGCTTGAGGAATGGAAAAATCTGTCAGTTGCACTTTCTCCCAAATTCAACCTTTTAAAAATATCTCCCTTGGGCAAGATCTGCACTACTGCTTTAAAATGGATTATAACAATAGTGACAACTGTTGGAGCACAGGACACCCCCCCATATATTTTATTTATTTTATTTATTTATTACATTTATATACCACCCCATAGCCAAAGCTCTCTGGGCGGTTTACAGAAGTTATACAGCTTTCAAACTGTTTTCAAAGTGGCATATCCTGCATTATTGTTGTTGTTGTTGTTATTGTTATTATTATTATTGTTTATTGCATTTTTATACCGCCTAAAAGCTGAAGCTCCCTGGGCGTAGATCTGGCCTCAATATCTTTCGATCCTGTTTATGAAGACAACGGTGAGTTTTGTTAAGTTCTTATATCAAAAATTAAAAAAATGAACTGAGTGAAATTCTGATCCATCTGCACCAGCCAAATTTAATTCGTGAATGTTGAAATTGGGGTATGTTGTATGGAGAGGACTGTGCTGAACCTACCTGCCATGGAGTGATTAAAGATGAGGAGCTTGAAAGGGGGAGGAGGAAGAGGTGTCAACCCTCATTTTGCTACACAAACAAGGATTCAAAGCCATACTTTTAAGAGTGAAGCTTGGTTAGACAAACATTCCTCCCACATTAGGATTTTTTAAAAAACTCTCCCGTTCTTTCCATCCTATTTATGGATATAGCTGCAAATTTGGGTGAGGTCTTGTAAACAAAATGAACTGAGCAAAATTCTCATCCATGCCTACCCTTCTGATATAGGTGTGATAAGCTGCGCTTTTCACACGTCTCCCATCTGAGACGTTCTTCTCCACACTTCTTATGGAGACGTGACATCGAGGTCACACATGTTACCTATAGATGCTTCAAACACCCCTAAAGCGGGCATGATGCTGAAGTGTTTAGATTTTGACACAAGATCCCCCAAGATCCCATTTCCTTGGCTGTTTCTACACCTGCCTTCCCCCCACCCCCCGGGATCAGCATGGGATCATCCCTATGCATCCAAATGACACACAGGGGATCCCGGGAGCAAGCAGGGATGATCCCTCCATTTTCCTGGGATAATCCTTAGGTGTAGAAAGGGCCCTTGACTCAGAAAGTGTTTTCTCCCTTTTCATTCCTTATTAATGTTCCTTTCTGTGAGACATCACAAAAGCCAAATTAAGACACATCTCTCTCTCTCTCTCTCTCTCTCTCTCTCTCTCTCTCTCTCCCTCCCTTTGCTTTTTTGAGTTGGGAGGGGGGGAGAAATTGTTTTACAAACCTTGAAGCACCAGATAAAATACCATATATCTTTGTTTTGTGAAAAAAAATATGTTGCCTCCAAGCAGCAGCGATTAAATATGTTTTGATGGAAAAGTGGGGAAACTCAATGTTCTTTGTTCTCAGCTCAAGAAAGGGAGAGGGAGAAAGAGGGGAGGGAGAGAGGGAGAGAGAAAGAGAGAGAGAGAGAGGTGGATTCTGTGGGGTAGTGGAGAGAGAAAATGAAAGTCTTTGTTGAGTTGTGAAAGGAAATAGCCACAGAAACAAGCTTTTAAAGACAGCTATGAATATTAACCTTGGTGTTACAATGGAAGCCACTTTTTCTCTTTTCTTTTTTTCTGGAGATACGGTGTCAACCTGCTCCATCTTGAATGGAAACAAGGCTATGCACAGTAAAATTATCTCCACCAACGAATTTCTCTCATGAATATATATTTACATCCCAATAGAAGTCTCATTCTCATCAGAAAGAAAGAATTTGTGAGTTTTAACAGCACCTCTCAACCATTTGAATTTGTGTGTTGTGCATGTGTGTGTTCTTTCTAAAGTAAACCAACACATTTGAGCAGAAGCATCTTACCTCCATAATCTTTCAGCCCCTTTCTTGATGACCACCTTGTTCTATTTTATTAGCTGTATCACTTTGGGCTCCAGCAAAGGAGATTGTTACCTTGTCGTGGTGCTGGAGCTTGAGCACCTCAAGGATGCCATGAGCTAAACCGTGAAGGGACACCCAAGACGGGAAGGTCATGGTAGAGAGGTCAGACTAAATACGATCCCTGGGGAAGGTCATGGCAACCCACCCCAGTATTCTTGCCGTGAAAACTAAATGGATCAGTACAACCAGAGATATGTCGGTATACCATCGGAAGATGGGACCCCCAGGTCGGAAGACGGTCAAAATGCTACTAGGGAGGAACAGAGGATAAGTTCAACTAGCCCCAGATGTGATGACGCAGCTAGCTCAAAGCCGAAAGGACGGCTAGCGGCCGACGGTGCTGGTGGTGAACGACGAATCCAATGTTCTAAAGATCAACACACCATAGGAATCTGGAATGTAAGATCTATGAGCCAGGGCAAATTGGATGTGGTTATTGGTGAGATGTCAAGATTAAATATAGATATATTGGGTGTCAGTGAACTGAAATGGACTGGAATGGGCCACTTCACATCAGATCAGCACCAGATCTACTACTGTGGGCAAGAGGATCACAGAAGAAATGGAGTAGCCTTCATAATTAATAATAAAGTGGCTAAAGCAGTGCTTGGATACAATCCAAAAAATGATAGAATGATCTCAATCCGAATTCAGGGTAAACTAATGTGTCAACACTTCTTGTTGGTTGAGCAAGTGTTACTCAATATATTTTCAGTTACAGTTTGCATCAAATTGCTATAGAACTTAATTTCAAATAGAAGGGGCTTACATCAAAACAGGGTGGGCACAGATAAAACAGCCCATTCACACATTTCCTCGACACCCCCCTTAAAATATTTTGTTTGTTTATTGCATTTATATCCCTCCGATTTTCCTCCAAAGAAACCCAAGGCAGTATACATAATCCTCCTCTTCTCCATTTTTATCCTCACAACAACAACCCTGTGAGGTAGGGTGGGCTGAGAGTATATGACTGGCACAAAGTCACCCGGTGGGTTTCCATGGCTGAATGGGGACTAGAACCCGGATTTCCTGACTCCCAGTCCAACACTTGAGCCACTGCACCACACCGGCTCTCAAACTTTTTGATCTTCTGCTAACTTTGATGTCAGCTGCAGAATATATATTTTTGGCCACTTTTCATATCAGCCAGCTGAAATGTCTTAGCGAGGCATGGCAGCCTAACATTTTTGTGGAACACATTTGGAGCTGGGAGCAGGGACGGCTGGGAGGGAATTGTTACAGGTAATCACGCAAGATCCAGTTTTGGTTCTTTATTGCAGCAAAAATACATGGTGAGAACAAAGATGGGCTGATAGAGTTTTGAAGAATTAGGGTATTCTCCCTTATGAGCCTGCCCGTGCTTTGAGATCTTCTGGAGAAGCCCTTCTTTCAGTCCCACCTTCTTCACAGGCACGCTTGGTGGAAACATGGGAGAGGGCCTTCTCGGTGGCTGCGATGGACACAGGTAAGCCTCCCTCCTCCCTGCCCCTTACCTGGCTCCATCACCATCACCACAGGAACTGTGGCGGCAGCAGTGGAGATGCTAGATGAGTCCCCCTCCCCCCCCCACTTACCTGTGTCTGGAGCTTCGGATTGAGGCAATCCTTTTTGCCTTGATCCGCAGCCCCCCCCCCCCCCGGTCTCTCTTCGCTTCCGCCTTTTCCGGAGGCGAATCAGGCCACCTCACTATTGCTTCTCTGACCCGAAGAGAAGCGGACCACAGCCCTAATAATAAGAATATATTTTTCTTACATGTTGCTCCTGTCATGTTTCATAGTATGTATTGTAAAGGCTTACAACCCCCTGAAGAAGGCCTCGAAAAGGTACAGGCCGAAACATGTCGGGCTTTACAATCTACAATAAAAAGTTCAGCATCCTGAGAATTCGTTTCTCCCTTCTTTTCACTTATCTTGAGACCGGACATAGGCTGGACAGCCCTTCAAATAGAGGATGCTTCCAAATAGATAATCGGTGTATCTTAGGACACATGGACAAGTTAACCTCCCCCATAGGAGAGGCAGGCCAACTTTTTACAATGGGGGAAGTGCCACACAAAAGGTGGGAAACTATCAAAGGATTGGAGGTTAGGGGTAATGGAGTGAGGCTAGGGGAAGAGGGGGATCATCATCATCATCATCATCATCATCATCATCATCATCATCATCTATATACCGCCCCACAGCCAAAGCTCTCTGGGCAGTTTACAAACATTAAAAGACCGAACATTAAAAATCAATATACAAAATTTAAAAACATAAAACTAGCTAACATTTTAAATAGGGTGACCAACTGTCAGGATTTCCCTGGATTTGTCCTGGTTTTTGTTCTTTCCATGGTGTCAGGGGGGATTTTCTATAATTTTCAATAATGTCCTGGAATGACACACCTTCCTCTTTAAGGCTGCCATTAGCATGGCAGGAGGGAATGACATGCTTTCTTGAGGCACATCGTTCCCCCACCCCGAGCTCCAATTGAGGTCTTAAAGGGGAAAGTGGGTCATTCGTGGACATTATAGAAAAGGCCCCCATTGGAGTGGATGGTGGTGGTGCAGAATGAAATCCTCTCCCCTCCTCCACTCCAATCGGGTTCTTTAAGGTGGCGGGGGAAGAACGTACTTTCTGCAGGACTCAGAAAGCTGCTTTCCCCCCCACACACACTAGGTGTCCTCTTTTTTGGTTTCCCAAATATGGTCACCCTATTTTAAACAATTTTTAAACTCTCAGCCAGGCCAAAGCTAGTTCTGTAGTCAGTTAAAACTCAGTGCCCCCATTCAGAAGACACCTTAAACCACGGCTTTAACCATGGTGGTTAAGCCAGCAAAAAGCCTTAGTCACCATAGTTAAAGACAAGGTTTAAGGTGTCTTCTGAACATGGCCCGACTTTCTGGCTTAACCACCATGATTAAAGCCATGGTTTAAGGTGTCTTCTGAATGGGGCCAATATATGCTGTTAAATGCCTGGGAGAAAAGAAAAGTCTTGACCTGGTGCCGAAAAGATAACAGCCAGGTGGGCCTCGTCAGGGAGATCATTCCCAGAGAGCCCCGTTGGAACCCTTGGAGGCCTGCAGTTGGCCCACAGTCCTGAGTTTCTGTATGGCTGTTTTAAGCCATTATGGGTTACTGTGGATGGCCTGAGCAACACCCCATTACCACCTCACCCCAAAGGCCCTTGAGGCATTGTGCAAGTGGAGAGGCGCACCTTCCTTTGGAATCAAAATTCTCTGGCTGAATATCGCTGCACACCATTTGAGATGTGGACCCCGGCTTCCTCTGCAACGTTACAAGGGCAAACGTCTCGGATCACATTGGCAAATGAACTTGTGCTAGCTTCGCTTGCAGCATCTTCTTGACAGATCATTTCCGTAATTCTAGCTGATGCCTTGGCCACCCTTGACCACGAGGCGTTAAGGCAAACTCATCCCAAAGTGGTTCTTTCCCTTTCTTCACAGAGAGAACAATGGGAGGAAACGACTTGCTCACCTGCCCTTCTGCCTGACCTACAGGTGAAGCAGAGGAGGTGGAGAAATGCATTGATGAAGCCTTAGGGGACAGGCTGGCTGCATTGTTTGCTTGACACTCATCTATTCTTGCCGCTTCAAGGGACCGATCTCTTGCAGTTCATTAGCTCACCTCTAGCTATGCATATCTGCTGTAGGGGTTTAATGTGGCAAATATATTAGGAGGGGGTGGGTGGGGGAATAAAAGGGGAAAGCAGGAGCCATCAAACAAGGTTAAATAAAAGGGGGATTCCTATGCTCTTTGTATAGCAGAGTGGCAGAATCTCAGGCCCGGAGGGGGGGGGGAATCCAGCTCACTTTGGGACCAATTTCAGCCCTCTGAGGTTCCCCAGATGGCCACATAGCCTGATGTAGTGAGGGCTGCCTTTGAAAACGGTCCAGAAACTTCAACTGGTACAAAACAGGGCAGCACCACCCAGGGAGCTACGGCTATTGGGTGGTATAAAAATGCAATAAATAATAAATAAATAAAGCACGGTTACTAACAGGGACTGGCCGACGAGACCACATCACCACAAAGCCAGTCCTTTTCCAGCTTCATTGGCTGCCAGTCCAGGTCTGGGCCTGATCCAAAGTGCTGGTACTAACATTTAAAGCCCTAAATGGCTTGGGGCCAGACTATCTGAAGGAACGCCTCCTCCCATATGTACCTGCCTGGACACTAAGGTCATCCTCAGGGGTCCTTCTCAGTGCATTTATTTATGCAATAAATAAATAAATAAATAAATAAATAAATAAAAAGTCAAGATGTAGTGATGGTTACCAATTTGGATGGCTTTGAAAGGGGGTTGAATAAATTCCTAGAAGTGAAAACTACTAGTCCTGATGGCTAAGTGCAACCTCCAGTATCAGAGGCAGTAAGCCTATATAGACCAGTTGCTGGGGAACATTGGTGGGAGGGTGCTGTAGCACCGTGTCTTCCTTGTGGGTCCCTGTTCGACATTGATAGAAGGCTATCAATGGCTACTAATTCTGATGGCGATGTGCTACCTCCAGTATCCGAGGCAATAAGCCTATATACACCAGTAGCTGGGGAACATGGGTGGGAACATGAGTGCTTGACAGCTGGTTGGCCACTGTGTGAACAGAGTGCTGAACGAAATGGACCCTTGGTCTGATGCAGCAGGGCTCTTTTGTTTTTATGTTCTTCTCCTGTGCCTACTTCCTTACCCCCAATCACTAATCATTACATGGGCTCTTGTTTTTGTGTGCAGTTCCCTCCCACCCCCATCCTTAAACATTGGAATCCCTCTCATAATGCTTAGTTAATGGCACTAAGAGCTTTAAGCTAAAACATGCAGGTATTATTTTGCCTCTTGGCCTTTTGTCCCTGGAATGTGGACACTGAGAACATCCCTTGGACTGAAAGAGGCTCATTTCCACTGCTGGATAGGCACAATGAGAAGGCTCTTCTGCCCTTCACAGTATGCAAGGAGTTGGAGAGCTGTGGATCTATCGCTGTTGGACTATAATGCCCATCACTCCTGACCATTGGCCATTCTGACTTGGAGTCAGAGCCTAACAACTTCTGGTGGGCCACACATTCCCATATGCAATCTAGCCTTACATACAGCTATATGTCTGAGCTGTATGTACATATTAGGGGTGTGCACGGACCCCCCACTCCGCTTCACTTTAAGATCCGCCATTTTCGGATCGGCCTGCTCCGCCCCGCCCCCACTCCGCCTGTGCCCACTCCGCTCCGCTCGGAGCTCCGGATCCGGATCGGAGCTCCGGTCCCCCCCCATAGGGGGGTTACCGGGCCCTGCTGCCATCACCGCCCATGCGGCGACGGCGGCAGAGCCCGGTAAGGAGGAGGGGGGCCTTACCTGCCTCCGTCCATGGTCCGTTGCCGTCTTCAATTGAGCCCGTGGTTCCAGCAGGAAGTCTGGGCCGTGCGGCCCAGACTTCCTGCTGGAACCACGGGCTCAATTGGAGACGCTGACGGACCGCGGATGGAGGCAGGTAAGGGAGAGGAGGGCGGGGGGCGTTACCGGGCCCTGCTGCCGTCGCCGCATGGGCGAGAGTGACAGCGGCAGGGCCTGGTAAACCCCACTTACCTTTCCGGCGGAGCTCCGGATCGAGGCGAAGGATCCGCCTTCACCTCGATCCTCTTCGCCACGCTCCGCCGGCCCCCCAATCCTCTTCGCCTCCGCCTTAAGGGCAGGCGAAGCCCCCCGCTCCGCTACTGCTTCTCCGGTCCGATTAGAAGCGGAGCACATCCCTAGTACATATAGCTGTATGTACAGCTATAGCTTACATGCAGCTATATGTTCCTCTGACTGGCTCCCCTTCCCCCAGTGCTAGCTTAAACAAAACAAATAGCTTCTACTGTTTCATTGTCATCTAGAATATACACCAAATAAGTGCTTCCAACAACAGCCTGAAAAGGTAATCAAGTCCCCCCCCTTCTTCCTAATAAGACATTGTATTCTATGGCTAGAAAAGCAAACAGCTGTCTGCAGAAAGGCTGATGAGAAAAAGGATAATCAACCCTGATCGTGTGGGATGTATTTATTTATTTATTTTATCAAGGTTTGCTTTTTCCTCCCCTATTCCCCTTATGGAAACCCTGGCAGGGGTTGGGGGGTTGGGGGGGATTAGCTCAGTTGGTTTTCATCCATTTACCTGTTTACTTGCAGCTGAAAGGAAATAGAAAAGGACGCAAACAAACACAAAACAATTACCAAGCCAAAGGTACAGCTAGAAATGCTCAACACAGCTGGGTCGCAATGCATGGAGCCGAATGAAATTGGGAAAGGAGGAGGGCGGGGTAGAGAAAGGACTGGACCATTTCATATGGCAGGCTCTTTTGGAACAAAAGATGGCACAAATAGAAAATGGACACTTAAGAACATAAGAAGAGCCCTGATGCTGGATCAGACCGAGAGTCCATCTAGTCCAGCACTCTGTTCACACAGTGGCCAACCAGCCATCGGCCAGGGATGAACAAGCAGCACATGGTGCAACAGCACCCTCCCACCCATGTTCCCCAGCAACTGGTGCACACAGGCTTACTGCCTCGAATACTGGTGATAGCACACAACCATCAGGGCTAGTAGCCATTGATAGCCTCCAGGAATGTATCCAAGCCCCTTTTGAAGCCATCCAAATTGGTGGCCATCACTACATCCTGTGGCAGTGAGTTCCATTATTTAACTATGAGCTGTGTGGAGAAGTACTTCCTTTTATTTGTCCTGGATCTCCCAGCAATCAGCTTCATGGGATAACCCCGGGTTCTAGTATTTTGAGAGAGGGAGAAAAATGTCTCCCTGTCCACATTCTCCATACCATGCATAATTTTGTACACCTCTATCATGTCTCCCCTTAGCCTCCTTTTTTCCCTCATAGGGGAGATGCTCCAGCCCTTTAATTGTTTTAGTTGCCCTTTTCTGCACTTTTTCCAGCTCTATAATATCCTTTTTTAGGTGTGGTGACCAGAACTGTACACATTGTAAGGGCCGTTTTGATTTGTATAAGGGCCGTTTTATTCTCATGGAGAAGTTTCAAGACAACCCCCCCCCTCCTTGGCCAAATGTGCTTCTTACCTATATGCAAGAGTTGTTTGAAGTAGAAAACCATTTTAAAAATGTGTTCTGACACCTTTAGCCAAGATTCTTACAGAGAGGAAGAGGAGCCAGCTGGATCTGGCAAACCAGGGGTTCGATCAAGGATTTGCCTCCTGCAAGACAAAGGGCTTCTCTAGCCCAACATGTGAGGATTCCCTCCTCCCCCACGTAGACCACAACTCACCCCATTCAACAGGGACTCTTGATTCTCTGTGTAGCATTTTTAGGGTGCTGGAAGGGCAACTGTGGAATGGAGGGGTGAAGAAGGCCACTTCCACCAACACAGTTGACCCAACGTAAATCTCGATCCAACCCCAGCAGGGCAAGCTGTGAAAATGCTGAACCTAGACCCCAGCACTGAGCCTAAGCAAAAGACTGTTATTTGGAGCCACACACACACTCACGCACACACACACACACCAAGTGGAACCCCCAAAGTCAGCCTCCCATAAGCCAGGTTCCCCTGAGGAATGAACCCCCTTTACACAAGGACTTTATGCTTCCCAGTACCTGCTCACCAGTGCAGGCATCACACAACGCAGCAGCTGATAGGTGATAGAAAATCAGGCTCCAGGGCAGAGGACTACCAGGTCACAGAGGCAGAATCTGTCCCAAGAGGGATAAAAATCTCAGATGCGCTCCAGTCCTTGCCAGAGTGAGTGTACTGCTTGGAGCTGCTTGGAGCTGTCCAAGGTCCTGGAATTCCAGTCCTTCCTACTTCACTGAAGACGTATGGATTTCATTAAACCCCTTCCAAAATCTGTGTCTCACGGCTTGTCAGCCATCTGCTGTCCTGTCTTCTGCTCATTGATGGAATCAGATTTTTGTGGGGGTGGGGTATACAATTTTGATTGTGCACTCGCACTACCGAGCATTAGAACAAGTGTGCATTTGCCCGAATCCCTCCCCAAAAGTAAAACAAGAAAGAAAGAAAAAACAGTCTGCAAGTCATTGGAATCCCTGCAACTCAGACAAAAGCCACTCTGCTGTGGTATCTGCAGGGTGCGTTCAAAGAAATCTGGACTCATTTAGATTTACTGCCGGTTTCTCTGACACCCCTGCGCTTCACCGTGGCCATTTCTATGCCATACCGATGTAGAGGGAGGGAGAGGGGAGGATCTCACCATATCCTGATTGCGAGATCCTCCCCTTAGTCCCCATGTGGGTGCAACATCCCAGGAGGAAGGAGGGTGCCACACCCACCATTTCTTTTAAAGGAGCTGAGCGCACATGTGCTCCAACCCAAACAAGTAAAATTTTAAAAAAGCCTCGCTCCCCCCCCCCCATTCCTCCCAGGCTGGTTCCTTCCCTTTACTGCTCCCCACTTCTCACAGGGAGGAGGGAAGAAGCCGGATATTGTGCAAGAAGTGAAATATCATGATGTTCATTTATTTCTGATTAACAACACATTAAAATATGCACTAAACCTGCAATTAGGCATGTCCAAACACGAAGAAGAAAATCAGCAATAAAACTGCAAAACTTGTCTCATTCTTCCTTCCAGTATATCCTCCATATAACTGTCAAATTGTTTTAATAAACTATTTGATAAACCACTCACTGGCATTTTTGGCATCACCAATCCTTACATTTTTACATTGCCCTGCAATAACCTATCTTTCTAATCCTTTATAGACAAATGAAAATCCTCAAGAAAAACCTCAGTTGCACTGAATTTATTTAAGAGCATAAATGCTTGCCTACATCTTACATAAGAAACATTTCCTGAAATTGCAGGGGGGTGGGGAAGCAAATTTCTCGGCATGAAATTTTAGGAGTGATGAGGGCTTTTTAAACCTGTAAATCTGATGTGGGGGGTGGACTTGCCACCTAGTATTACACTATGGTAAGCCAACATCACCCCTTAATAATGTTCCCATCTCTACCCCAAAGCAGCAGAAAATCCCTCTTCCATGGGGAGAAATTTCTGGAAATGAGATGAGATTTACAGCCCAATAATACATAAGAACAGGAGTGGGCAGAAGGTAGATATCCAGATGTTTTAGACTTCAAGTCCCAGAAGACCTTGCTCCCAGAAGACATTGCCAGCTGGGAGTTGATGTATGAAATATCTGGAAATTTCCTTTCTTCCCACCCTTTCCTTACAACACCAAATGTTGCCTAAACACCGTTGCTGGTATGCTATCTCCTGCCATTCCTAATCCATAGCCATGATACAACAATGTGACTATCACACACACACACACACACACACACACACACACACACACACACCACTGCCCAAGAAGAAAGCAAAGACAATTCCTATAGTCAGCTTGAATGAGAAACAAGATTAATCATGACTTTGTATTCTGCCTACACATCCCTGGATCACAATGATGCATGTCAGTCTGGGATGGTTGCATGATGACAAATGCTGGGGGTACACACCAGGAGTAAGGGGAAAGGACAGGACAATTAATATTTTACAGCCCTGCGACAAATTTACTAACTTTCGGCAGCAAATGACTTCATATATTGTCTGACGTCCTGAGCCAAAATATTAAGTGGGCATTACAGATGGCAATTTGTGTGATTTTGGAAGCAATGATGGATGGCTGTAATCTAGCTGGAAATAGCTGGCTAATTAATTATTGTGCACTCAGAGAGCGCATTAACTGGAAGACAGTGGAAGCCTGTAACCTCACCTGTGATAGGTGATAAATGGCTTTTGCGTCAGGATTGCAGAGACAGACGCTCCAAGCACTTCTCTGTTTCCAGAGGACAAAATTCCCCTCAGCAAAGGAGCTGGATGCCACAGATGACACATTGGTTAACCTTGCGTGGCACTTTTGAACGGGCTGAGTGTGTGCTGCTAAATACAGCCCATTCTAGTCGCCTCTGTTATCATTAACATAAATTTATTTATTTATATTTATTACATCGATATCCCAACTTTTTCCTCTTGCAAGAGGCGGCCCTCACACAATCCTCCTCAACCTCTCTGCTGTATCCTCACAACAACCCTGTGAGGTAGGTTACCTCTAATGTGGGGGTGTTGAACTTCTGGCTAGTGAGCCAAATAGGGGTTGCCTGGGGTTCTAATTGTGTCCCCTTCCCCTGGTCCCTTCACACACACACACACACACACACACTGATTATTTGGTGGCTTCATGGGTTTTTGCATTCTAAGGCTTAATTACTGACAGTGAGAACCTCAGGCTAAAATATGTTCATATTTTGAATTTTTGGCCGTGCCTCTTTTGCTTTCAGCTCTGCCCAGCGATGGAATGTGCCCCCAAGAACTTGTCTGAAACTGAATTCAGCCCTTGGACTGAAAGAGGTTCAGCATGTTAGTCCTAATGAATAAAACTATTAATACATCCAGTATGGCACCACATACTCTAACTGGCAGCAGCAATCCAAGTTTACTTGAAAGAAGGCCTCTTCTCTCAAGCATCTTCTCCCTGAACCTCAACATCATCTTCAGAGGCCCCACTATTAGTGCCTATGCCAAGTGGAGTGAGGTGGGTGACTACAAAGGAGAGGGCGTTTTCAGTGCTGGCACCCCAGTTACAGGGGAGGCTGGTGGCTCCAGTTTTGGTGGGGCAGAGATTGTATTCTTGGTTTTAGTTGCAAAAAAACCCCACACCCCAAGGTCTAAAGAGGCTGTCCAAGGTGCTGAACCCTATACCCATTCTCTGGGGCCTTTTAAAATCATGCTCTTCAGGCCATGATTTCCCATGCCTCCATGAGCACCCCTGGGAAGGATGGCAAATATTGCCCCTTTGATCTACCCACAGCAGCATCCAGCAATTCCTATTAGTGAACTGCTTCACCAGATGCAGATGCCTAGAAACATATAATACATATAAACAATCTCTGAGAGATGACATTAATGTTATTTTATTAGGTTCCTTGATGGCCCCCACGTGGCCTTCTGGAAGTTGCTTTCTCTGCCTCTTCAACATCGAAACACCAATTAAACATGCCATGTTACAGTTTTGCACTGAACTAAATAGTATTTGTTTTTATTTTTCTTCACTGTGTGTACTGATTAATGCGTCTTCTTGGGGTGAGGTGGGAAACCTACAATTTTGGAGAGTTTAAGAGAAATATCAAGATGGCTATTCTAAGTTCGACTCCGCTTGGTTATTTTTTTGGCCGCCACGTTGTTGTGTCGGCAGAAGCAAATCTTTACGAAATGATTAATTTACAGGGAAGGCACCATATCTGACCACTTCCAAGATAAATAATACAGACATAGTAAAGGCCAACTGTGTCATATTAATAATTGATATTTGGCTGCTTCGTGTCCTGCCTGTAATGTATTTATTGTACTTTGCCAGAGACCAGTTAGAGAGCAGTTCGAATAATCGATAGCCTTTGCTATATTCAGATCAACATTTATTTATTTTTTTGGCGTGTCATGAAATCTTGTTCATTCCACCACCACCATCACAGCTGTGTCAATTCAGTAGTTCCAACAGGCATACCTGAATCAATCTTGAGAATTAAAGAAGCAAGCAGAAAGAAGAACCAGTGTGGTGTAGGGTTGGACTGGAAGTCAGGAGATCCCGGTTTCTAGTCCCCATTTGGCCATGGAAACTGACTGGGTGACTTTGAGCCAGTCAGAGACTCTCAGCCCAGCCTACCTCACAGGGTTGTTGTTGTGAGGATAAAATGGAGAGGAGGAGGATTATGTATGCCGCCTTGGGTTCCTTGGAGGAAAAAAGGTGGGCAATTAAATAAATAAATAAATAAATAAATAAATAAATAAATAAAATAATTCACTTTAATGCGGGGGGAGTACAACCATGATTCAGACCTTGTTCCATTGGAGAACAAGGAGATGTTAGGGGGTGGAGCTTCATTCCTGACCTCACTTTTAGACCTTCTTTGGAACATCTGAAGAAGGTGATGGTCTTCCTGAGATCTGGTGCATTCCAGCATCCTCGGTCCTGTCTCCTGATTTGCTCTTTGATCCCACCTTGTTCCTTGACCCTTCCTACTGGATTGCCCTTTGGTCCTAACTGACTTTTTGGTCCTGACAACTGAGTTTGCTCATGGTTTCTGGTTCCTGGCTCACCTTGGGCTGCTGCCAATGGTCCAGATGTAGGCCAGTTCAACCACACATGATAGACACAGAAGAACAACAGACAGCCTTTCCTATGGCTTGTTTTTTTAGGGGTGCCTTGAAGCCTTCAGTGTTTAAACTAGGGCTGTGCTCCGCTTTGCTTCGGAGCGTAGAAGCAATAGCGAGGCAGCCTGATTTGCCTCCGACAAAGGCGGAGATGAAGCGGGTCAGGGGGGCTGTGGATTGAGGCGAAGGGGATCGAGACCAAGTGGATCCTTCGCCTCAATCCGGAGCTCTGAAAAAAAGATAAGTGGGGGCTTACATGGCACTGCCGCAGTCCGTGTGGCGACGGCAGCAGAGCCAAGTGAGGGGGCAGGGGGAAAGAGGCTTCACCTGAGCCCGAGGACTCAAACCGGAAGGCTAAGCTGCAACAGCGGCCTGCCCTTCTGCTCTGAGCCTCAGCCTCAGGTGAAGCCGCTGCTGGAATGCGACAGATGCAGGTAAGGGGGAGGAGGGAGGGGGCCTTACCTGGCACTGCCACCACCACAGTCCATGCAGAGACAGCAGTGGAGCCAGGTAAGGGGGCAGGGGGAAGGGTCTTACCTGAGTCCGTTGCTTTCCAGCAGCGGCTTCACCTGAGCCCGAGGACTCAAACCGGCCGTCCTCAGGCTCAGGTGAAGCTGCTGCCGGAATGTGACGGATGCAGGTAAGGGGGAGGAGGGCCTTATATGCCACCGTCACCGCTGCCGCTGAGGAGCTCTCATTCATATCCAGAGCTCCACCATCGAGCGGAGTGGACCATAGGCGGATTGACGCTGGGTGGAGCGGGGGGTCCACGCACAGCCCTAGTTTAAACTACTCCTTCTTGCTGAACCCCAGTGGTTTCTCATGGCTCACCATTTTTGAATTACAGGTCAGCGGAGGCTAGTGGCTCCAATTTTGATGGGGCTGTGAATCCATCCCAGGTTTCAGACAGAACCAGACATAATTGTAAAGGAGCTATCCTCCAAGGTGCTAAACCTAGTTTGAAGTAGGGTTCAGGACTTTGGCTGGTTCTGAATGAAACCTGGGATGGATTCACAACCCTACCGATATCGGAAACGCCAACCTCCAGTGTTGCAGGCGTATTTATTATCTGGGGGAACTCACACCCTTAGAGTTTCCGTTTCCCCGTGTGTTAAAATGGTATTTTCAACCTCCAAGTGGGTAAATGAGACCTCCTAGGCCTTCAACCCAATAAAGACAGTTGGAATCTTCTTAGCATAAATATGAAGTGCTCTTTAAGAGACTCTCTTTATTGCTTGGAGCTAAAGAGTGTTAGTATTTCTTGCGCTAGTGTTATTAATAATCATCATCATATCACATTTCTCCAGTGCATTATGACGTACGAGGTGCACTAAGTGGTTTCAATCACCCGGGAACTGTGTAATGGCTTAGTAATGCATTCCCTGTTGTGTCTTTCAACTTTTATGCAACAGCAATGAAAATATAAAATGTGTTTAATTAAAGAAGGTGGCTTGTTTTATTGAACAAATGTATTGAATAAATAAAAGGAATCATAGCGCATTTTAATGTTCTCATCCAACATTCAGAGTAGAGTTTCTTTTATTATGTGTAGTAAGGGATTTTACTACAAGTTTTTTTTTTAAGTAAAGAAAAAAACATTTTAAATCAATGCATTTTTTTTTAATTTTCATGAGCATTAAACTGTAGATTTCCCAGCTGTGAATCAGAATATTTGAGCTAGTAAATTGGTTGGCAGCTAGAGGAATGTTCAGAAGTGAACGATTTTTCATTGAAACAGCCTGTCTGCTTCTGGTTGCTTACTCCAGAGGAGGCTCATTAATGAAAGGAAGTGGTTGTCTTACAGCTTAGTCCTATTTAGGGTGGAAAGAAATCAGTGCCAGCTTTTGAAGGGCCCTTAGGCCAGATGCCATCTCTAAGGGAGATGCTCTCTCTCTCTCTCTGTCAATATATATATATATATATATATATATATATATATATAATATATATATATATATTATATATATATACACACACACACACTTTCACTAGGCTCACCTCCATACCCACCGAGAGGGAGAGCTAAGAAGTGCTGCTGATTGCATGTTTGAAGAGGGGAGAGTTGGGCAGGCACCAAAAACAAAGAGGAGGAGGAAGGGAGTCAGCAATGCCCCCCACCCCTACCCCAAAAAGCTGTGTAGGCATATGCCACACAATGCCAAGCCCTGATGCTGACTATGAAATCAATCTCACTGAAAAAGCAATTTAATGCATGCATGTATTTATTTATTTATTTATTTATTTATTTATTACATTTTTATACCGCCCAATAGCCGAAGCTCTCTGGGCGGTTCACAAAAATTCATTGTATTCATTTATTTTAAATATTTGAACCCCTCCCAAGGTGGTTTATGCAAGAAAATTATGATAAAAGCAAGTACCCAAAACAGCAACAAAAATATTCATAAGAACATAAGAAAAGCCATGATGGATCAGACCGAGTCTCCATCCAGTCCAGCACTTTGTTCACACAGTGGCCCACCAGCTGTCCACCAGGGATCAATAAGCAGGACACAGTGCAAAGGCACCCCCTGCCCATATTGCCCAGCAACTGTTGTATATAGGCTTGGTATGTCTGATACTGGAGGTAGCACATAGCCATCAGGACTATGTAGCACATAGCCATCAGCCACTGAAAGTCTTCTCCTCCAGGAATTTAACTAGCTCCCTTACAAAGCCATCCAAATAGGAGGCTATCACTACATCTTGTGGTAGTGAATCCTGTAGTTTAACTATGGGCTGTGTGAAGAAGTCCTTCCTTTGATCTGTCCCGAACTCCCACCAATCAGCTTTATGGGATGAATCTAGGTTCTAGTATTATGAGAGAGAGAGAGAGAGAGAGAGAGAGAGAGAGAGAGAGAGAGAGAGAGAGATCTCCCTATCCACATTTTCCTCACCATGATTAATTTTGTATACCTCTATCATGCTCTGATCCCATCAGGTTATACCCAACATGCATCACTTTACAATGCTTACATTGAACCACATTTGCTGTTTGGATGCCCATTCGCCCAGTTTGGAGAGATCCTTCTGGAGTGCCTCACAATCCCTTTTTGTTTTAACCACCTTAATAATTTGGTGTCATTGGCAAACTTGGTTCTACATCATACTGGGACCCATGGTGACTTCCTCTGGTGATGAGGAGGCCTTGCTTGATACCAGTTTTGGCATCTGGCAGGCACCTGGGCACCTGTGGCAGTGTCAGGCCAGGGCTGGACTCAATGAGATGAACCCTCTTCTTCCCCTGCAGATCGATTCCTTTAAAGAAGGGTCATAGCTCTAGAGGGGAATGAGTGATGTTGTGCTGAGGTGTTATGATTACCTCCAGGACTCCGAACAACAATACCTGCAAAGGCTTATTTTCTTCCCTGTGAAGTTACACCACTGCCAAGTTGAGGCCACACTTCTATGCCAAATGCTGCTGTCAAACCTGCTTTGCTCTTAGGGCCCAGATCTGGTAGACTTGCAAGGTGCCTTAGGCCAGATCCTGTGGGCTGCCACTGATTTTGTCCAGCAGCAATGGGGTTGTTGGTTTATTAGAACACAAAAAGTGGTATGGGCATGGAGAGAAACACACAAGAAAATTAAATATTGAAAGCTCTGTTAAAATAATAGAGTCTTTGCTCATCATCATTTACTTCCTTCCACTGCTTGGCCTATCTGTTTCAGCATTTGGTTCTGATTTATTACATAATGGGTCCCCTTTTACACTGTAATGCAATTCATATTGCTTTTTAATGTACGCCGTGCTGTAATGAGTGTGCTGAAGGGAAGAGCAGGGAGATCCTGGTTGGCTGTTGCAAAGGAAAATACCCCTTCTTTATTTCTCTTTTTTCCAATCATAGGCTGTATAGGAGTCCCTTCTACAGAGCGCAAATCATGTAACTAACACAGACACACTTCGTTAACAGTATGTTATGGTGGTACATATATAGATTATAGATACATCTTATTTATTTATTTATTTATTTATTTATTACATTTTTATACTGCCCAATAGCCAAAGCTCTCTGGGCGGTTCACAAAAATTAAAACCATAATAAAACAACCAACAGGTTAAAAGCACAAATACAAAATACAGTATAAAAAGCACAACCAGGATAAAACCATGCAGCAAAATTGATGTAAGATTAAAATACAGAGTTAGAACAGTAAAATTAAAATTAAAATTAAGTGTTAAAATACTGAGAGAATAAAAAGGTCTTCAGCTGGCGATGAAAGGAGTACAGTGTAGGCACCAGGCGGACCCCTCTGGGGAGCTCATTCCACAACCAGGGTGCCACAGCAGAGAAAGCCCTCCTCCCAGTAGCCACCTGCCTCACTTCCTTTGGCAGGGGCTCACAGAAAAGGGCCCCTGTAGATGATCTTAAGGTCCAGGCAGGTACATATGGGAGGAGGCGTTCCTTCAAATAACCTGGCCCCAAACCGTTTAGGGCTTTAAATGTCAATACCAGCACTTTGAATCGGGCCCGGACCTGGACTGACAGCCAATGAAGTTGTAAAAGGACTGGCGTAATGTGATCTCGCCGGCCAGTCCCTGTTAGTAAACGGGCTGCCCTGTTTTGTACCAGCTGAAGCTTCTGGACCGTTTTCAGAGGCAGCCCTACGTATAACGCATTGCAGTAATCCAAACGAGAGGTTATCAGAGCATGGATAACTGTAGCTAGGCTATCTCTGTCCAGATAAGGACATTCTTATATAAGGGTACAGTAGTGTAAGACTTATTACTTGAGATCTACCAGAATGAGTTTTGCTCATTTTGGTTTTAAACTGAAGCTTGAGCAGTGTAGATTAATTAATTTTTGTGAACCGCCCAGAGAGCTTCAGCTATTGGGCGGTATAAAAATGTAATAAATAAATAAATAAATAAATAAATGTGCAGAAAACGTTGAAACTTCAAACAAGTTCAAATATTGAGCCTTAATAACAATTAATTTTCTCTGCATCAAACAGGCAGGGCAGCCCCTCCACCAGTGCCATGATGGACAGCCCTCTTGGCCAATCAGTATGGCATGAAGGCACGGTTTGTCTGTCGCCTCCAATAGGGAAGGGGAGGAGAATGGATGCACTCAATCCGGATGCAGGAGGGAGGGGTGAGGAAGGGCCTTGCTGCATGCAAATTTTTTTGGGGGGTTCACTTTTGCATTATTCATGAGGGAATGGAGGGCCAAAAAGGTGGTAAAGGAGCAGGACTATTATTGCCGGTGGTGATATGGGCCTCACACTAGTACATTTAGAAGAGATAAGCCTTGAGACTGGCAAAGAGTTCACATAGCCTATTTTCAGTGAACTAGAGGTGAATCTGAATCTCCAGTGCCTACATCCACACACATGAAAAGTGGTTCAAAATAAGTGCCTCAATAGCCAAGTATTCACTGTGGTTCTCTTGGATGTGGTAAGAAACACCAAAAGAAACAGAGGCCTGGTTCAGATACAACAGGGTTTGGGCAATTTTGGGAAGATGGCAGGGGTGAACTGAATTTTTTTTTTGTTTTTTTTGTTTCCCCTTTAAAGCTAAATTTGACCTTTTTGGAACTCTATAGTGCTATGAATGCCGTTTTTTCCTCTTTAAAAATCTATATATTTTTTCAGGGCCCAGGAGGGCTACAGTGGAGAAAGGGGGCACAGACCACATGTTGCCCACCCCAGAGGTAGAACAATCCTGGTTCAATAAACCCTCATTTATCAGCCCCAGAACAAGCTGTGTGCCCACATATTCCCCCCTCACCCCTCTCCTGGCCTCCTCTACTTATATGCCCAAATGCAGCAAGGCTATCTTGGTTTCTTAAGTTACAGTTCCAAGTGACATCTGAACCAGGGGATGAAAACATTTCATACATCTAAACCAAAACATTATGACCTCCTTCCAAATCAGGATATGAAACCAGAATGAGATCCTGGTTTGGAAGGAGCTCTTAAACCACAGTTTCTCAGTTTGGATGTCACAGGAAGTTCATTTAAGAAGCCAGGGTATCTTCACTGTAGACAAGTACACAAAGGGACGAGGTAGAGGCTAGAAAAGAGCATGGAGGAACACAACTCATTCACAGGCTGATTAACATTGGTTGCCATGGGCCCATTCAAAAGGCACCTTAAACCATGGCTTTAACCATGGTGGTTAAGCCAGAAAGCCAAGCTGTGTTCAGAAGACACCTTAAACCATAACATTAACCATGGTGAATAAGGTTTTTTGCTTTATTCACCATGGTTAAAACCATAATTTAAGTGTCTTCTGAACACAGTCTAGGTTTCTGGCTTAACCACCATGGTTAAAGCCATGGTTTAAGGTGTCTTCTGAACAGAGCCAAGATCTGGATGGCTGTTTCCTGGTTGTTAAGATATTGGAAAGGAAAAGAGGAAGGAATAGGGAAGAAGTTTTTGAGATTACTAATTCTTCACTCATTATGTGACTTTGACCCACCTGGTGTACACTGCTTCTTTGAACGAGGACAAAGGAAATGGTAAACTTCATCTAGCTAAAAACACAGGCTAATTTGAAATGTCAAAAGCTAGATATGGAGCACCATAAAAAAGAACTGACCCCCTTTTCCAAAATGCTATCAGTTTCCTTGCCACAACCACCTGAACCAGAGAAGTAGAAAGGTGCCTCTGTTTAATATATCTGTCTGGTCTCTGGGGTGCTTCTTGTAATAGCTTTGCAAGTATCAAATGTCAGGTAAATAGAGCTCTGTTAAGGGGAAATGCAAGAAAACCAGCCGACCTAAATTATTTACAGGCACATCTATGATAGCTGATCCCACATACCCTGGGACCCAATAATGCTTAGGCCAGCACAAAGACATTATCATTTACAGAGAACTTACACACACACACACACACAGAGAGAGAGAGAGAGAGAGAGAGAGAGAAAGGGGGGGGCATTTTTTCACCTTCCAGCCTCCTTTCCCTACAAAAGAATGACAATGAGTTTCCAGATGGCAAAACAAATTTTTTTGATTCAAAAGGAATCTACATACTGATGTTTGGGGGAAGACATTTGCAGCACATTTCTATTTGTGTTCCAGGTGTGATTAAACAGGCGCATCCAATATCAGAAGCAGTAAGCCTTACACACCAGTTGTTGGGGAACATGGTCAGGAGGGTACTGTTGCACCTATGACCTGCTTGTGGGTTCCTGGTTGCCAGTTGGATATAGTATAGGATATAATATTATATAGTAATTATTATGAACTATGAATTCTTATTAATGATTATTGATTAGTGCTGAGCCAAAGTTCCCAAATGAGGTTTCAGCTCAAATTTTAGGGGGGGGGTTGGGAGTGGGGGGGGGCTCACAAGCCCATTGCAAATTCTAAGAATGGGACTGGAATAATAATGGTGGGCTGACATTTTTCTCCCTGCCAGGGTGGAGCAGCATCATCATGGAGCGCTGCTCCTAGGGTCTTCTGGGAAAGAAAAATGGCAATTAACAGCCAGTGAGTCCCTCCCACCTAGATTTAGAAACACACACACCCCAGGACCAAAATACTCCCCTTCAACAAATTCACCTCCAGTGAATGGGGCAGTGAACTGGAGGGAGGGGCATTTTTCACTGAGTGTCACAGATGGAACCTGCAAGGGTGAAAACTGCAAGGAGGGGTGGGGCCTTTGAGGAAGCAAATTTCAGCGAAGTATTATGAGAAACGTCCTAATGGTAAGAGTTGTTCAAAAGCGGAACACGCTCAGTGCTGGCCTCTCCTTTGCAGAGGGTATTGAAGTAGAGGCTGGAAGGCCCTCGGCCAGGCATGTGGTCATTGCAAAAGTCCTGCACTGAGCATGAGGCTGGACCTGATGATCTCCATGGCCTTATCCAGGGCCACAGGTGGACCTAAGGTTTATCCTGGGATCATCCAGGGTTCACCCCTGCCTGAGTACTGGATCCCCTGTGTGTCACCTAGAGGAACAGGTTTGACCTCTGGACGATCCAGGGATAAACCTTAGGTCTAGCTATGGCCCAGCTCTCAGCTTCTATGATATTATGAGGCCAGTGACTCTCGCCAGGAGTGACCAAGAAGCCTCATCTGTAGGTGGATCATTCTGCTGCTGTCTTTGCATTGAAAGAGACTGCGCCACCCACCATGCAGCAATGGGCAGGATTACCCAACCCAATTAAGATGGTGTAGATTGGAACCACTGCAGGCCAAGAGTATGCATCCTGCAGAGGTGCAACAGGCAGAGCATTCCATGGGCACATCCCTTAGGTTCCCAGGAGCTTTTGATTAATTAATTGATGGATTGATTTCTTGCCACTCACTAGTAAAACCCGTTGCACTGTTTGGGAGTCACTGCTATCTCGCAGAAGGTTGCTGATTAATGTAGAGGATGATACGAAATCTCTGCGGCACTGGGACTCATCCACAAATCGTTGCATGAGTTCCCTTCAGTGTGGAAGATTTAGTTTGCGCATGGAGTGGTGAGGATTGTTCCGTTATTCACAGGAGAGAGAGGTAAACCCACATTGTATGCAACTCCATTCATGCATCAGAGTCTAGATATGTGCAATAGAATCATCAAATTGAAAATGCATTTCTGTGCATGTGTGCATGGTGATCTACAAATCTGCAATCCTTTTTTTTTAACGTTCTGCATATTTTTTAAAAAAAATCAACAAGCCGGTCTTTCTTAGGAACAGGCACATTTTTCATTAAATTCAGCCCAGTGTGGTTCATTTCCAAGAAATAATAAGTTGATGATAGCAATAGAAACTGATTGCATTGTGATGGGCAATCACAGCAAATCACCCTCATCTTGCATGGCCAAATGGAAGCTCAGAGTCAGGCAAAATAACACTTGATTCCCAAAGAGAGCATTTTAAGCAAATTTATGGGCAATGACCCTGAAAATTGCACATACAATAATGCAAATAATTATTTTCAGACATGCAACCCAGGCTTCAAATGCTCCCGAAAATGAGGCACTTACTTGCCTTGCTCAGCTGCACACAGCTCTGGGATTTCTTTCCATTTGAAAATGGTCGCATTGGACGATGACCGCTAACTCCTTGTTTTTAGGAGTTGCACAGTGTTGTATTGCTTCTATCATTTTGACCTTCTCTTCTTTCACAAATGAATACCCTTCATAGACATTCACTGAGAGCTTATTCCAATGAGCTAGAGTGGGATTCTCTATCTTTCTTCTACAATTAATGCTGTATTTTGTTCCAACACTCTGACTAAGCCATGCTCAATTGGTCTGCTTGAAGGGCATGGGATGTTGTTGTTTTTTAGCAAGGATTGCAGAACCTCTTTCAACCCAAGGTCCTAATTGTATTTTAGAGAATCTCTTGGAGGCTACATTCTTTTTAGTTGTTGCACCAAATGTATGGGCATCAGGGTCAGGGGCGGCTGGCATGTTCTGCTCCACCTCCAAGGATTTAGTGGAGGTGAGTTGTGAGATGCACTTCTGTGAAGTCTCTACACATGTATAAACTGTATGCATGCAAGCACCATATGTGTTGTGACTAGGCCTATTCCCCTTAGGTTGGGGGAAGGAGTTTCTGGTGATCAATCGGAATCAGATTCTGAAGCAGAAGAGATAGCACCAGAAACATACCAGCCTACATGGGATGTGGGGGGAGGTGATTCTCACAGGCTCTTCACCAGCTGGAGATGAACCTTCGCCAGACCTTATCACTGAAAACGTTAACACCACACAGTCTGTGGGAAATCAGTATTCTTCAGAGGGGGAGAGCACTTCAGGGCTAGCTGATCCTAGAGTTTGCTGCAGACTCAAATGGGCAGAGTTAAAGGAAGGTGGGAGAAGGTTGGCCCGGCTATCTTCTCACCAAAGTCTTCTTCAGAACCAGCCTCCTTGACGTTAAAGTGTTCTGGGAAAAGGCTTTCCCTTTTTCTTGAAAGGACAATTGTCTCGCATAGTTTTGCCTAGAGGAAAGTTCCTAGAGGTCGGACTCTCTTCAGGTGGGAAAGGATGTTTATTGCCTGAATAAAGCTTTGTGGATTATGTGGCAGAACTCATTGTCTCCAGGCAGAAGGTTTTGGGAAACACAAGAACATGTGTGGTTGAGGGTCATACAAAAAGCAGGGGGATGGGGCTTCCCTCTGCGTGTTTTCAATGCATCCACAACGATTGTTTGAACAGAAACACCAGGTGAGCATTCCCCCCAGACTCCTAACTTCTCCATTTTAAAGTAATTTCAGCAAGCCACACATGCTCCTGAAGGCATCTCTTAAGATATTTCGGGCTCAGGAAGACATCTGAGGTGATCTCACCACCATAGCGAAGTGGGAACTGCTGGAGCCTCCCTGACCACCTTCTTGCCATATCTCTTTTGCCTTTGATCCCTCCCCTTTTCACTTTGGCCCACCCACCCCTGGAATGAACCCCTCCCCCCAAGAGCTTCTCAAGCTTAAAGAGGTTCAATACCCCTGATCTAGATTAGGGTGACCATATGGAAAGGAGGACAGGGCTCCTGTATCTTTAACAGTTGTATAGAAAAGGGAATTTCAGCAGGTGTCATTTGTATGCATGCAGCACCTTGTGAAACTCTTCCTCAAAAAGTTAAAGCTGCAGGAGCCCTGCCCTCTTTTGTATCTGGTCACTCTAGCATAGTTCTTGCAGTTTTAACTGTTGTGATGAAGAGGGGATTTCACCAGGTGTTGGTGAAAAGAGAGAGAGAAATGTTTGGCCGGATAAACTTTTTCCCAAACAGAAGCTAAGTATTTTAGACGTTTATACAGGAATTTTATCAGGAATTGTACAAGGGTAAAGAAATTCAACAAGAAAAGGTGGAGGAGTATATTGGAAGGTTTATAAAGAAGGAAATAAAATCAGAATATAAGGAGTTAATGGAGTCAGTAATAACTCAAAGAGAAGTTGAAGAAGTTATTGATAAGTTAAAAGTGGGTAAATCACCAGGAGCAGATGGTTTGGGTCCAGAATATTATAAGGTCTTCAAAGATTGTTTAGTTCCAAAATTAATGGAACTTTATAATAGGATATTATCAGGAGAGAAGATACCCGAATCATGGGAACATTCAGTGATAATTCTGATCCCAAAACCAGATAAAGATTTGACTAATCCTGATTCTTATAGACCTATTTCTTTAATAAATCAGGATGCTAAAATTTTTACATCTATTATGGCCAAACGATTAAATAAATTTTTGGCAGAATATATAGGAGCAGATCAATGTGGGTTTGTGGTAGGAAGACATATGCATAATTTAGTGGGTAGAGTTTTAAATGTAATAAATGTAATAAAAAAAGCAAATATTAAGGCAGGTATTATGGCATTAGATATTTTTAAAGCTTTTGATTGTGTGAGCTGGCAGGCACTAAAGAGTATTATAGATAAATTGGGATTTGGAAATAAATTTAAAAATGTAATAGAACAGTTATATTCCCAAAATACGGCGGTAGTGGTGGTAAATGACGGACTTACTGAAAAGATACGACTAGCCAGAGGAACAAGACAAGGATGTCCGCTCTCGCCGGTCCTTTTTGTAATGGTTATGGAAGTTTTGGCGAAGGCACTAAGGGAGGATAAAGAATTAGAAGGAATTGGAGAGGTAAGGGAGATAAAGCTAAACATGTTTGCGGATGATACTTTATTGACCATTAAGAATCCATTAAGAAAATTAGAAAGAATTAAATATCAGTTGAGGGAATTTGAGGAAATTACAGGGTTAAAAATAAATTGGTCTAAATCAGAGATGATGTTGTTTAACTATACTAAGAAGGAAGAAAAGGATTGGGAATTTAAGGGGATGGAATTGAAAGTTAAGAATGAGATTAAATACTTGGGAATTAAAATTACAAAAAATCTAGAGAATTTAGAAAGGGAAAATTTAACGAGGTTAAAGAAGGAGGTATTAGAGAAATTGGAGAAATATAAAAGATTAAATTTATCTTGGTTTGGGAGAATAGCTTTGATAAAAATGAAGATATTAGCTAAAATTAATTTCGTATTTAGGATGCTACCTATAAAAATATCAGAAACCGAGATAAAAAGTTGGCAAAATATTATTAATAAATATTGTAATGGAGAAAAGAGAGCAAGAGTGAATAAAAATAATTGGTACCTAAGCCAAAAAAAGGGGGGAATGGGTCTCCCAAACATAAAATTATACTACGTAGCAAATAGATTAAGACATGTTGTAGAAGCAATTATGGGAGTAGGAGATTTATACTGGATGGAAGAAAAAATCATAAGTAAGGTAGAGATGAATCTGGAGAATGTTTTTTTTAAAGATGGAGGAAGAAAATGGGTTGGAAGTATAGATAATCCACTCCTGAGGACTCAATGGGAAATTTGGAGCAAATTTAAAGGGAAGCTGCTTCCGAGCAACTCTCCCTTAGCACCGATAATAATGTTAAAGAATTTCCCAGAGGATCTAAAGGGTAGATTATGCAAAATATTAAAAGAGAAAAATAAAATAAAATTAAAGGATTGGGTAAGAGATATTAAAACAAGAGAAGATATGGAAAATTTGTTAAAGGAGAAGAAGCTATCTTGGCTAGAATATGGTCAATTAGAACAATGGAATAAAAAGTGGATTAAAGATAATAGAATGTGCAGAAAGATGACGAGGTTTGAAGAATTAGTAGTAAGTAAGGAGAAAGGAAAAGGAGGTAGTATAGTTTCAAAAGGATTAATGAGTGAAATATATAAAATATTGTTAGAGAAGGAGTTTAGAGAGAATACAGAGAAAGTGATTTGGGAATCAGATTTGAAGATACAAATAGGGCGACAGAGCTGGGAGGGACTATGGAAACAAAGAGTGTTGAGAAGTTTATCAGTAAGAATAAAGGAGAATTATTTTAAAATTTTATGGAGGTGGTACCTAACCCCGGTTAGATTGAACAAGATAAGTGATCAACATTCAGCAAATTGTTGGAGAGGATGTGGGGAAAAAGGAACGTATTTACATATGTGGTGGCAATGCAAATATGTACAAAGATTATGGAAGATGGTGTTCTCAGAAATTGAAGAAATAGTGGGAATGAAAATAGAACAAACACCAAAAATAGCATTGCTGTCACTATTTGAAGATATAAAGTGTGGAAAAGGAACTATAGAGCTGATATCGAGTTTGTTGGTTGCAGCACGATTGATGATAGCTAGGAACTGGAAGATCCAAGGGGAATATTCTATTGAGGAGTGGTATAAAGTAGTATGGGACATAGCCATTAATGATAAACTGACATGTAATATTAAGTGGAGAAAAGGCGTAACTAAAATAAATGAGTTCGAAGGAATTTGGAAACAGTTCCTAGTGTTCGTGTTTACTAAGGGAGATGGGAAACCACCATCAGAAGAAACGATTAGATTTTGGACTCAAGAATGATCCCGAGGTGGGGGGTGCACTTTTATGTTAAGAATGAAAATGTTGTAGTGTGATAAGGCATATGTAATAGTTTTTGATATTTGTACTCAACAATTATTCAATATGTATGAAGCAGATATTTGATGTATTTCTTTTTCTTATTGTGTTTGTTTCAATTATATTTTGGAAATGTTCATTTATGTTTATATAGTGTTGAAAATGAATAAAAATTATTAAAAAAAAAATACAACAAAATAAAAATAAAATAAGATAAGATCAGGCTAATAAGCTACGCAGCTCTTCCCAAATGAACTTCCTTGAAGATTGAGGGGAGACATGATAGCACTCTTCAAATACTTAAAAGGTTGTCACACAGAGGAGGGCCAGGATCTCTTTTCGATCCTCCCAGAGTGCAGGACACAGAATAACAGGCTCAAGTTAAAGGAAGCCAGATTCCAGCTGGACATCAGGAAAAACTTCCTGTTAGAGCAGTACGACAATGGAATCAGTTGCCTGGTGAGGTTGTGGGCTCTCCCACACTAGAGGCCTTCAAGAGGCAGCTGGACAACCATCTGTCAGGGATGCTTTAGGGTGGATTCCTGCATTGAGCAGGGGGTTGGACTCGATGGCCTTGTAAGCCCCTTCCAACTCTGCTATTCTATGATTCTATGAAGTGGCTTCCCTTTGTCAAAAGAACAGGGCATGTCATATGACACCCCTTTATCATGGAAACAAATTCGGGAGTGATTGGCCTTGACAGTACAGGAAAACCCTGCAGAAATGAGCTGAATGGGACGATCAACCGATTTTCAATACAAAGTTAATTGATAAAATCATCGCAACCCAGTTTATATCTTTCTCCCCTAAACAAAAGGGAATACTTCAGTTTGTTTGTTCCAAATATACTTGACACATTAATTTAACATGAAAAGAATGGTTTAATGAAGTCTGAAGAGAATTGCTATCTGCCCTTTGAATGAGTTATCTAAAATGCCACTTTATTATGCAAAGCTATGTAAAATAAATTGCAATCCAGCCCTTGTTCAAAAAGGAGCTTATCACAGCCCGATGTTTACAGAGAAGCGATGTGAAGATCTGGGGACCGCTGCTCTACTTTAAAGACAAGGGGGGAGGGGGAATTAGCACCAGCGGTCTTGCATTCAGAAGAAGCTAATTTGACATGCAGATAATTATCATCTTGCTTTGAAATGCGATTAAGTGCAATTATATCCAGCAAAAGGATACACCGAACAACGAAAGCAAAATATACACCCCGGATCATACTATCATAGTGGAGGAAGGAGCCTCAAACGTTGATCCTTTTTTAAGCCTTAACCCAGGGCTGGAACATTTGTGGTCCTCCGGAAGTTGCTGGATCACAACTACCATCATCCCTGATCATGGGCAATGCTGGCTGGGGCTGATGGGAGTTGGGTCTAACTACATTTGGTGAGTCACCCACCCTTGTCTAAACCTAAAAAAACCCCAGATGTGTTGGAATCAGTGTTCAGAGGAGGGCAACTAGGATGATCAGGGGTCTGGAAAGAAACCTAAAAAAAAACCCAGATGTGTTGGAATCAGTGTTCAGAGGAGGGCAACCAGGATGATCAGGGGTCTGGAAACAAAGCCCTACGAAGAGAGACTGAAAGAACTGGGCATGTTTAGCCTGGAGAAGAGAAGATTGAGGGGAGACATGATAGCACTCTTCAAATACTTGAAAGGTTGTCACACAGAGGAGGGCCAGGATCTCTTCTCGATCCTCCCAGAGTGCAGGACACGGATTAACGGGCTCAAGTTAAAGGAAGCCAGATTCCAGCTGGACATCAGGAAAAACTTCCTGACTGTTAGAGCAGTATGACAATGGAATCAGTTGCCTAGTGAGGTTGTGGGCTCTCCCACACAAGAGGCATTCAAGAGGCAGCTGAACAAGCATCTGTCAGGAATGATTTAGGGTGGATTCCTGCATTGAGCAGGGGGTTGGACTCGATGGCCTTGTAGGCCCCTTCCAACTCTGCTATTCTATGGTTCTATGATTACAAAAACCAGCATCCCAAGCCACCATGTCCTGCACACATCTGGAGGGTACCAGGTTGGAGAATGCTGAGCTAGAGACGTTCATAGGAATGTAGGAAACTGCCCTCTCCTGGTTCAGATGTTTTGTCTGTCTAGGCAACCATGGTCTATTGTGAGTGGCAACTGACCTCCATGTCTCCAACAGAAACCCTTCACAGCACCTGTTACCTGGAATTTCTGTAACTGGAGATGCCAGGGGATTTTTTTTTATTGTACCAATATTAATGGATGTATGGGGATTTTGTTTTTCCTCTCAAAATATGTGACCATGCCATGTTTGAAGCTCTGAAGATGTGCATGAGCGCCAAAAAAAGAAGTAAATTGTCAAATATGTGCTAGCTTTCTCTCGTTCACAACTCCCAGTTCAATTTGCACTAATTTTGTAATTTGTGCAAATTTCCTCTGTAGACTCAATTAGCCCCCTTTGGCCGATGGAGGAGAGTTGCACAACCCTTTGGGGAAATTTGCACAACTCTGTGCAGGTTTCCCATTCACACAGAGAAAGCAGCAATCATAAACACGAACAGAAATTGGGCACAAGATGAGTGGGGAGACAACATTCAGAGAATCCTGGTGGTCTTGAACACTGGTCCTTCACCCATCCTTACCTTTATTTTAAAGAATGTAAGAAGCTCCCTTCTATTGGTCCATTAGTATTGTTTACACCAAATGTGGGACAGTCTTGGTGTTTCTGAGAGCCTTATGCAGAGGTGGGTGGTGGGTCAGGGGCCACATGGCAGCACTGGGAGGGGCTTCGGTACCCCTTTACCCCTTCCTATTAGCATGGAGGATTGGGAGGTTAACCCTTTTCCCAGCATGTTGAGAACTCATCAATCCTTCCCCCTCCCCACTGCCCATCTGATCAGTGCTAGAAGCAGCGGAGAAGTACATCAACAGGCATGCTCCTCATCTGCTTACAGCACTTAGTAGCAGGGAGGAGGAAGGTGTGTGAATCATCTGGGCAGCAGGAAGGAGGTCCTGTAGGCACTTGCCCTCTAGCTGCCATCATTGATAAGGTCCTATGCAGCGTTACCCACATTTCTATTCCTTTAGGTATGTCTGGTTGAGTATGTCTAGAGAGTATGGAATGTTGGACTGAGTGGGTGTGGCTGGTGATGCTGTGGAAAGGGGGAGGAGTATATATATGAGGGAGCTGAGTGGTTTGAGGGATTCAGTTGGTGATGGGGTTTGGAGGGTAGATGTGTTTAGCTGTGTGATTTCTTGTCAGGAGTTGTGTGAGGAGTGAGTGACAATAAGATCACAGGGCCTAAGGATTGTTACTATTGGAATTGTTATTACTAGAATTCTTAAGAATAGGCAGGAGTTGAATAGAATTTGAAGGAACTAAGAACTGTAAACAACAATAAACATTTTCTTAATTTTGCTACCATAAAACCACATGTCAATTTGGCTGTGTCTCCTGCTTTATCAGTTCATAAATAAACACATTACATTAAACCTTCAGCCTGCTATACTCACAGAAAAGCCTTTTCCAAAACTCCTTACCTTTTCCCTCTGCTATAAGGGAAAGGTTATACTTTTCTTTTTACCCCTTCCTCAGGTATTTAAGTGGTGGTGCTTAGCCTGAGGGAGGTGTGCACGTCAAAGGTGTGTGTGAGGTGGTGGCATCGCACCCTACCTCGAGTAGCCACCTGCCTAACCATAGCTGTGATGCTCACAGAAACATAGAACATGGCTTTATCGTCAGAGCTTTCATCCAAACAGCTCAGTATTAACTGCATTGACTGGGAGTGGATCTCTAGCGTTTCATTCAGAGGTTTGAGCTGGAGTCCCTCTTCTACCTGCCATCATCAAGAAAGATGAACAAGGAACCTTCTCTTTGAGGCTGCCCAGAAGAACAGGAAAAGAAGAAAGGCTGCTGGGAAGCCTCCCTTCCATCTCTCTGAGGCCTTGATTGGTGGCTTTAGTAGTGGTAGCCCCTCTCTGATATGTCACATGCATAACTCTGTTATGTGAAAGAATTCTGCCCATGATGATTGGTCTTGTTGAATAGCCCTCCCTGCTTTAAAAACCTTTATTTGTATCAGGTTTTTTTTAAGGAATTGGGTTACTGCTTGTTATTCATGTGGCATTCTCATACATAATTTATTGTTAGATATTTTCTTCCCCTTTTTTCTTCTCTTTTTGGTTGCACAAAATAATGTGGAACATGGCTTCTGGCGCTAACTGGCTGGTGGAAAGTGATTTTTATCATGCAGAGCCAAATAAAGTGTAGCGGATAAACAATATGTATTCATTGTGATAGATGCTTTACTCCAAACAGCCTCCCGGGGCACCGTCAATGACAGAGTACCTCCTGTTCTACATTCTCCCATTCCATGCCATGTACATGTTATCTCCTACGGAAAGTTGGGTTTTCTGATAACTTAATAGCGCCTTAAGGAAGCAGGAAGGTGAAAAGAATTGAAAGGGAAATGGGATGGAGAATCTGATGAGACTCAAGAAGTCAGGGGAAGTAGGGCAAGATCACACAAGGCTTTACGCTGGTACAAAGGTTTTCTATTTCATAACGTAGGAAAAAGGGAAAGCAATGTGAGAAAATGGCAGATAGGAAGGTTAGGAGGTGACACAAGTTAAGGGGGGACTTATAGGCATTAAGGAAGTGATGACAATGGATGGATTCCTTCAAAGTTTCAGTGGAATAGAAATCAGGCCCACAGCAAGATGAAGGCCACAGCTAGACCTAAGGTTTATCCTGGGATCATCCAGGGTTCACCCCTGCCTGAGCACTGGATCCCCTGTGTGTCACCTAGATGAACAGGTTTGACCCCTGGATGATCCAGGGATAAACCTTAGGTCTAGCTATGGCCGAAGTATTCCTGCAGATTTTCTAAAAGGAGACCACTTTCTCAAATTCCATAACGGCTGATGCATGCTGGCTTTTCAGTTCCTTTTATTTTGATGTATCTTTACTGGCTTTCCCTTCCAGAAAAGCCCAAAGCTGCTAACAATGAGAGAGCAAAAGCAATGAGATTGAAATAATAAACCAAAACAATGCGATGAATTATGTAACGATAAACATGAATTAACTTCCAATTCAATTCCTAAAAAAGAAAACAGCTCCATTAATAAACAAAGTGACAATGGTGATCCCCCAGCAAAGAGCCAAAGGACAAGTTCTTGGTCAAGTTCTTTGGCTTGAGCAAGAGGTCCATGCTTCTAGTAATGGATGCCTTACCACGCCCTGTTAATGGAAGCTGCTCTTGGAATTTGAAGGAATGCAACACTACACTGTCCATGTTAGTAAACCACATTCAGAAACGAGTTCATCAGCAGACAGACCAGCGGAATTGACTCTTAGGATCAGTTAATTCTTAAAAGCCAATGGTAGAAGAAAAATCTGGATCAGGTTTTTGGTGTTTAAGTACTTCCATCATAGCCGTCCTCTACAGATAAGGACTATCTGGGGTGGGAGGAGAGAATCTGAACATTTCAGAAATAGATAAAATATGTTGAGGCAGTGAAATAAACATATGCAAGGAAGGGTGGGAAGTTCATGATGCATCTTTCTATAATTACTATGAAATTTGCATGTGCTCTATGGAAAGGAGGGAAGTGACAATGTTGACTTATGAACTTACTGTAGTACGATCATCAAAAGGAATCTTTGTTAAAAAATATTGAAAATGTGTATAGCAGTGACATTCAAAGTGTGTCCAGTGATAATGGTCAATAACCCCATTCATGCAACATATCCACACAGTGCATAGTTAAACTCTGGAATTCACTACCGCAATATGTAGTGATGGCCACCAATACAGATAGCTTTAAAACAGGTTTGGATAATGCTATCAATGGCTACTAGCCCTGATGGTTGTGTGCTACTTCCAATAGCTGAAGCAGTAAGCCTATGTGCACCAGTTGCTGGGGAACATGGGTGGGAAGGTGCTGTTGCACCATGCCCTGCTTTGTCGGTCCCTGGTCAACAGCTGGTTGACCACTTTGTGAACAGAATGCTGGACTAGATGGACCCTTGGTCTGATCCAGCAGGGTTCTTCTTATGTTCTTATGGATATGAACACAAACACTGGGTGTTGGGAGGCGGAGGGGTCCTCCACACATGCAGTCAAAAGGTATCGAAGGGAGGCTACAGGAATTGCCTTCCTTTGCAAACCTGGGAACTCTACAGGTTTCTCATACTGTTGTGGATATATATTCGCTCAATTTGTTCAGGCCTTGAGATTAACATATGGAGGTCATGGGGCAGAGCCAGTAGACATGATACTGTTCTCCCTTGACCATGCTTTCATATCTGTGGATAAATTGCATGAACAAGGCTGGCGATGGAGAACAAACTTCCTCGGTTGATCTTCCTCCTGCAATGTTGTGGCATATGCACAGGTTCAGAGGTTCTCTCAAGGTGTGTTACCATAGAATCATAGAATAGCAGAGTTGGAAGGGGCCTACAAGGTCACCGAGTCCAACCCCCTGCTCATTGCAGGAATCCACCCTAAAGCATCCCTGATAGATGGTTGTCCAGCTGCCTCTTGAAGGCCTCTAGTGTGGGAGAGCCCACAACCTCACTAGGCAACTGATTCCATTGTCATACTGCTCTAACAGTCAGGAAGTTTTTCTTGATGTCCAGCTGGAATCTGGCTTCCTTTAACTTGAGCCCGTTATTCCGTGTCCTGCACTCTGGGAGGATCGAGAAGAGATCCTGGCCCTTCAAATACTTTTAAGTATTTGAAGAGTGCTATCATGTCTCCCCTCAATCTTCTCTTCTCCAGGCTAAACATGCCCAGTTCTTTCAGTCTCTCTTCATAGGGCTTTGTTTCCAGACCCCTGATCATCCTGGTTGCCCTCCTCTGAATACGCTCCAGCTTGTCTGCGTCCTTCTTGAATTGTGGGGCCCAGAACTGGACGCAATACATCATACCCAGTATGTAGGCAACACTGGGCTATTTGATTAACCATACTTATAGAGAGCCCTCTTAAAATCAGATGCCATCTTTAAAGCAAGCTTAATAATTCATTTCTATATGGGCGATACAGAATTCTATGTCTTACGAAACACTCCTTCAGGCAAGATTTGTCTTTTTGTCTTTTACTATGAAAATATCAGTATAACAGTATTAAATACAAGAGCTTATGCATGCATAAATTCAAACACATGAAACACCCAACGTCGTTCTAAACAAGGCTTCTGAGCAGAGTCAAGTACACTTGCTAGTTCTCAGCGATAATCAATATCAAGCTTATCAGGTTGATTCTACAAGCAACGTGTCGGGGAAACTGATCCCAGAGGATAGCTCTCACTGTTGCATGTTTTGAGTCCCCTTTACACTGTATGCTTTTTGGATGCTATGAAATATGTTCACACTATTTTTATTGCTATTTTTGTTACTTATCTAAGAATTCCAAAGAGACCATTTCTACATTAAATCTTCCTATGTCTAAATACGATTATTTTTTTTCAAGATGAATGAGCATGACAACATACATATACAAACATTTTAGCCTTCCTTCATGTTGTTGTTGTTGTTAACAATATTTATATCCTGTTCAATTATCTAATTCCAGAGCGGTGAACATAGGTCTAAACACTAAAAGAAAGAAGGTTAGAAAAGCAAATTAAAACTGTTCAATTTAAAAATAAAGGAACCAGAAAAACAGTGGCTAGTCAACTCGAAACAGAGTTGTTTTCAGGAGGTGCTGGTAGCAGCCTAGTGCTGGCGTCTGCCTAACCTCCAGGGGCAGAGAGTTCCACAGAGGATAAGGTTTCTAGTTATATACCTGATCACCCATCTGGCCTCATTATGAAGCTAAGTGTTTGATGGTACCCCCTTTAACAATGAAAGATGGAACTATAAATTTAACTTTGACATCTCCTTATCATTATTCTTCCTTATCAGTAAAAGTGGCTGATGTTCAATCTCCAATGGCCTGGCATTTCTCCGATGAGACACCTTTACTAGTCATGGGCCAGGAGGCCAACTGTGTGGTCTTAGCCATTGGAATCTCATTTTTAATTTTGGAATTCTCTTGGAAGCATTTGATTATGGCATTTCCTAATTGGGCAACAGGAGTAAGATGATGCTAATATGAAAGGTTGGTCTGATCTTCCACAATGTGCAGCAGCATTGAATGCATGCAGGTCACATAGGATGATCGCAAGACCCTTAGAACATTTCTCCAGAATCCACAATATAACAGAAAGGGGGGAGGGTTCTGTGTATACATGTAGAAGTTGCTCAGTATACAGATTTCAGGAATATATTTATTTTATTTATTTATTACATTTCTATACCGCCCAATAGCCGAAGCTCTCTGGGCGGTTCACAAAAATTAAAACCATATAGGAAGATGACCTATATCTGGTTAGACGATTTGTCCATTGGGCCTAGTATCTTGTACCCTACCTGATCCTTCTAAGTGGAGCTGTCAGGGAATGAAGTTAGGACCTTCTGCATCCAAAACATGTGTTCCGCCATGGAGCTACAATTAGTTTCCCTGCTACCATGACCAGTGTGGAAAGGACTTGTTGATGGTAAATACTTTTGAAAACACGGTGTCAGATTATTTAATTCTGGGTATCTTTGTGACTTCATGAGCCCTGACGCATTCCTTTAAGGAATTTGGTTGTCAATTAAGTTTTATGAGAAATTACATGTTGTGGTGGTTAGTCTTCTATTGAACATTAGAGCTTTCATCAAGCATCACATAATGAAAATGTACGACATTTTACTTTTATTATAATCAATCAAATATGGCATTTTTAAACAAAATCACAGATGCCACAGTTAGCATTAGAGGTCATTTAAAAAGATTTTCTCCTCCTCCGCCCACTCCCTTCCTCACTGAAGCGGGGCACCACTGTTCGCAGCTAATTATTTTCTGTAATTTAAATTTTGGTTAATACGTTATTTACAGAATCCTAAATAGCAACATTGTTTTGTTTAATTGCTCCAGAAATCATTAGTAGATTTGCAGGATTGAAATAAACAGATAATTACCCTAAAAAGTAGGCCATCTTGTTTTGTGAGCCATTAAGGAGAAGAAAAAATAGCAAAGCAAAATAAGCAAAATGCAACAATTGTCAGGTTAAGTTGTATATCTGGGCCTTCATCTGCTGAATTATTTCACCCTCATACAGCCTGTCTTTTGATGGTCCCAGACCCTTCGTTCCCATGTGGGAGAGTTGAGCAGATAATTGCTCATACTGGCAACCATTATACCACACACTGGCTGCATTCACACAACACACTAAGCCATGATGGTTTATTTTTTGGCAGAACCCATGGTTCGTGTGTCATTTGTGAGATGTTTCTGTTGGGTTATTGCCAGAACTTTTCTCCTTCTGGAACTCTGTTTGTGCTCAGAAACAAACACACATCACGCAGGTCTTACACAGCAGAGCTGGTTTATTTCCTTCAGGCTTCTGTGCAGTTCAATTCAGATCAGTTCAGATCAGCACACTGAGGCATACACAGAGAGCAGTGATCAGAGAGCAGTGATCAGTTCCATTTTACACAAGTGAGAAACTATATACACATCTTACACAATTCTTATCTACATTACATACAGCTGTGATGAGGCTAACTTAGAATCTTGGCAAGGTTCCCAGAACAGCCTCTATCTCAAGGTAATTACCCACAGATAGTCTTTCTCTGTTTAACCCTGAGATAGCCATACACACACAATTTTAATGACTAAGCAAGTATTTCTTTTCATATACTTAACAGTCCTCCTCTTGCGCATGTTGTTTAAATTGTGTTACAATCTGAGACCCAGCTTTAAAAGCATCTCTTTGTGTTTTACCATTGAACGTTCCACCTGTCCTTCCTCATTTTGTTTTACTTTGAATACCCATTTACTGTTAATGGCTTTACGACCTTCAGGTAAAGGTACTAGCTCCCACGTTTCATTTTTTTCCATTGCTCTGATTTCCTCTGACATTGCTTCATGCCAGCCCTGAGCTTCTGTAGGTTCCATTTCCTGAATTTCCTCAAATGAAGTAGGTTCATAGGCTATTAGTAAAGCTCTATGAGAAACCTGTTTGCTTTGGTATTCATCTGAGTAACGAATTGGAGCTTTGCGTTCCCTTTCTGATCGTCTTGGCATAGTTACAGGCATAGTTTCCTCCTCTACAGTTTCTTCCCCCTCCCTCTCTTGCTGAGATTGTTCAGGAATTTCTTCTGTTTCTACAGCTTTCTGTTCTACAGGCAAACTTACATACTGTTTTGTTTCCTGCATTTGTTCATGAAAAACTACATCTCTGCTCACAATTACACTTTT
The DNA here is from genome assembly GCF_023053635.1 of Elgaria multicarinata webbii. Lineage (NCBI taxonomy): Eukaryota > Metazoa > Chordata > Lepidosauria > Squamata > Anguidae > Elgaria > Elgaria multicarinata. The sequence goes on from NC_086184.1 coordinate 13,621,495, forward strand.
GTGATATGGAGACCACAAACGATAGCCTTTTGTTTGTGTATCATATCCCAACAGTTTACATTCCAAACCTCTTTGAGCTAGTTTTCCTGGTCTGTTTTCTTTCTGAATATGAGCAAAACATTTACTTCCAAAAACCCTTATATGTGACACTCTAGGTTTTCTTTTGTAAAACATTTCATATGGGGTTTTTTCATGTACAGAGTGGTAAAGCCTGTTTAACAAATAATTTGAGGTGGACAAAGCTTCTGCCCAGAACAGGTTAGACAATCCTGACTCTTTCAATAGAGCTCTTAACATGTTCTGCAAGGTTCTGTTTTTCCTTTCTGCAACTCCATTTTGAAATGGTGAATATGGAGCAGTAAGGTCATGTTGTATACCCTCATCACTGAGGAATTTTTTTAAATTGGTTGCTGAGAAATTCACCTCCCCGGTCCGTTCTTAGATTAGCTATAGGTTCTTTAAATCTATTTTTACTCCACTTAACAAACGCTTTGAACTTTCCAAAAGTTTCACTCTTCTGTTTTAACACATACACAAATCCAAATCTACTGTAATCATCAACAATAGACAAGAAAAATCTGTTTCCTCCTTGACTTGTCTCAAAAGGACCTGCAAGATCTGCATGAATTAATTCAAAAATTCTTTTTGTTGTTCTCTCACTATGTTTTGGAATGTTTGACTTATGACACTTGATTTCACTGCATACATTACATTCTACATAGTTAGAACATGGTTTGATTTTCACCCCTTCACACAATTCTGGAATCTTAGAAATTGTTTTATAGTTAGCATGACCAAACCTTTTATGAGTTAAATGGATACACTCTTGGTGTGGTTTGCAATTGGCTATTGTTTTTGTTGTGACTTTGCTGGCTACAACTTCATTTTCTGTACAAGTATTAATCACATACAAAGATTCTTTCATTATTCCCTGCACACACACCTTGTTTCCCTGTTTTATAGTACAATTTTCTTCAGTAAAACAAACCTCATACCCCATTTCTGTTAACTGAAACACACTTAGAAGGTTTGTTTCTAATTCTGGTACATATAAAACACTTTGTAGTTCAACTCCCAGACAATCAAAATATACATTACCCACACCACAAATCTGGATTTTTGTTCCATTTGCAAGGGTAACACACTTTTGCTCTGAAGTAGAAGTTTCCAAGGTAACAAATGAAAGTTTGTCTTTTGCCATACTTATTGAAGCCCCAGAGTCCAAAAACCAAGGATTCATTGTCTCTTTGACTCTTGCTAGAAGACACTTCTTTGTTGATTCAGCTTCATTCATGTTGTTTTCTTCTCTCCACTTTGCTGTTGACTGCTTTTTCTTCTTGTTGTTGCAATCCCGCCTTAAGTGTCCTGTGGAACCACAGTTAAAGCATTTCCTTGCCTTTAATGCAGCCACCACGTCAGAAGATTTATGGCTTTGTTGAAATTCAGCCACAGGAAGTTTAAGGCTCTGTTGTTTTGAAGCTTGTCTTCTTTCATAGGTTTCCAGTAGTTTTCCAGCTACATACTCGAGGGTTAAATTTTTCTCCTCTTGACTTTCCATCATGGTGACAACCGCGTCGTATGATGAATCAAGACTTGACAAAATCACATAGACTTGGTGTATAGTTGTAAACGCCATCCCTCGTGCCCTGAGTTGATTGAAGATTTCTCTCATGCTTTTCAAATGGTTTGACATAGACTCCCCTGGTTTTAGCTTCATTCCATACAGTTTCCGGGTTAGAATTATTTTACTGCCCGCTGTTTCTCTTTGATATACAGCTTGTAGCGCATTCCAGCACTCTTTTGATGTATTCAAAAACTGAATGAAGGAAATTTGAGAGTCTTCCACAGCTAATGCAATAACTGCCATTGCTTTTGCATCGTCCTTAAACCATTTAGCATTCTGTGGATCTGCTCTATCTGGTGGATCCTCTGTGACTACATACCACAGTTCAGCCTGAATCAGATACATTTGCATTTTGTAAGACCATAATGCATAGTTAGAGTCATTCAGCTTTTCTAACAATTGATGCAAACCAGACATATTAGCTCCTGCCATTCCCTCTGCTTTAGGAATTGGTATCTCACCGTCCTCCTGCTCAAAGTCCTCCTCAGAGTCAGCCGACTGAGATTTTTCCTCACTTTGCAGCACTGGCTTCAGCTTGATGTCTTCCTTCATCAACAGTTTTCTGTTTTAGCAGACTCCTGGTTCTGATACTGCACCGTTCCCATCAAGTTCTGGTTCTTCTGCCTGGGTTAGGCTGGCGTAGGCTTCCTGGACTGGACTGGGCCCATAACCTTTGTTGGGTTATTGCCAGAACTTTTCTCCTTCTGGAACTCTGTTTGTGCTCAGAAACAAACACACATCACGCAGGTCTTACACAGCAGAGCTGGTTTATTTCCTTCAGGCTTCTGTGCAGTTCAATTCAGATCAGTTCAGATCAGCACACTGAGGCATACACAGAGAGCAGTGATCAGAGAGCAGTGATCAGTTCCATTTTACACAAGTGAGAAACTATATACACATCTTACACAATTCTTATCTACATTACATACAGCTGTGATGAGGCTAACTTAGAATCTTGGCAAGGTTCCCAGAACAGCCTCTATCTCAAGGTAATTACCCACAGATAGTCTTTCTCTGTTTAACCCTGAGATAGCCATACACACACAATTTTAATGACTAAGCAAGTATTTCTTTTCATATACTTAACAGTTTCCATCATCCATGAGGGGTTAATCCACCCAAACACTCCACTCTGAGAACCCACGCTCTGCAGAATGGACACAGTGGGCTGTTTGCATACTCTACACTGCATTGTGGAAGCAACCGATCATGGCTTAGTGTTACATGTGAACCACAATGGCGGCTCTCCCACAGGAACAGGGTACCACTCTTCCCTCCAGGCAATCACCATCTGTCTCTCCTCTCTCAGTTTCCCTGGCTGTTCTTCCCTTCCCCTGTGCTTGCTTGGACAGCCTCATTTTGGCAACAGCGTACACACAGACAAGAGGGCTCCCAGGAGTTTATATGAAAAGAAAACATGAAAAGTTTTGTTTGAGGGAACACTGCTGGACAGCCAATTATAAATTCAACCCAGCTCTCTCTAAAATAGAGGGGGTCAAAGGGGTTATGGGTGAGGAGAACCTCTGGGAAAGGAAAAAATTGTGGTGGGCTGGGCTGGGTCAATTAAAGTTCACCTGCCTGGCCAGTCCAGTGTCCCAGTCTGAGCAGCATGTGCACCCTGTGACCATGGTGGCTGCAGTGTGTGCTAACAGACTCCATCTTGAGGCTGGAGAAGCTGAACTCATCATGTATGGGTTGTGTGCGTACACAGTTTCAAAAATCTCCATCACCATCATCATCATCCAGGTATGAGCTTACTGCTGTTTTGTTCTACATTTCTTGCTGGTGGTGGTTGCTAATGACCTTGTTCATTTCTGGGTAGGTTGAGCACCATTTTCCTGCAGTGGTGAGTCATTTCTCAGAGCACAATTTTTTAAAATAAATAAATAAATCCATTCCCATCAGTGTTCAATTAATTCATTTTAAAACTCTTTCCATGAGGTTGCCTGATTGAACTAGAGCTTTGCTTGAGCTAGAACCTGTCTTCAACCACAGCATCTGCCTCTGGTCCTTGGTCTTCCTGTGCTGTCTCTGAGCTTGGCCAGCATCTGACACTTTATAAGGTAGGCTAGGCTGAAAGTGAGAAACTGGCCCAACATTACTTAATAAGCTATGGAGATTAATCGGGTTTTAGACCTAGGTCTCCTTGACTGAGGCTTAACACATTATCCAGTACCCCAGGGGTGCAGAACTCCAGGCCCAGAGGAGTAATTTGGCCTACTTGGTGGACAAATCTGAAGTCCATGTCCCTTCTCTCGGCCACACCTCCTTTCTGTCAACCAAGAATCATGGGGTGGATTCTCAGCTGTTGTACCATTTTTCCCCCATTGTAAAAGGTCTCCTATGGTTTAGTAACTGGCAGTAAGAGCTTTAAGCTAAAATGTGTGGGTATTTTTTTATCTCCAGACCCATCTGCTTTTTCCTTTGGCCCCGCCCATCATTGGAATGCTCTGCTCACCCAGATCTTCTACAAAATCAAATTCAACCCTTTGGCTGAAAGAGATTCAACACCTTTCTGCCACACCATAGGGGCTGTGATTATTCATTTCCTACTGATGTATTCTGTTGATTGTATGTCCATTCCAAATTTGAAAAACACAATGAAGGAACACGGCTCTTCAGAATTAATTCCAGCTGTAAAGTATTTATTTGTCTGGAATCCCATATATGGTTCAGAGGAACATGGATGCTTGTTCCATGGATTAGATGAGGGTTCTATAATCATCAAACGTGTGCTGTGAATGATGTAGCCCTGTGAGTCACAAAGAAGACATATCTTTCCAGGGCATCGTCCAGCAAAAACATTCTCCTATAACTGTAGGGGTTGCTGTGGTTACACTGAATGCCATTTCCAGGACAGCAGTGACTTAAGACAAGTGAGTGACAAGCTAATCTTATCCTAAATAAAACATGAACTGAGAATAATGAAGATCGCTGTAACTTATGGTCTCCGGAAAAAAAGAAAAGTGAACAGATGGAAAGAAGTGGGAAGATAGCAGAAAAAATCCCCCAAAACTGCAATCAGTTGTCAAAGGCCTTCTTATTGCTGTGGCTTTGTTTTGTTCTCAAAGACTTCAAAGCCAGTGCCCGCTGAGAATTTGCACAACAATTCAAATGGGCCAGAGAGTTGAAGAGAGTAATTGATCTACTCAAGAGTGTATGGCATTTTTCTACACTGGGGGTTCTCACTGGAGATACCCCGAGGTTCCTCAAAACAGCCTTCCCCATCCTGGTGCCCTCCAGACATTTTGGACCACAGCTCCCAGAATCTCCCAGCAGAGGGGTTCTGGGAGTCCTAGTACAACACATCTGGAGGGCACCAGGTTGGAGAAGGCAGCCGTAGAAGCTTAAAGAGAAGATCAGCAACGTCAGCCAGGGAAAGGAAAGGGGAAAGGAACCTCTCGTGCAAGCACTGAGTCATTACTGACTCTTGGAGGGACGCCAGCTTTCGCTGACGATTTCTTGGCAGGCCTTATAGCGGGGTGGTTTGCCGTTGCCTTCCCCGGCCGTTATTACCTTTCCCCCAGCTAACTGGGTACTCATTTTACTGACCTCGGGAGGATGGAAGGCTGAGTCGACCTGAGCCGGCTGCCTGAAACTAGCTTCCGCTGGGATCGAACTCAGACCGTGGGGAGAGTTTCAGCTGCAGAAACTGCCGCTTTACCGCTCTGCGCCACACGAGGCTCATCGCCACACGAGGCTCAACTTCAGCCGACTTACCCTCAAATGAGCTGTTTTCACCACTAGTGATCTTTCCCTGAAATCTGGAGTTGCAGTGGGTTGTTGGGCATGCTGCAACAAAATAATGATGCTCAACAGGTCTGGCCAGCAGCTGGGATCACACGTAATAGACGTGGATGTGCATCCCAAAATGTAAGAACATAAGAAAAGCCTTGCTGGAGGTCCTATGGAGTGCAGCAACCTCCTGTTTTCCACAGCAGCCAACCACATCTCTATGAGAATCCCAAAAGTTGGATGTTTGCTCAGATCCCCCAGGAACTTACATTTGGAGGCATGCTGCCTCTGATCCTTGAGGCAGCATAGTAGGGTGACCACATATGCATCCTCCAAAAGAGAGGACAAAAACACTGCTTTGCTTAGAATTTAAATATCTGCACGTTTCCAAATAATGAAGGGAATTTAGATAACAGTGAAGGTGATCTGTATGATCCTACGACCTGTGTGACTGCTCAGTCTGATGTCCAGGTGCTAACTATTGATAAGGCCCCTGTTAGCCTTCATTATGGTTCTTTGTTTTTGAACTGGACTTGGACTGAACAGCCCATCAAATAGAGAGCTCTCTTCTATAGGGTTGATAGAGAAATCGGCAAAGGATTCAAATGACTTTGGATTTCTATGAAACCAAACAGCAGATTTTGGAGTGGACCAGCACATCCCGAGACATGCAGATTCTGTGGACTTGCTGACTGTTTCCCGCCCCCCTTTTTTTATTTTCCAGAATTGTATGCAAACTTAGGCCTCCTCTACACCAAGCAGAATATTCCACTATGAAAGCAGTATGTAAGTGGTATCTAGAAGGCAGGAGCCGCACTACTGCTTTATAGTGGTATTGAAGTGCACTGACAACTGTTGGGGCCCATTGACACATACTATATACTGCTTTCATACTGCTATATCCTGCTTGGTGTGCCTCCTGCCTTTTATATACCACTTTCATAGTGGAATATCCTGCTTGGTGTAGATGAGCCCTTAGTTGTACAACTACAAATCCGTCCTGCGTGTGTTTGTCGATCGTCATTTGTTCATTCTGGCATCTGTTCACAAAGAGATTTGATTTCCCCCCGTTATGCAGAAAAATATGCAAATAAGTCTGTAGGGAAGTTCACAACAATTTACATAATTTATGTTAATATGCAATATTTAGCGTATTGTTCCCCATTCCATTTGACTTTTCCCTGCATATATTTTCCAGCATGGCATATGGCTCAGCAGAAGCTTGTGTATTTTCCTGCGAAAGAATTTGCATAAATTTTGGGAAAGTTTTATATCTCCACAGATTCCAGTCAACCTGGATCAGACCAAAGATTCATCTAGTCCAGCACTCTGTTCTCACAGTGGCCAACCAGCTATCGACCAGGGACCCACAATCACAACCTTCCCACCCATGTTCCCCAGCAACTGGAGCACATAGGCTTAATGCCTCAGATATTGGAGGTAGCACATAGCCATCAGGACTACTAGCCATTGATAGTCTTCTCCTCCAGGAATGTATCTAACCCCTTTTTAAAGCCATCCAAATTGATGGCCATCACTACATCTTAGTGCAGCAAATTCCTATGTGCTTTGTGAAGAAGTACGTCCTTTTATCTGTCCTGAATCTCCCATCGCATGACATGTTGGGCCATCCTGTGGATTTTTTTTTGGGGGGGGGGCAGCACAAATTGTAATTTATGCAAAATCACAGCCATAAACAGTCTAATTTTTCAGAAAATAGATGGTCATGATTTTGTGCAAGACATGCTAGATTTATGGTTGACATTTTACAGAAATCAGCCTGAAATTTTGAGCACACACACACACACCCCGGGACCGATCCACCGGGCCTCAAAGGGGGCAGATTTCCCTGCAATGGACAACCCTAAAGAAAGGTTGGACCGATGAAATGTAAAACAGGTTGGGCAGAGGAAACTGAATGGAGCGGCTGGCATGATGAACAGAATGACTCCCTTCCATAATCCTTTCCTCACTGCAACTCTTTGTTTCTGGACCCCCTACTGCTACCCTACCATTATACCCTGTGAAACATGCAGCTAATAGCCATTTTCTTTTGAAAAGAAATTGTGTGGTGATACCATACTAGTTTCGCAATATGTTATTTTCATTAGGTATATATTGCCATAAAGCATAGCACTTTACAAAGGAGAAGAAGACTGGTCCCTGCCCCCCAAGGCGTTTATAATCTAAAATATGGCTCTGGAGAAAAGAAGAAGAAAAAAACAGAGGAAAGGGAGAGAAGGAAAATAGACGCAGGGTGGAAAGAATGCACACACACACATTATTTATGTGCGTGTGTGCACGCCCGCATGCATAATTTTAAATATTTTTTTCATTCTGTTTTTATTCTTTTACCTCATTTGTTCACTGCTCTGAAATCCTCAGATAGAGAGTGATAGAGAGTGATAGAAATATTTATTTACAATATAGAAATATTGTAAATAAATATTAAATCGTAACCAAAAACCGATCAGTCCCCTAACAATTGATGTCTATATAAGAATAAGAAAAAAATAATTACTACAATTTTAGGGGGAGAAAGAAGGAGAAAAAGAGGGGGGGAGAGAAAGAAGAAAATTTTGAAATAACGAAATAAGCAAATATACTAATTAATAAGTGTGCTATATGATCTTCATTTGCTATTGCAATGTCCAAATGTTCAAAGCTGAAGCAAGCACATATTGTTGTAAGTCCGGTTGTCGAATAAATCATATATAGGAGCATAGCCCAAGGGCCAGGTTCCTTATGAAGCTTTCGGCTCAGATTGCCAGGCTCAGAGGAGGTTTGGGGAATATGTTCACTTGGGTGGTCATGTGGTGCAGTGTGGTAAGTTGGAACTTTGGATGTCATGCAATCTCATAGAAGGGGGCCATAAGGCCACCGAGTCCAATCCCCTGCTCAATGCAAGAATCCGCATTAAAGTATGCCTGACAGGTAGCTGTCCAGCTGCATCTTGAATGCCTCTAGTGTGGGAGAGCCCACCACCTCCCTAGGTCATTGGTTCCATTGTCAGACTGCTCTAACAGTCAGGACATTTTTCCTGATGTCCAGCCGGAATCTGGCTTCCTGTAACTTGAGCCCATCATTCTGTGTCCTGCACTCTGGGATGACTGAGAAGAGATCCTGTCCCTCCTCTATGTGGCAACCTTTTCAGTACTTGAAGAGGGCTATCATCTCTCCCCCCAGACTTCTCTTCTCAAGGCTAAACATGCCCAGTTCTTTCAGTCTGTTCTCATAGGGATTTGTTTCCAGCCCTCCAGCCTTCGTTAGATGGCAATCTGTATTACTTCTTCCAATACGTGATAAGCTAGACTTGCTAAGCTTGGGATCCCACCTGCTCCTTCTGCAGAGGGGAGTCCAGGGCATTTTTCTCCAAAGTCTCTCTCGGGGCATCGCCATGGGTGGTTCTGTTTGTGCTTTGGAGTGGCTGAACTTCCTCGTCGCTCGCCAACTTCCTCACCCGGTGCCTTTTGAATTGGGATCCGGAGCGAGACAGAGGTGAAGGGCTTAGGGCTGAACAGATGCCCCCGCAACGCAAAGCCTCGAAAAGTGCCACTCACATCAATGACAAAAGTTAATGAAATGGATCTCTATCGCTGAGTGGATGACCTATTGAAATAATTGAAAGTCTATTTGCTTGGGAAATAAAAAGGATTGGAAAGGTAGAAGAAAGAACCGAGTTGGAAGATAAATGGCACCTGCAGCTCTGACCTTTAATGACCTCAACAGAGCAATCTGGAAATGACATGAAATTCACACTTGGAAAAAAAAAAACCCACCGGTGGACGGGGGCACAGAAAAAGTATGATAATTTATAAAGCAGATGTCAGAATTAACAATTGCTATGGACAGGATTCATAAGAAAGTGAAACTGACATATGAGGGAGAGCGAGAGAGCGAGATGGGAATACTGAATGGGTTTGAAGCTTGATCACCACAGGGTGAGGACACCTGCCATTTATCTCAGGGTGGTCATCCCTCAAATGATTCATCCCTCAAATGACACACAGCTGATCCCAGGGTGAACCTTGCATGAACACTCAATTCTCCCGGGATAGCTGGGCCTGCTTTCCCAGCATTTTTTTCAGTCATTTCGGGACCATCCTGAGCTCTACAGGTGGTGTGGCTCTCCCTCCCGGGGTCCTCCCTCTTCCCCACAAGTAGCAGGGCTCAGGAAATGGGCATGGAGCTGCTCAGGGGGAGCCCGTGGGCATTGGGGGTGAGGGGGAGGGGGACATTTCCGTCATGTTTGCGATGGCCTTTGTGTCTTCCAGTGCTGAGTTTGGTGTGTGTGTGTGTGTGTTTTTAAAAAACACGTTCCTTTGCATAGAATCACACCCATGCAATTACACAAATGTCTCCTCTTTTTAAAAAAAATAAAATAAATGGTGCCTCGGAATGTCCCTCTTTACTTCCGGGACAACTCGCTGGCATGTGGCCCCTGAGGGACGATCCCCAAGTAGAAAACTCTGTGATCTTTCCTCCCCACTCCCCAAAGGGCTGCAGGTGCAGATGAATCCATGGAAACATTGAAACTGATCTACACCGGGCCAGATTGCCTGTCCAGCTAGATCATTATTGTGAAGGACAAGGGGTCTGAACTGGGTTTTGCTCTAATTCAATGTTACTTTTTGTATCTGCCAGAATGTGTATATTATTGTGGTCTGAGCTTTGCTGTCCCAGGCTCGGGTGGGAGGGAAGGAGCTGGGCGCGCCTGCCAAGGTCATCTTTGCCTGGCATTTCCAACTCCCCCTGTAGCACCTGGGGATTATCAGAGGTGCTTAGAAGTCAACTCGTTTCAGCTGTGGGAAAGAATGTGAGTCTAGCTCCTGTTGGGAGGGGTTGCCAGAGGCCCGGGAAGGGCGTTGGTTGGTTGGTTGGTTGGTTGGTTGGTTGGGATGGATCATGGGGCCAAGTGGCCAAAAAGGGATAAAGTGTGTAGTGTGGAAGAGTCTCCATCTTCTTTGCTGGATGACATGTGTGTCAAGGGAAGATCAGGTTCGGGCAATCAAGGGGGACTGCTCGAAGTTAGTTAGGCTTTTCTTATGTTTTAATGTGTTGGGGTATTGTGGACAAGGTCAGCCGAGGCGGCGGGGTGGTGGAACGACTGATGGTTTTATTGGGGTCATTGCTAGCTTCCTTTCCTCAGCTTCATTTCTCACTCCTTTTCCCCCATTCCCTTCCCCAACCTTCCCTTTTCCCCTAATGCTTAGCTTTTACCGACCGAGGCCTTACATGTTAGTCTTAGTGGTGTTAATAAACCTGCTTTGGTCCCTACTGTGTGTTTGTGCTTTATTCTTGGAACATCTGGCTCATCCCGGTTGTAGACAGGGCTAGGGAGGCGGGTTGCCTGGGAGTCTAGGACATTTGGTCCAGAAGCCTCCCTTGCAGGGATGTCAGGTGGACCCTGACTTCCATTACAATTCTCCTTTACAGTGGGGGAATGCAACCTTTTGGAGCCATGGGTGCATTTAGCAATTTGAGAAATAATCCTGTCCTTAGCCCTTACCTCTGCCTAGTATTATGGTTCTTGGGTAAGTTACGTTCCTTTTCAATCTCACCAGCTTGCCTTTTGAGAAATGTTTGTTTTTTGACTGGCCATATGCAATTTTATGAATGGGCAAGCCCTCTCCTCCCTTAACAGCCATTTTGTGAGAGCACCAACAAGACTAAAAATCCCCAAGACTGTGTTTGCAGCTTGGGGGTGTTTCTAGATCTGTCGCTCCAAATGACAGCACAGATAGATGCAACGGCCAGGAGTGCCTACTATCAGCTTCGGCTGATACGCCAGCTGCGCCCCTTCCTAGAGTCGGAAGACCTAAAGACGGTAGTGCACGCACTGGTAACTTCAAGTCTTGACTTTTGCAATGCGCTCTACATAGGGCTACCTTTGTGCCTAGTCTGGAAACTTCAACTAGTTCAAAATATGGCAGCCAGGTTGGTCACCGGTACACCTAGGGGTGACCACATTACACCAGTCTTAAAATCTCTTCACTGGCTGCCAATTAGTTTCCGTGCGAAATATAAAGTGTTGGTTATCACCTTTAAAGACCGACATGGTTTGGGTCCAGGCTACCTGTGGGATTGCCTTCTCCCGTACAATCCGCCCCGCACACTCAGGTCCTCTGAGAAGAATTTACTCTAGCCAACAAAAACAAGGCTGACAACTGTTACCCAGAGGACCTTTTCTTCTGCCGCTCCCAGTTTGTGGAATGGCTTGCCGGGAGAGATTCGTCAACTTAACAGTCTTCCAGAATTTAAGAAAGCCATAAAGACTGATCTCTTCTGGCAGGCCTACTCAGTTGAATTTTAAGATGCCTTTTTTTAATGGTGTGCTGCTTTTAAGGATGCACTGGTTTTAAACGTTTGAATTAGTTGTATGTATTTTATGGTGGTTTTATTTGTGTTGTACCCTGCCTCGATCCTAACAAATAAATATTAGATGATGATGATGATGATGATTGAAAAATGACCCAGAAAGATTGGGGAACCCTGCCCTGGATAGATGAATCTGTTGGGGTGGGGGACTGCAAGGTCATAGAGGGTTCTGAAGATAAAGACAAGAAGTTCCTGCATGATCCGGGAGTGAACAGAAAGCCAGAGTATGGCTTTAGGTGGAGCATCCCATGTAGAACCATGAGGGAGGTGAAAGGTTTGAGCAGATGAGTGTTGAGTAGAGATGAGAAGGAGACCAAGGCAAGAAACCAAAGGAAAGATTGCAGTAATCAAGACACTAGATAACAATAGAGTGTGGACTACAGTTTACATACAGCATTGATTTTCATTTTATGTATAAAGATTTAGCTCATGGTTTATTTTAATTGAATGTCAACTGTTATATTTATGCTTTAAATTTTAAAAAAATATACTACAAGAGTTATAAATGTGTTTGAAAGAAACATGCCCATTTGTCACTCTGAAATGTGCTAGCAACAGCAATTTCAGCGACAGCATGAATAAACCCAACATATATATTTTTAACTCATCATTCCTTTCTGGTTTAATAAGAATTTAAAAGCTGTAGTGTACTGATTTGCCCAAAAAAAGAAAGAAAAAAAAGGGAGTATTCCCAGAAGAACACCCAAAGTTCTATTACGCATATGACACAGCAGGACTTAACCAGTTCTATCATCACTTTAAGGCTGTTACATAGCAGATTATGTGCTAAATGTCGACATTTGGGTGATCGCACTGATTAACTGTTCATGAAGGATGCCTCCAGTGCAAGCTTATTATGAGGCCAGAAGCAGAATCAAAGATTTTGAACTTTCATTTATATATTTAGTCTTCTTAGCCCTGCTGTTATTTCCTGCTGTGCAGATTTTCTTTCATGGGGGAAGAGGAGATGGAGAGAAATTATTTCTGGGGCTGCCGTTAGGGTTTGATAACCAGCAAGCGGCAACAGCCTTACATGTGCAGCTGCATGCAATGACAACCAATGGATTGTTGCAACGTCCCAAGTCCTGTCCTTTGTTTTGGGAGGTGCCCAGAGAGCTTCAGCGATTGGTATAAACATGTAAAAATTAAACAGGGTCGGTCCAAGGCAGGTTGCTGCTTGAAGTGGGGACCCACCACTGCCCCCCTCCTGATCTGCATGCCTGCTAATTTAATTTTCCTAGTGCAGATATACATGCCTACTTCATCAGTGTGTTTCCGCCTTCAAGAGCCGCACAGCGCCTGCACGTCTGGCGAAGTATCATGAACTTCCAGGACTTCTCGAGATACTTTGTCGGACCTCATGCAGATGCGCAGCTCCTGAAGGGAGGGAGGCACGCATATCCACACTAGGGAAAGCAAGCCAGTCAGCCAGCTGGGTTGGGAGGTGTACGAACGGGGTGGGGGGCAAGGCGGTAGGCAGTTGGGTGAGCGAGCGAGCAGCTGCTGCTTCTTAGTCCTGCCAACAGAACCAAGAAGTGGCAGACCCTTTGGAGGGGGAGAGCACCGCGCTTCCCAGACTCTACTGCCTGCTGCGCCCGCTTCCTAAAGCTTCATGGTAGGGCTGGCACAGTAAATAAATTAATAAATCTGCCTTCCCCAAATCGCTGCCCTCCAGATGTGTTGGGCCACAACTTTATTATTATTATTATTATTTATTTATATAGCACCATCAATGTACATGGTGCTGTACAGAGTAAAACAGTAAATAGCAAGACCCTGCCGCATAGGCTTCCATCTTTTGCCTGGGTGGTTGATGATGGGCATTACAGTCCAAAACGTCTAGAGGGTGGCCAGGTTTGGGAAGGCTGAAACAAGCTAATTCTGTAGTTATGGATTGCCAGAGGTTGAATTTGGGACCTTTTACAGACCTGTTGCGCAGAACGTCCTGATTTCTAACACAATAGCCCAGATAGAAAAAAGACAGATGGGATTAGGCTTAGAAAGGAAGTGATTGCGTTGAGGGGTGGGGTGGGGGAAGCGTTTTAGTGAGGAAGGGAAATATTGTCTACCACACAGCACAAGGAGTGTAAATGGCTTGGGACCTTGATACTTGAGGGAGCGCCTCTCATATATGCCTGCCCAAGACTTGAGATCTGTTGGAGGAGCCCTTCTCTGCATCCCACCAACGCAACACATACACTATGGTGGGACATGGGAGAGGGCTTTCTCTGTGGTGGCACCCCGACTGTGGAATGCCCTCCCCTTGGAGACCCGACTGGCACCAACGCTGACTCTATTCTGGCGCCAAGTAAAAACATGGCTTTCTAACAAAGCCTTTGATGGTTACATTCACCCGCCTTGCACATTGTTTTAACTGTTTTCATTGTTTTTTACTGCTTTTAAAGATTGGTTTTAACTTGATTAAGGGTTTGATTTGTTTTTGACTGTGTATATTTATTGTTTTATACTGTGTGATTTTATCTGTACACTGCCCTGAGATCCTAGTGATATAGGGCGGGATACAAATGTTTTAAATAAATAAATCAGGCATGCTCCTGAAGCTGCCCAGAGAGGCATGGTATGCTTTGGCGTCAAAAGCATGTATTCCAGCACTTCTCCCACACCCTCCAGCAATGGAGGAGGTGCACAGCATGTGCTCCAAGCAATGCAGCAGCTTTACCAGTCCTAACCCCTGGAGCTTTACTCCCTGCCCATCACGCAGGGCAAAGTCATGGGCCTTAGCTAGACCTAAGGATTATCCCAGGCAAATGGAGGGGTCGTCCCTGCCTGCTCCTGGGATCCCTTGTGTGTCATTTGGATGCACAGGAATGATCCCGGGATGATCCTGGGATATAGGCCATGGTGTCTAAAAGACAGTGGGGACACCAGCCTATGGGTCTTTCCTCTTTGGAGCCATTACAAGTCTCCCCAGAGGAGCCATTACACGTTCCACCACTACCCCTACTCTAGTTGACTACTCACCACTGCAACTGCAGTATAGCACATTTCGAAAGGTGTGAAACAAAACATAGCTATGTAAGAAGGGTGAGGCTTGAGACTCTTACTTCACTGTAACTGAGGAGGTGGGAAGTTATCGGATACCTTCAAAGCCATGGAATCCTCCAGCGGTGTCTTGCGTATGTACCGTTATCCCAAGTTAGCTTCGCTTCTCTGATGCTTGGTGGGAGGTGGGCTCCCTTCTACTAGTAGAAGTTGTGGGCCAGCCTTGCTGGCAAAACAAGCCCCACCCACAGGCAGAAAAGGTCAGCCTCTTGACTTGCATGCATGCTCCCTTGTCAAAACATGGCTTCCATCAGGCTCAATCTTGTGCATTAAAGCATTCACACTCTTTTATCAGGTGTGTGGGGGGGGAATGGATGCATTCAGAAAGTGGTTAGGCAAGGCCTCTTTGAAGGGGAGATCAAAGCAGAGCTAAAGCCTTTTAAAATAGCTCTGTGCATGGTTCTAAGACCTCGATTGCTTTCTTCAAGCTGTTACAATCCTTCCCCTCACTCGTCAATGCCGCTTCAGTAATAACACATCCACCACAACATGCGCAGACATCCAATGATAGATCACTTACATATTTCATGACAGAAACTTTGCTCCAACATTTTGATGAATAGTTAATTTCTCTCTCCTTGTTTCAACTCCTCTAAATAATATCGCCGGCATGTCAGTAATGTAATGGTTAGTAGGCCTTCCTTCTGCAGACGACTTCAAAAAAATGGGATATTGGAACACTTTAGCTGCTAGCTAAATGATGCTAACAGGAATTCTTTGCAAGCTTTTCATCAAGGTGTTGAGTATAGTGTCTGCTATTCCGAGCGAAGTATAAAGTGTTGGTTGTTACCTTTAAAGCCCTACATGGTTTGGGTCTAGGCTACCTGCGGGATTGCCTTCTCCCCTACAATCCACCCTGCACACTCAGGTCCTCTGGGAAAAATCTACTTCAGCTAGCAAAAACTAGCTTAACAACTGTTACCCAGAGGACCTTCTCTTCTGCTGCTCCCAGACTGTGGAATGGCCCGCTGGAGGAGACTCATCGACTTAACAGTCTACTAGCATTCAAGAAAGTTATAAAGACTGATCTCTTCCGGCAGGCCTATCCAGTGGAATTTTAAGATGTTTTTAGAATGTTTTTAACAATGTATTTTATGTTTTAGTTCAGTTTTATGTATTTTATCGCTTATTTCCTCCCTCCCTCCCTCCTTGACTCCTTTTCCTTGTGTGTCATGTCTTTATTAGATTGTAAGCCTGAGGGCAGGGACTGTCTTTTTTGCTAAGTGTAAGCCGCTCCGAGAGCCTTTTTTGGCTGAGGAGCGGGGTATAAGTATGATAAATAAATAAATAAATAATATTGTTGTTCCCCACCTCGATCAAAATGGAGAGGTGGGTAAGAAATTATTATTATTATTACGGTAAATTCCTAACCCACCCGCTAGCTCCGAAAAAAATCACGAAACATCATTTTGCTGTAATTGCTCACCAATGTCGGAAAGCGAGATTTTACCTTTCGAGAGGTTAAAGGATAATGAACGAACAGCTCTGCCAAGGGAGGTGTGGCTGGCAGTAACATGAGACAAGGCTCTCTTGATAGCAGCTTCCTAGTTTTGGAACTCTGACCTGAATGGTTTTAACTGGGCTGTCAAGACTTTTTATTTCACTAGCCTTTTATGGGTTTTTAACTATGCATTTACATTAGTGATGGCTGCTTTTATTTGTGTGCAATGTTTGTTTGTTTTTCATCGGAACAGTTCACTGCTTTGGAGGTCCTTATGAGGGCTAAAATGTGGCAAATAAATGTTTCTATTAATAAAATAAATACAAAGAAACTATTTTAAGGTATTTTTTTTAACTCAAATTCAATGCATGCCAGAGGTTGCATCTTTATGATAAATACAATTTGGATATCAAACGATCTCAAGGAATATAATCTCACAGAAAATGTAGTTACAGAATCCCTCATACAACTGCAAATTCATTAGGTTGAATCCTTTTGATCCTTTTCAAAGTATGAGTCACCTTAAAATAGTTATCAGAGTTGTTGGCGTCGTATTATTTCGTTGTTCCGCACTTTCCACCAAGCTTTGACTTTTACACTTATGTGAGCCCCACTGTCAAGTTTTTTTTTAATCTAAAGCTTCAAAGACTGTAAAATGAAAGGCTAGCAGTTGCTGCATCTCTACTTCCTTACAAATCAATGAGGCTTCAAAAGCAAAAGAATTCTATGTGAACAGTAAAATTCCTATTTCCAGGAAGTTTCTATTTGTGGCATAAAGCATTTCTAGGTTTGGAATCGAAGAGTCTGCTGGATCAGACCAAGAGTCCATCTAGTCCAGCACTCCGCATGGTGGCCAAACAGCTGTTGACCAGGGACTCACAAGCAAGACCTGGTGCAACAGCACCACACACACCCCATGTTCCCCAGCAACAAGTGTTTACAGGCAACAAGTGGTTTTTATCCTGGTTGTGCTTTTTATACTGTATTTTGTATTTGTGCTTTTAACCTGTTGGTTCTTTTATTATGGTTTTAATTTTTGTGAACCGCCCAGAGAGCTTCGGCTATTGGGCGGTATAAAAACGTAATAAATAAATAAATAAATAAATCCAATAAATTTATCCAATTTTAAAGCCATCCAAATTGGGGACCATCACATCTTGTGGTAGTGAATTCCATAGTCAACTATGCGCTGTATGAAGAAGTCCTTTTCATCTCTCTTGAAGCTCCCACCAATCACCTCCATGGGATGACCCTGGGTTGTAGTATTTTGAGAAAGGGAGACAAATGTCTCCCTGTCCACATTCCCCACACCATGCAGAATTTTGTACACCTCTACCATGTCTCCCTTTATGATCACAATGTGAAGGAAAATCATAACCAATTGCTTTTTATAAAATACTAATCCTGTTTTGTTGGCTTTTGAACATTGTAAGGAGACATACAGGAAAAAATATTACCCAGTTAACATTGCACAGATACACAGTTATGTGGAGAAACAGTGCAGAAGACTGATGGCAATGGGAAGGCGTTGTTCCCATGACCACTCAAGTGTGACACGGTAAAGCTAGCCCCATCATCTTACCACGAACGGGAGAAGCCTGAAAAATGTGTGGCTGCTTATACCATCAATGATAGAATACTGAAATTGGATAGACTCTTGCCATTCAGAGGAGGGGGCTAAGCCCTAGGAAAATGTCCAGACATCTAGAGAAGTTGTCAAAACATGAGGTTTATAAGCAAGCTGATGCTTGTGATAGTACTGTTGTTTTGTATATATGGAAATACACCAAGTACCAAGGGAGCACAATAAAGGAGTGTGTTAGAACTGTATTTTAAACCCAACAAATGCTAAAATATATTCTTCAAGATCAGCTCACATATTAAGTTTTGAGAGTGCGCTTGAGGACAGTAGGGACTCTTCACATGCACAAGGGAATTACTGCACAAATTGGCTGATAGTCAACTCAGTTGTCTGGCTCACAGCTTCTCATCCAAAAGGTTAAACCTACTGATACTATTAAGTTGTACCTGCTTTCCAATTACAGAACGTTATATTGTTTTAGTAATTATAGACACACCACATCTCGTTGTAGGGCAACAGTTCAATCCTTTATTAAAACCGACCAAGTATGCAAACACATCATTCGTGCTGAACAACAACTTTGGACAGTTAGGAATACCGTATGACTTGACTCATTTTTACATTACGTTACACCGGCCTCCTTCCTCAGTGGGCACACACCACGCTTAGAGGCAAGGGTCCAGGAATTTAACCCACAATAAGTAAATCTTCTGAAGAGAATTCATACTGTGGAATCTCAAGGTTTGACGGAGCTGGACCTTTACGGATTCTGCCAGATGAATCATAATGTGACCCATGGCAAGGGCAATAATAGCCACCATAATCTCCAGCGTTAGCAATGGGCACGCAACCAAGATGGGTGCACACACCAATCAGTATAACCCATTCCGGTTTCGTTACTCTGTCTAAATCGTGCTGCGGGTCTCTTAACTCAGCCAAATCTACTTGTGCTTCTTCATCGATCTCCTTCTGGGTTCTGTGACGCACAAAGAGGGGCTTCCCTCGCCACTTGAAAGCCACGCTCTTGCCTTCTGGAATATCGGACAGCTTGATCTCAATCTTGGCCAAGGCCAACACGTCTGCAGAGGCACTCAGGCTGAGGACGACCTCATGGACAAAATTCTTAGCCACGTATGCTGTGGCCACAGTTGTTGTTGCTGCCAGAAAGTAGGAGAAGGCCTTTCTGCTTTCGCTGCTCTCTTGGGATGATTCTGTGCTGTCCATTACCTCATGGCGACGGTAGTGGGAGAAGTCTGGCACAGTGATATCGTTGTGGAGGAAACGAATGCTAGCGGGAGCTTCAAAGGAAAGGGAAAGCGCAGTCATAGATTGTTTTTGTAACATAATCAATATTATATTGGCGATAGCTCAACCTCATACAAAGCGAATGTATCAACAACTAGGAAGGCATGCTTTTCAACTGACCGAGTTAACCATTGGTGTTTACAAGACCTGAATGAGCTTATTGACCTTTAAGATGGCAGAAGCATTTCATTTCTTTCCTCTTACAATTGTCTATGAAAATCTACTATCCCAACTGGGAAGCCTATCAACAATCAGTGGCAAATACTGGGAAAGAACACAAATGGCATCCCCTTCATAAGAGGTATGGAACTCTCTGCCCCTGGAGGTCAGGCAGGCGGCAACACTAGGCTGCTTCCAGTGCATCCTGAAAACAACTCCATTTGGAGAAACCTTCCTCAACTGACTAGCCACCGTTCTTAATCGTCCTTTTGTTTAGATTGAACTTTTTTTTTTAAATAGTTTTCTTTCATTTTACTGTCTATACCTATGAGCACCGCTGAGGAATCTATTTTAGATACAGAGCAGTATATAAATATTGTGAATAAATAATAATGAGGTAGAAACTTGGAGTGCTATATGCTGTAAAGATATCCTTAATATGTGAAAGTGATTTGTCAAGCCTACTCCTGCAGTCCTTATGGAGAATTACAGCCATGTTTTAAGGAGGTTCTGCTTGAAATTTGAGCAAAATTTAGAATGCACTTTTTAGGTGGACGAGCCTCATTTTAAGAACACTTCTCTACATTTTATGTGGAATTCTATGGGCATGTGTGACCTAATCTAGAACCCAACTAAACCCAAGTACACTGATTTACATTGAACCAGGCAAACAAGTGTACTTATGCTGGCAACCTTAGCTCCACTGAAGCTTTTGAGACTACTGTTGACTTTTGAGTATTAGGTTTAGTTTCTCTGGTAAACCCAGGGATGTAGACATTCTTGAACGTTTGAATTAAGAAATTTTCTGATGCAGACTGTTTGGGAGTCCAATTTAGCATGTTTGACATATTTAGTAAACACAACTTTTAAAAGTACAATTGTGTTAATTTTCTGTGGCTTATGAGTATCTCAAGTATAAATAACCAAGAGTAGCTGAAGAGAAGTATTTGAAAAACTGTTATCACTCATTTTAGTAGACACAAAAGTGCTGTGTATGATTTTACATGCACGGCTCCTTGGGATAATCACATGAAAGAGGTTAATTAAGTCTTTGAATTTCTGCAGTTGGACTGTTACTATAACCATTATGTCACTAATTTTATGAAACAAGGAATTTGAATTCTTTTCACTCCAGATCACTATGTAGAACCAGTCTTAAGGCAGTGGTGGAATTACAAACCTGATTCTCAAGTGCTGTCGTCAATGAAAACCTAATACCCCTCTAGTACAATTGCAATGGATGCTGTGTTTCAAAATTTGTTCACTCAACCAACTAACTTTCCTCCCAACCACCAAGGGGGGAAAAGATACAAAGGCAAAACACTTCTCAGGCCAAACCCATAATTATAGAAGTGGAATCTGTGACACTGAATTAGATTACCGTCCTAAATTCAAATTGACATAGTAGTTTCCATATGAACTGAAAGACTCTTGATTCACCTCGAAGTAATACTTGGGGTTCAATACAGAGGACATTCTCAATATGTCTAATGTTTGCATGTTTACTCAAATGTAAGTCCAACCGACTTCCACTCAAGTATGTATGTATATAACTGCAAGTTTAGAGTTTGTTTGTTTCTTTCTCTCTTTCCAGGAAGTGAGGGACAAGAACACTGAGGTTTCCAAAAATGTGCTTAAGGTAATTTAGGATCTCCTGGGAAAAGAGATTTGCAAAGAAGATTACAATACACTGTCTGCAACAAGCTAGAACTAATGAAGGAATAAATAGCATCTCTTTACAATTAGCTTTTTGGTTTGTTCTTTGAAGACTACTTCCTAAGAAATTAAATGAAGTTTGGTGTTAAAGATATTTAGGACAAGCTAATACACATTTAATTTCAAGGTCTAAAGTTAAACAGAAGACTATTTGCATCCAATGAAGAACTAATGAAGCAACACGATTTTTACGAAGTCTACCATTTCTGCCATCTTCTCTAACAGCACATAATCCTATCCTGTTAAGTATACATTTGTACACTTGGCAATATTATACAAAGCATATTTACATTTTAACCTTGCAGCAAATAACCCAAACTATGAAAATATCAGAAATTCGATTTTCGCAACTGCAATATGACTGCCAAGCAGTCTCACACCTTAGCATCTGTCCTTTTAGAATCTGAAACCATACCTACAATTGTATGAACCTATCCCATTATCTGTGTCCTCCACACTAAAAGACAGCAACAGGAGAGCACGTCCATCAATAGCAGTTAGCCATAATAGCTAAATGGAACTCTCATAAAAGTAGTATACCTCTGAAAACCAGATTGCAAGGAACGAACAAGTGGACTAGATACAACTTTCATCTGATAGAGCAATGTGTTCTTATATACCAAAAAAAAAAAAGGTACCCTCCAGTATTTTCCTCACTCAAGTATGACCAAGACTGGGCTATGGCTTGATTTTCAGGGGTTGGGCTGGAGACAAGGAGCATTTCAAACTTCTCCTCTTCCAGCACTTCTGAGTACAGCCCCTTATTTCTTCTCAATCAAGTGAAAGGTTGCTCGTCACTTAGGATACTGCAGCAGATTTAAAAGCTTCCAGTCTCTAACCTTGGGTGGTATGGGCAAACAACAGGGTGAACAGACTAACACAGAAATGTGCTTCCGTCTCCATCAGGTCCTCATACTACATGAGGCTAAGCCCTTCCTCAACGTAATACTCAATCATGGGCCTAATTCTCACTGAAATGGTAAACCTGCCCCTGGACCATATCATTGGAGGCTGCAGGTGACAGCTCATGTGATTTAATACTCTTTCCATATAAAACATTCCCTCCACACAGAAAACTAACATGACAGGCGGAAGTCTAGGATAGAACTAATATTACTACATTTGGGAGTAGTTGTTTTTAAGAGGCATATTCAGCCATGGGAGTCCCCATTTGTACTCTGAAGTGGTACAATCTAGAGACAGTATCCCTCCATATAAGGGTCCCTGCATATAAAAAGCCAATCTATAAGGGAGGCCAGACCACCTTTCTTCAGGACAGCTAATTGTCTCTGTGTGGGGCCTTTTTGTTTTGTAAAGAGTGTCATTCAATCATGCAAATTCCCACTTTATACAACCCCCTCCCCCACACACATATATTAATTTCCTAGTTACAGAAAGTTGGCATTATTTAATACAGATTATATCCTGTTCTTATATCACTAAGGAGCTGAAGTTACATAGTCCCATCCCCCCTTCAACTTCCATTTTATCCTCACAATAAACCTGCAACATAGGAGAGACTGAGAGATGTGGAAGGGTTTGTGCTTAGTGGTAGAGCACAAGCTTTGCTCACAAAAGGTCCCAGGTTCAAACCCTGACATCTCTAAGTAGGACTGTCAGTACAGCAAGCGATATTGATCGAGATGTATCAACGCCCTGATTCTTCCTATACTCTTACAATGATTAGCCTCAGAACACCCAGCATACTTCATGGCTAGGTAGGGACTTAACCTGGGTCCACTTAATCCTAGTCCATCTGGGGATGATGCTGAGGTCTGGCACCAGATTGGGGAAGCTACCAGGGCCATAAAGAAGGAGGCTAAATTATGCCGTTGCCGCAGTAGTTTTAAGGAGGCATTCACAGAGGAACCTTTCATCCTCTTGAGCCACAGTGGGGCAGCCCTAGACCCAGGGTGGACCCTTTGGTGAGGAGCCACAATAATAGGCACTTTGCTAGCAATCCTTAGAGCACAGGTGGCCAGAAGCTAGATCTCTAGATGTTCAGGACTCCCAGAACCCCTTGCCAGCAAGGCCAACAGTCAGGAATTCTGGAGATCTACATTCTGCCCATCCCTGCCTTAAGAGCATTCAGGAAACCAAGAGGAAACAGAGACACCACCCTTCCCCAACTTGGTGCTGTCTAGATCTTTTGGACTGAAACTCCCATTAGCCCCAGCAGCATGCTGGGAGTTGAAGTCTGACACACGTGGAGATCTCCTTTCTGCCCATCCCTGCATTAAGATTAATCAAGAAACAAAGCAGAAACAGAGACACCAGCCTTCCCCAACTTGGTTGCATCTGGATCTTTTGGACTCCAAATCCCCTGAGCCCAAGCAGCATGCTGGGAGTTGAAGTCTGACACATCTACTTTCTGCCCATCCCTGCATTAAGATTAATCAGGAAACAAAGCGGAAACAGAGACACCAGCCTTCCCCAACTTGGTTACATGTAGATCTTTTGGACTCCAAATCCCACGAGCCCATGCTGTGAGTTGAAGTCTGACACATCTGGAGATCTACTTTCCGCCCACTCCCTCGGCCTTAAGAGTACTGAGGACGCTGATACACCAGCGTTGCTCAACCTGGTGCCCTCCAACTCCCATTAGCCCCTGCCAAGAGGAAACAGACACTCCAGCCTTGCCCGACCTGGTGGGTCTACAGGTGTTTCGCACACCAACTCCCATGAGCCCCAGCCAGTGTGGCCAAGGATCAGGAACGCTGGCGGAGGTCGTCCAAAACATCTGGAGGGCACCAGGTCGGGGAAGGCTCAACACCGCCCCGCCCTCCCCGCCGGAGCCCCGTCCGAGGCCCTAAGCCGCCCTCCCGTCGGCCCTCTCCCCGCCCGCACCGTTGAGGCTGTTGGTGACGACGAGGCCCCCTCGGGCCGCCTGGCCGCGGAGCGACTCCTGGCAGAGCCGAGGCCGCTTGGGCTCCAGGGCCGGCAACTTCACGGCCGCCGGCGCCAACCCGGCCGCCAAGGGCTTCAGCGGGGCCGGCACGGCGTGCGCCACGGCCGAGAGGTAAGGGGCGAGCGGGGTAAAGCGGCCGGTCACGGACAACATGGCGGCGGCGGCGACAGCGACTCCGAGCTTCTCCCCCCCTCACACCGGTCACCTTCCCGTCCGACGTAAAGGACGCGCCCCGCCCACCGTGACGCACACGCGCAGGCCGGCAAAGAGCGGCGCAGGCGCGCGCGCGAGGCTCCGCCTACCCCCGTCCGGAGCCGGAGCGTAGAGAGGCGGGGCTGGAGGCGTGACGTCAGGGCAAGGGGCGTGGCCACAGGGCAGTCAGGGCGGGCCGCTTCTCCTCCTTTTTTAACCTTGTCGCTGCGGGCGCCGTCATAGCGAGAGCCGGCACATCGGAAGTGCGCCTGCGCAAGCGCCACTCAGTGTTCCTTATTTATTTTATTTTATTTATTTCATTTCTATACCGCCCAATAGACGGAGCTCTCTGGGCGGTTCACAAAAATTAAAAACATTCAAAGTATAAAACAACAGTATAAAACCATAGTAAAAAATACAATATAAAAGCTCAACCAGATAAAAACAGCAGCAATGCAATTTTACAAATTTAAAACACCAAGTTAAAATTTATTTATAGACTGTTAAAACGCTGGGAGAATAAAAAGGTCTTCACCTGGCGTCTAAAAGCATAAAATGTAGGTGCCAAGCGAACCTCCTTAGGGAGCTCATTTCACAGCCGGGGTGCCACAGCAGAGAAGGCCCTCCTCCTGGTATTATTATTATTATTATTATTATTATTATTATTATTATTAATTTATTTATATAGCACCATCAATGTACATGGTGCTGTACAGAGTAAAACAGTAAATCGCAAGACCCTACCGCATAGGCTTACATTCTAATAAAATCATAATAAAACAATAAGGAGGGGAAGAGAATGCACCAAACAGGCACAGGGTAGGGTAAAACTAGCAGTATAAAGCCACCTGCCTCACTTCTTTTTGCAGGGGCTCGCGGAGAAGGACCCCTAAGGATGACCTTAGGGTCCGGGCAGGTACATATGGGAGGAGGCGTTCCTTCAGATAGCTTGGCCTCAAGCCTCTTAGGGCTTTAAATGTTAATACCAGCACTTTGAATCGGGCCCGGACCTGGACTGGCAACGCTTATCCAATCCATGCAAAGGAACAACAAGGCGTAAAACGGGGGCTGCCTCCCTCTGAGGACGTGCAGAGTGCAGTGAGCGCAAAAGAGCATGGTTTCTTAGGAAAACCGTGTCTAAGAACACAAGAAGAGCCCTGATGCTGGATCAGACCAAGGGTCCATCTAGTCCAGCACTCTGTTCACACAGTGGCCAACCAGCCATCAGCCAGGGATGAACAAAGAAGGACATGGTGCAACAGCACCCTCCCACCCATGTTCCCCAGCAACTGGTGCACACAGTCTACTCAGAAGTGAAGGGTGTTGAACTCAGTGGAGCTTACATCTGCCTTGACATGCACAGGATTGCACCGCTAACGCGCTGTGGTATTTTGACCTGCCCTATAAATATTTCTAAAGAAATACCCCCTCAATAGCCCAAAGCAGTTGAACTGAATTGTTTGATTAATAAAAGGAGAGGGGGTGGGAGACCCATAAAGCGCACACTTCTTGTGGTTTTAAAAAATATATAATTCAACGCTTCACCTGGAAATTATTTTTCTAGGAATACCTGCCAATATTCTCAGACATGGCATCTCAATAACATGCATTTCCCTTGCATGGCTCAGGTTTTAAGAACTAAAGGCGCTGAAAACATTTTTAGCATGCTTGAAGATCTGTGCAGTTCAACCATATTTGAAAACTGAAGTAGCAAATGGGTACTTCTGCCAAGCCAAGTAATGCATTTCTCCTTTATGGCAAAAGATTTTAATTTTCTCCAGAAGTACTCCCTATCCCAAAATAATAACAGTAACAACAACAACAACAACAACAACAACAATAATAATAACAGGATCTCTTCTCAATCATCCCATAGTGCAGGACATGGAATAATGGGCTCAAGTTACAGGGAGCCATCAGGAAGAACTTCCTGACTGTTAGAGCAGTACGACAACGGAACCAGTTACCTAGGGAGGTTGTGGGCTCTCCCACACTACAGGCAGTCAAGAAGCAGGCAGCCATCTGTCAGGGATGCTTTAGGGTGGATTCCTGCATTGAGCAGGGGGTTGGACTCGATGGCCTTGTACGCCCCTTCCAACTCTGCTATTCTATGATTCTATAACAACTACCATACCTGTCTCCCCTCCCATAACTTCTCTTGCTATTAAGATACCATCAAGTAAAGGAAAAGCTTGGTAATAATTCCCCAATATATCATTGAGAAAATAAGTTGTAAATCATGCATTGTACTTCATATTCAAAACCACATTTTTACTAAGTTTTGGTTCTCCCTGTCACCAGCAATTTGATCCTCCCTCCGCCCACCCGTCTGCTTCCCCTGGGTCCTCTCTGCATTCTTCATGTTCTTTTTTTAAATGCAGCTAGAGGTCAAACAATCCCCTAGATTCTCATTCTCATCATCCTCGAAGATTAGCAGGGTGGACAGATATAGCAACTGCTGTGATAAATTTGCTAGGCACTTCGAGGAGAAAGCTGCTCAGAACTTGATGCCACAGTTATCGCAGAGTCTGGGGAGGTGTACAGTGCCCCATGTAATCATGTTTTTTTGGGATCTGTTTCAGTTGTTGCAGCCTGATGATGTGGACAAGACGCTTGAATCGGTGGATTGGCTGGGTGGGTCCAGTGTGTGGTAAATGCCTCCCTGTGTCAGGGAGAGGTGCCTGCTGCCTTGAAAGAGGCTGTAAAGTGCGCCCTCTCCTGAAGAGGCCCTCCCTGGACCCAGAGGTATGTGAGAACTACCGCCCCATTGCTAATATCCCCTTTTGGGGCAAGGTGCTTGAGCGTGTGGTGGTGGGGCAACTTCAGACGTTCTTGGACCCATTTCAGTCTGGTTTCAGGCCAGGGCATGGCACTGAAATAGCCTTGGTGGCTCTGACTGATGACCTACTCCGGGTGAAAGACTGGGGGAGTGCTACCCTGTTGATCTTCCTAGAGCTCTCAGCGGCTTTTGATACCATTGATCATGGTATCTTACTGGGTTGGCTCTGTGAGCTGGGACTAGGAGGCACTATGTTACAGTGGTTCCGCTCCTACTTGCGGGACCGATCCCAGAGAATGGTATTGGGGGATTCCTGTTCCGCCCCATGGCAATTAAGATGTGGGGTGCCACAGGGTTCTATTCTGTCCCCCATACTGTTCAACATCTATATGAAGCCGTTGGGTGAGGTCTAGGGGTTTTAGGGTTGGGTGCCATCAGTATACTGATGATACTCAGCTCTACTTCTCCTTGTCGTTGGGAGTCAGCTGGGGCTGTGAAACTGCTGGACCAGTGCCTGGAGGCTGTAATGGGCAGGATGAGGGCCAATAAACTGAAGCTGAATCCTGATAAGACGGAAGCTCTGTGGGTTGGTGGTTCCCGAGTCCGGGAATTGGGTAAGCGACCTGTTCTGGATGAGGTGGTGCTCACTCTGAAGGAGCAGGTACGTAGCTTGGGAGTACTCCTGGACCCATCATTGTCACTGGATGCCCAGGTGGACTCTGTGGCACGGAGTACTTGGGGTCAGCTTCGGCTGATCCGCCAGCTACAGCCTTTCCTGGACAGGGTCAACCTAGCCACAGTAGTGCATGCACTGGTAACTTCCTGCTTAGACTACTGCAATGCACTCTACATGGGGCTGCCCTTGAAGATGACGCAGAAGTTGCAGCTAGAGCAAAATGCAGCAGTTAGGAGTTGCACTGGCTGCCTATATGCTTCCGGTCAGAATTCAAGGTGTTGGTAATGACGTTTAAAGCCCTAAGCGGCTTGGGACCTTGATACTCGGGAGAGCGCCTCTCCTTATATATGCCTGCCCGAGACCTTAGATCTGTTGGAGGAGCCCTTCTCCGCATCCTACCAATGCAGCATATACGCTATGTTGGGACAAGGGAGAGGGCTTTCTCTGTGGTGGCACCCCGACTGTGGAATGCCCTCCCCTTGGAGGCCCGACTGGCACCAACATTGATTGCATTTCGACGCCAAGTAAAAACATGGCTTTTTAACAAAGTCTTTGATGGCACATTGTTTTAACTGTTTTAACTGCTTTTACTGCTTTTAAATTATATATTCTTTTAACTTGGATCATGGTTTAATTTGTTTTTAACTGCATATTTATTGTTTTATACTGCATGTTTTTATCTGTATGCCACTCTGAGATCTTAACGATATAGGGCGGGATATAAATGTTTTAAATAAATAAATAAATATCATCTGGCGTTATAAGGCAAAGTCCAACATAAGTCCTACACAGAGTAGACCTATTCAATTAACGGGAACTTAAATTAGTCACAATTTAAGTCCCCTTCATTTCAATGGCTTAACTCTAAGTAGGCCTTATATTAAGAGCAGCAACCCCATATCCTGAATTTAGAGATAGGGGACAGGCTCTCCTTCCTGCAACATATTTAACGTCTTTAACTATTCCAAAATACAGGAAAGCGTTCACGCAGGCTAAATTTAATGTGCTTCCCTCCGCATTTTTGGAGGGTAAATATAAGAATATTCCATATTCTAAGCGCCTATGCCCCTGTAAAGCTGACATGATAAAAACTGTGGATCATGTATTGTTGTACTGCTCCTTTTATTGTGATTTTCGGCATACTTTCATCACTCCTATTTTACAAGGAATACCTGGGAGATCT
The DNA here is from genome assembly GCF_023053635.1 of Elgaria multicarinata webbii. Taxonomy (NCBI): domain Eukaryota; kingdom Metazoa; phylum Chordata; class Lepidosauria; order Squamata; family Anguidae; genus Elgaria; species Elgaria multicarinata. The sequence goes on from NC_086184.1 coordinate 13,650,236, forward strand.
GATGTGTTCTATACAGACTATCTTTTGGCTGATCAGAACTCTCAGATAACCTCCAAGGTGGCTAAATTTTGTGCTGCGGCAATTGCTTGTCGGCGTGGGATGATATCATCTGATTGTGATAATGTTTTAATCTCTTAAAATATGCGGGACATGTACTAATTAATTGTTGCCATATATTATTTTATTCATAGTCCCATTTTATTCCGTCGGTTTGGGAATGACCGTAAATAAAATTCATTCAGATGTGGCCTTATATTGGATTTTTCTCATTTATTCAGCCCCCAAGGTGACCCTGGTGTCAGTGGGGCAGTGAAACTCCTCCAGATTTCAGTCAGAACTCTAAACGATCTATACGATAGCACCTTTAGAGTTCTGACTGGTTCTACCCGAAACCCGGTGCGGATTCACTGCCCCACTGACATCTGATCCACCAGTCTCCACTTGCCAAATCATCGGATTCTGCCAACAAAGAATACTACAAGCGTATTACTTTGGAGAATTATGGCAGATCGTTAAAAAGATGTATTTAATTCAAACAAGCTTAGATGTTGGAAGCCTCCTACCCTGAATCTCTTTCCCTTTTTTTTTTTAAAAAAAATCTTCTTTCTGTGTACACGTTTCACAAATAATGTTTTCTACCAGTCCCAATTACTGTTGAAGATAATGCAGGACAGGGCACTAAATTGGATGATGGGTATTGTGTCAGCGCTAGAGCTGTAGGTTAGTGCCAGAAGTTCTGCTGAAAGAAGAGATATGAAAGAAAAGAGGCTGAAATTAAGACGTGCCAGAACTCATCTCCGTTCTGTGATGCCTCATCACGGTCAGTGGTAAAGCTGGTCCTGGGGGAAAACAGCAGCACTATTCCTCTTTGCCCTACTCTTCCATTCCTCTGCACACCGCAAGGGCGCCTCTATGCTACAGACGTAAGCTGCTATGAAGTGGGATCTGATGCATGTTTACTCAGAAGTAAGCCTCACTGTGTTCAATGGAGTTTACTCCTTGGCAAGTTGTGTTTAGGTTAATAGACTTCATCATCATTCCTTCTCTCCAGGGGACCCTGGGAATTGCAGGGGGGTTACAGGGAGGGGGATGTCTATGGATCTCCATCAGGGAATTCTCTACACCCTTGCCAAAAACTACAGTTCCCAGGAGATAGATAGATATTGTGGAAGCCATGGGTTGGATGAAGTCCTGACAGTTAAACTAGTATAAAACTGATATACTGGGGAAAGCTGAGAAATAGGCCATGTACATCAGTGTGTGTGTGTGTCAAGTACAAACGTGATGGCTGACTGGAGGAAATGTGTTATAGAATGCTAAGAAGTCTTGGGTTCAAATCTCACTTCTATCAGATACTTGCAATCTGGCCTTTGGCAAGCCACTATTATGTCTACAAACTTATTTAAGAATATGGTAGCATAAGGCTTATTAATCAAGATCTACCAGACTGATTTTGCTCATTTTTATTTTAAACTGAAGCTCAAGCAGTGTAGACTTGCAAAAAATAAAAATGAAAAATTGAAAGTTCAAAAAAGGTTCAGAGCTCAAGCTTTAATCGCAATTGATTTCCTCCACAGCAAACAGGCAGGTCAGCTCTTCTGCCAGGGGGACAATGGACAGCCCTGTTCAGCCAATCAGTGTGGTGTTAAGCTGTCTGCACCAGCGGGTAGGGGAAAGGGTATGGAGGTGACCAATCGGGGTGCACAAGGGGGGGGAAGGGTTGTGCCACATGCACATTTTGGAGGGGGGGGTTCACCACTCATGAGCCCCATTTGCAGTATTCATGAGTCCCTCTGTGGCAAGGGGGACTGAGAGCCCCAAAAGTGGGTGGTGGTGATGGTGGTAGTTGCTGCTGCTGCTGCTGCTGCTGCTGCTGCTGCTATTATTATTATTATTATTATTATTATTATTATTATTATTATTATTATTATTATTCTATATTCACATGCAGATTTGAAGCAATTTTATCATGGCCCTGAGCTTTTCTCCTTAGAGTATGTGGTGCGATGATATGAGGCACTGAAACGATTCCAAAACCATCCAAGGGGGTTCAGGCAAGGCCTCTCTTTTGGGCTGCCCTTCTCTTTACCAAGTCTTGTCTCCTGTCTTCCTCACAGAGACTTTACCCTGCAGGAATTAGCAGCTGATCAGCCTTATCTTCATGCTGTGAGAAACCCCTGTTTCGTTTTCTGCAGCACACGCCACTCCAAAAAGCATAGGAACAGGCGAGGCCATTTTTGTCTTGATTCGTTGGAAACTCCTACCTTGTTTCTGCCATTCCCCGAATTTTATCCTTGAAAACTGCACTTGCGATAATCAACAATTAACACATATGAGAACGGTGAAGCATTGACATCTTAGTTAATTCACAGTCTATGGCCTCCTGAGCAGTAGCCTATGATAATTAAACAATATATCCTATAGAGGAGTATGTGCCGCTGATTAATAAATTACTTGATCCGCAGGTACCAGGAGTACCTCCAATCGATACCATCGTCTAAAAGCTCCAGCTTAGAAATAGCGTAATAAAATGTAAATGAAACGTACTGGGATTTGGCGGTTTTAATTAAAGGGAATGATTAATTGATCATTCAAATTGTATTGATCTACAGCTTTTTTTAATTCCCAGCAATTTAATTTGTCAAATATAAGCTTGGATAACTAATGATTTGTACTCCTAATGTTAAAAACGGGGTCTTTCATTCAAATTGCGCCAGGGAGTGAGCCTTCCAACAGACGAGAGAGAACGTACGCAGGACATCCAGGCCACCGGCTTTATGAGACAGCGTAAAGATAAAGATACTTGCTGTACTGCCGATATTCTTTTGTGTATTTCATTTTTATCGTGGCACATGTAACCAACTCAAATATAGACCTGAAACAAAGAGCTCCTGGCATTTTATATAGTAACTAATAAAATGCCCACATTTATGATCAGTGGTGTGTATGTGAAGGGAAGGCTTCTAGCAGCCTTCTCCAACCTGGTGCCCTCCAGATGTGTTTGGACTTCAAAACACATCATCCCCAGCCAGCATGACTCTGTTGGCTGGGGATGGTGGGGTTTGTAGTCCGAATCGTCAAGGGACAAACAAACAGAGGAGATGTTATCAAGTGCCTGAAAAAATGCTTTAATGAGCCCAATGTGTTTCAGAACGACCTTACAGATACCTTCTCTGTTTTGAACCATTTGACGTCGCTTCTGTGGTGATGCATAATTGGTCGGGATGTGTGAAGTTCTCAATATTCCATCGCAAAGTTTGTTCCAAGTCGAGTCCGTATCAGATTGAGACCTGGGAGGGGGGTTGTTGTTGCATAAAAATCTATGCATATTTCCAGGTGTATCCGTTGTGTGCATCTCTGAAATGATTAAAGTGTATGTGTGCACATATTTCAAAAGTACACATTCTTTTATGCGTGTTTTTCAAATGTCCACATGCTGTCGAACGGGTTTCTTTTTGGCTTGTAAGTGACATTGCAAGCTTCTTAAATGTACAGGCTTCAAACACCGATTGCATCAAGTCTGTGTTCAGTCTGGACAGTGCTAACTGTCCGGACTGAAGGAGGAGTAAGTCCAGGCAGAGCCGGGTTCTCCCATAGAGGCAACTCAGGCGGCCGCCTAGAGCACCAAGCAAACGAGGGCACCGAACAGCGTACCCGGAAGCTGCTCTCCTAGAGCGGCTTCCGGATGTGCTGTTCCAAAGCCGCCACCCCAGCCTCTGCCCAACCCCAGTGTCCTGGCTCCTTTGAAACCAGGATGCTGGGGTTGGAGGCGGAGGCTTCAGTACTTCCAGGCGCGCCGCTTCATTTTTTTTCCTTTTTTTAACCAGCTGACCCGCCCGCGGGTGGGGGAGCAGCAGCAGCAGGGGCAGCCGGGCTGGGGGCGGCCTTGGCAGCCCCTCAGCAGCAGCAGCGGCGGCTGTGAGGGGGTCAGTGGGCCGGTCCGCGGCGGCAGCCCCACCCTGCGGCGGCAGCGGCACGCCTCGCCTCTCGCCCGCGACGCTCTCCGGCTCCGCGACCCAGGCGCGCCGCTTCAAAGCCTCTGCCCCCCCCCCCAACCCCAGCATCCTGGCTTCGAAGCCGGGAGTGGGAGGGAGTGGGCGGGCGAGTGGGTGGGGGGGAGCAGTGAGTGAGCGAGCGAGCGAGCGGGTGGGCAGGCAAGTGAGGGGGCGGTAAGTGAGCGAGTGAGCAGGGGGGGGGCGGCTTCAGAACGCGCCTGCCTAGGGCGCAATATAGTCTGGCGCCGGCCCTGACTCCAGGGGCTCATATCAGTGGTCCCCTGCTGGGGTATGGGCCCTTGGGAGTTGCCCAACCATGTCTACCCTTGATGCCAGCTCTGTGCAGAAAGCTGCAATAGGTAGAAGGGGAAATAGCAAACATGAAATGCCCTTCCTTGCGAAGAACCTTCCACTGTTTTGACACCACCATTGATACAACTCATAGATTTTAGGTCATGTTTTTAATGTTATGTGCCTTCTCTTTTCCCTCTCCCCAAACCATTTGATTTCATTAGCTCAAGGTGAGCAACACCTGTGGGGCACAAGCAGCCTCCCCTCCCCCCCCCCGGTCATTTTTGCACCTCCTGCAACGTGCCGCCACTAAATTTGCCACCGCAGCAGTAGCAAACCCTGCACCAGTTTTCTAAGGAAACGAGCACATGTACCCCAGGCACCTTGTTTCCATGCAGAATTGTGCTCCTGGAAACACAACTCCGCTCATAAACAAGCCATGACTTCCCCACGCGCACTGTTCACCTGCTAAATCAGTGCAATTTTTTGCTACTATGGCAAATCTGGCAGCAGAAGCAGCAAATTCCGCAGAGGTATATGTGTGTGAGTGTGTGCAACCCCCCTCTTGATAGGTTCCAGGAGGTAATGCGGGCTGCTGACCCTAGGAAGTTGAGCATCCCTGCTTTAGATTGTAAGGTCCTGGGAGACTAGGTTGACCATATGAAAAGGAGGACAGGGCTCTTGCATCTTTAACAGTTGCACAGAAAAGGGAATTTCAGCAGGTTTCATTTGTACATATGGAGAACCTGCTGAAATTCCCTCTTCAGCAGTTAAAGTGCAGGAGCTATACTAGAGTGACCAGATTTAAAAGAGGGCAGGGCACCTGCAGCTTTAATTGGTGTGATGAAGAAGAAATTTCACCAGGTTCTCCATATATACAAATGAGACCTACTGAAATTCCCTTTTCAATACAACTGTTAAAGATACAGGAGCCCTGTCCTCCTTTTCATATGGTCACCCTATTGGAGACAGAACTATTAATATTTAGGGAAACTTCTGTAAAGCATGCGGAGCATATGGGATAGAGAATGATAGAAATAAATAATCACCAAACAAGAGCTCTTTCCCCTCAGAAGGAAAGCCATCACATTTCTGGCTGACTCTCGAGATAGTTTTTAAAGCAGTACCGTACAGGTTAAATGTTGCCAGAGGATACTGTTTGTTTGTTTATTTCAAAATATAAAAATAATTTTAAAAAAAATCAAGTTATAAGCTGGGGAAAAGAGATAAAGCCAATTTCCTGACAGGAAGCCAAGAGAAAAAGGCATGCCTCAGTGAAGTTCTTTGCCAATTGGCACCAGGGTCTTATATCGGTATCACAGTCTGGAAATCAAACTTGAACAATTATCGTTGGGACTTTTTAGTGGAGTGTTAGCATTAGAAAAGTTCAAACTACTTAAAGTGGCTGTCACCAAATGCAAGTTCAAAGGGAAATTCACATGAATGCAAATGACATGGAAGGTATCAAAGCTACTGCATTCTGAATTAGTTCTGACCCATTGTGATAATGACTTTGGCATAGGTATCTGTGCTTCATATCCTCTCTCGGCTGTTACATCTGTCAGCTTCTATGTTTTCAAATATACTTACTGGGGGAGGGGGGTTGAAAAGGTTAATTGTGCCAAGCAATTAAATTATCACAAAAAGGAGACCACACTTTTTCAAGCCACGTGTAACAGTGCATTGCATACTTATCTGAGCATAGGGCGGTATACACAACTCATAAAAATAACTATTAAAATAAAACACAAGGCCGGATCTACACTACTGCTTTAAAGTGGTTTAAAGCACTTTACAGCAGTTTTGAAAACGGTATATGGAGTTTGTCCTGGGCCCAACAGTTGTCAAAACTGTTATAAAGCGCTTTAAAGCACTTTTAGCTTCATCCCATGTACCTGTTTCCCTCGCATTATGCCCTACAGCGCTTAGCTGTCAGTGTTGTTGTTGTTGCTAGCTAAATCACACCCCGGGCGGCAGCACTCCTAAGATCCTTTGCAAACCAGAAAATGGGTTTATGGGGGGAAATGTAAAAAAATCATTAAAAAAGCAACGGATGACCCAATCTGATTCAAATTCGGTATGCTTAAAGCTCTCCTTAATATCTATTACTGTGCCAATTTTGATGTCTTTATCTTTAAAACTTACGCAGATGTAAGCATTTGTTTAATTTTTCTTTAAACATTTCAAATCCTGCTCCTGCACCCCCAGTGGCTGCTTGGAAACAACAAATGATTCACTCCAAAACTAGTAGCAAAATAGGGCTGGTCTTTTGGCTTTATAGCGCAATTAAAGCAGATTATAAACTGGAAGACTTCAGAGTACTTCACAATAAAAGCAGATTATAAGCTGGTAACTTCGGAGTCCTTTGCACGCAATTTGCAGTGATTGCACAGTATAACCCTGGTGTGATAAAGCTCTTTAAAGTAGTAGTATAGATGCTGACGAAAACGAACAAACAAAAATCTGTTAAGGTAGGTGTTAAAATCAGCAAATGCCTGGGTAAACAGATGTGTTTTCAATGGTTGTCAAAATACCATTATGAATGGCACCTGTCAACTGCAGTGGAGGAGAGAGAATTCCAGAAATAGGGTGCCAAAACAGAAAAGGCCCTGGTCCTGGTGCCCTGTGCAGACAGGTGATGTACTTATGCAGACAATGGGACAACCAGGAGGCCCTGGTCTGTAGAACTCAGAGAATGTGAGAAGAGGGTGATCCCTCTGGAAGCTCAGTCCCCCACTTTTTTTAGAGCCGTATATGTCAATAGCAATACCTTGAACCTGCCCCCAGTAATACTGTATATTGCCAGCCAGTGGAGTTCTCTGAGCAAAGGCCCATCAGAATCACGGTAGGCTGCCCATCTCAACATTTGATTCATGAAATGGTTGTCTCTTTGGTGGGACCATAAGAGGCAGATACAGGACAGAAGCTGGAACAATCCAGAAGGTAGAGGTTGGAGTCAGAACAGAACCTGGCAAAGAAGAGGTGGATGGGGCAGGACCTAACAAATCAGGAATGTTGTTAGGATAAAATGGGAGGTGGGGAAGAGGCCATGTATGCTGCCCTGAGTTCCTAAAGGGTGAGTTAAAAATAGAATAAATACATTGATCAATGTCACCTTTTGGCAAATGACACCTTAAATTCCCCTGGGTTTAGGCAGCAGTGTCAGTATTTGGTGCCACAGTTCTTGATAAGAAAAAGAACGGGGGGAATATATATATATATTACACACACACACACACACACACACACACACACACACAGAGAGAGAGAGAGAGGTTGCATGCAGCTAGCAGTAGCTGCGTTATCAGCAGCAGCAGTCATCTTGTATCTCCCAGATTTCTTTTTATGCTCAGAGTGAGTTTCAGGAGCAGTTTCAGGGTTCACCGTCGGAAACGGCTGATTGGGAAATGCCTAAAATAATTTCGGTGCATTTGTAAATCAGGCCATTTTTGATGTGCAAAGGAAGCAAGTAGTAAGGAAAGAATAAACAGTGAGAGACGTAGTAACGTCTCTCACTAATCACCCACATGTTTAGTTTTTTAACATTTTTTAATTCTTTATGTGTATATGTTCTGTGTTTTAGAATTTTAAATTTTGTATACTCGTTTTTATCTTAATTTTTGAATTCCTGTAAACCGCCCAGAGAGCCCTAGCTATGGGGGCGGTATATAAGTGTAATAAATAAATAATAAATAATAAACGTCCCCTGAACTGTAAGCTTAAATATACTTTTTCTTATAAGGGTCTGGTTTACTTAAACTGTGTAAAGTACATGAATACTGATATTCATCATCATCATCATGACACTGAGAAAAACATGTGCTTACTCATCCCTTATTTCTGGGTTTTGTCCAAACAGGAGAAACCTCCATTCTCACTGTGAGAAAGGCAAAATAGTGTAAAGTCTCTCCTCCCCACCCTTAGAGATATGCATATCCACTAAGACTAGGAGGATCGTCAGACAGGGGAAATCACAGTTCCCTACCATCGTTTTCCTTCTGCTTCTGTCACACAATACTTCCTCTTTCTTCATGGAGAAGAAAGAGGAAGTAAACAATGACCACATGGTCCATTCAGTGGGCGTTTTCATCATGACACTTTTCCTACAGACAGCAGGAGATTGCAGCAAGTTTCGCTTCTAAAAATAAATCAGGCTTACCAGGGTCTTACTTTGTGAAAGGAAAGAAGGCCAGAAGGAGTGTGAGATGCATGGGAGGAATTCTGCCCTGGGGTTGGAAGAGGTTTGACCCTCGTGCTTTAACTCTTGTGAGTAAGTAGTACTGAGGCTTGAAGTGAATTTCACATATCCCCACCCCACTCCAGGTTGCTGATATGTTCCCTCTGCATAAATCCTCTGCCTGAAAATGGAATGGTGGGTTTCAAGGAGCCTTTTCATTCAGCTCTAGCATGAAACCCCCATCGAGATATAAGATGAACTCCCCTGATAAACCACGGAGATTCCAGACAAGTGAGACTCGGACATTCTCGGCCAGTCACTGGCTCAGTTCTGACAACACATTTCTCAGTGGAGTTTTTACACCACTGTTGAGAAATGTGTTATCTGGCATGAAAACTCCATGCAATGGTGGAGGTGATTTTTTAAAAACAACAACAAACTACTCCATGCAGAATATCCACACTGTGCATAGGAGAGTTTCTGCACAACCATTGTTTTGCATGTGGGGTGGCAGGCTCTCTGGATTGTGTTGAGTTGACTTTTCCCATTAGCTACAGAGTTCTCTAGCAAAAACAGTGAAAGGAGTGAGCCACCGGGATTAGTTTTTGCAGCAATGGCTGATGGGATACCATCTGGAGTACCGGGGGAGGAGAGAGGGCAGAGGAAATATCAATCAGACATCACAGTGGATTTTACTCAACTCCACGGTAGACCACAGTCACACAACAATGGAGTCAGAACCTGTTGTGCGGGGAGTACCTCCTAAACACTCAACCGTTGAGTAGAGTTTTCACACTGCATTGACTAACGTGTTGCCTGAACTGAGCCACTGACTCCTGATGTGACTCCAAATTGGTCAGCCCTGTGCCACATCGCAATGGTTAAGAAGTGCCAAAAACGAAACTGTGCCACCCTTTTCCAACTTGGCACCCTCTAGATGTTTTGGATCACAACTCCAGCATTCCTGACCATTGACGTGCTGACTGGGGCTGATGGGAGTTGTTTTTCCTGGAGGGCACTGCTTTGAGGAAGGCTGATTTAAAGGAAACAAGTGGGAACTACAACAAACGTTGTAGCTTGGAGTGCTCCTATACAGGATACTCCATTCCATCCCCCCCTCCATCCTCAATCCATTTCCCCCACCCCAACATTCCCTGACCGGTGAGCACACTGAGTTTTCATTTAGCTGTTTAGAGATTCCCCCTTTAGAGGGATTATTATTATTATTATTATTATTATTATTATTATTATTATTAATAATAATAATAATAATAATAATATAGCACCATCAATAATAATAATAATAATAATAATAATAATAATAATAATACATTATTTATTTCTTACCTGCCCTCTGGATCGAGGCAGAGAACAACATTAAGTACAATATAATACATAATATAATACATTTTTAAATTTTATTTCTATAGTTTTGTTTGGTTTTTACTCCTGCAAACCTTCTGCATGCCTACTGATACCTCCTTCTGGTGCATGGGTGGAGCCATTTTGGGTATGGGAGAACTGATATTAGTATATTTTGATGGAAAGCAACATGGTGGCACCAACTTACTCCTGGACACTTTTCTTGGATCCCACCAAAGTCCCACCCACTATCAGGCTTCCCCCAGTGACCTGGATCCCTTGAGCAACTTCTTAAGGATCTCTTGCGTCCTTAACAGGCCTCCTTCTCTCCTTTACTTTCCCCTTCCCAATAACGTGGGTTTAGGCTGTAGACATGGGATGGGCCCCCAAAGTTGTCTACCTCCGTTGTATATATGATGAAGCCAAGAGCAGCACAGCATCCAGCTCTGGCCAGCTGCCCCCACCTAGCTTCCTCCATCCTCCTCCACCTGTACAGGTTGCTCCATGTTTTATTCTCTGGTGAATAAGAGCTGCTTTGGCTCTGCACTGCAGGGGTGGGTGTGTTCCCAATTCTCCTTTGCAGCCTTAAAGAATTGACTTGAAACAACTGACAACCGACACTCTGCAAAAGGGCGGGGGGGGGGGGAGAAGTCAAAAGGATGGCGATACCGGTGTTTTTGAAGAGTCAGTTGCTTGAGCCTCAGTTAAAATGAGAGGAAAATGAAACCATTAAAATGGTACAGGTATCACAGAGCTGGCCTACAGATCTTATCAAGCCTTCGCAAGAATGGCCAAGTGGACAAAAGGAGCCGGAGTTACAATAGGACACGCATAAGACCTCATCATATTAAAAAGAAAAAAAAATCAAAAATCAGAACACTAACAAAAGCTGTCCAACCAAGCAAGAGCCAGAGGCGAGATAATAATTGCCTGAAGCAACTTCAAAGATTGCTCAACCAGGCAAACACCAAAGGCTAAATAAAGTCGCCCAAAGCAGCATCAAAGACAGTTGTAAGAATGTCAATTGAAGAAGGAGAAGGGAGGGAATTCGGAGATATATATATATATATATATATATATATATATATATATATATATATATCTTCCCACACTCTGAAAACTGCAAGTTCAGAGACTCCAAATTTAAAGTCTGCAGCAAAGTTACCCTCTGTTGTGGCTGCTAGACGTTCCTTGTTTTATGTGAGTCTCTTATTTTGAAGAGGGCTCCTTTATCCCCCAAAGATCAGAGACCCTCTCGAGTTAAAGCTCTTTGAGAGTCTTGTGGTAAAAGGTGGCTCAGCTTAGTTCGCTCTCCCCCCCCCAAAACAATGTGTAAGAAAGCTCCAGGGATGGCCTGTTACACGGTCTGCTTCCTTACAGCAGGGGTGTGGAAGTCCAAGGGTCGAATATATTTTCAAAACAGCTCTTGGGGACCACATGGGTGGGGCCAAAACAAAGAGGGCAGAGCCAAAACTACTCCAAATACAGCATGTCTTCACTTAAAGCTCTTTCTGCCAGTAACTAACCCTCAGGAGAGGCATTTCAAACTTTTAGAATGGGGGTGGTGGAACTGCACAAAAGTTGGGAAACCACCAAACGATGGAGATTTACAGTGTAGTCTTACGTAGGTCCACTCAGATGTAAGTCTCATTAAGTTCAGTGGGGTTTACTCCCAGGTATAGGGGGAAGGGATTGCAGTGTTAGTCCACACAATGACAAGGGGAGGGAGGATAAATTATCCATAGAGAGGTAGGAAAACTACAACACCCATGCCTGCCACACAAACGTTCACTGCAGAGTGCCGTGACTTACTTATCCCTTGCCACTTGGTGGATAGATTTGTGGCCTTCCACTGTAGTGTTCACACATCCCAGGAGGCACCATAGGTGCTTCCCCAGCTACCAAAAGGGCTGTGTGACCATAGAAAAAGTCTATGGCAGCAGGAGCATCACCCAAAGTGGCAGTTGTTCTTGCCATTGGACTCTGTGGTCACCACCATTTCCCCCCCCCCCATTTTTCTGTCATTTTGGGGCCTACAACCCATGGCGTTCCCATCAGATGACATGGGAACAACCATGGATACCCGCTAACCATCTTGCAGAAGATGGGTAACAGGTGTGGATACTTGGCCCACTGTGGAGAGGGAATTCTCCCACCACATGAGATGCTAACCCACCATGGATTGCATTTTTGAGTGATCCACCGGGGGTTAGTGTGTTGTCTGAACAGGCCCTTAGACTAGCTCCTTTTATGTGATGCTCATGTGAAGGAGTAAAGTGCATAGAAAGCGGTGTGTGGAGCCATGCCTGTAGCTTTGCAGCTGATGAAATTAAGCATGGACTCAACTGATGGGAATTACTTGGTATTTCTGCCTCTTGTTAGTAAGGCAGTTAGCAGAGGAAAAGGACAAGGCAAATCGGAATGAGTCTTTACAAGTCCTACATGTACATAAAAGGCTAAGAGAGAGAAGGAGACCATATCTTTCTTTAGTTAAGAAAGAAAAGCAGCTCTACTCATAAGAATCCTTGTACATACAAAGGCAGGCACAACATATGATTTTAAGAGACTTTATTCAGTCCATTTTCTGTTCCTTTACACTGGCAGGAATGAGAGAGCAAGCCATTGCTCCCAGCAATGGAGGAAGTCAGAGAGAGAGAGAGAGAGAGAGAGAAGAAAGGGGAGGAGCAAGAAACCACATTGTAGGCTATAGAGATCCTAAGGCTAACTATTCCCAAAATTCTCATGCATTAACTAGCTAATTCCAGCTCACCTCCCAATTCTCTGTCCAACTCCCCACCCCTCTCATCCCAAATTCAAAATACAATTGTTATTTCACTTCTGCCTCACACACTAGCCAAGGTTTTGAAGAGAGATTTCCAGCCATTAAGGAAAATTAAGTACATTTGTTCAGCCAAGCAAAGCAAAACTATAGCAACAAGAAGAAGAATTTAGAAATAAGTCCCATTGGGTTCAATTTGACTTCATCCATGTAAGTCTGTATAGGATTGCAACTTTATTCACACGTATCAAGATAGCAAAACTCATTGTAATCGCCTGCAACAACAGAAGCCAGCTGGCATAACAGAACAAAATAATTCCTTCCTTGTGCCAGTGGAGAGAATCATACACCCCTTTTTACACTGGTTTCCCCCATGACCACAGACTTCAGAGGTTTAGAAGTGCATCACATCATATATATTTTTAAAAAAATACCAGCATTTTTCACTGTTTAAAAATCAGTGCAGTTACCTATAGCTGGACTCTTCAAGAAAGCAAAAATAAAGCAGAAGCTTCCTTTTACAGCCTTAAATAATAAATGCAATTAAACCAAGTGCACTGGCGAACTGCCTCAAGACCTGAAGAAGCAATTAAAAATAAATCAACCACCTCTAACAAAAATAACAATAATTTGCAGAAGCTGTTGTCTCCACAGCTTGAAACAGAGGCAATATATTGAAGCAAAATTAATGCAACAAACACTTATCTTCATTAGTGGGAGGTGGGGGTGGTGGAGTGGCTAGAAAATATTCATATAAGTGAAAGGAAGCAGAAATAAAGATTTGGGGGACAGGAATGGAGGAAAATCATCAAGATTTTGTACTGTAATGTAGAAGGGTGATTGTCAAGTTTTCCTCCATCAGGCGTTCATTGCATATCTACTAATCTGACAACTCCCTGGCATAGAATGCCAGCATGTTGCAGAGCATTCTGGGACATGTCCATTTCACATGGGATGCTGGCCACAGATAATGAGAACATAAAATTGTATGGGCATTAGAGGACCTCTTCTGGATCAGATCAAAACTCCATCCAGTGCAGATGATCTAACAGAGTGCAAATGACCACATGAAGAAGATGAAGGGATTGTATCTCCCATCTCCATCTCTGATTTCTAGTTTGAAACATGAGCCTACACAGTGGGATGTATATAGGTCAAAACCCAATGTAAGTCCCAGTTAGAGTAGACCCATTGAGATGAATGGGATTTAAGTTAGTCATGACAATACCTGATGGAACACCTCTCCCAACATGAACCTACTCGTACACTACGCTCAACATCTAAGGTTCTCCTCTGGATGCCTACCCCGAGGGAAGCTCGGAGAATGGCAACCAGGGAGAGGGCCTTTTCAGTGGTGGCCCCTCAATTATGGAATGATCTCCCCAACGAGGCTCGCCTGGTGCCAACATTGTTATCTTTTTGGCGCCGGTTCAAGACTTTTCTCTTCTCCCAGCAGGCATTTAACAGCATTTAATAGCATATGCTGAGTTTTCTAACTGACCCCAGAATAGTTGTTTTTAACAGATATCATCTATTTTGGTTTGTATTTTATGCTTTTTATGGTTTTAAATTTTGTATATCTGTTTTTAATGTTCACTGTTTTTAACTTTTGTAAACTGCCCAGAGAGCTTTGGCTATGGGACTGTATATAAATAATAATAATAATAATAATAATAATAATAATAATAATAATAATAACAACAATAACAACAACTAACTGAAGTCTCATTCATTCCAATGGGTGTACTCTAAGTGGGACTTACATTGGGTTTTTACCCATCCCAATGCATATAGACTTTGAATGCATGGTAGATTGCACATCCAGAGCTTATGCACATTGGGTTGTGCATTTATTTATTTTTTATTTATTTTATTACAGTTATATACCGCCCCACAGCCGAAGCTCTCTGGGCGGTTTACAACAATTAAAAATAGTTGTATGCATAGCCCCCACCTACTACCCACCTTCATGTTTCAATGCACTGAGATCGGGGTGGGGGGTGGGGCCATTGGCAGAATTTCTCTCTCTTGATGCACTCCTTTCTACACTATTTGAGTGGCTGCAGAGTGTCTCTGGGCAAGGACAACATGGCAAGTGGGTGACACTCCTGGTTCCATTCATGGGCCGGAGAAATAGCAGCTGCAGGGAGCTGGCTTCCCCCTCCCTGCCAAAAAGAAAACTCAACTCCAACTATCAGTTGCCCTGGGTCTGCAGAACTGAAGGGGTGTGCACTCTGGCCCCTAGCCACCAGCCAGAGGACTCGAGACTGCTGGGTTGTACAGCCGTGCGCATGCATGTGTGTGCATGTGTGATTATTAAAATCTACTGTAAGTAACTTTGAGGAACATTGAACTGAAAGGGGGACGAAACTTCTAAATGAATAAATTGCCTGGCAAACCCAATCAGAGCAGAACATAGTCTAAATTATTCCAGAAGGCCGAGGAGAGGGGATTCCATTCCATTCCACCTGCCCTGCTAAAAGAATTATTTTTTCACCTCTTCTTTCGTCATTCCTCTATCTTTATGTGTCATGCCTATTTATTCATTTACAAAATGTGTCTACTGCTCCATAGCTGAAACAGATTCTGGAGCGGTGAACATAAGAATTAAAACAGTAAAAGATACAAAACAAAACAAAAGCACCATTATTATGCTGAAGAAACCAAACCAAACAAAAGCAGAATGCCAATAAAAACCTTGGATGTCAGTCAAGGAGCGTTTCCTGGAATAAGACTGTTTTCAAGAGGCGCCAGAAACTACACAATGTTGGCGTCTGCCTGACCTCCAGGTGCAGGGAGTTCTGCAGAAAGGGGGCCACCACTCTGAAGTCTCTTCTACTGGGCTCCAATTGGGCCATAGGTCCATATGGAACTACCAGGAGCATGCCCTCTGATGACCTGACCCGGGCAAATTGGTAAAGGAGAAGGTGCTCTCTGCAGGCTGGGACTTTCTTGTTTAATTGAGTATATGTAAGCTGTTCGGAGATATTTTTTGGCTGAGTAGTATCGTAAAAAATACTTCAAAAATATATAAAATATATACGTATCAAGGAAGATACATTACAGGACATAACCTTCACTGCTCAGAGTAGTTTGACCAACAATTTCTCATTGTTAATTAACAAACTAGTTAAATGAAAACCCAACACAGGGCAGCTGGTAATTACATTACCTTAATATTTATTTTAAATATTACATTTTCCCCCTCCTCCCAAAAGGCAATTCAGTGGTGCTCTTTAAATTGTAAAATTGCTTCATGTGTCTATGGATCAATCGATCCCCCCCAAATTGTAGCTATAATGAGTTCCTTTTAATAGGAAGGCGTTCATTAATTAGCATGCTGATTGCACCAAAAAACATATTTTAAGCCAACAAAAAGCCTCCTGCAGATTCTGTTCTCTTCCGACTGCCCATGGGGCGAACGTTTCTAATTAAAACAAAAATAAAATAAAATGCTTTCTTTTTCCTTTGGTCTGCAGTGGCGAGTCTTCATGTATGAGAGTTTCTGTTATATAAAATCAGTCCTCGAAAAGGCTGGACCCTTTTACTTTGTCAGGCCTCTTTCTCACACTGAAGAGAATGAGGTGGTACATTCCAGAAACAGATGTGCCTCTTCATAGTGTAGGTGGAAGCTTCCAGGAATTGAATGCTCCTCTATTCAAGGAACATAGTCCCCTGCAGAAGGAACTAGGCCTTGGTCTCTTCTAGGGCTGCCTCCATGTTTCCAAGAGCACTTGGGCAAGGCACCCTCAATGCCCTCCCTCTCTCAGTGAGTCTATCTTCTTACTGCCATTGTCACCAGCTGCCCTCACTTCTCTTCCTCTTCATTGCTACCATTTAGCTTGCGGACAGAGAGCCAATGAACATGTAGGCCATGGGTCCCCAACCTTTTCAGACCTGTGGGCAGATCTGTGGGCACTACAACAAAAGGGTTCCCCACAGAAGATGAGTCTGGTCACATAATGGCTGCCATGGGGACCTGGCTAGTGAAAAGTGAGCTAAAGCACATAGTTAAATTATGGAACTCACGACCACAAGATGTAGTGATTTGGATGGCTTTGAAAGGGGGTTGAATAAATTCCTGGAGGAGAAGGCTAGCAACGGCTACTAGCCCTGATGGTTATGTGCTACCTCCAGTATCTGAGGAAGAAAGTCTGTGTGCACCCGTTGCTGGGAACATGGGTGGGAGGGTGCTGTTGCACAATGTCTTGCTTTATTGGTAGCTGGTCTGATCTTATTAGATTGTAAGCCTATGCGGCAGGGTCTTGCTATTTACTGTGTTATCTGTACAGCACCATGTACACTGATGGTGCTATATAAATTAATAATAATAATAATAATAATAATAATAATAATAATAATAATAGACTGGTCTTATGTTCTTTAAGAAGACGTTATCAGCAGGCTTGGGGAAACTCCAAATTTTACAGAAGTGCAAAAAATATTTAGGGAGAAAAATGTCAGAGTGGTGGAGAGAGTGGGGGGCAGGCAGACCACCCAATGAAGACTGAGCATGATCAGTAACCATGGAATGGTAACTCAGGCCTTAGCTAAACCTAAGGTTTATCCCGGGATCGTCCCAGGGTCATCCCTGTTCATGTAAATGACACACAGGGGATCCCGGGAGCAGGCAGGGACGACCCCAGGATGATCCTGAGATAAACCTTAGGTCTAGCTAAGGCCTAACTGTTGGGAGAGCAAGAGAAAACAGGGAGGTAGGAATGGAATGATCCCCAAAAAGGGCATGGCTGGCTTGAGTCCTGAACAGGAATTCTCTACACAGCAATGCTGTATTGCAGGACCACTTCAATGTTTTTTTGAACCAGAAAGATAATCTACGATGGTGTCTTCTCATCAAAGAGACACAGTACAACTTTTGATCTGTTAGGTAAAAAATATACAAAAAGCAAACAAAATCCTATTTACTTTCAGTGCAAACAGTTAAAGAAAATAGATCTGAAATTACACACACACGTGTGCATTTTCTTCCCTATTGGATTAAATTGTTTGCTCAGATGTGAGGAGGGCACAGAACGTTCATATTATTACGGTACAAAGAAAAATGGGTGAGAATGGGAATTATTGTACATTTTATTTAATTCATTCCCCCTGCAGGTAGTAATTTAATTCATTTTAATTGGTTCGAGGAATGCCTTTGAGCTAAAATATTATGTTCAAAGGCATCAGCAGGAACAAAAATGGGACTGCACCTGTAGTTGAAATCAAAAGATAAAAAGGGAAGACAAAAAAAAAAGGAAAACAAAACATTACAGCGAGTTGCTGAGGAGAATTGGAAAAGGGGTGGGAGGGAAAAGACCCTTTTAAAAGAGGTACACTTTCTTCTTCTTTATCCCACAAAGTGATAAAAGAAACTAATTTGTGTTCCAAATCTTGGCTGTATCTTAAGGTGGTTATATAAGAATGTAATCTTTGCATTTTTTTTCATCAGAAGTTGTTAATGTTGAATTATTATTATTTTAAAAGTGGGATTAGAATAACACGAGGAGGAGGAGGAGGAGGAGGAGGAGGAGGAGGAGGAGGAGGAGGAGGAGGGGACAAGGGAAGGGAGGTGGAACTCATCTATGTCAGGATGGAACAAACGTGTGTACTTATTTTCCAATTTTCATCTCAACATGATACCCCCAGCATGGCGTTAAGTTTTGACACAAAAGAAACAGGACTTGCCGGCCAGGAGCAGCTGGGGAAGGAATTAGATTTTATAAAGTTGATATGGGTTTCTCTCTGCTAGCCAGCATATTGTCACTTCAGTCCAGCAAAGTATATAGCCATATGTGGCTACCCTGGTTAGATTAGGATCCACACAGAGAAGCGATTGCTGTGCACATGACAAATCCCCTAGTCCAAGGATGGGTAACCTTTGGGGATTGTGGGTAGGGATGTCAGAGAAATTTGCAATGAGTTTGGACTTCCATGAATCTGAACCACAGATTCTGCAGCAGACTGGCTTCTGAGCAAAATTCTGAAAAGTTTTTTTAAAAAAACCGGTCTGCAAGCCCACGGAATTGGAAAAAGCAAGTCCACTACAGATTTGTAGCAATCTGAACCTATTTGATTCCATTGTGCATTTCTCCAACATCGCTAAGCATAGTTATGGTCTTCAGGAGTAGCTAAAGTCTGTGAAATGGTACTTTTCATGAAGGTGTGTGTACTCCGGGGGCACTTTTACTGGCATCAAGTTCAATCAAAATTAATCAGTAACTTAGCATCCTTTTTCTATGAGCGATACCTTGAGCTCATTGTTCTCTCTCCTTCCTTGCCTCCATTTTTGAAGAAAAGAAACAGAATGCTGCAAATAGCAGCCGCCTGTGAAAGTTGCTCATGCATCTTGGAGAAGGCAACTTTCATCAGACATCAAGGGTTGGATTTCTTTAGATGTGATGAGGGTTTCCTTTTTCTTCTTTTTTTAACACTGAAATAATGGGGCTGGATTCTTTGGCCAATTCTGCAATAGCTAACACTGAATAAATCCTTTCGGCATTTAATACTGGGATATTAAAGCAAACAGCCCATCGTTTCGCAAGATACATTGAGACAAAGGACAGTAAACTGATAGCACATTCTTTCAGATTCAATTCAGCCTGACTTAGGCCTTAGCTAGACCTAAGGATTATCCCAGGCAAATGGAGGGGTCGTCCCTGCCTGCTGCCGGGATCCCCTGTGTGTCATTTGGATGCCCAGGGATGATCCCAGGATATAGGCCTGGTCTAGCTATGGCCTTATATTTTCTACGATTGCAGCTGGCAAACTCTTAACTACCCTCCTCCTCCTCAAAGGAAGCAAAAACAACAACAACAACAACAACAACAACAACAACAACAACAATTATTATTATTATTTATTTATTTATTTATTTATATAGCACCATCAATGTACATGGTGCTGTACAGAGTAAAACAGTAAATAGCAAGACCCTGCCGCATAGGCTTACATTCTAATAAAATCATAATAAAACAATAAGGAGGGGAAGAGAATGCAAACAGGCACAGGGTAGGGTAAACAGGCACTGGGTAGGGTAAAACTAACAGTATAAAGTTAGAACAAAATCAAGTTTTAAAAGCTTTAGGAAAAAGAAAAGTTTTTAGCTGAGCTTTAAAAGCTGCGGTTGAACTTGTAGTTCTCAAATGTTCTGGAAGAGCGTTCCAGGCATAAGGGGCAGCAGAAGAAAATGGACGAAACCGAGCAAGGGAAGTAGAGACCCTTGGGCAGGTGAGAAACATGGCATCAGAGGAGCGAAGAGCACGAGCGGGGCAATAGTGTGAGATGAGAGAGGAAAGATAGGAAGGAGCTAGGCCGTGAAAAGCTTTGTAGGTCAACAACAACAACAACAACAACCAAAAGACATTATCATCTTTGAATGGTTGACACCTTCTTCTGTCAAAGAGATGTCATGAGGTCTTGTCACAATTTGCCATATATACATTTCCCATGTGTCAACTTCTGGTACGATCAAAAGTTTCCCCCAACTATCTTCACTGCATACACACTCACACACACACACACACACACACACACACACACACACACTTTGGAAGGTAATAACCTATGTAAATAGCAAATATTCTGTTCGAAACACTTCATAAACGATAAGCCTCGCAAATCAGTAAAAAAAAAAATGAAACAGAAAAAAAGGGCGAGCCACTTTGGTGATCCTCAAAGAATTGGCTTGTTTTTACACCACTTTCAGCATTGTCACGTCTTTTCTTCCAATTTCCCTTTTAACGTAAGGCTATGTTCTGTAAATATTGTTGCAGCTGACAAGAACATCAATTCATGTTATTCATAGAGCTATTCAGAATTCTTGCCATGAATAGCAAGCAGGAGCAACAATCACTTGCATATTTTTTTTTAGCATTATGGCTTTTAAAAAGAGAGACCCCTTTTGCATAAAAAGAATGCTGAGGTTTAGCAGTCACAAATGTGCCAGGGAGAAAGGAATGCCTTTAATGGTTACTTTAGATTCAAGCAAAAAGCAGAAGTGTTTCTTCTTCTTCTTCAGTTGCCACTCAACATGGTTGTTAAAAAATGGGGAGAATGGGGATAGAGCTATCAAATGACTAGATGCCTGAGAGGGCAAAGTGCGAGTCGTAAACCATCTGATACAAAGCCTCGTGAAGCCCTGTTCATGAAAGGGATGTAAACGGGCTTAAAGATGAGTGCTCCATGGACCTGGAAAACAGATGAAGCAAAACGTTCAGAAACGACCATGTATAGAATAGGAATTAGGTAGGAATCAGCGTTGCCCAACAGCCATTGTTAAGAATGGTCTGCACTTTGGGATTGATTCCATGTGTTACTCTGGTTCAAAAATGTGTGGTCTTTGAATGTGTTAGATAGGGTGACCATATGAAAAGGAGGACAGGGCTCCTGTAATTTTAACAGTTGCATAGAAAAGGGAATTTCAGCAAGTGTCATTTGGATATATGGAGAACCTGGTGAAATTCCCTCTTCATCACAACAGTTAAAGCTGCAGGAGCTATGCTACAGTGACCAGATTTAAAAGAGAGCAGGGCTTTAACTGTTGTGATGAAGAGGAAATTTCAGCAAGTATTCCATATATACAAATGACTCCTGCTGAAATTCCCTTTTCTATGCAACTGTTAAAGATACAGGAGCCCTGTCCTCCTTTTCTTATGGTCACCCTAGTGTTAGGCAACTTTCATCAGACATCAAGGGTTGGATCTAGATTTAAGCTGGATACACTGCACTAGTGGAAGGCCACAGCTAGACCTAAGGTTTATCCTGGGATCATCCAGGGTTCGTCCCTGCCTGAGCACTGGATTCCCTGTGTGTCACCTAGATGAACAGGTTTGACCCCTGGACAACCCAGGGATAAACCTTAGGTCTAGCTATGGCCGAAGTGGACTTTCCAACCTCTGCCTGCCCACAGCAGCCCCTTCAGCTTCCTGAAAATGCTCCACAGAGAGTTAGGAGGCACTGCTGAATAGGGTGAGCTTCAATGAGTGTGTGGAACAAGTGGGATCCCACCACAATCAAGTAGAACAACCTTCCTCTTGACAAAGGCAGATCCTGGTCCCAATCCCTGCATTGGGAGGGTTCCCCTCATTCTGTAGGGAAGAATCTAGTGAAATCAAGGCAAGTTTGGGTTGTTTAGACTGGCTATGTAGCCTCTTTTAGAAAGGACAGTCCTTTATTAGAGGAGTTGACAGAGGACTGTGCTATATTTTGAAGATGTCCTCTTTTGGAGGATTCTTTAGTCCAGGCTTAGTACACATAGAAATAATCATCCAAAGGAAGTCCTCAGCTTTGATTTGTCCATCAGCAGCACCTGGACAGCAGACTCAGCAAGGTACAGAGGCCACCTGGTCACAGTCTTCAACACTATGGTGAGATGCCCTGCATTTCTATTTCAATCATAACAATTATATCTAAATTTGCACCTATACGTATAAACTGACTTGTGCAAATGGTATGCAAAGCCAGTGTCCTCTTTTGTCCTCTTTTCTGATGATGCATTTGATGATGATGATGACGATGATGATGCCAATTCATAAGTGGTCACCTTATTCATACATACCAGGAGAGGGCAGGAAGAACCTCTTCAGCTATACACTTCCAACGCCCACACTGCACAAATATCTGCCAATACATTCCTCCTAATACTCTCCAAATACACAAGCAACAAGCCCCCTCAAGCCCCAACCTCAAAATCCCCCCTCTCCCAACCACCCCATACCTGAAATGGCTCTCTGGGAATCATCTCCATGGACATAGTTCCCAGAGAAACCCTGGAGCTGCAAACCTGCCCCTCGAAAAGGCAAAACTACCAAAGGTATTTATTAAACTGAGGACTGACGGTTTTCATGTAACTTATTATAAAGCTGGTTTATTCAGAGTCAGACCATTGGTCCTTTCCAACCTGGTGCTCACCTTCCAGATACTCTGGACTACAACTCCCAGTATTCCTGACCATTGGCCAGGCTGACAGGGACTGATGAGAGTTGAAATCTAAAACGTCTGGAGTTCTCCGTTCTGCCTACCCTAATATACCCCTTTCATGCAACTAATGCAATCAAAATGGGGTCACTTCATCCCAGATACAAATAAAGCATAATGCGTTCCAGTCGTGTAGAAGAAGGGCAGAGTACCTGTGGCCTCCAGAACTTTCTGGATTACAGCTCACACGATCTCCAACCATTGGCCATGTTGGTTGGGGCTGATGGGAGTTGGAGTCCAGCCACAACTGGAGCGTTAGAAGGTTCCTCCACCCTTGGCCTAAATCCTGGAGTCTGCCATCAGGTGTTACAATCCAAAGGACTCTGCAGATCAATTGAATGGTTGTTCCTGTCTATGCCATCAGCTAGCCCCTAAGTCCATCCACAGCTCCTCCTGCCCCCTCTTTCTGGAGGGACGAGCCTGGGACTTGGAATGTATGAGAAATTCATTTTTGCTCACAAAACTTGCCAGCATGTCCCATTCGAAGCTCTGAACATGAGCAGAAGCATGTGTTCGCCAAAAGCTATTCGTAGATTGTTGACTGTTTTCGTTTTGCATTTGTTGTTCTTTTTGGTGAGGGGTTAAGAAAAAAATGGGAGGCAGGGTAATGTAATGGAGTATCCTGGAAGAGGGCATGGATGTCTGGCTGGAACCCTGAACAGGAGTACTCCACACTTTGACATTTTGTTGCAGGTCCCACTTGCCCATCCCTACTTCAGTTGAGAGTAGGTCCTCTACCATCACATGTTGACACCAAGGGCCTCTGCAAAAGCAGATGGAGTCTGCTCCTCATTTTCCACAATCAGGTTTGGACAGGGAGGATTCTATTGATCCAAGTGCATCAGAAAACTGTTTCAGGACACTCTTTGGACTTAACAGAATTACAGATCTCAAGCTTTCATCGCCTCTCCTGCAGCATCATTGAGTAATTTTTTGTTGGAGGAAAATAGCCAAAGGATCTGAAGGAAATTCTGGATGCTACCCCATCACAGGGCAGATGGTGGAAAGCATAGTGTTGGCCAGAGAAGAAGCTGGTATGAAAAAGCAAGAGTCAGAAGCGTCTTTGATCCTGGAGGGAAAAATCATATCCTGTAAGACCAGCAGGTTTACAAATACTGAATTCTCTTGCTATCACCTCTACCGCTTTCTGGTCTACAGGCTGAGATCCTGTGAGGAGTCCTGACATTTCGTTGGCAGCAGCGTGAAAACTGTCAAAAGGTGGTAAGACATGGAAGAAGGGAAATGATGACTATTTGTGACTTCAGTGAGATTGCAATGTTCTCCTTCTATGGCTGTTGTGGCTTCGGAGAGACATGGGGGCACAACGGCCGTCATTCGCTAAGGTTTAAGAAAACTAAATACAAAATTTGGATTAAATTATATGAACATTTGCATCAAACACTTTTGCAGACAGAACCAGAAAGAAGGAGATAAGGCACAAGTCCTGGACTGAACAAAACCACATTGATTTCATCTTAATTTGGATCTGCAGGGGAGGTGAACATGTGGGGATGTTGGAGGAATCCAGTTGTGGGGTGGAGCTCAATGAGCTTTCATTGGCTTCTCTCTCCCCCCCCCCCGATTTTAGCTCATCTTCTGCTAGCTGTCTCAACTCACTCTCAGCTAGTGGATATATATATATATATATATATATATATATATATATATATATATATATAAATTATCACTGACATAGACATAATTTGTGCAAATTTTCAGCCCTGATTTGCATAACATGCACAGGTAGCAGCTGGAGAAGGAGGATGCAGAGCTGGTGGCAATGGCAGTGAGAAGGGATACTCACCAAGGGAGGTGGTCCATTGTGGGTGTCTTGCCCAAGGCCCTAAAGCACCTAGAGCTGACACTGGACCATTTGGGGGTAATGGCCTTACATTAAGATGCTGGCAAACAAGGACCCCTTCAAGGTCCATGCAAGTAGTTATCTGTTTCTACGGACAGTACAACAAGATGAAGATAGCCCATGACTCTTAACTAAACTTAGACCAGCACCTTCTGCCACTTTGAAGCACTTGTGAAATGTCAGGAAATGTGAACTGGGGGATCAGGTAGCAAAATCCAGGTGACTTGCTTCTAACTCCTCCACATCTGATGGTGGAGGGATGTCAACATTTGATTTTGGCACTGACCCAGTCCACCATTTTCCTTCCAGTTCCACTCTTTGATTTCTGCCTTCCATGACTGCCTGGCTTCTTTCTTTCCCATTAACAGGCTCATATTTAAACAAGAAGTAACTTTGACCAAAGAGAGAGAGAGAAGGAGAGAGAGGGCTCATCTACACCAAGCTGGATATTCCACTATGAAAGCAGTATGAAAGCGGTATATAAAGGCAGGAGCCACACTACTGCTTTACAGCAGTATTGAACAACACTGCAGGATCTACACTACTGCTTTATAGCAGCATTGAAGTGCACTGACAACTGTTGGGGCCCATGACGCATCTACACCAGGCAGGATATAACACTATGAAAGTGGTATGAAAGCAGTATATGGTATGTGTCAATGGGCCCCAGCAGTTGTCAGTGCACTTCAATACCGCTATAAAGCAGTAGTATGGCTCCTGCCTTTTATATACTGCTTTCATACCACTTTCATAGTGGAATATCTGCTTGGTATAGATGCGCCCTTGGAGTGCTTTTTACCAGCTTTGGTTGGCTTGCCAACTACAGCCTCTTCTGGAAAGGGATAAGTTGGCCACAATGGTACAGGCATCTCAACAATGAATTACTGCAAGGCACTTTATGTGGGGCTGCCCTGAAGGCTGCTCCAGAAGCTGGAGCTAGTGCAGAACGCAGCAGCTCGGCTGCTGTCAGGAGCTGACCCTTTTCAACCAATGCATACATGCACTATGAAAGCAGTATGAAAGCAGTATATAAAAGGCAGGAGCCACACGACTGCTTTATAGCAGCATTGAAGTGCACTGACAACTGTTGGGGCCCATTGACACACACCATATACCGCTTTCATACCACTTCCATAGTGTTATATCCTGAAAGCAGTAGTGTGGCTCCTGCCTTTTATACACCACTTTCATACTGCTTTCATAATGTAATATCCTGCTTGGTGTAGATGAGCCCAGAGAGAGATCTGGGCCATCATTAGAGGCAACCGGCGTGTTCGCCTGCTTTTCCCTCTGACCCAGACCATGGTGGTGGTGTGAAGGAGGAGCAGGAGATGCCACAACCTACTTGCTCACTGGCTCTCTACCTGTCAAGAAAGAAAGCAGTGCAATGATTAGAAAGAGGATGAGGAGTAATAGCAGCTATGACAATGGTCATAAAAAGAGGTCTGTGTCACTTTTGTATGTGTTCATTTAAAACTTGGTCCCATCCCATTTTCACACGAATCTGAAACTTTGGGGGGAAATGCATGAAAATTCATATTTGAATATGTTTTTTTAAAAAATGTATTTTCTTACAAAGGAAACATTTCTGCCTGTGCTTTATCTCAAAATTGTTATGAACTGTTCTGAGGCCATAGCTAGACCTAAGGTTTATTCCTGGATCGTCCAGGGGTCAAACCTGTTCATCTAGGTGACACACAGGAGATCCAGTGCTCAGGCAGGGGCGAACCCTGGATGATCCCAGGATAAACCTTAGGTCTAGCTGTAGCCTGAGAGTTTTGGCTATTAGGCAGCTTGGTTACCATTATTAGGTAGTATGGAAATGAAATTAAAATCGTCATTGTCATCACATTTCTGAATGTATTATGATACATTTTGCAAGCTGAGACTGCGCTGGAAAATTGGGCAGGCTGCCAAATCCAAAATATAGCTTACATTTTGATCTTTACATTAGTCCAGGAAGTGCAAATCTGATCAGTTTGTAACAGAATCCTCAAAGAACTAATTCTTTAGATGGCATCTCCCAACACCACTGGGACTACTCTCAAACTCTGTGCTGTTTGTCAGGAAGGCTCTCTCATTTCCCCTTTGCCAAACTGCTGTGACTAGATTGAGAGGAAAACTAATAAGCGCCCTCCACAACACAAGATGGTTCAAGGCACTCCAAGGTATTTGCCCTTAAGTTGCGTCGATAAAATATCCAAAGCAATATTTTTCCAATTAAAGGGAGGGAGGGAGGGAGGAAAGAGGCTTTTAAAATAACTGTCATATTCAGGTAGATCAAGACAGATGAAATGACAACTTCAAATCATTTAATTCTTTAAAGCAAGTGGAAGAAACCAGCCATTTCCCCCTAGGGAAAACATATGAAACTCACGGGAATAACAAATGCAGAATGAAAGCGCTCACTGCCATTTTTCCCCAAACGCCCTCTCCACCAGGTGGCAGTAGAACACCCTTGTTATTCAGGCACTCTGCAAGTAATGTCCGCTATTGTGAGTACACATTCCCACATGCATCAATGGTATTATGCTCCAACTAGAGTAATGGTGGTTTCTTAGGGTGCGATCCAATGCATATTTAGAAATAAGTCCTACAAGTCCCAGCATCCCCCAGCAAGCCATGTTATGCTGGGAGTTGTAGGACTTATTTCTGTCTAAACGTTCATAGGATTGCACCCTAAGATAGAAAGAGCGAAACTAGAAAAGTGTGTAGCTACTCTAGTTTGAAAATAAATCACACAGCATAGAATCATAGAATCATAGAATAGCAGAGTTGGAAGGGGTCTACAAGGCCATCTAGTCCAACCCCCTGCTCAATGCAGGAATCCACCCTAAAGCATCCCTGACAGATGGTTGTCCAGCTGCCTCTTGAATGCCTCTAGTGTGGGAGAGCCCACAACCTCCCTAGGTAATATATATTACCTAGGGATATATATACCTAGGGATATATCTCTACTAATAAGTCAAAGAAACATAAAACCAGTGCTGTTGATGACTTATTCTAGAGAATGTCTATCCACAAGACCTGGCATTATTTTTGCTTGCACTATTAATGTACCACCCATTTTCCCCAGCAAAGATTCCCGAGCCTCTGTTAGCTGAAATATAGGAAGAAATTAAACAGCTACTGCATGTTCCCAGCATGGAAGTGCTATGATTAGGGAAGCCAGTGTGGTGTAGTGGTTAGAGCAGCCTGCCCCAATATGTTGGACTGGAAGGTCCATCAGCCCTATACAGAATGGCCAATGGTCAGAGATGATGAGGCTGTAGCACCAAAGAGTGAGAAAACACCAAGGGCTAATAATAATAATAATAATAATAATAATAATAATAATAATAATAATAATAATTCTTACCCGCCTCTCCGATTGGATCGAGGCGGAGAACAACAACAAGCATAAAATATATAAAATACTGATTAAAAACATCCTAAAAGCATCCTAAAAACATACTAAAAATATCCTAAAATTCTATTGGATAGGCCTGCCGGAAAAGATCAGTCTTGATAGCTTTCTTGAATGCTAAAAGACTGTCAAGCTGATGAGTCTCCTCCAGCAGGCTATTCCACAGTCTGGGAGCAGCAGAAGAGAAGGTCCTCTGGGTAATAGTTGTTAATCTAGTTCTTGCTAGCTGAAGTAGAGTCTTCCCAGAGGACCTGAGTGTGCGGGGCGGATTGTATAGGAGAAGGTGATCCCACAGGTAGCCTGGACCCAAACCATGTAGGGCTTTAAAGGTAATGACCAACACTTTATACTTCACCCGGAAACTAATTGGCAGCCAGTGAAGAGATTTTAGGACTGGTGTGATATGATCACCCCTAGATGTTCCAGTGACCAACCTGGCTGCCATATTTTAAACTAGTTGAAGTTTCCAGACTAGGCACAAAGGTAGCCCTATGTAGAGCGCATTGCAGAAATCGAGCCTCGAAGTTACCAGCGCGTGCACTACCATCTTTAGGTCTTCTAACTCTAGGAAGGGGGGCAGCTGACGTATCAGCCGAAGCTGATAGTAGGCACTCTTGGCCATCACATCTAAATCCTTTGGTCTGTTCAAGGGAAATTTAATCAACTGAAACAAAATTTCATCATTGAAACCTTTAACATTACTGTCTTCTATTGGTTCATACAGAGGCTTACTTTCAACAAATATTCTTTCTTGGGTTATTTTTATCAGCATCAACCGTTAAAGCCAAGGTATTCAACTGGTAACAAAAGAAGGCAAAGTATTTTCCATCGGTAATCACAGCCTGTGATACAAAGGGCCGGGTCACACCTGCAGCCATTTCGCTATGGAAGAGGGATGCTTCTGAAGGATCTCACTTCCGTGATCACCCCTCATGGGGCATACGTGACCGATCCTTCCTGCAATTTCAGGAGTGCTATTGCAGCAGCACATCTGCCCAGTTATGGCTCTCCCACATGTGTATCGATAGAAGTGGGTGGGGCTAGGCAGATGGCTATGGGCAGAGGTTTTTTTTTAATGACTTATGAGAGCTGCACAGGAGCGCAGCTGTGTAGCAACACATGGGGTGTTATTTATTTATTTATTTATTTATTTATTTATTTATTTATTTATTTCATTTATATACCGCCCCATACCTGAAGCTCTCTGGGTAGTTTACAAAAGTTAAAAACAATGAACATTAAAAACAAATATACAGAAATTTAAAACCATCAAAAGCATAAAACCAGCAATATCCATTTAAAACAACTATTCTGGGGTCAGTTAAAACAACAACAGCAACAACAACAACCCTCAGTATATGTTGTTAACTGCTTGAGAGAGGAGAAAAGTCTTAACCTGGCACCAAAAAGATAACAATGTTGGTGCCAGGCGAGCCTCGTTGGAGAGATCGTTCCATAATTGGGGGGCCACCACTGAAAAGGCCCTCTCCCTTGTTGGATCTCCATCGAATATGCGCTCCTGCACAGAGATATGTGTTTATTAAACACACACTCACACATACACAGAGAGAGAGAGAGGGAGAGAGAGAGAGAGCAGGAAAACACCCATCCAAAACATGTCATGGAAATGGTGGACAGCTCCACTCCCGCACACCTCCAATACCCATGCACATGCCCCTCACAATTGATTGGTTGTTCGCTGAGCCTGGAACTCATGGCGAACAGCAACGACCTTGCAAAGGGCGGGGGACACCACAGACATTCTTCAGAATGGACACAAGAAAACTGTGACAAAAGCAGTCAGGGATATTCTGGGAAAACTAAAGGTGGAGCTGAGATCACCATGGGAGGAGGTGAACGTCATGTGCCCCGTAAGTGATGACTTCAATACAATCCAGCAATAAATGGCTGGTGTAGACTCCCCACTAATAGGGGAATGGATGATTTGAAATGGCCAATTAGGGTAGGAGAATATCTCTTGAGGTCTCCTCCCTACTGAACGCTCCATTCTGCAACATTTTGTTGCAGCTTGCCATTTGTAACAGGCCCAAGAGCCTGCCAGTAGAAAAAAAAGTAGCAATGCTTAATTTCCCTACATTTAATGGTTTCACCAGTATCCTTGCTGGCCAGACTTGTCTCTCCTTCTCCTCCACCTTCTTGCTGTCCCCTCTTAACCCATCATGCCAGACTTTATTACTTTTAATGTTTGTTGTCATTTATTCCATTTCCCTCCTGCTTTTCAGACAAAAGTCCTCTCCCAGTGAGTCTCATGGAAATTAAAATTCAATACACAGCGCTGGTGGCGGACTCTGTACATAAAAAGAAAAGGAAAGGAAAAGACACGGGCCGTGCCCTCAGGCTTACAAACTCAGAGATAAAACACACAAGGGAAAGGAAGAGACAGAAGAGGGAGAGGAGAACAGTTTGACAACACCAGAACAAGGTGGTGAGTTGTAAACAGGCCTTTGTTTCACTCGGGGTCAGGCTGGACTTCCTCTGCTGGAGGTGGTGTAGTGACCCATAGTCCTCTAGCTGTTGACAGGCCCAGACTGTCTGCCCTCCCGCTACTGAGGTCATGGTGAACTGGCGATTGAAGCATGTGTTTAAGAGCTAGAGATTCTTCTGACATTCTCCTGGGATGGTCACTTCTTCCGTCTTTACAGGGGACAGCCTTCTGTTTGAAGGGCTGCCAGAGAACAGTCCTCTATTTATTTATTTTTGGCAAGGTGGGGGAACTTGTGGCTACAGGAGCCGTAGTTTAGTGGTAGATCCCATCCTTTTCATGTAGAAGGTCCCAGGTTCAATCTCTGGGTACAGCAGGAGGAACCCCTGCCTCAAACTCTGCAGCCCATCAGTGCTGACAATACTGGCCTAAATGAGCCAGTGTGGTGTAGTGGCTAGAGTGTCAGACTGGGAGTCAGGAGATCCAGGTTCTAGTCCCCACATGGCCATGGAAACCCGCTGGGTGACTTTGGGCCAGTTACAGCCTCTCAGCCCAACCTACCTCAAAGGGTTGTTGTTGTGAGGATAAAATGGAGAGGAGAAGGATTATGTACGCTGCCTTGGGTTCCTTGGAGGGAAAAAGGCAGCAAATAAATGCAATAATAAAATAAAGAAAGAAAGAAATGGACCAATGGTCTGACTCAATATGAAGCAACTTCCTGTGTTTCTATATGGCCCTCCAGATATTGTTCCAGCACAGCTCCTATCATCCCTGAGCATGGGGCATGTTGTCTCAGCATACTGAGAGTTGGAATCAAAGAAACATGTTGCAAAGAAACAAATATATTGGTTGAGAAGAAGCTGGATTTGACAGTTTTGGTGCTCCGTGGTGCTCCAGACATCATTTTTTATATTGAATTTCTTTCCCTAGGGTGCAGGAGCACTGGGGCAGTGCTGCACTGGCTGCTGGAGGGGGCTGCATGTTGCCCATCTCAGCTGTAACGGTTGCCTTGTTCTCGTCTTCCTCCCTCCCTCGTAGACATCTTCCAGCACATCCCTTTTCCTTGTCGTGGCACCCTCTCATCTCTTCCGCTTTCCCATCGCACCTGAAACCATTGCTCATTCATGGACTGTTTTTAAAAACTGGATTCTCTGGTGTGCAAAGAATTATTAAAACTCCCATTGATTTCCAATAGATTCCCCAAAAATGGTGGTCCTGTTTTGACCGGCTTCTGCATGCAGACTAGGGATATACAGATTGTGTAAAAACCTGTTCCATTGGTGTTTCATGGAGTGTGCAGTGTTGTTCATTTCAGTATCTATTCACAGACAGGTTTGAATCCCCCCTTGTTATATGGAAGAATACACAAATAATTCCATTGAAAAGTTCACAACAATTTATATAATTTATGTATGTAATATTTAGTGCATAGTCCCCCATTCCATTCAGCAATTCTCTGCATATATTTTCTAGCACGGCATATGTCTCAGCAGAAACGTGTGTATTTTCCTGCAAATGAATTTGCGTAAATTTCAGTTTGGATTATTAGGGCCTTGCTAGACGAAGCCTTAGCGCGCTTTGAGGCCCGGTTTCCCTGCTGTGCGTCCACATGACGCAAAGGGGAATCCGGGCCCAGGCCGCACCGAAGCCTCCCTTAACGCGCCATAAGCGAAGTTGCTTATGGCGCGCCTTTTCTGCAGCCCCGGCCTGAGGCCGGGGCTGCGGAACATCTAGCAAGGTCCGTGGCTTTTTGCGGCTACTCGCTTACTCGCGAGCCAGGGGGGGATCCCAGGGGGGAATATGGGGGGGGAAGTCCGGACCGCAGGAGAGGGAGATGGCAAACAGTGACACAGGGGACGGCACGGAGAGGGAGGGAGGGGAAAGAGTGGGCAGGAGGCATGGGAGGGGATCAGGAGCGGATGGGGGGACTTAATTTTTTAAAAAGGCTCCTACCTTGTCCACAGTCTTCGGGGCGCACGTGGCCCCTTTAACAAAAAAAAATGGCCGACGCTGCAGGGCTTCCGTAGTCCCTGCACATCGGCCATCTAGGAGGCAGGGTGGCGCGCGCTAAAGTTAGCGCGCCATCGCCCCACCTCCCTGCCGGCTTATCTGGCATCATCTAGCAAAGCCCTTTGAAATCCAAACTCATTTTGGTCCATCTCGAATTTCTCCATCATCCCTAGTGAAGACACAATGGTAAAACAGTAATTACTGATGTATTACCCGCTTTTGTAGTCTTAGAATGAAATAATAATAGTAATAATAATAATCCTGTAATATTTACAGCTAGTGGTTATTGTGTACGTTTAAAGTCCTTTTAATCATTATGAAAACCAAGTGAAGAAAATCGATCTGCCTGGCTCTGATAGGGTGGTTTCATCATACATTCTGTAATTTTAATTAGCTAACTTATTTAGTTTGATTATGTCAAGAGACATCTGCTGAATCTGTAGCGTGATTTATTTTTCTGCATTGATCTTTCTCAGGTTAGTGGAAACACTGGGCCATAAACAATGGTAATGTGACTGGTTTCATAAGCATGGCAGAAGAGGGAAAATCTTTAGTTATCAAAGGACTACGATTCAAGCATTCCCATTCTCTTGAGAAGTAAGATGGCTTCCTTTAGCAGATTGTAAGCCTTGAGAGGTGGGGTCAGGAGATTTGCATTGATGGTGTTGGGCAGAAGGTTACATTTCAGTGAAGCCTTGGTACAAATGTCTGTCAGAAGGAATATCTCTCTTTGTACCAGTTGCTGGTGAACACCGATGGGGGGGTGTTGTTGGATTCATGTCCTGCTTGTGGACTTCTCATGGGCATCTGGTTGACAGGGTGGCCACTCATGAATCACCAAAAAAGAGGAAATGCATCACACACACACACACACACACACACACACACACAAAAAAAACCAGGACGAGAGAGGAAACCAATCCACCTAAAATGTGCATGTGCTCATTTATATGCCCAGATGCAAACCCTGAAACAATTACTCTAATTTAAATAGAAACACAATGCATCTCACCCTAGTGGGGAACAGTGTAACGATGCAAAGCTCTGTGTGCCTTGTGTGAAATTTTCACAATTTCCTGAATTTATGCCAATTCGCGTTGGCAAATATTCTCATTCACGGAAATGCACAAATCCTTTCCCAAATATGCAAAGCCTTCCCAAAATGTGCAAATCTCCCCAAAACATGTGTTTTAATGCTTTATACTCTGGGGAAAATGAACATTTTTATTTATTTATTTATTTATTTATTTATTTATTTATTACATTTTTATACCGCCCAATAGCCGAAGCTCTCTGTTCTCTCTTTTGGCTGTTTTTAATGTATTTTTCTATAACTAAATATGTAATAATAATAATAATAATGTGCAAAATTCCATAAAGTTTTCTAAAAAGGGTCCATAAAGGTTTTCATTTATTTTATTTTTTAAAAAGTGTTGCAATAGTTCTGTGGAATCCATGTGATTCAGGGAAACCAGTCCATTGTCAAATTCACAGATTGGATTCCTAGAAATCCAAACTTCTTTGACTGACTCCACTGCAAATTTCTCCAACAGTTGTGATCTGGCTATAGTCTAGGAATTGTTCCACCTTCTTGCCTATAGTTTTTCTGAACTTGTCTTTAATTTATAATCTCACCCAAGGATCCCTCTTTTGTTTCATGCAACAAATCTTATTTTTAAGATGCAACAAGACTGTTTCGGTATAAATCAAGGGCAGGCAACTAGGGACTGTCTGGAGGGCAGTCTCTATCCTGGATTTAGTGTCTCACACACACACACACACACAACCCATGGCAAACCACTAGGGCAAATTTGGGCAGCAAACCTCTATGGATCACAAAAGGATCGAACATAGCTTACTCTGAAACCAAATGTGACCCTTTTAGGATGCTTTAGCTGCTATCGTGTGCTAAAAGGGTCAAATTTAGTTTCAGAATAAGTTCAATTTGTCCCTTTTAGTGCTCCATGGTACCAAAACTGCATTAAAAAGAAGCTGATCTTGTTTTATGCCACCACCGAATTCGGCTGCGTGATGGGAGGGTGTATGCAGCTCTGTCTTGCCCACTCCTGGTATAAATTCTTCAAGGAGAAACATTCTCTATTTAACTTGCCATTTTTCAATGCTCCAGAACATGATAGACTGTCTATATATATTTTGGTCCTATTCAATGAAGCATGTGATCTGAGATGATGGTGTTACAAACTGGTTCCTCGCTCCCATTGTACAAGTAATTATGAGCATGACAAATTGTCAAGTCAAAATGCCAAGCGAAAACACAGTGGGGGTGGGATTGGGGGCTATTTGAATGGATGTAAACATTTCTATTGTGTATGTGTGTGTGTGTGTGCTTTCCCATCCTGGGAGGAGGAGGGGTTCTTTGAAACTCCAGGGAAGAGAAGTAAGAATAAGCAGCAAGCTGAGGGTTGACAGATGAGCAATATATTTATAATACTTCCATCTGAATGGACAAGGCAGCAGCAGAGTAATACACATGCAAAGCCATTCCCTTCTTGTCATCCGGAATGTGTTTTATGTCCCGTGGCTGTTGGTGAAAGAGTCCAGGAATGGATCTCTCTTCTGTGCATAGATGCCTGTTAGCTACGTCTGAATGCTTCCTTTGGACAGATCCATAAGGGGGTGGAGGAGGAACCTGATGCACTGAGTGGAAGCTGCTGAAACATTTAAAATCACAGCTACTGATGGGTCGGAAGCTGAAATGTTTGGCGCTCTCGCTCTCTCTCTCTCTCTCTCTCTCTGGCCTAAGCTAGACCTAAAGTTTATCCTGGGATCATCCCTGTTCATGTAAATGACAAACAGGGGATCCCAGGAGCAGGCAGGGACGACCCCCGGATAAACCTTAGGTCTAGCTAAGGCCTCTCTTCTCTCTCTCTATTACTCCATTGTTAATCTATCTTTCTCATATATAAACTGAAGCTGAATCCTCGCAGAACAGAAATCCTGTGGGTGAGTGGTTTCCGTGTCAGGGAGACAGGCTCATTGCCTGTTCTGGATGGGGTTGCACTCCCCTTGAAAGATCAGGTTCATAGTTTGGGGGTAGTCCTAGGGCCTTTCTACACCTAAGGATTATCCCAGGAAAATGGAGGGATCATCCCTGCCTGCTCCCGGGATCCCCTGTGTGGCTTTTGGATGCCAGGATGATCTTGGGATATAGGGCTGGTGTAGACATGCCCTTAGATCCATCATTGTCACTGGAGGCATGCACTGGTTATTTCACGGTTGGACTACTGCAACCTTCTTCTCTCTGGCCTTCCTTCTTCTCACATCAGTCCGTTGGTTTCTGTTCACCACTCTGCCGCAAAGATCATCTTCTTGGCTCGCCGCTCTGACCATGTTACTCCGCTTCTGAAATCTCTTCATTGGCTTCCAATTCACTTCAGAATCCAATATAAACTTCTCCTGTTAACCTTCAAAGCTTTTCACGGTCTAGCTCCTTCCTATCTCTCCTCTCTCATCTCACACTATTGCCCCGCTCGTGCTCTTCGCTCCTCTGATGCCATGTTTCTCGCCTGCCCAAGGGCCTCTACTTCCCTTGCTCGGCTTCGTCCATTTTCGTCTGCTGCCCCTTACGCCTGGAACGCTCTTCCAGAACATTTGAGAACTACAAGTTCAACCGCAGCTTTTAAAGCTCAACTAAAAACTTTTCTTTTTCCTAAAGCTTTTAAAACTTGATGTTGTGCAGACTTCTACTGTTACTTTCTACTGTTAGTTTTACCCTACCCTGTGCCTGCTTACCCTACCCTGTACCTGTTGGCATTCTCTTCCCCTCCTTATTGTTTTACTATGATTTTATTAGATTGTAAGCCTATGCAGCAGGGTCTTGCTATTTACTGTTTTACTCTGTACAGCACCATGTACATTGATGGTGCTATATAAATAAATAAATAAATAAATAAAAATAATAATAATAATAATAATAATAATAATAATAATAATAATAATAGCCATGGCGACTTGGGGCTCATCTACACCAAGCAGGATATTCCACTATGAAAGCAGTATATAAAAGGCAGGAACCACACTACTGCTTTATAGTAGTAATGAAGTGCACTGACAACTGTTGGGGGCCATGTCACATCTACACCAAGCAGGATATAACACTATGGAAGTGGTATGAAAGCGGTATATGGGATGTGTCAATGGGCCCCAACAGTTGTCAGTGCACTTCAATGCTGCTATAAAGCAGTCGTGTGGCTCCTGCCTTTTATATACTGCTTTCATACCACTTTCGTAGTGGAATATCTACTTGGTGTAGATGCACCCTTGGAGTGCCTTTTACCAGCTTTGGTTGGCTTGCCAACTACAGCCTCTTCTGGACAGGGATAAGTTGGCCACAATGGTACAGGCATTAGTAACCTCAACAATGAATTACTGCAAGGCACTTTATGTGGGGCTGCCCTGAAGGCTGCTCCAAAAGCTGGAGCTAGTGCAGAATGCAGCAGCTCGGCTGCTGTCAGGAGCTGACCCTTTTCAACCAATGCTGCAAGCTAGCTAGAAATATTGTAGCTGCATGGTTTTTGCTGGAAAGTTTCCAATTCAAATTTCACCATGGCCTCACCCCACTCCCTGTTGGGAATATTGCAAGCTTGTCTGCAAGTTACTGGAAGGGGGCAGCATTGCACCTAGGTAGTTCATGGGAATTTAGGCCACAGCTAGCCCTAGGATCTCTATAGCCTCCATTGTGGTTTCTGGTGGTTTTTAGGTTTTGCTCCTCCCCTTTCTCTCCCCCCCCCCACAACATCCTCCACTTGTGGGAGCACTTTCTCTCCTGCCTGTATAATAGAACATTTGTGAGTAAAACCATTTTACCTTTTTCTTCACCCAAAAATGGCATTGTCTCTTCTTTTTTAGCCTTTTGTGTACACGTGGGACTGGTAAAAACTCATTCTCTTCTGCCTTTTGCATTGCCTCTGCTAACTGCCTCCCTAATAGGAGGCATCATTACCAAATAATCCCCATCACCCCCCCTTCTGCAAAATCCAACTGATTTGCCCCACCCCCAGCAACTTTTTCGTTACAAAATGCAGTATAAGCAACATTTTCTAGAGAGGATCTTGCAAGTCACAAGTTCAAAAAACTGCTACAAGAGGAAAACCCAAAAGGGGCCCCTGAATTTCCCAGCTCCATTTGCTGCCTGTGACAGCAGGAAAAGAATCATAATTTTTAAAGATTGAAGAAAGCCGCCACTGTTAAGAGTAAGCAGCCCTGGCTGTTTCCTCAATGCCGCTCCCTGGACTCACAGATGAATAGAAGGATATAGATATAATGTGACAGTGGATGATACCTGAGTTCCATCTTAACACAACAAACCTTCGTAGGGCCAAAGCAAACATGACAAGAGAGATTAATGGTCAGATCTCCTAATACCTTTTAAAACATAAAAGAAACTCTGTGTGTGTGTGTGTGTGTGTGTGTGTGTGTGTGTGTGTGGGATGATTTTGATCAGAGTGGTGCTGCTGGGTGAATGGGCAGCAGGAGGTGGGGGGATTGTTTAATTAGGGTGACCATATGAAAAGGAGGACAGGGCTCCTGTATCTTTAACAGTTGCATAGAAAAGGGAATTTCAGCAGGTGTCATTTGTAGATATGGAGAACCTGGTGAAATTCCCACTTCATCACAACAGTTAAAGGTGCAGGAGCTATAGTAGAGTGACCAGATTTAAAAGAGGGCAAGGCACCTGCAGCTTTAACTGTTGTGATGAAGAGGAAATTTCAGCAGGTTCTCCATATATACAAATGACACCTGCTGGAATTCCCTTTTCAATACAACTGTTAAAGATACAGGAGCCCTGTCCTCCTTTTCATAGGGTCACCCTAGTTTAATTGTTTCCCCCTTTGCCATTTTCAAAAGAACATAAGACGTGCCCTGCTGGATCAGACCAAGGGTCCATCTAGTCAAGTACTGTGTTCACACAGTGGCCAACCAGCCACCAGCCAGGGATGAAGAAGCAGGACATGGTGCAACAGCACCCTCCCGCCCATGTTCCCCAGCAACTGGTGCACACAGGCTTACTGTCTCGAATACTGGAAATAGCACACAACCATCAGGGCTAGTAGCCATTGACAGCTTTTGCCTCCAGGCATTTATCCAACCCCCTTTTGAAGCTAACCAGATTGGTGGCCATCATTGTATCCCCATGGTATTAGCCCTACAGCAGAATGAACACAGGTGCCTGTTGTCCCTCCACCCCCATTGCCTGAAAATGAGGTCTAATACCACTTGTACAAATTCTCCCCAATATGTACAAACCCCCCTCCCCAAATGTGCACATCCCTCCAAAATGCACATTTTCTTGCTTTAGCCTACGGGGAAAATATGCATTTCTAGGCAATGTATTTCAGTAACATTTTCATAAGCCAATATTGATACCAGGATACAACAACAACAACAACAACCATCCAAAATATCAATAATAGGTATAAAACTAATCCAAGCATTGTATCAATAAGTGGCAATTTGTTGATTAAGTATTATTAACAGAAGCAGGTAATATATTATTCTCTTCTTTATTATTAATGTCTCCCACCAATTGTTGGTGGAGACATAGTCGATATGGATAACGTATCGTTTTCCTCTGAACGTTTTGGTCACAATTCATTTTAAGTGGTCACAATATCCAAGATCCTGCTATAGTAAATCTGCCGTTTAGAATGAGCATATTTCTTCCTTCCCGTTGCAATGTTGGCACTGTGGAAATGCAGGGATTCATGGGTGTGTGAGTGAATGTATGGGATTTATGACAGTAACACTGTGTAGTTATGATAGCCTCTCATTTAAGTAGTGTTGTGCTGAATTTTCAGCTGTGACAATCCCGGGGACAAAATGTAGGTGGTGCAAAATGCGTTTCAAATTTCCACAAACCTCATAAAAAAACCTCATAAAAAAAAAACACTTATGGCTTTTTGAAGCCATTATATTCTCTGTCTCTGCTACTCAAGGAACCCTTCTCTATTATGTGTATTCTTCACAATGATGTGATCCCAGCCAATCAGGGATCCCATTGAGAATATGATAATATCATGGTGCTATGTATTTCATCAGCTTAGGCTGAACCTGTGGCTCTCCAAGTGTAGTTGGACTATTTCTCCCATCATCCATGTGTGTTGGCCATGCTGGCTGGAGGTGATGGGAGGGCCACAGATTCCACCACCACCCTCCCACTGTAAGGCCTAAACATCCTGACTTTCCTATTCCCCAGTCTGTCCTGGTTTGAATGCAACACTGAACTATGGTTCAGCACAAGTCAGACTAAAACTCCCATAATTCCTGACCATTGGCCATGCTAGCTGGGGTTGATGGGATTTGTAGTCCAAAACACTGGGAAGGTACTAGACTGGGGAAGGCTGGTTTAGCGTTATATACATGAACTTTGGGCTGGGGAGTTACCTACTTTCCTCTCCTCTGCCACAGCGACAGGGAGATTGCTTCCACTTTTCGGCTAACCATGGTTTCCTGTTACATCCAAGCTCAGGGAACTCTGGTTAGTTTAAGTTATGGTGTTTAGCTTCCAAACCACGGGTTGATCTCTGGCTTGTTCCAACACGATACTGTTATGAATTTGGATGTAACCAAGATCTCTGGTTATCTTAAATGTGAAAGATGCTTGAAATGGTCACCTTGCAGGTGCACCAGAGGAGAGTAGACGGGGAGCACATGACCCCAATGTGTGTAATACCTTCCTCCTTCCCACTCCTGGCTATGTTTCTTGCAAGATCTGTCACAGAATTTTCTTCAAAGCTCATGTCCTGTTCCAATGGGATTCGTACCAACCCTTGCAGCTTCCTATTAGTTGGGGGGGGGGAGTTAGGCTTGAACACTAGCCAATTTGTTTCACATAAGGAGGCAGTTTCTCCCACCCTGGCACCCTCCAGATGTTTTAGACTATAATTCCCACCATCCCTGGTTATTGGCCATGTTGCCTGTGGTGATGAGAATTATAGCCACAAACATACGGAGGCCAACAGGTTGGGGAAAGCTATTCGCAAGGCCTTGTTGAAAACCAAGGCATCAAACCCAAAGAACCATTGGGTAGCCCCTGCCCTGGGATTTGAATCTGTGCAACTCCAGAGTGATGAGGAAATACTTTGGTGGTGGGTTTTTCTGAGCCACCTGGAGGGAGGAAGAATATGTCCTTGATCTGTTCTCTGTCCTCGGTGTTTCCCTTTCAAGCACGGTGTGACCACCTTGGAAAAACAGAGTAAAAAAGCTCTGTTCATAAAGGGGGGGAATTAATTGCCTTTTTCATAAAACATTTAATACACAGCAATGCACTAAACCTCCAAAGACACGGGTTGCTGGCTCCGCCGTAAATTCCCTGCTTATAAACCTACGCTGAAACTGGCAAGCATAGCAATATATAGGTTTTACATTTAGGGGCCTTTTAAAGGTACATAAACCACACATCCATGGCAAGAGATGCCTGTGGCACATTTCAGTTATATAGTCAGGTTTTTCTTTTCTTTTTTTACTTTACATCTATAAATGGGCGGTAGTCATCTTCTTTGTGTGAGCTGCTCTATCACCCTTTGCTGTAGCAATCCATATTGCAGCCGTAAAAAGAGTTCTCCAAAGATAATTCTGACCCTCTACAACTGCGAGCGGTACATCATCCGTTCAGCTTCCAAAGGCATTGAATTGCTACTTTTACAGTTCGGTCACATACGTTTTCTTTGGGATGCCCCACACTTTTGATTTGGATTAAAACCTGGGATGAAATAACAACTGTGTTCCAATGCATTGCCGAAAAGAGGACATAGATTTGCTTAAAAATTGCACATGCTAATGTATATGTATAGGTACATATTTAGAAATAATTGCTATAATTTTAAATCAAAATCCAATACATCTCACCATAGTGGGGCCAACAGTGGCCAGGTGACCTATGGCCCTGCTCAGCCTGTTGTCCAAGTCTTGACACTTGATGGGCAACTTCAAGTCCTGCTCTTATTTCTATTGTGGTTCTTTAGCTTTAAAGTGGACTTCAACTCGACAGTCCTTCAAACACAGGAGACTTTCAAATGAACATAAGAAGTGTCATGCTGGATCAGACCAAGGGTCCATCTAGTCCAGCACTCTGTTCACACAGTGGCCAACCAGCCATCAGCCAGGGACCAACAAGGCAGGACATGGTGCAACAGCACCCTCCCACCCATGATGTCCATCAACTGGTGCACACAGGCTTACTGCCTTGAATAATGGAGGTAGCACACAACCGTCATGGCTAGTAGCCATTGTCAGCCTTTGCCTCCAGGAATTTATCCAACCCCCTTTTGAAGCCATCCAGATTGGTGGCCATCACTACATCTTGTGATAGTGAGCTCCTATTTATTTATTTATTTATTTATTTCATTTCATTTCTACACCGCCCAATAGCCGAAGCTATGCGCTGTGTGAAGAAGTACTTCCTCTTATTTGTCCTGGATCTCCCACCAATCAGCTTCATGGAATGACCCCGGGTTCTAGTATTTTGAGAGAGGGAGAAAAATGTCTCCCGGTCCACATTCTCCATACCATGGAGGATGATTCTCTGGAGAATCAAATGGAGGATGATTCACTGGTAGCCCTCCATGTAGATGACAGTCCTCTGTAAAGTAGTCCACAAGGCCATCCTAAACATTGTCAGAGTCGAGCCAGAAGTTGGGAAGTAGGAATCATGAATTGCTCCATGGTGGCAGAGCCAAGGAAAACAGAGAGCATGTCTACCCCATCCATTTAGCCCGGAGTCAGCTCAAGGTCATTCCTGTATGTCCAAATGATGCACACAGCTGATCCTGGGATCAACCATTTTCCCTGGGATAAAACGGATGGCACTTATCCTGGTATTTGTTTGTTTTTTACTTACATGTTGCACAAGATCGCTCCCACGCAGTTGCCTTCATGCACAACCACCCAAGAGGACCAATTCAAAGTCATAGCATTAAAACTTAGTGGCTACTACGCAGCAACCGAATGGAACTGATGGGCAGGGAATTCAGAACAGACAAAAAGAAACAATTCTTCATATATCACATAATTAATTTGTGGAATTATGTGGTGAAGGCCACCGACTTAGATGTTTAAAGAGTTGTTTAGACAATTTCATGAAGGATAATTCTACCATGAGCAATTAGCCATGAATAATAATAATAATAATAATAATAATAATAATAATAATCACATGCTTCTGGAGAGTGAAAGTGTCTCTGGGCTCATCTACACCAAGCAGGATATTCCACTATGAAAGAGGTATGAAAGCGGTATATAAAAGGCAGGAGCCACACTACTGCTTTATAGTGGTATTGGAATGCACTGCAGGATCAACACTACTGCTTTATAGTGGTAATGAAGTGCACTGATAATGGTTGGGGCCCATTGACACATCTACACCAAGCAGGATATAACACTATGAAAGTGGTATGAAAGCGGCATATGGTATGGCCACAGCTAGACCTAAGGTTTATCCTGAGATCATCCAGGGTTCACCCCTGCCTGAGCACTGGATCCCCTGTGTGTCACCTAGATGAACAGGTTTGACCCCTGGACGATCCGGGGATAAACCTTAGGTCTAGCTATGGCCTATGTGTCTATGGGCCCCAACACTTGTCAGTGCACTTCAATACCACCATAAAGCAATAGTGTGGCTCCTGCCTTTTATATACTGCTTTCATACCAATTTCATAGTGGAATATCTGCTTGGTGTAAATGAGCCCTCTGTATGCTTGTGTGCTCTGCTTGTGGTTTTCTTTGAACCATCTGATTGGCCATTTTGAGAAACAAGATGCTAGACCAGGTAGACTTTGGGTTTGATCTGTAGGGGTGTGTGTGTGTGTGTGTGTGTGTGTACCAGGCCCCAAGCCCATCAAGAAAACCACTCCTTCTAATACAGATGAAGTCTAGTTCTGTAACTTCAAACATGCTTGTGGCTGAAAGCCTAGCTGACATTTCTTTTTATCATTAGCCCTGGTGTAGCTTGGCAATGCATGAAATAGCTCAAAGCCATCAAAACACTTTACATTCCACTTTACATTTATTTAAAGTAAAGAAGGGGGAAACCCACTTCCTCCTTTAAGCTCAGCCTCGTGCATTGCCTCCCAAAGTTCTTTACCAACCACAAAGGGTGACAGAGGAATATTAAGCTGTAACTTGAACAGCTAGCCCAACCGCTGATCTGGATGTTTGCATTTTAATTTTTAATGGTGCCAGTAATAGTTTCATCCCGAGGAGAAGTAACTAGAAGAACGATCTAACCTTGATGACCTCATTACCAAGGAGTCTCAGCTGTTGACTTTTAGTGGGGCTAAAACCAGAGCTTTGTGAATGCTTGGGGTCAATGCTTGGGGAGGGGGGGTTGCCGTGGTCTATAGGAATACAATCTCCCTCTCTAGGCTTCCTGTTCAGTCGAGTGCTGATCTTGAGTGTCTGTACTGTGTGTTGGGTACTCGAGACAGATTAGGGATTCTGCTGGTGTACCGTCCACCCCGCTGCCCCACAGTCTCCCTGCCTGAGCTGACGGAGGTTGTCTCGGACCTGGTGTTGAGAACCCCCAGGATGGTGGTTCTGGGGGATCTCAACTTCCATGCCGAGGCTGCTGTCTCTGGAGCGGCTCAGGACTTCATGGCTGCCATGACAACCATGGGGCTGTCTCAACATGTCATCGGCCCAACACACGCAAAGGGACACACGCTTGATCTGGTTTTCTCGACTGGGCAGGAGGATGGTGATCTGGAAGTGGGGGAACTAACATCTACCCCCTTGTCATGGTCAGATCACTTCCTACTGAGGTTTAGACTCTCGGCGGCCTTTCCCCTCTGCAAGGGTGGGGGGCCTATTAAAATGGTCCGCCCCCAGAGGCTAATGGACTCCGATGGATTCCAGAGGGCTCTGGGGGATTTTCCTGCTGATATGGCCGGTGCTCCTGTCGAAGCCCAGGTCGCTCTGTGGAATGCAGAGATGACTCGGGCGGTTGACACGATCGCGCCCAAGCGTCCTCTCCCTCTGAGCAGAGCCCGGTCAGCTCCTTGGTATACACCTGAGCTGAGGGCAATGAAGCAAGAGGGGAGACGGCTAGAACGCAGGTGGAGGAAGACTCGTGCTGGGTCTGATCGAACACGGGTTAGAGCTCACTATCGAGCCTACTCTGTGGCGGTGAGGGTGGCAAAGAGGCAGTTCTTTTCCACCAGCATTGCGTCTTCTCAGTGTCGTCCGGCGGAGCTTTTCCGGGTGGTTCGCGGCCTGTTACACTCTGGGCCAGGGCGAGAGATGGTGGAACCCTCGGTAGCACGCTGTGACAAATTTGCACGGCACTTTGAAGATAAAGTCGCTCAGATTCGTCATGAATTGGACACCACACTTAATGCAGCTCCACTAGTAGAGGTGTTCAG
The DNA here is from genome assembly GCF_023053635.1 of Elgaria multicarinata webbii. Taxonomy (NCBI): domain Eukaryota; kingdom Metazoa; phylum Chordata; class Lepidosauria; order Squamata; family Anguidae; genus Elgaria; species Elgaria multicarinata. Next base: position 13,694,912 of record NC_086184.1, read on the forward strand.
AGCGCCGTCCGGTTCAGTTTTATTGGATGAGTTTCAGTTAGTGAGGCCCGAGGATGTGGACAAGGTGCTTGGCCAAGTCCGGTCGACCACCTGTGTGCTTGACCCTTGCCCCTCGTGGCTCATTACATCAAATAAGGAGGGGATCGCCGGCTGGGTCCAGGAGGTTGTAAATGCCTCCTTGAGAGAGGGAGTGGTGCCGGCCTCTTTAAAAGAGGCGGTAATTAGACCACTCCTGAAGAAGCCTAATCTGGACCCGGAAGATGTTAACAACTACAGGCCGGTGGCTAATATCCCTTTCCTGGGCAAGGTGCTTGAGCGGGTGGTTGCAGGACAACTCCAGGCACTCTTGAATGAAACGGATTATCTAGATCCATTTCAATCGGGCTTCAGGCCTGGTTTTGGAACAGAAACTGCCTTGGTCGCCCTGTGGGATGACCTCTGTCGGGAGAGAGACAGGGGGAGTGCGACCCTGTTGGTTCTCCTGGACCTCTCAGCGGCCTTCGATACCATCGACCATGGTATCCTTCTGGATAGGTTGTCTGAGCTGGGAGTTGGAGGTACTGCGTTGCAGTGGTTCCGCTCCTACTTGGATGGCCGATTCCAGAAGGTGGTGCTGGGGGATTATTGCTCTGTGCCGTGGCACCTAAGCCATGGGGTTCCACAGGGCTCTATCTTATCCCCTATGCTGTTTAACATATACATGAAGCCGCTGGGGGAGGTTATCCGGAGATGTGGACTGAGGTGTCATCAATATGCGGATGATACCCAGCTCTACCTTTCCTTTTCATCAAACCCAGGTGAGGCAGTGGCTGTTCTGAACCAGTGCCTGGGCACGGTAATGGACTGGATGAGGGCTAATAAACTGAAACTCAATCCAGACAAGACGGAGGTACTGTTAGCGGGTGGTTCTTCTGTCCGGCGAGGTGATGTTTGCCCTGTCCTGGACGGGGTTGCACTCCCCCTAAAGGATCGGGTCCGTAGTTTGGGGGTGCTCTTCGATCCAGAACTGTCACTTGAGGCACAGGTGAACTCAGTGGCAAAGAGCACCTTTTATCAGCTCAGGCTGATATACCAGCTGCGCCCTTATCTGGACAGAGATAGCTTAGCTACAGTTATCCATGCTCTGATAACCTCTCGTTTGGATTACTGCAATGCGTTATACGTGGGGCTGCCTTTGAAAACGGTCCGGAAACTTCAACTGGTGCAAAACAGGGCAGCAAGGTTATTAACGGGGACTGGCCGGCGAGATCACATTACGCCAGTCCTTTTACAACTTCATTGGCTGCCAGTCCAGGTCCGGGCCCAATTCAAAGTGCTGGTATTGACATTTAAAGCCCTAAACGGTTTGGGGCCAGGTTATCTGAAGGAACGCCTCCTCCCATATGTACCTACCCGGACCTTAAGATCATCTACAGGGGGCCTTCTCCGTGAGCCCCTGCCAAAGGAAGTGAGGCAGGTGGCTACTAGGAGGAGGGCTTTCTCCGCTGTGGCACCCCGGTTGTGGAACGAGCTCCCCAGAGAGGTCCGCTTGGCGCCTACACTGTACTGCTTTCGTCGCCAGCTGAAGACCTTTTTATTCACTCAATATTTTAACACTTAATTTTAACTTAAATTTAAATTTTACTGTTTTAACTCTGTATTTTAATCCTATATCAACTTTGCTGTGTGGTTTTATCCTGGTTGCGCTTTTTATACTGTATTTCGTAATTGTGTTTTAAACTGTTGGGTGTTTTACTGTGGTTTTAATTTTTGTGAACCGCCCAGAGAGCTTCGGCTATTGGGCGGTATAAAAATGTAATAAATAAATAAATAAAATAATGTTGGAAGAGGGCTTCCAGGTTCAGTTTCTTGCAGAAGGCATTTAAATGCTGTGCACACTGAGAGATGGATTTGAAAGAAAGAGGCCTGAGTCAGCCACTGTAGCTAATAACTATCAGCACCAGGGCTGGTCTGTGGCCAAGGTCTGAGCTAGTCAGTGATAGGAATAAGAGAATCAGAGGTGCTCAGACTTGGTGGTATTTTCTGAGCTCCACCATGAACTTGGATCTCCTAACTCCCATTTTCAGTTGAAATCTGTTTGTTTGCTTGTTTGTTTGTTTGGGGAACGTACACATTTTGGTATTTATTTATTTATTACATTTTTATACCACCCAATAGCTGAAGCTCTCTGGGCAGTTCATTTGGATGCACACTTTCGATTTATTTATTGAAAGTGTGCATCCAAATGAGCATTTTCCCCTCCACAGAATAAAGTATGAACATTTTTATTAAAAAGTGCATTTGTAAAGTGTGCATTGTGGGAAAGCAATTGCCAACTCAGGGATACGCAAGCTTTCCGCCAAAAGCTGCACTCCCATTGGCATTCACAATTGGGATTGCGAATGGGGCAAATTCGAGTTAAAAGGAATTCGTAAAAGGAACAAGCAAATTACAATTTCTCTTTGGTAAATTCATCCATCACTAGTTGCTGGTGGCAGTGGCAGTGGCCACAATTCCATATCCTCCAAAAAGCTATGGATATAGCATAATTCCAGGGCATTGTGTGTGTATAGGGGAGACTGTGAATGGTCACCACACCAAAAAAATGGGGGAGAATATTTGGAGAAAATCTTGCAGAGTGGCTTTCTTTTTCTAGGGAGTGGGGTGAGAAAAAGGAAAAATCTCAAGAATTTTGCAAATCAATTTCAGCTCAGTTCTGCTCCAAAGGGTATGGATTCTTCATACACTATAGTCTATCCCAACAATAATATCTGAGTTATTTTTAACCTGGGGCATTTGTTTGCAGGAAAAACATCAGCACTGGTAAGCATAATACTGCCACAGGAAACAACCGTTTGTGCAGTGATATCGGTCCATATTTTAACCTTGTACAAATAAAATATCTGGGGCATACAGTAGTCAAATTTTGCAAAATGCTTAAGCAGCAAACCTTTAAAAAAAAGACACACCAAAGATGACACTTTGATAGTTCTACAAAGTGCGTTTTCCCCCAATGGAAATCTCGAAGGAAATTGATTTTTATCTCTCCTGCCTCTGCCCAATCTGCCAGAAATGTTCTGAATGTAAGGAACAACTTGAAACGAAAGTCTCTGCAGGGAGTTTTTTTTTTTAAAGTAACATTATGAAGTATTGATTACTCTTGCATGTGAACATCAAGGCAGGTATTTTCATACTGGCACGTGCTACTAAGTTATGTTTATGTCAAACCAGAGAGAGAGAGAGAGAGAGAGAGAGAGAGAAGAAAGAGTAACTTGGAGGTTTTCATAATTCAGTAGTGGTCGATACTAGATCAATGTGATGCTTTTACACATTGTAAAATCCCTCCGGCTTTTGACAAAAGAGACTTGGAGCAAAGGACAGCTATCTTTCATTTAATTGGAATCCAATTTTAAAATAACAAGGCAATTCAGTCAACTACAGGAGAGGGAACAGAACCCCAATGAGATAGGCAGATGTGTCTATGTGTACACTTATAAGTAAATGCACTCATTTGTTAGATTCATTGAAGTCACAACTTAATTGTATCTGGCCAAAATCAGGCTGGAGAAACTGGCAAACTGAGCATGGTTTTCCATACATAAATACTTGGGATGGTGGAAACTTCACCTGATCAAAACCCCACTTATCATGTATCTCTATTGTTTAGGATAGGGGTGGGGAGCATTGCAGTGTCTACTGGAGCTATATTGAGACCAGTGAGTTGCTTTTGCATCTGCCAACCTGATAAGGAAGTGCTTTCCCCTTCAGCAACCCTATCCTTATCTTTTAATTAAATCAGAAAGCAATATGCATGTTCCATGTACGCATCCACTGTTGTTACCACTGTGGAAGTTGCACCGAGGGCAGTTCAAAAGATAGCGACTGGCCAAAATATGCTAGCAGAGATAAGGATAATGTTATAGGAGTCGAACTTTTGGCCTGAATTCTTTTCCTCTTTTAAAAGATCCACATCTTGGCCCCATGAAATAAATGAAACTGCAGGTGCACAGGTGAGTTTACAACCACAATTGTATTTGCTTGGTGGTTTTCCAAACTCCTGTGTTTCTCTTCCCCCTTTCCACTCTAAATGGAATCTAGATCAGCACTACCCTTTTCCATCTCCAAAAATGTAAGAATGTGGCTCAGTTCAGACAACACGTGTGAGAACTCCACTCAATGGTTGAGTGTTTAGGGAGTACTCACCACACAACATGTTCTAACTCCACTATTGTGTGGCTGTGGGCTACTGTGGAGTTGAGTTTCTCTGCCCCCTCTCCTCCCCTGGTCCTCCCAATGGTATCCCATCAGCCATTGCTGTAAAAATAAAAAAACAATCCTGGCAGCTCTCCTAGAGCAACCCTTGCTCCTTTCACTGCTCTTGCCAGGGAACTCTGTAGCCAGTGGGAAAAGTCAACTCAATGCAACGGAAAACTCTATGGAGCCCCCCACACAACACACAACACAACGGTTGTGTAGGAACTCTCCTCTTCACAGTGTGGATATTCTGCATGGAGTGTTTTCCTGCCAGACAACGCATTTTTCAATGGTGGTGTAAAAATTCCCATCCTCAGAAGAGTGTCTTGTGCCAATCACTATTATCTGAATATGCCTCCTCTTGAGGGCAATTAATTCCGCTATTATTGTTATAAGTTGGGATTGAATTGGTTTGTACCTTTTAGATCAGGGGTGGGGAATCAATGGCCTGTGGGCCAAATCTTACTTGCCTGAAGTCCCCATCCATCCATCTGGGCTTCCCCAGGTGGCCATGCTCCTTTCAATTGACCACGGGTTGCTTGCTGTTTTCCCTATTTTTACATCGTTTTTTCCCCATTCTAAAAGGTTGGAATGCCTCTGCTAAGGCTTCGCTACTGACACTAAGGCCATAGCTAGACCTAAGGTTTATCCCAGGATTGTCCTGTTGTCAAACTGTTCATCTAAGTGCCACACAGGGCATCCAGCGCTCCGGCAGGGACGAACCCGGGATGATCCTGGAATAAACCTTAGGTCTAGCTACGGCTAAGAGTTTTAAACTAAAATATACTAAAAAAAAATTTAATGGGGCATCCCTTTTGTCTCTGACACCACCCATCACTGGAATGCTCCCCCTTCCCTGAGACTTAACAAAACATTAAGTTTTAAACTGACTCCGGCTTGAGTATGTGAATAATTAGCAAGGAGAAAAGCCTGGTTCTGAATTTGACTCAGGCCGTGTCTTCACCAGCTGTTTATTATATTAAAGTCATCCCTACTGGGCCACATGATGCAGAGCTGATCCCGCTGGGATCTCGACTCCACCACTCAGGGCTCATCTACACCAAGCAGATATTCCACTATGAAAGTGGTATGAAAGCAGTATATAAAATGCAGGAGCCACACTACTGCTTTATAGCGGTATTGAAGTGAACTTACACCTATTGGGGCCCATTGACACCTACCATATACCGCTTTCATACCACTTTCATAGTGTTATATCCTGCTTGGTGTAGATGTGTCATGGGCCCCAACAGTTGTCAGTTCACTTCATTACCCCTATAAGGCAGTAGTGTATATCCTGCAGTGCACTTCAATATCACTATAAAGCAGTAGTGTGGTTCCTGCCTTTTATATACCACTTTCATAGTGTAATATCCTCCTGATGTAGATGAGCCCTCAGTTATTCCTGAATTTTGCTTACTGATTTTGTCACATTTCCCCCCTCTTTTGCCACAATCCCGAAGTCCGTGGCCGGTGTGCCACCCCTTCGCAAGGTCATTGCTGCCTCCTGACCATCCTTCAAATTGAGGACTGTCCTCTGCAGAGAAGGGTACATGGCCACCCAACGACTTTGCTCTCACAATGTTTCATAACCTTCAAGACTTGCTACAGGAAACGCATAACCTCCCCCATTTCCATTGCCTTGTTAATTCTCTGGGCCTAGTCTTCCCTTGTAGTTAATCAGTCGAAAGGCAACATGAAGAAAATCCAGATTCAGGCTGATAGCATGAAGGATTAAAAATGAAGGTCTTTTCAAGATTAGGAGTTCCACTGACCATAATTATGTTACTGATGTCAGCAGATAACTACCCTGGCAAGTAGAACAATCCTTGTAATGCAATGTTAAGGATCGTAAGCATGTCAGGCCTGTGAAATGTTCACACAGTCGCAATGAAAGGATGAATTCATAGAAAAACATACCTTTTTCTTCTTATAATTGATCAGTTTTTTGTTTTTTTTTTAAAAAAGAAGCTTTTCACCAAATACCATTTCATCTTAAAAGTAATGATTTAGCTGCACCTACTAACCTGAAGAAAATATTAAAGGAGGATCCAGCAGCCATAAACAGCCAAGGGATTTCAGAGTAGATGAGCTTAAGGGGAAGGGGGTATGGATTTTGTGGGGGGAAAAAGTTTTGTTTATATTTTGTGGATTGTCAGGTGCCTTTTTCCCCATTGCCCATGTATTGACAGAATCAGTTTTTTCCCCAGTCTCTCAAATCTGTGCAAATTCATATTTGCATAAATTCACAACTGAATTTCCCCTTGCCCCATCTCTTTCCCCTGGCTACCAATTATTGAATGGCTTCCTGGCTTTTCTGCCATTCCCCCCATTTCTAAAAGGTTGAAATGTCTCCATTGAGACTTAGGCCTTGGCTAGACCTAAGGATTATCCCAGGCAAATGGAGGGGTCGTCCCTGCCTGCTCCCGGGATCCCCTGTGTGCCATTTGGATGCACAGGGATGATCCTGGGATATAGGCCTGGTCTAGCCATGGCCCTAGTTACTGACACTAAGAGCTTTAAGCTCTATTAGGTTGTCATATTAGCCCTGTCGTTTTCCCCTTTTCCCCTGCTCCTTTGATCCTCATCCCCACCCTCACTGGAATGCAGGCCGCAAGAGCTTCTTTGAAGTGGAAATTGGCCCCCGGCTATGGCAACAGGAGCAGCCATCCTTTCCCCCAAGTATTCCCCTGGAAACAACACCATGTCCTCATGACATTGCACCAATGGACATAGCCATCTTTTCACCACCAGAATGCCCCTGAAATTATGCTATGTCATGTCGTAGCATCACTCCTATGGGACTTTCTGTCCCAGATTAGAAGGGAATGCCATTGGATTGCTGAGGGCAATGTAGCAACTGCCTGAAGCAGCAGCAGTGAGTGTGTGCGTGTGTGTGTGTGTGAGTGTGTGAGTGTGTATTGTTTTGCTGTAAAAGTAATAACCCTCAGCCACCTTTAAAGGCAAGTCCACTGCCACCCAACCATTCTGAAAATTGAACCCACCGATTGCCAGACACCTTTAATTAATTGTCCTACAAACAAATGGTGAGGGGAGAATTTCAGTCTGACCTTTGATTAGTCATGAAATCTTATGTCTATTGACTTTTAAATATATATATATATATATATATATATATATATATATATATATATATATATGGAAAAGCAGACTTGGACTCTGTTCAGATGACATGCTAAGCCACAGTGGTTTAGCATTTCGAGCTAATATTATGGCTTAGTATGTCATGTGAACCATGACTTAGTATTCCATGGGAACTATTCCTAACCATGGTGGCTACATAACCATGGTTTAAACATGCTCATTAACTATTTGCTGCAAAAGAGTTAGCTGCCTAACCGTGGTTTAGAGCGTTGTCTGAGCAGGCCGTTGATGTAATTATACTAGGGATGAGCAAGAACGTCATTTGGTTCAATTCTGGTGCTCAAAAGAAATTCCCCAGTACAGAATTCTTTCTAAACCTAAGAACCTAAGAAGTGCCCTGATGCTGGATCAGACCAAGGGTCCATCTAGTCCAGCACTCTGTTCACACAGTGGCCGAACAGCCATCAGCCAGGGACCAACAAAGAAGGACATGGTGCAACAGCACCCTCCCACCCATGTTCCCCTGCAACTGGTGCACACAGGCTTACTACCTCAAATACTGGAGGTAACACACAACCATCAGGCCTAGTAGCCATTGATAGCCTTTGCCTAAGTGTATGTCTTTTGCAGTAGGTTCCAGATTCTGCACTTTGGATTTCTAGTAAACAACAACGACAAAGCAGATCATTCCTGAAACCCTAAAGCCTGCCTATTTTTGCCCTACACCACTGAATGCCTTCCAAAAAGTTCTGCAGATTTTAGTTTGCTTTGTACTGCAGATTTCAGGCTTCTTGTATATTCTTCCTCAGCAGCTTGTTATACTCTAATATATGCCGCCTTTACTTACAGTGCAGATGTTTCTAGGGGAAAGTGGCAAATTGGGTGAGCCCTCCCCAATCAAACTGCTCTCTTCAATGTACACTCACATTCCTTATCACAATAAAAAAGAACTCTTCAGCTGTATAGATCTGGTATGACAGTTCCATACAGATGCTAATTAGATAAGTGACAGATGTTTGCTCCATAGTCCTCTTCCATAAAATGCACAGCTTGGGACCTTTCCTCCCACTGTGTGAAGTCATACCTTGAATTCATATTGGGAAAGTCACACGCCCACCCCACACCCCGACATGCACACAATTTATCTGATCTGGACGTTAATGTCATTTTACACCTAGCTGTTATTTCATACCTAGTGCTGTGACATTGGGTCCACCTTGGCTCTTCCCCAAAATGAGTATGCTGCAGATTTATTTCTCCCAACCCTTAGTCCAAAGGACATAAGAAGAGCTCAGCTGGAGCTCGGCTGATCTGCCAGTTGTGGCCTTTTCTGGACAGGGACAACCTAGCCACAGTAGTCCACGTGCTGGTAACTTCCCGGTTAGATTACTGCAATGCACTCTACATGGGGCTGCCCTTGAAGGAGACTTGAAAGTTGCAGCTAGTTCAAAATGCAGCAGCTAGACTATATAACACCAGTCTTAAAAGAACCACATTGGCTGCCTCTATGCTTCCGATTGGAATTCAAGGTGTTGGCAATGACTTTTAAAGCCCTTAAAGAGCTTAGGACCTCAGTACTTGAGGGAGCATCTCTCCCTATCCATGTCTGCCAGAGATTTGAGATCTGTTGGAGGAGCCCTCCTCTGCATCCCACCAATGCGAGACATACATTTTGGTGGGACATGGGAGAGGGTTTTCTCCGTTGTGGCACCCCAGTTGTGGAATACCCTCCCCTTGGAAGCCTGACTGGCACTGGCATTGGCTTCATTTTGGCATCAAGTTAAAACATGGCCTTTTATCAAAGCCTTCAAGGGCTAAATTCCCCATGGTTACACTGTGGCCTTAGCTAGACCTAAGGATTATCCCAGGCAAATGGAGGGGTCATCACTGCCTGCTCCCGGGATCCCCTGAGTGTCATTTGGATGCACAGGGATAATCCCAGGACGATCCTGGGTTATAGGCCTGGTCTAGCTATGGTCATAGTTTTAGTTCATTGTAATTGTTTTATTGCTTTGAAAAAAAATCTACCATGGACAGAAAAAGATAAACAAAGAGAAGAGAAGAAGCCCAGAGTCCTGGGCCAGATCCATACTTGTGTCCGATCATTACAATCCCATCATGGTAATGCTACATCCTTCTTATGAATTTATACCTCATAGGACACACAACAATGTTTGTAGCATATTTTGGATAATGTGGAATAAAAAGCAGGAAATAACCCTATGAAATGGGCATATGGGAAGTATAACACACCACAACAGTTATCAGTGCAACTTCACTACCATTATAAAGCAGAAGTGTGGATCAAGCTCTAAATGAAAGAAAGAGTCAGAGTTGGAACTGGAAAGCTGGTTGAAAGAATGCCAGGCCTGTGACAATAAGAGATTGCTTGGATAAGGGACCTGGATAAAACAGGGAAACAGGCTAGTTAGGTGAATGCATTTCTCATTATTACCCGTGTGTGTGTGTGTGTGTGTGTGTGTGTGTGTGTGTGTGTGTATATATATATATATATATATATATATATATATATATATATATATATTCAGTGGAATGTGTGTGTGTGTGTGTGTATCCATTCAAATGTTAACACCTTTTCCTATTACCTGTTTTCTTTTAAACATTGTTATTTGAACCCTGGTGGTCTCCTGTACCCTCTCCACCTTGAATAACCAACTCCCATACTACCAAAAGAAGATACCTGAGAACCAGGTAATTTAATGCTGGTTTAGGGGAGGCCACCAAAGATTTTCTCTCTCTCCAATTGGTGGCCGTGGAGAAGGCCACAGGAAAGGGGGGGGTAACAGGAGTGGGGGTACTTGACATTGCCTGTGATCCCTTCCATGCACTGTACACCCAGGCATTTTGAACAAAGTCCACATTAAAATGCAAACCAAATGAATTTCTCCCCCATCCCTATATGGGTCTGGAATGTTCCAAGGTGTTGAACCCCATCTCCAAATAGGTTCAGCACCTTGGATAGCTCATTTAGGCCTAATCTACACCAAGCAAGATATTACACTGTGGAAGTGGTATGAAAGCAGTATATAAAAGGCAGGAGCCACATCGAGCAGGATATATCAGTATGAAAGCAGTATATGGTATGTGCCAATGGGCCCCCACAGTTGTCAGTGCATTTCAGTACCACTATAAAGCAGTAGTGAAGATCCTGCAGTGTGGCTCCTGCCTTTTATATACCGCTTTCATACCTCTTTCATAGTGGAATATCCTGCTTGGTGTAGATGAGCCCAGAGACACTATCATACTCCAGAAGCATGTGCATATTATCATTATTATTATTATTATTATTATTATTATTATTATTTCATGGCTAATTGCTCATGGTAGAATTATCCCCCATGAAATTGTCTAATACACTCTTTAAACATTTAAGTCAGTGGCCTTCACAACATAATAATTCCACAAATTAATTACGTGATGTATGAAGAAGTGTTTATTTTTGTCAGTTCTGTTCTGCCACATCAAGCAGGATATATCAGTATGAAAGTGGTATATGGTATGTGCCAATGGGCCCCAACAGTTGTCAGTACACTTCAATACCGCTATAAAGCAGTAGTGTGGCTCCTGCCTTTTAGATACCACTTTCATAATGCAATACCCTGCTTGGTGTAGATTAGTCCTTAGAGTCCTAGCTGGTTCTGATTGAAATCCATAATGAACCCACAGCCCCACTTAAATGAGAGCCACCAGCCTCCACTGTTCTAGTGCACTACGCTACCCCATAGCTGCTATCTGTATATTCATTTCTGACACAGTGGTGTGCAGGTCCCACACCTTTTTAAGTTTTCTTCTCTTTTACTGCTCAAGAGATATTCTATTGCATCAATGAAACAAAAAAAAAAGGATTTTATTGTGGGTTTCATAGATCTAAGGAGTCACATTTCCCTTAAAAAGGGGGCAGGAAGAAAAAAGGACTTGGATGAAAGTAAAGAATCTCGCAGCTGGTAGAAGTACTGATTAGAGCCAATTATAGCTTGATTGACCTGTCTTGGCAACCAAATTGATCTGAGACACTTAAAATGGTTAGCAGAATTCTCCCTGTCCTCACAAGGTGTGTGCTCTGTTTATGTGCCCATATCATATTTGATCTGGGAGGCCGCTTTCTCAGCGGGCCTGCATGTGCCAATTTACATCAGGAAGAAATGTTCAAGGGGTGGGGAGAATGCCCAAATTAATCCTTTTAGTGATAACTAAATTACTTGTTACATCCAACTAAGTTCCAATTGGGGGTGAAAGGCAGGATGGGAGAAGAAAACATGGCTTTACCGTTGCATCTTCCAAACACATACCAAATATACTAATTTATTTATTGCCATTTTATACCGTCCAATAGCCGAAGCTCTCTGGGTGGTTTACCAAAATTAAAACCATGAAAACCATTCAAAATATAAAACAAACAGTATCAAAGCAGAGTGTAAAAATGCAATATAAAAACACAACCATGATAAAACCGGGCAGCAATGCAGAAATTAATACAGATTTAAAATACAAATTTAAATCAGCAAAGTTAAAATTACATTGATAGACTATTCAAATACTGAGAAAATAAAAAGGTCTTCACCTGGCATTTTAAAGTAGGGTGGCCATATGAAAAGCAGGACAGGGCTCCTGTATCTTTAACAGTTGTATAGGAACAGGAATTTCAGCAGGAGTCATTTGTATGCATGCAGCACCTGGTGAAACTCCCTCTTCATCACAACAGTTAAAACTGCAGGAGCCCTGCCCTCTTTTGTATCTGGTCACTCTAGAATAGCTTCTGCAGCTTTAACTGTTGTGATTAAGAGAGAGTTTCACCAGGTTCTCCATATCTACAAATGACACCTGCTGAAATTCCCTTTTCTATGCAACTGTTAAAGATACAGGAGCCCTGTCCTCCTTTTCATATGGTCACCCTATTTAAAGAGGATAATGTCGTATGGGTTGGCAGAAAATAGGGCAGAGGAATCTATAGATTTCAGTTTCTCCTTTTTCCATCCTTACATTCATTTTGCCCTGAACTTTGAGAATATATATAGTTCACATAAAAATGTGTATTTATTTTTGTGTGCATTTCTCCTATCACCTGCATTTTTATGCACAAGGTTTGTCTATACAGGGCTTTTTGAAACCAAATTTCCTAATAAACTGCTGAAAGAGCTTCAGCTATGGGGCAGTATATAAATGCAATAAATAAATAAATAAATAAAAAAAATAATATAGTCCATTTTTGAATATTATTTTAATGAATATGCACAGTTCGGTATGCACATGACTGCAGATGACAAATATTGCCTTAAGAGAAAAACTTTCCCTGCCTTTTCTCTCAAATGTATCTCCTAAGATGGTGCCTGGGGCCACAGCTAGACCTACAGTTTCTCCTGGGATCATCCAGGGTTCGCCCCTGCCTGAGCACTGGATCCCCTGTGTGTCACCTAGATGAACAGGTTTGACCCCTGGACGATCTAGGGATAAACCTTAGGTCTAGCTATGGCATAAGATGTGTGCATCATTGAAAAACAACCGATGTTTCTTGCTCAATCATGGTTTTCCAACATGCAAATTTAATCAGCTGATTAAATGTCTAAGGCTCATATGCTTCATCAAATCAAGTTTCTTTAATTGGATAGCCAGTGTGGTGTAGTGGCTAAAGAGTTTGACTGCGAGTCGGGAGATCCAGGTTCGAGTCCCCACTCGCCCATGGAAACCCACTGGGTTACTTTGGGTCAGTCACAGCCTCTCAGCCCAACCTACCTCACTTGGTTGTTGTGAGGATAAAATGGAGAGGAGGAGGATTATGTATGTCACTTTGGGTTCCTTGGAGGAAAAAGGCAGGATATAAATGCAATAAGTAAATAAATAACCATCCTAAACTGACCACATTGTGGGAATGCACCTGACCTATGTAGCAAGATAATTGTGTCTTCACCAAATCCGATGTTGGGTGGGTGGGTTATATATATCATGCCAAATGCAAGTTGTCTATTTTAGGCTGGCCTTTCATCATTGGATATTTGTAATACACATCCATTTTGTCTGTCTGATATTATGCATCCTTACTCTTTGAACGAATGCGCCAGCTCTTCCTCAGAGGATGTCCCAAAGTCACCAAAGGAATCCAGTGAGTTTCTCCCACCGTCATTTCACCATTCTGACTTCTTGCGTAGAAAGTATTTTTAGACAGTTAACCCCCACTGACAGGATGTAGGGAGCACAACAGCCAAATGATTCACTCTGGTTAACTTTGCATGCCTTTAATAGGATTACTCCAGAGTAAACATTTTCAAGGTGAAAAATAACTCAGATGGTTCATGAAGAGGGAAGAGGAGGAGGGCAGAGAGAGTGAGAATGAGAGGGGTTCTGTTCTCTGTTGTGTACATACACTTTATTGGCCAAAAGAGCTCTTCAGGTCTGAAATCCATTTTCAGCATCTCATTTATGCAAGAGAAGCAGTGCTTTTAAGAGCCCTCAGATTTCTTTTTTTAAAAAAAGAAAATCGTATTCCCCTCTCCGTAGACAGTTCCCATAAAAAGCTTCTTTGCTGTACTTGATGAGTGCTCTGTCACAGAGACCTGCTCAGCGAATGGTACAGGGAAACAAGTGCGTGGGTTTCAACGGTAGATGTCGGAGAAATGAACTTGCATCTCTTCGAATCCAACCTGTGAATTCCACAGCAGACTGGCCTTTTTGTGGATTTGTGGGCTGTCATTTGTTTTGTTTTATTTTACTTTTGTGGAGAGTTGTGCAAATTTGGGCTTACATGGATGCACATGAGCGCTAATGCACACTTGAACTAATGGACATTCATGTTAATGTGCACTTGTATAAGTGGACTGAAATTCTTGCACATCTCTTTATAATCATCCGATTCCAACAATGAGCAGACAGCAGAGCAAAAGATGCTGAAAACATGAAAAAAGAGGGGGGTAATAATCAGAAATATATTACAGGATATTTGAGGTTCATTCTGCATCCCTTGTCCATGCCGTACCTTGGACAAGTGCCCCTGTCACCCTACACTAGCTCTGCTTTTTACAGAAGTCTACCAGTGATTAACTCCTGTGAACAATCTCAAATACATTTCTATTAGCAAGTTCTTTCTAGATATGCATCAGGTTCAACAGTCACATCTTTCCTTTTAGAACCTCTAGATCAGCTGTGAAGGCCTGGGGGTCAACTGTCCCAATCTGCCCCTCTGGGTTCCCTAGATTGCCCCCCCCTTTTAATATCAGCCCTTTCCACCACTGAAATCCCCCCCCCCCGAGCTTCTCTGAAATAGAATCCCGACCTCTGGTTGAAAGTCGTTCGACATCCCTACTCTAAATCTTAAACTGCACAAATACCAGGGATGGCCATTGCAGGGAAATTTGGCCCTGATTGGGCTCAACATTGGGATTTCCCAGAAGCCCCTGGCACAGCTCGCATTTGTTAGCTGACCCGTAGGCTTTTTCTTGAACTCTCTGAACTTTTTGGTGTTTTCCCCAACCCCAAATCTCTGTTTATGCCAATCACTGCCACACATTGGGTACCACATGGTGGCTGTGGGCACCAAAGTGCATTCACGCAAATTACAGCCACAGTTTGTGTAAATGCGCCATGGTGCCCAGAGGGGACCACATCTGGAGACCCAACATGCAGCATAAATGGAGACTTAAGGGGAGCGGGAACCCTGAAAATCCACAAGCTGGTCCAACTGAATACACATCACATCAGGTCAGCTCACCAGTAAGCAAACTGTAGTCTGTGTGGACAAGGTGCTGAAAGCTAAGCGAACTTCACACAAACACACACACACACACACACACACACACACACACACACACCAATGGATCCCTCCAACATCTCTTGTGTCAAGCGCACACATGCATTTAAATTATAACCAACACATCCAGCAGCCCTTATTTCTTACCAGATCTCTAACACAACATGAAAAACAAGATTCCATTTTTGTTCATCCCTTTTTTTCATTATCGATTGATTTACCATTTATTTCAAAGATTTATCGGCCACCCTATAGGTAATAGCTCTTAAGGTGACGTACACTAAAACCCACAACTAAAATCCATCTTGGGCCTTAGCTAGACCTAAGGTTTATCCCAGGATCATCCCAGGGTCATCCCTGTTCATGTAAATGACACACAGGATATTCCGGGAGCAGGCAGGGACGACCCTGGGATGATCCTGGGATAAACCTTAGGTCTAGCTAAGGCCTAAATCAAAATCAGAAATACTATAATAAAACAACTGCCTAAAAACCATCACTTTAAAAAGAGCAACCAGTTAAAAGCAGCAGAGGCAAAACAAAATAAAACAACAACAACAACACAGGCAAGCAGACCTAAAATGTTACAGAGATCAAACTACGTCAGAACACATCATCCTAATGGTGAACCTACTCTCAAAAGAGACTTCCATGAGTAAGAACTGGTCTCAGTTTCTTCATACATAAGAGGACCTATTAAAAGACTGACATTGTGTTGCTCTTTTTTTCTTGTAATACGTCCCCCCTTCCTCCCCCCCCCACAACTTTTAAAAATAAATTTCACCTGGATGTCTCAGAGAGGCACCACTTCAGGTTCTATGACTCATAGCAGGAACAACTGAAATTATATAAGGTAAGTGGAAGCAAAGAACAGATAGCCCAAGGCTGCCTCCCGCACTGCAGAAAAAAACACACCACCTTTTCATCCAGGTAGAGATTTGGCTTTCTCCATCATCCTTGATGGAATAAAACTACAGATTCTTGCAGAGGGCACTTATATCTCCAACTATGGTCCAAGAATTGTCCACCTAGATACATAGGCTCATGCGACGTGCTGGGCTTGACGAATCCAAGGCTGGAGTTAAAATTGCAGGAAGAAACATTAACAATCTCAGATATGCAGATGACACCACTTTGATGGCTGAAAGCGAGGAGGAGCTGAGGAGCCTTATGACAAAGGTGAAAGAAGAAAGTGCAAAAGCTGGGTTGCAGTTAAACCTCAAAAAAAAAAACCAAGATTATGGCAACCAGCTTGATTGATAACTGGCAAATAGAGGGAGAAAACGTGGAGGCAGTGACAGACTTTGTATTTCTGGGCGCAAAGATTACTGCAGACGCTGACTGCAGCCAGGAAATCAGAAGACGTTTACTTCTTGGGAGGAGAGCAATGACAAATCTTGATAAAATAGTTAAGAGCAGAGACACCACACTGACAACAAGGGTCCACATAGTTAAAGCAATGGTATTCCCCGTAGTAACCTATGGCTGCGAGAGCTGGACCATAAGGCGAGGAAAGGGGAGGGCGCCTCCCACACCCCCGGGACCGCGCAGGGGCCGCCTCCACCGCCGCCCCTTTCCTCGTCCGTCCGTTCTCTTCCCTCCCATGACCCAGCCCCGCTGCTGGGAGCTCTCGCAGGGCCTGCAGGCTAAAGGGAAACCAGTCCAGGTCTGGGCCCAATTCAAAGTGCTGGTATTGACATTTAAAGCCCTAAACGGTTTGGGGCCAGGTTATTTGAAGGAACGCCTCCTCCCATATGTACCTGCCCGGACCTTAAGATCATCTACAGGGGCCCTTCTCCATGAGCCCCTGCCAAAGGAAGTGAGGCAGGTGGCTACTAGGATGAGGGCTTTCTCCGCTGTGGCACCCCGGTTGTGGAATGAGCTCCCCAGAGAAGTCCGCCTGGCTTCTACACTGTACTCCTTTCGTCGCCAGGTTTAAGGGCAATTTTGGCATGGACAATGAGTGAAATAATATTCACTCATTATTTTAACACTTAATTTTAACTTAAATTTAAATTATACTGTTTTAACTCTGTATTTTAACCTTATATCAATTTTGCTGCGTGGTTTTATCCTGGTTGTGCTTTTTATATTGTATTTTGTATTTGTATTTCTAACTTGTTGATTGTTTTATGATGGTTTTAATTTTTGTGAACCGCCCAGAGAGCTTTGGCTATTGGGCGGTATAAAAATGTAATAAATAAATAAATAAATAAATAAACGGAGCCTGGAGCAGCCCGCCCGCAGTCTGCGCTGCCGAAGCACGCCTCCTCCTCTGCCTTTTCTGGGGATGATTAAGGTACGTGCTACACGAGTGTTTTTGGGGTGCCCTCAAGGGGCTTCGGGATGCCTTTGGAACGCTGTGTAGATGTGGCCCTAGAGTGATCAGATTTTTTATATATTTTTATTTATTTATTACATTTTTATACCGCCCAATAGCTGAAGCTCTCTGGGCGGTTCACAAAAATTAAAACCACGAAGAGCATAAAAAGAACCAACAAATTTAAAACACACAAACAAAATACAATAGAAAAAGCACCTGCAGCTTTAACTGTTGTGGTGAAGAGGAAATTTCACCAGGTTCTCCATATATACAAATGACACCTGCTGAAATTCCCTTTTCTCAACAACTGTTAAAGATACAGGAGCCCTGTCCTCCTTTGCATATGGTCACCCTAATCTAGGGTCACTAATTATTGCATGCAACTAGTTCTTCATGACTAAAGATGTATTGGGGCCTTTGCCTATGTCTTTTTGGGGATGGTACATAGGGATGTCCCTGCAAGAAATGGTCCCATGGAGGGACATGAACACCAATGGTCATTTCCAAGAGTGTAGGGTGTGTGTGTGTGTCCATTATCCAAGCCACTTTAGGCTTGCCTGATATCACTCTAGCACACATTATGATGAACATGAGCCTATTTCTAAAACTGTTCATTGTAGGAGCTGAACCATCTATCAGATTAAAGACCTGTTCATGGTGTTTAGGAAGCTTTTCAAGAGGTCAGCCTGCCTATTGGTCAAGGAAGTAATATACCTCTAAATGCTGGAGGTCCTGCCATCTCCTCATAACAGTCCTTCTCAGACTAGATGCTTTGTCATTTTAAGGAGAAGGGAGAAAGAGAGAGCCGGGCAATTTTGGCATGGACAAGAACCACAGGTATTATTTAGCTTGCATGTTACTGCAGATACTTACAGGTACTACAACTGCGGTGTGGCATCCAGCTGTGTGGAAAATGTTCCCACACCACTTCAGTATTACCCCACTCTCTTCCTCCATAGTGTCAAGCTTTTGTGGCCCTTGAACATGTCAGTACTCCATAGCAATATGGAAACAAGCCAGGATGTGGGCTGGTCAAGGGTTTAGTTTGAGGATCTGGGCAAGAGTACATAGTTCAAGATTCTCTCCCACAACCAAGTGCTGGAACTCAATGGCACACTGCCTCTGAAACATTGACGTCCTATTCAGAGGACATGGTCTACAGCCATTGGTAGACTCATGGATTTGCCCAATCCCCTTTGAAAGCCATCCGAGCCAGGGGTCCTCCCTAATCCATGTTGTTGTTCTACAAAAGGAACAACGTGCCTTATGAAGAAGACTTTTTATTTGTCTATCCCAGCTCTCGCACCAATCAATTTGATCCCTATTAGGAAAGGTTTATTTATTTATTTATTTATTTATTTACAATATTTATATACCGCTCCCCATTGAAAATTTCCAAGCAGTATACAAGATAAAATGAAAATAAAAACAGAATAAAACAAAACAGATTTTTAAAGAAGCAAATACAGTGAATCATGGTTGGTCATTAAGGAAAGGCTTCCTGGAATAATTATGTTTTCAGGAGGAGTACAAAGTTGGTGCCTGCCTGACCTCCAGAGGCAGGGAATTCCACAGAAGGGGAGCCACCATGCTGAAGGCTCTTCTCCTGGTGGATTCCAATCGGAGGATGGATCTATGCGGAACCACCAGGAGCAGACCCTCAGATGACCTCAGTGACTGGGCAGGTTGGTAGGGGAGAAGGCGCTCTCTCAGGTATCCTGGTCCCAAGTTGTTTAGGGCTTTGTACACAAGTACAAGAACCTTAAACCAGGCCCGATAGCAAATAGGCAGCCAATGCAGTTCCCTCAGCAGAGGAGTTACATGCTGGAAAGGGGCAGCTCCAGACAATAGCTGAGCTGCAGCATTCTACACTAACTCCAGCTTCCATAACAGCTTCAAGGGCAGCCCCAGATAGAGCACATTGCAGTAACCCAATCATGAGGTTACCAATGCCTGTACTATCATGGCCAAGCTATCCCTGTCCAGGTGAGGCCATAGTTGGCGAACCAGCCGAAGCTGGTAAAAGGCACTCCGAGCCGCCGTGGCCACTAGAGCCTCCAGCGACAGAGATGGGTCTAAGAGTACATCCAAACTACTAACCTGATCTTTCAGAGGCAGTGCAACCCCATCCAGAACAGGCAATAAGCCTGTCTCCTGGACTCAGGAACCACTCACCCACAGGGCTTCCATCTTGCCAGAATTCAGTCTCAGTTTATTAGCCCTCATCCAGCTGATTACTGAGTCTAGGCACTGGTCCAGGACCTGCACAGCTTCACCTGATTCAGTTGTCACAGAGAGATAGAGCTGCATGTCATCAGCATATTGATGGCATTTAGCTCCAGATCCCCTAATGACTGTTCCCAACGGTTCCATATAGATGTTAAATAACACTGGGGACAAGATGGTGCCCTGCGGCACTCCATAGCTCAATTGCCAAAGGGCCGAGGAGTGGTCACCCAATGCTACTCTCTGAAAACGATCCTGTAGGTAGGAGTAGAACCACTGTAACACAGTGCCTCCGATGCCCATCCAAGGTTGCAATGTTTGGAGATTCTTAGCATAGAAAAGTGAAGGGCAAGGGGTGGGGGACATGATAAGGTTGTATAAAATTATGTATGGTATGGAGAAATTGGACAGGTAGATATCTTTCCCTCTCCCCCCCCCCCCGCTTCCTTTCTCATAATACTAGAAACTCAGGATCATCCATTGAAACTAAGTGCTGGCAATTCAGGATGGATGAAAGAATGTACTTCTGGATATATCACAAAGTATATTTATTGGTTTATTTATTTACAAGACTATTGTTGGTTACTCATCTTGGTGGCTATATATTACCTTCAGTACCTGAGGCAGTTTGCTTCTGAGCTCCAGTTGCTGAGGAAGATGACTGAGAGGGAGCTATTGCACTCGTGACCTAATCATTGGCTTTGCATAGTCAGCTGGCTGGTCCCTGCAGGAACAGAATGCTGGACCAGTTAGATCCCCGGTTTGATCCAGCAGAACTCTTCTTATGTTCTCATGATTGGATGAACCCCACATTCTAGTGTTATGGGAGAAGATATATAGATGTAGATGCTCCAAGAATCAGCAGCCTTAAAGAAGCAGGCAGAAGCCTATTGGCTTCTTGTGTCACCTGACTTCTGGTGGGGTGGTAGCTGCAATACCACCTTTGGCCAGCTCCTGTGATGGTGCTCAACTAAAACAAAGTGGAAGTTGGTCCAGAGAGTGTGGCTGCTCAGTTTGACTGCTCAGTTCCTCCAATTGGTGTCTTTCATTTTTCTTATCTAGTAAGTTTATAAAGAGGGGGGGATGTATATTGTTTCCCCATATTGTTTTCACTTACTGATGCACTGCCTGCATATGAACGTTGACTGTGCTGAGATCATTGCAAGGTGTGTGGGATTTTCCATTCAAAAGACTTCCATTATCTCAGCCTTGATGGCAACCTCACCCATATAAATCCTTTTAGGCCAGGTGGGTTTTCTAAAAAAGAAAGAAAAAAAGGCCGCCTTTATGTCACTAAGAGTTTGATGTTCAGAGCAGGGAGCTATATAAAAGAGACTTTTAGAGTGGTGTTATAAAAGCAGAGCTTGATGGGGAAAGACCACCACAGTACATGAACATGCATAATGCACATCTGACCTCTCTCTAGTTTGTCAGAGAACTGAAATTGTTATAGCCTTGATGGGAGGGGTGCTTATTAATAAGCTAATGACTGCTAGACCAGACAGGAATTAACTAGTGATGCCAGCAAATCTTGTAATTGGTTGGCTCATTGGTCAGAACTCTTCCATTCATAACACTCACTTTTGTAGTAGTCAATGTGTTGCTTACTCACTATTAAGTTCAGAATTGCTTGCAGCAATTGGATCATGCACTGTTTGCATCTAAACGAAGCCATTTCTGCACATGCACTGAGTGGTATGGTTCAATCCTTGAATGATCTGGTGCATTCACCACTTCTTCCATTGTTATCATCCTCACAGCTCTGGCACCTGGATAAGGAGGAGGAGGAGCATTCTGTGGGTCCATCCATCATCTTCTCTCCTCCATACCAGTGATAGCAAGTAAACATAACATCGCACAGAGAGGCCATGTAAAACAATCAATCAGGGAGGAGCTACATAATGTGGTGACGTATGATATCATGCCACACTATGTGATTCCAAACATACCTGTCTCTCCACAGCAGCCCACTGAATGCAGAGGAAAAGGAAAAGAGAGATAAGGGCGTGTCAGAGAAGGAACGTGGAAACAGGAACTGGTCCGTCACCCCATGATTGCCTCACAGCTCTGGAATGCTCTCCCAAGGAGAGTTTGCCTGGTGTCCTCAGGACACTCTCAGTGACAGGTTGAGAGTTTCCTGTTCCCCCAGGCATTTTACATCAGTTCAAGTCTTTAAAAAAATACTTTAGAATTCTTGCAGTTCACTATTTTAGGCCCTGCAATATGGTTTCACCTACATTTTATGATGCATTGGCTGGTTTTTTAGTTTCAGATCGTTGAATTTATTCTGATATCATTTGTAAGATTATATTTTAAATGGGAAACTGCATACATTTATTCTATGATGTGTTTAATAAATAAGTTAAATAAATAATTTTAAATAGAGAGGGTCTTGGGTGGCACACAGCGAAAGAGAGAAAGAGCGGCTCTGTCCACTTTTGGCTCTGGCCCCACCCACATATCACTTTGGCTCCACCCACTGCTATATGCAGTCTCCAACAGATGGTAATGGATGTGGGGGATGTTCCTCATAGTTGGCGTATAGGATTGAAGCCTAGGTCACCATAGAACTGGTAGTGGCAATCCAGACAATAGGATAGCCTTATTAGTGGAAGATGTTGAGTTATGGCTTTAGAAGCTGATTAGTTATGGCACAGACTGGGTTTCTGGCACATAACCTTTTGTGTTAAGTCTCTGTCTGGGCCTTCCAGAGACTAGCAGAGATTGCAGCGGTTCTCAGCCAAGTCAGCAAAGACGTTAATTAAGACAGAGATTTATGTAGGTTAAAATAAACCTTTTACTGGCAAATAAATATATAATTTAGTTATGGCAGTACAGATACAAATACTTACAAACGGTCAGTCAATACAGCTCACATCAAGTTGGGTAAGGGACATGGAAGTAGAGTGAACATGAAAACACATTTACTTTTATAGACAACCTGTACAATGATGCAACTCCTTGCAACCCTTAATTGAAGACAATCAGTTAGACAATTATTCAATTATGACACTTAATGTACAGGTGTAGAGTTGACCTTTAAGTTTCTGCTGAGTCCACTGTTCCTCCAGATCCTCAGCAATTAACAAAGCAATGGAAAACATAACCAAGATCCATTCCAGCATCCAACAGAAGAGGCAGAAGTATCAGCCATTTATGCAAGGCACAATTAAAGGAGGAATTAATAGGGGTTTGATGAAAGCCAATGAAAGAACAGAGCTGAAGGCCTTTCCCTTCCCATTTTATCCATTTCGTGAACCATTCTTATGACTCCATCACAAGCCTCCCACACCGGCTAGCTCATCGCTCATGCTTTATCACCAGCTGAACTTAAAATACACAATCCCATGAATGCTTCAAGCCAGGGTGAAGGGCTAGGCTGTGTAATAAAGATAGCTTTTCTAGCTTTGGACATAGTTATTGCTTTGCATCAGACAATGCAAATCATTGGTTTTTATTGCAGGCTTCCTTTTATTGGACTTGGGGGAGAGAAAGGAGACTGGGCACTCTCTACCAACTGAGCAATCATATTGATATTTCATAAAGGGTGGCTAGATGAGTTGTCATTACACAGGCAGGCTTCCATATTAGTTACAGCTGAAATCCCTTCCCTCCATATTCCACCGGTAGCCATCAAGGACTCCTTTTACTTAGCACTTGGCAATTTTAAAGTGCTAACTAGAATCCCAGTTGCCGTGGGACAATTTGTAGTGATCTATGAAAATAATAAATAAGCCAATACTTAATGCAACTGCGCACGGTACACTATGCTTTGTTGTTTACCATATTAAACAGCTGTCAAGAAGCCATATTTTACTGTGTTTCAGTAGTTCAATTATACTTTTATTAGACACTCGCCAGTTTTGTTAGGCAGGTTGTAAATTACCAAGAAGGGGGAAGAAAAGGAAGGGGGTGGGGTTAAAACCTTTCTGAAATCACCATCCAAAATTTGATCACAAGGCAGCAGTTAACCACTGTTGTCATGTTTGACATTTGCAGATTCAGCAAAGAGTTCTGGATGGAACCCTTCAGTCAGATGCAAGAACAATAAAGCTTCAAAGATTTTAGTATGAAAAATTATCTTCTGCTTATCCATTGAAATCATGTAAATGTGCTTATCTCCGGCTGGATTGTGGCCATATTTCTGCTATTTTGGGGGTCCCCTGACCATGCTATTACCTCCATCTTTCTTTCTTTCTTTTTTGGTGGCCCTGATTTGGCTCCAATTCTGTTGGCATTTGGATACTAAGTGCACTATTTTAGAGAATCATTCAACCTCTCATAAGTTCTCTCTTGGCTCAGAGTAACCACTGTGATGCATAAATTACATGAACAGGGTATCATAAAATGACTGGGGAGAATGGGCACTCCATTCACCCTGCCCTCTGGACCTCCCTACTCCAGTGAGGGCACAGTCAAAGAGGATGTGCAGCTGCTTGAACACAGGTTTTGCCTCTGCAAGTGTCATTGCACAAACATCCAAAGATCTGACCCAGAGGTGTGTCTTATGCCGGGGGCAGGGACTGCAGTCTGCAGAGACAAAAACTATGTGCACATGAATGTAAATTGCACAATTTTGTACATGGGCAATTAGCATTCAGCAGACCAAGCATCCAGAGCTAGCTACTTTGTAAGTGCATGTGCACAGGTCTTTAATAATTAAACCCATCACTCTAACTGGAACTCTCTTTCCTGTGAAGTTGCATGGCAAGTTACCAAAGCAGCTGCTTCTTACAACCACACAGTTCTTGTCCCATTGTGTAGGGAAACTGGTTGCATTGTCAATGGAGGACTGCAGATCGAGGTAGGAAGAAAGTAGGACCTTGGAGAGCTCCAAGTGGAACCTGCTGGCTACAGGAGGATGTTGTCTCAGCAGCAAATGGAAACTGTATGTACAGTATGCTAACCAAACCTGTAGTGTGGTCAGCTTCACCCCTCCTGGAGGAGCTGACTGGATGGTTGAAGGGCCACCATGTGATTTTGGAGCCTGAGACCTGTGCAAGGCAAGGGAGATAGAGGTCCTGCCAGAGACCCATCGTTTAAGCCAGAGAGTGATAACATAGCTGTATCCTCTGGCCAGTGCCATGAATAAGGCACTGTCCTATCCCAAGGATGTAGTCTGTACCTTTTCCTTATCATATTCCTCCACTGAAAAGTCCAATAGCTGTGGGTTATGACACAACCTGAATATTTATTGTGTACTTTCTATCCATATCTCATTGCTCCTCATGAAGCTTTATTACTAGACCACCAAAGCATACAATAGGGGCAGGAAAATATTCATCTATTTGGAACAAATCTTGCAATTGTTTCTTGCAAACATTTTTAGTGGTTGCTGCCCCTCCTTCCATGTAAATTCCATTACACCACTGAAGAAGACCCAAATTGGGTCGAAATGCATTTGGTTTGGTTTAGTTTAAAAGTTTTTATTTGAGGGTATATATAATATTACATAGTTAGGATTTATTTGAGGTATACAGATCGTTTTTGGTACATAGTATATTACAGACTTCTTAAGCATTTCACTCACCTGTACCAGATTATTGATAGTGCAACGATTAGAAGCTTTCCCGCCCCTTTCTTTCCAGTTCACTGGTACTGAGGACTACATTTCCCAGAGGACAACATGATTCAGCGCATGTGCGCAGCACCCACATGAAGTGCCATTGCAAGCCAGAAGAAAATGCTCAGAAATAGATGTGCATTGCTTTCCCCCCTGAGTGCTCACTGAGAAAGCTCATAATTATTACTGAGTCAATTTAGACTCAAAGCAAAGAAGTTATCCCAACACTGCAAGAAGAGAGAGCATTTTTAAAAACTTTATTTAAAGAATGTTCATTTCCCTTCCTACTCCCATTGTATATGAAAGTTAGAGTAACCTAGCACAGCAAACAGGTGTTAATTGTGATATAAAGTGACAAAATGCAGATATTAACCATCTAGTATTTTTCAATTAATTTATAGTCATCATTCCTTCCAAACCCAACATGCATGTTCCAGAAAAAGGATTAGCCAACATCACCATCACGTTTTTAATTCCCTGCTATTATTTTACTGTCCTACTATCAGGTAGCGATGACTTGCTGACTGCTGCCTTAGCTTCCATTCTTTTGTTGCATTTTCCTCAGTAGTTTATCTGAGGTTTGGAAATGGGATGTCATTCAATGTTCTGCATGTGATACCGTGCCTATCCACCTCCACCACCCACATATAACTGCCTCAACCTAGCTCTTAGCAAAGTACACTGTAATTGTAGTGGGATGAAATTATTTAGCCATCATTAGCCTAAATAAGAGAGAAAGCTGATTAGTTCTCTCTCTCAAAAAAAAAAAAATGCAGTAAACATGATTTAGGGTAATGATCACTCTGAGCTTGATTTTTTACTCAGCACTGCAGATTTAGTCTGCCCTTTCAGCCAAAGTCGAGATGGAGAGGAAGAGTTGGATATAATTTATATGCTGTCCTGCAGTTAAAAAAAAATCAGATGTTTCTGTCAATTCTTGCTTCCAGGATTTTACAAGCTGTGTAAATTAAGTGCAATAGGCGCTATTGCTGCCTGCCTATTTCTGACAAGCGAATCTGAGTTGATGGACATCAATATGCCACAAAAACCATTAATTGAAGCCCTGGTGACTAATCCATTACCTTGCCCTGTTTCATGGATCCTGACTTAATGGCTGTCCCAGCAACCAAAAAACTCATTCATGCAGATGTGGTCCGAGGTCCCATTATGATCAAAGTAATTGATTGTTGTTATTTTCTTTGACCCGCTGTGAGCATAGAAGCCTTGGGATTATAACCAACAAAATGTGCAGGCTGATGAATTTCCTCAAAACAATTGTCTGCGCCATAAAATCACAGTCTGACAACAAAGATTATGAATGTTGCCTGATCTGAGGAGCACAGAACATGAGGTTGACCAGTTGATTCTGGAAAGAAGTGCCTGACGTTCGCTTTATTAGACAAATGGAATTCTGCACTTGGCTTATATGGGTATATTGAACCTGCATTATATCAAGGATAATTTTGAAAATAAATAAGAAATGAGTGTGGTCTTGGACAAAACAGGGTGATCATGGGAAGCAGAACTGGGAGGTTTAGCAAGACCCCTGATGGGCAGTCATCATATGTTGTGGGCGTCATTCAATGTGATAGGTATCAGACAATGATCTGAAGATGCATGATGCAGAACACTTCTTGAAACTAAGCAGGTCATTGGTCTAGTTAGAACATTAAGTCAGTTGAGGCTGCTGGCTCAGATTTCAGTGGGGCGGTGAATCCATTCTGCGTATCAGTCAGAACCAACAAGAATTCTAAAGGATCTTGACCCCCTAACCCCATAATAGGCTTAGCACCTTGGATAGAACTAGCAGAATCTCCAGCTAGTTCTGACTGAACCAGGTTCACCACAACCAAAAAGGCCCTGTTCCTCGTGCCTTCCCACCCACCCACCTTTTGTCAGTGGGGAAACCCCAAACAGCAGATGTTCAATGGAACATTCAGGAGGGCAAAATATGGGGAGGATGGCTTCCACATTTTCACGAGGTGCATACTCACCATTTTGAAGAAGCACCAGATTAAAAACAGGGTGATTTTCATGCAGGGCCCATCTTCACATGTCAGTCCAAGCGGTTGCAAAAGCTCACTGTGAGCTCCAGGAGTCAATGACTCAGTATAAATTATGTTAAGCAAAACTGTCATGTAAAGTTTACATCAAGGGTAAGCTTTCAGAAGAAAAAAGGGGGGAAGGGAGAAACAAGGTGAAACATTAGCATAAGGAGGATTAATACACATGCATCTTTAAAATGGCATCTGCATTTCATGTCTATTAATGTTGAGACATATTGGAGAAAAGAAAAACAGGGATTTATGCTGCAGTTCAAGGGCAAGCCATACCACCTGATTTACAAATGTTAATGTTAAGATAAAGGAGGTCTACAACACAAGACTAGAACATTGATCATGGGTTTGAATTAGCTTAGCAGGATTGACTAGGAGAGCAAATGTGGAATTATACTGATTATGCATAATGGAAAGTGAAACTGGTCACCTTAACCCAAAACAAAGAGATTGAGGCTGGCATTAAAGGAAAGATGGTAGATTAAACAGAATGTGAAGGGCAAGCAGGAGCTGGAAGAAAGCAGGGTTGGAGGTGTTGAGGAACAGAAACAAAGAAGTGTCAACTCTCCATCTTTGAGGGAAGAGGCCATGGATTTGGAAGTGGTATTGGATTGGTAGAAGGAATTGCAGAGAGCCAGTGTAGTGTAGTGGTTAGAGTATTGGACTAAGACTAGGGAGTCCTGAGTTCTAGTCTCCACTCTGCCATGAAGTTCACTGGGTGACTTTGGGCCAGTCATTCACTCTCAGCCTAACCTACCTCATAGATTTGTTGTGATGGTATAATCTGGCTATAGCAGACAAAAAGTGACATGCCTCAAGGAAATACCAGAGAAATCCATTTGGGAGGGTGTAGATCAATGAGTTTTCCTAGGCTCATCCCCCTGGACTCCAGCGCCCAACCTGATCTGCAGTGAGTCAGGCCAGTTCATAGATTTTCCAGGAAGTTGGGGCATTTTGGGGAGAGGGGGAGAGGTTCTGCAATTTGCACAAATTTGTGAGCAAACTGTGTCTGTAATTTGTATAAATTGCTGAGAAATTTGCTCAGATTGCACAGCCTTCCAAAACAAATGTGCGAAAAAATTCCCAGAGTTCAGGGAACAGCCCACAGCTCAGTTCATAGATGCAAAGCAAGTCGTACACACTTGTGAAGCTCTTTCACGCCAATAAAGAATTGGATTTCCCAGTGACAGACATCCCTACCTAGAAGTCTTTATAACCAGCCTAGATGGAGGTCTGCCTTGAGGGGCAGGTGGTGGCTGGGAGAGCCATGCTAGTATAAGTGGAAGGATAATTCTTCCCCATCTTCTTCCTCTCTCCAAGATTAAAAGTCTATCATCATCATCATTATCATCATCACACCCTTCCTTTTAACAGTGAAAGGCACAAGGAGATTTAGGTAGACAAATCTGGAAGGCTCACAGTTTGAATCCTGCAGGCAGTTGAGGTGATAATCACCATTTGCCCTCTCCCCCCCCCCCACCGCAAAAACAAACCCTTTCTGTGTCAACTGGCCTTTATTTTCCTCCCTTTGTCATTTCAAAGCCCTCTTAAATGGGCAGTTCTCTGTGGAGGTCAGAGGTTTGCACTGGAAGTGTTGTTCATGCATCTAACATTTCCACATTTCCCACACCACTTTCCAGTTCAAAGAGTGGAAGGTTGCCGGGGGTAGTGAAGGGGGAGAGAATCAGCAAACATAATCAAATTAATCTGAATGCATTTGTATGCCTATTAAAATCCACCTGTCCCGGGCTTTTCATTTATCATGATTATGACTGAACAACCAAATGGAGAAAGGTGTTGGATCTTCACTCAGTGCAGAACGATGATTTATTACCCTAAGCATCCTTAGCAATGGCTGGGATCTAATGGACATCTCTGCATGACAAATCATTCATCCTCCCAGTAATATTAGACATGTCGTCCTTTCATGTAGAACATTTCACAGCAATTCGTGAAAAACTGATTTCTTTTCTTGCTGTTAAAACTGCTAAGTAACTGCCCGCAGTCCTTAACACGGGGTGACAATTCAGAAGAACATATGCTAATATTGAGGTTTTAATGAGGTGCAGGAACTATGCCATTTGGCCTAGCCTGTTTGTAAATGTCAACCCTTGTCAATCCATGCACCTTCATTTACTGGAGCAACATGGGGCATGTGTAGGGGGAATCTTCTCCCACGTACTGTGTGTACTGTGGGGGGACTCAGAACCCCATACCCCCCCCTTTGTTAGGATCTTTCAGTGGGGGTTAAGAAGTCTCAAGACAGTGCCTCCGTCCCAATAAGGAAAGTTTTATTGCAAGCGAGCAAGCCCCAAGTGAGACTGACATTTGATACATGAGTACATGCATTCGTATTGACGTAAATACTGCATACGTAAACACTGCAATCCAGAGGGAGAGGTGGGTAATAAATAAATAAATAAATATATTATTATTATTATTATTATTATTATTATTATTATTATTCAGCTTCTTATCTATGGGTAGGGTGAGAACACAGGATGCACATATTGGTGTAAACAGTGAAAACACAGGATGAATGTATTGGCATAAACTGTGGGAAAACAGGATGCACATATTCGTAGAAATGGTAGGAACACAGAATTCACATATTGGCATAAATGGTGGGAACACAGGATACAAGTATCTCAGTCCCAGAGCTGAGAACAAGATGGAGGGAGTCAGGTTAGGCTCAAAATTTTGATTTCTTCCACAGTATATACCTGAAATGTTCTTATTCTACATGGAAATTAGTATTAGGAAACACTCAGCAGGAAATGCTTCCTTGAGCATCTGGGGGAATCGACTTGTGATCTTTTACAGTTTTCTGATTCCAAATGGAGGATTCTCTAACAGCCAGTGCATTAAAAACGAAACCAAAAGAAGAACTATGAGTAGATAAACATCAGACATTAGGAATGACAACACAGTAGGTGAAACCCCAAAGCAATCTACTCCGGACCCCGAGGAAGCAAAACAAAAAAGAAAAATATAGGTTTAAGCATGGATTGCACATGAAACTGCTGAACTGGAGTTCATTTGCAGATTGATACAGTTTCATCAGGCCTTAATTGTGACTTAGGTTGTCTGTCTGACTATGAGCAGCAATCATATACTGCATGTCATATCATTCAAATAAAATCCTCGCCCACGATGCTGAGTTCTCTAGGTGCTTGTTACTGAGCCGGGTTTACATGAATTGAATGATTCATGAAGTAATTAGGGATGCTTGAGGAATTCGATCTTTGCACATTCTTGTACCAAACAGTGTGATCCACAACTCAACAGTGTGGATCAGAACTTAGCTAGCCATCATATTTTGCACTTCTCCAAATGTTGTGATTTGACCCGTGGCAATTATCTTCTGCATGTCTACTTAGAAGTAAGGACAAATGTGCTTAGGCCTAATCTACACCAAGCAGGATATTCCACTATGAAAGTGGTAAGAACACATTATATAAAAGGCAGAACCACACTACTGCTTTATAGAGGTATTAAAGTGCACTGG
Source organism: Elgaria multicarinata webbii (assembly GCF_023053635.1). Classification (NCBI taxonomy): domain Eukaryota; kingdom Metazoa; phylum Chordata; class Lepidosauria; order Squamata; family Anguidae; genus Elgaria; species Elgaria multicarinata. The sequence goes on from NC_086184.1 coordinate 13,725,686, forward strand.
CAACTGTTGGGGCCCATTGACACATACCATATACCGTTTTCATACTGCTATATCCTGCTTGGTATGGCTCCTTCCTTTTATTTACCACTTTCATACTGCTTTCATAGTGCAATATCCTGCTTGATGTAGATTAGGCCTTAGTCTCCAGGGCAGTATCCAATGGTAGCCTTCCTTAGAGTAGGCCCACTCACATCAATTTGTCTACTTTGTGTAGCAGTACCGTTGGATTCTACACCCGGTAAGCATTCATAGGATTGCATCCAAAATGTATCCAAGCAGATGTCCTCTGAGAGAAAATGCTCATTCAAAATATGTCTCTTGAGATATTTAAATACCATTTTGAGAGGAATGTCTGTTATTTTGTTTTAAATGTGCCCATGAATGGAGAAATACAGCAGCATGCATTCACATGAAAGTGCCACACACAAAAAACCACTGATTTCTCCATCTCTAGAGTCAATTGATTGACGTGGATGGTATCAATGGCTTTAGTAGGTGCATATTCGTGTTTTAAATCTCATTGCAGAAGGTCCTCCATCAATGACCTCAGCTGTGGAACAGGAGGATGCTGGAATTGCCAACTCCTCTTCTGAAAGGTCTCTAGTGCCTTTAACAGCTGCGTGATGGATAGCATTAGAGTTGCCATGGTTTTTGTGTGTTGTTTTTAATTCCCCTGGTATGGCTCTTGTGCCTGGAGGTTTGCCACCATCAAATTTCCATCCCATAACATAGGTCTATTCAAGATCAAGATACACTGCTTCATACAGAAGTGCCTTCAGGCAGTGGAGGCTGGCAGCTCTGATTTTGGTGGGGCTGCAATTCCATTCTAGGTTTCAATCACAACCAGACAGAATTCTAAAGGACCTATCCAAGGCGGTGAAGCTAGTTTGGTGATAGGTGTAAGCAGCTTGCATAGTTCCTTCAAGTTCTAGCTGATTCTAACTAAAACCCAGAATAGAATTAAAATCCCACCAGAATTGGAGCTGCCAGACTCTATTGCCTTCCGCTGACCATTACCTTGCCCATGTATGGTGTCATAGATATCAGCCCAGTATCTGCCCGAATGTCCCCTGGTGTCAACGGCTGTGCCAAAGAGCAGCACGTACTCTGAGAAGGAAGCATGGAGCAGGCACATGGAACCCATCCAACCTCCGGCATTGATAAATATCCACTGCAAATCCTCATCGAGTAGGATGTGCCCTGGGTGCTTCTTCAGCAGTTCTACAATGATCTTGGAAAAGGCCTGCTCGTGGTCCAGACCGGTGTGGTACTTGCCAAGGCACACAATCTCCTCTGGGTCGAACTCAAAGTGGCGCGGGGAGCGGCCCAGCTGTGCAGCGCCTGGATCAGCAGCGCCGCCACCGCCACGGCCAGCCCCGCGCGCACGGCCAGCCCCAGCCCAGCTCAGCCCCAGCAGCCACCACATCCCAACGACCCCATGTATGGTTGATCAAGTTCAATGTATAGTTTCCTGGATCCAAACTGGGAGGAGTAGGAATCATCCTTTTTTCTCAAAGAGTATTTAACAACATATATGCTTCACCAGCATTACTGCCACCAAGTAAGCTTTAATAATGAGCTCTAACTCACGTTTGGTCTGTCTCGTCATGAGTTTTTCTCCCCTGTGCTCCAGCTGCTGTCCTGCTACTTCATAGTCCACAGTTCCCTGTGACCCCATTATAGTATTATTAGGTTCCTTGGAGGGAGGGTAGAAAACATCAATTTTGAATTTATTCTAGGTTTATTAACTTGTCTTGAAGTCACTGTTGTGCATAGCTGGAGAAAGAGGGTGAAAAAAAGATCACCACAGCAAATGTGTAAGAATTCTATGCCGTGATATGGAATGTGGTGGCAGATTTGACTAACCAGTTCGTGCCTGTAAAGGTGGCCAGCAGCAGGATAGGTCCATCATGTGCTGAGGTTTATATGTCCATTCTTGACATGATCACTGCTGTGTTAATACAGAACTCTAATTAAGACACTCTCTCATTTTATATAGAACTGTAAAATTATTCTGGTATATGTTTTATGTACATTTAAAGGGGGGGGGGGAAACCCTTTCTTTACTGTTTGGCTCCAGGAAAAAAATCCCATATTTGTAGCACTGCAGCATTAAAAATGCTGATGTTTAAAACTGAAAATCATGTGAGGGCGGGGGGAATGTGGAGATAGGGGAGAGTCAACAGAGGAAAAAGAAAGGAAGATGTATGTGATACCAGCTCCAGGATTTGAGGGGCCCTTGAGCGAGACCCCCTCAATGAGTCCTTTCCCTCAGTGGTGTCCCTTCCCTCAATGGGTCCCTTCCCTCAGTGGAGTCCCTTCCCTCAATAGGTCCCTTCCCTCAGTGGAGTCCCTTCCCTCAATGGGTCCCTTCCCTCAGTGCAGTCCCTTCCCTCAGTGCAGTCCCTTCCCTCAGTGCAGTCCCTTCCCTCAATGAGTCCCTTCACCCAGTGGAGTCCCTTCCCTCAATGGGTCCCTTCTCTCAGTGGATTCCCTTCTCTCAATGGGTCCCTTCCCTCAGAGGAGTCCCTTCCCTCAATGGTTCCCTTTCCTCAGTGAAGTCCCTTCCCTCAATGAGTCCCTTCCCTCAGTGGAGTCCCTTCCCTCAGTGGGGGTTTTATTCCACCTTCCCACCACCATTGCTACCATCACTTCTCATCCTCTTCCTCATCGTGGCTACCACTCACTTGACAAGCAGAGAGCCAGTGAGCTGCTCCTCCTTTTCATCACCGCTATTGTTTGAGCCAGATGAGAGGCAGGTGAACAACCAGTGGGCCCCTGCTGGTGTGTGAGCCCTTGGCAGATGCCCGACCATGCCTACACATCATGCCAGCCCTGTAGGTGTCCATGTGAGTTGGTGAGAAAAGCAACCAAGATGATCTCTCTTTCAATGCTTTGGGTTGGCATGTATATGGATTGGTTGGAATGGTTAAAATCCAGCCAACTGCATAGCTACTCATTCAGTGTGGAAGCCTCCAAACCCTAGCCTAACATTGTTGAGATAGATAGAGATAGATAGATAGATAGATAGATAGATAGATAGATAGATAGATAGATAGATGCTAGTATTTGACTGTAATGAGCAGCATTATGAACTGCTTAAATATACAGACACTAAGGAAGTTGACCACACCCTTAAAAACAGTGCAATTCTCTGCAAGATGCAATCCATGTATTATTGTTTCATGCAGGTCTATGTTGATGGTTACAGCAGACTTACATATTTAAAATGAATGTCTCTTAACCTCTGTACATCTTACAATGTGACCTAGAAAATAATCCAATACAACAACAACAAAATCACATTCAAATGCGCCTCGACAGAGCATCCTCAATGTGTCCATCATTACTCATAACCGTCCCAATGAAGTCTTCGTATTGACATATTTATCAGCCATAAGAGCATGACAAAATAATTGCGCCATCTCCTAAGCAGCCCACTGCATGCTCGCTCTGATAAATGCTATTCATCAGAATGACAGAAACATTTCAGTCCTATGCGTTCACTTGCCATGCTTTGTGAAGACTTTAAGCTACACGAGTTTCAAACTTTTGAAGAGAACTGGTGTTTGGGTAGAGGAAGATTCCTGCTTAATTCATAAGCCTAAAAGCTTGCTGGTGAATGTTCAATGACCCTGGATGAAGGGTAGGTTGACTCAAGTCAAAGCAGGCATGCCACTGATTCAAGACCCTTGGCCTTTCGGCACCTGAGGATTATCCCAGGGAAATGGAGGGATCATCCCTGCCTGCTCCTGGGATCCCCTGTGTGTCATTTGGATGTGCAGGGATGATCCTGGGACAATCCCAGGGAAAAAGGCAGGTGTAGAAATGGCCAATGTCTTAGATCGTATGCTGAGGTCTCCAACATGGTGCCCATGGGAACAAATCTGCCCATGATACTTCGCTTGTGCCCCCTGGGCACCCTTCTCCTCCTGATTTGATTTAATTTCTTAAGATACTAAGAAGTATTATTATTTTCTAACTGGGGTGGGGGGCTGACATGCTACAAAGTGAATTGCTACCTTCCAGTATCAATTTTATTTGGATTCCAATGAGCAGTTTTGTCTTTTGGAGCTGAGACCCCACTGCTTCCTTGAAGTAAGGTTCTTGGGGAAGTCACTGTTCTTTTAGTCTCACCAGTTTGCCTTCTAGGAAATGAGTGTTTTTGTGATCGGCTTTGCTTACCAAAGAAGCCATTTTGTGAGAGTGATCATGATACTCTATCAAAATTCCAAGTGTGCCCACTGACTCAAAGAGATTGAGGATCCGTCTTAGACCAATGTAATAAAATAAAATAGAGATTGGAGTGGGATGTGCAGACCAATCTACTTCCTTAGTCAGGCATTGATCCCCTTTCCAGCTGCCATATTTCTTTGTATACTTTCAAGATGTGTACAGGCTAATGTAGGAGGAAGGGAAAGTTATGATAAAAGAGACACCAGGTTTGTTTCATTTTTAAATAAGAACTTATCAACATACATTTCTTCGTAAATGGAATGGAAAGAAATTGAATTTTTATTTTTATTTTTAATTTTTTTTAAAGATTTCAATGCTGGAGAAACCAAAATGGACAGATTTGTCTATCTCTAAATTGAACAGGAGAAAATTGGTATTTACTCATTTTATTATTCCATGGAGAAACTCAGTTAACCAGTTTTTTTCTGTTGTGTAATATATGCAACATTTTAGCTGTATACAGATAGAGCCAATGAATTAGTTCCATGGTCATACTTAGAGTGGGTCTATTGAAATCAATGGGACTTAAGTTAACAATTCCAGTTGATGTCAATGAGTCCACTCTAAGCATGACTTAGTCTGAACCCAGCCCAATATCTTTTAGATGATAATGATACTTGGCAGTGAATGATTTGTTTCCGTATTGTGTTTTTGGTGGTGGTGGTGATGTTTTAAAAGTTTCACCCACAGACTAAAACTGTTATTTCAAAAGCACTCACGGTTTGCTCTCCTGCCAAAAGTTACTGGAGTATCGCTGCGTTACTTCAGCAAAAAGGGTTTTTTTTAAAAAAAAAAAAAAGGAAAGGAAAGCCGTTGACATCTTATTGAATTTACAGGTGAGATGTAAATGGTGCTGAATTAATAATGGAGAGAATCTATAGCAAGTGACAGATTTCAGAAGTAACATGCAGCCGAAAGAGATTTGAAAAGCTTTCTTTGGTTGCCTTTTGCAATGATCAAGGTTGTTTATGCTTTGCAGGACAGTTAAATTAGGGACTGGAGGCTTTGGGGAGAGGGAAAACTATGGATGAGAATCAGGCATTCTTCTAAATGTCTTCTTAACAAATGCCACAAATCTGGCCCTCACGTCCCATTTATTTTATTATCTCTTTGTTTTCTCTCTCTCTGGGCTCATTTACACATGCAGCCCTTTGGGGAGTGAGGAGGGATGATCATGGAGTTTTCCACTTCCAGGATCCTCCATCGGGGGCCACATGGCAGAAGTAAAGAGGGACGGTCAGGGGAGACATTTTTTTAAAAAATAGGAGACATTTGTGCGATTGCGCAATTGTGTGGGGCATGATCCTGCATGAAGGTGAGATTCTTTTGATATATTTTTTTTAAATCCAACAAACTCAGCACTGGAAGACCCCATGTGCCATCCCAAAGATGGCAAAAATGCCCATGGACTCCACCTGCACACCTTCGTGCCCATTTCCTAAGCCCTGCTACTCGTGGGGAAGAGGGAGGACCCCGGGAGGGAGAGCCACACCACCCACAGAACTCGGGATGGTCCCGAAATGCCTGAAAAAAATGGAGGGAAAGCAGTCCCAGCTATCCTGGGAGAATTGAGTGCTCATCCACGGTTCACCCTGGGATCAGCTGTGTGTCATTTGGATGTGCAGGGATGACCTCATGACCACCCCAGGATAAATGGCAGGTATATATTAGGCCTCCCCTCCTCTCTCTTTCTCTCTCTCTCTCTCTCTCTCCACACACACACACACACCTCATTCCAAGGAGGTTTAACAATGGACTAAAACATATAAGACAAGTTCAAATACAAAAACAACACCATGCAGAAAAAAGAAAATCATCCCAGCATCAGGAGGGAAATGGATCACAGTGACAAAAAGGTTCATGGCAGTAGCATCAATTGTCAGCAAAAGGACCTAAAACAAAGATCAATTCTCAGTGACCCTAAATGCCACCCCCAGTGGAGGGGAGGGGACTCAGCCGCTTTACTGGTCACCTGAAGACAAGCGAAAAGGCAAGACACCCTTCAAGAAGGAGTCAAATAAGATGATTATTTTTCTAAGCACAAAGCGGGTAGGCTTGCCTGTTGCTTCCTCTCCCTCTTGTGGCCTCAGTAATGGCAGTTTGAGGAAGTGGGGGTCTCAGCTGGAGCTGTATCCAACCACATCAGGGGGATGCAGACTAGGTGTGAGGCCCAATGGAAGCAGACTTCAGCACATCACTCACTCTCTGTTCACATCAGGACCTTGGATAGTATCCTGCAGGAAGTACTTGCTGGAGCATTCTTCCATAAATAGTCTCTATTAAAGCTCAAGCTTTGAACATTATTGAACTTTCGAAATCCTCAGCACATCTACACTGCTTAAGCTTCAGTTTAAAACAAAAATGAGCAAAATTGGTCCAGTAGATCTTGAGTAATAAGCCTTGCACTACAGTGTCTGTATATAAGATCATTTTGCTGTATCAGCCAATCCAAAGTTCTTGGATGGAGAATTTCTTTTTGTTCTTTGAGGGGGGTAATGTTAAATCCCCCCCCCCAAAAAAAAGTCCTTGGCAAGATCTGTGAAAGTAAATCATTCTCTTTTTTTTTCTGTAGAGGTGTGGGGGGAAAATCAACTGTAGGTGACTTTTCCCCCTTAATACTCTGTGTGTGTGTGTGTGTGTGTGTGTGTGTGTGTGTGTGTGTGTGTGTGAGAGAGAGAGAGAGAGAGAGAGAGAGAGAGAGAGAGAGAGAGAGAGAGAGAGAAGTGTTATTTCAAACTAGCTAAAAGAAGAATGTATATCCAAGAGGAATTGTCAATTATGATGCATGCCTGAAGCAAAGTGTGTCCATCACAGGCCAGTAGAATGTGCAACTTCCCCGCAGTTATGATTCCAAAGACAATTACTTGGGATCTTGAAAATGTTAAATCTGAAACCTGCTTTGGTTGCTCTGGAGAAGTAGCAAAATACTGTGGACACCATGATCTTGCTTCCTGTTAGAGATGGGGAAATGAGCAATGTTTGAGCTCATTGACATTCTCTATTTTCTACCTCGATGATCCTCTCACCTCGCTCTCGCTCCCGAACATGATCATCTTTTTTTTCTTTTTTTTTTCTAAACAGCAATATGTGCACATTTCCAAATACGCATCCCAAAGCCAGACTTCCCCTCCCATAGGCTAAAGCCTGAACATGCGAATTTTTGGAAGTGCAGACTTGCGCAAGTTCTTTTTCAGAAGTGGGCACTTTCAAGCAGGAATGCAAGGAATGCATGCTCCTGCCCACCTTTGCATTCAGAGTTGTAAATGGGACATGTTGGCATGATTTGTGAATGGGAATAAAATCCTGGTACAGCTCTGGTCCCTGTCTTTCTTGACAACCCTGTGCACGTGTGTTTATTGTTAAGATCGTGTAGTGTAATTTCTTCTATCTTTGCTGCACCTTTGCTGTTAAGCAGTGGTGTAGTGGTAACTTCTGAAACGCAAGCACTCATCATTACCGTCTCCATAGCCACGCCTCTAAGGAAAGTGCAAAAATCAATGAACCTGTTCTAGCAGTTTTCATCTCCATCAGGAACAGGTCTTCTGTAAAGCTAATGGATCTTAAGGAGCAATCCTATTGGATCTGAATGCCTCTGAATGCTGACATGTATCCAATGAAGAGTGGGAGATGCATCAACTGCTCCCCCACCCACCCTGCATTTTACTTCCGCTTAGATGCACCTAGGATTGCATTGTTAGTTAAGCAATATTTATGACATCGGTATCATGTGAGTGTGGTACAAGAGCAATGTTTCGTCGCTCAATTTTCTATTTTCTTTTTCAAAAAAATTGATCTGGCAAACACATTTTATTAAAGGAATATTTCAGATTTGATTACTGTTCTCTTTGACTGACTGCCTAATTCATGCATGCAGTGTGCCTTGGGAAATTATACACAGTAGTTTGGTAGCTTTATTATGTCACTGTCTGAAAACATTATTTTGCTGAGAGCGTAATTAGTTACATACAAAGCTTCGGGCCTTTCAACTAATCTCTGCCATCTTCTTGTGTTAATTATGTGGCTTTCCCACTCCGTTCCCCCATCCCGTTTAATTTATTTTTTCCCCTATTCTGAGCTATTTTCCTTTTTAATCAAGTCAGAATTTAAAAATAAAACAGATTTATCCAGTACGTTGCTAGGGGAGGGAAAAAAAATTACCTTTACCAGCTGTAGCTCCAAATATTAATTGGAAAGAAGGTTATTAATTGGAAGAGGCTTTACAATATATTCACCAAGATTTGGCTGAGTGGTTTTTCTACCTAACTTTGAATTAGTAAACAGCAGTGTGTTGATCTTTTTCTATTATTATTTTTGGGGGTAGAGAAATAGCTTACTGAGGTGGACGGGGGTGGAATTATCACAATCAAACTGGGCCTGGTTAATAATGCAGCCTTTGCTCACTCTTGGGTGCTTTGTTCAGTAAAAGTTTATTTGAAAAGTGTTTTCTGCGATCAAACCCACTTCATGGTGCTACTGAGTTTAGGAGAAATGTTATTGCAGCTTCCCTTAAAATTACAGGTTTTTTCAGCCCCCTCAGGTTATAGAAGACCCTGCTGGGGAAAATGCCCCAAGCCTTCTTTCATCATACAATGGTGTTTGCTCTGAGTTTCCTATAGTGTCTTCACAGTATTTGTGTTCTCAGTCAAGGAAAGGAAGGAAATTGTTTAGTTAGCGTTGCCTTTGTAAATCTCATCTCTCGGTTTACATTTACTCACGCCTATTATCGGTATGTGGCACACTGAGGCAGTTGCTGTGTCCCCAAAGGACTGCATTGTTATTGTTGTTGTTGTTGTTATTGTCATATTTGTATCCTGCCTTTTGGCCAATACTGGCCCTCAAGGCGGCCTTACAAAATTTAAAACAAATACATTTTAAAACCTATGAAAAGAAATATACAGAAGTTAAAAATCTATTCAATATATTACAATATTGAAACATTAAACGTTTAAAATACATGACCATTTTAAAAGTCCTCAGCATAGATGGAGGCCCAGATTATTTGCCAAAAGCCTGCCGGAACAAAGGAGTTTTTGCCTGCTTCTGAAAGCCCATCAAGGAGGGAGCCAGCCTAGCTTCCCCGGGAAGAGCATTCCAGAGCACTGGAGCAGCCACCGAGAAGGCCCTCTCCCATGTTCCTACCAGGTGAGCCTGTGAAGATGGTGGGACTGAAAGAAGGGCTTCCCCAGAAGATCTGAAAGCACGGGCAGGCTCATAAGGGAGAAGACGGTCTTTCAGATAAACTGGGCCTGAGCTATATAAGGCCCACTCACAACACCAGCCCTGAGCCTTTCTGTTCTGTGCCAGACAAATGCCATTTTAATTTCCCACAAAGCCTGATCTGAGCACTGCTGCTGCCCCTATCCCCTCTTGCTTCCTGCTTCCAGGTAACTCTATCTGCTTGGGCTCCACCAATATGAAAAGAAGCCCAGAAAGCACTCCCTTGAAATCTGAAAACAACAACACAACATTTAAATGTCGAAGAGCCAGTTGCCAGGTTTATTAAAATCATCATCATCAATTGGGTGGAAGCAATTGGCTTGTCCACCTTTCCTTCTGTCTGGGCAAAGTGAGATCTGGAGCAGGGGTGGTTAGAAAGTCGAGGTCCGTATGTTCTAGACTTCAACTCCCATAAACCCCATGCTCTTTTGACAGCTAAAAGGCTGCTATTACAACATGGGCAGGATCATCTCCTGTAAGGCAATGGACTGAGGATCTTGCACTGCTATCAAGATTTGAACAGGTGTTATTATATTAGCAACACTTGAAAATGGACATATGGTTATTTGGTCTGGGTTTGTTGAAGTGTATGCAAAATTTACAGTTTCTAGAATGCTGTATTTTGAATATATATATATATATATATATATATATATATATATATATATATATTAGCTGTACCCTGCCACGAGTTGCTGTGGCTCAGTCCGGTTAAATTGAAAAGAAAGAAAAGACAAAGCGGATGTTTCTAATATGTTTAATTTCACAATGCTTGTGGATATACAATATTTTTAGTTGTTCCATTGTCTGAGTAGATATAGAGATTGTCTGTTTTGCCGACTCTAGAATACGCAACATATAATTGTCCATGTGAGAAGCAATCTGTGTCTAGATCTAAACCGCACAATTCTAAAGATTGGCCCTGAGCTTTGTTGATGGTGATTGCAAACGCCAATCAAATTGGGAATTGCAATCTCTTAAATTGAAATGGCATATCTGTTGGAATCATAGGAATGTGAGGAATGAGGACATCTTCACCTTTGAAAGGTCCTGTCAAGATTGCTGCTTCTATGACCTATAAGAGCAAATAGGAGAGAACATGCAAATAGGAGAGGAGGCAGAGGCAGTGGATTGGCCTACTGTTTGGTTTTTTAAAAAGGATGCTTTTACGGTGAGGAGGTTAGTGGAAACTCCTGGCAGTTACCTTTCTTCAGAACGTGTAACTGTCACAGGTGTGACATCTATATTCACTCAGCCAATTGTGAGAGAACATGCAAATAGGAGAGGAGGCAGAGGCAGTGGATTGGCCTACTGGTTGGCGATGTCACAATGACCTATAAGAGCAAATAGGAGAGAACATGCAAATAGGAGAGCAGGCAGAGGCAGTGGATTGGCCTACTGGTTGGCGATGTCACAATGATCAGCAGGACTGGTTTTGAGGAGGCCTATTTCTTCGATTTTAAGACAAACTTTTGACCCCATATAGAACATAGTTACATAACAATGCTCGCATATTCGAATGCAACGTTGTGTCAAAATTTCAAAGCAATCGGTGAAGAACTTTCGGAGATATAACGTCTGTTTCAAACGAACATTTACATTTTTATTTATATAGATTAATTGATATTTTTTAATCCTGTAATTATATTCTTTTTTCTCCTTTATTTATATGTTTTGTTTTGTTTTATTGAAATTCACAATAGAATAAGAAGAAACTCTTATAACCCCCTACCAGCATAGCCAATGGTCAAAAATGGATCTGGATTTATCCTGGATGAACTGTCATCAGCAATGTCATCTGCTATTTACATAAGAAGGAAATGGGGGGCATATTAGCTATAACTGATCACTATCTGATTTTTGTGATCATGTGAACATCACCCAATTCTGTCCCCCCCCTCCCCCAGTTCTGATCACAATTTTCTTTCTGCTGGACATGCACAATTGGTGACCTGCCATGCCAAAAGCAGCTCATTAGCCAAGGAAGGGCAAATGAACCCTGAGACCAGAAATGTAATTGTGGGGAGGGTCATCGCTCAGTGGCAGAGCACCTGCCTTACAAGTAGAAGGTTCCAGGTTCAATGCACAGCATCTCCAGGCAGGGCTAGGAAAGAATCCAGCCTAAAACCCTGGAGAGCTGCTGCCAGTCAGTGTTGACAAATATTGGGTTAGATGGACCAACGGCCAGGCTCAGTTTATGGCAGCTTCCTACATTCTAAACACAGCCCAAATGGGAAACTTATTCAATTGTATCCGGCATCTGCCTTCTGCAAGAAGAAGGGCCCTCTGTGAAAGGGAGGGTCCCTTCTGCCCAATTTTAGGGGATCCCTTCTCCCTCACACATCACAGCTCACCCCCATTCAGCAAGGTCTCCTGATGCTCACTGCAGCATTTTCAGGGGGCTGAGGGGGCAATGGTGTGAGAAGGAGGGGGCGGGGAAGTCCAGTTCCATCAGCACAGTTCAGGATCAATCCAGATCCAACCCAGGGAACCCCTGCAAGGCCACAAACTATGACTAAGGAGCTGTAGTCTGATCAGATGCAGAAGCTGTGCAGCCTAACTCACAAATCCCCTTCCCTTGCTTCTAAGTGCAAGACTTGGGGATGCTAATCATGGCCTTGCAAATGGGAGCGTGGAACACTCCAACCCTTTCCTGGAGCTGCCTGATCATCCCTCCATCACTTCTCAAACCAATAACCTCATTTGATGAGAATTGCAGCTTGTCTCCAATTGCAGCTGAATACACAATAGCCCAGTAGCCTCCCGTAGTGATATATTGATCCAAGTCTCCTCCTGACTGCTGTTACCAGAGGAAAGGAAGAAAGAAATCTGTTTTTTGGAACGCAGCATGGGTGATTGTTGGAAATATCGTGCAAATTACTCCCTCTCTCTTTTTCCTGAAATGTCATGTGAGGTGAGCTACAAAATTCCAAGAGGTCTGTCAAAGCTTCATCTTGAGAAATGTGACAGTTTTAATAATAATAAAAAAGGGAATCCAGGTTTGGCTGTCAGAACACCATGTGCAAATTAAGTAGATTTACACCCTCTTTAATTTATGCAAATAATGAGGCTTTGCATACCTTTGCAGAATGGGAAGAGTTTGTTTGCAGAACAAGGGGAGAGGTCATTGCCATTGCTTGGTTGTATTCATTTGTTATGTTTAAATAGAACGGAAGAATTGGTGTGTTGCCGGGTGGAGAAGACATGCAAAAGAAGAAGGAAGCAGAAGCACATTGTGGGCCAAGACATCCGAGTCTGTTTCAGGGTGTACACTCAACAGGAAGCAAACGTAAGTCCTCACTCCGGACCCTGTGGGAATTTTAAGCTGATCGGGTGCAGTGACTAGAGCGGGAGTGTCAGAATCCTTTCAGCCCAAGGGCCATATTCAATCTGGAGAAGCTTTTGGCGTCTCCATTACAGTGGTGGGTGGGACCGAAGGCAAAAGGGGTCAGGAATTAAAAAAAATATTCCAGCATATTGTAGCTTAGAGCTCTTACTGCCGATAACTAACCCTTAGAAGTGGCCTTTCCGTTTTCTAGAATGGGAGGGAAAGCTGTGTCATAGCTGGGAGAGCCAGTGTTGTGTAGTGGCTAAGGTGTTGGACTGGGAGTCGGGAGATCCGGGTTCTAGTCCCACTCAGCCATGGAAACACAGCCTCTCAGCCCAACCTACCTCACAGGGTTGTTGTTGTGAGGATAAAATGGAGAGGAAGAGGAGGAGGATTATGTATACCGCCTTGGGTTCCTTGGAGGAAAAAAGGTAGGACATAAATGTAATAAATAAATTAAATAAATAAATAAGCCACTAAACAATCAGCAGTTAGAGGAAAGGGCATCAGGTTCCTGGCTGCCATGCCTGACCCAGGTCACGATGACTCCTTGGATGATGATTTGGAGAGCCCGGAGTCCAACAGCGTTCTGCATCATCCTGACACTGACATAGTTCCTGGCTTTGGGCGCACCACAAGTGCTGCCATGTCCCCCCATTTTTATGTGGATAAAACACGTTTTGGGGTTGCCCAGAGGTTGGGCGTCTGATCCAGAAGGCAGCAGCAGAAAGTAATCGGAAGACAGTGACACTCGAGTTTGGTGAAAAGAGCCCAAACAGCATCACATCTGATGCTGAGATGGACCTGGCTGTTGTGCAAGCTCATTCTTCCATATTGGCAGAATGAGCTCCCTAAGGAGGTTCGCTTGGCACCTACGTTATATGCTTTTAGACACCAGGTGAAGACCTTTTTATTCTCCCAACATTTTAACGATCTATAAATACATTTTAACCTGGTGTTTTAAATTTGTAATTTTGCATTGCTGCTGTTTTTATCTGGTTGAGCTTTTATATTGTATTTTATATTATGGTTTTAGACTGTTGTTTTATACTTTGAATGGTTTTAATTTTTGTGAACCGCCCAGAGAGCTCCGGCAATTGGGTGGTATAGAAATGTAATAAATAAATAAATAAATATTCTTCAACCAAGAAGGGTGCTGCTGTGCTAGAACTCAGGCATACATCCAAGAACATATATAACATGAGTTTGTGGAGACGTGTGTGGAGAGAAAGCCATTTGACTTCAAAACTGATGAGATTTAATGAAGAGGAGACTGTCAGAAAAAACACACGAGGTGGCAACTCTAATTAAGCACTAACATGGTTGAATACACAGGGATTCAATCACAGACTTTTAAGAGCAAAACACTGGAAGCCATGAGCCTGGATGCATATCTGACAGTTTCAGTTTCTCTCGCATCTATTTTTTAAAGTTCTTTCCATCCTGGATTTTGATGAGTTCTCATTCTTTTAAAAAAATATGAATCCAATGAAATTCTCATCCATCCTTAATTCAGAATGACTTACACTTCAGATAACACTTGAGAGATCTTTGGTGTGCCACCATTATGGGTGACAACGAGCAACATGAGGTTACTACTAAAGTCTTAAGCTCTGATGTCTACAAGCCCCGCTAGACTTTCCTTCTGTGTAGCAACTGTGAGCTTCTCAGTTTCACATCTCAAACTTATTATCAATGCCTAAAGCTTCAGCTTCTGAATAGGTAAAGCAAGGGTGGTGAATATGTGGTTGGATTGCAGAAGCCTTATCAACATAGCCAAGGGCAAGGGATGATGGAAGTTGCAGCCCATCAACAACTGGAGGACCACATATTCCCTGTCCCTGATTTGAAGTTATGCAAGGGGACTTATGGAAGTTCAAAATCCATTCCCCCTCCTCTCCCAACTGCCCACTGCATAAATACCTGCCAACAGGTTCCTCCTAATGGTCTCCAAACACACACATAACAACTCCTCTTAAACAACAACAACAACAACAACAACAACAACAACAACAACAACTTCCCCAAATGTGCAGGAGAAGAGGGCCTTTGAGAATCCCCTCCATGGAGACTGTTCTCAGTGGAACCCAGAAGCTCCACCCCCCCCCCCTCAACCTCTCTGTTGAAGGATCAAAAAAGTGATTACCAAATGGATTTATTAGACTGGGGAGGGGAGAGGACATAGCTCAGTGGTAAAGTAGATCCTTTATATACAGAAGATCCCAGGTTCAATGCCTGGCATCTCCAGGTACACCTGGAAATACCCCTGTTTGAAACCCTGGGGGCTTGCTGCCCATCAGTGTTGACAATACCAGGCGAGATGGACCTGACACAGTGGCCACAGCAAGACCTAAGGTTTATCCTGGGATCATCCAGGGTTCGCCCCTGCCTGAGCACTGGATCCCCTGTGCTCAGGTTTGATGAACAGGTTTGATGAACAGGTTTGACCCCTGGACGATCCAGGGATAAACCTTAGGTCTAGCTATGCCCAGTATTAGGTAGCTTAAGCAGACAGTTCTCCTGTAACGTCATAAAGGTGCTTTATGCTGAGTCAGATCATTGTTCCATCTGCTCGTGCTCCCAACCTGGTTTCCTCCAGATGTTTTCGACTAGAACTTCCAGCATTCCTGACCATCAGACATGCTGGCTGGAGCTGATGGGAGGTGAAGGCAAAAACATCTGGAGGGAACCAAGTTGGGGAAGAGGGATATTAAAGTCTAAAAAAAAACCACCTATGCAACTTCATACCTGATCTATCTGGCCCATTGCAGATAGTCCTAATGGAACCCTGGTTAAAGACTAGGGAGTCACTGTCATCATGTTGCCAATTGGTATTATTAACATTGATTCAGCCTACTTGGTATTATCAAGCAGTGGGGTTTCTTACAAACCTGGAAAGCCACAGATCTTACCAGGCTCTTGTTGCTTTCACTGCATCAAATTACATTCCACCCAGACAACTTGCAAAAACAGATGTTCTTGAAAAGAAGATAACTCTGAAGTATTTGCAAAGGCTTCAGGAACCAGACTCCTCCGGTATGTTTAATGTAAGTGTCTGGAGGCTCATTTTTCAAATACATCTGATTTCCATTTTTCTT
Source organism: Elgaria multicarinata webbii (assembly GCF_023053635.1). Classification (NCBI taxonomy): domain Eukaryota; kingdom Metazoa; phylum Chordata; class Lepidosauria; order Squamata; family Anguidae; genus Elgaria; species Elgaria multicarinata. The sequence continues at coordinate 13,741,565 of NC_086184.1, forward strand.
CTGATGAACGCTGAATACTGCTCAGTGCCTCTGTTTTTATTCGTAAAGGTGAACTACTGTGATTTCCCACAGCAGTGGTGTACAAGCAGCTTCTTCTATGCGGGAAACGTCTCTCCCTTTAATGGTGGTCCTACCAACTATACAGCAGAAGAAGTCTCCCCAGCCATGGGGTGTATGAGAAGCTCATTTGAGTTCATTTTTTATCCAGATTTACCCAGTTTGCACCTTCTGCACTGAATATGGGTTTGATGGGATCTGCGGCTGCAGTCTGTGCATTTCTGAGCTTGCAATGTGATTCACAGATCAAAAAAATGCATTCAGTAGCATGTGTACATTTTAAAAATGTGCATTAAAATGTGTGCTTTGGGGGGAAATGTGGGCAAGTACACTTTAATCAATGAGAGAAGAATGCATACATTTCAAAGATGTGCACATGATCAGATATGAGCTCATGTTCGAAGGGAATTTGAGAAGGAATTTTGGAGAACTTTGTTGAGCTTGATTTACACATCCCCTACTCTGGCCTCCTTCTTCCTTTGCATTTACAAGATGCAAAGTAGTTCCAGCATATTTCCATCATGTCTGAAATTTAGGGCTATTGCCCAATGAAAGAAATCTTAGTTGAATAATCTAATGAGTTTTAGCTGATTAATTAAGGGGCCCATCCAATGGTCCCTTGAAAGGCATCCCAGGGACCATATAATGGTGCAGGTTGTGCCTTCCTCTAAGATCAGATGCAACAATGACTTGGGGGGTTCCTGCCCTCACTCGTCCCCTCTCCCAAGAGGAGCTTCTGCAGTGGCTCCTCTTCCAAGGTTGCAATAGTGACCTCAGAAGATGGTGCGGGAGGGAGAAAAGGGGGCACAATGGTGGAAAGGAAGGGGAGGTAGAAGGAGAGATGTGGAACCACTTAATCCATAAGCCTCTTTATTCTATTTCCCACCCACCAAGAGGTAGGTTAGAAATATTATTATTATTATTGTTGTTGTTGTTGTTGTTGTTGTTGTTGTTGTTGTTGTTTGCCTCTCCATTTGGATCGAGGTGGGGAGCAACAGTTAAGTATAAAATACATAAAATACTGATTAAAAACATAGCATACATTGTTAAAACATCCTAAAAGCATCCTAAAATTCCACTGGATATGCCTGCCAGAAGAGATCAGTCTTGATAGCTTTCTTAAATGCTAAAAGACTGTTAAGTTGACGAATCTCCTCCGGCAGGCCATTCCACAGTCTGGGAGCAGCAGAAGAGAAGGTCCTCTGGGTAATACCTGTCAACCTAATTTTGGCTGGCTGAAGGAAATTCTTCCCAGAAGGCCTGAGTGTGCGGGGCGGATTGTACGGGAGAAAGCAATCCTGCAGGTAAATGTGTAAGCTACCTAGGGACCCTAGGATTGCTCTGCCCAAAGATGGATCTTGGATTTGAAAGGCAAGACTTTCAGTGGTTGTGATTATTTGTTTCCCCCCCCCCCAAACCCGTGTTTCATTGTTAAATATGAGGAATTTGGCATTACTGTTGGAATGAGAGATTGGGATGACCACCCCCACCCACCCCAAAGGTGTTTTGTCAAAAGTGAGCCATTTGGGCTTGTTTGCTTGTAGAAGTGTGTTTATTGACAGTGCTAATGGTATTTAAAGGGAGAGAGAGAGATGTCAGTATTACTGTTCAAATGCATTGTAATTAATCTGAAGTATGCTTGAGGGAAGCTAAACTGATGGGACTGTAGCCATAAAGTTTGTTTATTTGTTTACTGAGAGACACATTGTAATTATAATTGCTCTCAGATCCCGAGTGGCTAATAGATGGAGGACATGTTAGGTTTTTTGTCAGTGTTGATCCCTTGCATACAAATCCACACTGCAATTATGCCTAAATGGATTTTTTTTTCTGATTTACAACGCTCTGTGGGGACTTCTGGAGTATTTGTTTCATAGTGAAGAACATTCTGTAAACAGGGGTTGTAGCAGCAATGGGGGTCATACTTAGGGATCTGTGAATCTGCAAAATTTGAACTCATTAGAATTCTACAAATTCCACTTTGAATCTAATTCTGACTGAGGTCTGTATCAGACTGCAAATGTTTTAGCTTTGCATGAGAATTTGTGCATTTTTAAATGTATTTTCCCAAATGTACGCATCAACTGTGTCTCTTTTTCTCCTTTTGATTATGGCCTGTTTGTGTGTGTGCTTCAAACGAGCACATTTCGTGTGCACATTTTTCATGTGTCCACATTTTTCTGATACTTTTTATTGTTGTTGCTTTCTTCATTTCTCTTTTTGAAGGATTGGGGAAGCCATTTTTAGCTGCTATTGTTAAGCAATTGGGAGTCAGAAATCCTTGCCGATCTTCTGCAGTCCACCTGGAAATATACCAGTAGATCCAGATCTACCTTCTTCCCACTCCCTGACCTACAGGCATGTGTGGACATGTGTGGCATTACTCCACAATTGAGTATATTGTATATGTTTAAGTTAGTATGTCTGGTAAGTACAGAATGTTAGAACTGAGTGGGTGTGGTTTATGATGTAATAGGTGGGGGGAAGGAAGTATATAAGGAGAATGTTGGGAGTTTGAGTGTGTGTGAGGAGAGTTGTTTAGTTGTAGAGTAAGAAGAGTTTGGATCCTAGGGATTTAGGATTAGTGTGAAGAGAGTGAGGTGGTTGGTGTGTGGAGAGTTTAGATCAAACAGGATTGAAAGTATTATATGTTGAAGCTTTTAAACAACAATAAACATTTTTATTTTGTTAGCTACCAAATACCACGTGTCACCTTGGCATTATTTACCTACCTTGCAGTTATTAAACACCCATGCCAGAGTATTCCCACAGTATATTTTGAGAGATCCTATATTAAACCTATTTCCCTCATAGCTAGAGGAAAGGTTTTAATGAACCCTCCCTCAGGTTTTCAAGTGGCGGCGCTTGGTCTGAGAAGGGTTTATGCGATGGGCCTAGTGAAAGGGTCGGTGACATTGCAACACGCTCCTCCTCTGATTGGATTTTGAATTCAACTGTGATCTGTTTATGACTGGGACACACCAGTTGCTCTTGTTTGCATTTCCTTTGCCTATGAGGAAATTGAGCCAAAATATTTGTGTATTATAAACTGTGGCGCAGAGCAGTAAAGCAGCAGTTTCCGCAGCTGAAACTCTCCCCACGGCCTGAGTTCAATCCCAGCGGAAGCTGGTTTCAGGCAGCCAGCTCGGGTCAACTCAGCCTTCCATCCTCCCAAGGTCGGTAAAATGAGTACCTAGTTAGCTGGGGGAAAGGTAATAATGGCTGGGGAAGGCAACAGCAAACCACCCCGCTATAAGGCCTGCCAAGAAAACATCAGTGAAAACTGGCATCCCTTCAAGGGTCAGTAATGAGGGCTTTCTCCGCTGTGGCACCCCGGTTGTGGAATGAGCTCCCCAGAGAGGTCCGCCTGGCGCCTACACTGTACTGCTTTCGTCGCCAGCTGAAGACCTTTTTATTCACTCAGTATTTTAACACTTAATTTTAACTTAAATTTAAATTATACTGTTTTAACTCTGTATTTTAACCTTATATCAATTTTGCTGCGTGGTTTTATTCTGGTTGTGCTTTTTATATTGTATTTTGTATTTGTATTTTTAACTTGTTGGTTGTTTTATGATGGTTTTAATTTTTGTGAACCGCCCAGAGAGCTTTGGCTATTGGGCGGTATAAAAATGTAATAAATAAATAAATAAATAAATAATGACTCAGTGCTTGCACGAGAGGTTCCTTTCCTTTCCTATAAACTGTTTATGTATTATTTATTTCTCACTACAAATGGTTCTCAAGGCAGCTAACAGCAATAAAATGCAAGCTAAAATACAAAGTTGCAATCAAAACAGGAAAGCCATTCATTTAAAAAACACATCAGTACAACAACAACAACAACAACAACAATAATAATAATAATAATAATAATAATAATAATCTGCACCTCCTAGTTAAAACATATTTCAGCAACTAACAGGTCATTTCAAAGTCTGTTTGCATAGGGTGTGGTTTTGCCTGTCAATGGAAGGACATTAAAGATGGAGTTAGTGTGCCCTTCGTAGTCAAGGAATTCCAGCATCTGGGGAAAACTGCAAAGAAGGTCTCTATTACATAAATGTAATAACATTTTTATCGTATATTATAATATCTGTCTAGTGAACTTTTGCAGTTCCTAATTTCTTACAGTACAGTTTTATGCACGTCTACTCAGATGTGAGCTCTATTGAGATCAAGGGGGGGGCGCACTCCCAGCGAAGCAGTTATTATGAGATTTTAGCATTAGTCAATTAAGACTGCAATCCTAATGACACTTACCGGAAAGTCAGTCCTAATGAACTTAATGGGACTTACTTCCAAGTAGACATGCATAGGATAATTCTGGATTTTATCAGCTTTTCAACACAATCCTGTGCCTTGCTGAGTTGGGTTAGGTTCATTAGGGATAAAACCTCTGAGCGTCCAGGAGCCCAATTCATCACAACTGACTTCATTTCAAGAACAGCCTTGCTAAATAAGAGAAGAGGAGGAGAAGAAAAGATGCCAAATCCTAAAACATCAACTTCCTGCTTAGTATCCATTATAGTGTAGAGTCTACACTGATTGCCACATATTTGCTTTATCAGTACATTTCCATCATGAGCTTAAACTTCGATAATGCCTTAGAAGGGTTGTTTTAAGTGCTTAAACATATTATGGGATTTTTTTCTCCTTATCTATTCTTGATTAAAATGCAATCAGGTATTGATTTGCTTAAGGCTTAATAAGCACTCAAAGCAGATATGTAGGTAATTTAGTGACAGATTAAATATCATTGCTCATGCAAACTACCATCCCAAGGCTTCTATGTAATGAGCATAGAGGAGACAAATTATGTCATTTAACGTTGGCAATTTTGCTTTGCAAGTTTTGGTTATGCAGCTATTGAAGGGTCAGGCGAACGTCGCCGTTTCATGGAAATGGAAATGCCTGGATAGTGATTCACCCTCTAATGAGACAAGGAGGGGAAACATCCCAAGACTGATTGATCAGTTGCAGCCCATTGAGAGATGGCAAGTATTGCTTTATGTTAGATTTTCAAGGATATATTGTAGTGGTGCAAATTATTTTGCTTCTTCCAGAATCAAAGGCAGTAAGCCTATAAACACCAGTTGCTGGGGAACATGGGTGGGAGGATGCTGTTGGACCATGTCCTGCTTGTGGATCCTTGGTTGACAGCTGTTTGGCCATTGTGAGCGGAGTGCTAGACTAGATGAACCCTTCGTACAATCCAATATGGCTCTTCTTGTGTTCTTAAGCATGGTACCCACAAGCCAAACCAGAAACTAATCTATCACTATAGGGACAATATAGTCTTCACTGCCTGTCTAAAGCATAATAAAGAGGTGAATAGTATGAACTCCCCAGGGAAGGAGTTGCACTATCAGGGTGCTGCTACAAAAAAGGCCCTGTGCCAAGTGCCCACCAAGCTAACTTCTCTAAATCATGAATCATATTTATTTATTTATTTATTTATTTATTTATTTATTACTTTTTTATACCACCCAATAGCCGAAGCTCTCTGGACGGTTCACAAAAATATGACAGGGTATCCAATGATGATTGCAAATTATGACCAGATTCATATGGGAGGAGATGGTCATTCTTGACCCCAAACCATTTGGGTTTTAGAGGTAGGAAGAACCAACATCTTGAATTGGGTTCAGAAAAGGACTGGGAGCAGTTAAGCTTGTTATAAGAGTGATGTGAGTCTGAGGCCTTAGCTAGACGTAAGGTTTATCACGGGGTCGTCCCGGGGTCATCCCCCCCTGCTCTCGGGATATCCTGTGTGTCATTTACATGAACAGGGATGACCCCGGGATGATGCCGGGATAAACCTTAGGTCTAGCTAAGGCCTGAGCCTTTGTTTCTGGCCTAGTTCTGATAGGGGGGGGGGTAGACCTGTGCCCAGGTGCGACCACTTCTGTTACTTCAGAAGTGATACCACTTCTGTATCCGCCTCCATTCTGTCTGCAAACGGGGGCTGATATGATCAGATGCTTTTCCATATCCATCCATCATCTATTCATCATTGCACACAGAAAAGTATATGTCTATGAAAGGGGTGGGCTCCCTGATGTACAGTTTTCTATGTTGCGGGAATTATTTTCCAGAGAGAAAGATTCCTTTGTGTATGCTCAGAATTTCTTTAAACCAATAAACAAAAAAGCTTTGTTTGTTTAACTGAGCTTCATTTAGCTTCTTGCATTGGTGTGTGTGTGTGTGTGTGTGTGTGTATGCCTGTGTCTATTTCCATTTATTTCAGTGGAGGCCTGTTCTGTTGTCTGCTGCATCTAACTTTATTGTTTTCCATCCAAAGGGCATGACATTTGCAGGCATTGTACTGCTCCCTCTGATCATCTTTTACATGGTCCAATTTTCTCCCATGGGAAGGGCACAGGGAGACCAGCAGTGTAAGTTGCCGATTGTTGAGGTCTCTGGGACAAGACACCCTCAATGCCCCCCCTTCCTCAGTGAGGTTACCTTCTTACCACCATTGTCATCAACTTCTATTGCTCTTCCTCCTCTGCCTTACCATTGCTACCACTTGCTTGCTTGATGGGCGGAGAGCCAGTAGCAAGAAGAGATCCAGAGATCCAGAAATAGCAGAATAGAAAGAGAAGAGAGCAGAGAGCCATAGGACATAGAGTAACAAGAAGAGAGCAGAGAGTAGTAGGATCCAGTAGGCAAAGACATCTAGTTCTCCTCCTACCATCATCTGGTCCAGAGCAAAAGGCAGGTGAACAAGCAGGTTGCACTAATGAAGAGGAGAAGCAAGTCCAAGGGGCTTTGTCAGTGGGCCCCTGTCTCGAAGTGGGGCCTTAGAAGATGCCCAGCCATCGCTACCCTCGATGCTAGCCCTTGGGGCCATTCCGGAGCCAGTGAATACTTCCCTGGCCAGGACAGTGCTATAACCTGCAGTTCTGAGTCTCACCACATGGGGCAGCTGCACACAGGGGGTTCCCAGTTTCATTGCCAGTAACTCCTACAGCGGAACAGGTGGGGAGGAAGTGAAAATAGGTCACAAGCTAAGTTGTACTGGATTTTACAAAGGGGGGGGGCAGAGTACTCAATATGCCGACCGTCAACAGCTCCACACTGCTTGTAAAATGACGTTCCGAGCCATGCTTTTAAGCTGCCAGAGCTACTGTACTGCAAGCTTAGATCTCCCATTTGTATTTTTGAGTAGCCACAGTTCTTTACGCCCAGCTGCACTGCATTAGTTCTTTAACACCTCGTGAAAAACGAAGATGGCTGCATTCTGATGCCCTTCAGTGATAAAAATGTGAGTTTCTCCAATGTGCCATTAACTCAAGCCTGCTTCTCCTTCTTTTTCTTTTCTTCTTTTTTTTTTAAACCCAGGCCAACTCTTCCTGACTGAGCACAAAACAATTCACTTTAGTGGTGCCTGCTTCCCTTATGAATGTGCCGTTTGTTTCATGCATACTTATTTACTGTGAATAGTAAATTGCAGACGGCATTTTATTTGCTGAAACGCGTGAAAATGTGGATGGACAAAACTGCTGATTAGCTCAAATTTGTGAAAGGCAAGTGTGTTGAAAGGAAGGATGATAGCAATAAAATCTGTGCATTTACATAATCATTGGTAACACAGATGTAGTATCTTCAAAATAGCAAGTAATAGACTTCCCATCTGTGTCTCCGCTGTAAAAAAAATATTTAAAAAAAATTAAAATTATGTAAGGACTCCATAGCTTTGCTTTCTGGCAGCTTGATTTGTTACTTTTGACCCTAGCCGTGGTGTGGCTCAAATCTGCGAATCACATACACAAGGAACAGGAAAAGAGTAATTTCCTCAAGTAGTTTGGGCAATCAGTGTAGATTCAAGCACAACGCGCCCATTCTCCCAGATGAAAACGGGTGGCCATTTCCTATCATCTCTCTACAATTAAGGATGGCTTTGTATGTAGAGATGCCGTAGGCGTCCGCAAGGGGGGGGGTGTCCGGCGTACTCCCCCACACACACTTGGCCTCCCAGACTCTGCTCACCTAGCCACTGCCAATTGTCAGACCTGTTCACCGAGTACCGTGCAGTCTGCAAGCACCAGGCAGCTGTCCATCCCCTTAACAACCCACCATTTTGCATTAAAATGACAGCTTGTTGGTTTTCTGGAAATGTGATGACATGTAAATGGCAGCTGTTTATGCAACATTACCATTTTGGAGAAGTTCTCTGGGGCCATAGCTAGGCAGGGCTTTATCCCGGGATCACCCCTGTGTGTCCACATGATGCACAGGGGATCCCGGGATCAGGGAGGGATTATCCCTCCCTTGCCCTGGGATCTCGCCCTCCATTTTGGTCCCAGTTTTTTGTGTGGCACATTGCCGCGGGTTGACCCGGCTCCGTGTGATTCCTCGCACGGAGCTGGGAGCCGCACACAAGGTGCAGCGCTCCTCAGGAGCCCATCGGGGGTAGGGTGGGGGAGTGGGGAAAATAAATATTTTTTTTAAAAAAAAACTTACCTTTTGCGCATGAGCATTCATGCGCTGCTCTCCCTTTAAAAATAAAAAATTGTGGGTGTGATGCCTCTCCTGCTGAGGTCATCGCGCGTCGCATGTAAACAGAGGAGGGATCTCGTGTTAAACTCAATGTGAGATCTTCCCTCCTCCATCGCAGGATAAAAGGTAGGTCTAGCTAAGGCCTGGGACTGCATTCCAGTGGGAGATGGAACCATAGGCAAACCACACACACATACCCCAATATATTTCAGCTTACAGCTCCTACTACAAGTAACTAAGCCTCTGGAAAGGCATTTTGACCATGTGCAGTGTTTCTGGACTGAAACAGTTCCCAAATTATTTGAGCTAATTTGTAAAGGTGTGTTTCTGGCTCATGATGCTTTATAGGCTGCGATTTTAAAATATTGTTAGCACTGAAGAATGCTATTATAATTTCATGGTTTTCGGGAAGCCACCTTGTTGAAGCCCTAAACGGCAGAAATACATAAATATCTGCATTAAAAGGTAGCCTAAAAATATGTAATTATCTACAGATTGCAATGTCAGGTCCCTGCCCCAAATAGACTACAATCTAAATTCCTATGGACGAGAAAGGAGGGGAGGAAGATGAGAAACAAGGGTAATAAGAGAGAAATCCTAGCAATTGCAATGAATATTTTCATCCTCTTATTTATTTATTTATTTATTTATTTATTACATTTCTATACCGCCCAATAGCCGGAGCTCTCTTAGCATAACTGGATAAGGAATGGACTTTCTGATTTGCAACCAAAATGAGTTAAGAGTTTGCACCATCTAGTGTCCCCATCATTACAGATGACGGACATATAATAGCCTGGTGGGAGACGCGTGGGGGGGGGGGGAATGTCAAGCACAAATTGGTAATATGAAAGGTAGGTGAGTTTTTGTTATTTATTTATTTGCTCATTCATTCATTCATTCATTCATTCATTCTGTTTAGCTCCATGCCCGAGGGAAATAAAAGACCAATAATAAAAGAGTATGTGGAAGAGGGGAGGAGTGATGCGTCTCTCAATGATAGGGAAAGATCAACACAGCCGGCTTATTATCATATTGTGAACTCATCGGGGTAAAACTGCACAGAAACTCCATTTATCTCTTTGCAAAGAGGCAGCCTTTGAGGAGACAGCCTTACCATCCATACTTATGTGCCCACATGTTTAAGTAATGTGCCTTGCTGGGAATCTGTCGCTACGTCTTAAATCATCCCTAATCAACTTACGTCGTAAGCCACAAAGGGACCTAATGATATCACTGCATCTGACGCTGGAGCCTTGAAGATTTGTACATGACCTGTCTGCTACGCAGGTACAGTTGGTGAGGATCGGGCTTTTTTCTTTCCTTTCTCCTTTCCTTTTCTTTTACGATACTCAGCATGTCCTCGGATCACAGGGAAATCATAGAACTGTTGGAAGGGGTGGCGTGGTACCACACTATGGATAGAAAGAAAAGAGGGCGTACTGTGAGCAACACCCAGAATATATGAGGGTGACGCAGCAGCAGCCGCATAGTGTAACCATGACTCACAGGAATGGAGCACCAACACTTTTTTTTTTTGGTTTTGGTTTTGGTTTTGTCTGTTTTTTGTTAGCACGGATTCCGAGGTCATCTTCTACCCTTTCCATATGGATGCAATTTGGAATAACTGAAAGCTCCATCACACCGGGGGTTAACACGCTCCATACCGTCGCTTCCCCACCCGTGTTTTCGTTCCTCGGTTACTTCCTCTTTCAAAAGTGGAAGTACAAAACGAGCACGAGGCCCATTGAGTCCGCAGTTCGAATGGTGCTGCTTCTCCTGCACACATCAGGAGACAGCAGCGATTCTGAGTTTAAAAAAAACATCGGACGTAATGAGTGGGTTTTTTGTTGTTGCACAAGGAAGGCCAGAAGGGGCGGGAGGGACGCCGGAGGCAGACAACGTCATGTGAGGGACCTGAGCAAACTCCATGAGTGCCCAGCAATAAAACGCTCATCGGATGGAGCTTTGAGTGTATACATCAACCAAGAACAGAAATCAGAATAAATAGGACATAGAGGCAGACTATATATTCCATACAGCCCCTGGAAATAACGTGACATGACCATGTAGTGCCTGTTCCAGAGACAATTCCACCTAGGGTGACCATATTTGGGAAACCAAAAAGGAGGACACCTATTGTGTGTGTGTGGAAGCAGCTTTCTGAGTCCTGCAGAAAGTACGTTATTCCCCCGCCACTTTAAAGAACCCGATTGGAGTGGAGGAGGGGAAAGGATTTCATTCTGCACCACCACCATCCACTCCAATGGGGGCCTTTTCTATAATGTCCACGAATGACCCACTTTCCCCTTTAAGACCTCAATTGGAGCTCGGGGTGGGGGAATGATGTGCCTGAAGAAAGCATGTGATTCCCTCCTGCCATGCTAATGGCAGCCTTAAAGGGGAAGGTGTGTCATTCCAGGACATTATTGAAAATTATAGAAAATCCCCCCTGACACCATGGAAAGGACAAAAACCAGGACAAATCCGGGGAAGTCCTGACAGTTGGTCACCCTAATTCCACCCCCATAATGAAAGCATGAGGCAGAAGATGCACTTCCAAGCTTTTACCTGTAAAAAGAACAAAATTGTGGGGGGGGGGGGTTGGGGGGGTTAAACCTGCAGAGCATCTTGTACGTTACTAAGAATATCCCTCCCCCCACAGTTGCAAAGGCCATGCAAGGCAGGTGCAAATAATATTCATATAGCAACTCTTTTTTAATTATATATATAAAAAAGTTCACCAGATCTAAGTCAGGGCTCGTTACATATCTGAAAAATATGGAGTTGCCAGACTCATCTTATAAAGGGACCTTTGGCCTGATTGGAATCCACCTGAAGAAGAGCCTTTAGTGTGGTGGCCCCTTGTCTTTGGAGCTTCCTGCCCTTGGAAGTCAGGCAGTTGCCAACACTAGGCTGCTTCCGGCACCTCCTGAAAACACCTTCCCCAACTGACCAGCCGCTATTTCTACTGGTCCTTTATTTTAAATTGAACAATTTTAATTTGCTTTTTCAATCTTCTTTCTTTTTACTGTTTATGCAGTAAAATCTATTTTAGATATGGAGCGGTATATAAATATTGTAAATACATAATAAATTAATGGATTAATCTTGAGTTTTGGTGGCATTGCCACCTTTTTTCCCAGTTAGCCAACATTCTGTCAATGGTTTATTTTCAGGGCTGTGTTGGGTTATCCCACTGCTTAGGGGGTACCCCACTTTTGAGTTCTCCCCACCTAAAGATTGTGGCATATCTACAAATGATCTGCTGATAACTTTCTTTTGGCTTCAGCTCCGTGAACCCAGGAAGACTAAAATTAGCATGAATATCTATGATTATTTATTATTCAAAGCATTTTTTTTATCCTGCTCTTCAATCAAAAGGCTCCCAGAGTGGCTTCCAAGAATTAATAATTAGGCAGTCCCTGCTCTTATGTTTGCAATCTAAAAAGTTACAGAACACAACAAGGACTGAGGATTGGGAGGGAGGAGTAAAGAAAAGAAAAACCTGATGGTGATCTTTAATTCAAGCCATTTCTACACCAGCCTTGTGTAGAGGAAGGGAGGGAGGGAGGGATGGGGCGATCCTGGACGTACCTCCTTCTGGGATCATCCTCCCATATCCAAATGGCCAGCGCGATGTCCGGGATGGGACGTCACGTGAGTGGAGGCAGCCTTTTTTTTTAAAAAAAAAAGTCACAGGAGCTGGAGCACACTCATGCTGCAGTGAAAGGTAAGTGGGGGGGAGCCCCGACTCCGCTTCCCCCCACCCCCACTTCCTCCCAGCCTGATTCCTTCTCTCTACTGCTCTCCGCTACTCATAGGGAGGAGGGAAGAAGCTGGAACGGGCGGCCACACCTCCCGCATTCTCAGGACGATCCAGAGACTGCAGGAAGAATGGGATTTTCCCAGAGATTATTTATCCCTGGGAAACCCATGCTCGTCCCCACTGCCCCCGGGAGTCCCAGTGCGTCATTTGGATGCACAGGGACTCAGCCATGACCAGCCCTCACTTTGGGGCTGGTGTAGAAACGACCTCAGTTGTCCAGATGGATGGGAACACAGCTTTTCTGGAACAATTGTGCTTAGATTTTATATATTTTTGAAAATAATTTTATTATTTATATTCTGCATTTTTCCTTCTTCAGGAACCCAAGGCAGCATACGTAATCCTCCTCCTCTCCATTTTATCCCCACAGCACCAACCCTGTGACGTAGGTTGGGATGAGAGTCTGTGGCTGGCCCATATTCACCCAGTGAGCTTCCACGGCTGAGCAGAGACTCAAAACCAGATCTCCCAATGCCTAGTTCAACACTCTAACCACTACACCATGCTGTCTCTACATCGCTTGTCCTTCTGGATTGACCTGTTCTTTCCCAGCCTGTTCCACTTTTCATTCTTCTCTTCTGCAGTTTCTCTTCTTTTGAGTTCAAACCTAAGTTTAGTTCAAGCCTAATAGTATGATAGACAGTGAGTGAAAGGTGGGAGGAGCTTGCTTGTGTACATTTATATAAAGGGAGATCCGACAGTCGGATGGATGAGGCTTAGGGACTGAAGAAGCAACATCTAGTTAGGGGGTTTGCGTAAAGGATTTTAGAAGGGGTAGAGTAGGTAGAGAATGTCCATTCTGCCATGCCCGGCAAAGCCTGGGCGTGGGGAGGGATTTGCGGGCGGGGCAAGGGAGAGACGTGCCCATCTAGTATTGGGCATGATTTCGCGCCACTGGGTCGAGGAGGGGTTTTGTGCCAGATAAAAGCCGGCCACTTACCCCTCTCAGACCTTCTCCAGTTTAAATCCAACAGTTTGTGTCGTCTCTTATTTCTTGCGTCCGTCCCGCAATTTTGGAGCAAGCATTATTTAATATAGTTTAATATATAAGCCTTGTCCAGCATGCTTCCCAGAAGTTGTCATGTTGCTCATCAAGTGTCCTGCTTTGCTGGGGAAATGAGATCTCACAGTGCTGCATAAATAAGACTGTCTCTCAGAAATCATCACTATACCTAATCCTCAAAACCTGCATTCACTTCTCCCTGTTCCAACACTGTCCATGACACTGAGGACCTTGGAGAAGTGTGCTCAGAGGTGCGTGACTGTGCTAATGCACTGTGAAAATGAAGTGGAAAGGTCTAAATAAAATACAGGTGTTTATCCAGAGAAGTGTCAAAGTTATTTAATGTTAGATAACAGACTTCCCCATGTAAATTGACAGTGGCATTTGTGGGGGGGGGGGCAGGGGAGTATGAGACATCTTCCATTTAAAGTCCAAATGGAACGAGGAGCCCCTCTCTTCCCAAGCCAAGTCATCTGGGCTTGATAATCAAAACATGTTTCCAACATCGGAGTCCTCTACAGAAACACTCAAGCATGACCTTGGTTGCATATAAATATCTGTCACTTTATAAAGGGCCCTTGAAGACAGTTTAATTAGCATAAGGCAGATATGATTTCCTTTGGGAAAGTGTCGGAACAAACATCAACGATAAACCTAAGAGATGTAAGCAAATCTGGCAATTCACCTAGCAACCTGCTTCCTGATGTTACCGTTCCACCACCCTGTTTTCAAAGCAGACACCATCTAGCACTGCTAGAACTGATAGAAAGATCCAGTTGGGAGCATCTTCTGGAGTCACACTTGACTTCATCATCCATCATTATTGGGCAGCTACCAGGGCCCACTGCTGACCAGGATGCCAGCTGGGGCTCCCACTCTGATGGGCAACTGCAGCTGCCATCTTAGCTTTCTCCAAATGCAATGTCACCAGAAGTCCCATCATTCTGGGAGGAAATAGCATGGCAGTGGCTATAAAAAAAACACCAATGTGATGGCAACCAGTTGAGGATGCCATTTTTTTTATTGTGACCACCATCTTGTTATTATTTTAATGACAATGCTCCAGAATGATGGAACTTCAGCTCTTAGGGAAAACTAAGATGGCAGCACCAACTGGTGATCAGTTGGATGACACTCTGTCAATGGTACCCACAACCTTGGTTTTTTTATTGCATTCTTACACACACACACACACACACACACACACACACACATTGCACTTTAGGAAATCACTGCGTCTGTATCTGTGTACAGTCTTCCTCCTCCTCCATCTACAGAAATAAATATTCAACCCCCTGACAGATCAAAGTCCTGAAAGAAAAGGGGAAACAACTGGTGTCCATTAACCCTTCTCATGTCACACTTTTGGGCATACAAAAGTTCCAGGTTGGATTCAGATTTAGTTAGAGTAGAGATGGACCCGTTGAAATTAATGGGACTTGACTTAATCATGATTTCCATCTGTCCATTCTAAGTAGGTCTAAGTCTGGATCCAACCCTCTGTCTCCCAGGGCCAAAAAGAAGAAATCCTTATCTAGCAGCTACATCTTTTTAATTTTTTTTACAGTAGAGTAGGCACAGGGGAGCATACTCTGAATTGGGACCCTTCCTTTGTGAAGCCGTAGGAGGATTTTTAGATCTGGACTGGGCATCTTGAATAGGGATGTCGGAAGACCTAGAGTCGGAAGATATAAAGATGGTAGTGCACGCACTGGTAACTTTGAGGCTCGACTTCTGCAATGCGCTCTACATAGGGCTACTTTTGTGCCTAGTCTGGAAACTTCAACAAGTTCAAAACATGGCAGCCAGGCTGGTCACTGGTACACCTAGGGGTGACCATATTACACCAGTCTTAAAATCTCTTCACTTGATGCCAATTAGTTTCCGGGCGAAGTATAAAGTGTTGGTTATCACCTTTAAAGCCCTACATGGTTTGGGTCCAGGCTACCTGCGGGATCGCCTTCTCCCGTACAACCCGCCCCGCACACTCAGGTCCTCTGGGAAGAATTTACTCCAGACAACAAAAACAAGGCTGACAACTTTTAACCAGAGGACCTTTTCTTCTGCTGCTGTTCCCAGTTTGTGGAATGGCTTGCCAGGAGAGATTTGTCAACTTAACAGTCTTCCAGAATTTAAGAAAGCCATAAAGACTGATCTCTTCCAGCAGGCCTACCCAGTTGAATTTTAAGATGCCTTTTTAATAACATGCTGCTTTTAATAATGTATTAGTTTTAAATATTTTAATTAGTTATATGTATTTTACGGTGTTTGCATTTGTATTGTACCCCACCTCGATCCAGAGGGAGAGACAGGTAACAAATAAAATTATTATTATTATTATTATTATTATTATTATTATTATTATTTATTAGATTTTTTGAAATCTGTCCTATGTGTGTTTCAGGGATTGTGCGGTGTCATTCATTCCAGTGTCCGTTCACAGACCGATTCCATTCCCCCCCTCCCTGTTTTGTGGAACAATACACAAATAATTCCATAAGAGGGTTCACAACAATTTACGTATTTTATGTTAGTACATAACATTTAGCATACCATCATCATTTTATTATGCGGTCACAGATCCATTAGAAACAATAGCAGTCGTCGTTAACCACAAAAACAAAATCATTAATTCATTATACAACAAGCTAAAAATAGTTATTGGAACAAACACATATTTAAAGTATATAAGCGTTGTTAAAACACGTGATACAAAAGATTAAAAAACATAGAATAGAAGTTACAATTAGGATGAATAAATTATCTGACAAGACCTTTGAACGGAGAGGAGAAATGTAGCCACTGACTCTGTTGTTGACTTCTTGAATTATTGGAAATTCGAACTCATTTTGGTCCTTTTCATATTTTTCCAGCATCCCTACTCTTGCATTCATTCTAGAGTTGCTGCTAAGTGCAGTTTTAAAGTAATGTCTGTCTTAGGTCATAGCTAGAGGGGGCTTTATCCCAGGGATCATCCCTGTGCATTCACATGACACACAGGAATCCCGTGATCAGGGAGGGATGATCCCTCCCTTGCCCCAGGATATGGCCCTACACTTTAGGCCTGCTTTTTCCACGGTCTCGGGATGATCCCGAGACAGCGGAAAGTGTGGCCCACCATCACGGTTTGTCCTGGCTCCTTGCGGTTACTCGCGAGGAGCTGGGACCCACGCCCATTGGGGTGGGGTGGGGGAGTGGAAAAAAACCTAAAATATATAAAAAAACACTTACCTTTAGCGCACGAGTGCTTGTGCGCTCCTTCCTCTTTAAAAACAAAATGGCGGGCACAACGTTCTCTCCCTCTGAAGTCATCGCACGCCGTATGTAAACAGGGGGGGGGGGAACTTGTGATAAAAATATCATGAGATCTTACCGCTCCATTGCACTAGACCAGTAGGTCTAGCTGAGGCCTTAGCCTTTACCTTGTGTTTTGGGAATAGAACATCACCTACAACTGGGGAAGGTTTTTTCCCCCCAAGCCAGTACATCATTTCAAATATCATCTGACCATTTCAGGTAGTTCTAGTCATGTCACTGAGAGATTATGGTTGTTCTTTTAAATCTTCAACTTGAGGCCAAGCATCCATTTAAAAGAAAAAGGGGGGGGGGAACCAGCAGAGCCTTGACGTATCCAGACGGGTTGTCTTAAGATGAAATTGCTGTAAGATTGCTCTCTACTTGTAGTCCTACTCATTTAAGAATGATTTCGAGAAAAGGAAAAGAAAAAAAAAGAAGCGAGGCTATTAAGAAAAAGCACCATTTTTGTAAATGTGTTCATCGGTGATATGCAAATTTATGAAGATAAAATGTGCATGCTATGCAAACGAAGCACCTTGTATTATAGAAGCCGGGCTCCAGGAAGCCTGCTTGCATGACTCCTTCGGTGTGCTAATGAGTTCGTCTTTTCTTCCCCTGTTCCACTGAGCATGCCTCTCTGCAAAGTGGGCGCGCCTTGCGCAAAAGCTGCATTGAAGGAGAAACATGGGGAAGAGATCTTCTGTGAAAGCATCCAGGGGGAGTTCAAGTCTTACCGCTCTGGTTAGCAAATCCTTTTATTTATTTTTTATTTTATTTTTAGAGACGGGGATATATGGTTAATTCCATTTTATTTTTATTTTTAAACAGGGGGTCTATTGCACATTTAACAAAGGCTGAAGGACCAACAGCACCGACCCTGCCTGTTCATTCACACCTTTCTAAACAAAGGCATGGGTGAGGGTCTTTTTAACCCTTCCCGCCCCAGGGTCAGCACCACTGCAGCCTTAGGAGAGCCATCCCACTCTATGCCACTTTCTCTGGGCATGTCTAGACCAGGGGAGGGAGGGGGAGGATCTCACAATATTCTGGTCGCGAGATCCTCCCCATTAGGACAGACGCACGTGCGACATCCCAGGAGGAATGAGGGATGTCGCGCCCGCCTTTTTTTTTTTACCGAAGATGAGCGCACGTGCGCTCCAATGCAAAAGTACATGTGTGTGTTTTTAAAAAACACCCAATCCCGCCTCCCCCACCCCCGATGGGCACAGAGCACCTGAAGAGCTCTGTGCCCCATGCCAGTTCCTGCTTCCTCGCGTTTACTCACAAGGAGGCAGGACAAAGCCAGGATGGCCACCCACACCTCCCGCGGTCTCAGGATGATCCTGAGACCATGGGAAAAATCAGGCTAAAATCCATCCCAGTTATACTGGAGGAATTGAGGGTTTCATCCCTCCCTGCCCCTGAGATCCCCAGTGCATCATGTGGATGCACAGCGATGATCCCGGGATGAGGCATGGGGTAGACATGCCCTCTGTGTCAGGACCAGGAATCACACAGCAATAAGGCAATTGTGCTGCCACAACTCCCGTTGCTGTTTATACTGGGGAGGAAGGAGATAAATAGTCCTTTACTTCTATTTCAGCTCCTCAGGGAGCAACATGGGAGAAAATCCTTGAAATATGGGAATCTGACTTATACCAGGTCAGAGTATGTGTGCAACCAGCCTAGGATTGTTTACTCTTACGTAAACTGCCCAGACAGCTTCAGCTTTGGGGCAGTATAGAAATGTAAATCATCATCATCATCATCTCTGATAGGAACAAATAAGAATTTTGTTTCTGTTCATCTTTGATAAGAATTCACTGAAATTTCCAAAATTCCAAAATGGCATTTCCCCAAACGTATGCATCAGCTGTGCACATTTTCGAAATGTACAGATTTTTCTCCCATTTGATTACAGTGCATTTTCCAAAGGTGCCCATTTTTCAAGCCCATTTTCAAATGTATGTTGTTTTATTTATTTATTTATTTATTACAATTCTATACCACCCAATAGCCGGAGCTCTCTGGGCGGTTCACAAAAATTAAAAACATTCAAAGTATAAAACAACAGTATGAAACCATACCATAAAATACAATATAAAAGCTCAACCAGATAAAAACAGCAGCGATGCAAAATTACGAATTTAAAACACCAAGTTAAATTGCATTGCAAGCTTGGTTTTGAGCAAGATGCATCCTGGTCCGTGTTTGGTTCTGGAAGGGAAGAACTAGGTAAATTCTGATCACAAGGTAACTGAAATCCCTATTCACAGATAATCAGTGGACTCAGGTAAGCTACTTGAATGCATTCTTGATCCCTAATCTTCTAGAATACAGTGGAATTTCCTAAACTGCCCCTGTCCCCACTTTTGGCAAAGCCCGAAGTTTAATCTGGTCACTGCTTGCTCCATTTGTAATTAAGAACATTGGCAGCTGTCCAGTGAGAGCATTCCATCAGCAAAAAGAGAGAGAGGAAATATTTAGTAGCAAAGAGGCTATTATTTCAATATGCCAACCCAGACGATTGCCAGCCGGGAAAAGAAATTTTAGCCGACATAAAAGTTACTTATACAAGACCCACTCCAAAGGCAGGGACTGGATTAAAAGAGTTTGCTTTTAATGATTTTGTTCTTAATTCTCACCACTTGCTCTCAATTCAACCTGAGCACTATCAACACTCTCCATGATTTGTTTGAATTGCATTCTTTTTCAGTGCATGCCAGGGAGAATAAATGCCCCATGCATACCTAGAGGACAGAGTGGCTGAACATATGGAGGCAGAGCATAATCAAGAGTATAGCCTTTGCGAGCGGAGAAGGAAGGTGCAGAAATAAAACACAGACACCAGAGTATGGGGTTAAATAGGGCCTCTTTATTTACTCATGGAGTTTCTCCCTCCATGGATCTATGCGTGAATGTGCAGGAATTAACTCATTTCTCTACAGGCAACTAGCCTGTCCCCAGGGAGAGCCACTCAGCGGAAACAGGGTGTTGGGTAACCCGGCCCACTTTCCAACCACACTTGTGTGTTCGGGGAGACCAACCCACGTCATCTCCACTCAGCCTGCGCAGCCGAGTAGATGAGACAAGAAGGTCCCCAAAGGCAAATCATATCCTGGCACGAAGGCTGCGTAGCCCCCAAGGGGCAGGACCTCTGGATTGCCAATCACCATAAAAGGTGCCCGAGTGCTCAACCTGCTTTCCCAAATTCCCGCACAACCCTGCCTTTATAATCAACCTGTCTATCCTCCAGCTCTAAAGATTGGATCCAGTATAGAGTAGGCGAAAACCTGCCAAACTGATAGGCAGGGAAAATTCCTACTCAGCCCCCTCTCCAAAGAGGGTGACTGGTTATTCCTACACTGGTTTATAGGGAGGGAATTGGTTTATGGGGCCGAAATTGGTTTATGGGGCCAAAATTGAAAGACACCAAGTGCCTCGTGGGGGCGAGCCTTTATAGGTTTGGCTCCACCCCCGCCTCACGAGGCGGCACACGTGCAGCCCGTGCTACACTTTCGTTTCTGCCTCCTCCCTGCCTGCAACATCCGGATACCGCCCAAGCAATGTTTGCTGGGCGACAACTGGCCATCTCACAATAGCCATGGTTTCAGAGTCACTTCTATGGCACATTGGCTACCACTGTTAATGTTTGTGGCTGTTTCCAATTCTGTTAAGAACACACACAAGGTGTTAAGAAGGAACCCTCCCTATCACTCACTGGTTCCCTACTTCCTGTTTCCTTAATACATTTAGATAGGGTGACCAACTGTCAGGATTTCCCCGGATTTGTCCTGGTTTTTGTTCTTTCCATGGTGTCAGGGGGGATTTTCTATAATTTTCAATAATGTCCTGGAATGACACACCTTCCCCTTTAAGGCTGCCATTAGCATGGCAGGAGGGAATCACATGCTTTCTTGAGGCACATCATTCCCCCACCCCGAGCTCCAATTGAGGTCTTAAAGGGGAAAGTGGGTCATTCGTGGACATTATAGAAAAGGCCCCCATTGGAGTGGATGGTGGTGGTGCAGAATGAAATCCTTTCCCCTCCTCCACTCCAATCGGGTTCTTTAAGGTGGCGGGGGAATAACGTACTTTCTGCAGGACTCAGAAAGCTGCTTCCCCACACACACACTAGGTGTCCTCTTTTTTGGTTTCCCAAATATGGTCACCCTATCCATAATGGAACACTGGACAGCATGCATAGGATCTCCAGACGCCTCTAATCCAGGCACTGACTAGAGCAGGGTGGGCAGGGTAAAGGTAAATAGTGCAAGGCCAAAAATACCCAAATTCCCAGCATATTTCAACTTAAATGTCTTACTGCCAGTAACTTAGCCTTTGGAGAGGCATTTCTGCTGGAAAGTCTGGTGTGACTTACAGCAGAGTTGCTTCTTACAGAGAAAGTGTGGCAATACACCATTTAGTATAGGAGGCAATAAACACAGGTTGTAGCCAGTGTGAAAGAAGTTCAAATCAATTGACTTTAATAGTGGTTTTATATCCAACACCAGAAAAGGCTGTCAAACACCGTTTGACTACGAGCACCTCCTAACACTGGGTGTGTGCATGTAAGTGAAGGCATGAGGTATGGTTACTTGCTTCCTTCAGGGAGAGAGCTGCATGGTGCTTGCTGCATAGACAGAGGGAGAAGAGGAAGGGGAGGGAGCAGGAAATAGGAAATGATCAAGCTGCAGGGCATTCTCTATCACCCCCTAGTGTCTGGAAGCAAGCAGAGTTGTTCCTATCATCCAACAATTTCAATCTTTCAGAATGGGGAAAAAACAACTCCGCTGTGGTACCCCGGTTGTGGAATGAGCTCCCCAGAGAGGTCCGCCTGGCACCTACACTGTACTCCTTTCGTCGCCAGCTGAAGACCTTTTTATTCTCTCAGTATTTTAACACTTAATTTTAACTTAAATTTAAATTTTACTGTTTTAACTCTGTATTTTAATCTTATATCAACTTTTGCTGCGTGCTTTTATCCTGGTTGTGCTTTTTATACTGTATTTTGTATTTGTGCTTTTAACCTGTGGGTTGTTTTAGTATGGTTTTAATTTTTGTGAACCGCCCAGAGAGCTTCGGCTATTGGGCGGTATAAAAATGTAATAAATAAATAAATAAATAAATAAATAAATAAATAAAACTAAACAGAATCTGGGAAGCCACAAAATGATGGCTGGTCTGGAGAAATGGGGGAGGGGGTACTGGGGCCATCTGAGGAACCCTGGGAAACCGGATTGGGACCCCAGGCATAGCAGATCTGGCACAGGGCAAGCATTTCTGCACCCCTGCCTCAGGAGTACTGCTCAGAGGAGGGAACTGCACTCACTTCAAAGCACAATCTTCCAGGTCCTGAGAATCAGGTGATCTCTGAGAATTAATCGTGTGCGCCTACCTGCTGCCAGTAAGAAGGTATTTCAACCATTTAGAGTGGGGGGAAAACTGCATAAAACCCAGGAATGCACCAAACTATCAGTAGTTGAGGGGTAGGGGCGGGCCAGAAGGGGGTTGTATCTGGGGGGCCCAGAAGTCTGGACTGGAACTCCAGGCCTGACTTTCTTTACCCATATTCTAACCAGTACACCACACCATCTCTCATTGCCATTCACTATTAGCCTCATACATTTCTCTTCCCCCCACCCCATGATTTCCCATTTTGCCACCTCTGAGTATGTAGAACAGGCTATAATAGGAGGGGGTAGTATGTACGCAGTCGTTATTTTTATTCCCGTCACAGCCCCCGGCACTTACAACAGTGTTACTGCCTTTTTAAGTTAATTTCATCAGTGCAATTATATTTCTGAAGCATCAGCATAGTTTGATTTGATTTCCTCCGTAAAAACCCTGTCTTCCCCTTTGTGCTAATGAACGCGCTGCGCTCGTAAGAGGATTTCACCCAGGCAGCTGTACCTTAATGTCTTCCAGCAGGATTTACAATTTTGCACAGCCGAATCGGGATTATTGCATACTTGATTGAAACATGACCAAATGGAAGACAGATGAAAGCAGGAGGGAATCGTTTGGAACCCCGGCATACATTTTCCCTCTTTAGAAATGGGATCAGTTAGCATTGAAAATTTGGGGGGGGGGGGAGAGAGAACTGAAAGGCTGCTTCACACCATATGAGACCAGTATATGTTCCCTGTGAGTAAAACACATAAAGTCAGCATTTATTTATTTACTGTATTTCTTCGATTCTAAGACTCCATCGATTCTAAGACGCACCCCATTTTTAGAGATGTTTATTTGGGGGAAAAGGGCATCTTAGAATCGAAGAAATATTTCCCTCACCACCCAGCCAACCTCCTCCCCCCCGCTCCGCGCTTTCTTCTAATGGTTTTCTTTTTTCCCTCTGTGAGAGAAGAAACCGCTGTTTGCGCGGGAAGAAGGGGGGCGTTGAAACAAAGAGTAAACAATATTTTCGGGCAGGGAGAGGGAAGAGAAGACGCAATTAAGGAGCTAAAACGCTTAACTCTCCAGTCCTGCTCTTTACTTGTCTATGCACCAGGGGACGACGACACGCGAGTAAGTCCCATGGAAATCGATGGAACTTACAAATAAATTTGATTAACAAAAAACCAGGCGCTTACCCTCCCAGCTCCTCCTCGCTCGCATGGCTCAAGGCTGCTGCAGGAGCTTCCTCTTCTCCTCTTACCGTATTGCTTCGATTCTAAGACGCCATCGATTCTAAGACGCACTCCATTTTTAGAGCTGTTTATTTAAGGGAAAAAGTGTGTCTTAGAATCAAAGAAATACAGTATTATAGCAATTTTATCCCACCCTTAAGCCAAAAAAGGCTCTCAAGGCGGCTTACAAAAATATTGCTTAACACAGTCCCTGTCCACAGGCTTACAATCTAAAAAACATGACACAAATTGGGATTTTTTTTTTAAAGAGTACCTTTTTGATGGAGCGCTCGTGTGCTCATTTTCGATAAAAACAACACCAAAATGGCGGGCGCAACATCTTCTTCCTCCTGGGACATCATACGCCTTGTGCAGACTGAGGGGGAGGATCTCGCGATCACCATATTGCGAGATCCTACCCCTCCCCTCTCTAGGTCTAGACATGCCCTTAGATACTGGCAATAAGCACTTTCAGCTACAATATGCTAGTATTTGGCGCCCACCCCCTTTTGCCTTTAGCCCCACCCCTTTCTCTACAGCCACACCCACCATTGGAAAGTGGCCCCGGGGAGCTTCTCTAAATGGAGTTCAGTCCTTGGGCTGGAAGCAGTTCAACGGCCCGTAACATAAAGTATGGACATTCTATGGCTGCAGGCTTCTGGTATGCTTAATTATACAGCTGCCATAGCCCTTATTGAGAGAAAAGTTTCTGAAAAACACTTCCAGCTGGCAGCATCCCAGTAAAATGTCTATACCATTAATCACATGGTGACTGTATCTTCAAAGATTAAGCCAGGTGATTAAAAAAAAAACCACGAAGCCAGAGCATTCTTTCAATTCACATTAGCCAACTCATTGTTAGGAAACCTGCCCTAGAAAGTAATAGCTAGTCAAAGTTTATTTTTAGCAAAGCATATCAAGTGGTAATATTAATTAGGGTACACTGTTATGCATGCTCAGACAGAAAAGATTCTGGAAGTTTTAGGACTTTTTCCTTGTCTAAGCATGCACCCAACTCTCTTATGGTGCAAATCCTATGCATGTTTAAGACAGAAAAATGTCCTACAACTCCCAGCTCGCTTAGGGTGCCATCCTGTACATGTAAGAAATAGAAACCCTGACCTCCTACAGCCTTTTAAGACTTCCACTAGGCTCCAGGTCCTTGCTGGGACAATATGATGCTATTGGGTGCCAATATTAAGGGAGAGAGGTCATAGCTCAGTGTGTTAGAGCCCATGCTTTGCATTCAGAAAGTCCCAGGTTCAATCCCTGACTTCTCCAGGTAGGGAAAGCAAAGAACATGCCTGAAACCTTAGAGAACCGCTGCTGCCATTCAGTGTTAACAATACTGGGCTAGGTGGATCAATGGTCTGACTTTGGCCGTTTCTACACCTGCCTTTCCCCCCAGGATCATCCCTGTGCATCCAAATGACACGCAGGGGATCCCAGGAGCAGGCAGGGACAATCCCTCCATTTGCCTGGGATAATCCTTAGGTGTAGAAAAGGCCTCAGTATAAGGCAGCTTCCTGTGTTCCAATATTGAGCCTGTATCTATCTTAACTCCAAGCTGGTAGACTTCTACCAAGTCAGAGCACCATCTAGCTCAGCATTGTCTATCCCAGTCTTCTTCAACCTGCTACCCTCCATATCTTTGGGACTTCCAACTCCCATCAGCTCCAGCCAGCGTGGACAGTGCTCATGAATCCTGGGTGGTGCAGTTCAAAACACTTCAAGGGTACTAGTTTGTGGGAGGCTGATCTATGGCAGTGGTTCACCAAGGCTTCAGTCAGGACTCCCTTCCAGCCCTATCTGGAGATGCTGCTAGAGATTGAGCCCAGGAACTTCTGCATGAAAAGTATGAGCTACGGAAGTCCATGGCACCCACTTCTTACATGAAATTTCTTGCAGCTTTCCTTGTAGACTCCACCTGAGATAGAATATGAGCATCCCAGAAGAGAGATCCATCCATCCATCCATCCATCCATCCATCAAATAAAATTTCAAAATTCATGTTTCTGGATTACTGATGTGACTGATTCTTCTGACTAGTCTTTCTGAAAGACAACAGAAATCTACCTAGCCAGAGGCATGAGAATTATACATCCAAAGGAACACTTCTAGATTAATTGGCGGAAAGCTTGCCTTGCAAACTTTTCTGTATGCTTGAAATTCTAACCAATATTGCATCCAAAGGGTGTGTATGTGTGCACTCGCTCACATGTGTGCATATATGCATTCATTTACAAAGGCAGGGCTAATTTTTCAGGGAAACCACGCTGTTCTCAGAACATCTGGATGCTGAGGAATTTATCTGACACCAATCATTGGGGCTGTTTCTGGTTAGATGCTTTTGGCCTACAAATAGCTAGCAGTGACAGACTTATTGGATACTAATCACCGGGCCATTTTGGATGATACCACTGGAAAATGTCACTTGAATGGCCAGTCATGGATAGCGATCTTAAATTTTCACCAGGCAGATGCAGCTCTGATCCATTTCAGGGGGGAAAGTGAGAGTGGAAGGTGCCTTTTGGTTTGTTGGTTTGTTGGTTTGTTGGTTTTTGTTTGTTTTTTGCAGGGGTATATTTTGTCCCGAGACATCAGAAGTCCTTGAATATTACCTAGGGAGGTCGAGGGCTCTCCCACACTAGAGGCATTCAAGAGGCAGCTGGACAGCCATCTGTCAAGGATGCTTTAAGGTGGATTCCTGCACTGAGCAGAGGGTTGGACTCGCTGGCCTTATGGGCCCCTTTCAACTCTACTATTCTATGATTCTATGGAGATTTGGGTAACTGTTAATGTGGTTAATGTTTGGAAGCCTTGCTATTTCATAATCACGCACACCCTACACACACACAGAGAGAGAGTAGCTCACTTTAGAATCCATGGCTGGGGGTTAAAAATCACCATGATTTCATCAATATAGAAGACAAAGGAAATCTGGAGTGGAAAAGTTTACTCCTTCGTATGTTGGTCATCTGTATTGGGCCAGATTCACTGAAAAATCCAGTATTGTTCTATGGAAAATAACAAGAGCATCAACATGCTAAAGTAAGTCAGAAACACACTAGAATGCAAACTACAAAGCCAGAATTCCTTAAAAAAAAATTTAAAAAGGTTAAAATTGAAATTCAGCTCCCTAGAATTTCACTCTGAATATCCATCTAGCTATCATTCTACAGCCAAGGAAAATGGCTCTTTGACTCACACCATACAAAGCACTTCTGTAGTTAGAAGAGTATTTTGAAAAGCTGGTGAGTTGAAAGCACATCTTCAAAAAGCTACTTTCCTCTTTGTTTTTCTTTCTCCAGTAGCACCCTTTAAACCAGCATTGTGTATGAAGTGAAAAAGTTTGCATTTCATTTGCCCAAAGAAGTCCAATTCACTCCATTTCTATTTTATGTTCCCACACATGCGCACACAGAGAGAGAAAGAGAGAGAGAGAAACAGTAATGGAACATCATTTTGTTAAAAAAAAATAATCATTAACTTTCTTATTCCTATTTTAAAATGGGATTCAATATTTCTAGAAACCTTTAAGTGCTCCGATCAAGAATTCAGCCACCATAAATTAATACAGTGCAGTGTCGTAATTAAGTTCAATAATCTCATTAAGGCTTTTAATGAAATTGATTCATTTTAAAAGGAGTTGGCTGGGGATGAGGCACCCTTTTTTAGCATAAAAGACAATGCAGGAAGATTACAAGCCAACGCAGATACAAAATGATTTGAAGCTATAGGTCTCCATGCTCTGTTTTTACCCAGCATGTGGACATACAATGAAATGCTCAAGGGGATAAATGCTTTGCTTTTAATATTCATCTTTGGAAAGCAATTTTGATCGCCTTGCAGGCAGGCTCAACATTTGCATTGTATTTGTATCCAATGGATATTGAGTAGCTGTTCTGAATGGACCATATATCTACACAGATTTTCAATGCATTCATAGATATATCACAAAATAATTGGCCTAGCAAAATAAGCCCATCAATTAAATAGCCATTTGGTATTTTGTCTGTGATCTGTTGGGCCGTAGCTAGACCTAAAGTTTATCCCAGGATTGTCCTGGGGTCAAACCTGTTCATCTAAGTGCTACACAGGGCATCCAGTGCTCAGGCAGGGACGAACCCGGGATGATCCTGGGATAAACCTTAGGTCTAGCTATGGCCTTGGTTTGTCATTGACAAACTCTGTTGAATGCTGAGATATTGCAATTGAACTGGATATAAACGTTCATGGTGCCATTGTATATTTTGAAAGTTGAACTCCCAACTGAACTCTATCACCTGGACTTGGATCCAGATTTATTCTTACTTAAAGTAGACCCAATGAAATTAATAGGATGTAAGTTAGTCATGAATAAGCCATTGATTTCTGGATCCAACCTGGTTTTTAAGGTGATGGGAAAACCAACCGAATACATTGCATTGAAATATTCCCTTTGAAGAGAGAGGTAAGAACTGAAGTTGGTGTACATGTGCAGAACACAATTCTCCATTTGAAGTTAAAACATTCACTTGGTCTTGTGACAATATAACCATGCTTGCCATGTTGAGTTTTTATTAATGTTTATATGTATTTGCTGTATTAATAGAGCCCAGGGAAGTTAGTGTTAATTGTATGGTAGAGAGTGAGTGAAAGGTGGGAGAGGGTTGTATGTATGTGAAGAGACTGAGTTTATGTAAGGAGAGAGCAGACACTTGGGATAGGAGTTAAGAGAGAGGAGATGGAAGATAGAACCTTAGGGACTAATGAAGTTACATCTAGTTAGTAGGAGCTTCATCAAGTTAGGGGTAGAGTAGGCAGTGTAAGCCCAAGAACTGAATGATTGATTATATGATATAACGTCTCTTGTATTCAATAAACTTTAATTTGTTTGTTTCAAAAATATGAAATCCCACATGTTATTCATCTTTCTGTGCTACTAATAGTGTACATATTTCCTGGGTACTTTTCCTGTTTGGGTGAAGGAAACCAACTGGGCATGTTGGGCAACTCTTTACCTAAAAAAACAGAAGGTCTGGAACTTGTGGGTCAGTGAGGACAGCTGCCCCAAACCAGAGGCTGACAGATCTGAGGGCAGGTTGCATCACAGACCCCCATCTCTGTTTTAAAGAAAAGTGAAATGCAAATTGTATTGTAAAACAAGGCTGCTACAGCACTGTGCTTTAGTGTCACTACTACCAGTATAATTTCAATAACAACATCAATGCCTCTTGGTTAGTTAGTCAATCAATTTTTATTTTATTTTTTAAAAAACCTAACAATTCCTGGCTGTTTTCTGCTCACTTAAATGCTTGCTAGAATGATCATATGTTCCACCAATGCCAAGCGATACGCAGCTGCTTCCATGGGCTCATCTACACCAAGCAGGATATTCCACTATGAAAGTGGTATGAAAGCAGTATATAAAAGGCAGGAGCCACACTACTGCTTTAAAGCAGTATTGAAGTGCACTGCAGGATTTATACTACTGCTTTATAGTGGTACTGAAGTGCACTGCAGGAACTACACTACTGCTTTATAGTGGAGCTTCGGCTATTGGGCGGTATAAAAATGTAGTAAATAAATAAATAAATAAAAATAGTGGCACCGAAGTGCACTGACAACTGTTGGGGCCCATGACGCATCTACACCAAGCAGGATATTCCACTATGAAAGTGTATGAAAGTGGTATATAAAAGGCAGGAGCCGCACTACTGCTTTATAAAAGGCACTGCAGACAAAGGACATGAAATCTGGGAGACTGGGGCTTCACATGACCACATTACACCAGTTTTAAAATCTCTTCACTGGCTGCCAATTAGTTTCTGAGCAAAGTATAAAGTGTTGGTCATTACCTTTAAAGCCCTACATGGTTTGGGTCCAGGCTACCTGCGGGATCGCCTTCTCCCGTACAATCCGCCCTGCATACTCAGGTCCTGTGGGAAGAATCTACTTCAGCTAGCAAAAACTAAATTAACAACTGTTACCCAGAGGACCTTCTCTTCTGCTGCTCCCAGACTGTGGAATGGCCTGCCGGAGGAGACTCGTCAACTTAACAGTCTATTAGCATTCAAGAAAGCTATAAAGACTGATCTCTTCCGGCAGGCCTATCCAGTGGAAAATTTTAAGATGTTTTTAAAATGTTTTTAGGATGTTTTTAAGGATGTTTTTAACAATGTATATTATGTTTTAATTGAGTATTATGTATTTTATCATTTGTTGTTGTTCCCTGCCTCGATCAAGGTGAAGAGGCAGGCAAGAAACTGCTGGGGCCCATGATGCATCTACACCAAGCAGGATATAACACTATGAAAGTGGTATGAAAGCAGTATATGGTATGTGTCAATGGGCCCCAACACTTCAATGCCTCTATAAAGCAGTAGTGTGGCTCCTGCCTTTTATATACCAGTTTCATACCACTTTCATAGTGCAATATCATGCTTGGTGAAGATGGGCCCCAAGTTTGATGATGGAATGAGAGTTCAGGACTGAGGAACATCTGTCCCTGCAGGCACATGCCAAAAACTCTCAATAAGTTGTCCTGGCTAGCTTGTAGAAGGCATCGTGATATGGCACTTCAACTTGTGTAAACTTTGACATTGTAATGCCGTAAGGATTCTCAGTTAGAACATGGATGGAATTCTCTCTTAACGTTTGAGTGGATGTATGGATTTCTGTATTGATTTGTTATTTTTCTCAAAACAGATCTTCAGTGTATGATTGAAATTGCATAACTGCGAGAAGAGGGCTTGACTTTGACAACTGAAAATGCTATTTCCCTCTCCCTCTCTGGCATACTGCTTGCCTTAATAGAGTTCCCAACACACATATACGCATTCCATCAGTGTCAACTCCAGCTTTGGGGAGTTCTTTGGGAAGTGTTGGGGTAGGGTACGTGGTTGGGAGGGTGCTGTTGCACCATGTCCTGCTTTGTTGGTCCCTGGTCAACAGATGGTTGGCCACTGTGTGAACAAAGTGTTGGACTAGGACACTTGGGCCTTAGCTAGACTTACCTCATAGTCTGTGATGGAAGAAGAAAGATCTCACATTGTGATTAACACGAGATCCTTCCTCTGTTTACATGTGAGGCGCGACGACCTCAGGAAGAGAGGCGTTGCGCCTGCCATTTCTAAAAAAAGAAGACGGAGCTCATGAACGCTCATGCGCTGAAAGTAGTTTTTTTAAAAAAATTAACTTAATTTCCCCATTCCCCCCACCCTATCCCCATTGGGCATAGTGCTCCATGGCCGGAGCTGGGTCAAACTGCGGCAATGGGCCACACGTTCCACAGTCTCAGGCTCAGCCCGGGACTGTGGAAAAAGTGGACAGAAGGGGAAGGCGAGATCCTGGGGCAAGGGAGGGATCATCCCTCCCTGATCCCGGGATACCCTGTGCATCATGTGGATGCACAGGGACGATCCCGGGGTTCGTCCCAGGATTTTGCCCAGTCTAGCTAAGTCCTTGGTCTGATCCAGCAAGGCACTTCGTATGTTCTTATGTTCTTAGGTGCAAAAGAGTGGTTACTACAGATGACAGTTTCACACAAATGCACACTCAGCATCTTACACCCCCGATGGCCGAGTCTACACATGCAGTACAATGAGGTAGGAGCCTGAGGTGATCGAATTCTGGGCCTCATCTACACCAAGCAGGATATTCCACTATAAATGTGGTATATAAAAGGCAGGAGTGCCACTCCTGCTTTATAGCTGTATTGAAGTGCACTGCAGGATCTACACTACCGCTTTATAGTGGTACTGAAGTGCACTGACAATGGTTGGGGGGGGCATTGACACATCTACACCAAGCAGGATATAACACTATGAAAGTTGTATGGAAGTGGTATATGTTATGTGTCAATGGGCCCCAACAGTTATCAGTACACTTCAATACCACTGTAAAGCAGTAGTGTGCCTCCTGCCTTTTATATACCACTTTCATAGTGGAATATCCTGCTTGGTGTAGATGAGCCCTGAACTGTGACACTTTCAAGGCTGCTACCAGCCTTGAATGCTTCCCTGAATAAGCCAAACCAAAAGGAGCTCACTGGAAGTCTATTTTAAAAATTAGCCCATAGGCTAATTAGCATATTACCCATTTGTTCCTGGCATTCTACTTTATCCTTCTCAATTGTTTTCTTTAACGTGCAAAGGAGCACGTTAAAACGTGGGTTCCATGCCTGCACTCTCAAGTGGTACAGTCCATGCCTGCACTCTCAAGTGGTACAGTCTACTCTGCTGCCTCATTTCCACTTCATTCTGTTAAATGTCTACGACAGCCACATATTAACTGACAGGAGGGAGGTGTTGTCTGGAGTGTTTCAAGCACTAGAACATCTCAGACTGGCCTTGTGAATACTTTGCTGTCTATACATTGAAGCTGAGCCAACAACAACAACAAATTAAGTCAGTCTGATGTTAAGTAAAAACTA
Organism: Elgaria multicarinata webbii; assembly: GCF_023053635.1. Lineage (NCBI taxonomy): Eukaryota > Metazoa > Chordata > Lepidosauria > Squamata > Anguidae > Elgaria > Elgaria multicarinata. The sequence goes on from NC_086184.1 coordinate 13,773,301, forward strand.
AACATCAGGGGTTGGATATCTTGTGACAGGAAGGGCTCAATTCATGGGAGATCCCTCCACCTGATTTTTGGGGATCCCTCAACCCCATCCACACCATTCCTCGTTCCACTCAGCAGATTCTCCTGACTCTCTGTGTAGCATTTTGGATGGCTTTGAAGGGGGGGGTGTGAAATAAATTCATGGAACATTAGGCTATCAATGGCTACTTGTCCTGGTGGCTATATGCTACCTTTAGTAATCAGAGGCAGTATGCCTATGTATACCAGTTGCTGGGGAAGATGGACAGGAAGGTGATGTTGCACTCATGTCCTGCTTGTGGTTTCCTGGTCAACAGCAGGTTTGCCACTGTGTGAAGAGAAGACTGGACTAGATGGACCCTTGGTCTGATCCAGCAGGGATCTTATGGTTTCATGTTCTTATTTTCAGGAGGCTGAAGAGGCTACTAGGGAAGGAAGCGGAGCAGGGAAGTCAGCTTCTGTCAGCCCAGTTGATCCGGCATAAATTTGGATCCATCCCTAGGCTGTAGAAAGAGGTCATCAGACAACTAATATGGAACTTCAGAACCCTCTTGAGATATTGCTACAAGAGGAAGTAGGATGCCATTCAAAGAAAAAGAATATCAATCACCCCACAGATCATGCTGCCTTGGGCATGCCAGAAGGAACTCTATACAGAGGCCAGTGTGTGTGTGTGTGTGTGTGTGTGTGTGTGTGTGTGTGTGTGTGTGTGTTGCTATTTAAAGTATTATGTGCGAGATGATGGCTCGGTGCTTCCATATATCCTGCGAGAAAACCCAATTCAATTATATTTTTAAAGAACTGTTTAACGGGCCATTAGTTTACAATATGGCATGCTCTCTTTGGGGTTTTTGGTTGTTTATTTATTTGTTTTGTAACCATAATGACAACTTTTAAACTAATGAGAATATTTTGTGGGGGGAGAGAGATACTGAACTATTTCAGTAGGGTGCACAGAATGACAGTATTCCATCATGGTTGATGCTTGAGTTTAGTTAAGTTCATAATTCATATCCTGGAGTTATGGAGCATTGTTTCTCATTTAAAAGCACAGAAATGTGGCTTAATTGTACATTGGTCCCAATCAGAAGGCATATAGACCAGTTAGATATTGCACATTCAGTGGGTTTAACTATTGCATCTCATAGTTCCTCACTCATAGAGAACATAGGAAGCTGTCCTATGCCAGGTCAGGCCATTTGTTCAGCTAGCCTAGTCCTGTCTACTTCAGAGTAGACAGTGTCATGGTCCCACTGCAGTCATCTTCAGAGATGGAGCCAGAACCTTCAAAGCCAGTTGGCATTAACTAAGATGGTCTGGGACCTTCTTCTTGATCCTCCCAGAGTGCAGGTCACGGAATAATGGGCTCAAGTTACAGGAAGCCAGATTCCGGCTGGACATCAGGAAAAATTTCCTGATTGTTAGAGTAGTACAACAATGGAAACAATTACCTAGGGAGGTTGTGGCCTCCCCCACACTAGAGGCCTTCAAGAGGCAGCTAGACAGCCTTCTGTCAGGGATGCTTTAATGTAGATGCTTGCAATGAGCAGGGGGTTGGACTTGATGGCCTTATAGGCCCCTTCCAACTGTTCTATTCTTTGATTCTATGAGTCTATGAGTCTATGACTTTCAATGGGCCCCTTAGAGAGGCAGAGAGCTCACCACCAAGCCCACGGGAATGCCAGTGCCTTAAGATCCATGATAGGTCAGGTGAAGGAGCGCTCACTTACTGAAAAAGACTACTCATGAGGCTGGCTTTCCTCATGAGGTGGACATCTGACTAGGCTCTAAGATGATGCAGCTGAGCACTGGGTGGGGCTCAAGCTCTCACTGCTAACTTGAGAGCTGTTGGAAATGATGCCTCTGGCAATTCCAGGGTTTACTATCTTGCTCTGCCTTGTGATTGATGCTCCATACTACTGATGTTTCTTGACCCTGCTGCATAATGTATTTGACTGCCTAACTGTGCTTTGATTTCTGCCTGCTAACTGAACCACTCCTAGCCTGGCTCCATGTATCTAGCTGCTTACCTGTGCTCTGAGGTTTGCCTGCTATCTTGACTGCCTTGGCCTGCACCCCATTGGTCGGAAACCTGTGTGCTTGTCCATTTGCTTGCCAAATTGGCTACTCGTTTTGCTTTGCAAAGAGTCAGGACTCAGACTAGAGCAGGACAGACAGCCTGGTGCACTCCAGATGTTTTGGAGTAAACATCCCACCAGCCCCAATCAACATGGGCAATGGTCAAGGATTATGGCAATTCTAGTCCAAAACATCTAGATTACTACTCTTGTGGCACATCTAGATAAGTCGTTATCCTGGGGATGGCCCCAGGATCATCCCTGTGCATCCACATGACGCACAGGGGATCCTGGGGGCAGGGAGAGATGATTCCTCCCTTTCTCCGGGATAACCAGGATGGCTTTAATCCCAACTTTTCCAGGAGTCTCGGGATGGTCCCAAGTCCGTGGGACATGTGGGCAGCTGTCCCGGTTTCATCCTGACTCCTCGTGAGTAAATGCAAGGACCCAGGAACTGGGCATGGTGCACGTAACTCCTCTGGAGCTCTGTGCCCATCGGGTGTGGGAGGGGGGAGCAGGATCTTTTTTTTAAAAAAAATAACACCGATCTTTTTGATGGAGCACTCATATGCTCATCTTCAATAATAACAATAAAAAACCAAAATTGTAGGTGCGACGTCCTCCTTCCTTCCAGGACGTTTCATGCCGCGTGTGGAATGAGGGGGAGGATCTTGCGAGCAGAATACCACAAGATATTGACTACTCTATTTGCTTTGCAAAGAGTCCCTACTCCCTCCTGGAACGCCGGTCTAGACATGCCCTGGTCTACTTTATTTATTTATTTATTTATTTATTTATTTATTTATTACATTTTTATACCCCCCCCCAATAGCCAAAGCTCTCTGGGTAGTTCGCAAAAATTAAAACCATGAAGAGCATAAAAACAACCAACCATCTAAAAACACAAATACAAAATACAATATAAAAAGCACAACCAGGATAAAAACACAAAGCAAAAATGGATATAGGTTAAAATATGGAATTAAAACAAGGTTTAAATTTAACTTAAATTAGGTGTTAAAATACTGAGAAAATAAAAAGATCTTCAGCTGGTGACAGAAAGAGTACAGTGTAGGCGCCAGGTGAACCTCTCTGGGGAGCTCATTCCACAGCCAGGGTGCCACAGCAGAGAAAGCCCTCCTCCTAGTAGCCACCTGCCTCACTTCCTTTGGCAGGGGCTCACGGAGAAGGGCCCCTGTGGATGATCTTAAGGTCCAGGGAGGCACATATGGGAGGAGGCATTCCTTCAAATAACCTGGCCCCAAGCCATTTAGGGCTTTGAATGTTAGTACCAGCACTTTGATTACCCATTTATATAGGCCACAGCTAGACCTAAGGTTTATCCTGGGTTCATCCAGGGTTCGCCCCTGCCTGAGCACTGGATCCCCTGTGTGTCACCTAGATGAACAGGTTTGACCTCTGGCCGATCCAGGGAGAAACCTTAGGTCTAGCTATGGCCATAGAATATCTTTCATATCACTGCCAGGTCCTTTTATCTTAAGATACCAGAGATTAAATCTGAGATATTTTCAGTGCAAAGCATGTGCTCTACCACTGACCCTCCCCTACACAAATGCTGACCAACTTACTGCTACCTGGTACATCTTGCACGACATATAGAACAAGTCACACATTTATTCCCCACCCCCACCCCATAGTGGACTCATGATATCTATTCAGAAACATATTTCTATATTTGTAACACTTATTCTCAGTTGAAAATACATTGCTTTCATGCACTGGAATGAAAGTCATGGATATTTGCTACACCTCTAAACAAACATTTCAGGAAGAACCCTCAAAAGCTGCAGTCCTGATGCAGTAAATCTGTGTAATGGCCCTTGTTCGGAAAGTTAATGAGCTGCTCTTAATCATAACCACCTGTCCTTTGGAACAGTTGCTTTTTGATGCAGGCTGATTCTAAAGGACTATAGGTAAAACATTAAATTGTTTTCCATCATCACTGATGGGCAATTATTTGCCCTGTCATATTGGCAAGCCCACGGTCTGGCATGAATTAATGTGACCTGACAAGGTGTTATGACATTGCAATAATTAAAATATCGATGAATATGCAGCTAATTTCATTTGGCACCACCATCTATCACTTCAGGAAGCGAGTGTGAGGGACCGAAATCGGAGTCATGGGATGGAAATTGTGCCCAGTGATTGCCAAAAGAGAACTTCTTCAACGAAATGGAAAGAAAAGAAAGGTTATACGCAAGCTGAAACAGTGGCGATTGTGTTCAGCTGAATGAAAGGGAAAGGATCCAAAAAGGAAAACCGGAAGTGTACATTGACAACACGTGCTCCTCCGTCTTCCTCTTAGGATGTTGGGGATGCTAAAGTGTTGAAAAGGAATCACTCACAGATGGTGTCTGAACATGCATAAATTCACTTCACTCAAGAGCAGATGGATTTCTTTTCTTTTTCTTCTTCTTTTAAGTCAACATCTGAAATAGTTGCTCTAGGGAAATTACTAACTCGCTTTTTGAGTGCATGGAATGTCCTCTAGCAGCTCATCCCAGTTCAGGAAGAAACTTCAGAGAAGAGCTGGATGAATCTGTCAATTTCTCTTTCTCCCATTCATTTTTTTAAAAAAATATCTCAAGTTTTTTTTTTTCCTTTCCCATTTATGAAGAAATTTGCACATTTTGGTAAGTTTGTTTGTTTAAAGTATGTTTATCCCATTCCAGCTCCTGGAACACTTTTCGTACAATCAGATTTAAATGGGGCAGCCATGGGAATCCGTAGTATCAAAACATAAAGAGTCTGTGGCTAACAGTGTTTATTATTAAGGCATGAGCTTTCATGGGCTAAACTGACTTCATCAGATATAGGAAAAGATAGAAACAAGATGGAAAAGTCAGTTACAGATGGACTAAAAGCAAATATTTCATTTCAATTGAAAGAGACATCTACAATATTAGAGTAAACTCCAATATAGGACTTGCTGTACAGACTGTAATGACTAAGCCATTCAGATGATTGGTTCAAAACTACATAAATCCATAAATTCCAAGGTGTTAAATTTAACAATGAATGTCAACTCTGGCCATTTCTACACCTCCCTTTTTCCCCGGGATCGTCCTGGGATCATTCCTGTGCATCCAAATGACACACAAGGATCCCAGGAGCAGGCAGGGACGATCCCTCCATTTTCCTGGGATAATCCATAGGTGTAGAAAGGGCCTCTGGAGTCTCACACTGGATTCTGTCTCTAATATTTTTCTGTTGCAGGACAGCCACTTTGAAGTCTGTTACCGAATGACCTGGAAGTAGGGATGGATGGATGATCCACAAAGTAATAAAGACAAAACAAACTCCAGCTAAGAACCAGGGGGCAGATATTAAAACCAAAGAAGGGGAGAAAATTTAAACCAAACTAAAGGTACAGCAAAAGAGGAGGGGGGGAGTTCTTTTTCACCATGAAATGCCAAGGGAGATGAGGCCAATTTGGCCTTGTAGCACAGGATGTTCTATAGCCTAAGTGCCACAACTAAAAAGACCCTGTCCCAATGATTAGCCAACCAAATTTCCAGTAGCAGTAGGATGTGAAGCAGAACCACAGATGATGTTCACAGTGGATGGGCAGGCTCATGTTGAAAAAGGCTGTCCCTTCACGTATCCCAGAGTAGTATCCACAGCACAATGATATTATGGCTGGCAGGTCTGGATGTGCTGTTAACTCCACACAGAGAGACCTCAGGAGCTACTTGCTTCTTAAAGCATCGCTGCCTGATTCTGCAACAATTAGCTCCTACATCATGGGTGATGATTGCTTCGCAGGGGTGCCATTATTATTATTATTATTATTATTATTATTATTATTATTATTATTATTATCCCGCCTTTTGCCCAATGCTGGGCCTCAAGGCGGCCTTAAAAAGTTTAAAACATACATTGTGGGGGGGAACAAAACCATAAACCTTTAAAATACACAACAAAATTATAAGACATTAACATAGATAGAGGGACAAATTATTCTCCAAAGGCCTGCTGGAACAAAAAAGTTTTAGCTTGCTTCCGGAAGCCCATCAAGGAGGGAGCCAGCCTAGCATCCCCAGGAAGAGAGTTCCAGAGCACTGGAGCAGCCACCGAGAAGGCCCTCTCCCATGTTCCCACCAAGCATGCCTGTGAAGATGGTGGGACTGAAAGAACGCCTTCTCCAGAAGATCTCAAAGCACGGGCAGGCTCATAAGGGAGAATACGTTCTTTCAAATAACCTGGACCCGAGCCATATAGGGCTTTATAGGCCCAAGGAGTCTGGAAGATCCACATCCTCTAACCTGGATGGTCCTGGAATAGCAGATGATACCTTACTGGTTGGCACCTCCTCCCCACCCAAGTCCTCCTCTGAGCCAGTGGAAGAATTGATGCTGGAGAACATGACACCGATTACATGTGAAATTTCCGTCACCAAACCAGCCAGAGTTTCAGGTAAGAAATTCTATCAAAATTGCTGATCTACCCAGTTTGTTTAAGTGGATGAGTGGTGTGCGGAGTAGCAATTGCAGAAACAACAATAAAACCACTTTGTCTACTCCATGCAACTCAGGAATAATGGCAGAGAGGTCAACCATGCTGCTGGCTGGTATCAAAAACTAAAGGAGAGGAATAAATCTTGACAGGAACTCCTTAAGATTCATTCTTGGAAAGGTCATCTCTGCTTTATTTTCTGGACTTTGGAAAGGCTCATTGATTCAACTGCGAGCCACTTGCCATATAAAAGATGTGCTTAGGCCAGGGGGTCCATTAATGGATGCTTCATCATCTACAGCTACTTCTCTTCTCCCATAGGTAGTTCTTCTCTGGGATTAGATATCAGGATTGTCTCCATGCTTTGTGCCATCCATCAACATGAATGCAGGCAGTGCATAGTGATACATCAGCAACCTTTTGAGCCTTCATTCAAAGAGGGTCTTGAAAGAAGTAGGGATGTGCAGGAATTTTGTCTCAGTCCACAAATCACTCAAAAATGCCCCGAACGGCAACGTGTGTTGTCCGAAAATGTGCACAAATTCCTAAACTTGCATTTGCATCCATGAAACGTACACTTTTTTAAAAAAAAATGGTGCATGTTTTAGGGATGTGGAAAGAGAGGCTGGCTCTGGTGCTATACAGGATGATAAGTGTAGGCTGGTATTTTGTCAAAAGATAATGTTTTTATTTAAAAGTTCAAGAAGGCTCAACATTTTGGATCGTCAGATCCTTCGTCAGGAGCATTGATGGACACTTTTTCTGTAAAGAGTCTTTGTGGAGAGCTGTGTTTTCTTATCCAAAAACTCAACTCTCCCCAGGATTATATCTTTACTTTAGGGGATTGGGTAGCCCCTCCCAAAGATGGATCTTTAGGGATGAGCAAAATCTAATAACTTTTGGGTGGAGGCATACTTTAAAGATGAAGTGGCCAGCAGCAGGGAAAGGCTGCCCTATTAGCCAATATGCCCAGCCTTGTTTTTTCCAAGTATGTCCCTGGGAAATAGGGGTTAAAAGGTGGTTAATTACATCATATTCATTAAAGCTAATAAAAGACTTATCTGGAACACAGATAATGGAAACAAATCTATATTGATCTTCAATAGTGTAAATCTCACTGTCCTTGGAAATCTCTGTGTGTGTGTGTGTGTACAACTAGATGTTAAAATGATCTTAAATCCTCTGACAATCCCATCAAATCAACCAATTTATACATAGAATTTCCCCTCTTTTAATGCTTTGCTTCAAATTCCTGCATGCTAGCAAGGCTATTTTAAGGCAAAAGTTCACACTCCTTCCAGAGAGTTTGCCATGTCCCATGATTTTAGCCTCAAGCCCTTGTGAGAATGGTGGCTGAGAGCAACTTTAAAAAATAAATAAATCAGTACTTATTCATCCAAAAGAGAGAGAGAGAGAGAGAGAGAGAGAGAGAGAGAGAGAGCAGCTGTGGATAGTTCATATTTAAATGAGCCATATATAAAGACATCATAAATGTCCAGAGAAATGTAAAGGGTGCAGTTCCAAGATGGCAGCTGAAGCATCTAAGGAAAACCTCAAGGTATAGTGTTGCCTGTATGCGTTCTTATGCTGTTGCTTGTAAAAGCATATTTGTGGAATTCAGGACTGTCTCCTCCTCTATGCAAAAACAGAGAAAGGAAAACAGAAGGAAATTAACTGGGAGAAAAATCCTGCAAGTAGAAAACTAGCACAGCATGAAAAGAATGAGGGTAAAGTCTTCCTCCCTGATGTGCTGGGGTTGGGGTTGTTTTTTAACTTGTAGGGATTTGCTTATTTATTTTACAAGGGGACATTATTAAAGCACACTCTTCACCTGTGGTGGCTGCAGTTTACTGTACCACCTCGGAATCCAATAACCTCATTCTGCTGCAGGGATGCTCAAGGTATCAATAAGAGGTCTTTCCCAGGCATCCTGCTTGGGATTGAAGCTGAGATGATCTATACACACTTAAATATTTGAAAACCAACCTGCAGGCTGTCCTTGCATTGTCTTCATTCCAGACCAAAGTATGGAGAAGGGCCACTGCTTAATGGTAGAGCTTTGCATGGAGAAGGTCCCTAGTTCAATCTCTGCCACCTTCAGGTGGACCTGGAAAAGGTTTCTGTCTGAAAACCCTAATAGCTGCTGCAAGTCAGTGTAGACTCGGTTTAAGGTAGTTTCCTAGGGACAGAAAGAGACAGCTCTCTTTCAAACACTATGCTTAGTATAATTTTAACCAAATAAATTACATTTGTGGGTGCACCATGGAGGGATTCCTCCAATAACTGCATCATTAGCCTTTGACTCTTCCCCAGGAATGTCTTTGATGATATTCCATCAAAGAGCAGCCTACCATCTCAAATCTGAACTTACATGTCTTGTGCAGGTACATAGAAGATAGATGACAGAAAATGTGAATTATAGATTTCAAAAGCCATTTCATCCATCTATGTCCCTGGAAATGCTGTCGGAGAAATGGGGAGTTGTTATTTTATATCTTTAAGATGTACGTCACTGTCTTCTGATGACAGTTATCTTTTCCGAAGTAGATAGGATTTGGAGCACCATTGATATTTATCGGTAATACGCTGGAGTTCTTAAAATGCGCATGTGGGTAAGTAGTTTTCAAACAAAATGAAGTTTATTTAGAACACCTTCAATGTAGCATAAACGCAATAATGGTCTGCTGGTTTAGGAATATCAGCACCATACAGATTGTTACAAGCACCCCACTTTACTGAAAAGTGGGAAGTTCTACGGGTTGGATCCAGATTTACACTGGATTAGCTATGCTGTTAGATGTTCCTGCCTCCTTCTTACCATAGCAGACCCTCCAGCTCCCTGAAAATGTTATACAAAGAGTCAAGAGATCTTGCTGAAAGGGGTGAGATACAGTGTCGGGTTTAGGGGGATCCCCAAAAATTGGAGAGAGGGACTTTCCATGAGTGGAAGGCCGATCTTGGATCCAACCCCAGGGGTACAACACCTACCTGGGTTTGGTTTCCTTTGGAAGGAGAGATCAGTGGAGTCTGAAGGATTTTTGTAATATTTTAGTTTATTTACAGGGTGAGCATACAGTAAGTAGGGGAAGACACTTAGATGAAGCAAATTGACTGCCATGAGAGAGATGCAACACACACACACACACACCTGCAAGTTAAAAACCAACAACAACCAGACACTTTCCAGAGGTCAAAAATGGCCTTCAGCTTTTTCTCAGCCCCACAGCTGTTACTCCCTACACCAGTGTGGTGTAGTAGCTAGAGTGTTGGACAGAGATTCGGGAGATCTGAGTTCTAGTCCCCACTCAGCCATGGAAGCTCATTGGGGGACTTTGGGCCAGTCACACACTCTCAGCCCAACCCACCTCAGGGTTGTGTTGTGAGGATAAAATGGAGAGGTGAAGGTTTATGTATGCCACCTTAGGTTCTGCTCCTCCCATATGCTTCTGCTCTTTTTGTGTATTTGTAAATAAATCAAATATTACAAAAACTCTCTAGATAGCCAGGTGTCTTACTCTAGAGAGGGCAGTCCTGCATTGTGGAGACCTGGCAGAGGACAGTCCTCTATTTGTCCAGGCCATGTTTGGCTTAAAGTCAAAGAACAGTACAGATGGAGAGCATAGGCCTTGCAGACGCCCATCAAGAGCTGGCACCTAGACAGCAGGCACATAGGTTACCTTGTCCCAATATTCCAAACCATGGTGAGATGTATTGTATTTTTTAGTGAAGTTATATTTATCATTTCCCTGCCATTAGGCAGAGTGAAGCAGTCACCTCTGGCAGCAGATGCTGAGAACCCTATACAAAGATATTGGCAACTGTTATGCAATATTTTTTTTGTCCTCTTTGGGTTTTGCTGCCCCCTTAACTTTTCATCCGTCGGGGAAGTGCAGGGTGCAACAATATATTGTCAGCTATATGCATTTTCTTCCCCCTGCATTCTCTGTGATGCATAAGGCCAAGAAACATGTGAAGAGTTTTTTAAAAAGAAAGCTAACATTCCCCAGAAGCTCAGTTCTCTGTCCAATAGTACAGAGCTGCAACATACTCATACCCTTGCCTTCTGATTAATACGCCTTACTTTCTTCAAGACCCAGCACAGATTTTCTCATTCCAAACAGCCCACATAATGTCTATTTTTGAGCCGACGTGCTTTTCTTTGACTCCTTTTCTTTATCTTAAAGAATAGTGAGGCCCTGTATTTAATTCACTGGAGTTCAGTTTCAGCTCAGCAGTAAAAAGTGTTTTAAGGCCTTTAATTACTTTTATGCGCTAAACCACAGGGTTTAATCGTTTTAAAGTTTTACCTGATTTACCAGCAACTTTTCAACCTATTGATTATGAAATCCACTTGTCTTGCAATGTTAGCAATCACAGCTCCTGGGCAAGTGGTAGCATATGTATACTACTTATTGGTCTTTTTTTATACATTATCTGAAGTGCCAACGTTGATATGGAGTGTATATTTTGCTTCTTTTTAAAATCTATTTTAAGGTGTTTTATTCTGTTTTTTATTTTATTTTATCTTGTACACAGCTCTGAAATGTTGAATGGGGAGTGGTATATAAATATTGTAAATAAATAAATACCACTTAAGTACCACTTCAGACAGCTTTCATAATACAAGCAAGTTCATAATGCAAGTGAGTTCAGAATACTATATATTCTCTGCTAATGACATCTCTGCATACGCAGGACTGGACTGATAATTTCCACAGTTAATTTTAGAGCCCCATTCACAGACTGAAAAACTGAGGAAAGCATATAGACCATCCATGAAGGGGGAGGACTCTTTGCAGCAATGATTTGGCTATTCTGGGAGCGGGGAGGAATTCTGAGGGTGAAATGGCACCCGGCAACTTTTTTTGAGGGAGAAAGGGAAGTGGCCAGCAACTGATCCAAGCTATGAAGGAACTCCAGTGAGTTTCAGTCCTCCCCACTGAAAATTGTAAATTATTATATATATATTCACTCCCAGGTTCTCGTTTGGCCCATTTTCTTCAAAAGAGACTAAATTTGGGCAGAATTGTCATCATTGATTTTATTTAAATATTTATTTAACTTATGATTTGTCCTATGGCCAAATCTCTTGGGGCAAATTGCATAAATAATATTTTTTTAAAAATCCAGTCCAACACCATAAAAAAATAACCATAAGCACAAAACCATAAGCACAATTCAAAGTAGTGAAGTGTTGTTGTTGTTTTTAAGATAGCTCTATGACACAACAGAGAACATTTGTGTCATAGATAGTGACATAGATAGACCTACAAGCACCCTCCAGCTATTACTTTGATCATTTCAAGGGAGTGTAACCACTTCCAGAACGTGTTAAACACCACCACCCTGGATAGATGACTACCAAAAGTTCCTCCATCTTATTTGGACTGAGCTTCAGTTTCTTGGCCCTCATCCAGTCCATTACTGCCATCAGCCACTGATTAAGCACTTCTACCACTTCACCTGGATCTGATGAAAAGAAGAGATAGAACTGTGTGTCGTCAGCATACTGATGACCCTGTGCTCTAAATCTCGAGAAATTCCAGGCATTTCCTGCAGATGTTGGATAGCATGGGAGACAAGGTGGAACCCTTGCAGAACTCCAAAGCATAAATGTCAAAATGGGTGAGCAGAATTGCCCGAGCAGAATAATTCCTCAAGCACTATCTTAAAAAAAAATAGCCATCCCATTTTGAGTGGAATCACTGTAAAGCAGTCCCATCTGCTCCCAACTCAGGCAAACTTTTCAGAAGAAGGATAGTTTGGTCAATGCACCAAAAGCGGTGGAGACGTCAATGGGAAACATTAAGGATGAACTCCCCCAGTCTTATTCCTGGTATGTCCTCCCACCGGGCAACCAAAATTAATTCAGTGCCTAATCCAGAAAGTCAGTTTCATCCAAGAGTGCCTAGATGTGGTTGGCCATGACACATTTGAGCACCTAGACCAGGAAGAGCTTAATAGTCACTGGCCTATGAGAAGCTATGGATTTGATTAGAGATGTGTGAAAAAATAGTTTTTGCTTACAAACATGTGATCATGCCCTCATGTTATGAATAAGGCACGATCTTGCCCTCGTTTACACACTCAAGAAGAGAGCCGTTGTGCGTCCGCCATTTTTTAAAAAAATGTTAAAGGGCCGGCTGCACGAGAGGACAAGTGGCAAGGTAAGTGGGGGGGGGGGTTTAAAAAAAACACAACTTGATTTCCCCGCCCCCTCCATCCTTGCCCCGATGGGCGCAGCTCCCAGCTACACACGAGTAATTGCATGGAGCAGGGGAAAGCCGGGGAAATGGGCCACACACTCGCGGTCTTGGGCTCAGCCCTAGACTGAGAGAAAAAGTGGGCCCAGGGTGTAGGGCTTTATCCTGGGTCCAGGGAGGGATGATCCCTCCCTGAGCCTGGGATCCCCTGTGCGTCATCTGGATGCACAGGGGCGATCCCAGGTATCAGCCTGGGATAACCTCTGGTCTAGCAAAGGCCCCTGTGTGTCATTTACATGAACAGGGATGACCCCAGGACGATCCCGGGATAAACCTTAGGTCTAACTAAGGCCTTAAAAAAAAACATTTTTAAAGACTCAACAGTAAACTTTCTGGGGCTGGTTAAAACAAAACTTGTCTTATACTCTCAAATGCCTGGGAGTAGAAGAAAGTCTTAAGTGCCCACCGAAAGGATGGCAAAGTTGGCACTGGGCAGATCTCATTGGGGAGAGTGTTTTGCAATCATTCCACACTTCTGTGAAGGAGTTTTTGGTGGGGGTGGATTTCTAAACTCACTGCAATGTAAACAACAAAGGGATGTCAAGTCCCGTAGGCAAGATCACCAACAAGCCTGCTGAAAGCTTTGCTCATGCTTTTTAAAATATATGTATATCACAAGCTTGGGAAGCTGTACTTCTCTGACAGCTTCCCTGTTCTGCTTGCAGAGTATAGTGGGGAAAGTACCAGCAAACTAGGCTGACTGTGAACGTCGCCCTGAAATGCATCCTCAAAGCACTGACGATAAATTACGGGGCTTTGGCAATGCTACAAATCCTGTGCTTCAACATGTCCAAAAGGAACTATTATGCTCCCAACCTGGTATAAAATAATCACAGTAAAATAGGTGGACTTGTCAAGTGCTTAAAAGATAGCATTGAAATACACGGTGCTCGCTTTGCAACGCAGCGATCAAAGGCAGTAAATACTGGTGTAGAAAGCAGGAAAACAGGGCAGTGCGTTGTTATTGTTGTGGAAATGATTTGCCTTTGGATGGTTCCAAGCAGAATTGGTAGTGTGGATCAAAACAAGTATTAAGGGCTGAAAAGGACCAGAAGGTCACAATGGAGGATGGTTGCTCCTATTTCAGCGGGGCGGTGAATCCATCCTTGGTTTCAATCAAAACCCTGAAGGAGCTATCAAAGGTGTTCCAAATCCATTTTGGAATAAGGTACAGCACTTTGGATAGATCCTTTCATGTTCTGACTGGTTCTGACTGAAACCCAGAGGGGATTCACTGCCCCAATGAAATAAGAGTCACCAACCTCCACTGGAAGGTCACACATCCTAGCATGAATTATGCAGAAATTTGTGTTGTGTGCAGTTTTTAAAGTGAACTGACTTAATTCACACTTCCTGGACTAATACGTGGATCAGAATGCAGGTGTCCTTCAGATTGTGCAGAGATGCAGTTCTCAGGTCAATGAGGAAGCGTCTTTTAGGGTAAGCACGGCTGCCATGCAATGGTGGGGAGAAAGTGGATTTGCTAAGGGAGGTGGACCATGGGGGTTCCTTGATGAAGGCCCCTCAGAATCCTGGAGCTGGGAATGTTTAGGGTTCACATCTTTCATTTCTCCCAAGAGTTGGACTATGACAACCAGAACAGTCCAGCTTTTAGAATGGACCTCTTGATCCCACACCCTGCCCAAACTGGGAAACCCAGAGAGAGAGAGAGAGAGAGAGAGAGAGAGAGAGAGAGAGAGAGAGAGAGAGAGAGAGAGAGAGAGAGAGACTCCTCAAAAAAGAGTCCCTTAAGGACCTACCCTGCTTTACACTAGAGAGTCCTGCAACTCCTGCCCACTACTACCTGTTTGACGTAGACTCCCTCAGGCATCTTCCACTTCCTGGAAAATCCCCCCTTGTGGTCAGGACAGCCCATGACACTCTGCCCCAGGCTTCTTACGATCTCAACTTCAACAAAGAGGAGGAAGACAAAAGTAACAAGAGATGATTTTGAACACATGCAGGTGTGTGGTGTAGGCTTTCCTTAGTTTTGATATTTTGGAGATCTATATCACCTGACCTTTTTTCCTTATACTCCCACATTCCACACACTACTGATCCACAAATGTGCATTGTTAAAACACCGCCAAAGGACAAACAAGTCCTGCATGCTCCAATTCTGGAACTGATTTCAGAATTTTTTTTAGTTAAATTGGAGGATTGGAAGAAATCCACTCAATCCTAGCTTTGTTTCCATTTGGGATGGGAACTAAAGATACAACTGTCCTATCGTCCAGATGAGGACATTCCACAATCCAGATTGAATGAAGTGCAAGATGTCGGAAATGGCCAAAGAATGAAGAGTGTGTTTGATAAAATACCAAAGAAATCAAATCAATGACAACAAAGTGCTTCCTTCCTGGATTTTTATTACAGAATGATGGAGATACTGCGTTTCTCAGCCCTAAAAAAAAAGTCATTCTGGCAATGTTTTCAGAAAATCTTCAAGGTTCATTTACAGTGCAAAAGCTTCCCAGCCCAGGAGATCTGACGAAAAGGAACAAAGAGTTTCAGGCTCATCTTTCCATAAAATTACAAAGTCACCCTTTCCATAATCAATGGCCATAAATCTCTGTGGGGCACTTCACAGCCATGATTCAACTATACCAAACCAAATGCAAGAAAAACAAGAAGAAGAAAGAAAAAGAACAAGGTTGCCTTCATCTAATAATTCCCCCTATTCAGACATTCAGAATCAATATAAGGAGGGAACTGGGGTTCAGCAGCATACCCCAGTCTGCCCCAATGCCCAAGGATCGATTGGGTCTGTTTCCAAAAGTCTATCTGCCTACTAACTGGAGACATGTAGGCTCTCTCTGCTCAGGCAAGGATGTATGAAATGCATTGTTATTTTAACATGCAGTGATTGTTATATTTTAGAAACTTTTTTTTAGGGCTTTGCACGGACCTCCCAATCTGCTTCATGGCCCGATCTGGAACTTCCGGATTAGGCCTGATCCTCTTTGGGCCGATCCGCCTGTCCCCCGCTCCGCAGAGCGGAGTGAGATCCAGCTCTGCCACCATCACCACATGGACGGTGGCGGTGCCAGCGGTGCCAGGTAAGCCAACCCCCTTACCTGTGTCTGTCATTGCAGGCTTCAACTGAGGCCCTGGCTTGGAGCCGGAAGAGGCCTCGGCCTTCACTTCCAGCTTCAACCTGGGCCTCAATTGAATCCCGCGACAGACCATGACAGATGCAGGTAAGCCTCCCTCCACCCTGCTCCCTTACCTGGCTCTGCCGCCACCACGGCATGGACGGCGGCACCAGTGGTGCCAGGTAGGCCAACCCCCCAACCCCCTTACCTGAATCTGGAAGAGGCCTCGGCCTTTACCTCCGGCTTCAACCGAGGCTTCAATTGAAGCCCACGACGCACCACAATGGATGCAGGTAAGCCTCCTTCCTCCCTGCCCCCTTACGTGGCTCCATTGCCATCGCCGCAGGGACTGCGGCAGCAGGGGCAGTGCCAGATGAGTCCCCCTCCCCCCCCCACTTACCTGCATCTGGAGCTCCAGATTGAGGTGATCCTCTTCGCCTTGATCCACAGCCCCCCTGATTCTCTTCGCCTCCACCTTTTCCAGAGGCGAATCAGGCCGCCTCGCTATTGCTTCTCTGACCCGAAGAGAAGCGGATCACAGCCCTACTTTTTTTTCCATTTGATACTGTTCTAAAACTTCCAGAAGGCTAGCTGTCTTAGTGCATTGCAGCAAAGAGTCTGGACACACTTTAAAGACTAGCCCACATATTTTGGCATAAGCTTTCATGGACAGTGCCCACTTCATTGGATGTATAATAAGGTGATGCAAGACTATTCAGTGTTTTTTAAAAGGTGACTCGAACAAATTTCTCCCCTATTCCTTGTTGTTAATTGCAGTAAGCAGGTGTAGTCCAGAATACCTACTACCTGGCTGCCCTGCAATTCTTTCCTTTGTCAAAGCTGGGGGCAGACATTCACCATTTTAATGACCCACAATGCCCTGATATTGCATTGTTCCAGGGTATTGTGGGGAATTAAAAATAGCCCATAGCCAGTGCTCCTAGGTAAGCCTGACCATGCATGTGAGCATGTGTGTGGACATTTGTCAGTGGGCCTAGGCCAAGTATGCATGATGTTGATGCTAAGTCATGACAGAAGCATCAATTCATTTTTGTGGGAGATGGTAGAAACAGGGTGTGTGCATGTGTGCAGTGTAAACACACACACACACAGAGAGAGAGAGAGAGAGAGAGAGAGAGAGAGAGAGAGAGAGAGTTCTACAAGAAATCAGGTGTCCCTAACTCACCAGTCTAACCAACTGGGCAAGTTTCCCATGGCAAGTGTTGTTGGAATATTTATTGCAGAGATATTCTAATTAGATCGCATGGTAATCTCCCATCGCTTTGAATCGGATCAGATGGCCTACTGATATAAGCAAAGCCAAATCAGACTGGGAATTGGGTCATGCCAAGATATTCTACATCACATGGTTTCCTTAATCTGATGCAATTTGCTCTACACAGATATGGGGCCTCCTCATCAGACTGCCACACACTTCTTGAAAAGAGACTGTTTTCGTAACAGAATATAAACCTCACAGCATATGCCAAAAACACTATTCTTCTGATCTTTGCTTTCTGCATACTCAATCCTATTTACCAGCTGGAATCAAACGAACAAAATAAAACGGAAGACGGGCATGCAGCGCATTGTGTATCTGAATCTTTGGCAAGGGCTGTCAGGAACTCTCCATCCAAGTTAGTGTTGACATGCAGTTGGAGAAGCCCTTTACATAAGGCTGCTTACAGCAGGAACAGTATTCACCATTCTGTTTTAAACTCATTTGGCAAAAAAGGTGTATACCTTTTTGGCAAAAAATGTTGGGATGATTTGTGGATCATCAGCTGGATTTATGAATATACGAATCTCCGGTTTCACAATATTCTCTACAATAATGAAACCCTACTTGAAAGCTAACCTGGTGTGCTAGTTAGTAATGGACTATGACTGGGCAAACCTGGGTTCAAATCCCCACTTGGGGCTGAAGTTCTGTTTTGGGAAGGAGACAAGAGCTAGAAGTGTCACGGAGAGCACCAAAGAGGGAATTGGTTAGGCAGAATGAAGAAGAGGATAGCACCACAAGGTGCTCTAAGTGGCACTGGAAGCCAGGCAAGCTGAACTTGTATGTTGCTCCAACAGCTAGCAGATTCTGAATGAGCCTTAAATAGGGTTTTGGCTTCATTTACATTATTAGCTTCTCCCATACACTCAATGAGGCCTTCTCCCTTAAAGAGGCCTTGCTTTAAAAGCCTTTGACTCTGATGACACAGGGGTAACTGCAGTGTAGTATTGGCTTTAGAGCTGGAGTCCTCAAATTCCAAGGATGGCAATATGGCCTCCTCTGGATATGGAGGTGGGGGAATGGCCACATGGGCTGAGATATTCTCTGTATAGGAGGCCTCTTCAATTGAGGATGGGGATCAGAGCCCTGGATCCTGACATTTGGTGACCTATTCTCAGTCTAACCTCCCTCACAGAGTTGCTCTGAAGGTAAAATGTGTGTTGCGGACACACATTTTACACATGTAATGTGTCCAGAGTTGCTTGGAGGAGGGATGGGATTACACTGTAATGAATGAAAACTTGTGTCTCTTGTTCTGAAGAGACGTTGTACACAGATACACCACTTCTCATTGCAACAGGTGAACCTAGCTTTAGAGCAAATAACTTAACAGTATGATAATATTTACTTCCATTCTGTAATGTATGTGTTGTGCATAGAAAAATCTTTCTTCTCGTAATAGTGGTCTTTGCCACCCATTCATTCTCCCCAACCTGGTTTTCCTAGTTTGAGCCTTTACTCTTGATAATGGGGTGTCCATGCCTTCACTCTTGCATAAATGAGGCATTTACTGCATAAATGGATCCTTTATGCCACAGGGGGAAATATGTAATTCCCGGAGCCTCCATTGTGGCGCACAGTGGAAGATTCGGATGAGGGTGGACTGCTGTTGAGAACTCAATGGGCCTTGTGGGTGCTCAGAGCACAGGTCCACAAATGCTCTGTAGGAATCCAACTGGATTCCTACAGAAGGCAGGCATGGGAGAGTCCATCAGACTCCCAGTCTCAATTGGGTGCCTGTGACATCCCTAGTTCTGGTGCCTGGGACTCCTGGGAGTGTCCCACAAGGCAGGGGTTCATAGGGCTCCAGCTGGCTGTGGTTTCTGCTCCTAGTCTGCATATCCTCTGAGTCAGCCAGATTGGATGACACAGCACTACCATCAACTATCTGATGCTTCCCAGGAAAGATCCACATGAGGAACAGTAATGAAGGAATGCTGGTCATCTATAATTTCAACATATGGCAAAGATTTCTCCAAGACTGAAGAGAATGGTGTAGCTCTTGCTGTCATGGAACCCTACAATGTGCATATCATCAACCATATGATGATGCACATCATACCACATCAAGGCACATTTATTTATTTATTTATTTATTTATTTATTTATTTATTACATTTCTATACCGCCCAATAGCCGGAGCTCTCTGGGCGGTTCACAAAAATTAAAAACATTCAAAGTATAAAACAACAGTATAAAACCATAATATAAAATACAATATAAAAGCTCAACCAGATAAAAACAGCAGCAATGCAAAATTACAAATTTAAAACACCAAGTTAAAATGTAGTTATAGACTGTTAAAATGCTGGGAGAATAAAAAGGTCTTCACCTGGCGTCTAAAAGCATATAATGTAGGTGCCAAGCAAACCTCCTTAGGGAGCTCATTCCACAGCCGGGGTGCCACAGCAGAGAAGGCTCTCCTCCTGGTAGCCACATGCCTCACTTCCTTTGGCAGGAGCTTGCAGAGAAGGACCCCTGAGGATGACCTTAGGGTCCGGGCAGGTACATATGGGAGGAGGCGTTCCTTCAGATAACCTGGCCCCAAGCTGTTTAGGGCTTTAAATGTTAATACCAGCACTTTGAATCGGGCCTGGACCTGGACTGGCAGCCAATGAAGCTGGAAAAAGACTGGCGTAATGTGGTTTTGTTGGCCAGTCCTTGTTAGTAAATGTGCTGCCCTATTTTGTACCAGCTGAAGCTTCCGGACCATTTTCAAAGGCAGCCCCACGTATAACGCATTGCAGTAATCCAAACGAGAGGTTATCAGAGCATGGATAACTGTAGTTAGGCTATCTCTGTCCCGATAAGGACGCAGCTGGTATATCAGCCTAAACTGATAAAAGGTGCTCTTTGCCACTGAGTTCACCTGTTCCTCAAGTGACAGTTCTGGATCCAAGAGCAGCCCCAAACTACAAACCTGATCCTTCAGGGGGAGTGCAACCCCGTCCAGGACAGGGCAAACATCACCTCGCCGGACAGATGAACCACCCGCTAACAGTACCTCCGTCTTGTCTGGATTGAGTTTCAGTTTATTAGCCCTCATCCAGTCCATTACCGTGCCCAGGCACTGGTTCAGAACAGCCACTGCCTCACCTGGGTTTGATGAAAAGGAAAGGTAGAGCTGGGTATCATCCGCATATTGATGACACCTCAGTCCACATCTCTGGATAACCTCCCCCCGCCGCTTCATGTATATGTTAAACAGCATAGGGGATAGGATAGAGCCCTGTGGAACCCCATGGCTTAGGAGCCACGGCACAGAGCAATAATCCCCCAGCACCACCTTCTGGAATCGGCCATCCAAGTAGGAGCGGAACCACTGCAACGCAGTACCTCCAACTCCCAGCTCAGACAACCTATCCAGAAGGATACCATGGTCGATGGTATCGAAGACCGCTGAGAGGTCCAGGAGAACCAACAGGGTCGCACTCCCCCTGTCTCTCTCCCAACAGAGGTCATCCCACAGGGTGACCAAGGCAGTTTCCGTTCCAAAACCAGGCCTGAAACCCGATTGAAATGGATCTAGATAATCTGTTTCATTCAAGAGTGCCTGGAGTTGTCCTGCAACCACCCGCTGAAGCACCTTGCCCAGGAAGGGGATATTAGCCACCGGCCTGTAGTTGTTAACATCCTCCGGGTCCAGGTTAGGCTTCTTCAGGAGTGGTCTAATTACTGCCTCTTTTAAAGAGGCCGGCACCACTCCCTCTCTCAATGTGCTGCCCAAACTTTAATGGCACTTGTAAGTTGGGACTCGAGCTGTTCAGAAAACAGAAAGAGATTACCAGCTCCCTAGAGAGCTGTTTGCGAGAGGATCAAAGGACTAAAACCTAGATAACCATTTTGATTTTGATTCCAATTATGGAATGCATTCTCTCTTATTGGTTTACCTAAATGCAATGGCATGGCTTTCTAAAGCTTGTTATCTGCATTTCATATTATTTTGTTCTCCTGTATCAGCATGACGTATTTAATCTCAGCACTTTTATCTTTAGATGCAAACTCCGTGTCAGGCACATCTATTAATTAGAGTGTTCCCAATTTGGCAGTGGGGAGAATTGTGTGTCTGATGCAAGGGGAAGAGCAGTCATGTCTCAAGGAAAGCAATGGCATTAGATGTTGCTGTTCTGTCATTCGAGTTCTCCAGATATGGAGCACCAGCTTTCATATACACTAGAGATGTTGCAGGTGTCCAACTGAGTCTGGGAGTCCAATGGACTCCCCCACATCTACCCCTACCCTGTGAAGCCAAGTGCCATGTTGAGCTTGTGGACTGGAGTTCCGAGTGCCCATGAGGCCGGACAAATGCTTGGCATCCTTGTGAAAATTGGTAGGATACAAACCTTTTAATTAAAAAATAATCCATCCACCCTCCTCCAGAGCCTCCATTGTGTGCTACAATGAAGGCTTCAGAAATTATACATTTCCCCCCTGTTGCATAAATTGTGGCTTTAAAGGCAGACCCATTTACACACGAGTAAAGGTGCAAATGCTCCATTTGTGCTTTTACTCTTGTGTAAATGGGGCTTTTATGTCATTTACCGAGCCTCCATTGCACGATGGAGGCTCTGGACGGGGGCGATTCCTGCCAGGTGCTCGTCAGACACTCACCAGCTTCGATGAACGGCAGCGGGGCAAGTGTCCAATGAGTCAGACCCTCCCCTAGAATAGACTTCTTCTGTGGTGGGAAAAGAGGAAACAAGGAACTCACTGAGCAGTTAATGGGGGGAAATCCCAGACATGGTCACGTTGCCACTAGGTGGGACTCTGCAGGATGTGTGGCACAGACAAGACTTGAAGATCGTTGTGGTCTAATGGGTCTATATTGGGAGAGACAATCTTTCAGGTAACCTGTCCTAAGTTGTTTAGTGCATCATATGTCTTTGCTCAGTAGCAACCTGGTAGCCAGTGCAGTTCTTTCCGCACAGATGGGGGAGGGGGGCAGTTGTTCATGGGGAGACGGTCCATTCAGCAGCCTTGCTGGAGCGTTCTGCACTTATTGCAACATACAAACCAGCCTCTGGGGCAGCCCCACATAGAGAGCATTACAGTAGTCCAGTATTGAAGTTGCCAACGCTTGGATCACACTGGTTACGCTTTCCCTGTCCAGGAACAGGTGCAGTTGACATGCCAGCCAAAGCAGGTGAAAGGCACTCCATTCCACAGAGACTGCTTATGCCTCCAGTGTCATTGATGAATCGAAGAGCACCCTCAAACTATGCACCCATTATTTCAGGTACGACCATGGTTGTTTTTTCTGATTGTTCCAGATTTAGTGTTATTGACACTTTGTGCTGTTTTCAGCCCCATTCAGATGCTTCATTAGATTGTCTTAAATTTTTAGTTATTTAAACACAAATGGTTTAAAGTGTGTGTGTTTGTTTGTTTGTTTGTTTGTTTGTTTGTTTAAAAATATCCGAAACAAGTAAAAAAGGGAATGCCTTTTATTTTTAGATTAAGTCACAATGTGCCAAGATTCAGCCTTGAGCAAATTTTTATGAGGCTGTTATAAACCCCTGCTAATAGAGGTTTATAATGGAAGTGCTGACACAACCTTATGCACTACTTTAATAAAAAAGACCGAGCGTGCAGTGAGGTCCGGAGTAGGGGATTGACCCATAACTCATGAGAGACAGAGCATTAAGGGAATTATAAATGTCAGTCCCTTATGATTTTTCTGTATCTCATAAAAAACTACCATCTATTCTTCTAATATCTGTTTTCCATTTCCTCTTAAATTAATAGAATAGCCAGTGTACAATATTGATTTGATTTTTTTCCCCTCCCTAGTAATGCTTTCAAAAAAATATCTCAGTAGCTCACTGCTTTACTACAGCTGTTGATTTTGTCTCTTCTCTCTGGTCTAAACTCAGTAGTCTCCTTGGCCTGCATAAGCTTTAAGACAGGCATTTTCTAATTGGCACTATTTCAGGGGGGGGAAAAACCTGTATGGAGGGAGGGCACATTGGCCATACAACTAAGGGCTGGCCTAGGGTGACATTCTACCAGAGTTTGTCTGGGGGGATACAATGGCGCTTGAACCATTGGGGCTGTTGTGATTGAAAGATGAAAGGAGAGGGAGAAACTCCCATCAGATTAGCAGCCAAGAAAATGGAAAGAAAGGGTAAATGCCCACGATCTGCCTTGGAGGCCAATCCAGAGCCCCTGAAGCAGCCCCGATCTGCCTCAGGGCTGCCTAGGGGGTTCCCGACCCGCCTCAGCACCAAAGCTCAGGTGAAATTCAGGACTTCCAAGGCAACTTGGACTTTTCTGGGTAACGGCTGCTCAGCTGGGCACCCAGAAAATTCTCCCACTTACCAGGCACCAGGTAAGCCCCCCTTCCCCTCTTACCCGTGTCCGCCGTTCGCTGCCGCTGCCGGCTTGCATCCGGTGGCTTCCACTGCCGACGACACAGAAGCCCGGAAGTAGGCTGCGGCCTACTTCCGGGCTTCTGTGTCATTGGAAGTGGAAACCACCAGACACAAGCCAGTGGCAGACGGAAGTAAGTGGGGGAGAGAGGGGAGCTTACCTGTGTCCGCTGCTGCCAGCTCGCATCCAGTAGCTTCCACTGCCGATGATGCAGAAGCCCGGAAGTAGTTTGGAACCGAGGCGGTGCACAGCCGTAGTAAATGAGGGAAATTGAGGGAAAGGGAGAATGAGGTCTCTCCTGGCCTAACACCAACAGCCAAAAACTGAAGGAGGAGAGCCAGGTCGGGGGGGGGGGGGGGGAGGAGAAACTGGATTCAAATAATGTATTTTCATGAAGCCAGACACGTTTTGGCTTGTACCTTATTCAGAGGCCTTCCTCAGGGGGTTGTTAGAAGATAGTGTCTGCAGAATTTCCCCTAGCAAGATAATTGTCTCCTGTGATAATCTATGGTGACCATGTTCTTACAGAACATGTTCTTATGTTCTCTAAGGTTGAATGCTTCTCCTAAAGTGTCATTCCTGGCAGTAAGAGTCTTGCACTAATATATGCTGGTATGTTTGGTATTTTGTCCCTGCCCTTTTCCTTTGGCCCCTCCCACCACTGGAATGGAATTTGGCTCTGGAGCTGAAAGGAAACACAGCCCACTGTGAAAGCCAGTGTAATGTACATGTTAGATTGGGCTGCAATTAGTCAAGGGATCAGTTTGAGGCCTTAGGCACAAAGCTACTTATATGCAGAACAACCAGTGACTCCCAAGCCAGGGCAGTTAGCCATCCTCTCTCAGTATTTTAATAAGGAAGAAATTGTATTCCTTTTCTCTCTGCATTATAATACAAATGTCTCTGTGCTAACAAGTTGAACGTGACCTGATCTGAGGCACAATTCCACACCTTACAATAACCCCATGTAACTGTCATAAAATCAATCTCTAAGTGTTGATGGCAAACATGGAACTTCCCAATATTAAGAATACAAATAATCTTCAGAAATAAGTTCATTTTTGTTTTGTTTTTCAGAAAAGAACAACCCTAAACTATCAGATCAGAAACAGCAAACACTGTTTATATGTCTCATAGATGTGGGGTTTCTTGGGCACGTCTATCATATTCTTCACCATTCCTAGGACACTGTCTGAGTATTGAACAGAATTAGAAAACAGTGTGAATAAGATATTGACACCCAAACTGAAGCAGACACCAGATATATCTTTTATACCCTGGAAAAAAGAGCACAGAAAACCTAGCAATCTATAAAAATCCTCAGAATGCCTACGGTGGTTACCCCATCCCTTTTTCACCTGACCTCAATTGCAATCACAAGCAGTCCACAAAAGGGTCACAATGAAATATGTATTAGCTTACTAAACTAAATGCGGACTCTATTTTATGGGAACAATCATAAACCCCAAACATAAGCTGTACATCATTGGGGTCCTCTGTAAAGCTTCCGTTGAAATCCAGTAAGAGGAAAAAAACATATCTTTCCAACTGTTCTTTTACTAATTCTATTGATCTTATCTATCCTATATCTAACTGTGTGTCTTCTCTATATCTATGTAGCTATCTATGGATTATTGTGGACTATTTCAGAAGGTTGGATTGCCTTGATGGTGCTATATAAAATAATAATAATAATAATAATAATAATAATAATAATAATAATAATAATAATAATGAGGTGGCTGCAGGTAAGGAAGTCTGGCTCCGTTAGGGACCCGCTAAACATTCACACCTTTAATGTTGTGTAAATGGAGACTTTACAGCCACCGTTTATACAACTTGGGAAATACACAATTTCCAGAGCTGCCAACGTTGTACACAAGGGTGGCAAAGGTGGGTCCAGAGGAGGGCAGACAAATGCCAGGCAGTCACCGGGCTGTGCACCTCTCAAAGAGAAGGTCAGTGAATGCACTATGCCTCAACAACTTGGATCCTGGAGAGCGGGTGCAAGGCAGCCTGCCAGACTCCCAGGCCCACCTCTCTCTCTCTCTCTCTCTCTCTCTCTCTCTCTCTCTCTCTCTCTCTTTCTCTCTCTCTCCAATTAAAAGTACACTTTGTGGCTGCTTGAAGAAACCATAATCATCTAGGTGGCTTCCCAACCACCTTTCCTGGACCAGAAAGCTGTGATAATAACAATGTGTAGAACCTCTAAGAGTCAGAACAGTTGGGGGATGAAACCGGCTTACAAGCTACTACTATTTGACTGAACTAGAAGGCCAAATGAACCATAGTATGATGCAAATGCTAAATGGCTGATATTAGCACACCGGAAGATCTATAGCAAAGAGGCAACATGCAAGACACTGCTCTCCCTAACCTATTGATAAGTAATTGATTATTTTATTTTAGCCTATCCAATGCATAGAAATAAGACATGGTCAAGATCACTGCCCTCAGCTTCTTAAAGCTAGTGGCAGCATAACATTCTGTACCCCGTGGGTGAATGCTCATGAAAACATGTGGTCCAATTATGTCATCCACACAATTTGTTCTGGGAAAGTTCTGCTAGCTGAATCTTGGACATCTGTGAGAGTAATGGCTGCAAGTTTGGAGATCAGTGTCTCAAGCAGTTTTGTCCCCTGCAGTCAAATACATGTGGTCACATACATGTGGATTCATGTGGTCTTTCAGCCTAGATTGGACACTCAGTAGTCCATATGTCATATTATATGGACTTATCAATTGTTTGCAAAATTCATTATGATTATGACTCACATCCCACCTTCACTGTTGATCCTTTGTTGTTCAGACTGAATTCCTTTCCCTCTGTTATTTCAGCCTACATTAGACACCCAGTGAGATCCCAGAGAAACTTGTTGCCGCCCTTCCATGCTTTTCATGCTCCCACTTAGATGCTGCTATGTCCAATCAGCAGCACAGGAGAACAGCCACCTCTATCAGATTCAGCTCACAGGGCTGCTAGTTGCAAGGATGGCATATCCCGGCGCATAATTTCCATGTGTTTACATCCACAGGGGAGCTGGCTTGAATTGCTAAATGTCTCCCTGCACCATTCACTCACATTTTAGTGCTACAAGTGTCAGTCATGAGTGTCAACGTCGCCAGAAATGTTTACTTACAAGTGTAAAATTATAGCCATTCTCTAAGGACAGGAACCTGAGCTGGCGTGCTCTGAAGGGTTCCATAATTGCTCCGGCTGTGTGGATTCCCTACACCCAGACCTCTTTTCTCCTAGTGTATAGTCCATGCATTGTTCTTCTTTCCAAAGTGCGTGCCACCGCTGAATGGAAGCCCTTGTGCAAGATGAATGGCACCGTTTTTTCCCCTACCGAACAATTCTCGTGTTGAAAACATCCTGCTCTCTTTCCCCACCCCTGGTATTCAATACGATGCCAGCTTTATTTATTTATTTATTTAATTTGGCTGGTACATTCTGATCTTTTATCCCAAACTTTCTCAGATCCCCCAGCTAGGCTGAGTGAAGTTCCGAGCGGCTTCCTGCATTTCAAAGAGCAGCCAGCGACACGGCACCTCGTATCTGCTCTGTTTCTGTGCTAGGGCTTCTGCTCTCCGGCTGTTCACCAACTCCACGCTGCAGACACAGACGCACAAAATTGAAGCCACCCCACATTGCTACACAAAGCAAAGTCTGGTGGTGCAGTAATTTTAGATGTGCCTCTACAGGCGGTTTTAGCACCTTATTATAGTGAACGAAACCCCACAATTGGTAAATATAAAGCCCGCAAACAAGCAGGAAAGTTATTCTATATGAAATGAGTATTTTTTTAAAAGCATCTAAAGATGTGATCAGATGCAAAAAAAAGGGGGGGGCAGAAAAAGATATTACAACTTTTTTCCATCCTATACTCTACCAAAAAAAGTCTCCGTGTCAACGGTTCTTTTTTTATTTTATTTTTTCCTTCCATCATTTGAGTTCCTATGAAAAGAAGTTAATTGATTTATTTTTGCTTGCTGAGGGGAAAAGGGGAGTCACTTCTGAGTCTCCGAGATTAATGTGACCTCGGTTCTATAAAGTCCGGCAACATTGTTTCATTCATTGCCCTTACGGGGGGGGGGGGGGGGGGGGCACAGAGAGCCTGAGGGAAGAAAGCATTGTCATTCAAAAGTCAATTCTGCTAGCCCATTAGGGGAAGTACGTTCCATGGCCCCACAGTCAATCAGTAACTGAAAAACCTATGGGAAAATAGACCTCTTTCACAGTTCAATGCTCCTGCAATTTGATCAATATTGTTTTTAAATGTGTGCTTTCTGACTTTATCTATGATGTCTCCTTCTGCTCAACAATAGTTCTGAACAAGGTATTATTATTGGGGTGGGGGAGGGGGTGATTTAATCCACTAGTGCCTCTCAAGGTTATTTACACATAAGTAACTTGAGAAGGGAAAATCCTAAGTCTTCTCCATCTTCTGCATGAAAGCCCATGCAGACCACTGCCATGTCTCCTCTTAAAATTCTCCTTTCTGAG
Source organism: Elgaria multicarinata webbii (assembly GCF_023053635.1). NCBI lineage: Eukaryota > Metazoa > Chordata > Lepidosauria > Squamata > Anguidae > Elgaria > Elgaria multicarinata. The sequence goes on from NC_086184.1 coordinate 13,801,391, forward strand.
CTACACACACTGAATACTTTCAACTGTTCTTCACAGGACTTGCTTTCCAGACCCCACACCATCCTGAACAGGTTCCCCTGGACTAGGGATGTACAGATTTTGTAAAATTCTGTTCTGTCTGCATTTGTAGATTGTCAGGTGACTTTAATTCCATCCTCTGTTCATTGTCAAAATCAGATTTATTCCAATTTCCTGAATTTACGTGAATTCACATTTGTGCAAATTTGCAAATCCCCCCCAAAATGTACAAATCCTCCTCAAGATGTGCAAATCACACAAACCCCAAAAATGTGCATTTTCATGCTTTAGACAATGGTGAAAGTGCACATTTTTGGCTCATGTTTTTGTATTTTACATATTTTCCCACCACTATATATATAAAACAGGCTCACAAGTATGGAGAATCCGAGCAACTCCAGTCTGTTGCAGTATATGTAGGTCAGATTCACAGAAGCCCAAACTCATTTGATTCCATTGGGAACTTCTCTGACATCACTACTCAGGACATGCTGCAGTTTTTCAGTGTCCTTCGTAAAATATGATGCCCAAAACTGGACACAGTTATTTCTGATTTCCCCGGCATTCGATTTTGAATGCTCTACTTAATAGTAAAATGACTTTCTTTTCTTTTTTCAAATATAAAATTTTATTGTACTAAATTAAATACAATGTGTCAGAAGGGCTATTAATTTTAAAAAAACACAGGGCATAAATAAGTGCTATAATATTTGCTCCATAAAAAGAGGTCCAGCCAAATGTACCATTTGACTAATGTATTAAATTCCCCTTGCTTTGCAATTCATTTGAGAAGGGTTATTATTATTATTATTATTATTATTATTATTATTATTATTGCTGTTTAAAATAGGCACAGCATATTGGCTATCAGTTACACATGTTAAATATATGCTATTGATTCTTGAAGATCATTTACCCAAGCTGAGAAATGTTTTTAAAAAACACCAGGAGAAAGCAAAAGAACATTTTCTAGCTGTTCTTCATGGTGGTGGTGGTTTTATCTGTATATTGCTTTATTGCTCCTTGTGGTTGCTTTATTCTGCTGTTTTGAATTTATCCAAGACTAGACTTCAGGTTTGTGTGTGTGTGTGTTTTAACTGAGATTCACCAATGGAAATCTGTTGCAAAAGGCATATCATTATTTAGAATTAAAGAATTCTGAGACCAGGCATTTGTTCTGAGTACAATAATTTAATGTAACTCATGCTCCTTCCACACCCATCATCTTTTAGATTACCCTAAGCTTCCTTCATTTACGGTTGTGGAGTGGGATTCATTTTGTTTGTGATATTGTTAAACAGTTGGGAGGCAGGTAGCCTTGCTGGTCTACTGCAAATTACCTTGAGATCTACCAATACATCCCAGTCTACTTTCTGCTCACCCCTGGATTAGACACATTAATACCAGGAATAGGTCTCTCCTTAGTTAACGTTGGTCATGATGGCTGTGGAACCTCAGATACACTATCCTATATACTGGGCAAACTCATTCCCTAAGTGCGGAGCCTTCCGTGTTCAAAACAACACTATCCATGCACAAGGAAGTGACATCAGCAGTCTTGGAGAAACGCCAAGGTTTCCAGCAATACCAAAAAAAAAAACTTTAGGAAGAAAAACCCTAAAGGGAAGGGACCAAAATTAGCCCTATGAGGACTGAACATGGTCAGCAATTATGGAATGCTGGCTGAGTGTTGAGAGCTTGTGGGAGGGGAATGTAATGAGTATTCTGGAAAAGAGCATGGCTGGTTGGATGAAACCTGAATAGAAGTGCACCATGCTACCACGTTTAGTTGTGAGTCTGACTTGTGCCTCTAAATACAAGACATTGGGCTCAAACAACAGGGGACACAGTATTTGACCATTGGTGGAAACAGAGAATGCTGCACTAGAGTGACACGATCCACCACTGCTTATATTCACATTTATATTCCATGGACAGAGGCATTATACTTCTGAATATTAGGTGCTGGGGAGCAAACAGCAAGGGAAAGTCATTGGAAGTTTCCTGGAGGCATCTGAGTGTCCACTGTTGGGAACTGGGTGATGGCCTTCAAGGCTTCTTGGTCAACCAATCCAGCAGCATTTGCTCTTATATGTGCAATGACTTTTTGCTGTAAACTGCGTTTGGAACTAGTCATACAGGGCAAAATGTACATAAATCATCCAATTGTACTAATCCCTGCAAACAGCAATTAATAATGTAACGTGGGGCTCAATGACTAGTGGATCAATAGAACAGCTGGGAGTTATTGAACTGATCGTTTGCCACAAATTGATTCTAATTATTGCAATGGGTCAGAAGCATGGAACACAATTGTGTATTGGGAGAGAACTTCTGCTTGTGGGTTGACCCACCTCCACCCCTATAAAAGACACATGTAGGGATGTGAAAATCAACAAAACATGAGCTCACTGGAGTTCTCCAATTTCCATTTTGAAGCCTGTTCCAACTCAAGTTGATATTAGACTGTGGGCTTTGGATTCTTTTTCTTTTGCATTAAAATCTGCCTGTATTTTCATGCATATTTTTCCAAACATATGCAGCAATTGTGTGCATCTTTGAAAAGTATGTATCCTTCTCCTATTGATCAAAGAGAATATCTATGCATTTTTTCAAAAGTAAGCATTTTTATGTGCATTTTTCAAATGTACACATGCTGTTGTATGCATTGGGGGGGGGGGGGTTCCGCATATTACATTGCAAGCTCAGAAATGTATGGTCTTCAACTGCAGAGTCTGTGTTTGGTCCTAAAGCTGCAAACTGAGGAAATCCTGATAAAAAATGAACTTAAACTAAAACCTGCAAATGGCTTTATGAACATGTCAAAAAATAAAATTGTTTTAATAAAGAAAGAAATGCAGGTCACCAACATGATAACAAACATTTGAACCTCCAATTTTAAAAAATGCAAAAAAAAAAAATATGCATTTATTTTCATATGCATCTTTCCCCAACATACACATGTCATGTTGCATAAATTGCCATTTCATGGCCACCATTTACATAACATCATATCTCTGGATAAACCCGCACTGCCATTTTAATGAAAAATGGCAGTTCTGTGATGGGTGCTGTAGAAGCACATGGCACTGGGTTCTGGTAAACATGCATCAGCTTAGCAAATGGCATCCAGGAGTTTAAGCACAGGGTGGGGGGAGTCTGACAGAGTCCATCCCCCTCTCAGTTTACTGTGACATCCCTCCTATACCCATTTTTTCCTCTTTTCTATTGTGAATATCAACAAACAGAACAGAAAATACATTGTGAAAACGGGGGGAGGGGGGAACCATAGATTTTGTATATAAAATTAACATCATTTTCCATCGTATGTACCATTCAAAAAAAGGGAGAGAGTTATACAAAGGTTTCAAGAAAAGCGGACCAGATATCCATATGTTTATCCGCTTGCAAGTTGTGTCTATATAACACTCGTTCAAAAGTTGACAATGTTATTTGGTCCTCGATCCATTGCGTTATGGGAGGTGTGAATTTGTCCTCCCAATGTGATAGTACAAGTCTTTTGGCAGTCATAAGGGCTCTGAAGATCCATCTGCGCTGACCATGTGTTAACTTCCATGAAGCTGGTAGGTAATTTAAGAGAAGATGCACATTATTCCATATTATAGATTGTTTCAATACAAAGTTCTTCCTTATTATAACCTCCTCCCAAGAAGGGGCAACTATGGGGCATTGCCAAAACATATGAGTTAAAGAAGCATTAGATACGTTACATCAACAATTATGCAAGTTAGACAAACCCTTATTGAAAAGGCATTGTGGAGTCCAATAGACCCGAAACCATTTTTTGTTGTTGAATAAGATGTAACCTGAGTTCCATAGAAGCTTCAGATAAAGATGCTAGAGCAACCGTCCATTGGTTAGGACACTCCAAGACAGGACACTCCAATATTCCAATCTAGTCTTAAACTATGGGTATCATATTTACTTGCTGCTTTTAAATTGCAGATTGATGTGTCAGTTCAGCTGTTATAAGTGTTTCTAACAATGCTGGAGGCTCTGAAACTGTAAAAGCAGCTGGGCCAAACCTAGATTCCAGCAAGTGTTGCAATTGTAAGTATTGCCATTGAACTGTAGCAGGTAAATTATATTTAACACACAAGTCTGAAAAGGACTATACCCATTTTGGGACCCATTTTTTTCCACTATGCATGCTTTTGTGCAATAATCACTAATATACACACTTTTATTTGCAGTTTTGATCACTAATATACACAATTTTATTTGAATATTTTCAACCAAGAATACATCACAAAATTCAGGGAAGTGAACCATCGGGAGGATAACTGTGTTCCAATCCACAGATTAGTCTGGGAAGTGCAAATTAAATCACTTCACTTAAGAAGGCCGACCAAACAAATGTCTCCTCCATCCGTCAGTCCTGTCTTACAAAATAGTAATTTATGGACATGCTCTAAGATCACATGGTTCTGTAAATGTGAGACTACCGTACATGCTGTCAAGCAACTCTACAGATTAAAGTTGTACTTTATGGCAGTCCTCATTCTGAGGTTTATATTTATGACCCAAGGTGGTCAGAAGAGGTGAATGAGGAAGGCGCTGAAATAGTCTGAAGTTAGTTTTTAGATATACAGCTTGTAACAGGGACAAAGGGTTCTGTTGGGGCCATATTCTGCTAACATTGCATCTTGTTCATTCAGAAGTGAACCTCTAATGTTTTCAAGTGACAAGAAGCAGTTTAGGGAAATTTAACTTTTCTTACTTTCGTATAAATACCAGATCACATAAAAATAGCACCCTGGATGTGAATTCAAGGTGCTTCTTCTCAGGAAAGCCATTTCCTCCTTGTATTCCTGTGGGCTTGAATCTTTCACTAGCACTCAGTGAATCAATATTTTTTTGTCCACGATGAGTTCGTAATTGGTCCATATAGATTAAAATTAATGGTACATAATTTAACATTAATTGCACTCCTGGTGCATACTGATTCGCAATCAATTAACACTTACTTCTTAAATTTACCAAGAGCCACTTGGCAATTGCTCTTAGATCTGCATACTTAAAAGCCTCTGACCGATGTCTGAAAACATCACCATCATCATAGTGAAGCACATAAGGCCTTCCGTGAGTTTTGGCTATCTTGAATGTGTTTTTCCATGTGGTGTCTGGTTAGGTATGGACCAAGAAGTGGTGTTCAAGCTTACCCAGATTCTCTGAACATCAGTTCACTGCTCATCACTCCTAGATTTGGAGTCATATTTGTGATTGCTATTCATTTTGCACAAATGGGAAAATGGCACAAAATGAAGAGCTATCAGGTGTGGAATTTGCACTAACAATTCCAAAATCTGTGCAAATTTCCCTCATAGATTAACGTGTTTGCATTTTGAGGAAGTTGTGCACTTCTGAGGAAGTTGTACGTTTTTCACATGCACATTTTGTGAATGTGAAGGCAAGTTTGGGGATTTGTGAGAAAACACAGTCCTGTTCCCATTCAGGATTGCAAATAGGGCATATTTGAGCATAACTAAAGTACAGGAATTGCTATCCCAGGCTGACTGATTGTGCGACGGCAGCAGAGCCCGGTAAGGGACCAAGGGGGAGGGGGGCCTTACCTGCCTCCGTCCGCAGTCCATCGGCTTCTTCAATTGAGCCCGCGGTTCAACCAGGAAGTCTGGGCCACAAGTGCGGCCTAGACTTCCTGGTTGAACCGCAGGCTCAATTGAAGAAGCCAATGGACCGCAGATGGACGCAAGTAAGGGAGAGGAGGGGGGGTTACCGGGCCCTGCCGCTGTCGCCGCATGGGTGACAGCGACAGCGGCAGAGCCCGGTAAACCCCACTTACCTTTCTGGTGGAGCTCCGGATCGAGGCAAAGGATCCGCCTTCACCTCGATCCTCTTCACCACGCTCCGCCGGCCCCCCAATCCTCTTCGCCTCCGCCTAAAGGGCAGGCGAAGCCGATTAGAAGCAGAGCACATCCCTATTGAAAAGGCACTAGCAAGCAGTGCATTTTCAGCTGGTACAGTATCTGCTTCACATGAACTAACCACCAAGCCCCTACCAATATCCAAATGGCCATATTCTGAACAGATTATGAGAGTTGTAGACCAGAAACATCTGGGGGGGGCACAGCCTCCCTACCACTGCTTTGGGTTTTCTGATGTTCATGCCCCAGTATGCAAGGACACTAGGAAGTGCTTCTCCTGTCTTTTCTGCTCCCTTTCTTGAACTGACGAAGAATCCCAAAGCCACAGTTTGTCCACTGCTGGGCTGAAAACCAAAATGTCCTTTCAGTTGCTGAGCTGAATGTATTCATTCTTCAAGAGCTGCATCAGGGTATGGCCAGAGGCTGCACTGACATTACAAAATTTTGTCCTAACAAGATGCCTCAGAGTAAATGAATATGCTTGTTTGTAAGAGTCAAGCAAGCATTTTTATAGCCTTGGATGAGAGGCTGTTGCAGCGTCATGGACCATAATAGTAAATTTCCAGTTTGTGGGCATGACCCATTGAGGTGTCCCCCTTCAGTGGTTATTTAAGGGCTTGAATCCTGTGCCAAATGAACACTGCATATACCAGAAAACAGATGATGTAACTGTGTGTATATCCATATGGATTCATCTACAATTCTGAAGGTACACTGAGTTACCATTGCCCCATGGTCTGACTGGCAGCATCTCTGCAGGGCTGTAGACAGGTAACTTTCCAGCCCAACCTGGAGATGCTAAGGATTGAACCTAGGACCTTCAGCATCCAAAGCAGGTGCTCTACCACTGGGCCATGGCCCTTCGCTACTTTTCATCCCCAAACAGGTTAAATGACCACCAGGATTCTCTCCATGAGAAACTGCTTGGCCTGCTGCTGCTGAAATTCTTGTGTTCAGTAAGTCTTCTGCCTTTTGAAAGGCAAAGACTTAAAAAAAACAACACCTGCTTACTTCCTAATCTGTTGGATGGCAAAATGTTTTTCAAATGCAGTAACAACACCGTTTACACCAGGAGTGAGGAATCAGTGACTCTCCCCAGATGCTATTGGGCTCCAATTCCCATCAGCCCCAGCCAGCATGGTCAAAAAAGTCAGAGATCATGAGAGTTGTAGGCCAGCAACATCTGGAAGGCTGCACATTCTCGGGGGGCCTGTACCTTTCAACGCCACCCGATTTACAATAATTCCACTGGATTTCTCTAAAATATCTCTAAAAAGATCAGCATAGCATGGGTATTACAAATGAAACTTTTGCAGTTAGAAAGGATTTCCTGCTTATTGTTCTGAGCGTTTATTAATTAGATCTTCTGAGAGCCTAATTGAATCTGCTTTTAAAGCTGCTCAGACTTGCCCATGGCTTTCCGTTTGGTTATATAAGAAACCTGCATTGTGTCTGTTAATTGTATCAGTGATGCTGGTTAGGTTACGCCAATTTTGTGCTGCTAATGGTGGGACCGAACAGTAACCTAAGTGAGCATTGCTTCTTATTATTCCTGGAACGTGTTCGCTGAGGTGTGTGCCGTTCTCCTGTGATCATCTGTTTGGTGTTTCTGGGTAATTACCCCAATTTAACATCCATTTCAATCAAAACATTACATTTATTTTAATAAAGCTAAGGAGTGTATTTTCTTTCAGTTTCTACACTGAACTATTTGTAGAAGCAACTGAATTTTTGGTTTTCACTTAACAACACGGCTGAATCATGTTTCCAACACACACAATTCTTTCTTATTATAGGGTGATTCACAGATACAGTTTGGACCCATGGAAGAATGCTTTCCCCTGTTACAATGGTCCTTGCACTTTTTATTCCTGATTTATTTATTTTTAAATATTCATAGCCCACCTTTCTTCCTGGGAGCTCAAAACCAGCTAACAACAGAAATCAGACATTTTACCATTAAAAAGCAGTCTTACAATTTAAAACTAAAACCACTGTATTCAAAGACAAAAACATCAGCAGATGGTACAACTACACCATCAGTCAAATATTCAAAAAGACAACAAAGACAGATTAAAACAGCACATTTGAAAGTACATATTAAATGCCGTTAGAGGTCATCAATGAGGACGTGAGATGGACCTCTCTCAGAAGGGAGTTCCAGAGCCTAGGTGCAGTCACCAAAAATGCCATTTCTCCAATCCCAACTAAGTATAACACGGGTTCTTATCCTCACCGGCCAACTGCCATCTTCTACTGCTACCAGGCTCCACTCCCATATCTGCGAAATGCTGTCCCTTAACTCCTATGGTTTCCACCTGCTCTATCTCAGGTACTGAGCCCCATGTGACCTGGCAATCCTAAACAAATACCATCAGCACCAGTAAGTGCACTGAGTGCACCAGCCGATGTGCCCACCACCATGCTGCCTGCCTATCCACACACCCTACTTCGCAACATTTGTTCATTCATTCTTCTTCACCCTCCTTTGGTCCTAATATATAAAAGCACATTGTGTCACCAGGGGTCCACTTTACACAAAGCACAAAACTCTGCCTAGAGTTCTATTCCTGTCTTGTTTTCCTGGGTTTATTATAATCTCCGAAAGCTTCTTGATGGACCCCTTGGAGAAAGCTATAAAGTAAATTACTTCATGCCAGTGCGACGCTTACTTATCACAGTGTGGTGGAACACCTCCTGCACAGCTAAGTGTATATCTCAACGTACCGATTTCTGAGCTTGCCTGTGGAATCCCAAGTAATGGTAAAGAGGCAGGTTGACGAGAGCCATGGATGTCACTGGAAGAGTAAGGTGCCCTGGACAAGCTAAGTCACCGTTACCTGCTTGGCAGGATTGTGTTTCACTGTTGTTTTGCTGTTTCTTCTGCTTCCCATGGTGGAAACACAACACAGAAAAGTAGAAATAGAATTCTTGACAAATCCCACAGAGACAGGGGAGCAAAAACATAATTTTTCATTAAATTCCAGATTTATTTTTTTAAAAACAGTTTGCAAGTCCATGAAATCTGTCCAACTCAAGAAAGACCACAGCCACAGCCTCTTCCATTGATATCATGATGCCGCATGCCCACATTGCTTCCAGACTTTGCATTCCCATCTTACTCTGGGGCTAGCCATAAACACCAACGCCCCACAGACCCTGCAGGGAACAGGATTGTATTTTTAACAGAAAAAGAGAATCCAACAACACCAGTCTTTAGGCAGTATCCAACTGTGCTGGCCAACTATTTATATAGATGCACCACTAGCATAGGTGACCTTTAGCAGTATGCCAATAGCGTAAACAATGGGTTTGCCTGGAAAATGTGTGGTGCCAGCCAATGCTATTGGTGTGCCATTAGAGATCACTTATTTATTTATTTATTTATTTATTTATCATACTTATACCCCGCTCTTCAGCCAAAAAAGGCTCTCGGAGCGGCTTACACTTAGCAAAAAAAAAGTCCCTGCCCTCAGGCTTACAATCTAATAAAGACATGACACACAAGGAAAAGGAGTCAAGGAGGGAGGGAGGGAGGAGAGAGAAAGAGAGAGAGTGTCCAGCAGGAGCAGGCCCCGATGTTACTTCTGCCTGCTCCTGTCCCCTCGGTCCTTCTTCTTCCCCACAGGGCCAAGATGGCAGTTTGCCCTGTGGGGGGGGAAGAGTCCAGCAGGAGCAGGCCCCGATGTTACTTCTGCCTAGACAAGTTCACTTAGAACTTATACGTTATAGAACTTATAAGTTCACTTATACTTCACTTAGACAAGTCCGGTCCAGACCTGAGACCCACCTCGGACTCCCAACCTGCAACATGGAACCTACTTCCACAATTTTCTCCATGCCCATCATGGTGGCAACAGCTTTGCTATGACCCATCTGGACTGATCTTGCGACCCACTTTTGGGTTGTGACCCACCAGTTGAAGACCATTGCACTAGTGGTACATCAATAGCATAGGCAGACTTTGAATAGGACAATTTCCTGGTTGTTAGAGTTGGGCAGAAGTCAAGTCAGCGAGAATCCAAAGATCCAGCCTTTGGTAGTATTTATTGCTTCCATTTCAAGATGATAACTGACATTTGTTGTTGTTTTTCTCTCTTCCTGTTTACATCTTCATTTAAACATTTCACCACATTTACTCAACAAAGAGTCTGTTTGTTTTCTGGCTTGTTTAGCGGAAGCTGGGGTGGGGGGTTGGAATTAATATCCTATTCTTTAGCCAGAAAAGCTTTTAGAGCACCTTGGGTAAATATCAAGTACAAAAATACAATAAAACCAAAAACAATTGGAGAAAACCATGATAGTGGGTAGCAGATAAAACTCCAGCATAAAAACGTGTATGTACCTGGCCAGGGTTGCAACCACCTTCAGAGACCCTGCTAATATGCTCACCTTTAAAAATCAATAAGATTAGTGGGCACTAGAGATAGGGTCTTCCTCACACAGGGCCCCAATCTGTGGAACTCCTTCCCAAGGGATATACAGTTTGTTCTACCAGTATCGAGTTTAAATTGATCCTTAAAGACCAGTTTGTTTCAAGTTGCTTTTAGCTGAGATACTGGGTTGGATTTCTGACTATTGAATGGCTTATTTTGCTGCTGTTTTTTTAATGGTTTTCATGATGGTTTAATTAAATTTATCTGGCTGTTGGGCTGGATTGTGAAAGATTTTAAGTTGCTGTTTTAAACATGGATTTTATTGATGTGGGATGTTGACATTTTAAGTTTTATTTTGTACACAAGCTATCTTGGGAGTGGTTTGCCTAGAAATAGTTAAAATAAGCAAGCAAAAAAAAAGATTCAATTTAAAACGAATTAGAACATCCATTAGGATATCTAGTGATAAGAGAATCTGCCCATTTCTATTCCTTTATGGTTCTTCGGGGGGGGTTCTGCCCCAACTTCCATTTCTCTACAATTCTAAGAATTCTTTCCAGACCTGAGCCTACACAGTACTCTACAACGTTCAGTTCTACGTGTTGGTTTGCACCTTCTCTCACTTCTCCTTGACTGCCCCCCCCCCATCCCCAAAATACGTTCACCACCTTGGATAGCTCATTTAGAGTTTTGGCTGGTCTTACAGCCTCCACTGGTATCCATAACCCAGAGCAGGACCAGCAAGGGGGTGTGGTCTCCCAGGGGATGTACTTTTGCTCCAATCAGTTTAGGCCTTCAAAAGCACTTTTGAGACATCTCTGATTTAAATGGCTTTTAACTGAGATGATCTTATTCATTACGCTGCTGGCTTATTGGCTTTTAGATTGTCATTGCGGTGGATCAAACTGTGTTTTAAATGGTTTATTAATAGTAAGTATTGTTGTTGGCTGTGGGTTGTTGCTTATTGATTTATTTTGTAACTTTCAATATTTGTAATTTGTGGTTTTGAATTGTGTTGTATTATCGACATTGTGATTTTCATGGTTCATATTTGCTGTGAGATCCCTTGGGAGGACTGAAACACAGCCTAAAATATGTAAAATAAATGACAGAATATTAGGAAAACACCATTCAAGCCCAGGAGGGGCTTGAAACTTTTGTGTGTGTGTGTGTGTGTGTGTGTGTGTGTGTGTGTGTGTGTGAGAGAGAGAGAGAGAGAGAGAGAGAGAGAGAGGGCATCTTAACCTCAAAAATTGCATTTTTCAAGTGCAGAAGTGTAATCTAATTGCTATAGATGTGATTGAAAAACATGCTGTTGTGCTGCAATCCATTACATGCCTACTCAAAAGTAAGCTCCATTGAGTTAAATGGGACTACTTCCAAGGTAAGTGTGTATAGCAGGGGCCCAGGGGCCAAATGCAGCCCACCTGGGCTCCTTCAGATGGCTGCACACTTTTCCCTGGCCCTGCTCCCTAGCCTTCCCTCCAACCACTGGTGGGTTCCTGGATCAAGCCCTATGACAATGTAGGGCTTAATGCATCTTATTGTATTATGTTTTTGCTTGCAACAATAAGGAAAATCCCTCATGTGAGCCAGTGTTTAGCTCTATTTTCCTTCTGAATGCACCACATTTCCATGTTTCAGCCTAGGTGATGTATTCTCAAATGTGGCCTTAATCTCTAACAGCACTAAATGGCCCCACAAACTGCCAGTTCATTTAGTAATGTGTCAGAGTGTGAAGAGGAAAAACTCGTATCCCAGCACAGCACATTTACTCATATCATTACAACCATGTGCGATAGTTTGGATGCTGTGACATCCATCCATAGCACAGGTTTCACAAAACTGACCACTGTAAACAAGAGATATCTGGCACAGCTCTACGCTTTCCATTCCACCCAGTGCTGGTAAGCTTCTGCGTGTACGTCTGCAAGACAAAAATGTTGCACCGTAAATAACATTTGGCATAATTTAACAATGGCAAAAGAGAAACATTCTGTCTGTCACCACCCACACACAAAAGCCCCAAGTGCCACAAATCATTGCCAAAGTGAAATTTGAGCCATCGTGAAAATTTCATCCAGCTCTCACTCGGGTACAGGAATAACCTCAGCTCTGGAAAAGAGGGCAGCTTCTCACCAGCAGGGGCTAGTGACTTCAATTTTGGTGGGGCTGTGAATTCATTCTGGGTTTTCAGGAACAGAGCTATCCAAGGTGCTGAATGTATTTGGGAGATAGGGGTAAGCACCTCTTTTAGAGCTCTGGCTGGTTTGGGATGAAACCCAGGATGGATTCACAGCCCCATCAAAAACAGAGCCACCAGCCTCTGCTGTTTCTGAACCCAGGATGGATTCACAGCCCCATCAAAACCAGAACCATCAGCCTCCACTGTTTCTGAACTCAGAAATATCTGTTATTCGAAATCTATTCTGGTTGACATTCACCCATACTTAAAGCCTGCCGAACAGTAGCCTCAAACTCCTCAAAGCATCAGTAAGATGTCCCTGTAGACCAGGGGTGCAGAACTTACAACCTATGGACCAAATCTGGTCCACTTGGAATCCCAGAGGACCACACCAACTTCCCCTGGCCCTGCCCCCTTCATTCTGACCACCAATCATTAAGCGATTTTGCAGGTTTTGTGCAATGTTTTCCCCATTCTAAAAGGTTGTAATCCCTCTCCTAAGGCTTAGCTGATGACACTAAGAGGCTTAAGTTTTAAATATATGCTGGGATTTTGGGGATTTTGGCCCCAGTCCTGTTAACGTCAGCCCGATCCATCACTGGAATGTACCCTCTCAAGAGCTTCTCTGAAATGGAATTTGAGCCTTGAGCTGAAAGAGGTTCAGACTGCTGATACTTTCCCATAATGGGACACATTAGCTGGTTGGCTTCTTTAGTTGAAATAAGCCTCCATACACTGATGGCCTCAGCCAGTGGAGACGTCATTCATCCAGTACACTTTTAGTAAGATGGTACTCAGTAGATTGAGTGCTGATGACTAATTAGCACTCTTGTTCTCTGACGTTGTACATTGATGATGTTCGGAGTCACTCCATCACCAGGAAACAAAATCGGCTCTTGGACTGGGCTTCCATCAGATGTAGACTCAAGCCCTCTTTGGGTTTTTTAATTATATTTTTATTTGTCTAGTACTAGTGCACAAAGCCCTAAGCAACTTGGGACCAGGATACCTGAGAGAGCGCCTTCTCCCTTACCATCCTACCTGCTCACTGAGATCATTAGAGGGCATGCTCCTAGTGGTTCCACATTGACTTATGACCTGATCAGAGTCCCCCTCCCCACAAAAAAAGGAAGAGATAGTCTCTAGTGTTAAAAAGTAGAAAAGTTTTGATCTCTTCATATGGATATCTCAAACGTTTAAAAATGTATTGTTGTAACAAGACTTTTTGAATAAAAGCTCGATGTTTCGGATCTGCCGATCCTTCTTCAGGAGCTATGAACAAAGTTTTTTTTTTAACAACACATGTCATATTTATATTGAATATCATTATACATTATACATGAGAAAGAGTAAAAAGAGGAGAACAAAAGAAAGAAAAAGAAAACAGAACAACACCTTTTCTTCTTTGTTATTACTAGTAATCTAACCTTGACTGGAAAACATTAGTATTGTATATTTTTTACAGCAATTTATTTATAACTTGAGATGGTGACCTTGGAGTCTGCATTATATAAATATGGGTTAACAGCTTTCAACTTGCAAACTTCATCCAAAAAACAGGATTTGTATTCTTAATTTTTTAATTATTCGTGATAATTGTCTATGTTGGAAATTTTCTGGTTTTGTATATCACCCCTTTTTTTGTCTATAGAGGTTTATTTTAGGTTATCTTTGGTTCAGAGAAGCAGGAGCGAGGCGGCCTAATTCACCTCCGAAAAAGGCGGAGGCGAAGAGAGTCAGGGGGGCTGCTGTTCGAGGCGAAGAGGATCGCCTCAATCCGGAGCTTTGCCTGCAGGTAAGTGGGGGGAAGGGGGACTAATCTGGTGCTCCCGGCGGTGCCATACATGCAGCGGCGGCGGCAGCACCAGGTAAGGGAGCAGGGAGGACGGACGCTTACCTTCCTCCATTGCGGGCTTCAATTGAGGTCCCGGTTGAAGCCGGAAGTGAAGGCCGAGGCCTCTTCCGGCTTCAACCGGGGCCTCAATTGAAGCCCACGATGGAGGAAGGTAAGGGGGCGGGGGCCTGGCCTACCTGGCGCTGCTGGCACCGCCATCCATGCGGCGGCGGCGGCGGCGCCAGGTAAGGGAGCAGGGAGGAGGGATACTTACCTTCCTCTGTCGCTGGCTTCAATTGAGACCCGGTTGAAGCCGGAAGTGAAGGCCGAGGCCTCTTCTGGCTTCAACTGGGGCCTCAATTGAAGCCCGCGATGGAGGAAGGTAAGGAGGTGGGGTGGGTGGGTGGCTTATCTTGCATCGCCGCCCCCGCCCCCGTCCATATAGTGATGGCGGTGAAGCCGGATCTTGCTCCGCGGGAGACGGGCGGAGCGGCGCAAAGAGGATCGGGCCCGATCCGGATTTTCCGGATCAGGCCACGAAGCGGATTGGGGGGGTCCGTGCACACCCCTAGTTTATTTCTTTTTTATGTCTAACAATTATGTTTCTTTAATCCCTTTCTCTATACATTGCACCCAGTACCCTCACACAATTTCAGAGTCCACCAGGAGAAGAACCTTTAGTGTGGTGGCCCCTTCTCTTTGGAATTTCCTGCGGCTGGAAGTCAGGAAGACACCAACACTTTGCTGCTTCTGGCACCTCCTGAAAACAACTCGTTTCAAGGAAGCATTCCTCAACTGACCAGCCACATTTTTTTATTATTGGTACTTCTTTTAAAAAAATGAATTTTAATTCACTCTTTTAATCTTTTTTTTTTTAAAAAAAAAAAATCTTTTTATTGTTTTATTCCTAGATTCATAGCTCCAGAATCTATTTTAGATATGGAGCAGTATATAAATATTGTAAAAAAAATTAATAATAACGGAACTTATATACCATACGTCCTCACAAAGAAAAAACCCAAAATCCCAGGGAGCATTATAAAAGAAAAATATCTGCAGAAGTTGTCTATGGAAAAAGGGGAGTGGAACAGCACCACGGGACTCATGTTCAACACTACACATGGCACTGGCCCTCAATGTTTTTGCATTCGGCACAATGTCTACAAGGGGCACCTACATGCAAAGAATTGGAGAAATCAGCCCATTCTCTTTGCTTGCGATTTGGTAGAAACTGTTTTTAAACTTGCTTTGTACTAGAAAGTTACCATTTCAGTCTGTTAGTACAAAGGGAATATATCTGTGACTTTAAAACACGTGTGATCTATATGGGAATAGACAAATCCAATTTCAATAAAAATAGTATAAAAAATAAAATAAATAAATAAATAAAAATAAAGGATGGAAGCGGATAAGAAAAGAGCAATAGGAATGAGGCACTTCTTTTAAACAAAATCAAGAATGTTTTGATTTTCTTTTTTTAAAGAAATATAGCAGGGTCATCAAATCCTCCAAGCCTGGAAAAAAAAAAAGGCTTCCTTTCAGATCTACGGTTGAGTGCTTGTTCAATATTTTCAGCCAGTCTGCTCTGAGCTGCAAAGATTCAGCTCCTGACTTTTGCTTGAGGTTTTAATGATGTTTTTGATCGCAAAATTGCTGTGTGGACTGCCGAAGAAACAATAACAATTGGTGAAATATGTTAACATGTTGGGTAGAGAGAGATCTGCCACAAAGAGCTACCCAGGGAAATGAGGGAAATTTCCCCCTGAGAAATTCTAGAAACTCTGCTTCACTCAGAATTGCTTGGAAGTTTGCCCAACGAAGAACCTACAATTTCAGTTTAAAAATTCACATTACGATACGCCACTCTGAACTGGTCTTGACTGAAGTCCTACAGGCTCCTGACCACCAGCTACAAGTGACAGTGACAGCAAACCAGCCAGTGGTTTGCAGTTCTTCAGCCAGAGGTACAGTCCTGGACCCAGCCACCTCATCTTCATTTGACTCTGGGCTTGCGGTTGGGGCCATGACACAAAGAGAGATGTCTCCTTTGCAGAGCTCACAACCAAAGCTGAGATAAACCGTTGAAGGTTCGAAATTTCACCCCAAACCTCTTGGAGTGAAAGAGGGAACAAAACCACCTCCCTTCTTTTGTATTCCAGGTTGATAGGTCTGCAAATGTGCTTGTGGGGAGGTTGTGGCCGCCATTTTAAATTCCCCCAACTGCACTACTCCAAGAGACGTATGGGACAGGAAATGGCTTCTTTCAGTGCAGGTAGTGGCATGTGTGTGTTTTGTGATGACTGCTATCCCCCACCCCCACCCCAAACAAAAAATACGCTTTGGAATGGGGTATGTTGTGAAATATAAAATGGTTCAACCAGCCCAATGGGGCTTTAAGAGTTCCAGTAAATTTAAAATAATAAAAACAAAAACAGGGACTCTCCAAAATTCAACCTCTACTTCAATTTTGATGGAGATAATAGTCCTGGGTGTGGGGTAGGAAAGGTGAAGGTAATGGGAAGAAAGTGGGCCATGGCAGAAATCCTCATAGGCTTGATTCAGGATTAGGATGGATATGATGACATGTGTGTATGCATCCTTCACTTGAAGTATCATGTGGCAGTGATGTTGTCATTGCATTCTGCACTGCAGCCCCAGCACTGAGCAGGGGTGGAACTAGATGAAAAGCGCAGTCCCTTCCAACTCTATGAGTTTATGAAGTTATTCTGTTAAATATTTTAAAATTGATTTTACCACCAAGCGCCAAAAGAAAGAGGTGGGTTGTTTTGTTTCGCTACTCGCCCTGCTCCCCTCCCCGGCAAGTCAACAAATCGATAAATGGAAAATGCTTTGGCAGAGCTGCGGCTCCATACAGAAAATGAAACTCTGCAGTAGTAATGGAAATATCCATAGCCGTCTGCATGAAATCTAGACAAATGGTAGAAGATGAGGCAGGAGCAGCTGCCCAATGGCAAACGCAATCACGTCTCCTCTCACTAAACATTCAGGCAACCCATTTCAAGGGCAGCCAAATAGATCGTTAGCCACTAAATAGACCATTATGAGCCATTGTGCAGATATGTATTTGGGTAAATGTTGCCATGCGGACTGTTGCCGTTGAAACTCCTTGGAAAGAACAGCTCCTGGGCATGCATGCTAGACTTACTAGCGCAAAGCTCAGTGTCTCAGCTTAGCTGAATGATTCTCTTCCCCCCACCCCCATGACAGAAAGCAATAAGACTGTATACTCCATTTCTGCAAACACTTGTCATATTTAATTGCAGTAATTTTTAAGCAATTTGTCCCTGGGAACCCAGGGGCCCCACTGAGAGATGATGACCACCTTTAAAGCCCTCCATGGTTTGGGTCCAGGTTGCCTGCGGGATCGCCTTCTCCCATACAATCCACCCCGCACACTCAAGTCCTCTGGGAAAAATCTACTTCAGTCAGTCAAAGTTAGGCTGATGGGTATTACCCAGACAACCGTCTCTTCTGTTGCTCCCAGACTATGGAATGGCCTGCCAGAGGAGACTCGTCAACTTGACAGTCTATTAGCATTTAAGAAAGCTATAAAGACTGATCTCTTCTGGCAGGCCTATCCAGTGGAATTTTAGGATGTTTTTAGAAAGTTTTTAGATGTTTTAACAATGTATGTTATGTTCTTAAATAAGTTTTATGTGTTTTATATTTACTGTTGTTCCCTGCCTCAGTCAAAATGGAAAGGCAGGTAAGAAATAAATTGTATTATTTGATGATGATGATGATGTTGATGATGATTTATTACATTTATATACCGTTTCATAGCCGAAGCTCTCTGGGCAGTTGACAAAAGTTAAAAACAGTCAAAACAATTATCAGTAATGGAGGTTGAGCATCCTCAAAAGACAGCTGAAGCACCAATATTAACCTGTCATGCACACAGGGGAGTGTTAGGTGTGGCATTGTCACTTTGAGCAGATGGACTGGCATTCAGTTTGCATTTCAATGCAACCTTTCCAAATGTGCCCAACATTTGAATGTGAACCAGAATGCAGCCAGATGGCGAAATCCACACTTTTCTGAAGTTTGTGATGCAGTTCACTCGAAGAAAATGCATACCAATAAATAAATGTGTGCATTTAAAGACGCGTACACAAAAAGGCATATGTCTTTAAATGTGGCTAAAGTCTGTGTACGTTTAAAAAGAATTGGGCAGGAAAATATGTAAGGATTTTAGTGTGGACTAAAATACAAAAAAATAAAATAAAGTAACCTGAGGTAGAAATGGGACAGGATAAACTTAGTGATGGGGGGAAAGGAACTGGGGCAAAATTGAGCTTAACTAATTTGTCTATCCCTAGCTGGTGGTAAGGCCAACAGGTCTGATGTGAACTGAATGTGAATCATGGCACTTTGCTAGACCTACCGCATATTCCAGGATGGAGGAGAGGTGATCTCCCATTGTGAATAATGTGAGATCCCGCCCTCGTTTACAAATCAGGCGAGGCGACCTCAACAAGAGAGCTGTCACACCCGCCATTTTAAAAAAACTTTTAAAGGGCTGGCTGCACACAAGCGGACGAGTGACGATCAGTAAGTTTTTTTTAAAAAAAATTGATTCCCCTGCTCCCCCCACCCTACCCCTGAAAAGCCACAGAAATGGGCCACACGCTCGCAGTCTCAGGCTCAGCCCAAGACCGTGGGAAAAAGTGGGGCCAAAGGGGTAGGCTACATCATGGGGCCAGGGTGGGTTCATCCCTGCCTGAGCCCGGGATCCCCTGTGCGTCATCTGGACACACAGGGACAATCCTGGGTATCACCCTGGGATAGAGCCTGGTCTAGCAAAGGCCTTAGTATATCTCCTAGAATCATTTGTCACAAATAGGTGCTTAAACCAAGAACCTATGTATTGTATGAACTGCTTTCCCACATGGTAAACCCACTGAGGCTAGGAATCAGAGTATTCCCAAGACAGGATGAGTTTCCTGATCTTTGGAAGAGATTCTACCTACCCCAGATAGTCATTGGCTCCTACTGACCAGGAAGGACTATAAAGACTTCCTGTTTGGGCTGGGACTTTTTCAGTATTCCCTGGTTCTCCCCACCACCCACCAGTTTATGAAGTTCACAGGCAAGATGAAATCTAGCCTGGCGCAACCCCTGCCCCCCCCCCAAAAAAAACCCATTCAATTTGCAGTTGGATAAAATTGGGGGGAAATTTATTAATTTTAGGGGAAAGAAAAATATTAGGGATGCTTACCATTGGCAGCAAGAGAGCTAGGGAAGTTTGTTTGTTTTTTAAGAAGAAAAAAGAAGAGAAACTACCACTACTACCACATTGCTGACAGTGAGAGAATCCTGATATGTATCTCATATATAAGCATATATATAATCATACCCAGTTTCAGGACACACACACCAAATCAAAGTACATAAAAGTTCAACCTGTTCTCTAAGAACCTGCTGGAGAATTTCTCCTTTCCCCCCCCCTGAGAAATTCATTAAAATGCCCCTCCCATGTTTATTTTCCCACAAAGAGGGTGGAGTATTTAAATAGACCATTGGCTTGGAGCTCTCAGCACATTTAATTGTTTCTCTGTTAGATTGATTGATTGATTGATTGATTGTTATACCACTTAACCCATTCTTTAAAAATTTCTAAGCAGTTCAAGAAGGCATGGGTGAGAATTTACTTTCAGTTTGGTTTCATAAAAAAATAACACAAATTCACAAAGTTCTCCATAGTCAGGACAAAAAGAACTGGAGATTTCTCTGTTTTTTAAAAAATAAACAAAATAAATAAAATGTGGGAGAAACTGACAGATTCACCCCTCCAGGACTTTGAGTGTTACTGCTTAATTCAGGTCATCACCTCTTTTCTGTCTGAGCGGCTCCTCATCTTTCACAGCTATATGGCAGGCAGGTACATCATGGTTCTCTCCATGCAGGGAGAAACTGTGCCTCTTGAATTTGCAGAAGTGTGAGGGGAAAGGAAATGCACCAACATTTACGAAGTTCATATTCAGGAGAAAGAAAAAGTAAAAATTCAGATATGAGAGAAAGCAAAACTGACATTCACCCAACCCTACATTCAAGTTTTCAATGGCCCTTTATTTTGAAATGTGTTTTAAGAATCACCCGGTCAACATGATGGTCAGAGCTATCCATTAAGGTGGAGGTAAGTCATCACCCGGAGGCCATTTGAAGCATTCTCTGTAAAAATAAAATGTAATGTACAGACTGGCTCCGTCTATTCAGGCTGCAGGCCAAAATAATGATCAACATTTTCTCATGTAATGCATACTTACTGCATGGCCCTGCATTATCCCCTGTGATAGTCCATTCCATTAACGTCCAATCGCTTCAGAAAAAGAACAAACTTAAGTGAGGGCGAGCCGAGTGTTTCACCTTGGAGCGAAGTTTTCATTCCACATTCTCGTTCTCATTCCCATCATACTGGGGGTGGAGAGGGGGATCAGATTGTAGATGTTGACACAGCATTCCCATCGCCATAAAGAGAGTGAGATGCAGCCTTTATTGTAACAGCTTTTGATTGCATGGCAAAGAAATGCATAATGAATAAACATTATTTTAAAAGACTGCATGGCACAATGAATTTTTCAGTGGGAAAAAAAGGAGTTGAGAAAGTATTTAAAAATACATGAATTTCATATTTGATTATAAGTCGAGAAGCAGCAAAAAAAAAACAGAAAGAAAGAAAAAAGAACAAAGAGAGAGAAAGAGAGAGAGTGATAAAAATGGCACCAGGCATCAGGCATTCTGTCTTGAATTAATGAGGTTCTTCATAATAGGAAGGGAGTGACATAGTGATTAGTTAATTACTGTGCAGAAACATATAATTAATGCACAACTGAAATGGGTGTACAATGAATTAAACTGCCACATAATGCCGGCAACGAAAACGGAGAAGCAAACCTTGATTGCTGATGGAAGTTGTTATTACAGCCACTAAACTATTGTGATTTTAATAGACTTGCTATCAAACAACATGCTATTTAGCCAGCAAAAGCTGAATATGACATTGGTAATAGCAATAACATGGGAGGGGGTTAATAACATTGGTAAGTCATCCTCACTTGCATGCAAAATTGATCAAAATAGTGCCCTCTGTTGGTCGATGTGGGAGAAGCACATACGTAGGAGAAGGCCCTATTATGCAAGAAGTCTTCCATTGGAACCAAAACTCATGTATTCTGATCATGCTGCATTGAGTTGTCCAAGATATCCTTGTTAACGAGGCTACAAGTGCACCATTTCCCCCACACACCTTGTTGTTTCATCTTCCTCTCTTCTCTGCTATCTTGGGCCTTAGCTAGACCTATCTCATAGTCCATGATGGAGGAGGGAAGATCTTGCATTGGGATTAACGTGAGATCCCTCCTCTGTTTACACATGAGGCGTGATGATCTCAGAAGGAGAGGCATCGCGCCCGCCATTTTTTTTTAAGAGGAAGGAGCACACGAATGCTCGTGCGCTAAAGATAAGTGGTTTTTTTAATTTTAATTACTTTTCCCACTCGTCCCACCCTACCCCTGATGAGCACAGCTCCAGGCTCCATACAAGGAATCGCGCAGAGCCGGGTCAAACCGCAGCAATGGGTCACACATTCCGTGGTCTCAGGCTCAGCCCGGGACTGCAGAAAAAGCAGGCCGAAAGGGGAGGGCAAGATCCCAGGGCAAGGAGAGGATCATCCCTCACTGATCCCGGGATCCCCTGTGCATCATGTGGACGCACAGGGACAATTCCGGGCTTC
Organism: Elgaria multicarinata webbii; assembly: GCF_023053635.1. Taxonomy (NCBI): domain Eukaryota; kingdom Metazoa; phylum Chordata; class Lepidosauria; order Squamata; family Anguidae; genus Elgaria; species Elgaria multicarinata. The sequence continues at coordinate 13,823,463 of NC_086184.1, forward strand.
TCCCCAGGATTTCACCCAGTCTAGCTAAGACCTTGGTTTCAGTCCTACTATAAAACCAAACGTGATGTGAAACCATTGGAAAGAATTTGGGATTGGTTTACCCCTTGATAACTGCAGTACCAAACGAAAAACCGAACATGTTGATGAGCCGTCCAACATCAACTTATCAGAAGACATTTCATATGACCTCAGATGCATTCACTTGTGACTCATTGACAGTTGTGTTTAATTCAGGCCTGGTTCATACTTTTTCTTCTTAACAAGGAACTACATGGGAGGAAGACTTTCCCATGGAAAGAAGATGGTACTACATGGAAAGAAGGCCTTTCTGCAGCCTGCAACTCTTGCAAGAGGGGAGTTCCTGACCTAAAATATGGAGTGTTGTGGGGGGCTTGCTAAACTGTGCCAATAACTTTGCTACACAGTGCCAATAACTATTTTATTCTAAATAACTGTTCAAAGAACTCTGTCTTTCTTTGCATCTGGTCACCTTTCTTTCTCTATAGCCTGGTTCAGACAACACGCTAAACCATGCTGTGTAACCACAAAATGTTTAACGGAATGCATTAAGGTCAATGCAGTCCGTTAACCATTTTGTGGTTAAGCAGCATGGTTTAGTGTGTTGTCTGAACCAGGCCATTTGGGTTTCTCTCTCTCTCTCTCTCTCTCTCTCTTTTGTTATTGTCTTTATTTTTCTTTTTTAAAGAAACCCAAATTATATAAAAAGAGAAACTCATGGTGGAGCCATTGACAAAGGTCAGGGGGTGATCCACTTGTGGGTTCCAACCCATCAGTTGAAGACCACTTTTTTTGGGGGGGGGGCAACTGCCAACTGTTACTAAAGGTAACACTCTCATTGTATAACCTACATGCACACATATACTCAGAGATCACTAATGTAAGTTAAATCTGAAAGGACGTAGTCAATTAGCCATTGATTGGTCACAGCCTAGTGGGTTGGAAATCATGAACAGAGACAGATTGAATCAATCTAAACAATTACAATTTCATCTGTTATTACTGTTTGTGAAAACAGAAGGAGGCCTGAAATGGACTGAATATATACACGTGTTCCCATCTGAACACATCACCTTTTCCCTATTATTATAGATGGGATATAAGTATGAGGGAGCAACATCCATCATTCTTCCATCTCTAGCTCTCTCGTTTATCACTTTGTCTTTTAATCCAATGTTCTGGGCAGTTAGGTTGGTAAGAACCCACCAACCACTTCCCCAGACTGTTTCTTATCAGCCACCTTTGGTATTCATTCTGTCCTAGTAATCTTGCTGATTGATTGAGAAAGGTAAAGGCTTTTGCAAGGCATTGAAGGATTGACCCTCTAGGGGTCTGTGCCTTAACCCTTATTGTGCTCTATGATTACTTTAACAAGCGGGGCATGCCATCATAGAACCTGAGGGACCTGCAGAATAGCAAGAGCCAGAGAGGGCTAAGATAAACTTTGTAGAGCAGAAAAGCCAGTTTGGAATCACCCAAAGAAAGACATCATCCAGTTCTTAGAGGGGCAGGGCTAGTGGTTCTGAAAGTGTGCAGCAAAAGTCATCTCTGATGCAATAGGATAGTATCTGTGACATCACTGAAACAACTCCTTTCCCAGTACCCAAAACAGTTATACAACTAGTTTTTAAATGTTTCCCTTTAACCGGTAAAGGATGAAGGGATAGGGGGAAAGAAAAATAGATATGTGCATATGTAGTGGATGTATGAAGTGAAATGTGGAACTCATACTTGAAGCATGGGAGAGGTGAAATCAAGCTTGACTGGTCTCTCTCAGTTCAGCATGCTAGAATGTGTGTTTATCGTGCAACTTCCAGAGCCAGGAAGAAGCTCGGTTTTCCATAGAATCATAGAAGAGCAGAGTTGGAAGGGGCCTACAAGGCCATCGAGTCACACCCCCTGCTCAATGCAAAGGCAAATCTGTCAAGCCCAATCACATAGAGGTTCTTGTTTTCTTCACCACCAAGCTGATTTCATCCCTGGTTGCATACAAGATGCCTGGGCGGCGTTCCACACAGAAAGGCACATGTATTTTTTTCTGCTCATTTTTCAGTTGTACACATTTTTTTTTCTCTGCATGTACCCACTGCACTAAAGCAAATTGCATTCAGTTCTGCTTACAGTTCTGGGAGGTGCAGAGTGAATCCACAATCTGTTCTCCCTGCCTTCTCTTGAACCCCATATGCCACAGGCCCAGAACTTCAGGTTTGAGGGCCCAATCTGAACCTCCAGGCATCTCCAGAAGGCCATGCCTCTTCTTCTCAACTACCAGTCATTTGGGTCATTCTTTGAACATGAACTACATGGCATTCATTGCTTCCCCTCCACGCCCCATATTTGCTAGAAGCGGGATGTGAAAGACATTCCTGCATTAAAAACAAAAACAAAAAACTGTTAAATTTCAAGGGAAGTGATCTGTTCTGTGCCTTTCTTTAAAACTGAAAGGTAAAAGGAAGGAGCTATAGATGTGCATATCTTTATTTTAAGCTGCAAAAGAAACTGAGGCTGAGTTCTTTGAAATATCTAACGCATCTAACAAGAGCCTTCTGAAGCCAGAACCAAATGCAACACACACAAAAAACCACCTGAGGAAATTCTAATTTTACAAGAATACGTGCTCTAGGATGCACAGAAACAATCTGGCAATTGCTCCTAAAGATGGAGTGTTCAAAACTACCTGCTCCACATGGGTGATTTTGTTTTGTCTTTGAACTTTTCGCTGTCTTAGCCCTACAACCCGTCATCTAAAAAAAAGAAAACCTTACAAGAAGCTTTTGAAAGCTTGCTTTGTTTTTGTGTAGCTGCCTGAAGTCAATCCCATAAAAAGGCGATCCCTTCGGTTACTTTGCCTCCAAAGAACATACAGCCATAGAAGATCCTGGATGGCTGAACCAGACTTCTACATGGGGATGTGTCATACCACATCAAGTTGACTATCTAGCCCAAGATTGTCTCCTTTGGCAGCTGTACTCCTTGGTGTCATGGAGAAGAATGGGCCTGTTCAGACAACACGCTGAGCCATGGTTAGGGCCGCTAACCCTTCTGCAGCAAATGGTTAGTGCCAGGGCCAGGGCCAGACTATTTTGCGCCCTAGGCAGGTGAGCTGCTTTCACCCACCCACCCAACCCAGCGTACCTGGGCACGGGGCATCATCTCGCCCGCCCAGCCAAAGCGAAGCCAGGACTCTGGGGTGGGGGGGCAAGGGGGGGCTTTGGAATGGCACACCCGGCTGGAAGCCGCTCTGGGAGAGTGACTTCTGGGCATGTCATTCTGAAGCCGCCCACCTGCCCCCCTACCCCAGCATTCTGGCTTCTCTTCGGCACCCACCCAGCCGAAGTGAAGCCAGAACGCTGGAGTGGGGGGGCGGGCATGGCTTTGCTTCGGCTAGGTGGGCGCCCAGCCGAAACGAAGCCAGGATGCTGGGGTGGGCAGGCAGCTTTGGAACAGCGCGCCCGGAAGCCGCCCTCTAAGAGCCGGTGTGGGAGAGCGGCTTCCGGGTGTAGCGTTCAGCGGCGGCCTTACCTTGGCACTCTAGGCAGCTGCCTGAGTGGCCTCTATGGTAGCACTAGCCCTGGTTAGTGAGCCGATTAAACCAGAGTTATGTTGCAGTGGTTAGGAAAAATGGCATTCACATGACACATTAAGCTCAAAATGGTTAACCATCATGGCTTAGCATGTTGTCTGAAGACGGCCAATAAGTCTTTCCAGTGATTAGGTGCTGGCAGTTTTTTTATTGGCAAGGACATTGGCATTATTGGCCACCCTCCCTCCCTCAGACATCCCTGTTCCAACTGAGCTTAGCTGCAATCCTCACAGTAGCTGGGAGGAAATGAATTTTCCCCATTAACAAATCATTGTTATCTGTCTGTTGTAATGCAAAGTATTTTGGGGTTGCTTGGTCTTAAGTGGGCAATGAAGAGCCATGAGCTTTGCAAAAGACCTGCTTCTGGTGGAAATGAGAACTGGGTCAACACACCTACAAAATTGGGCTTTCCTTGGGGTGTGACTATGGCCACAGCTAGACCTAAGGTTTGTCCTGGGATCATCCAGGGTTCGCCCCTGCCTGAGCACTGGATCCCCTGTGTGTCACCTAGATGAACAGGTTTGATCCCTGGATGATCCAGGGATAAACCTTAGGTCTAGCTATGGCCTATAAGGACTGTCATGGTGAGACACTAGACTTCAAAACTTACCACTACACAACTGCTCTAAAGCTGCTGACTGTTAGAGCAGTACGACAATGGAACCAATGAACAAGGGAGGTCATGGGAGGCCTTCAAGAGGCAGCTGGACAGCCATCTGTCAGGGATGCTTTAGGGTGGATTCCTGCATTGAGCAGGGGGGTGGACTCGATGGACTCATAGGCCCCTTCCTACTCTACGATTCTACGATTCTATGACAAGAGCTAAACTTGTGGTCCTGGTGGTGGGATATGTGTGTGGCTTTAACTAAGTCTTGGGGCAGAAAAATGTGGGGCCTCTCCTTATGGGACAAAAGAGGATTTGTGGACATTTTGACCAAACTCTTTTTTCCCCCCTGAAAGGTGTTTTGGACGTGCAAAGCGTAAAGAGCTAATTGTATTGAGATCTATTTCTGAGATGGAGATATTACTTGATTCAGTCTCCCTGAAGAGTAGGAGTCACATCTGGATCTTTCAGAAATATTAATAGCACAATGGTGTTATATAAAATGCTAAAAATATATATTAAAATTCCTTTTTTTAAAAAGTCATTGCTTTTATACGTTTGCTCTTCGAGTTGCAATCCATCTGTTACATTTAACACAGCTGGCTGGTTTTAACAGGGGGCAGAATGACAAGCATAGGGGGGAAAGCTTCATATGAAAGCATATATGAAAGCACCTGCTGCCCCTCCAGATGTTTTTTACTTCAACTCCCATCAGCCCCAGCTAGGGTTTTCAGAGAAATCTGCAATGGAACTAAATGAGTTTGGATTTCTATGAATCTGACCCACGTATTCTACAGCAGATAGGCATTTCTTGAGTAGCACAGCTTCCATGGACTTGTGGACCAGGGGGCTGTCTATGCACTCTGGAAGTCTGCATTGGTTATATGACACAGCCACTGATTCGAAGCCACCTTGGGGCAAAGAGCTGAAGACCCACAGCACAAAAGTCAGGGACTTACCCCAACTTTTCCTGCCCGAGCGAGGTCAGCTTGACTCTTCTCCATCTGTCCTCACTCGGGTGCTGTGGTGGGTGGAAGGTGATCTCCTATTGGTCACTGGAAGCCACAAGGGAGGTGGGCTGGTGGGTCTAATGGCCTTCAGAGAGCCATTGCTGCCTCCCTTCATATGAAGAACTTGCCGCCACCCCCAACATACCAGCAAAACTGTGGGTTTGGCGGCAGAGTGGTACCAACTCAGCACCATGAAGATAGCTCCAGTGTTGTTGTTGTTTTTACTTTCCAGAATTTAACTGCAGAAAAATGCATAAAATAAAGAACACCCGCTGAAAATCTACCATTTCCGCTATAGGCTAAAGCACAAAAAGAGCAATTTGGCAGGTTTTCTTCACATTGTGTGTGGGAGGGGGGGAATTGTGCATTTCCACAGTTGTGAATTTGCACAAATTTGGGAAACCGGAAAAAAAAATCTGATCCCCTCAATGAGCAGACGACAGAATGAAAGGCACTTGACAATCCACGGGATGTTGACAGAACTAATTTTACTAAATCTGTAGTTCCCTAGCCTCAGTCAGCATGAGCAATGGTCAGGAATGCTGGGAGTTGTAGCCCAAAACATCTGGAGGGAAAGCTGGCCCAAGCACACTGGCAATTTGGAGGCTTTCCATTACTTATCATTCATTCTTCAGCCATGGAGATTCAGGCAGATTTGCTCCAGCTAGGACTTGTCCCAGGACATCCTCAGGAACAGGTGACGAAGTTCACACCTCTCTCTAGGAGATGTCCCTCATCAGGAATCCACCTAGAGATGTTTGGGGGGGGGGGGAATTCAGAGCCTCATTAAAAGAGATACCAACATTCCCACAATGTTTGTCTCAGTGTCAATGCGTCATTAATTTACTGCATTCACTACCAAAAGATGTAGTGATGCCCACTGATCAGGAGGGCATCCTTTACATTTGAAAATGTTTTCTGCCCAATCATCAGCTTGCATAAGAACATATAAGACCCATGCTAGTTTAGACCAAGGGTCCATCAAGTCTAGCATTCTGTTCACGCAGTGGCCAACCATCTGCCCACAGGAAACAACAAGCAGGGCATGAGTGCAACAGCACCACGTTCCCCAACAACTGGGGTACATAGGCATTGTTCCCCTGATACTGAAGGGAGACTAGGGCCACAGCTAGACCTAAGGTTTATCCTGGGATCATCCAGGGTTCATCCCTGCCTGAGCACTGGATCCCCTGTGTGTCACCTAGATGAATAGGTTTGACCCCTGGATGATCCAGGGATAAACCTTAGGTCTAGCTATGGCCTAGGAGCCACCATGAAGTCTAGGAGCCACTGCTAGCCTTCTCGTCCTTACACCTACTCCTTCCACTCACTCACTTGCCTCCCACCCACCTATGCATTTCCAAACTTGTCAGTGCTCCTGACAACTGACTTCTCCAACCAACCCCAAGTGCTGGGGGAAGGTGGAGAAACAAGATATAAGAACATAAGAGCCATGCTGGATCAGATCAAGATCCATCTAGTCCAGCTTTCTGTTCACACCATGACCATAGACATACTGTCTGTGATACTGGAGGTAGCACATAACTTTCAGGACTAGTAGCCATTGAGAGCCTTCTCCTCCAGGAATTTGTCCAATTCTGTTTCCAAGCCATCCAAATTGGTGGCCATCACCACATCCCTTTCTTCTACAGCTGTGCAATTGAGCATAGCAGCATTACACTGTCAACACATACTTGCATTGAAGTGCCACATAATGAATCAGATTGATACTGGTGTAGGCCATAGAAACAGTGCTGAATAATAATAATAATAATAATAATAATAATAATAATAATAATAATAATTTATTTTATTTATTTATTACATTTTTATACCGCCCAATAGCCGAAGCTCTCTGGGCGGTTCACAAAAATTAAAACCATAATAAAACAACCAACAAGTTAAAAAACACAAATACAAAATACAATATAAAAAGCACAACCAGGATAAAACCACGCAGCAAAATTGATATAAGGTTAAAATACAGAGCTAAAACAGTAAAATTTAAGTTAAAATTAAGTGTTAAAATACTGAGTGAATAAAAAGGTCTTCAGCTGGCGACGAAAGGAGTACAGTGTAGGCGCCAGGCGGACCTCTCTGGGGAGCTCATTCCACAACCGGGGTGCCACAGCGGAGAAAGCCCTCCTCCTAGTAGCCACCTGCCTCACTTCCTTTGGAAGGGGCTCACGGAGAAGGGCCCCTGTAGATGATCTTAAGGTCCGGGTAGGTACATATGGGAGGAGGCGTTCCTTCAAATAACCTGGCCCCAAACCGTTTAGGGCTTTAAATGTCAATACCAGCACTTTGAATCGGGCCCGGACCTGGACTGGCAGCCAATGAAGTTGTAAAAGGAATGGTGTAATGTGATCTCGCCAGCCAGTCCCTGTTAGTAAACGGGCTGCCCTGTTTTGTACCAGCTGAAGCTTCCGGACCGTTTTCCGGACCGTAATAATAATAATAATTTACCATGTGTCATACTGCACCCTCCTGAATGAAACTGCACCCAAAACAATCACACGTCAAAGCAGGTTCTATTGTAATCACTGGGTCTTACTCATGAGTATGTGTCTTTAATTTTTCAGTCCTTCAATGCTGTCCATGTTTGTGTTTTCAAATGGGTTTTCTTGACTGTTCAAAAATAATAAGAAAGGAGCACTCACATACCCAGGATGATCTCTGGAAAAATACTGACAAGAGACATGGAACGCTTTGGCAAATCAAAAGTTAGCTGTTCCTGTTGTGTAGGTTGGCATATGAATCTTAAAAATATTTCTTGCAATCCCATGTGTTTTAGAATTATAACAGCTTGTCATAAATAGACGTCTGGCAATGCATAGCTGTACAAGACAGACTGACACACACACACATGATGAGTCATATCTATCCCTGGTGGATGCCTATTGACATCAGTGTAGCAGGGAAGAAATTTTTGTCCAAAAATGCATTGTGCAGAAAGGTAACGCAATTCCCCCACCCACTCCACCTGAATGGGAAGCAGTTCACTGGTGCAGAAATAAAGCTATATTACCATTCCCGGTGAATTTATCATTGACAGCATTTCAAGCAGGCCGATACAGAATGTACATCTAGGTATCCATTAGTCTTGCTCAGTTCAATACAGTTTTATTTGTTGCAGCTAATCGCCTTCACAAATATACACACCGGCCATCATTTGATCTCATGCACCATGTACAATAAGACACACAGGCTTTTTAACAAAGTTGTGTCTGAAATAGCCACTGCTAAAATAATAATAATAATAATAATAATAATAATAATAATAATAATAATAACAATAATTCTTACCCGCCTCTCCATTTTGATCGAGGCGGGGAACAGCAGTAAATATAAAATACATAAAATACTGATTAAAAACATAGTATACATTGTTAAAACATCCTTTTAAAAAAACATCCTAAAAGCATACTAAAAGCATCCTAAAATTCTACTGGATAGGCCTGCCGGAAGTGATCAGTCTTTATGGCTTTCTTACATGCTAAAATACTGTTAAGTTGATGAATCACCTCCATCAGGCCATTCCAAAGTCTGGGAGCAGCAGAAGGGAAGAAGTGTAGGCCCGGTTCATCTACTCATTGGACCAGCGCTCTTGTTTGCAGAGCGATTGATCAGCATAGCCCACCTCTGCCACATGGTCTAGCCAAAATGATCCATGCACTGATAAACACTTTATGTGGGCCTGCCTTTGAGATTAGTTTAGAAGCTGCACCTAGTGCCCAATGTGGCTGCTAGATTGCTCCGTTGAGTTTCCTTCTATGTACATACGGCTCATGTGTTGAAAGCTGCAAATTAGCTCCCAAGCCAGTGGTTGTCAATTCCCTATGGAGCCATGTCCATGTTGTTATTGTAAGTTTATAATGACCTAAAGAGCTCAGGACCAGGTTATCTGAGACACCACCTACCCCTGTACAGACTGCCCTGGACTCTGTGTTCTAAGGGAGAGACCTTGCTTAAGATGTCACAGTCTACTTATGTGCCTGCTGAAGACATTTTTATTTAAATAAGCCTTCCCTGACTGACCAGCCATGGTTTTAGATAATATCATCTGAGTTTAAATATTGCAATTCTGTGTTATGATTCTTTTTTTCCTCCATCTTTTGATTGCTCACTGTTCAGGAATCTTGCCAGATATAAATCTTGTAACTAACAAACTAAAACTAACTAACTAACTGATGGTAAGCCCTGCACCTGAAAAACTGTTGTTGAGTGCGGTGAAATGATCCTTCTCCCCTACCGCAATTGATCTGCCAACAAATCGGATGTAGAATTTGAAGAGGGGTGGGGGGGTGCACAGTGCTACTCCCTTTCACTATAGAACTTGATGACACACACACTCAAAGAGCTCAGGGGCTGCATTCCAGTGGTGGGAGGGGCTTAGGCAAAAGGGCGGAGCCAAAAAATACCAAACATCACAGCATATTGTAGCTAAAAGCCCTAGCTGCCAATAACTAAGCTTTAGAAGGAGCATTTCATCCTTTTAGGAAGTAGGAGAACTGAGCGAATGCTAGGAAATCACAAAACAAGCAGCAGTGAAAGGAAAGGTGTTGGGCCAGAGGAACAGGTGTGGCCATCTTGGGAGCCCTGGAGGCCGAATTGGGACCCCGAACTGGAGGTTCAACACCTCTTCTCTAATCCTCACTTCTGGTCCATGAACAATCATCTAGAACCATGGTCTTCAACCAATGGGCCGGGAGATCAGTCCAGATGGGTTGGACTGATGTTGGACAATTGTGAAATTGTGAAAGTAGGCCCCATGTTGCAAGTTGGGAGTCCAAGGTGGGCCTTGGGTCTGGGCTAGTTGAAGACCACTGATCTAGAACACCAAGTGGCCCTGAATACAAGTAGTAGCCATGCTGCAATTAGAAGCAAATTCTGTTAACTTCTTTTTTTTCCACTTCTTCCATTTCTAGCTTTGTCTCAGTATGTCAATATGATGGGAGTTGTAGTCAAAAATGATGAAAGGATGCAAGGTTAGGGGATACTGCATGAAAGCTTTAACTTGGAGCCTGTTAAATCTTTTCTTGATTATTGCCTTCCAGTTTGTTTTGCAATGTTAACGGGAACATTTTTCTCCTATTGTATACTTCTCGGAAATTTTAACATTCTTCCCTAACATTTCTGACTGCATACATTTGTCTGACTGCTTTCGTCTGAATATTTCATAATGGATTTGAAGCAATCTGCCATAGTACAAAAAAGGGGGATTTATGTAGCTGTTTATCTTCTATTTCTTAGCAGTAGACTTGTGTAAATATATCACAAGTAAAATGACAAACCTACACAAAGGATAAAAAGGCAGGAAGTTTTCTCTCTTACACACACACACACACACACGACAGTTGTGTCTTGTAGAAGGCACGGACTGCCTTCTACAAACTCCAGTTGGTGGCCCAGCTACGCCCCTATCTGGACAGGGATAACCTGGCTTCAGTTGTCCATGCTCTGGTAACCTCCCAGTTAGATTACTGCAATGCACTCTATGTAGGGCTGCCTTTGAAGATGGTTCGGAAGCTGCAGCTCGTGCAAAATGCAGTGGCCAGATTGATTTCGGGAACCAGAAGGTTCGATCATATAACACCTGCTCTGGTCCGCTTGCACTGGCTGCCTGTATGTTTCCAAGCCCAATTCAAGGTGCTGGTTTTGTCCTATAAAGCCTTACACGGCTTGGGACCACAATACCTGTCGGAATGCCTCTCCCGACGTGAATATACACGGTCATTACGTTCAACATCTAAGGTCCTCCTCCAGGTGCCTACTCCGAGAGAGGCTCGGAGTGTGGCAACGAGGGACAGGGCCTTTTCGGTGGTGGCCCCCAGACTATGGAACGATCTCCCTGACAAGGCTCGCCTGGCGCCAACGCTGCTATCTTTCGGGTGCCAGTTTAAGACTTTCCTCTTTGCCCAGGCATATGGCGGCACATCTTAATCACCCACATGTTTAGTTTAACAGTTTTTAATGCTTCATGTATGTATGTTCTGTGTTTTAGAATTTTAAATTTTGTATACTTGTTTTTATCTCATTTTAGAATTTCTGTAAACTGCCCAGATAGCTCTAGCTATGGGAGCGGTATATAAATGTAATAAATAAATAAATAAATAAATAAATAAATAAATAAATAATACATATACGTATTATCAAGGCTGGTTGGGTTTTGTTTTTTATTAAAATATCATCTGGACTTGGTTTACATTTTCTCCTTCCCTTCCCCTCCTCTATCCTCTGTATGAGTAGGGATGTACAAATGTTGTTTAAACCATCCTGTCTGAATTTTGCAGATCGCTGGTCATCTTCCATTCCATCATCTTCTCATTGATGGAATTGGAATTTTTTCCTCCCTTCGGAAAAGCACACAAAAAGGTTCACCACAGTTTACATATTTTCCTTAGTTCAGCATATGATCCATGCACAGAGCACACACCTGAGGTTGAAGAGAAATCAGGGGTGTACTGCATAAAAGATTGTGTCCATTTTAAAAAATAATAATAATAGGCATATACATTCGTGTATTTTCCAGTAAAATTTGTCCTTTTCTATGACTAAATTTGCATACAATTTCAAGGAGGGGTCCACAACCCTGCAGATGCCTCTCTTGGTGGCCACCTAGTTCCCTGTCCCTCCTGATTTTTATTTTATTTCTTAATTTTTATTTTAAATCATTTATTGCCCTCCAGTGCCATCTTTATATGGGTTCAAAAGAGCGGTTTTGTGTTTTGATCCTCAGCCCCTACCACTGCCTTATACTCAGGGTCTTGGACAAGTTACATTTCTTTTATTCTCATCACTTTGCCTTGTGGGCAATGAATTTTTTTTTCATGTTTGGCCATGCCCAGCATGGCAGCCATTTTGTGAAAGTGCCCACAGAACACTATCAAAATTCTGTATATACCCACCAGCCCCAAATGTTTGGGGACCCCTGATCTAGACAGGTGCCATCTGCAAAGATAGATAAAGTTTTGTTGCGGGGTTTGGAAACCATTTTTTTTCCCTTCCTGTTGTAAATTATGGGAACTGAAGCCAGGACAACAAAAGAGAACTAACTCATTGGCATTTATTTGATCCCATTTCACACATCAACTTCTTCTGATGCAAATGAATAAACCTATTCTTATTGGTTCTTGCACTGAGTGGAAAATCCTCCATTGGAATATAGGTTTCAGTACATTGGGAAATGGTAAAATCTATAGTTTTGGATGCAGTTATGGTTTTGCCTTTCAAAGTTTGCCAAAGGTATTTTTATTATCCTTTTCTTGCACTGGATTTGTGTTTGTTTTTTTACTATCTCATCTTGTCACATTGAAACCAACTTCTCCAAGTTTATTTGCATCTGTTCCTAGAAGATTTAAACATTGATCTCCCGTTGTCACAGGGATGTAGGATTTGGTTTTATTTATTTATTTATCAGTGTGCATTAACCTTTAATTTTCTTTTAATGCTTCTAGACATTTGGGCACTGGAGCGCGAACTTTTGCATTAAGCACTTGGTTGTAACACCAGTGAAGACTTTTAAATTTGCCTTTTAACACTTTTCCCTGCTTCTTAGTAATTGCCATTTCATTGTTCAGCTTTCTCCTGATGCTCAGTGGAATATGTTGTCCAAAGCTTAGCAAATCCTAGGCGTGAAGCCAGGCTCTTCTCACTTAGGATGTGCATTTCAAAGAGTCAGATGCATTATGATCAAGCATCATTGCCCAGAATACACATTCTCTCTCTTTCTCTTTCTTTCTTCTGCAGTCATCTGGGTTTTGTACTCCTTCAAATTTGCTTGATCTGCATAATTTATACAGGTTTCACAATCCAGGTTTCCTGTAAATAGAATTCGCCATTTTGTATTTGTTTTGTTTATAGTAGTGTGAAGTATGAATTGTTGAGGTTATAGAGCAGAGGTGGAGAAACTCAAGGCCCAGGGACCAAATCCATACCTCTTGTAGTACAAACCTGAACTTTTGGTGTTTCACAGAAGTCCCCACCCCCTTGCTAAGGCCCCACCCCCTTTTCCAAAAAACACTCATTGTTTGGTGGTTCCCCAGTTTATATGCAGTTTATCCCTCATATTAAAAGGGTTGAGATGCCTCTCCTAAGGCATTTTTTACTGACAGTAAGAGCTTAACACTACAGTGTGCTGGTATTTATTTATTTTGTATTTCGGCTCCATTCTGTTTGTATTTGGGCCCCAGTAGGGTGACCATATGAAAAGGAGGACAGAGCTCCTGTATCTTTAACAGTTGCATAGAAAAGGGAATTTCGGCAGGTGCCATTGGAGAACCTGGTGAAATTCCCTCTTCATCACAACAGTTAAAGCTGCAGGAGCTATACTAGAGTAGCCATTTTAAAAGAGGGCAGGGCACCTGCAGCTTTAACTGTTGCGATGAAGAGGAAATTTCACCAGGTTCCCCATGTATACAAATGACACCTGCAGAAATTCCCTTTTCAATACAACTGTTAAAGATGCAGGAGCTCTGTCCTCCTTTTCATATAGGCCCCACCCCTTTTGGGGATGGCCTGCCTATCACCAGAAAATGGCTCCAGAGAGCTTCTCCAGAATTGAAGGTGGTCTGGAGCAGAAGGCTAGCAATAGCTACTGGTCCTGATAGTGTTATCTCCAGTATCACAGGCAATATGGTTATGCATACTAGTTGTTGGGAAGAATGGGTGGGAGGGTGCTGTTGCATCCATATGTACTTATGGGTTTCCTGTGGACAGCTGGTTGGCCACTGTGGGAACAGAATGCTGGTCTAGGTGGACCTTGGTCTGATCCAGCAGGGCTCTTCTTATGTTCTTATGTCTTGTTTTTACACTCTCCCCCAACACCTGGGGGAAGTTGGAGAAATCAGATGCCAGGAGCACTGAGGAATGTAGGCAGAATGCATATATGGGTGGGTGGCAAGCAATTGGTTGGAAGGCGTTCCAATCTTCTCCAAAAACAGAGCAAGAGGAAAAAAATAACTTTGGAAGTCACGATGCTTGTATCGTATTTGAGGTGAGCATGATTAGCCAGCAGAGTTCATGACAGGTGCTTGACAATTCCAAAATCCGCCAGCATCTCTTACCAGCTTCAATCAGGCTTCACCAGTCATCTTCTTATGGGTCGTCGGCTGTATGTTTGTGCACGTTATTAAGTAACCTCCCTCGATTTACTCCACCGAAAATGCTCTTCTGATATAGGGTGACCATATGAAAAGGAGGACAGGGCTCCTGTATCTTTAACAGTTGCATAGAAAAGGGAATTTCAGCAGGTGTCATTTGAATATATGGAGAACCTGATGAAATTCTGTCTTCATCACAACAGTTAAAGGTGCAGAAGCTATACTAGAGTGACCAGATTTAAAAGAGGGCAGGGCACCTACAGCTTTAACTGTTGTGATGAAGAGGAAATTTCACCAAGTTCTCCATATATACAAATGACACCTGCTGAAATTTCCTTTTCAATCCAACTGTTAAAGATACAGGAGCCCTGTCCTCCTTTTCATATGGTCACCCTATCTGATAGATAAATAATTCTGTGTGACATACCGTATTTCTTCGATTCTAAGACGCACTTTTTTCCCTAAATAAACAGCTCTAAAAATGGGGTGCGCCTTAGAATCGATGGAGTCTTAGAATCGAAGAAATACAGTAGTTCCCTGGAGCCTTGAACTTCAGCCTCTATGACAGGGATCTTGGAGCTCCATCAGACGAGTGCTTAATCGCACGCTCATTACTGGGCACTCACAGATTTTCGCAGGTCCCTCTCATGACATCGTCTGCCTCCTACATGCCTCTCGCCCCTTCTAGCCTTCCTTGTGTGACAGAAGAAAACCCCAGTAAGTCTGACTTATTTTTTGAGATGGAACTTGCCGCTTTCTCCTGCTGCATGCAGGAGAAGCAGTGGGATCAAAGCGGCCCATCTGCATGTTGTTGACTTCCTCTTTTGAGGGACAAACGTGCAGGCGGAGAGTGACAGTAAGGAAACGTGATTTCCTCCCTTGTGATGACGCTCTTGGACCTCAGGCTTAGGGACCAGATCCAGCCTGCCTATGGTCCCAATCCAGAGGAGTTCTCCTTCCCATGGCTCCACCCCCTTTGTCCCAGTGGCAGGTCATTTTGTGGTTTCCTGGTTGTTGTAGTTTATTTCCTATTCTGATGGGTTGAAATCCTTCTCCCAAGGCTTAGTTACTGGCTGTAAGAGCTTTAAGATAAAATACGCTAGCATTTTTGGTATTGTCGGTCCTTCCCCTTTTGCCTTCAGCCCACGACCACCACCACCGCTGGAAGCTTCCCCAAAATGGAATTTAGCTCTTGGGATGAAAGAGGTTAAACAGCTGTCTGTCTATGTTGTGAAAATTATTATTATTATTATTATTATTATTATTATTATTATTATTATTGAATTTATATCCCGCCTTTTTTCCCTCCAATGAACCCAAGGCAGTGTACATCCTCCTCCTCTCCATTTTATCCTCACAACAACAACCCTGTGAGGTAGGTTGGGCTGAGAGTTTGTGACTGGCCCAAAGTCACCCAGTGGGTTTCCATGGCTAAGTAGGGACTAGAACCCGGATCTCCTGACTCCCAGTCCAACACCTTAGCCACTACACCAGAACATGGACAAAAAATAGACTTGAACTAAAAGCAGAGACCCTCTTTTGGAATTCAATGGAATTTGCTTAGCAGTTCAATGAAATGTTCTCCTTTGCTGAACATACTTCTATGTATACACCTAAAACTACCCAGCCTGGTCAGCCTGACCACATGTGCAGAATTTCATTTTGCCTTCTGAGCTTGAGAAGGATATCATGGAGAAGTATAGCTTACTTCGTCGTGCTCAGATGTATTCCAAGCTGGACAAATTCACATTCTGAACCAGGTAATTATGAACTCCAACAACATGACTAGAGAGATTACTGCTGATGTTATTTGGTCATATAAATGGGACCTTGGTGAGCCATAGAAGGTAAGCTAATATTCTCTTTCCTGACCATAATGTTTCATTAGTTCATTCTCATTGCATTTTGAAATCTGTTCCAGGAAGAAGAAGAAATCAACATGATAAGTGATCCATCTATTTGTTGATGAAAATGGTAATGTATTTAATCACTTTGATTTGCAGAAAAGGATATCAGTAGTATATTAACTAATGGTGTGCAGGACACCATAGATCCACTAACCCCTGCTGATAGAATAATTTAGTCTCAAAGGTAGCTTTACTTCCATGCCTTTCGAAAACCAGATGCAATTGAAGTGGTGACTTGCGAACAATAAGAAATCCTCTACGCTTGACCTTGGCTACACTCCATTTTTTCCAAGAACATTTTCAGCAGTGTCAAAAAGAAGCTTCACTTACTAAATAATGCTTATTTGATAGGGCTGTGCACCACCACCCCAAACCACTTCAGGTCGATCCGGACCCCTCCCCGGATCTGCTCCGGAACCGGATCCAGAGGGCCAGATCAAGATTCGACCCCCATTTCCCCCCCACTTACCCACTTACTTGCCTCCGCGGCAGACGGCAGAAGCAGGTAAGTGGGGACAAAATCAAGTGTGTTTGAGCATGGGATCTGGTTCCCATTACTTTGGTTGTCCTTCAAGCTGCATATCTTCCAACACTTCATCTCGCCCGAGCTTCACCACCATCACAAACGTGTACACGCACCACACTCATACAAATGCACCAAAGCACATGTGCACACTGTTACAGGTTGCTGAAGGAAGACCTCCACTGTATCTGAAATATTAATTTAGCCTGCAATAGCAAATAAAAGCTAAAAACAGTGTTTGTTCTCTCACTTAAAGATCTGTTAGGAAAACATCATTATCCGACAATGTGCTGTGGACCGTTCCAAGCATGCCTCAGTGGCTGCTGTGTCTAAAACAGCAGGCCATGCACTGCATGGTGCCTTAGTGGCCATGCACAGGCATTGATATTAGCTGCCTTGTGTGTCCCATTAGGCCCGACAAGGCAGGATCCGAATGCTTCATTAAATAATCAATCAAAATTCATGCGTATCAGAGACAAGATGCATCTGCTCCTCTCAACCACCCAGAGGTTTGACTTTTGTCGACCCTGGAGAGGCAGCTCCGTTCTGAAGAAAAGCAACATTAGATAGTCCTCTAAATAATATGTTAAGAAGGCGTCAGAAATAGGCAAAGATATTCACAATGGATTGGATCCAGACTAAATTATCTGCACTTACTTTCCATTGATTGAATTTCATGGGACTTAAGTCAACCATCTGCCAGGTACTCTTCAAATAGCACTCTTCAAATACTTAAAAGGTTGTCACACAGAGGAGGGCCAGGATCTCTTCTCGATCCTCCCAGAGTGCAGGACACGGAATCATGGGCTCAAGTTACAGGAAGCCAGATTCCGGCTGGACATCAGGAAAAACTTCCTGACTGTTAGAGTAGTACAACAATGGAACCAGTTACCTAGAGAGGTTGTGGGCTCTCCCACCCTAGAGGCCTTCAAGTGGCAACTGGACAACCATCTGTCAGGTATGCTTTAGGGTAGATTCCTGCATTGAGCAAGGGGTTGGACTCAATGGCCTTATGGGCCCCTTCCAACTCTACTATTTTGATTCTATGACTAACTTTTCTCAATGATTGCAGTGAGAAGTGCAAATTTATATTCTCTAATCCTAAATAAATGATAGACTGGATGCAGTCCGTTGTGAAAATCTTTGCCTACTTGAGACGCCTTCTTAACATATTATTTATATGACCCAACCCTAAATAAATAAATAATGGGATGGAGGGGAGGGATGAGGCAGGGATGAGGCAGGTCTATTTGTGCTACCTAAAACTGAAGGTGGGTTTTTTAAATTTATTTTTCCCTTGTGGATTAGGCTTTTATTTTTATTTTTTGACACTAGCTCCAGGGCATGAATGGTCCTGCAAAAGTTTGGGGAAAATATTGGCCCTGCTTTGCCCATATCACTAATGCATAAATGTTCTTGCAATGCAAGGCAAGAAGCCAGGAAAAAGTCGCATGGTATAATTTATGCAAGTGCTGTGCTCCCTTTAGCCTCCTCATTCTTCTTTAAGAGCACTGTGGTCCCCAAAGCTTTCACACCTCTACCAATAAAAGGTGTCACCTTTTCTATTTTGTGTCTCCCCAGTTTCCCGTGGAATAATAAAAAAAAAGTAAGATGCCACAGCAGAAAAACGCAAGAGCAACATTGACCTTTTCCGATGAAAGAAATGGTCTAGAAATTGGCCCGATTACTAATACTGCCTTCCCCAAGCTAGTACTCTCCAGATGTTTGGTCTTCAACTCTGATCATCCACAGTCAGCATGGCCAAACATCAAGGATCCTGGAAGTAGTAGTCCAAAGCATCTGGAGGACATCAGGTTGGGTAAGGTGTAACCTAGAGATAGGGACTATGTGGCTCTCCAGATGTTCATAGAATCATAGAATCATAGAATAGCAGAGTTGGAAGGGGCCTACAAGGCAATCAATTCCAACCCCCTGCTCAATGCAGGAATCCACCCTAAAGCAACAGCCCTTGCCGGCATAACCAATGGTGAAGGATGATGGAAGTTACAGCCCAACAATATCTGAAGAGCCACACATTTTCCATCATTGGTGTAACCATACAACCAAGATCAAAGAGGAACTTTGGCCAATTGGAATAGAGTTGCTCCCACCGCCCCTTCCAGGCAGCTGATGTGCCACAATGGACTAATATGAGCAGGTGGGCTAGGAAAAACATTAGTGGACTAGTAGCTTTTCTTGCTTTTTTTGCAATGCTAGTGTAGCACTGTAATTTTCAACATGTGTTCTGGAGGACATAAGAAGAGACCTGCTAGATCAGATCAAAGGTCCATCTAGTTCAGCACCTTGTTTTCCACAGTGCCCAGCCAGAAGCTTCTCGGAAGTCCACATACAGGTCATGAGAGCACAAAACAGTCCCCTCCTCTGGTTTATCCCAACATCTGGCATTTGCTATCAGAGATACACTGCCTCTGAACCTAGAGTTTCTATTTAGCCATCATAGCTAATGGCTAATTAGGTAGGGGTGTGCTCCACTCCGTTACGGATCCATGGATCCGAAGTGGAGCGGGCCGATCCGGACCTCCAAAGCCCAGTTCCGGAGCAGATTGAGGGAGGTCCGGATCGGCCTGAAGTGGTTCAAACCAGTCTGAAGTTCCAGAGCCAGGTAAGTGGGGAGGGGAGTTTACCTGGCTCCCCCATCCGTCACCACCGCAGTCCGTGCAGCGACCATGGGGGAGCCAGGTAAATGGAGAGGCAGGAGGAGGGCTTACCTGCCTCCATCGTGGTCCGGGTGGCGGCTTCAACAGTTGAAGCCACCACCTGGGCCACGACAGAGTAAGTGGGGGAGGGGGTTTACCTGGCTCTGCCATCCGCCGTCGCCGCGGTCCATGAGGCAGCGGATGGTGGAGCCAGGTAAGGGGAGGGAGGCTTATTCGGGCCCCATTTTGTCCCCCCTTCCCCACTTACCTGCCTCCGCCGTCCACCACAGAGGCAGGTAATTGGGGAAAGGGGGCAAAATGGGGGCCGAATATCGATCTGGACCTCCAGATGTTGCTCTGGATCAGGATCCGAAGTGGATCGGGGGCCTGTGCACAGCCCTATATTTAGCCATCATAGCTAATGTCAAGAGTTTCCATTTAGCTATCATGATTCATAGCCATTGATAGACCTGTTCTCCATGAGTTTGTCTCCTTTAAAGCCATGGATGCCAGCCATTGATGGCCCCATTTTTGATGGCAAAATCCATACATTAATTATGCATTGTGAAGTTCCTTCATAGGCTTTCCAAGACAACGTAAATAATGGCAGACAAGGTAATCCCATAAAGACTACTTGGGCGTTATTGCTGATCTTTCCCTGCCATGTACAGGCTCAGTACCATCTTAGGTGTGTTCCACAATGTTTCCAACTGATACTATGGCTAGGAAGTACCCCTATGCAGAGATTTTTCACGCAGAGCATAGTTAATCTAGAGAAATCACTACCACAAGATGTAGTGTTGACCACCAATTTGGATGGCTTTAAAAGGGATTTGGACAAATTCATGAAGGAGAAGGCTATTAATAGCTACTAGTCCTGATGGCTATGTGCCACCTCCAGCATTAGAGGCAGCATGCCTACATACACCTGTTGCTGGGGAACATGGGTGAGAGGGTGCTGTTTACACATGTCCTGCTTGTGAGTTTCCTGTAGACAGTTGGTTGCCCACAGGATCAGCATTCAACCAATTTTCCCAGGCAGGGGTCCATCTTCTGTATTCAGGAAGAGGGATCATTCTTGTATGCAGTTAATAATACACATTTTACATCTCTTGCTCACAGACCTTCTCCCCTACTTACATACAGGCACATATCCTTTCATTTTCTATTAGCAATTGTACTTGCTCTGATTGCCTTTGTGACTAAGCAAAAGAACTCCTTGTAGAGCCATCTTTGATGTCAGTTTGGAGATTTCTATTAATCGTACAAATCTTTACTGACAGGTGAGTTCCAGGAAACAAGTTCATAAGGCTCTTTGGAGACTACTGGCACAGAAACTTTCTGCCACTTAAACCCAAATCATAAAGAAACTTTCACTCAAGATTCCTTTTTTAAAAAAAGAAAAAAGCTTCCAATGACGTTTTATTTCAGCAGGAATGTAAAGGGAGATATGAACCATCTCATAAGCATATTGTCTTTCCAGAGCTTCCGTTAAACCCAAGAGTTACTTTGCATTTATAGAAGCGGGACAGGCTGTTGTGTGGGTCACAGGAACCAGATCCCAGCGCCTTCCATGTTTTCTACTTTTGAGAACAGCATAAGGACACAAGGAAAGTGGGCTTATCCTTGAACATGTAGGATAGCAATTTTGTTCCACTCTTGGCTGTCAGGTAATGGAAGCACAAGGTAGTCAATGATTATGGTTTCTGCCTTTGAAAAAACGTCCAAGAGACTTTGAAAAAGCAAAATGGGTTTGGAACTAGTGTTGCCAGTCTCTCTGTGCATCCATTCATTTAGAATATTTGACTCAAACTTAAGCCAACATGAGGACTAGTTTCATTTTTTTAACAAATGCAAATAACATTCTCAAGATTCTAGCAAGCCATCTCAGGCCACTGAGAAATGATCACATAGCTAAACGCAAGTCAAAATCATCTTCAATATCAACCCTATTACCTCTCTATCTGTTTTTCCATGTGAAGAGACACCAATTTCTCTCTCCTTTCCCCCCACAGAATCTTTATAAATGTTTTTTGGGTCGTAATCAAAGTTCTACTTTCATCTTCTTTGCCCTAGTCCACCCTTGAAGCCTGTCCTTTAACCTCCCCTTATATGACATATTTTTCAAGTCACGAACAGTGAAACCTTGACAGTTCCTTAAAATGTGGAAACTAGATTGAGTCGCAGTATCCCAGGTGTGTAATAACCAGTGCCAGTTAGGGCAACCTTATTACTTCCAAGGCCTTGAATGCCAGGCTTCTGGTAAATGCATCAAAGTAATCTATTTTGCTACCACACCCTCCTGAAGTTACAGAGGGAGGCAAAACCATTGCCCCCTTCCCCGGTGTCGTTCAGAGCACCGGTTATTATGCCTCAGGAATATCTGTATTTCTAGCCATTATGCTGGTTCTATGTCGTGAGTGACCATTGTGATGAACAAATAAATTGTTATCTGAATCCCATTGCTTTCTCAAGAAGTAACCCAAATAAATATAATCCCAGGGAGTGCTCTAAAGAAACATGTTCCAGCAACTTGCTAAAGCTGTGTGGGTCAAAATCTGACCTGTGCTTGGATGGTGGGTCCATCTTGAATCCTATCTTTGGAGACCAGTGGGAAATAACCCCTTTCCCCAGTTCTTGTATTTATTTATATTTTCCCTTTTACTATGAATTCATCCAAGATAGTGCCTTTCAGTCTTGCTCCTTCCCGTATTAAAACCTAAGTCTGGATTCCTTGCATGGAGCAGCAAGTTGGACTAGATCTGGGGCATCTACTGTGGTGCCCACATCAGAGTGGGGACTAGAACCTGGTTCTCCCGAGTCCCAGTCCAACACTCTAACCACTACACTGCACTGGCTCTCATTGATTTGGATTCTGTGGTGAGGGATCCTAAGTGATGGAATTTTTTGGTATTGCTGCCTCCTGTTAAAAAGGCAGTTAGCAGAGAAAAAACAAAAGGCAGAACAGAATGAGTGCTAACCAGTCACACATGCCTATATACACCAGTTGCTGGGGGAAATGGGCAGGATGATGCTGTTACACTCACATCCTGCTGGTGGGCAGGGCTGGTGCCAGACTATTTAGCGCCCTAGGTTGTGAGTGGCTTCCAGCCGGGCACGCCATTCTGAAGCCGCCACCCCGCCCCCTAACCCCGGCGTCCTGGCGTCAAAGCCAGGAGCGGGCACTGGCTTTAAAGCCAGGATGCTGGGGTTGGGGGGCAGGGCAGCGGCTTTGGAACAGCGTGCCCAGAAGACGGTCTAGGAGAGCAGCTTCCAGGCGCGCCGTTTGGCACCCTCCTTTGCTTGGCGCTCTAGGCCGCCGCCTTAGCTGCCTCTATGGCAGTGCCAGCCCTGCTGGTGGGGCCTGGTTGACAGCTAAATGGCCACCACTTGAACATAGCACTGGACTAGAAGGACCAAAGCCCTGTGAAGAGAGACTGAAACTACTGGAGATGTTTAGCCTGGAGAAGAGAAGATTGAGGGGAGACATGATACTTGAAAGGTTGTCACACAGAGGAGGGCCAGGATCTCTTCTCAATCATCCCAGAGTGCAGGACATGGAATAATGGGCTCAAGTTACAGGAAGCCAGATTCTGGCTGGACATCAGGAAAAACTTCCTGACTGTTAGAGTAGTACAACAATGGAACCAGTTACCTAGGGAGGTTGTGGGCTCTCCCACACTAGAGGCATTGAAGAGGCAGCTGGACAACTATCTTTCAGGTATGCTTTAGGGTGGATTCCTGCATTGAGCAGGGGGTTGGACTTGATGGCCTTATAGGCCCCTTCCAACTCTACTATTCTATGATTATATGACCCTTGGTCTGTTCCAGGATGGCTCTTTTTACATTCTTATTGGTGGTTGGAAGAAAAGGTATGCCCATCTGGGGAACCCTGGAGGGTTGAGTTGCTACCCCAGAAAGGTTGAATTTGAGCCCCAGGCCTGAGGTTCAGCATACCTATGGTAGACAATACTAGGTTAGAAGGACATGTTCCATCTGACCTGGAATAAGGCAGTTTCTTATCTTAAAGGCTGATGTTGCATACCACTATCCCATTCCTTCTACACCTAAAAGGCATTCTGGGGCTGAAGAACACACATCCCACAGTAGCTCAGTAGGCTAGGTTCTAACCTCTGACTCTGACATTCTGGGTTCAAGCCCCAGAATCCCTGATCACATTGCTGAAAATATCTTAGTAGAGTATACGGAAATCCCTCATGTCCACTAGGGAGTCCGTATTCCTTAGTGTACTCCATATATATATATATATTTGAGATGACTAACCCTGCCAATTTTTCCTCAGCAGATAACATCAAGTGTTCCAGTAGATTACAGGAACCTTATGGACTGATTTCCAGATTTCTAACTGTGCCTTACTATCCTGGTCAGAGGCGGAGCCTTACTGTAAGCCAGAATGTCACTGACAAGAATTCTTTATGTAATCTTTGGGAGGGGTGATCATAGTTTTAAAAGAAAATCACTGCAGCATCTTTCAACTGTAGGGAAACCTCGTGAGCTGTCCAGGGAAGCAATCCCCAAAGTCTGAATCATTCCTCAGATTTAGATTTTTTTTTTTAAATGACTTTTTATATTCTCAAAACATATTTACCATAATCCCCAAAGCCTTCCAGAATCATCTGCCTATGCATACAACAGACTCTATTACAGAAAATGCCAAGTGGCTTATTTTCTATTCTTAGCTGGAAGACAACTATTCCAAATAGAACAAGTTTTGAAAGTTCAGGCTAGTTTGAATTAATGTGATGGGGATTTTTTTTTTTGTTTCCCATTCAAATACCCTTCGGAAACAAAACTGCAGTCTTTTCCATCCATGAACTGTGTTGCTTGTAGAAGAGAGTTTAATTCTCCCTATATTTGCCAAGCAGCCATTTTCTTTATTTGACTGACCCCGTTTGACTGATTAGAATATTATATTATATTATATTTATTATTAAGATATTTGTATCCCACCTTATATCACAACCTTCTTAGGGCAGCATACAGACAATATAAAACAATAAATATACATAGCTAAAAACCAGTCAAACCATTAATAAGCTAAAACCACTACAGAATTTAAAAAACAATAAAACAGATTAAAACAATTCAAACTATGTACAGGCTTGGTGAATTTAGCCATCAAAGGCTATGTTAAAAAGCCATGTCTTAATTTGGCAGCGAAATGAAACCAGTGCCCGTGCCAGTCGGGCCTCCGAGGCGAGGGCATTCCACAGAATAGTGCTCTTCACCTTTTTTCATTTGTTCCCCCAGGACCCACCTTAACCTCAACTTGAAATATGAGACCAGCATCCACTTTTTCATGTACATGTGTCTCTCTTTCCTAATCTGTCTTTCTTATGGATATAGAATCATAGAATAGTAGAGTTGGAAGGGGCCTATATAAGGCCATCGAGTCCAACCCCCTGCTCAATGCAGGAATCCACCCTAAAGCATCCCTGACAGATGGTGGTCCAGCTGCCTCTTGAAGGCCTCTAGTGTGGGAGAGCCTACAACCTCCCTAGGTGACTGGTTCCATTGTCGTACTGCTGTAACAGTCAGGAAGCTTTTCCTGATGTCCAGCCAGAACATCATGGGTACCAGCACAGATTTAGTAGCAGTTCCATGAGGGAGGGATGGGCACCTCAAGTCTGGAGGCCACGTCTGGCCTTCTGGTGTTCCCCAGAGGACCATTCCACCACCCGTGGGGCTCACTTCTTCTCTCAACCACCCATTGTTCATTGTTTTCCTGCCTTTTATACAGTTCCCCCTCCCCATTGTAAAAGGTTGAAATTCAAACTGTATACAAATGGCCTCTCGAAATTCACCACCTTATTTGCCAGCAGATAGATTGGAGTGGAGGTGGGAGTTAAATTCACTAAATTTCTTGAGGGACAGGGGAAACATGTGCCTTTTTGGCCATTTTTGCAGGGGGCAGCTGCCCTGCCCACCGCCCCAATGTAACACCACAGAAATGGTGGCCAAAAAACAGTGGTTTGGGAATAAAACAAGGTGTGAAAGGAGTTGTGCATCTTCTTTAGAAGCAGAATTGTCCCCCCCCTAAACCTCCCAGGAATATGATTCTCCTTGTACATAAGTAGCATATTACTGTGCATTTCCTTTCTATCTGAAAGCTAGCTGAAAGCTAGCTGAAAGGGCTGGGGGGAGGGGGGTTCATTGGTTGGGTTGGTTGGTTGGTTGTTGTTGTTTTTTGTTTTTTTGCAAACTCCTCACTGTTTTTTACCCTCCACCTGAAGGTATTGTTTGCAGTAAGTGCACCTTCAGGAGTAAACAGTAGTATGTGTATGTCTGTGTGAGGAGACCAATTGGGGGGGGGGGCAAGATGGGCTCCTGATCCGGATAAAGAACATGTTCTGGACCAGAGCCACATAGCTATTTTTTTCTTCAAAATAATATATATTTTTAAAATGGCCATTTAAGCAGACCTTTTTTAAAAAAAGCATGTTTAGTCTTGTAATATGTTTTGGCCTTCAAAAGTAAGCCCCAGTTGTTTAAGAGAACTTACTCCTAGGTAAGTATGCATAGGAGTGCAGTCTCAAACTGCACTCAAAGTTAAAGGAAGCCAGATTCCAGCTTGACAACAGGAAAAACTTCCTGACTGTTAGAGCAGTACGACAATGGAATCAAGTTACCTAGAGAGGTTGTGGGCTCTCCCATACTAGAGGCATTCAAGAGGCAGCTGGACAACCATCTGTCAGGGACACTTTAGGGTGGATTCCTGCATTGAGCAGGGGGTTGGACTCGATGGCCTTGTAGGCCCCTTCCAACTCTGCTATTCTATGATTCTATGAAACTAATAGATTAAAATGCATGGCCTGCTCACTCAAAGGACTTTGGGACAGTTTGCTAATTCTTTTGTTTTATCTCTTTCTATACATCTTGGCCACAGAAAGTCAGCTTGAATGGAAACATAGTTTCCAGAAGGCACGCAGAGTCTAGTGCTTGCGACTGTCCAGGAGGAGACAATTCCAAAGCTGAGGAGCAGCTGTCAAGAATATCCATCTGGACACCAGTGTGGCCATTATAGATAGTTTGCTGCTTAGGAGAGCTTTACCAGTCAATATAAAAATGGTGATGAAGTGAAGGCATTGTATACATTGCTTAATGCTTAATTTATTTTATAAATAAATAAGTTAATGCTTATTTATTTTATTATTACATTAATATCCTGCCCTTTTCCCCACTTTAAGAACCCAGGGTGGTGTGTATAATCCTCTTCTTCTCCATTTTATCCTCAAAATAACTACCCTGTGAGGATGGGCTGAGAGTCTGTGACTGCCCCAAAGTCACCCGGTGAGCTTCCATGGCCGAGTGGGGACTAGAACCCAGATCTCCCAACTCTCAGTCTGACACCTTAACCACTACACCACACTGGCTCTCATTGTCACCACTGTAGTATGAGGGGTGTATGAGCATTTTGTTCCAGTTTGCAAATCACACAAACACATCCTGTTTGCAAGCCAAAATACAAACGGGGACAGAATTCTTGGGGAATGTTTCAATTTCCCAATCTTGTGTTCACATTCAAAAAGGTTCCCCTGGGTTCAAACATGAGCATCACCACACCACCCCAATCAAGCTACATGTTTCATACTTGGGGGAAATGTGCATCAGGGGTCCTTGGGGAAATGTGCATTTTCTGTGTTTGAAAATGCACATTTTCCTGTTCATGGAAAAAGATGCTCACAGTTAGGGATAAGAATGATATGAGATTACCATCAGGGTGGGAATAAAGAACCTTGACAACACAAACATCACACATTCTCCAATCCCTATTCCACAGCAGTAGCAAATAGAGTGGGAAGAGGAAGCATTGATGGTGGAAGAAGAAGGGTGCAGCCTGCAGGGGGCGCAAGAAGCAATAAGGACCCCCCCCCCCCCGACAGTGCTAGTTGAAGATCAATAATCAAAATTAGGGCCTACCTATGGCTAGTTCTATAGGCAGGATAAACAATCCATTACCTCCTGGATCCTTTGTCTTGACCCAAAATGCATAATTCACGTGCTAAAAAGAACCACTATTTGCCCATAATTTCTGGGGAAATATTTCACTGGAAGAAAACCAGGCCAGAATAGCCCCCTGGAGAGGGTGCAAATGAATCTCCAGCCTTGTGGGGAAAGACAGGAGGCATAAACTGAACATAGATCTGGAAACCAGGATAGAGTTAAGAGGGACGCTTTTTATCTCACATCCAAGGTCCTGAAGTTAGAAGACATCCAACCCCATCCATGAGTCCCAAGACTCAAACGCTGCCTTTCATGGATGGAAGATGATGTTATCATCTCAGAATCTCTCATTTCCTGGCCTCCTCTTTGGCTTGTCTCAGCAGCTGACAATCTGGGCTCTCTCCAATAATTCATAATTAATTAAATGTGAAAATCAATTGGCTCCATTTACACAATTAAATTAGACTGAAAGCACACTCGCATGCTTAAATTGGTGGCCCTGACTCCCCCTTACTCCTGTAGCTTCACCCTCTTCATTCGGTCTCATTAAAAAAGGATTAGCAGCCTAGGAAACCTCCTTTAGAAACCAGTATTTTATTTTATTTTTCTTCCACAAACAGGATGCTCAGAGTCACGGACAGAACTAGGAAGAAGTACTTAATGTGCAAGCGTAAGTGGTTTTGGGGCTCTTCCATGTCAGAAGATGGACTTCAACAAAGGCTCTTTGTCCTAGATAGTAGATCTATGCAACCAAGTTAAAACATTAGATTAAGAACACAAGAGTGTTCTTAAGAGTCATGTTGGATCAGACCAAAGGCCCATCTACTACAGTATCCTGTTCACACAATGGCCAAATCAGATGCCTAGAAGAAACCTACAAGTAGGACATGAATGCAGTAGCACCCTCTCATCCATGTTCCCCAGCAACTGATGTATGTAGGCATACTGCCTCTGATAATGGAGGTAGCACAGAGCCATCAAGACTAGTAGCCCTCGATAGCCTTCTCCTCCAGTCCAACCCCCCTTTAAAGCCATCCAAACCGATAGTCATCACTACATCTTGTGGTAGTGATTTCCATGTTTAACTATGCTCTGTATGAAGAAGTCCTTCCTTTTATCTGTCCCGAATCTCCCACCAAGCAATTTCATGGGATGTCCCTGGATTCTCCCTATCCACTTTCTCCACACCCGAGCATGATTTTGCACACCACATCATGTCTCCCCTTACTTGCCTCTTTTCTAAGCTAAACACCAGTCCCAGATGTTTCTCCATCCCCTTCATCATTTTAATTGCCCTTTCTCCCACTTTTTCCATTGTAGTTTTATGAGAAAATGGATTGTTAGAGGCCCCTGGACTCTTCAAAGAACTATAGAACCCAGAACTCCCCAGTAGGAAACCTTAATAGTTCAATGTGTTTCAAATTCAAGTCATAGTGTAAACGTTCCAGATAGCATGGTTCATACCTCACCCCACTCTGCCCAGGGCTTGCAATAGGCCACCAATGCATACAGCTCCCTAGCAGGAAACCATAATAGTTAAATGATTTTCAAACTGGTTTAAAGTCGTAGTATGGATGTTCCAGATGACATGGCCCAGCTGACTTGCAGCAAACTACTAATGCATACAGATCATATATCATTGTCTTTTCCATTAGCAGATTGCTCTCTAAAACAAGTTCCATCAGCCACGAACAACCGTCATAGGAGAACCTAAATCAGAAAGTTACATCAGTTTTACACTATTTTAGGGATCATGGTTTCTCTCAAAGATTCCTGGGAATTGCAGTTTCGTAAGCATGTTGTGAGAGGTCTTTAGTTCTGCCCCTCACAGGACTATGTATCTCATGGGGAGACAGGATGAACATTAAATCAGTTTAAGCCTATTGTATAGATCTGCAACATAAATTGCCTGATGATCACTCACACATTGCCTTTCGCACAGAAGCAACCATTCCCCCAAAACCACTAAACCCCAGACCTGCTGCGAGATATATTTTGACACACCATGTGTAATAACTTCGACAGAATTAAAACATCCATTCCTTTTGGTCCCAGAAGTGTCCCAGAAGTAAAATCTTTTGGTGCCAATATTGAAACAGGAATAGCAGCTTAATATGGTGCTGAAAAGAAGTTGCAGGTTTCAAGCTACAGTAAAATCTTAACTTTGATGAGACGTTATGTAATTCAAAAGCGGAGTGTGTGTGTCCACCCCACCCCCCTTCATCAAAGTGCTAATCTTCAAAAAATTCTATATTGGCTATCAGACAGCTGTCATCCCAGAAGATAAATTGTTTCTCCATTTTGTTTGTTCCATTAAACATGACACTGCATATTTATTTCCCCATTATTAATTGCAGATAGGATATCTCCATACAGATCCCATGAGGTTATTGTCTTTTCTTTTCTTTTAATATGAGGCCTTCCAAATACTTAGCTGTCTCAGTCTTTTCTGATTCTGAAAATGATTTTAACAGACTTTGTTGCTACCAAAAGCATTCTTTATAGACTGGCTTTCTCCAAACCTACACTCTAGCATACAAATTGTCCAGTATACCCTGGACTAAGTGTATGCTAAATTCCAGAGATGTCTGGAAAGGGGATCATCTTCTTTTTCTTGTTCTTCTTGCAGTTAAGAACATAAGAAGAGCCCTGATGCTGGATCAGACCATGGGTCCATCTAGTCCAGCACTCTGTTCACACAGTGGCCAACCAGCCATCGGCCAGGGATGAACAAGCAGGACACGGTGCAACAGCGCCCTCCCACCCATGTTCCCCAGCAACTGGTGCACACAGGCTTATTGCCTCGAATACTGGAAATAGCACACAACCATCTGGGCTAGTAGCCGTTAATAGCCTTTTCCTCCAGGAATTTATCCAAGTTCCATTATCCAAGTGAATGTTTGGAACAGACAAGTGGGACCTGCAATAAGATGTTGCAGTTTAAAGTGCTTCAACTTAGGGTCCCAGCCACCCATGTCCTCCATTTTACCTCCATTCCACCTGGATTTTTCTCCCCTTCCCCCAACACCCCATCACCATTCTGTGCCCACTGCCTTTGCTGAGTTCTTTTTGGGCAGTTTTGGGGTGCAGGTTCCCTCCATGTCATGGTTCCCCCCCCCAAAAAAAATATTTTTTTCCTGAACTCATTATGGCTTTTCAAGATTGCTTTTAATATTTTTCTATGTGTGAGTTTTTTTAAAAAAAATAAATGAGCATGGTTTTTATTTTATTTTCTGATACCTTTGTAACTGCCTTGGTTGGCTCCAGAAAGGAGTACAGAAATACAATAAATAAATACTTCCATTCTTCCCTATCCTCTAGAATCTCCTCCTCCCCACAGCCTTTCCCCCAAGAGGCCTGAATGGCGCTACAAGGCGTTTCTGCCATACCAGCTGGACCCCAAGCAAACACACCCCTCTTAGGGAGTAGAGCAGTGGTGGAATTTAGGGCGGACCCAGGTGGGACCAGCCTATGTAGTTATTTAGGGCACAATCCTGCACATCTTTAAAGGGAAAAAAAAAACCTACAATACAACTTCCAGGATTTCCCAGCTAGCACGGCTGGCTGAGGAATGCTAAGATTTGTAGGACCTTTTTTCTGTCTTTTGTTCAGAGCTTTAACTATTTTAGTGCTTAGTTCAGGGCTTGAGTTCAGGGCTTTAATTAGGGATGTGCTCCGCTTCTAATCGGACCGGCTAATTAGAAGCGGAGCGGGGGGCTTCACCTGCCCTTAAGGCGGAGGCGAAGAGGATTGGGGGGCCGGCGGAGCGTGGCGAAGAGGATCGAGGTGAAGGCGGATCCTTCGCCTCGATCCAGAGCTCCTCCGGAAAGGTAAGTGGGGTTTACCGGGCCCTGCCGCTGTCGCCCATGCGGCGACGGCGGCAGGGCCCGGTAACCCACCCACCCCACCCTCCTCTCCCTTACCTGCCTCCGTCCGCGGTCCATCGGCGTCTTCAATTGAGCCCGCGGTTCAACCAGGAAGTCTGGGCCGCAAGACTTCCTGGTTGAACCGCAGGCTCAATTGAAGATGCTGACGGACCGCGGACGGAGGCAGGTAAGGCCCCCCTCCCCCTTGGTCCCTTACTGGGCTCTGCTGCCGTCGCCGCACGGGCGGCGATGGCGGCAGGGCCTGGTAAACCTCCCACCCTCCTCTCCCGGCCTTACCTGGCGCCACTCCCCTTCACTGCGGAGCTCCGATTTGGAGCCGGAGCTCCGCGGCGAAAAGGAGCAGAGTATGGGTGGAGCAGTGAGGAGCGGAGCGGGATGATCCGAAATTTTCGGATCGGCCCGCGGGGCGGAGCGGGGGGTCCGTGCACACCCCTAGCTTTAATTACCTAGTTCTTTTCAAGAGTGGGCCCAGGCTGTCTAGTTATACATGTGCATATTTTACAAAATATACATATATTCCATATGCCATCTTTCAACAGTAACCATTACACACTTCTTGTACTCATTTGGGGGGCAGTCTACATCACAAACTCTAAAAAATATATATATAAAAGTACAGATTTCGGTGTCTAACTGCATTCCAGTTTCTCGTTGGGTGACCATGTGAAAAGGAGGACAGGGCTCCTGTATCTTTAAAGTTGTATAGAAAAGGGAATTTCAGCAAGGGCCTTGCTAGATGGCAGGTTAGCCCAGTGTGAGACCCGGGCTCATCCCTGTGCGTCCAAATGACACACAGAGGATCCCGGGCTCAGGCAGGGCTCAAACTTCCCTGGCCCCGGGCTAACCTGCACCTCTTTTGGCCTAGTATTTCCTGTGGTCTTGGGTTCAGCCTGAGACTGCGGGCATGTAGACGGGTCTGCCGCTTTCCCCGGCTACTACATTTATGCCCGAGTAGTCGGGGAAAGCAGCGGATGGGCTGCAGCGCTCCCACCGCCGCCATATCCCCAGTCTCCGTTTCCCACCCACCCCTGATGTCCCCCAGCCTGCGATGCCCACCCACCCCCGATGTCCCCAGCCTACGTTTCCCACCCACCCCTGATGTCCCTAGCCTCTGTTTCCCACCGCTGCCATGTCCCCTGTCCTGCGACATGGCAGTGGTGGGCATCGCAGGCTGGGGGACGTGGCAGCGGCAGGCATCGCAGGCCGGGGGACGTGGGGGGGGTGGGAAATGGAGGCTGGGGACATCGTAGGGTGGGAAACGGAGGCTGGGGACATCGGGGGCGGGCATCGCAGGCCAGGGGGCATGGCGGCAGGAAATGGAGGATATGGGGAAATCGGGGGGATCAGAGGCTAGGGAAGATTGTGGGGGGAGGAAATTGGGGGAAGGGGGAGCAGGGGACCCATTTTTTAAAAAAAACACCTACCTTTAGCGGTGGTGCGCCCCTGCGCACTCGGCCCCTTTAATTGAAAATAAAAATGGTGGACGGATGGGGCTTTCCTTCTACCGCAGCCTGGCCCCTCCTTAGCGCTGGATTTTAAGGTAGGTCTAGCAAAGCCCCAAGTGTCATTTGAATGCATGTAACACCTGGTGAAATTGTGTCTTCATGATAACAGTTAAAGCTGCAGGAGTCCTGCCCTCTTGACCAGATACAAAAGAGAAGAGGGCACCTGCAGCTTTAACTGTTGTGATGAAGAGGGAATTTCACCAGGTTCTCCATATATACAAATGACACCTGCTGAAATTCCCTTTTCTATGCAACTGTTAAAGATACAGGAGCCCTGTCCTCCTTTTCATAGTGTCACCCTACCCCTGAACTTAGCTGGCTACAAAAGCTTCTCGGTCTGGATTCATGTTTAGCTGGGCAACACTCAGATTTACCTTTTTCTGCCTGGCTCCTCTCTATAATGCCAGCTTGCCAGGGTCCACTCAGACTCTGGTCCTGGGGATCCGTGCTTCCTGCCATCTCTCCAGCCTGCCCACGGCTCATCATCATGACATACAGGAGAGAAAGGACATTTGGGGTGAACTGTGCCCACTGGCCAAATGTAATTAGAACGCATCAGGAAACTCGAAGCAGGGTTAACTCAAATGCAATCAACCATACAGTGGCAAGATAATGCAATATACCGCAAAGCTCCTTCCCATCCATGTTGAGATGAAGCACTACACACAACTGGTTCCTAAAAGAAGGCATGCCATAATTGCTACTTTCCTCGGTAAACAAAATGGGTAATACGTTTAGCACCCACAAAATGTTCCAAAGCAGAGATGTAGAATCACCTTCAGCCCAAGGACGGAATTCCATTCCAGAAAAACTTCCAGGAGCCACATTTTAATGATGGGTGAGACTGAAGGCAAAGAAGAAGTGAGGTAAAGACAAAAGAGGTAGACCCAAAATGTACTATTTAGTATAAAGACCATAAAATGCAACAGTATAATACAATATAATGCTATATTATTTAATATAATATACCCCAAACACAGACATATTTTAACTTAAAGATCTTACCACTAGTAATTAAGACTTAGGAGAGATATTTTGACCTTTTAGAATTGGTGGTGAGGCAGGAAGTGGCTGGGGCTAGGGGAAGGGGGAGTGTCCACCTGGGAGCCCACAAAGGGCAGAATTGGGACACCAGATGGCTGGCTTTGGAACTGCACACCTGAGCTAAAAGGATCAAGTTAGCAGGTAATGGGGAGAGAGATTCCTGCCAGTCAAGGGGGTCAAGATTATTATTATTATTTTATATAGCACCATCAATGTACATGGTGCTGTACAGAGTAAAACAATAAATAGCAAGACCCTGCCGCATAGGCTTACATTCTAATAAAATCATAATAAAACAATAAGGAGGGGAAGAGAATGCACCAAACAGGCAGTATAAAAGTCAGAGCAAAATCAAGTTTTAAAAGCTTTAGGAAAAAGAAAAGTTTTTAGCTGAGCTTTAAAAGCTGCAATTGAACTTGTAGTTCTCAAATGTTCTGGAAGAGCGTTCCAGGCGTAAGGGGCAGCAGAAGAAAATGGACGAAGCCAAGCAAGGGAAGTAGAGACCCTTGGGCAGGTGAGAAACATGGCATCAGAGGAGCGAAGAGCACGAGCGGGGCAATAGTGTGAGATGAGAGAGGAAAGATAGGAAGGAGCTAGACAGTGAAAAGCTTTGTAGGCCAACAGGAGAAGTTTATATTAGATTCTGAAGTGAATTGGAAGCCAATGAAGAGATTTCAGAAGTGGAGTAACATGGTCAGAGCGGCGAGCCAAGAAGATGATCTTAGCAGCAGAGTGGTGAACAGAAACCAATGGACTGATGTGAGAAGAAGGAAGGCCAGTGAGAAGAAGGTTGCAGTAGTCCAACCGATAAATGGGCAAGGTAGATGGGCAAATCACCTGACGTGGTATAAGTCAGCTTCTTATGATGTTACCATCACATTATTTTCTTCTTCACGAAGCAGCCACGGCCTCCCTTAACAAAGTTTAGGAGGACTACCAAGTAACACCACATACTTTGCGAGATGCAGTCTAACGACAGGACTTTGAAGCGACAGCGATACTTGAGCAAACAATATGGCAATATATTACACAGCTTGAGTACTTTTAAGCAAACAACACTAACTCTTCACTCATGAACCTTTTTGACTTTTACTTCCAGAAACCAGTTTGCTTAATAAGAAACAAGGTTAATGCATCCTGGCAGTTTGATGGAATCTCTCCTCTTTGCTACTCGCAATGTAACTCATAAAAGTGCCTTGTACCATTTACGCGATGCCTTTTGTACTTCACATTTGGGAGGAGGGAGTGGTAAGGACTTGTTTCAGAGTGACTACCGCACATTTCCATAGGAGACAATAACTCCATTTTTCTTAGGTGTAATTAATAATAACCATTTGCCCAGTATCAACGTAAAAGAAGTTGATAAGAGCAAGGCGGGCACAATTAGCAAAGACTTGAGACCTGATTCATTGCAGAAATAAGTTCACATCCTAAGGAAAATGAATTGAGGCAGGGAGTACTAATGACTTAAGACAGGGGAAGGCAACCTGGTGGCCTCCAGAAATTTTAGGGTACCAATATCATAAGCCCTGACTATTGACCATGCTGGCCAGAACTGATAGGAGTTATGACTTAAGATAGGGGTTGGAATCATCCACTCTTCCTTTCCTTGGATGTGGCCCCAACTGTCACTGCCACTAAATTTAAGGCAAAAAAAAGTGGTTTCTCCATGATGGCAGCCCCAAAAGACCAAATTTAGCCTTTGTTTTGCTGCTGCCATCATGGAGGTATAACCTCTAGTGGGTTATGGAGGGTTGAAATTGCTCATCCCTGAGCTTTCTCTTATCATAACAAAACAAAACAAATACTTTCGGTGACTTTCACTAATAAATACATACATCACTAAATGTTTGACAAAACTATAATAGATCTTCTACTTCATTTTCGGGCCAATTGATAACCGTTAGAGAAGAGCGGGCCTACGGAACCTGTTCCACAGCAAGCTGTAAGTGGACCAGTAGCCAAATCTGAAAACCCAACCATGGCTAGATACACCTCCTGCTTTTGTTGCCCTCCCCCAAAATGGCAGGGTTGTCAAGCACCCCACCGAAGCCCATGATGTGTGGCTGGTGAGATGCATTTCATTTGGTCGTTATGACTTCTGGAGGCCTGTCTGCAATGTACAGTTGGCCAATTCTTTTCTCTTTTTGTATGGCTTCCTTTCCTAGAGGATGCGCAAGGATTGCCCAATGATCAGTCCCAAAGAAGGTCCCACATTTCATGTTCCTTGAATGATCAAAGCAGCAGCACCAAGGCAGGATGTTTTGATCTCCATATCCTTAATATGAGGGCTATCTTGATAGGAGCCTGTTTCTAAAAAAAAATGTTTGTTGTTTATGCCCTGATTCCTGAATATCAACGTTGCCCTGGAGAGT
The DNA here is from genome assembly GCF_023053635.1 of Elgaria multicarinata webbii. NCBI lineage: Eukaryota > Metazoa > Chordata > Lepidosauria > Squamata > Anguidae > Elgaria > Elgaria multicarinata. The sequence goes on from NC_086184.1 coordinate 13,859,642, forward strand.
TCCAGTCTCCCATTTCCCCAGAATCCAAAAATACTTGCAGAATTCAGTACTACCCTTGCTTGTTTCTAGGTGGGTTTTTTCCCCCATGGATAAGCCCATATTGCCAGGATATTTAAGGGCAGTTTCAAGGGCTGGCATGGTCTGTCACCTACTGAGGGGGCCACACCTCATCAGGGGCCCACTGCCCAGAGCCCATTGGAATTGCTCCTCCACTTCATCATTGCAAGTTGCTTGATCACTTACCTCTTGTCCTGGCCCAGACAACAGTGGTGATGGTGAAGAGGAGGAGAAACAGATGGCCCTGCCTCCTTGCTCACTGGTTCTCTGCCTCCCAAGCAAGCAAGTGGTAGCAATGATGAGAAATAGTAGGAGGAACAATAGCAGCTGGTTACAATGAAAGTGAGAAGGTAGACTCACTGAGGAAGGCAGACCATTGATGGTGTCCAGTCCAAGGGCACTCAATATCCTAGAGCCAACACAGAGCATAGAATAACCCCTTCCCCAGCTGGACAGTGGTAGGCAATCTTTTCCACTCATGTGCCACATGTTCCTCATCAAATAGCACAAAAAAGCCCTCCACCCCTTTCCTTTGCATCCTCTTCTTTCTCTCTCTACCTCTCTGCTTCTCTAAAACAAACTTAACCCAAGAAAAATGCCCATGAAGTACCACAGTTGCAACTCACATTGAGTCAAGGCATGGCCCAGTTTGTGGGACAAGCAACACCACTTGGAGATGCTTACAGGAGATGTGCCTGTTTAGATTGGAGGTTAGCTGAAAGGCCTCTGGTAGAAATAGGGATGGTAAGCATTTTGAAGGCATCGATGACACCTTATATTAGGCCTTCAGATCTTCCATCACTATCATCTATGTTACCAGGGTGCATTTTATTCACCCCACTCAACAACATGAGCTGATTGTCAAGCATCTCCTGTATAGCACAAAACATGATTCAATGTGCCTCAAAATTAAGCCAGAGGCAAATTAAATAATACTCATGTGTGTTTAATTATCAGACACTTGCAGGTAATTTTAACAAATTAGATATTTAAGTTGCTCAGAAAGCAGTAAATTAATGCATACAGCATGATTTGCCATATTTTGGTATATTAAACTTATTTCTCCTTTCCTTAATTATATTTCCCGGGCTTTATCCATTGACTGTGAGTTGCAGAACTGCATTATTCCAATAATGGTGGGTCTAACATTAATAATAATAATAATAATAATAATAATAATAATAATAATGACTCAGCAGGAGGTAGCACTTTAAAATGACATAATCTGTAAGCACATGAAGCTAGCTATGAAAAGAATCTAGAATATGGCACGTATACGGAAAATGAGTAGGAGAAACTTCCATATCCTAATGGAGGGCAATTTCTCTCATGGTTCACAAAGTCAAGAGCGCACACCAGAAATATGTTACATTCAGGAGATAAGTACCTACAAGATTCCTGATAAATACTTAATGAAATGGAATATGCCTTTTGTTAAACATCAAATTGGAACATGCTTTAAAAAAAACCAAAAGAAGCCACGAGTGCTCTTCAATTTCATTTACGTGGTAGACCTATTTCACGATTCTAAGTGCACAAATTGGGGTTTCTGGGACGTTGCATGACTGGTGTTGAACTCCATCCCTAAAATAGGTTCAGCACCTTGGATAGGTACTTTAGAGTGCTGACTGAAACCCAGAGCAGATACACAATTACATTGACATTAGAGCTACCAGCCTCCACTGCAAAGGTGTACTGCATGAACTTCATGACTCACAGCTAAATAATGGATATAAGTTACAGCTACTTCGATTTCGATTAAACATAAGGGAAAACTTCCAGGTGGTAAGATCTGTACAACAGTGGAACGGTCTACCTACGGAGGCCACGGGTTCTCCATCTCTAGAGGTTCTTAAGGAGAGGCTGGACAGCCACCTCTTATGGATGGTTTAATTAGTTTTACTGCACATTGCAGAGGATTGGACTAGAAGGTCCTTGCGGTCCCTTTCAACTCCACAGTTCTGTGATTCTATGATTCTATGATCTCACCCTTGCCGAAACCTGTGATTCACCTGATGTGGTGCAGTGGTGTCCCTTAGAAGGAGGGGCTTCAGGCCATCAGTGGGTTCTCTTAAATCAGTGATACACAGTGGAGGTTGGTGGTTCCACTGTCAGTGAAGCTGCAAATCTGCTCTGAATTCCAGTCAGAACTCTAGGGGAACTATTCAAGGTGCTGAAACCTATCTCCAAAATAGGTTCAGTACCTTGGATAGATCCTATAGAGTACTGATCCATTGCCCCCACTGACATCAAAGCCACTGTCCTCCTCTGCTGGTACACACTTCTCTGAACACAAGGAATGCAGAGCTTCAATCCTGGAGGCCAAATTTGGTCCTTCTAGGATCCCAGTCTGAACCTCCAGGGTTCCCAGGTTGCCACAGTCCCTTCCATGACCCCATCCTGTTAGCCCTGACCACGGATTCTTTGACAATTTTCTGGCCTTTTGCTGTTTTTTTCTCTTTCTCCAATTCTCTAAGGTTGAAATGCCTCTCCTAGGAATGCATGAGAAATTTGTTCCAGTTCATTTTTTATCAGGATTTACCCAGTTCACACCTTCTAGACTGACATGGACATACAACCCACAGTCAAAGTCCATACAATCCCGAGCTTGCAATGTGATTTGCGGACCTTGAAAGAAAAGAATGCATTCGACAGCATTTATTTATTTATTTATTTATTAAATTTATATAACGCCCCATAACTGAAGCTCTCTGGGTGGTTTACAAAAGTTAAAAACAGTGAACATTAAAAAGTATACAAAATTTAAAACCATCAAAAATACAAAAAATAACAGTATAAAGCAACAGTATCCATTTAAACAACAACAGTTCTGGGTCCATTAAAAAACAAAGAAACTTTGCATATGTTGTTAAATGCTGTTAAATGCCTGGGAGAAGAGAAAAGTTTTGACCTGGTGCCAAACAGATAACAATGTTGGCGCCAGGCGAGCCTCATTAGGCGATCGTTCCATAATTAGGGGGCCACCACTGAAAAGGCCCTCTCCCTTGTTGCCATCCTCTGAGCTTCCCTCGGAGTAGGCACTCGGAGGAGGACCTTAGATGTTGAGCGCAGTGTACGGGTAGGTTCATGTCATGAGAGGCGTTCCGTCAGGTATTGTGGTCCCAAGCCGTGTGCACATTTGAAAAATGAGCATGGGAAAAAAATGCATATTTTTGAGAAATGTGCATAAACATGCTTTAAGCAATGGGAGAAGAGTGCATTCATTTCTAAAGTGCACAACTGAGATGTAAATTTTGAAAATGTTTTATTTATGTATTTATGTACAAGTGTGGCATACGTATGGGAAAAGACACATGAAAATATTTTATTTGTTTATTTATTACAATATATTTCTATACTTCCCAATAGCTTAACCTCTCTGGGTGGTTCATGGCAAAATATAACATAAAATAGAATATAAAGTGTAAAAATTTAAAACTGCAGTATAAAAGTTAAACCAAAACGAAATTGATTAGCAATGCAGAGATTTAAAATGCAACAGATTTAAAACAGTGGAAGTGAAAGACTAAAATGGACTAGGAAAATAAAAAGGTGTTTACCTGGCACCGGAAAGGGCACACTGTATTTTCATCCCAAAAGAAAACCAAGCTCACCATCTGATATGGACTTGAGTTCAAATGAGCTTTGAGATGGAATTTAGGGAATGTCGCACGTCTCTATCCTATCCTAAGGCTTAGTTACCGACAGTCAGAGCATTAACCTACAATATGCTGCTCTTTGAGGTGTGTTCATTCCTTCCCTTTTGCCTTCAGCACCAACCCATTTTGCCCACCTTTGAAATGTGGCTCCTGAGAGGTTCTCCAAAATAAAATTCATCCCTTGGGTGAAAAGAGATTTTGCTCTATGCATTCCTGCTCCTTGGGCTGACTCCAGACTGCCGTAACCTTCACCTCTGCTTGCTCTGCTTGCTCTACTTGCTCTGCTTCAAACTTGACAAGAGCAGGGCCTGACAGCTTGTATACAGCTGCAGGGCTTACCAAATCAAAAAATAATAATAATGCAGGTGAGGAAGCCGGATCCAGCTTCTGAAGCTGAAATCTTGGGCTCTGTAAAAATACTGTAAAAATACACAATGTAAAAATACTGTAAAAATCTTGGGCTCTGTAAAAATACTGTAAAAATACACACAATCGCCACACATTAGAATTCCTGCAGCTAACACCTCTGCAAAAATTTTCATTGTGACAGCATATTCAGGAAACGTGGCTACACCAGGTGACAAAGACACACTGAAAAATGTTCCCCGCATTTTCCCGACACCCCCATCTCGTTCGATTTCAAAGAATTTGCAAAGGAAAAACAAATAGCTTTTCCTTTGTTTGCGTTCCACTTCTTTTGATGCACGGCGCTTCATCTAGGGGTGTATGGTTTTTTTTAAAAAAAAAATGACCCTGGCTGGAGTTCCATATTAGTTCTTACCAGCTGAGCTATCTTTCAAGCAAACTTGCAATATCTCACAAACTGGTTCTGAATATTCAAAGAAAGGTTTTTCTGCAATTGTTGGAGGTGTTGGGATCATGGCCTAAGGACTGAGATGAGACCATAGATCAGAGAGGGAAGATGCAGAATGATACAGGCCCTCTGGCAAAAAAAATCTTACTCGGGAGGAGGGCCTTGCTTCCTAGTGAGTCCTCTTTTGTAATCGAGTGCTCCTTCTCAAAGGAGCCCTATTGTCTGCTTCTTGCGGTGATGACTCTCTTGGGGGCTAGGTGGTTGTCTCTGCCTCAGAGGTAGAACTCCCCTTCTCTTGCAGGGTGGACTATAAATGATCTCCTCTGAGGGCTCAAGTCCCCCAGATCTCCTGACATGGATGGTTCCTTAGCATAGTCTGTCTCTGGGAGCTCTAACTCCTCCTCAGAGGAGGATTCCTCCAGCAGGGACATGACATCAAAGGACCTTAGAATTCTTCCTTTAAGGATGTTTCCTTTTTCAACTGTTGGATCCATCTTTATTCCTCCAGTTCAATCCTGATCACATACTTCTTGGGGTAGCTGCATGAATTAAAGGTATATTCACTTTCCTTAGCTATTTATTAACAGTGGTGTGTGTGTGTGTGTGTTGGTGTTTGGGAGTATTGATGTTCATTTCTTCTGAGGGTTAAAACTAGGGAGCATTTCTTTCATACCTTTGCAGATTTTTCTGCCCCAGAATGATGATAAATGATACTGTACATTTTGATAGAAATTGCTGACAGTATCCCACAATGTCTCTAAAAATTAAAACAAAATTAAAACATATCACAAATGGATCCATTCATCCACATTTCACAGTGATGAGCTGGAGAAGGGAAAGTATTTTTGCAAGATGAAAGAACAGGGCGGAAAAACATATTCAGCAAATACCCAAACGGAATCCAGGTCAACGTCTTACTTAAAACCCATGGTGTAATATTCTTGAAAATGGCTAACCGAATCAGGATGACAGATGCACGGCCCGATACTATGCAAAGCTGCAGCAGCATAACATAGGATCAAACTCAAGGGTCCCTAGCACCAGTGCAGGGGGATAATTCTTCCCATGGTCCATTACAGCAAGCCAACTGCACCTACTGTGCTGAGCTAGTGACAGCCATTTGTTCTGCTGTATCAGCAATTCATGGAATCTCATGATGCTGTTGGAAACTGTGGATGGAGAGTGGGTGCGACCCGTCAATAGGTGTCTGATATATAGAATTCAGCTGGGGAAGCTTCCTCATGTTCCATCTTTACCCATTTGCTGGGGATAGTACCAGGCCACAGCTAGACCTAAGGTTTATCCTGGGATCATCCAGGGTTCACCCCTGCCTGAGCACTGGATCCCCTGTATGTCACCTAGATGAACAGGTTTGACCCCTGGATGATCCAGGGATAAACCTTAGGTCTAGCTATGGCCTCAGTTTTGATAGCTTGATTATAGAGTACGTATATTTATACACCGCTTCCAATTTTAAAAATCCCAAAGCATTGGGAAAAAATACATCCATATAACAGTGCAACAGCAGTTAGCCAAGTTAATGATTAGGAAAAGCCAGGATAATCAAGTACATTTTTAATCATCAAAATCTTACTCAAAAGCACATGGTTGTCAGTGTTACATGTCTTTGGTAATGTTCTCTCTTTTGTGGGACAGGGGGCCATAACTCAGTAGTTGAGCACATGTAGTGATGGGGGCAGCCATCTTATTTCCACCTACAATTAGGGTTGCCATACGTCCCAGAAAACTGGGAATGTCCCAATTTCCAGGTAATTCTGAAATGTCCTTACCAGCTGGGCAAGAATCCTGGATTCCTGGTCCAGCTGGCCAGAGAAATTCTGACCTCCAAAATGGTGCCTTGAGCCTGCTCAATGAAGCGGCAGCAGCAGAGAAAAAGACGCATCAATCCGGCGCTTTTTCCAGAACATCACTGCTCCTCCACAGGCTCATTTGAGCCACTCACCGAGACTCACCTTCTTGCGCCTGCAGCTGCGTAGAAGAGGAGCAACAATGAGGAAAGGCGCACCTGAGTCTTTCCCATGCAATGCAAAAGAGTTTGGTGAGCTTGGCTGGTTGTGGTCAGACCTTTAAGGTAAGCGCGGGGTGGAGCTGCTGGGTTATTTGTGGGGGAAGAAAGAGAGTTTTTTGGGGGGCAGGAGGGAGAGTGGGAGTGGGGGATGAGGGGGTGAAGGAGAGGAAAGGAGAGAGGGGAGAAAGGAAAGTCACTCCCCAAAAAAATCGCCCTTCAAAAATCCACCTCCTTGGATTTGGGTTGCAAGCCTCAAATCTGTTACTTGGAAGTAACTTGCAGTGAATTTAAAATGTCTGGTTTTACAGTAGTTGATGTTTTAATTGAAAAAATGGGCTTTGCAAAAATTGGGCTTTCCCTAGACCTTTACATATTGCTCTGTTTTTTTAAAAAAAAAAAAATCCTAGCCCCCCCCCACACACACACACACACACCAAAAAAAATTGTCCCGGTTTTGTGGATACAGAATATGGCAACCCTACATACAATGCCCCTGTAGGAGATGGTACATCATCTCTTACTGAGCCTTTCTGGACCCATTTGTAGGAGGGGGCAGCTGCAGCACACCCTATTTACTTATTTTATTTTTATTTATTTATTACATTTATATTCTGCCCTTTAGCCAAAGCTCTCAGGGCAGTAGTTCCAAGTGACTAGATCCTGGGACAGAACAAGCTACATGCAAAATCAACATGGACTGGATTGAGCCTAATCTGTCTGTCTTTAATCTTTGTAAACCGTCCAGAGAGCTTCAGCTATGGGGTGGTATATTATATTACATATAAATGAAATAAATAAATAAACTAGCACTACAACTTTATTTCCATTTAGAAAGGAAGCTCAATTGCAGAGTGGGCATTGCAGGGAGGCAAGGGCTGCCTAGAGAGACTTCCCTTGTGAGTGATCCAGTGGCAATGTCTCAGGAGGGTGTTGGAAGTACAGCTGAGGAGGAAGCAGGCCCCTCTGGACGGGGACGGGGGACCTTCCTTTGCCAGATTGGTCTGTTTTGGAGCCAGAAGAGGAGAGACCACCCAGCCCTTGTGAGAGATGACTTATGAAACACAGACAGCAGGCCCAGGCCCTGAGAGAAGCACCCAGCTGCAGGCCAGGAAATCAGCCCTGTGAATGTGTCCTTATATAGCTCGCTTCGCTGGGATGTTCTCTAAGAAGCTACAGCTGGGAGTTCGGCACGTCCAAGCTAGAGCCTGAATAAAAGTAGCCCAAGCTGGTCTAACCATCACTGATCATTAGACCATCACGACGTTTTTTACCTGTTGTCAGTAGCTGTGTGTTCTTCTTGTATCCTGGACTCCTGACCTGAACTTGATTTTGTAAGCTGGACCTTAGACTGCCTCTGTGTCTGTTGCTTGGATTCCTTGAACTGCCTCTTATTGCTTTTGTTACTACTAGAAAACTTAGAATCATAGAATAGTGGAGTTGGAAGGGGTCTATAAGGCCATCGAGTCCAACCCCCTGCTCAGTGCAGGAATCCACCTTAAAGCATCCCTGACAGATGGCAGTCCAGCTGCCTCTTGAAGCAGCTCTGCTGGTCAGATGCCCAGTTAGAGGAAGTCTTGTGTTTTGAAATCACATGTTGTTAGAGGACTCTGAAATAGGACACTCTGCCCCATTTCAGTTATGGTCAAGTCTAACACTGACTCCAAGACTAAGAAGCCATTCCTTCCCTTCTTCTGACTCTTTCTGCCACACTTCTGATTGCATTGAGGGAGGCTTGCCTGCCCCAAAGCTCTGGGGATGTGATACTAGCAAGCCAGAGAACATTCTCCTGATGCATCATGATCACCACCAAGAGAAGGCAACAAGCAAGATGTAAAACAGCAGGGCTGGATTTCTGGAGTCTACTCACAGGGTGGTTGTGAGGATATAATGGAGAGGAGGAGAAGGAAGACCATGCAAGCCTTATTGGGTTCCTTGCAAGAGGAAAAAAGGCAGGATATAAATCTAATAGTAAATAAAAATAATAAAATAAAATGGCATCCTCAGCCTTTGCCCCAGGCAGACAAATGCCATGCAAACTACACACCTGTTGCAAAGCCAGCTATCTATGTATCTAATTATTGAAGCCCCCTCGATGGCATATCTTTGGCGTGAGAATATATTTGTTCATCCCGCCAAAGGGCCCCTTTTGAGGAATGTTTTCCCTGCTCCTCGGAGTGACACCCTATTTCCTGGAGACCCTCATCCCCATGATAGCAGAGGACCTGTCGCCCAGGGGTTAGGACCCTGCTCTGAGGCCTCCAAAGTCCTTGCTCACCAGTCTCTCTGCCTTTCTCAGCTTCTTTTAAATTGTTTATTTAAATTGATGTTAGCTGTTTACATTGTTTTGATTTTTCTATGTTAAAAGTTTTAGACTTTTTATTATGTTGTATTTTTATGAATTGTTGTAAACCGCCCAGAGAATTTCAGCTATGGGACAGTATAGAAATTAAATAATAGTAATAATTCTCCAGGTCACCTTGGCCTCAAGGGAGTAAGCTTCTTCGCTGGGAGCCAGGAACTCATTGCACAGAGCACATAACCACAACTTCTGTCCAGCGGGCAGCTACTCTTCCATGTGATACTCAGTGCAGTACACTGGATAACCCGTGCAAACCTCCTAGTTTTCTGTCTTCATAACAGTTTTTCTCTAATAGGTTTATTTAGTGGAAAAGCTTAGTTCTATATTAACCGAAGAAGGAAATAGTTGACTGTCCTGGCCTCCTCACCCTGTTGCTGAACTTACACAGGTGCTTCACTTGCCTTGATGCTTAGCTTTCTGTTGCCTTGATGCTTTGTCACCGGGGCTGAGATGCCTTGTGTATACTGGTTCTCCCCATGGTGCCCGTGGACGTGGCTCCATTGTAAGCATGCCATAGACTTCCTGGCTAGCCTTCCCGACTGCAGCTGCAGTGTCCAATTAGATTAGGAGACCCAAGTGGGACTTGCTCGGTTTCAATGAGTGGGAAAACTAAGTTAATTGAGCCCCAAAGGGAATGTTCACTATGAGCTTGGCTCTGTGTGCACCTTAAGAACTCCTGTTCTTAAAAGTGAACTAAAATCTGAACTATTAAACTGGACTGAGGTCTGTACCTAAACTTCAGCTTATGAGCTGTATTTAAAGGCCTAAAACTGAGCTTGAATTGAAGGCTAATCCTACACTTTTTGTTCGCCAGCAGACACTTCTGCCACTGTGTTTCCTGTCAGTGTAGACATGTGTTTTACCCCATTTCCAAAACTGACTTACGTATGTCTGAGGTTTGCTGAAAACATTCAAGACTTCTCAGGTAGAGAATTACTTAACTGTTAGAGTAGTACAACAATGGAACCAATTCCCTAGGGAGTTCATGAGCTCTCCCACACTATGGGCCTTCAAGAGGCAGCTGGACAACCATCTGTCAGGGATGCTTTAGGGTGGATTCCTGCATTGAGCAGGGGTTGGACTCGGTGGCCTTAAAGGCCCCTTCCAACTCTACTATTCTATGATTCTGAGTATGTAGGCACCAAACAGCACTGAAGGGTGGGGCAGAATCCTGACATCCAGAAATCTTCGCTTTGTTTCTAAGCCCGGTCAAAATTTGCAGAAGATGTATGGTATTGCAGATGTGTAAAGAATTACAATAGGGTTTGTCTTATCAGACCCTCATATGCATTGTTTTTACTCATCTTGTTGCATCTCGGCAATATAATTTAGCTTTTGTTTTACTTGATTCTTTTTTTTACCTCGTGTGGCGCAGAGCAGTGAAGCAGCAGTTTCTGCAGCTGAAACTCTCCCCACGGCCTGAGTTCGATCCCAGCGGAAGCTGGTTTCAGGCAGCCGGCTCGGGTCGACTCGGCCTTCCATCCTCCCGAGGTCGGTAAAATGAGTACCCAGTTAGCTGGGGGAAAGGTAATCACGGCCGGGGAAGGCAATGGCAAACCATAAGACCTGCCAAGAAAACGTCAGCGAAAGCTGGCGTCCCTCCAAGAGTCAGTAATGACTCAGTGCTTGCACGAGAGGTTCCTTTCCTTTCCTTTTTTTTACCTGGTAGAAGCATGTTCTGTTTCTCTCAAACAGAACATGCTGCCCCTTCTCCATATGGTATAGCCCAATAAGAGCCAATTTTAATCTGTTTTGTGGCTTTCTATTCTTTGTTACTCACTTTTCTTTATTCCTAAAGCTTTTAAAACTTGATTTTGTTCTGACTTTATACTGCTAGTTTTACCCTACCCTGTCTGTGCCTGTTTGGTACATTCTCTTCCCCTCCTTATTGTTTTATTATGATTTTATTAGAATGTAAGCCTATGCGGCAGAGTCTTGCTATTTACTGTTTTACTCTGTACAGCACCATGTACATTGATGGTGCTATATAAATAAATAATAATAATAATAATAATAATACTTGGTGCTGGGGAAAGATCAGGACCCTGGACAGGGACAAAGGTGTTAGCTTAGAGTAAGGTAGCTAGAATTCAGGACCACAGACAGATGAGACAGAAGGAACAAGGCTTGCAGCGACTACTAGTTGACTGGTCTACTTTATAGATCAGTCAAGCATGTTAAGGCTAAAACCCAGCCCTCTGACTGCTGAATCTGGCCAGTTGAAATTCCAGGGCCCTTCTATGCAGCAGTTGGCTTTTTCTACGCAGCAGGATTTTAAGTTGTGAAGACCTATTCAGGGGATGCTCCTCATGTTTTCCTGATCCTCTGAGGAGCCCAACGACAATTAATTGGAGTCCACTGGAAGAAGTACTGCCTTGGAGTTCAGGGGCAGGATGCAGAGTCTCATGCTGTTGAATCTACTCAGAAAGGGCCTGGGAGTGGATCCATCTCCTCCTAGCAACTATTATTATTACCTGAAGACATAGCACAGAGTGTTTTTGTTCCCTGCATTGTAGATCAATAGGATCTCCCTTCAGCTTCTTTGTGCCTCTTGTTGCTCATAACCATTAATTGTTTGCCCATTTCCTGCTTGCTCTGATTAGGGCCACCATCTGTCAGGGAAGCTTTAAGGTGGATTCCGTATCTAACATGCACACACTGGCCCCTTCAATGAACTACTTCACTCCTGACTACATGTTCCCATCGCCAATAATGACTGAACAGGCTCAGTGTGCAGTGTCACTGGTGGGGAGGGGGGAAACCAGCGACATAGGAGGAAGAGGGAATGGACTATCCTGGAAAAGGACCTGGCTGGCTGGAACCTTGAACAGGAGCACTCCACACTGCAAGTTCTTGTTGCTGGTTCCACTTGTATCTCTACCAAGCAAAGGCTGGGGACAGAGAGAAAGCCATCACGTTCAGATTCAAGTGGCTTCCAGCTGGCTGCTGTTGGATACAAGAATAGATGGACCTTTGGTTTATCAGGCAACGCAATGCTGTTGTTCTGAATGGAAACTGGCAATGAAGAGATACCTGAGTAGATACCTGTTTTGCATCAGATTGTAGTTTTCCTCACATATCAGATTTATTTTAAAATGAGCAGGATAAAGTAAGCATCCCTACTCCAAAACAGTAGAAGGAGAGTCCATATTTATAGAGTTGAAGTAACCCATTTATGCACAAACGTTCCTTTCAGAATCCCTAAGGTTTGGCTTCTTTCTTTCCACTTTTCTTTGCGATTTAAATGTGCATTCACTAGGGGTGCTCGGGGTGTATTGCTGCCTTCTCACGAGGAGCAGATAATGTCAAGAAAACAAATGAAACCCAGCGCTGTTTGATTGAAAGCAAATACTTCAGGGCACTTTCGGTGGTCCTTGGGGTGGGAGCTAATTTAAAAATGCTTAGTAAATCAGTAAACAAGTTAGAATGTGCAAAAGAAAGATAAAGAGGCAAGAAATGGAGTCTGAAGCGAAGGCTCCAAGGATATAGAAGGCAAGCAACCAAGTATCTGAGAAGTTGCAAGGAATCTCAAGCAACTTTCTGCTTGTATGAGAAAGGTTTGGCTTCTCGCAAGCAGACTCTGTGTAGATTAATTTCACTAGCTGATTGGTATTGATCATAAATATGGTGCAATTAGATTCAAGAGATGTGATCAGGGCTCACTGGCCAATACGCCTTGACTTCAGCAACCCTCCGTATGATTGAAGGTAAATTAATAATTACTATTAGCATTATCGTGGATAATGAAAAGTCAGTGTTTGCCTGGTGTACCCTTCATCATGGTAGTTAGTTCCTTTTACTTTCTCTTTAGAAATCAGTCCTTTTGGAAGCTCCGTCATCTGGTCCTGAAAATGAGATTTCCCAGGCTGATCAGAGAAAGAGGGGAAGAGGAAAACAAGGTGAAGGATAGAAGAGAAGGTCAGAGGCTGTCGAAAAGGATGAAAAATAGGAATGGGTGAATTTGTTAGTTTCACTTTCTCCCATATTTGAATTTTTAAGATCTCACATTCCTTCTTCCCTGAATTTGAAGAACTTTGCAAATTCGGCTAAATTCTTATCAAAACCAAACTGAAATGAAATTGAATCCAGCAAGGGAGAATTACGTGTGTGTAATGATGCTCATCTATGCTCTATAGCAGTGGTTCTCAACCTGGGGCACTCCAGATGTGTTGGACTGCATCTCCCAGAATGCCCCAGCTGGGGCATTCTGGGAGTTGTAGTCCAACACATCTGGAGCGCCCCAGGTTGAGAAAGGCTGCTCTATAGGATGTTCCTTTTGGTGTACATGGGGTTGAACAGCCCCAATCACCAGTTGTTATGAATGACAAACTGTTATGTGGTTCAGGCAACTGATTTTGTCTTCTTTTCCTCTTTCATGCAGAGAAAACCTTTGAGTTATTAAATTCCACCTTTTTGTCTTGTACTACTCCCAGTTTTGTTTTTAAAAAAAGAAATGAGAGAGAGAGAGAGAGAGAGAGAGAGAGAGAGAGAGAGAGAGAGAGAGGGAGTTCTTACATATATACAGCTACCAATTATTTTAATGGAGGTTGTTTATTTACATGCACTGACTGGGTTTTGATCCTGTGATTAAGAGCTCAGCAATGTAGGTCAACGAGGAGAATTTACCCTAAAATTGCTAATTTGCAGTGCATGGTGATTATGAGTAATCTGATCTTTTGGCATTTGTATATGAGAGGCAGACAAACAGCAACTGCCAAATAGAATATTGAGCCATGTGACTTTCAGATCTGTGGTTCATGCCTCAAACCAATCACATTCCCAAATCTATTCAAGTGCTTACAAAATGCACAATTTTAGCCCATAAATGATACAAGGTGAACCTAGGCTTTATGTCTGCAGAGGTGAAATTAATTTGACCCAAAGGTATCCCCCAAAATTTCCTGTATAAAATTCAATGGTAACTACTTTCCAAGTATTCTCTAGGTGTGCAGATAATTCAGCAAATATTGGGCATTCTGTATCTGCATTTGACACATGAAGATTTTGAAATATTTGGACCTATTTTAAATGGCTATAACTTTTATTGTACTGTTTGATTTAAATTATACGTATGCCTGTTTATTATTGTAAGCCACTTACTGGAGGCTTTTGGCTTTAAAAGGGGGGATATAAGTACCTAAATAAATACATTTGTCAATAACTGACAGCTGTCATGTAGGAGCAGTCTATTTTGACAATATTTGATGAGCAGTAGTCAATATTTGACATTGATGTGTAGCACTCCATGTCTGACAGTATCAGACAATAGCCATGCTGTAACTGTCAACTTTTGACAGCATCTCACTTATAACAGCAAATGTTTCTCAAGATTTGACAGATGACAATCCATAATTGTCAGTAAACACAATCTGACATATCGCAGACAAGGCTTGACAGTATCAGATAGCGGTCCTAGAGTAGATGTCAATGTTTGAGAGCATTTGAGAGATGACTTGCGGTGACATTTTGTTAAGGTTATATGCTTTCCTTTGAACCAATCAAAACAGACATCTTTCAAATCTTGCTGCCAAATTTCAATTCTGAGCAAATGATGGATTTTGTGACACCATTTCACTGGCAAAATCCAAATTTCAAATATTGAAAATGAACTGAATTTTAAAACTTCACAGTCATCAACTGATAGTCATACATGTGAGAAACCATGTGTTCCCCAGAAGCCCAGAACTAGAATTCCTGTGACATCCATAAATCTGAGCATCTTTCTTTTTTAAAAAATGTTTGTTAAGACCTTTTTATCCAGGTAAAGTTGGTGGGGGTTGGTTTTGGTGGCTGAAGATTGTGGCCTTTGGCAGCATGACTTCAGTGCCTTTCTCTGATTAGGATAAACTAAGGTGACCATATGGGAAGGAGGACAGGGCTGCTGTATCTTCAACTGTTATATAGAGAAGGGAATTTCAGCAGGTGTTGTTTGTATGCATGCAGCACCTGGTGAAATTCCCTCTTCATCACAACAATTAAAGTTGCAGGAGTTAAAATAGAGTAACCAAATACAAAAGAGGGCAAGGCTCCTGCAGCTTTAACTGTTCTGAAGAAGAGGGGATTTCACCAGGTGCTGCATGTATACAAATGACACCTGCTGAAATTCCCCTTTCTATACAACTGATAAAGTTACAGGAGCCCTGTCCTCCTTTTCATATGGTCACCCTACTAGTAGTAAGACCTTTAAGCTACAATGGGCCTGTTCAGGCAACACGCTAAACCATAGTTAGTCTGCTAACCCTTCTGTAGCAAATAGTTATTGAGCATATTTAAATCATGGTTATGTAGCCACCATTATTAGAAATGGTTCGCACCACATGGTGAGTCATGGTTCACATGACACACTAAGCCACCATGTTTAGCGCAAAACACTTAACTATCATGGCTTATTTATTTATTTTATTTTATTTATTTATTGCATTTGTATCCCACCTTTTTTTCCTCCAAGGAACCCAAGGCGGCATACATAATCCTCCTCCTCTCCATTTTATCCACACAACAACAACCCCATGAGGTAGGTTGGGCTAATAGTCTGTGACTGACCCAAAGTCACCCAGTGGGTTTCCATGGCTGAGTGGGGACTAGAACCTGGATCTCCCGACTCCCAGCCCAACACTTTAGCCACTACACCACACTGGCTTAGCATGTCATCTGAACAGGGTCAATGTGTTGTCTTTGTTTGCAGAAGTAATTGCCTTTGTTCCCACCCACCAGTGGAATTCAGTCCCTAAGAGCTTCTCCAAAATGCAATTCAACCCATGGGCCAAAAGAGGTTCCTCACACCCCTGATTTAGCAAAATGAAACCACAAATATTCGCTCGTTGGTTATTGCTCTGCATTAAGCCTATTTCAAATCTAATCCTGATTTTTCAAACAGACTCAGGAACCGTTTTCTGACATACAACTTCTGACATTCTCTGTCATTCTCCTTTATTATTTTATTATGTTATTATATTTTTATTTTATTTTAATATGGATTTTGCATGTGTGTTTGTTGTCCCTTAGTATTGCCATAAATATATATATATATATATATATATATATATATATATATATATATAAATCCAGCCATCATCTCTCCACCACAATGGAATCCCTCCCCACCACCACCACCTTCTTCCTGCAGTCTCCATCTTAAACTCTAATACGTCGCTTCACTGTGTTTTAGACCTCGGACAAGGTGAGAAGCTTTGCCTATTGCTCATACAGAACCCTTTGTTTTGTCCTGCCACGATAGTTAAGCTTGATGGCTCAAGTCTTTAGAAATGTTGGCATCTTTCATCTTGATCAGATTAATGTGGCCAAATTAATAAAGGAGTTAAAGACAGGGAGGGCGGGAGAGGGAGAGGGAGACAGAAGGGAATTGAAATTAGGGAAAGAGAAGAACAAAGACAGTTCTTAAATGAACATTTTTAGCCGTAGCTTAACATTACAAAGATTAATAGGAATTCATTTGCATATATAATGTGACGGACAGAACACAATTCAAAGTGACTCTGGGTTTGAATGGCGTTCCTATTTGTGCTGAAGCGGAGTGGCAGAAAGGAAGAAAAGGTCTGGGGGTGGAATTCCCCCATGTATTATGTTCAACTTCTATGCCTGCAAATGCTTTCTTTTAAACCAATACAACACTGGGGTTGTCTGGTGGCTTTAGTCTGGTTCACACATGCATGTGAATCACAGGACTTCCCTACGCTTGGGTTTATTTTACACTTGTTGATTTGTGGTTAAATGTTCCAACCGACTCCCCCAAAAAGCCTGGTGTTTGAGGTGAGGTGAAAGAAACTCCAGTGGTGGCGTTTGATCGGCATTCACACCTGCAAGTAACGTTACAGGCCAGGACTGAACATTGCAATCGCCTCGTGATACCTAGACTTCTCACATGATGTCTTTGCTCATTTTCAATGGCCTAGTTCACACATAATGCTATCCCATGGTTTATTTAATCCATGATTTGTTGCCCTACCAGGGGTTTGTCTGGCAGATGATCGAACAAACCATGGTTTGTTTTCTCAATCCCTGGGTTGTTTGTTTCCTTCTTCGTTCACCCACTCCTTCCCTGTATCCCAAGTGGCTTTGTAGTTCTGTAGTACTGACATATAAAGCAACTGGTGGGTTTTTTTTTTTACTTTTCTTACCTGCTGCTTCTGTAGCCTGCTACAGCTGGCTTGGGCATGCTGGGAGTTGTAGGCCTTTTCTCTGTCTAAACATGCAGAAGCTTGTGCCTTCAATGGATTTTCTGCAGTAAAAAAAAAAAAAAGACAGAAGTGGTAGGCAAACATGTGACGGATGGCATGATAAAAAGCCTCATCTAGAAACACCATGGTAGTGATTTTACCCAATTTCAAGTTGTTATTTACCAGTACATTGTGCCTTAACATCAGGCTTGCGGCTGGGTGGTTTAATACATGAATTCATTACACCATATTCTTCATAAAACAGATTAAAAACAAAACATTAAAAGGATGAATCATACTGTCTTTTTGTCACTTGGAGGAATGAGAGCTGATTAAATCTACATTGCAGTTTGGCATATGGTGGAGCTGATGATTAGTGTGCCATGCACCCAAATGCAATGTGAGTTGAGTCAGTCCACGTCAGCTAATGGGCAATGCTCAAACTATGAGAAAGGTGGGGGTGGCCATTGACGGATCCACAAATCCCACCTTCTGATTTCCTTCCCTTCCCTTTATGCCCCTCTGTCAGCTTCTACAAGCAGTACCAAAGGGCCTTCCCCCACTACCCCCCACCATAACATTCAAGTGTTGCCATTGCTCTGAAAAGACACGTGAATTTCCCTTAGGACATTTCTATAGCCCTGTTTCAAGGCAAATTCTGCTGTGTTTGCAACTTCTCATCAGCTTGCAAAGTTTATCTTGCTTCTGTTCTATTAACAGACCTGGAAAAGAGCCGCAGTCTCGTAAGGTGCTCTGCTGAGTGATCTATCCGCTTAGCTCTTGCAAAGCTTATCTTGCTTGTTTAATAACTTGGTCCGAGCACTTCGTAAGTACCTTAGATATAACTATACGAAGCAATCATAAACTACTAGAGCTGATAAGGAGAGGTCTTAGACTAGGGATGCAGAACCTCAGGCCCAGGGGAGGGGGGACAAAACCATCCCTTCACAGCTCCCCAGATGGCTCCACCCCTTTCCCTTGGCCCTTCTCCTTTCCTCCCCATCCACTGCACATTTGGGTGTTCCCAAGCTCTTGTGCAATTTCCCCCCATTCTAAAAGGTTGAAATGCCTTCCCTATGGTTTAGATACTGGCAGGAAGAGCCTAGAGCTAATATATGCTGGTATTAGGGGCACTTGAGTCCTCATCCATTTTGCCTTCAGCCCCTTCTACCAACTATTCAGCCCCTGAGAGCTTCTCCAAAACTGAATTCAGCTCTTGGTCTGAAAGCAGTTCAATACCCCATGGTTCAAGAAATGCCTCAGATAAGTCCTTAAGTTCCAGGTTGAGCTTGTCTGTAGATAATGGACCAACAGATGCAAAGTTAACCAGCTTCAATTCCTTACATCCCCAAGTAGGGCTGAGGCAAACACTTGTCTGACACCCTGGAGAGACAGTATTGAGCAGACAGTATTGAGTTAGATGGACCAATGGACTGACTACATGCAAGGCAGCTGTATTGCACCTATGTTGTATTGCACTTTGTACTGGAAGAATCTATAATATGGAACAATGTGCATGTCCTCCTAAATTACCTACCAGCTTCTTGGAAGTTAACACATAAATTATTATTATTATTATTATTATTATTATTATTATTATTATTTATTACCCACCTCTCCCTCTGGATCGAGGCAGGGAATAACATTAAATACAATATAATACATAAAACTAGTTAAAAGAGCATATAAAACCAATACAATATTAAAATAATCACAACATCTTAAAATTCTTAGGTTTAAAATTCATCTGGGTAGGCCTGCAGGAAGAGACTAGTCTTTATGTCTGTCTTAAACTCACAAAGAGCTTTAATATGACTAATCTCCTCTGGCAGGCCATTCCATAGTCTGGGGGCAGCATAAGAAAAGGTCCTCTGGGGGCTTTGCTAGACCTGCCGGCTTACGCCGGCAGGGAGGCGGGGCCTAGGCGCTCTAACGTTAGCGGGCCTCGCCCAGGCTTCCAGATGGCGGAGTTGCAGGAGGACGCAAGCCCTGCGGCGTCCGCCATTTTGTTTGTTTGTTTGTTTAAAGGGGCCGCAGGTGGCCCGAAGACTGCGGCAAGGTAAGGGGTGTTTTTTAAAAAAACGGGGGGGGGGAGGATGGCAGGGTGGGTGGCAAGGGAGGAGGGTGGGTGACAGAGGGAGCGGCGCGCGGCACTCCCTCTATCACCCGCCCTCCCCCCTTGCCACCCCCTGCCATCCTTCCCCCTCCCCTCTCTTTCCCCCCCGCCCCCGGGCCGATGGGCACAGCGCTCATACGAGCGCTGTGCCAGGCAGGTCCGCGGCTTTTCGCAGCCACTCGCGAGTAAGCGAGTAGCCGCAAAAAGCCGCGGAAGTGGCTAGACGTTCCCCAGCTCCGACCTGAGGCCGGAGCTGGGGAAAAAGCGCGCCATAAGCAAATTCGCTTATGGCACGTTGGAGGAGGCCTCACTGCGGCCTGCCGCTGGATTCCCTGGTGCGTCATCTGGACGCACAGCAGGGAAACCGGGTTGGAAGGCGCGCTAAGGCCTCGTCTAGCGACGCCCTGGGTAACAGTTGCCAGTCTAGTTGTGGCTGATGGGAGTAAACCCTTCCCACAGTCAGAATAGATGGATTTTCAGAGCCCTTATGACAGCTAAAAGACTTATGCTATCCCATTAGAAGGACAAATCCACACCACCCATAATGCAATGCATCATATTGCATTATTATGCAATGCATAATAACATTATCAACTTTTGAACGGGTATTATATAGACGCAACTTGCGAGTGGAGAAATACCCGGATATCCGGTCTGCTTTTCTTGTAACCTTTGTATAATTCTCTCCCTTGTTTATTTTATGAACGGTACACATGATGGAAAATAACAATAAGGTTATATGCATAATATATGGGGGGGGGTGTTTTCGTGATGTATTTTCTGTTCTGTTTTGTTGATATTGACAATAAAAAATGTTGCATTGCACCTTTTCGTGATAAGGTGTTATTTTAAATTGTGGATCGCATTGAGTGCCATTGGCAAAAAGGCACTATATATATCTGTCATACATGAAGGACTGAATAAGATCTCGAAGAGGCAGAGCAGTTGACTTAGCTCCCCTCCCACCAAAGGTAACTCGGAGAGGCCTGAGAAATGCTTCTTGCCCCTGCCATCATCTCGAAAGGTAACACCCCCAGACCCAAACGATGAATAATCCCGCATGGATAAAGCTATTGTCTTAATACACGCATCCAGTTCGGCACAGACTTTGTGCGCCTGCTGAGGCAGGCATTATTTTCTCACTCGGAAGACTGTAGCATGTAATTTTGCTCACTGTGTCACATTATTTGTCAGCAACTGCAAGCTGTCGCCTCTCTAGGAAGGAAACGCCGCTATGCTGATTCCTAAACCATGATGCTCATATGGAAGATAATGAGAATCACCAAGGCGTGTGCACACGGCGCATTCAGATGGAGCGTCCCGGAAAGCAAACAGTGGCTCCACTATTATTTGTCTTTGGCCAGCTGTGATTGTGTTGGTTAGCAATAATATCCCACTTTCAAATCATTGATTCACTGAGGGGTAGCAATCTATTTCCAAGCATCATCAGAGAGTGTGGTACAGGAACTTTTAAACAATGCATCACATCTCCTTTGAAAAGCAATATTTCTCCAAATAAATGCATCAAGAAGCTCTAGAACTGTAGGGGGTTGGGGATTCTTTTTAAGTAAATAAGGACGGTGGAAAAACAAAACAGGATGACCACATCAAGGAACTATGAATATAAGAATAGCCTTCCTAACTATTTATTTATTTATTTATTTATTACATTTAAATACCGCCCCACAGCCGAAGCTCTCTGGGCGGTTCACAAAAGTTAAAACAGTAAACACTGAAAAGTATACAAAAATTAAAAACCATCAGAAACATAAAAACAACAGTATAAAAACAACAGTATCCATTTAAAAACAACAGGCACATGTGGTGGACATGTCCAAATATCCAGGAATTGGGCTCAGGTGTGTTTTATTTATTAGTGTTTAGCTTAAACTTCTTAGAGTCAGAAGACCTAAAGACAGTAGTGTACACGCTGGTAACCTCAAGGCTTGACTTCTGCAATGCGCTCTACATAGGGCTACCATTGTACCTAGTTCGGAAACTTCAACTAGTTCAAAATATGGCAGCCAGGTTGGTCACCGGTACACCTAGGGGTGACCACATTACACCAACATTAAAATCACTCCACTGGCTGCCAATTAGTTTCCGGGCAAAGTACAAAGTGTTGGTCATCACCTTTAAAGCCCTAAATGGTTTGGGTCCAGGTTACCTGCGGGATCGCCTTCTCCCATACAGTCCGCTCCGCACACTCAGGTCCTCTGGGGTGAACTTACTTCAGTCAGCTAAAACTAGGCTGACATCAGTTTCCCAGAGGACCTTTTCTTCTGTTGCCCCCAGATTGTGGAATGGCCTGCCGGAGGAGATTCGTAAAATCAACTCTCTGTGTGATTTTGAGGCAGCTTTAAAGGCTAGCCTTTTCCCGCAGGCCTATCCAGATCAATGTTAAATCATGATTTTTTAAGATGTATTGATTCCTGTTCTAATGTTGTTCCCCGCCTCGATCCAAAGGGAGAGGCGGGTAAGAAATAAATTTATTATTATTATTATTATTATTATTATTATTATTATTATTATTATTATTAAACTATACATCCCATCTTTTGACCCAACAGGGACCCCACAGTGTGTCAAAATACATACACACACCACAGTAACATGGCAACCGACAACACTTATCCGATAATTAGATGTCCATCAAATTCTGTGAAGGCATGTAGAAATATAGCTATGCTGAGGGGATGTAGCTCAGTAGATCACTGCTGAGTGTTATCTGCATTTAATCTTGACTCTTTACCCTAAACTCTGGTCCCAAGCCCTAAAAAGCTTGAGACCAGAGTATTTAAAGGAACATCTTCTCATATCTGCACCTGCTTCGACCTTTAGATCATCATTGGAGGCCCTCCTCCAGGTGCCCTGATGAAGACACAAGACAGGGCCTGATCAGTTATAGCACTCCACTTGTGGAATGCCCTCCCCAAATGCTCACCCAGCACCTATATAGGCACCAGGCAAACACCTAATTTTTGTGAATGGCCCAGAGAGCTTCGGCTATTGGGCGGTATAAAAATGTAATAAATAAATAAATAAACCTTTCTTTTCTCCCGGGTATTTTGGAGACTCGGTTCTAGATTGTTACAGCCGTTATTCTGTGCTCTTTGTTATTTGTACTGTATTTTATTCCTTGAAATATTTGCATTGTATTTTATATCTTTAATTGTTCATAATACACCCAGAGAATGTTGGTTATTGAGTGGATTTAAATGTATTCTTGAATTATTTGGAGAGACCAATTGGGCGAAAGTGGGTGGGGGGACAATATTGGGAGAGTATCTGAAATATTTTGTCAATAGCATATGTAGATAATCGTAAATCCTGTGTGTCTCTAATGGTTGCCGCCAAGTCAGAAATAGGAATAAATTTATTGGTGTGTGTGCATATGTGTCAAGGGGGGGAATGTAGTCCTTGATATATTTTCACAGATGGGAAACTGTGGGAAGCAGATGCCTTCCCAGGTGGTCTGGCTTCCTACCAAAAACAAATGAACACACATCTCCTTATGAAGAAAACTAGCAAATCAGGGAGAAGACTATGCTTTATTACTCTTCTATGGGCAGGGAATTTTCCATATGAGGGACAATCAAGAATTTGGCTCCCTACCTTGAGCCTGATGTGGTGTAGTACAGGGAAACCTTCACACACTACTTGCATGAATTTATTTATTTATTTATTTATTGCATTTTTATACCAATAGCCGAAGCTCCCTGGGTGGTACACAACAATTAAAACCATTCAAAGTATAAAACAAACAATATTAAAAACATGATATAAAATACAATATAAAAGCACTAGGGCTGTGCTCTGCTCCGATTCGGATCGCGAATCCGGAGCGGAGTGACCCCATCTGCCTCTGCCAAAGGCGGATCCAAATCGGGTCGGGGAGCTGCGGATCAAGGTGAAGCAGTTTGTCTCCATCCAGAGCTCTGAACACAGGTAAGTGGAGGGGAGAGGGTTTCACCTGGTGCCGGCGCTGCTGGTGCAGTACGTGCAGCGATGGCGTCGAAGCCAGGTAAGGGGGCAGGGGGGAGGGGGCTTACCTGGCTCTGCCGCCACAGTCCATATGGCAATGACGGTGGAGCCAGGTAAGGGGTCAGGGGGAGGGGGCTTATTCGGCCCCCATTTTGTCCCCCCTTCCCCAATTACCTGCCTCCATCATCCACCACAGAGGCAAGTAAGTAGGAAAGGGGGGCAAAATCTCGATACACCCTTCCAGATCTTGCTCTGCGGAGAGGGGGAGAGTCGGATCGACCCAAAGCGGTTCAGGCCCGATGTGAAAGTTCCAGATTGGGCCATGAAGCAGTTCAGGGAGTCCGTGCACAGCCCTAAAAAGCACAGCCAGGATAAAATCAGCAGCAGTGCAGAAATACCAATTTAAAATACCAATTTAAAACAGCAGAGTTAAAATTAAATGTATAGCCTGTTAAAATGCTGAGAGAATAAAAGGGGCATTGCATGATGAAAAGGGCTGTGGGGCTGATGACGTGTGTGCAACTCCCTATGGACCTACTCCACCATTCTCACGTTGGCAAGTTGTTATGTTCTAATGGACAGGGCTGGGCCAGTGGGGCCAGTTGGCATGGGCCTACGATTTTGAGGGGGCCTACTCCGAGCCCCCCTGGGCAAAGTTGCTTGATTTTTCTGTTGTTGTTGATGATGAATTTGCCCAAAGAAAAGCACGTAAAGCATTTCTGAATGTGAAGAAGTGATGTCTTGAATAAAAGGATTGGCCATTACCTTTTTTATAAATCATTCTAGTTCATATGTGTTTAGAACTGATTAAAAAATACTTAATAAGCAGTTTGAAATGGGGCCTACATTTCCCATCTGGCCCGGGCCTACTACCAGCTTTGCCCGGCCCGGCTAACGGAATGATATATCATTGCCGGGGAAATTCATTTCAACGCCCCACCACCGCTACCACCATCAGCAACTACCACCAGGATTGCAGCACTAAGCTCAGGGGGGAGAAGGAATGCACAGGGTGGGTGGCAGCTGGCATCAGCATCCCTGCTAATAAAAAAAGTGCTGATAATGCTTCCCTGCACGCCCTGGCTGTGCTACACCACCGGCGATGCCCCCTCCATAGGAGTAACACATGATGCCGTCTTCGGTCATGGGTGTTTGCATGACTTGGTTCTGTGGTTTCACATGGAGATATGAGAGTAGAATCCCTCAACCTCTGTACCCATTTTGGGCAGCCTCTGTGCCAATTTTGTGGTCCTTTTGGAGGGCATAAGACCTGTGTGTTCTGCTGTTTAGAGCTCTCCAAAGCTGCTTTTTCAATGCTTTTCATTCCTACATGTCAGGTCTTTCACAACTAAATCAAAATCATTCTGATCCAGCCACATGTACATGGCAATAGGATCTGCATGTGTATACATCCCTAGAAGAATGATGTGCAGCACTTTATGAAGTACCACCAATCAGCTCTTCTGGACAAGGGGCAGGAGGGTAGATACAGTCTTCCACTGTTTCCTGTTCTTTACCAATTCAGCCAATCAATGGGAGTTTGGGCTTCTTCTGCATAGTCCCAGCTGCTCAGCCCACATCCACTGAGATGACAGCCACACTTTGTTGAGAATATGGAACAGAAGGTAAAGAGCCCTCTTCTTAAGATACCTTTTTAATAATGTGCTGCTTTTAATAATGTATTAGTTTTAAATATTGTAATTAGTTATATGTATTTTATGGTGTTTGCATTTGTGTTGTACCCTGCCTCAATCCAGAGGGAGAGATGAGTAACAAATAAATATATTATTATTATTACGATTATTATTATTATTCTAATGAAAGTTACAACCTGGAGAAGCTTCATCATAAAACACATGGAAATCATCTGAATGTGGACCCCAAACTCCGCATGGACTAGGAAGTTATATCCACCATTTACAGTCCTCTAGCCGGAAGCCTTTATTTCATTACACAAATTATTTCTCTGAAAGCTGTTAAGAAGGATTGCGGTCTATAATTAGAATAATACCCCCATAGGATTACGTTCACAGAAGTAATTACATAATCATTTGGGACTCCTATTATGCCACAGAACTGTGTATTTCAAAGTATATCTGCTGTGATTTCTTTTTTAAAAAAATAAACGTTTTTTCTTCCTATTTCAATTCAGTTGAAATGTATTGCCACGTTTTTACACTCAAATGGGGGGAACAACATTGGAGGTTTTTGTTTTGTTTTGTTTTCATGACATGAAGGCTCAAGGCTAACTTTGAGTAATGACTATCACATGTTTGCATGCCATCAATACTACTTTTAATTGCTTCCAAATTCTATGTGTCCAAGCCTGAGCTCATAATATAAAAAGTTCGTATGTGCCCCATTCGGGCCTTCCCAACCAAGTACAGCAGCTATCCATCCCTCTCATCATTCAGAGGGCCTAGTGCTGACAGGAAAGACTCTGTCCAGAAGGTAGCTAGACTAGGGGCCTTGCCAGACCTACCTGAAAATCCGGGCGTGTGGAGCGGCCAGCCCGCACTACAAGTAGCATGGGCTGTCGCTCCTACCCACTCATCAGACGCAACAGGCTACAAGAAAGCCCCGTCATGTCCGCCATTTTGTTTTCAACTTAAAGGGCCGGGTGCGCAGGAGTGCACCACCGGCAACGTTAAGTGTTGGGTTCCCCACTCCCCCCACCCCCGATTTCCCCACCCTGGCCACAATTCCCCCCAATCCCCACTTCCCCCCCTCGCGATCTCCGCTTTCCCCCTGCTTTCCCCCGCAATCCCCGCTTTCCCCCCCACCACGATTCCCGCTTTCCCCCCTGCGATCTCCCCACCACCGATCTCTCCCCCTGCCCCAATGTGTCCAGCGCTCCTGTGGAGCACTGCACCCCATCCACCGCTTTTCCCGGCTACTCACAAGTACTTGCGGTAGCCGGGGAAAGTGGTGGACCGGTCTACACGCCCGCGGTCTCAGGCTCAGCCCGATACCGCAAGAAATACCAGGCCACAAGCGGTGCCGGTTATCCCGGCCCAAGGGACAACTGGGATAACAAGGGATAACAAGGATAACAAGGGAGGGTTACCCCTGCCTGAGCCCGGAATCCCCTGTGCATCATCTGGATGCACAGGGGCGGGCCCAGGGCTCGCACCGGGCTAACCTGTCATCTAGCAAGGCCCTTGGGCAGGATCTACACTACTGCTTTAAAACGGTTTATAACAGTAGTGACAACTGTTGGGACCCAGGACACACTCCATATACAGTTTTCAAACCATTTTCAAAGTGTCATATCCTACTTGGTGTAGATCTGGCCTAGCTGTTCTATAGAGGCTGGTGAACCTTCAATTTCTAGGCAGCAATGCAGGGTTTAAGTACGTAACCTGGCTGCTCCTTTCTAGAGTACTAATGGGACATCTGAGTGCTCCAACTTGTCTTTCTCTTGATTCGTGGGTCTAATTCTTGGGGACCACGGTGGTGTCTTCCTCTGGTGAGGACATCTCATCCAGTTCCAGCTCTAGAAGCTGGCAGATCCTTACATGGTGTGCACTGTAACAAAACAACCAGCCGTAAAGCATCAGGTGACAAAGCACAGCAAAACCAGCCTCAATTGCTTTCCAATAAGCCGGAAAAGGTCTCTTCTGAAAGTCAAGAGGGTGTTGGCCAGGCAGCCTTCCCTGAGTGGGAATGTTCAGCCCCAACTGGACATTATGTGATTATGTTATGTTGCCCCCAAGCAATTTGTAATCGGTTTGGTTTTTCCTCTATAAATATGTTAGCAACTTTCTCCCCATGTATTGATTTATAGTGCCTAGCAAGAATTTCTAATTCTGTTTGCACCAACTCTTCCTCAGTTTGGAAGAAACCTCCGTCAGGCCTGGTTTTCTGCTTCTGTTCTGGACTGCAAGCTGAATCCCTGGCCTTCTTTGCTTTGCTTCACCTCATCCATTCACCTCACTCATCTATCTCATCCATCCCACTGCTAAGTATTGATCCTGTATTTATTAGTTGTTTACTCTTGGTGTTGGATTTCAATACAGATAAAGTTAAAACTTATACAGAGTTGATTGGATGTGAGTTTAACTGCCTGGATGGACACACTACTTAATGTGTGTTGAGGTCAGAACAAGGAATGGCAGAGAAGTATGGTCAGTTGATACGATCTTCCCTAATTCCGCACTTTAAACCCAATATGCAAACAGAAACTAAGTTTTCCTTCCAATTTCAAACTTGTCCGAGTTCTCCAATCAAAAAATGCATACAACTCTTTTGTGGTAAGGAAAAGTACACACAAAAATGGATATGCTAGTGGAGGGGGGACTTTAAAATGCATTACATTAGGAATATTGCCTGCAAAAAGTGTGTATATCACGCAAAATAACATACCAAAAATGCATGTATTAGGAGAAATGTGTACAGAACTACATACACATCTTTAGGCAATCTTTTCCCCCTCAATATTAGGGACAAACAGAACATAAGATTGGAAAGTCTACACTAGATCTTGGACTGGTCCTGGTATGGGACACAAAGAGCAGATTAGTCAACCAATGGGCAATGTAGAGGATGGCATATTCCAGGAAGCAGATGCATTCCTCTCATACTCCTGGAGCAATGGGTGAAAAAGCAAGGGGCACATCTCTGGAGCAATGGGTGAAGAGGCAGGGGGCACATCTCTGGAGCAATGGGTGAAGAGGCAGGGGGCACATCTCTGGAGCAATGGGTGAAGAGACAAGGGGCACATCTCTGGAGCAATAGGTGAAGAGACAAGGGGCACATCTCTGGAGCAATGGGTGAGGAGACAAGGGGCACATCTCTGGAGCAATGGGTGAAGAGACAAGGGGCACATCTCTGGAGCAATGGGTGAAGAGGCAAGGGGCACATCTCTGGAGCAATGGGTGAAGAGACAAGGGGCACATCTCTGGAGCAATGGGTGAAGAGACAAGGGACACATCTCTGGAGCAATGGGTGAAGAGGCAGGGGGCACATCTCTGGAGCAATGGGTGAAGAGGCAGGGGGCACATCTCTAGAGCAATGGGTGAAGAGGCAGGGGGCACATCTCTGGAGCAATGGGTGAAGAGGCAAGGGGCACATCTCTGGAGCAATGGGTGAAGAGACAAGGGGCACATCTCTGGAGCAATGGGTGAAGAGACAAGGGGCACATCTCCACCTTGAAGAGGTGTGCAAGCTGTAGCTATAGTTGAACCTCCTGGGTTTCCACCAAGGGAAAACCCTTTGCACCCTACGAAGGAAATACACACACAAATAGTTGTGCAACTGACTCCTGCATCCACTTTTTCCTGCTCTCTGCAATGCACAAAACTGTGCTTAAAATTCCAAAACAGGCATCTGCTGCACCGAGGACTCCAATTTACATCTGGGTAGCTCTTATGGCCCTAATGTGTGCTGAGCAATCAGAGTATCACTCATAATACATTAACAGGAGGAGTTTAGCATTCCCCGACATCCCTGCGGTGAACTGACATATGGATTTAAGAAGATAAATAAAGAGGTTATCCACCAGCTGCATGGGCAACATTTGGGACTGCTGAGGACTGCTACTGTTCCCTCCTCCCTGCTCCTCTTCTATCTGCCACTTGTACTTTGATGGACGCATTTGGATTTTTAACTAACAAGACAAAGAAGTGGGTTTCAGTCCTAGACGAGATAGGTAGGCACAACAGCCGGCAGGAATTACTGATGGCTCTCCACAAAAGCACTTGCCTCCTCGAAGGCGGCTAATTAAAATGCAGCCGTCAGAGTTGGCTGAGCCAGATCCACATCCAAAGAATCCCCCACGGTCTGGAAGGCAGGGAGCATCCACCAACCCTGCTTCCCTGCGCCCATCCATTGGGAAGTGAGAAAACAGCCTGGGTGGCGAACTCTGCACCGCTCGCTTTCGTTCATTGTCAGCATAGCCACGTCCCGGGAAAAGGAAAGCCTGCCTATTGCCCAGGCATGAGATTTAGCACAAAAGGCCTCTACTGAAAGCACACGAGTAGTCCTGGAAATTGACCTAATCGGTAGAAGCCTGGCCTTCCATTAGAGTGACCATATGAAAAGGAGGACAGGGCTCCTGTATCTTTAACAGTTGTATTGAAATGGGAATTTCAGCAGGTGCCATTTGTATGCATGCAGCACCTGGTGAAATTCCCTCTTCATCACAACAGTTAAAGCTGCAGGAGCCCTGCTCCCTTTAGCTAGAGTGACCAGATACAGAAGAGGGCCAGATTCCTACAACTTTAAATGTTGTGATGAAGAGGGAATTTCACCAGATGCTGCATGCATACAAAATGACACCTGCTGAAATTCCTTTTCAGTGCAACTCTTAAAGCTACAGGAGCCCTGTCCTCCTTTTTATATGGTCACCCTACTTCCATTGCACCTGGCACTGATGTATGCTGCATTTAGAACTAAGGAGAAATGGCAGCCAAGCACATGAGGGGGCTGGCGGTGAAAGCATGAGCCATGAGTTGGAAACTAAGCCCAGCCGTGAATTCACTAAGTTGCCAGCTTTCAGCCTCATGTCCTTGCCCTATTTGTAATACGATGACAATAGTCATATATACGATCACTGAACTCATTCTCTGAATACACATCCTGTCTCCAACCAAACCATCCACAAACAAGAAATGGTTAGCACCAGGCTTGGGGGAACCCTAAGATTTGGAGCAGTGTTTAAAAAATGTTAGCGGGAAAAACTAATGGGGAGGGGAGCCCCAAATAGTATAAATAAGGACTGATCATTTGGGCGTTAGTTACTTGAATTTTATGAATGGGCAAGTCCCCCTGGATGGCTGCCATTTTGTGCAATCACTCCTGCTATTCTTCCAAAATTTGAAATATGTCCATTAACATACACACACAAAAAAAAGTTGGGGACCCTTGTATGAAAGAATCCCAAAGTCAACTCACCAGCTGCAAATGAAAAAGATGAAGTCAGATGCAAAACAGGGTATAAAGGGGCAATTCAAATTACTTCCTGCCCCTGCCCTTCCATGATCCATAGGCTGGGATGGTCTACCCAGACAATTACAAAGCTCCTTTGGAACAGACTAATTGGGAGGGGGGGAATCTTCTTTATTTTTGGTGTTGCTGAAGAACTGGAAATCAAACGCCTTTGCCAGTCTGATTTCCACTTCAGAGCATCTACCAGCAGATCCCAATTTCCATTCTGCCTACTCCTGACCTAGGAAATCTTGTAGGATATTCTTCAATGAGTTCCATGGTAGACATGTAGGGGTTACCCAGTAGACATGTCAATCAATCGATGCCCCACACCTGAGCCAGGGGACACCAGCAAGAAGACCCCTGGATTTGCTCCTCCTCTTGACCATGGCAACCTGCGTCTTCACCTGCCTCTTGCTCTGGCCCAGATAATTGTGGTGGTGAGAAAAATGAGCAGTAGATGCCACTAAAAAAGAAGATGAAGAGCAATAGCAGCTGGTAGAAGATTGATTCTTCCTCCACTCCTCAAGGGTTGCTGGATCTTGTCTTACTGAGCTGAGCAAAAGTTGTTGCTTTTGTCACTAAGATGGCAAGTTTCAGAAAGTTATGTAGAATTGTTGCTCTCAAACTTGGAAACTTGGAAAGGAAAGAGGACACGAGTCCAACAATCTGTTCCAAGAATCAATCAATTTAGGAGCAGATGTTTATGGAAAAATACCAGTCACTTAAAAAATTAGAACTGACAGCCAGTTGCATCTTCTAATTCCCATAACTGTGCTGAAATATAAACTTCCATTTGTTGTTTGAAAAGTTCAATTAGGAGTGTGGGGGCAAAGACAGGATGGCTCTGGGAACTGGGAAACTATCTTTCATGGGTTATTAGGTAATGGGCAGCTTTGTGGGACCCTAATCGGGACGGATTTGGCTGGAGCTGGGTTTTTAAAATCTGGATTCTACCAAAAGGGTTTGCCTTGGATTCTGAAATCTGCAATGTTAGTACCTAACCAAAGCTGGTTGGACCTGCTGAAGGAATCTGGTTAGCCCTAGGTCTGATTCAGATCTATTTCCATCCTCGATGGAATCAGAAGATGTATTTGCTTCTTTTAAAGTTTGTTTTAAGTGTTTTATTCTGTTTTTATTTTCATTTTATCTTGTACAACGCTCTGAAATTTTCAATGGGGAGTGGTATATAAATATTATAAATAAATAATAAATAAATAAATTCTAAGGGGGTTAGAAATTGGCAGTACCCCTTACACTGCAAATAAGTCTGCTAGCTTGACTCTCAGACCCATCGCAGCTAATTTTCCCTGCTCCTCTTCTCCCCAACTATGAGGGAAGATTAGCTGCAATTTTAAAAAAGATAAACAGAAGTTGACCCTGTTCATATGGCAAGCTAAGCCACAGTGGTGAATCCTTTTGAGCTAAACATTATGGCTTAGTGCATCCTGTCAACCATTCCTAACTATGGTGGCTACATAATCACGGTTTAAATACACTCATGAACCATTTTCTGCAAAAGGGTTAGTAGCCTAACCATGGCTTAGCATGTTGTCCGAACAGGCCCATAAACAGCTGAAGGAAATAGCCCAGTCAGCAGGTCCATTTTTCCTATGTTGATGACTTCAAAGCTCTTTTTGCCTTAAGGTTGGATGTTTCCAGTATTCTCAACAGGCGCAGCATAAATAAATAAATGGTAAACATATGTAGCAAGCTATAGCACAGCAACTGGTTGTTATGAGTCAAAAGCCACCTCCTGAGAGTTGCCATCCGTCCCCCACCCCTACTTACCAATCAAGATCCAGACAAGTACAAACACTGATATTATGGGAGTTGCAGTCCCTTTTAAGAAGGTTACTTTGCCCATAATGGGATTTGTAGCCCAAACCCATCCGGAAGGCATCAGTCAGCTATTAGAAAGGTTTCCTTTCTGCTCAGTGAAAGCTTCGCCGTAACTGAAAAGCTGGGGGGGCAGATATAGGATGATACCGTTGTCCGCATCTAGTCCAGAAAGAGCACAACACCATAATGCTGGGGTGTCCATATGGGCACATCATGTTTGACAAATGTGACTTACATGCATGAAATCCAGACCATGAGGTTGATTTCTGGATCTTATCCAGGAAACTGACTGTGCCTATAAAGGTTTCTCCCCCAACGTTTATTCCTTTACAACTCCTTTGCGATACAATCCTACGCATTGTCTACTCAGAGGCATATCCCATTGATCTCAATGAGACTCACTGCCAGGTTATTATTTGCCCCGATGCCGCTAGATTCTGGATTTATTGAAGGGATGGCTTGGCTTTAAGAAATCAAAGTGCATTTCTCTCTTCGGGGTGTGAGGTGAGGAGAAGCGTACTGGGGGGGGGGGACACAGACCTAAACTACCTGCAGCAATGAATTTGCTGCCTCTTGCAAGGGTACTGTTATGCAAGCTCTTCTGTAAACAGAGCAATGACTCCTGACCATCACGAAACTGCTTTAATTGTGCCTATCAATCAACAATTAAATATGTTCAAAGAATAGCTGCCATACCAAGCACAATGTGAGGCTTTTGGGGGCACGGAATTAACATTTATTTTCAGGTGATTCTGAATATATACTGGTAATGTTTTTGTAAACTCTAACTTTTGTAAACCACCCAGAGAGCTTCAGCTATGGGGTGGTATATAAATGCAATAAATAAATAAATAAATAAATGCTGCAGGGAATATTTATTTGTTACAATTTTAGCCCATCCTTCTTCCTGGGAGTTCATGGGAGCCATCCATTCTCCCCCCCTCCTTTCTATTATTTTTCTTCACAACAACCCCAAATGGTCTTTGAGTAATGGCAACTGGACCAACATCACCCAATGGGTTCCAAGGCAAAGCAAGGATCTATTATTATTATTATTATTATTATTTATTTATTTATTTATTTATTTATATAGCACCATCAGTGTACATGGTGCTGTACAGAGTAAAACAGTAAATAGCAAGACCCTGCCGCATAGGCTTACAATCTAATAAAATCATAGTAAAACAATAAGGAGGGGAAGAGAATGCAAACAGGTACAGGGTAGGGTAAGCAGGCACAGGGTAGGGTAAAACTAACAGTAGAAAGTAACAGTAGAAGTCTGCACAACATCAAGTTTTAAAAGCTTTAGGAAAAAGAAAAGTTTTTAGCTGAGCTTTAAAAGCTGCAGTTGAACTTGTAGTTCTCAAATGTTCTGGAAGAGCGTTCCAGGCGTAAGGGGCAGCAGAAGAGAATGGACGAAGCCGAGCAAGGGAAGTAGAGGCCCTTGGGCAGGCGAGAAACATGGCATCAGAGGAGCGAAGAGCAAATTTTGTTGACCAAAGTCTAAGGTGGCATCCACTGTAATCACTGCCTCTCAGTACATGTAAAAAGGGTCTTGGAGCTGTAGTCAATCACAAGCCGAATATGAGTCAGCAGTGTGATGCGACTGCAAAAAAAGGCAAATGCCATTTTAGGTTGCATTAATAGAAATATAGTTTCAAAATCATGGGAAGTTTTAGTTCCACTGTACTCTGTGCTATAAATAAACACCACTTTCTTCATAGATCGATAATACATACAGACTACATTCTTAGTTCCTGTTGTAGAGGAGGGAAAAGAAGATGCAGCACAAATGCCTTTCTAAGGATGAGTTGAACTAAGCCTCTTGTATCGCCAAACTGCTGAGGAATTTTCGAGGCACGCCGTGGCTCAAGCAATAGAGAAAGGTCAGCACACACATCTCGAGAGGCGCAAGCATGAGGTGAGGAAATACTTAAGCTTTTATCTTGTTTCGGGACCCGTCAGGATTAAGCCTCATGACAGCCGAGAGCTTTACTGGTTATATCCACTGAAATATATTGTTAAGTCATGGGTGTACTGATGGGGCCCTTTAGACCACTTTCCACCCCTGACTTGTTGTAGAAAAAGGAAACGTAGAAGTAATAGGATTGAGTCAGAGAGAGGGAGGGAAAGGAGGGGGGCCGGGAGACCTGCTGCTTTCTCCCTTTGTGAAACGAAATAGGTCAAAACATCCAAGATTATGTCAATAATTGTGCTGTTGCTGCTTTCCCCCCCCCCCTTTCTTAACCTGTTCAATCTTGCTTTCTTTTTCTTTTTCTCCCTCCCCAGGCATAAGGGACTCAAATAGGGCTGCAAGGATAATTATCTAAGTTTGGTTGCTATGAAAGAAGTCCATTGAAATTGATTTTATTATCCGATCTTCCTTTCATTGTAGGAATCAAAATGGTGTGCAAGGGGGTTCCCTGCCAAACTTCTGTTAAAACACTGACCAAACCCAGAGCAAGATGCCCCAGGGCATAAGAAGCTACGTTGTGGGACGGACGCAAGAAATAAGACATGACACAAGTGCTGGAATTAAACTGGGCCACGTTTATTCAAGTTCTGCAAAGGGTTCCCACCGGCATCCAGCCAGGCCTGCATCAGGCCTTACTAAGTGAAGGGGTGAGCTTCCAGGCCCAGCGGGTGGCGCTCAGTTTCGCCGCCCTGCTGTCCATCCCCTATGTGGGGTAGGGAGACCTTCCCTTGTCACCCCCAACCCATGCCCCCAGGCTCAAGGTGGGTGAGAGAGGTCGACCTCAAAGGTGGTCCTTATCCCCCAGCCTGGCCACAAGGCTCAACACTGGGAGCCCTCGGGAGTCACCTATCACTGTAACAGTGCCATGGAAGCTCACCATTATATTCCCTCTGGATGCCCTTCCCTACCTGCCTAGAATTAGGTGACCAAATTAACTCGCAGCCAAATTGACCTAGTTATACTCCCCCGCTATCTTACAGTGTGGAGTAGGTGAAACAACTCGCATCCAATTCAGAACGTGAGCAAAAAATTCCTACTCGGCCCCCTATTGGCAACCAGTAGTTCATGCTGTCTACAGGGAGGGAGCGAGGGAGCCGCAGAAGCACGAGGGCTTGGAGGGGTGAGGCACATACTTTTAAAGGGCCAAAACCCCTCCCTGCCCTAGTGGTGCGAAATCCTGCCAATGCAGGATAGCCACGTCTCTTCCCTGCTCCGCCCACAAATCCCTCCCCATGCCCAGGCTTTGCCGGGCATGGCAGAATGGGCCTTGTAGCAAGTTAGGGCCAAACTAAAAATGCTCATCTAATCGCGCATAGTGTAGCTATGTGCGAGAGTTTTATTTACTCTTGAGTAAGTGCACATGGCCCCAATTTGGATTGGGATCCTGGTGCTCCCAGATGGTTTTTCTTTTAAGCATCCCCCTTTTTACACACACACACACACACACACACACACACACACACACACACACACACACACCAGACTTGGATCCGCTTAAATGCAGATGGATGCGATGGGTAAACCCATTGGCATCGATGTGACATGCATTCATTTGTTCTAGGCGGGCATCTAAGTTAGAAAATGTCAGGTATAAGTCTCAGCAAGGCCAGGAGTCCTTGGAGGTTGTAGTTAGATTTAATTAGAAATAGTTTGGAATGACTGTGCAAGGTTATCTCTATCGGGATTCTCAGGGACAGAGTTCACCCAGACACACACACATACCCTGCTTGGCCTTAGACTGTAAAGTTTAACTGGGAACTTGAGAATGTTAGAAAGGAGGGGTTGTTGTTGAAGGAATCACTCATAGTGTCACCTTGGTGGGCTGAGCAGTGCCACCCTGTTTGGACAGGGGCATGGCTTATGGGTCAGAGCCCTGTCTGTTGGGTGGTTTGAGGCAGTTCTACACCTCCCTTTATAAGCTGGAGCAAAGGCCAGGAGTTGTTGCTAGGATCATCTTTTGACTCATGGCCTGAAACCCTTCCCTGTTTAACTCCATCACTGTTTGGGACTTTGAAAGCACTCTGCACATGGACTCTCTTCTATTTGGACTTCAGATTATTAAGGAATGTGCCATGAAATTTGCTGTGAGGCTTTTATTTCTTTACTATTTATTTATTTTATTACATTTATATACCGCCCCACAGCTGAAGCTCTCTGGGCGGTTCGCAACAGTTAAAAACAGTAAGCATTAAAGTAAACTTTTCATAGACTTGAACTTGCATTTGCTATGGATTGTGCATTTGTGGTCAGCTCAGCATAGCAGCAGGCTGGGATTGACTGTTGGACTTTTCCTGTGCTGACTCAGATGGCGGAGAGTTCCCTGTGCTGAAGTACAAGCATCGGACCCCTTGAACCTGAGGTTTTACCTTTTCTGTGATTGTGTGTGTTATCAACCACTCAGTGTAAGGGTAGACTGGGGTTGATTTTTATTCTTGGACTTTTCCTCTGCAGACTCAGGGGGCAGGGATTTCCCTTTGCTAAAATACCATCACAGGACTTATTTTGCCGGAGATTTTTACCCACCCCATGATCTTCTTTAGGCTTTGTCCAGGTTCTCTTAGTTACCAACATGTCACTGTGTTTGGACTAGCTTCCTTGGGATGGTTTGTTAAGCTTTTCAAGAATGTCCCATTGTGATTGCCTGATGGAACAGACCAGGAATCATTCCCCTGCCTTGGTTGGGTTTGGAACCCATTTTTGGAACCATTGAGATGGCAACTGGGAAGCCAGGTTGTTATTGTAGTGAGTAGCATTTTGACTGTCCATTATCTTGGAGCCTGAAGCTTTCTGACCATCAATCAGCTTTAGGTATTTCTGAAGTGTGTAACCGTTAAGCTTTTTACTGTGGGATTTCCTCCAATAAAAGATGTCTCACTGATGTGGGTGTCCCGTGTCAGCTTGCCAGCATGTGAGAATGCCAAAGGGAATGGGAAACACAACAGAAAGTCTCCTTTGATTCACGTCTCTCCTCCATGGCTCTTTAAACTGCTGACATATTGCTGTTGTTTCTATTACGTTGACCCAATTAATTCCCTTTTCATAATACCTCTCAACGAGAGAGAGAGAGCTTCCTTTATCAACGCCTGGGATAAGTTACAACTTGCACATCTCAGCTTCCAGTTCATGACAAGTGGAAGCGTCAGACAACTTGTCCAGATCAAATCCCTGATGATGAGGACACGTCTTCCTGCATCACAAAATCAGGGCCAAGGATCCGTGTATTGAAATTCAATGGGAAACTCCTGTTATGCCATCCTCAGCGCCTTTGGATAAGGAGGCATTTTAATTATAGCCATTGTTATTCAGCCGGCATAAGCTTAGCTTTCAAAATTTGAAAACTTATCTCATAAAGTAGGGTTTCAGACAGACACATTGGGGGTAGGATCTTGTTATTTTAATAATGTATCCATGTTATATGTTTTAAACAGTTTTATGTATTTTATAATATTTTTATATTCTATGTTGTTCCCCGCCTTGATCCAGAGGGAGAGGTGAAATAAATAAATAAATAAGAAATAAATTTGTTGTTGTTGTTGTTGTTGTTGTTGTTGTTGTTGTTGTTGTATTAAAAAAAGAAGAAGACACAAAAGAAGAAGACCCAGTGAAGCTGCAAATGTGGTTCAGCTTGTGTGTGGAACAGGGGTGTTGAACATTCTTCAACCTACCGGCTGGATTCATAAGAAGAGCCCTGCTGTGTTTCCCATTCCCTTTGGCATTCTCACATGCTGGCAAGCTGACACAGGACACTCACATCAGTGAGACACCAAGGGTCCATCTAGTCCAGCACTCACTTCACACAGTGGCCAACCAGCTGTCGACCCGGGACCCACACACAAGACACGGTGCAACAGCACCCTCCCACCCATGTTCCCCAGTAACTGGTACACACAGTCTTACTGCCTCTGATACTGGAGGTTGCACTTAGCCATCATGGTTATGGGTGGATTCCTGCTTTGAGTGGGGGGTTGGACTCGACGGCCTTATAGGCCCCTTCCAACTCTACTATTCTATGATTCTATCAAGACTAGTAGCCATAGATAGACTTCTATGGAATTTATCCAGCCCCCTTTTAAAACCATCCAAATTGCTGGCCATCACCACATCTTGTGGTAGTGAATTCCATAGTTTAACTACGCTCTGTGTGAAAAAGCACTTCCTTTTATCTGTCCTGAATTTAGTTGCTCTAATGGAATCAACAAGAAAAAATGTTCCAAACTCAATTCTCTCTCTCTCTCTCTCTCTCTCTCTCTCTCTCTCTCTCTCTCTCTCTCATCAGAATGCTGCCACTAAGAAAGAGGTAATGTGTCTTTGTGGCGAGTAAGCATGAAAAACCCCATTGGGAATTAAGTTTGCAAAATGCCATTTATTGTCTTTCTTTTCTTTTCTTTTTACAAAGATGAATAGAAATTGAAACAAAGTAGGAAAGAGTTGTTGCTATTTTGGGGAGGCTGAAGGAAGTGGACAATGATTGTGTGGAGGAATACCATTCAATTAAGATGCGGAGGGGAATGAATCTGTTTAATTACTTTTCCATGATATTTTTCATCCTGTACCAACTAGTTGGAGGTGGAGAGATAAAGAAGATAAAGGACTCCTTTAGGCATGAATGTTGTAAGTGAGAAGGGCCAACAAAATGAACATCATGTTCCCAGCCATATAGAAAGATTGACAACGATCTATTTCTTCTCTACGTTTACTGCCTCCAATGTGAAGCACTCTCTTCCAACTGTGGTCAATTAGTTTTTTTCGGCTGAATGAATCCTGAAAATACAATGGCCGTATGAAGGCCCAGAAATAAATGGACTTGGACAGGTGAGGTTTAAACCTAGTTAAAAGGTCAGGTAATTGAAAGTGACAGGGACCACAATCAACAGCCTGACTAGTCTCATGTTTCTCCCTCTTCCCAAGAGGAAAGGCACAGATTCATAAGAAGGGATCCTTACAGAAGTTGGACATAAAACCTACTTCACAGTGTTATTGTGAGAATAAAAGGGGGAGGTCATGTATATCGCACTGAGCTCTTTAGGAATAAGGTAGGTTAAAAATCAGATAGACAGATTAGACAGATAGATAGATAGATAGATAGATAGATAGATAGATGTCAAAGAAATGAAGGACAAAAGGCAGATTGGAAAACAGGATTGGCACTGGGATGATAATGACTTTAACTGCAATCCTATAACAGTTATTTGGGAGTATGTCCCATTGAACTCAGTGGAACCTACTTCTACATAGACCTGTACAGAATTGCACTGGATAAGAAGGATCAGGGAAAGAGTAAATATGCCATTGTACACCAGTTGCTAGGGAACATGGATGGAGGGTACTGCTGCACTCATGTCCTGCTTCTGGGTTTCCAGTGGGCAGCTGGTTGGTCCAGAATGCTGGGTTAGATGGAGCCTTGGTCTGATCTAGTATGGTTCTTCTTATGTTCTGATGACCACATCAAAGCTTCCTCCACTGGATTGTACTCTCTGCACAGAAGTCCATCTAGCACCAGGGCTAGATCTATACAACTGCTTTAGACAGTATTGAGGTGCACTGATAATTCTTATGGCACATTATACATCCCATATACCGTTTCATGGTTTTATTTCCTGCTTTTTATTCCAAAATACCACAATAAATGGTGTTTTGGAATAAAAAGGGGCACATACGCAAGACGGAGATAGTGTTACCCTGTTGGGATCATAATAATTTGACACAAGGTGTAGATCTGCCCCTAGTGATCTGTAGGATGTTTTCATGACTTGTTATATGTTGGTATTGGTGTGTGCGTGTGTGTGTGTGTGTGTGTTTAAAGTATTTTGATGTGCCTTCTAGGAACCTACATGAGTAGAGCAAGCTCAGCTATGGCAGATGGTGCCCTCCAACCTCTCAGGGAGAAGAGAGATAGCAACAGAGGGATTCTGATGCAATGTTAATGCCTTATAAGGAGGGCTAGAGATTGCTAACTATCAGGAGACTCTCATTAGCTCCCTTTGATGAACCCTCAAATGACCATACTGTGCAATAATAGCCAGCCATCAGGCAAAAATCAAAACAAAAACAGGAACGGTCAGCTGGTCGCCATAACGCTGCATTTGAGATGGTTCATTTCAGTGGACAAGGCTGCACTACTAAGAACTGGGTACTCTCTCCAGATGTCGATCGACAGCAAAATATAGCAACCTGAATGAAGCATTTGCTTCTCTCCATATTTTGAATTAATCTAAGGGGCCATAAATCTTGAAAAGTCGTGAGGAGAATGACAGCAGTTATATTGTGGTATCAAAAGCAGAGCTGGCTGGAAAACAATTGCAGCCAATAATTCATTCGGCTGTTGTGGTTGTTTATCACCTCCCGATGGAGGCTGCCTGGTACCCTCGGAATAGGCCCAGCTAGCTCTTCTTTTATGGGCAAATCATTGTGCTCTGTATATTACGCTACTGTGGAGTACTGAGGCACCGTGGACCTCAGGTTCGGCATCTGTGTTGAGTTAGAGCAGGTGCATTGAACCTCTTTCAATCAAAGGACTGGATTCCATTTCAGAGAAGCTCCCCTCTGAAATGGGTGGAGCCAGAAGCAAAGTAGGCGGGGTTAAAGACAAACTAGGCAGAGGGGCCGAATGCCCCAAATACTAACATATCTTAGTTTAAAATTCTCCATGCCAATACCGAAGCCTTAGGAGAGTGACGACAATGGGGAGAGAACTGGGCAAGAGAAGGGAAACCACAAAATGGGTGGCTGATCTCCTTTAGATAGGAAGAAGCACGCAAGAATCACACAAAACGTTCTGCCTTTACTATGAAATCCACAGTGTTCAATGGTGGTGGTGGGGAAATGCAGCAAGTTAAAGCCGTTTGTAAAAACGATACAACCACTATGAATGAGTCACTGTTACAAAAATTAAAGCTTTCTTTTCCAGTTGTGCGGATAATAGGAGCCTTCTTTCTCTAAGAACTTAATCTAGCATATTAAATTAAGCGAAATAATCCTCTTGCACGTCTAAAAAATAATTAGCTTGGTTTCCCTCCCACCCCCCTGCTTTAAAGAAGAGTGTGTGAGGGAGGGGGGGGAAATAACTTAAAAGATTTTTAAATGCATTTTCCATACCAATATTATTCTTAATAAGCTAAACCATGGTGGATTTAAAACTGCAATTAACGGCAATTATACAAGCGGAGAGTGTAGAAATGGCCAGTTTTAATTTTAGTCCCCCATCTATTGAGTTAGCGTTCCCCTTAACCACCTTCGCAGCCATCAGTATTAATTCACAAGGAAGAATAAGATGATGTTAGATTCAAATAATAAAATTTGAATATATGAACCAGATTTCTGGGTGGGGGAGAGTATCCTCCCCTACAATGTGACAAATGTATAAAGGATATATAAACAAGACCAGAAGGGCTGGAGTTATCATTTATGTTAAGTGCACTGAAGTGTACAGCCACAAAATTCAGATGTATGATACAGTATTATTCTCTGGACTTCCTTGATGCAAAAAAATAATAATCCATTCTTGTTCTTGCCTAGAACTTCCCAGAAATGCCATACTGGCTGCATTTTCTTAATCGCTAAGAAGGGAGAGCTTTCTTTCTTTCTTTCTTTCTTTCTTTCTTTCTTTCTTTCTTTTACAAATGTAGCCATGTTTTAAATCTGTCAATAGTTCAACACACAAGAATTGCCCTGGGCCTGGAAGAACCTGGAATGTATTGAGATCAGTATGTGTCATTTTAAGTAGACGAATAAACAAAAAGAGGATGACACACACATTCTCCCATGTGGGCATTCTTACAACTGAACCACCGAAAGCAGCTGCAGTGGCCATCTAGGTAACCTCTAATCTTCCCTGTAATATTCAAAATTGGTTTGAACTGAGATTTGAACCAGGGTAGAAACTGTACTCATTTCCAAAAGGGTGAACCACCACCATGTTAGCAGAACCACCTCCATTTTTAACAGGAAACTGTAAAATCTCCATTGCACACCAAGCGAGATGTCACGTACCAAGAATGTCTTCAAGGATGTTTCCTGTGTAACTATCTTATCCATCCAGAACAATAGCTTTATGTTCCCAAGCGGAATGTACTGTTACAGAGGAAATGTTTTGCAGAAGATAAGGGGGCTCTCTAGTGTTATGTTCTGATTGGTTAATGCTGCTACTGGGCCCTGCCCCTTGAAAGCTTTAATACTGTACCATATTCCCTATGTCTTTTGTCTGATTGCTCCCTTTGAAGAGACCAGGGCCGGATCTACACTACTGCTTTAAAGCGCTTTATAACAGTTATAAAGCGCTTTAACTGCTTTAAAGCGCTTTAAAACTGTTATAAAGCGCTTTAAAGCAGTAGTGTAGATCCGGCCCAGGCCTTGATTACTAATCAATAAAGCGCTTTTGAACCCTCTGTCGTTGGAATGGTGGAGTCGTGCTTAAGGGCTGTTTGGATCTCGTCCTTGGGTGAAAAGAACATTGATCTAACAACCAGACACATTTTCATCACCAACACGCTGCTCTGCTGCTGAATGCTGGATGTACTCCTGGTGTCAAATCATTACGATCCATCATGGTATCATTATATGCCTCCCGTGCATGTATATTTCATAAGACATGCATTGACATTTGTTACAGTATTTTGGATAATGTGGAATAAAAATCAGGAAACAACCCTGGCCAGATCTACACCAAGCAGGATATTACACCATGAAAGCGGTATGAAAGTGGTGTATAAGAGGCAGAAGCCACACCAAGCAGGATATATCACTATGAAAGCAGTATATGGAATGTGTCAATGGGCCCCAACAGTTGTCAGTGCACTTCAATACTGCTATAAAGCAGTAGTGTAGATCCTGTCGCTTATATACTGCTTTCATATCACTTTCATAGTGTTATATTCTGCTTGGTGTAGATCTGGCCCCTATGAAAGCAGCATATGGAATGTGTAATGTGCCCCAACATTTATGAGTGCACTTCAATACCACTATAAAACAGAAGTGTAGATCTAGCCTTGGATGGGAGGGACCGCCCATGAGACATTTTGCCACCTAAGGCAAGGAACAGGATGGTGCTCTCTCCCATTGCCTGCACAAAAGCTGAATGGATTGACATTGGAAAATTTCTTCAACATTGGTGTTGGGATAGTATATTCCACCACACATAAGGCCGCAGATTGGCTAAGGGGGCTCAGGGCAAATTGACTGTCCCATGGTTCTCCCTGCAACATATTGATGCCACCTCCTAGAATCTGCCACCTGAGGCAACCACTTAATGTCAGGGCCAGCTCTGCTTGCCAAACTTAAAACAAAAGCAGGGCAGGAACCAGCTCTTCAATATCAAACGGACTTGTTTTTGAAAAGGAGAACCTCTTCCTTCTTTCTGAGGTTGTTCCCCCTCCTGTTTTTCATCGAGTGCATATCTGAAAGCTAGAGAGAATCCTCTCCTTCTCTTCCTCCCAGTAACAATGGAAACAGCTTTGCAAATTTAAATAATTTTATGTCAAATATGCCTGTCTGAGGCTGTAATTTGCATGCTGGATTTCCACTCAATGCCATATGAAACAGCTGAGATACCTTATCTCCCCCTGAAAGCTGGCATTATGAGAAACTACTAAAAATATTACATAGACTTTGCATAGCAAAGAGTAGCTGGTGAACATCCTCAGGAACTGTTTTTGATGGAGGTGCCCTGGCCATTTGCTAAGACTTGCACATGATGAAGGAGGAAGGGGGAGACATCTGATCTCTCTGAATATTTTTTTTTCTTTTTAAGAACAGCTTTATTTAAAGATCTTGTCAAAATAGAGGAGGTTAAGAAAATCCAAGGCTGAAATCCTCAACTCGGGTATAAACATATTCATCCCATTGGCTTCAAGGAGACCCTGAGGTTTTAATAAGTTCAAGAACTAAGTTTCCATGGTGTGTTTTACCCCAGGGAGCCAAATGCAAATACATGAGTGTGACGGATGTTCCAGTGTGCTGAAGCTGGGACTTCAGCATAGATGCGGTTGCACTAGTTTTCATCCAAAATAAAAAGAAGATAGAAATTCGGGAATGAGGATGCTCCTTAGCTTGTCTTCATTCAAATTCCTCTGAAGAGTTTGGTGTTTTGAGTTAGCTGCTCCTGTTTCTGAAGTGGAATCTATGCATTTGGAATTCTACACTGTTTTGTTATAGACAGGGAGGAGCATAAGGCTATCAATAGATGGAGAATAAGGCTATCAATGGTTATAAGTCACAATGGCAATATGATTCCTCCAGGATCAGAGACCGCATGTTTTTGAATGGTGATTGCTGGGAAACAACAGTGGGAGGGAGCCATTGTGCTTAAGTCTTGCTTGTGGTCCAGGGGTGGGATTTTATGCATGTAAGTCACATCCATCAAACATCATGTCCCTGTATTTCCAATCTCCATGTATGGATGCAAAAGTTGGACAATGGAAAAAGCAAAGCGGAAGAAGATCAAGTCATTTGAAATGTGGTGTTGGAGAGTTTTGCCGATACCATGGACAGCGAAAAA
Source organism: Elgaria multicarinata webbii (assembly GCF_023053635.1). Lineage (NCBI taxonomy): Eukaryota > Metazoa > Chordata > Lepidosauria > Squamata > Anguidae > Elgaria > Elgaria multicarinata. The sequence continues at coordinate 13,904,073 of NC_086184.1, forward strand.
GACAAATAAGTGGAGAAATTAAGCCAGAAATCTCACTAGAAGTGAAAATGCTGAAACTGTCCTACTTTGGACATATAATGGGAAGAAATGACTCATTGGGGGGGGACAATAATGGATTGACTGGAAGATCTCTGGGGGAGTTCCCATTTATTTAACAATACCAGGAACAAAGTGACTCCTTTTGCCTTAAATTATGCTGCTGAAATGGGGGGGAAACTGGGGTAACCAGGAGAGATTTTTTGTGTGGGAGGACTCAGAGCTCCATTCATTTCTGGTACTCAAACCAAATCCTTGAGTTCAGAGTTCTTTCAGTCTGGGTGTACATGCTTGGCACCAGGCTCCTCATGATGGATCTCAGGATTCTAGGGGCGGGGGAACAAACTAGATCCCATGAGCCAATGCTGTAGGCAACTGGTTGGAAACTGTGGAAAGTAGGATTATGGACTAGTAGGATTATATTCTTCAGTTATTTCCTGATTTTGTACAGAATATTCTACATGCACATTTTGCTGTATTTTTCAGTTCTATCACATGTACACATTGATAAAACATGAAGAAGCAGAGGAGGAGGAGGAGGAGGAGGAGGAGGAGGAGGAGGAGGAGGAGGAGGAGGAGGAGGAGGAGGAGAAGGAGAAGGAGAAGGAGAAGGAGAAGGAGAAGGAGAAGCTGTTCTTGATGTGGTTATATGTAGGTCTAACTAGGAATCGCTTCTGATCATACAGAAATGAGCATGAACCAAAGCTGACAAAAGACATTTTTATTCCAAAATCTTGGCTCTTTGGAAAAGCCCAATAATAATAATAATAATAATAATAATAATAATAATAATAATAATAATAATTTTATTCATGTCTTATCCTCCTCTCCCTTTGGATCATAACTGGATATTTATGTTTGAGTCACAAGAGCTGCTACTTATAAAAATAATAATAAGTCTGAAGAAGCTTTTTTTAAAAAATAAAAAAAATACCAAAAAACTATTTTTGGTTCCAATTGCAAGTAGTACATGTTGGCCCAAGCTAGCTAAAGAAATGAAATTAAGTAGCGCATTGTTATTCTGCCAAACGCAGAATATTGCTTCTCATTTTTAATTGTCACCAGAACAATGAGCACACTGCTAAGTAGATTTGCGGCAAGTCTAAAGGTTTTAAGCTCTGAGCTGAAGCAAGGAATGTGTGTATGAAGGGAGAGAGGAGACACTTTAAATTAATTGTCCTAAGATTTCCTTGTTCCTGGAAAACATACAAATTAGGATGACTTTTCTAATGCACTGTAGATTAGGGATCAGCAACCAGCAGCACTTGGGCCAAAATCAGGTCCTCAAAATCTGGACCCCTATGTACTAGATTCTGTAGAGATGGGGAGAAATGCATTCAGTGTGGACTTTAATGTGAACCTTCCTAATTTAGATGGTTTGTAATCCATACCAGCCACCCTCACCAGGTTTGGACATCACAAATAACCCACACCCAGTGATGGTAATTATGCTAATTAAGTGGCTTGCAACCAGCCAACATGACTCATTTTCCCTCCATAATCATGGGAACCTAATCAAAGTGAGAGAAGGTAGTGGCTGGGTTCACACAACATGCTAACCCACAATCAGAGGTTGAGTGTGGGTGGTTGTTGAACTGAGGGTTGTTTGTTGAACCAGGGATTGTCATGCTGTCTGAACCCAGGACATTTTCAGCATGCAATGTGGCTTATTTTTCTCCAACAAGCCAACTTGAGAACCCACGGTTTATTATTGAATTGTTCAGGGTGGTTAACAAGCCATGCTGCATGGTTCATAAGGACTAGGGATGTGCTCTGCTTCTAATCGGACCAGCGAATTAGAAGCGGAGCGGGGGGCTTCGCCTGCCCTTAAGGCGGAGGCAAAGAGGATTGGGGGGCCGGCGGAGCGTGGCGAAGAGGATCGAGGTGAAGGCGGATCCTTCGCCTCGATCCGGAGCTCCACCAGAAAGGTAAGTGGGGTTTACCGGGCCCTGCCGCTGTCGCTGTCACCCATGAATTAGGGTAAAAAAAACCCTCCTCTCCCTTACCTGCATCCATCCGCGGTCCGTTGGCTTCTTCAATTGAACTGCGGGCTCAATTGAAGAAGCCGACGGACCATGGATGGAGGCAGGTAAGGCCCCCCTCCCCCTTGGTCCCTTACTGGGCTCTGCCACCATCGCCGCACGGGCGGTGACAGTGGCAGGGCCCGGTAAACCCCCCCACCCTCCTCTCCCGTCCTTACCTGGCGCCACTCCCCTCCACTGCGGAGCTCCGATTCGGAGCCGGAGCTCCGCGGCGAAGAGGAGCAGAGTATGGGCGGAGCGGCGCGGAGCGGAGCGGTCCAATCCGAAATTTTCAGATCGGCCCACGGGGCAGATCGGGGGGTCTGTGCACACCCCTAATAAGGACATCACACTAATCCATGGCTCAGCAACAATCCACACTCACTATAATATGCAAGGTTTGCTCTGGAAGGTGTAAAAACTATTTTTTATTAATGTATCCAAGACAGAGAAATGTGTGTAGGATTAATGCCCTATTCACTTTTTTTTCCCTTTGTGATCAAAATGCAACACAAAGAATTTGTCACAAGTGGGATGTGTGAATTGTAATAAAAAAGTGAATTACAGAGCCTTTGCCAGCCAGTGGAGTCTGCTTAGCCCTTCTCTCTCTCTCTCTCTCTCTCTTTCTCTCTCTCTTTTCTTTTCTTTTTTTCAAAATCAGCTCCTTATTGTTTGCCAACAAACAAGCACACTCCAAAAATGCATCCAGAGCAGAAGACGTTGGGTGCAGGAGTGGGAAAGAGGTTAACGTCAAAAGAATTGTACATGGGAAATTGCCCCACATGCACAGACAAAAGTACTTGGTAATTACTTTGAAGTTTGGTGAAATTAGGCATTACATTTTTATGCATTCCAATGGGGAATTAAAATACTCCCAGCTGATGGTCATGGAGTAAAACATAACACAGCATAACATTACAGCACAATGCATAATGCATATGTTTCTTGTTCATTTACAAACAATATTACGTTCATTATTTTATTAATCTTTTTCTCCTTTTTAATGTGAATTTAACAAAACAAAACAGAAAACAAACCATAAAAAGAAGAAAACAAGAAATTACATGCATGAAAATATCAATATTCCATCAATTACAACATTCTAAAAATGGGGGGGGGGATTATGAGTAGGTTTCAAGAAAAGCAGATCACATATCCAGACATTTATGCATTCGTAAGTGGCACCTATATACCACCCTTTCAAATGCTGTTAGTGTTGTTAGGTCCTCAGCCCATTGCATTATGGGAGGTGAACATTTATCCTTCCAATGTTGTAATATCAGTCTTTTGGCTGTCATAAGTGCTCAGAAAATCTATTTGCGCTGACCATAACTCAACTTCCAAGAAACTGATAAATAGTTTAGGAGGACATGTACATCATTCAATATTAAAGACTGTTCCAATACAATGTTTATGCATATTATGACCTCCTCCCAAAAGGAGGTGACTATTGGCCATTGCCAAAATATATATAGATAAAAGAAGTTAGTAGTGTATAGCCCTTTCCTGCTTTTTTGCCCCTCAGTGGTGTAGTGGCTAAAGTGTTGGATTGGGAGTCAGGAGATCCAGGTTCTAGTCCCCACTCAGTCATGGAAACCCACTGGGTGACTTTGGGCCAATCACAGACTCCCAGCCCAACCTACCTCACAGGGTTGTTGTTGTGTGGATACAATGGAGAGGAGAAGGAGGATTATGTACGCTGCCTTGGGTTCCTTGGAGGAAAAAAGGCAGGATATAAATGCAAAAATAAATAAAAACAAATAAAATAAATAATGCAAATATGGCTCATAAATAGTGAAAAAACCCTCCAAAATGTGCATGCAGCATGGCCCTGTCCCTTCCTTTGTGCACCCTTATTGGCCTCCTCCATCCCCTTCTCCCTTCCTGCTGGCAGCAACAGCCTAACTGTGTTCTCAAGATGGTGATGAGCTTTGTATGGGATAATTAACCTCCTGGTTATATCAGTCTTCTCACCCACTCCCTACCCTATTTGGCTCAGCAATAAAAAAGAAAAACCTTACGGGAACATCTACACAAAAAGAGATTTGAGACCTAGGTAGGAAGGAGGCATTCAGCAATGGAAGATGATGAAAGAACAAGGTGAGGGGGACATTGTCATGAAGGTCCCATAGGATGTCAAACAACGGGAAACGAAATGAAAGACAAATTATTATCATGTTACAACTTAGCATCCTTTTTCGGATGTGCTAAAAATTGCCAAGTAACCATTTAGTGTCTAAAGGATGAATCACAGTTAACGACCAGCTGTGTAAACAATGGATTCATTACTTTTCATGATGCTGGAAAGCTGAGGATTTTCTTTCCTCTTGGTAAAGTTGCAAAATATGCAACTTGAAAGAAAACAGCTTTAAATTTACACTTGTAATGTGTAGAGAAAGTAGAGGCCATGGGGAGCAAAACTGTCAGTGGGAACTTAAATAACCTGCCTTCCATTGCCGTCACTGGTGTTGCTGATGGCCAAGAGAACGTCAACTAGCAGCAGCTGTTGAGGCCTAAGCCTTCCTTTAGACTTGGGATCTATGTCCCAGAGAAGCAACAAGAAATGAAGCATTGCTGATCCGTGTTTTCTGTTACCATGTGGCTGGGTCTTGTCAGTGTGGAGGCTGCAAGCCCCAATGTCAGTGGGGCAGAGAAGCTGCTCCAGGTTGTAATCTGTACTTAAAGGTGTTGAACCCCATCCCCAAAAGTATCTTGGAAGCCCCTTGGATAGCTCATTTAGAGCTCAGACTACAACCTGGCACTAACATTGGAGCCGCCAGCCTCCATCAAAAAGAGGGAATGCCAGCCTCCCTAAATCTGGTCCCCTCCAGATGTTTTAGGCTACATCTCTCAGCGTTCAAAAAAAAATTCAAGTACTTAAAAAAAAGTTTCTCGCTCACTATCAGCTCTTTTGCTCATTCTGCACTATGGGGAAACATTAATGTACATTATGGTACTTTTGTTTCAGGATTACAAAAACTAACCAAAACTCTGTCTGTGTGATGCAGAGGAGGAATGTCTTCCCTATGGCAGTCCTGCACAGTTTAGGCGATTGGGCTAAATGACCTGCAAGGCCCCTTCCAACTCTGCCAACTGGTGTTGGCTGCCAATTAGGTACTGTAAGGTGGAATGTTGGCATCAGTTCCATGATAGCTTCATATGCATAGACTTCACATGGCTATCCTGGTGAACAGACAAATCTGAGAGGACCTGGGCTGGCCGTAGGATAAATAGCCCCCAGGGTGAGGAGTAGCTCTGGTGCCCCTTTACAGTGAGCTTTGCAGGGCCACCCAGAGAGTTTATGGGGCCTGTTGCAGGTGTGATGTTGGGGCCCCTATTGCTGCCCCCTACAAGGACCCATGCATATGTGTACAAAGCTGGAGGCCACATGTGAGAATCAATGCAAGCATGGACTGCATTTGAAGTGCTAAGTGTTCAGTAATGTTGCCTCAAAGCAAAGCTGAGTTCCATGGATTTTTACCCAGCACAAATGACATCCAAGTAGAAACTCAAAAAGAAACTACTTTAAAGCTAATTGAAGGGAGCCCGTTTTTTTGTAGTTAGTACCCCCAAACAACCTGTAGAACCTGGGGAGAGAGACACTTGCTTTTGACCATCTAGCTTACTGCAGACAGGGCATTAAAATGACAAAACACCGAGCTCAGTTTGGTGCCCCAGGTGACCACCCCACTACCCACCCATAAGGCTGACCCTGCTTAGAATCACCACTGTGTCACTGACAGCCATCCAGCTCTGAGGCAGAGCCAAAGCTGGAACTAGCCACAGAATCTTACTGTTGAAATTACACTTCTGTTAAGGCCATGACCCATATCAGTTGGAATTTCCTTCATTTTAGAGCTTATGTGAACACGGAAAGCCCATAACACAACATGTTAAACTAAAAGGTTGTTGCTGCTGTTGAGATAGATAGATATAGATAGATAGATAGATAGATAGATAGATAGATAGATAGATGATAGATAGATAGATAGATGATAGATAGATAGATAGATAGATAGATAGATAGATAGATAGATAGATAGATAGATAGATAGATCATTGCATCTTCTATCTTCATACATTTTAGCTAGAGGAGGAAAAGACATGAGTTATGGATAAGAGGTATAGCTGCCCAAGCAAAACTAGGGACAGAAGGGTATATTCCCTAATTCATTTGTCTTCAATTTGAGCAGTTACATATGGCCGCAACCCTAAGATCAGTGCCAGCTCCAGGTTTTTGAAGGCCCTTGGTCAAGGTATCCTCAGTGGTCCCCACCCTCAATAAATCTACCTTCTCATCACCATTGACACCAGTTGCTGTTGCTCCTCATCCACTTGTTTGCTTGACAGGCAGAAAGCCAGGGAGCAAGTAAGCTGTGCCATCTATTCTGACTTTTGTTCTGACTTTATACTGTTAGTTTTACCCTACCCAGTGCCTGTTTACCCTACCCTGTGCCTGTTTGCATTCTCTTCCCCTCCTTATTGTTTTATTATGATTTTATTAGACTGTAAGCCTATGCGGCAGGGTCTTGCTATTTACTGTTCTACTCTGTACAGCACCATGTACATTGATGGTGCTATATAAATAAATAAATAAATAAATAAATAAATAATAATAATAATAATAATAATCTATTGCTTCTCCTTCTCACCACCATGGTTGTTTGGGCCAGAGCAAGAGGCAGGTGAACAAGCAGGTTGCCAGGAGCAACTCAAGGGGACTCTTCTCTCAGCCCCTGCTGAGACAAGGGCCCATGACAAGTGCCCAACCATACCTACCCTTGACACCAGCCCATCTTACGATGAGTCCCATCAGCTGTACCACTACCGCCATTGCTTTCCTTCATTTAGTTTTTGAAGAGATTGTCAGCAGAACTGATTCACCAGCCTGGATTTTTCAGTCCCAGTTTGTGCTGGTGTCTCAGCCTGAGCCTCAGCTCTGGCTTGTTGACCAATTGCAGCCTGATGGGCTGCAGGGACTGTTAAGCAAACCTCTTGGAAAGTCTAGGGCATGCTGTGCCTCGGAAGTCCATGCCTCCTTGGCAGTTCTGTTGCCGATGTCAGTTCCCAGGCTGGCCTTTGTTTGCCTGAGCTCTCTCGTCAGCTGTTTGCCTGCCTTGAAAAGTTCGGGCTTTGTGCAACAGATTGTTTGTCTGCAGTTCCGCTCTTGGCTTGGTTGCCTGAAGTTTCTGGGACAAGGTTCTGCAAGGATGTCCGAGGGGGGGGGGGGAGAGACTCGAGTTTATGTAAGTTTGTGTTGGGCGTTGGCTCTGGGATTGACTCTAGCCCTCATCTCTGTGTCTGAGTCCCAGAGAGAGAGAGAGAGGGAGAGAGGGAGAGGGAGAGGGAGAGGGAGAGGGAGAGGGAGAGGGAGAGGGAGAGGGAGAGGGAGAGGGAGGCCTTAACTAGACCTACCTTTTGTTCCGGGGGAGAGGAGGGGAGATTTCGCGTTGCGATTAACACGAGATCTCGCCCCCATTTACACGTAAGGCGCAACAACCTCAGGGAGAGAGACGTTGCGCCCGCCATTTTAAAATTATTTTTAAAGGGAGAGGAGCGCACAAACGCTCATACACTGAAGGTAGGTGCTTTTAAAAATGTCATTTCATTTCCCCACTCCCCCCACCCTAACCCCGATGGGTGCAGAACTCCTGAGGAGTGCTGCGCCCCTGGCTCCTGGCTCCATGCAAATGGAGCTCCTGGCTCCATGCAAATAATCTCACGGAGCGGGGTCAAGTCACGGAAACAAGCCAGACATTCCGCCGTCTCGGGCTCAGCCCAGGACCATGGAAAAAGCGGGCCCAAAGGGGAAGGCTATATCCCAGGGCAAGGTAGGGATGATCCTTTCCTGATCCCAGGATCCCCTGTGCATCATGTGGACGCACAGGGACAATCCCGGGGTTCACCCCAGGATATAGCCTGGTCTAACTAAGGCCAGAGAGAGAGAGAGAGATACACAGGTATTTTAAAACCAACAGCGAACATCTAAGGTTCCTTGCATACTGTCTTTCCTCTTTGCTCTAGAGGCCTGATTTGGACTGGGCTCACTGTGCACTTGGAAGGGAGGGTGAAAACTTTCCCACCACTGTTTGCTTCCCAAAATTCAGCTTCCATCGGAAATTTGTTGCCTGATTAATCAGGGAATCTTTCTAAGAGATCAAAAGATGTGTTGAATTAATCAACTGGATTGATCAACTAAACACTGCAACCCTATTTCTCGGAGCTTATTTCACACTTCTTCTCAAGAACATGTCCCGATTGGACCACTCCATGTGCACTTTTCACTACCACCTGCATAGTAGTAAACCATATCTCCAGTTTTCAGCCAGTCACCATTTACACTTTTCTTTCTATATTCAAAAGGTGTCAGAGGGGACACATTCCCCCCTACACACACACCAAAAAAACCCTCTGAATTATTGGTCGGGGGATACTTCTTTGTCCCAGCCAAACTCTTGGGTTAAAACTTGCAACAAAAACTGATCCAACAAAAGAGATTTCTGGAAAATAATTTTTAAAATGAATAAGAGCATGAGACATGCCCGAAGAAATCTACTGATTTTTGCAATTGGGATGCTGCTTTTTTTTTTGTCCTAACCAATGGAAAATGATGGGGTAAAAAATGTCGCTAAAACCATTAATGTCCACAAAGTGTTAAGGTGGCAGCAGGCAGTATTAACTTAAGCCAGAAGCCCATGCTAGTTTTGTATCAGCCTATTCCTCTAAGTTGGTCTCTAAGACCCTAGTTGTGGTCATGTGAACTGACAATCAGCTCCAGGAAGTAGAAAACATGGGCTTTCTGTTCATGCTCCCAATCTAGTCTTCTACTGATAGGGCATTGCTAGTGCTTAAAACATTTGAGCCCAAAGCACACAAATCTGCATAAAATGGACATATGCTATGTTTTTCTATACAGCAAATTAAGAAATAGCAGGATTTCTTTACGTTTCACATAAGGCAAATCCAGCCAATTAATTTCCCATCCAAATCACACCAAAGAAAATCAATCATTGAATTAATTTGCACACGCACACACACACACACACCAGATCAGTCTAAACCAGTAGTTCCTCTTCAAGGACAAGTGGCAGCGAAGAGGTGTGGGAAAACTACACACAAAAGTGTGGCTGGTAAATTTGATCACGAGTCCTTCCATCACCACCCCTTCCCACCTGCATCCCTCTCCATGCAATTAAGCTTAGGGGAGGGCAAGCTTCCATAAGAACTGCCCTGCTGGATCAGACAAGGGTCCATCTAGACCAGCAATCTGTTCAGAAAGTGGCCAACCAGCTGTCGACCAGGGACCAGCAAAGCAGGACATGGTGCAACACCACCCTCCCACCCATGTTCCCCAGCAACTGGTGCACACAGGCTTACTGCCTCAGATACTGGAGGTTGCACTTAGCCATCAGGGCTAGTAGCCATTGATAGCCTTCTCCTCCGGGAAAGTATCCAGCCTCCTTTTAAAGCCATCCAAATTGGTAGCCAGCACTACGTCTTGTGTTAGTGAATTCGAGAATTTAACTATGTACGGTGTGAAGAAGTACTTTCTTTTATTTGTCCTGAATCTCCCACTAATCAGCCTCATGGAATGACCCCGGTTTCTAGTATTTTGAGAGAGGGATAAAAATGTCTCTCCCTCCACATTCTCCACATGTGTGGGGGTTTTCCCTAAGTTTAATCACCATCCAGGGTGTATTTTGCAGGTTGGAAGTTCAAACAAAAGGGTTCCCCCCTGAAAACCACCCCTGAATGGCAATTGTAGCGGGCGGCTACCAAGAACAGGGCCTTTTCTATTGCGGCACCCCAGTTATGAAATGAGTTTCCCAGAGAGGCTCGCCTGGTACCTACCTTGTGCTCTTTCCAACGCCAGGTAAAGACCTCCTTATTTTCCCAGGCATTTTAGTCTTTTAGCTCTGTTGTTCTAAATCCATTATTGTACTTCCAATCTCTGCTTTGCTGGTAGCTTTTAGTTTGGTTTGTACTTTTAAACTTTTGCATTTTGTGTTGTATTTTCTTATGTATTTTGTGGTTTAAATTGTTTTAATTGTTGTGAACCACCCAGACAGCTTCGGCTATTGGGCAGTATAGAAATGAGATGAAATAAATAACGCAGGGGGGGAACCATCTGTTGGCACCAATTGGACACTCAGGACGCTGGAGAAAAGACATGGAGCCAGAACACCAGGGGATCAGACCTCGCCATGGCCCCTGTAACTAGCCTATGAAATGTGCAATAAGAACATTAACAACAATCTATGTGAATTGAGCAAACAGCTACACAGATGTAGAAAAAAGATTGCCCTTCGGACTCGCTGTTCAGAAAATAAGATGGTGAGTAATCTGTTCGGACAGCCTTTAGTAATTCTTCATTTATTCATTACCTCATGCTGGCACTTTCTCTTTACTTAGCTCCTCTAGTGTAAGAGCACTGTACAGATGCAGAGCATGGAGGCATAATGCTATCAAAATGATGGCTTGCGGACAGATGGTATCCTAGATTTGCAAGAAGGCCTTTGTATAATTAACAGTGGGCTCATTACATTGAAAAACATTCACTCACGTAATGTGCTTTTATATATTATCAGTAATATACTAAAACTCCTCAATTACAGTACCAAATTCACAAGGAGAAGGGCGGCGATGAGCTGGCTTCATAGGAAGAATGATGTACAAGCCATTTGCTCCAGTTCTTAATTTTGATGAGTCCAATTTTATAAATAAGGATACATTTTCCAAGGCTATCATTGCTAATTATGCATTTCCCTAAACGCATCACATTAGGCGACTGATGAAATGTTCTACTAAAGGCGACTTACTGTCTTTTTGTGGGGCATTGGAGGAAAAAAAACCTTGGCACTCAATGTGTCTCAATTGATATTCGGATATTTTAACCCGGTGACATGCTCATGCTTTGTTTTGCTTTGCTTTAGGTTTTCTGTAAGTTTATTCTTGTTGAAGGGATCCAGCTATTTGATATGTAAGGACTGGAGTCCTCCAGCTCATGTGAAATTAGATGAACATCTTGGCCCTTGCTGAACCTTGACCATTAGTGAAGGAGTCTGGAAAATCATCAACTGTTGTTTAAGAAAAGGTCAAAAATGAGCAGCCAAAAATACTGAACTCTCATTGCTGGGTATCAAGGCCAATGCAAGAAAATACACTGAGAAGCCGGAGGGACTTTGGACAAGAGGTGGGGAGCCAAAAAGATACAAGAGAAATCAAAATGCTAACACAAAAGAAATGTAAAAATGTTGAGCAGATCATTTAAAGGAGAGAAACCAGGAGCAAGTTTCATAGGCTTGAATGACTTCATTCTCTTTTGGCTTGTTTTGATCATGAGATCCATGGACTGTTTTGATCATGCAATCCAGGTCAATATTATTTTTCTATAGCAAAACTATAATCTGGTTGCCTCTTGACCACATCCACATGGGGGTTCTTCCTTCAAGAGGAGAGGTGTAACAGAAATACATCAGACAAACTCACTTCTTGTGTTTGCTGTGCGGTCGATTGAACCAGTTATACACGTCTAGCCAGATCCTTCTGAAGTCTTTAATAGGGCTTCCTTTCTTGGCAGAGTTTCAGGAATATCTCCGATAAAAGGAGGCTAAGGGGAGACATGATAGAGGTGTACAAAACTATGCATGGTGTGGAGAATGTGGAAATACAGACATCTCTCTCTCTCTCTCTCTCTCTCTCTCTCTCTCTGAAATTACTAGAACCTGGGGTCATCCCAGGAAGCTGATTAGTGGGAGATTCAGGACAAATAAAAGGAAGTACTTCTTCACACAGCACATAGTTAAACTATGTAATTCACTACAAGATGTAGTGATGGCTACCAATTTGGATGGCTTTAAAAGAGGGTTGGATAAATTCCTGGAGGACAAGGCTATCAATGGCTACTAGCCCTGATGGTTATGTGCTATCTCCAGTATTCAAGGCAATAAACCTGTGTGCACCAGTTGCTGGGGAACATGGGCGGGAGGGTGCTGTTGCATCATGTCCCGCTTGTTCATCCCTGGCTGATGGCTGGTTGGCCACTGTGAGAACAGAATGCTGGTCTAGATCAGTAGTTCCCAAAGGGGGCGGTGGGATTGTATAGGGGGGCGTTAAGAGGCAAGGGGGCGGCAGGGCTGCACTCAAGGTGGTGTCTTCCAAGAAGCACCTCTCTAGAAGGTCTTAAAACCCAGGGACATTTTTTATGGGAGAAGGCAGTTTGGTCCCAAGCCATATAGAGAAAGGATCCACACATGTATAAATACTGTTTAAGAAGAGTCCCAACAGCTCTCACCAACTGACCAGACAGCAGGACTTCAGATGCTAATCTTAACACTCAGTCACATTAAAATAGGTGCAGACAGTCCTTCAAATAACCTGATCCCAGCAGCTTTAATGTGCACTGTTTGAGACACACAATCTAGAGCAGTGGTTCCCAAAGTGGGCAGTACTGCCCCCTTAGGGGCGGTGGGATTGTATAGGGGGTGTTAAGAGGCAAGGGGGAGGCAGGGGGCGCTAAGAGGCAAGGGGGAGGCAGGGGGGTGCTTGAGGTGGTCTTTTCCATACCAGGAGTTTTGGTTACAGAAGGAAATTTCTAATTGCTATCCTGCACTATGGAGAGTGGTTCAGAAGCTCCTGGTTGCATTTCCAACATCATATTTGGTGGAATGTGCTTTTAGTGTGGTCTGCCTACTTCTCTCCAAGCAAAGAAATTGACTCCAGATTGAAGACCCATGTTAAGTGACTTTAAACCAGACATTGGGAAACTGGTATCACTTCACCAAGCCCATCCATCACATTAAGAATTTAAAGAATTGTGAGGCACTCTACCCTGGTTACTAAATGTGATATCTAATATTCTTGCTAAATAACTATCAGACTTTGAAAAGATGATATCACGGGATCAAGTTCATCAATTATGTTTAATTGAATAAACTAAAAGAATGTAATTGGATTTTGAATAAATATTCAATTAATTGTTACTGTTCTGAAATTTATTGTTATTATCTTCCTTAGTGGGTTGTTGAAAACCGCTATTCTGAATAATGATTTTTATACGGTAGGGTAGGGTAGGGTAGGGTAGGGTAGGGGAACCAAGGGAGTTTGTGGAACCAAGGGAGCAGTTACCTGAAAAAGTTTGGGAAGCACTGATCTAGAGGAACCTAAGCTTTCACAAACTCCTCCCTGATTTTGCCATCTCATTCAAACGATACTCTTACAATCATATTCAATTCATGCTTTCCATATTGGGCTTCTGTGCAAATTCATAGAAGTAAAATGTTGCCGGTGAAGAAGTTGAGATCTCCACAGCTACAACGCAAACACTCATTTTGCACAGTCAGAAACCTCTGATAATTCTCCTCTTTCGATTTCTACATGTCGCGCTCACCTGCTGAATAATATCACAACCACTGGGTTAATTCTGGTTATCTCAGCCGTCGGTGTCTTTGCCAACTGCTTTCTGGTTTCCTCCTCTTGTCTTGACCCCGAAAGACCAAACCGCGGTCACTGCAGGATCTACCACTGAGTATCATCAGGATAATGTCAATGCACCGGTGGCTCAAAAGGAGGAAAACTTGCCACCGTGAAGTTAGACAGGATTAGCAGGCTTATCTCTGGAAACAGACCCAATAAGAGGGATGCTTTTGGACAAGAAAAACATCTTCATCTCTTGACAACTGGATCACAGGGAATGTAGAGAGATCAATACTCGGGTTTGTTGTTCAGCCAACTTTGTAAGAGACGTTTGGGCTGAAGGGTGGGGGCGTGGAAAGGTTGACTTAAAAAAACATGTCAATCTTGATGCAAATTATTAATTGCCCACTTGTATGGATTGACTTAACCTATATGGGCCTGTTCAGATGACATGCTAGGCCATGGTTCAGCCACTCGCCCTTTTGCAGCAACTGGTTAGTGAGCACATTTAAACTGTGGTTTTAAATGATCCTGTGTGACCTGCTGTATGCGTCCTACGTGTTACAGCAAGATAGATGATGAGTGGTGTATGTGAAATTGTTGATCTGACCTGTTGCTGTGACTTTTTCATTGGTTTTATTAGTTTCATAATGATATTTTGGGTATGGTGACCCATCCTGGGACCATTTGACTATCTGATGAAAGGCAGAGTGTATATTATAAATAAATACATTGTTGGAGCTAAGCAAGTGTTAAAGTGCTCTGAGTCTGGATGCCCCCTGAAAACACTACACCAAGGGCCTTGCTAGACCTACCAGAAAATCTGTCTGGGAGGAGGGGCGATGGCGCGCTACAGCTAGTGCGCACCGTCGCCCATTTCCACACGTCAACACGCGACGGGGCAAGGGAAAGCCCCATCGCGTGCTCCGCTTTTCTGCCATTTAAAGGGCCATGTGCGCAGGAGCGCACCGCCGGAAAGGCAAGTGCTTTTTTTAAAAAAAAGGGTTCCCTGCTCCCCCTGATTTCCCCCCACGATGTGTGATGCCCCCCCTGCCCACTCGCTTGCCCGTCCTCCCACCGTCCACCATGCCCTGTCCCCCGTCCCCGTTCTTCTTCTCCTCCCGTCCGCCATGACCTGTCCCCCATCCCCGTTCTTCTTCTCCCACCCCCGTCCACCATGCCCTGTCCCCGTCCATCATGTCTGATGCCCCCTCCATGCCCCCCCATGATTCCCCCCCCCCAGCTATGGGGTGCTGTGCCCAGTCCGTGGCTTCTCCTGGCTACTCGCTGTAAGCGAGCAGCCGGAAAAAGCCACGGAAGTTGCTAGACTTTCCACAGCCCCAGCCTCAGGCCGGGGCTGCGGAAAAACCAGGCCATAAGCGAATACACTTATCCCGGGTTAAGGGAGGTGTTAGCCCGGCCTGACCCCGGAATCCCCTGGATGCACAGGAGGGAGACCGGGCCTCACACCGCGCTAATGCCACATCTAGCAATGGCCAGAGTGTCAGGAGACCCCGCTGAATGAGGTGAGCTTTAGTGTTGGAGTGAGGGGAAATTCCCGCCAAAACAGGCAGAGGGACCTTTCACAAGTGTAGAAATTCCTCCTGGATCCTGGATCTAACCCCAGGATGAAAAGCTGTTGATTGGACTGTCTTCTTTGAATTTGTCAAATTCTTTTAAAGATACAAAACAAAAAGAAGGTTGATTATTCAGTCATTAAGGAAAGTTAAATTGCTTCCCAACATTATCAGTCTTTGCAAATCATCCAGAGTTATAAACTGTTATGGGTTATTTCTATCTGAGGAAGATTTCCTGTAATCAAAATGGAATTTTCCCAGGACTGCCAGATACAACTGTAAACAGCCAGATATAACTTTTCGATATGATTGATTGCCAGACATGTACTGATATTGTTGTGTTTGAAAACCTATTGATTGTTCATTGTTGATATGACTGTTCTGAGAAATAATTCGGTTCAATCGTACCATCCAATATTATATATTTTGCACACACACAAAAGGGGGGAGCCATTTACTTACTGGTCTATTGCATTGTTGATTAGAACTTTGCATTTAGAATGAATAAATTATTTTAAAGAGACATCCAAGCCAAGGGTCGTTGCAATGCAATATATTCCTTAAGTTAATTATGCATTGTTTACACATTCATTCAATCAAGACAGAAATGTGTCTCACAAAAAGAGACAGGAACTGTAGGCCTTTGCCAATTTCATTGAAACAAGAAAAAGAAAGAAAGAAGAAATCTATTTGGATCTCGACAGGGGGAATTCCATTTCTGCTGAAAGTAAAGGGAGAGCTCATATGATATAAGATGCTATTAATAGTACGTCTATTTTAATTTATTGTATGGTTACATGTATATCGTACCTTTCCTCTAAGCAGCTCAAAGCAGCATCTCTCTCTCTCCCTCTCTCTCTCTCTTCCCCTTCTCCTCATTTTATTGTCATAACAACCTTATGAAATAGGCTAGGGTGAAACTCATGACTGGCCCAAGGTTACCCACTGAGTTTCATAGCTGAATTGGTTTTTGGAACTGCATTCTCCCCCGAGTCTCTTCCCTCCCTCCTCCCCCTCCACCCCCAAGTCTCTCCTTGATCCTCCCAGAGTGCAGGACATGGAATCATGGGCTCAAGTTACAGGAAGCCAGATTCCAGCTGGACATCAGGAAAAACTTCTTGACTGTTAGAGCAGTACAACAATGGAACCAATGACCTAGGGAGGTTGTGGGCTCTCCCACATTAAAGGCATTCAAGAGGCATCAGGGATGCTTTAAGGTGGATTCTTGCATTGAGCGAGGGGTTGGACTCGATGGCCTTAACGGCCCCTTCCAGCTCAACTATTCTATGATTCTATGACTGTACGATCAGTCCTATAGAATCATAGACTCATAGAATAGCAGAGTTGGAAGGGGCCTACAAGGCCATCGAGTCCACCCCCCTGCTCAATGCAGGAATCCACCCTAAAGCATCCCCGACAGATGCTTGTCCAGCTGCCTCTTGAAGGCCTCTAGTGTGGGAGCACTCAATCCAGTACTCCATAGCTGGGGAACCTCCATCCCAGCAGCTTCTCTCCCAAACCCTGAGCCTTCTCCCTGAGCCCACCAAGTGTTCAGCTCTAGAAAAAGGCTGCTTTTCTCTGGGACTGAACAGGGAAAGACAGTCTGTGCCCAGAGAAGCATTGAGTAAAGAGTCTGATGAGGTCTGGGTAACAGAGGAGGCCCAAGACTTGTTGCTGCCTGAGGCAAAGGACAAGATGGCGCCCCTTCCCATTCCATGTGGAAAAGCCAAATGAATCGTCCTCCAACACTGGGGATGGGACAGCATCCTCCCCTCCACCTGAAGGCAGCTGGCTAACTTAGGCAGCATACAGCAGGGCAGGATCTACACGACTGCTTTGAAGTGCTTTAAAGCACTTTATAACAGTTTTGACAACTGTTGGGGCCCAGGACACACTCCATATACCGTTTTCAAAAGTATTATAAAGCGCTTTAAAGCAGTGGTGTAGATCCGGCCCAGGTCACACAGCACACAGGTCTTTCCTCTAATACCTTGCTGCTGCCTCCAAGCATCTGCTGCCAGAGGCAACTGCTTCACTCTGCCTAATGGTAGGGCTGGCCCTGCAGGGTAGGGATGTCAGAGGAATCCGTGCAGGGTGGGTGAAGCTCTCTGAGGTTTTGTTAGATCAGCCCTCTGGACTTCAGCTCCCTTTCCTGCAAGTTGGCCTGATCTATATTGAGTCAGGTCAGCTTGCAGATTTCCTATTATTATTATTATTATTGTTGTTGTTGTTGTTGTTGTTGTTGTTGTAAAGCAATTTGCTCAAATGGCAGCTACAATTTGCGCAATTTGCTTTTTACACCAAGCTCGCGAATACAAGCTGAGTTGGGGGCATCATGCTGAATCCGTTGGGCCCCAAAAGGGGCGGATTTCCTCTGCGACAGACTTCCCTATGTGAGGGACAGGGCTTTGGGAGAAGGGGCAGGGCTTTGGGAGGGAGAGGCCTGTTACCTATGTTCCATGTCAAGCCTGTAGGGGGCTTCT
Source organism: Elgaria multicarinata webbii (assembly GCF_023053635.1). Classification (NCBI taxonomy): domain Eukaryota; kingdom Metazoa; phylum Chordata; class Lepidosauria; order Squamata; family Anguidae; genus Elgaria; species Elgaria multicarinata. Next base: position 13,921,605 of record NC_086184.1, read on the forward strand.
GCTGTCTAGGTATGGGACATAGGTAACAGGGTATGTCATGAAGCCCCTGGGGAGGGTTGATGAGGCAATCTAGCGCTGGTGGCCAGAACAGTTCCCCACCCCTGCACCACATCAGTCCTTAATATGATAATGACATAAGAAGAATAGATCCGCTAGAGCACACCGAAGGTCTACTGGGGAAAACAGGAGCAGGGAAAGGGGACATCAGAGCCTACTTCAGTTGGACTTCCCGTACCCAGGTGATAATTTATTTATTTATTTATTTATTTATTACATTTCTATACTGCCCAATAGCCGGAGCTCTCTGGGCGGTTCACAAAAATTAAAACCATTCAAAGTATAAAACAACAGTATAAAACCATAATATAAAATACAATATAAAAGCTCAAGCAGATAAAAACAGCAGCAATGCAAAATTACAAATTTAAAACCATGTTATTTAAAATTTATAGATTGTTAAAATGTTGGGAGAATAAAAAGGTCTTCACCTGGCATCTAAAAGCATATAATGTAGGTGCCAAGCGAACCTCCTTAGGGAGCTCATTCCACAGCTGGGGTGCCACAGCAGAGAGGGGAAGATAAGAGGGGAAGTGGTACCATTCCACCAGCCCTGCTGAATTTTTTTTCCCTCTTTCCCATTCCTTTTGCCTTATGTGCCATGGCAGGATCTACACTACTGCTTTAAGACAGTTTATAACAGTAGTGACAACTGTTGAGGCCCAGGACACATGCCATACACAGGTCTCAAAATGTTTTCAAAGTGTCATAGCCTGGTTGGTGTAGATCTGGCCCATCTCTTTTTAGATGGTAAGTATGGTGAGCATGCAGGCAGAGACTGTCTTGTTTTACTGATTGATCATAAGCTACTTTGGAAGCCTTTTGGGGGGGCTCAGGTGCTTTTGGGGACCCCAGACACAGGACAACGAGCTTTATCACACCAGCGTTATACTGTGCAATCACTGCAAATCGCATGCAAAGAATTCAGAAGTTTTCCACCTTATAATCTGCTTTGATTGTGAAGTACTCCCATGCATCCTGCCTTAATTGTGCAATAAAGCAAAAAGATTCGCCGTATTTAGCCCCTACATTTTGAGCATATCTTCCGAGCCGCCGCTGGGGCGCAGGAGCAGGATTTTAAACAATTGCTTACATCTGTGTAAGCTGTAAAGATAAAGACACCAAAATTGGCACAGTAATAGAGGCAGGATCTACACTACTGCTTTAATGTGCTTTATAACAGTTTTGACAACTGTTGGGTCGCAGGACACACTCCAGATACCATTTTCAAAACTGTTATAAAGCGCTTTAAAGCAGTAGTGTAGATCCGGCCAGATATTAGGGAGAGCTTTAAGCATACCAAATTTGAATTGAATTGGGTCATCCATTGATTTTTTAATGATTTTTTACATTTCCCCCCTTAAACTCACTTCCTGGTATGCAAAGGATCACTGTCACCCGGTAGCAAAAACAACAACCGTGAAAGCTTAGCGCTGTGGGGATAATCCGAGGGAAGCAGGTACGTGGGATGAAGCTGAACGTCTTTTAGAAGTTGTTGTTGTTGTTCTATTGTATTATCTTTTGTAAGTCATTCTGAATATCTTGCATATAAAACAAGGGTAAAAACATATCAGGATAAACTTTTAACCACATTGCATCAAAAACATAGCCAATCCATTTGCGAGAACTCTCGTGCTTCTCTTATCAGCCTCACTACCACCACCACTCCGCCTGGGACGACGTTGTCTATTGCTTGCAAATGGATAATAGGGAGGAAATAAAAATAAAAACCATTTATATTGGGGAAAAAACCATGTTGACCCTTTGAACTTCCTGCATTCGTGACCTTTAGCAAACTTCTTATGGGGATACAAATATCCCATCACGTTGGTTTGGGTTTGATTGGAACTGAAATCCCACAGGAGGGGTGGGTTAAGGGAGGGGGAAAGGCAATAAAACCTCCCAATTTCATGTTAAACCACTGACATTTTAAAAAGAACTAAACTGACAGTTGCCAGTCTATTGTTGCGAGCTACACTGAAGCAGAAACCCTTCCATGAAGGTCACAGTGCTAGAAGAAAGTTAGCAACACCTGACATGTTGGTAGAGCTTTCGCAGGGGAGGGTGGCCCTCTTCTTTTCTGAAAAGGTGGTCCTCTATTCTGAGAGACTCCACCAGATTATCGTAACCTGTGTACAGAAGACAGCCCTCTATTTGACGGTACCCTCTGTTTCAAAGGTCTTGAATTCCTTTCGGCCCAAGGCCAAAATCATCAAAGAATTCTGAATCCTCGACAAATTATTTATTTTATTAAAACATTTATATCCCACCCTATCTCACGAGGATCTCAGGGAGGTGTACAGATAAAATCATACATATAAAATAGAACAGTAAATATGTAATTAAAAACAAGTTAAAGCCATTCATATATTAAAACCAGTATGAAATTTTAAAGCAGTAAAATCACATTAAAACAAGACAGTGTATAGGCTGGTGGATTTAGCCATCCAAGGCTTTGTTAAAAAGCCATGTCTTAACCTGGCACAGAAATGAAGCCAGTGCTGGTGCCAGTCAGGCTTCCAGGGGAGGGCATTCCACAGTTGGGGTGCCACAACAGAGAAGGCCCTCTCCCACGCTCCACCATAGTGAATGTCTCGCATTGGTGGGATGCAGAGAAGGGCTCCTCCAACAGATCTCAGGTCTCAGGCAGGCAGATATAGGGAGAGGCGCTCCCTCAAGTATCAAGGTTCCAAGCCGTTTAGGGCTGTAAACGTCATTACCAATTGTAGCTCCTCCCAAGGATTTTTGGTTTCATATGTCACCCTTTTGGCATCAGCTTAAGACTTTTCTCTACTCTCAGGCATTTGACACCATATAATAAGGATTTAACTGGTCCTGTTGTTGCTTGTTTTTAATTGTTTGGGTATGTAAATAGTTTTGATACTATATTTTATATAGTATTTTGAAGGTTTTAGTCTTTTGTGAATCGCCCAGAGAGATCTGAAAATTGGGTGGCACAGAAATGTAAATAGTAATCATCATGATCTCTCAAACATCCTAGACCCTGGCTAGGTAGAACTCTAAAGATTAACACTGACATATTGAATCTGGCCTGGAAACTAACTGATAGCCTATGAAGATCATTTTATGTTGGTATAATATACTCTGTCCAGTCCTGTCAGCATTGGACAAAAGCTGGTCTGCCATATTCTGGAACAGTGTGGTGTAGGGGCTAAAGTGCTGGACTGGGAGTCGGGAGATCTGGGTTCTAATCCCCACTCAGCCATGAAAACCCACTGGGTGACATTGGGCCAGTCACAGACTCTCAGCCTAACCCATCTCATAGGGTTGTTGTTGCGAGGATAAAATGGAGAGGAGGAGAATTATGTACACTGCCTTGTGTTCCTTGGAAGAAAAAAGGCAGGATATAAATGAAACAATAAATAAAAATAAAAATAAAAATAAAAAAAACACTAAGTTTAAACCATATGAAGCTGTCTTTCCTTGCTCTCCCTGGAGAAGCCAAGGATTGGGACTAGGATCTTCTGCATGGATTTAGGATTTAGAAATTCCATAAGCCATTTCTTTTGTATCCACCACCATTTTTCCCCCAGCATGCCTTGCAATGATGCCACATCCAGCTCATTCTGGGGAAAAGAAAATGGCCGCTAGCTGAGAAAGGAGCTCCATTGCCCCCTCAGACAGGGGGGAGGGGATAGTAAACAAAAAATATCCACTGCTAATACTGCCACCACAATTATAAGCTTCTTCTCCTCCCCCCTCAAAAAAAAACCTTACAAAGTTTTGCTTTCCCTCCCCCAGTCAAAATCACACACACCCTCAGTTCCCCCCCCCCCCCGAATTCTGCCCAACTCTGATTTCCAAGGAGAGCTTTTGGCTCCGAAAATCCCATAACCCAAAAGCGTCCCTTCATCAGCTGACCTCTGCTCGAAGACAGGAACTTCTCACCTTTTCAAACCATGAAGCCAAATTCTTGGCCACAGACCTGTACCTCAGCGTTTTCTTGCTTGACAGCCAGGCTCTGATATTTATGAAGATGCTCTTAAGTAGCTGTGCTGCGGCACGCTTGAAGGGTTATTTTATTTTATTTTTTTACATAGCTGCTAGTCAATATGTTTCCCTTCGGTGATACAGGAAGTATTAAGAAGCAAATAACTGCAGGCAAGTTCCTATAATAACTTGGGTAATGACGATAATATCTTTGGCCCAACAACAACAACAACAATAACCGTACACACACTTCTGGCCTGCAGCTTATTGCTTAGCTGGGCTGTTAATACCCCAAAAAGAGGATGGGAGATTGCCAGAGAGCTTGGATCAAATCCACGTTTCTAATTAATTTTTTTAAAAGAAGAATGGGATGGCTTCAATGGGACACAGAACGATGGGGTGGCTGAGTGTCCTACTTTACAGAGGACAGGCCTCTATTTGAAAGGCTGTCTGGTCCATGTCCAGTTTAAAGATAAAGAACCAGATGAAAGGAGAACAGAGAACTTGAAGTTGCTCATCAAGAGTTTGCACCTGAAGAACCGCAAACAGAGGAATCACATGGGTCACCTGGACACAGTCTTCCCCCACTATGCTGAGATGTATTGTATTTCTAGCTATTTATTTATTGCATTTATATCCCACCTTTTTTCCTCCAAGGAACCCAAGGTGGCGTACATAATCCACCTCCTCTCCATTTTATCCTCACAACAACAGCCCCGATCCAACGACCCTGTAGGCTGGCCCAAAGTCACCCAATGAGCTTCCATGGCAGAGTGGGGACTAGAACCCGAATCCCTTGAACTCTCAGTCCAACACTCTAACCACTACACCACACTGGCTCTCAAAATGACAGCAACAGTTTCCATATTTGCATACAGGCATACCTACAGATTAGCCTATGTGTCGTGTTTCTTGGGAAACCCCTGCTTTCGATGGGAGACAAATGACGAGGCTTGCAAAGTAATCTACAAAGCTTTTGTTAAACAATAAACATCTCTTCCCACGAGGGGGGATCTACACTACGGCTTCAAAGCACTTTTAAAACGTTTCAAAAACTGTATATGCAGTGTCTCCTGGGCCCCAACAGTTGTCAAAACTGTTATAAAGCGCTTTAAAGCGCTTTAAAGCAGTAGTGTAGATCCTGCCCTGAAGAGAGTCTAGCTTCTTGGAAACTTGCTATGCAAACTAAACGAGACAATTGTCCTATCAAGAACAGGAAGCTTTTTCCTAAAGTGCGTTACTTCAGAGAGGCTGTTGTTGGTGCAATGTGAGCTTGGTTGATTTCTTCACGCCTTTTTTGTTGTTGTTGCTCCGTGCGTTTTAGCCTGCGCCGGACCCTAGGAGCAGTTAGCTTGTTGGTGGCCTCTCCTTTAGAAGAACGTTGGCTTCCCACTGCCTCTGTATGACTTGCCCTTGACGAGATAAGCTCTGGAGAGAGATCAGGACTGAATATGAGCCAACAGTGTGATATGGCTGCAAGAAAGGCAAATGCTATTTTGGGCTGCATTAATAGAAGTATAGCTTCCAAATCGCGTGAGGTACTGGTTCCTCTCTATTCGGCCCTGGTTAGGCCTCATCTAGAGTATTGTGTCCAGTTCTGGGCTCCACAATTCAAGAAGGATGCAGACAAGCTGGAGTGTGTTCAGAGGAGGGCAACCAGGAGGATCAGGGGTCTGGAAACAAAGCCCTATGCAGAGAGACTGAAAGAACTGGGCATGTTTAGCCTGGAGAAGAGAAGATTGAGGGGAGACATGATAGCACTCTTCAAATACTTAAAAGGTTGTCACACAGAGGAGGGCCAGGATCTCTTCTCGATCCTCCCAGAGTGCAGGACACGGAATAACGGGCTCAAGTTAAAGGAAGCCAGATTCCAGCTGGACATCAGGAAAAACTTCCTGACTGTTAGAGCAGAACGACAATGGAACCAGTTACCTAAGGAGGTTGTGGGCTCTCCCACACTAGAGGCATTCAAGAGGCAGCTGGACAACCATCTGTCAGGGATGCTTTAGGGTGGATTCCTGCATTGAGCAGGGGGTTGGACTCGATGGCTTTGTAGGCCCCTTCCAACTCTGCTGTTCTATAATTCTATGACTAGCTGGAGGAGAAAGCTTGAGAGCTCTGTCCCCCACTGGTACAGGCTGCCCTGTGTCTGGGGCCGACTCCTCTACCTCAGAGTCTGATTCTGATTGAATACGTGAAAGACTTTCTTCTAAAACGTGGGGAATAGGGCTAGACATGTCACTATACACTTTTAGGAAATCAGTGTCCACTTTTGTCCTCTTTCTTGGTGATGCATTGCCTGTTGTTTCATTTACCATCTTACCTGATGAATCATTCTGCAGAACACGAAAGCTTGCACATTACTTTCAAGTCGGCCTCATAAAAGTATGACAGCAAGTATAGTTTGGGGAAATTCTGGCCTGCATGGCTACTAAGAGGATCAGCAAAATTTGAGCTGGCTGAAATTCATCAAATTCCACCTTGAAGCTCATTCCAACTTGAGTCCATATCCGATTGCGAGCATCTTCTTTTTTCCTTTTTGCATGAACATCTGTGCATATTTTGTGTGTGTGTTCCCAAACACAGGCATCAATTCTGTGCATTTTTTGAAATGCATGCATTCTTCTTCCTTTGGTTAAAGCACGTTTATGCCCATTTTCCAAAAGGGATAATGTTTTGCATGCTCGTTTTTCAAATGTTGTCAAGTGCATTTTTGAGGGTGGGCAAATCACATTGCAAGCTCAGAAATGTACCACGGGTTGCATCCGAGTCCGTGTTTGGTCCAGAAGGTACGAACTGGGTAAATCCTGATCACAAAAGCAAGAGAAATGAATTGTGCAAACCTCCTTAATGGCTGCCTTCACTTTTTGCGTGACTTAAGCAAGCAGTACATTAAAGCAATTGCAGCAACACAGCGTGCAAACTTCCATCTAAAAAAGGAGGAGAGAAATCCCCAGCTAGGACTCTTTGCAGAGTTAAAACGTACTTCATCTACCCTTTCCCAACCCTTCTTTCTAAAACATCCCATCTCCATTTCAGCGACTTGCAAAATCATAGTGACCAACACACAACTAACTCCAAATAAAATGTAGCAGAGTTCCCCCTGCACTTTATTAAAAGCTTTGGGAATCACATCATCAACAACAACAGCAAGCACAAACCCTCCCATGTTTTAATTTACCTGCCCCCAAGGCCAGTGAAATATAGGCTGTATGCCACTACGTGCTTTGGGTAGCAACAACCTAGATACTGAACATGACATGATGGGCCATAGGGGAACTGCCAGACGAAAAGCTATCAAGTGTGTGTTTCCTCCATACGAAGCAGCCGTCCATTTCTGAAGTTAATGAAAACTCCCACACAGATCCGGCTGTTGCACCAACATGGCTATTTCTTTTCAGACTCCCTGGGCACTCGGAGGCGTTTCCACCTTGGGCTGTCGGCTCAGTCTCCTCTGACAGCGGTTTACTCATGTGCGCGGTGTAATGCCGGAACTGCAGATTTATACAAGATCTCTGCACCCTTCTGTGTATCAACAATCACAAGGTACCGTATCTGTTGAAGGAGGAGAAGACGAGAGATTGTGGTAATTTGTTGCACCCTCTAGAGTGGCCATGCATCCTCTGTTTGAAGGCAATACTTTGCACAAATTCAGTCTTAATTTGTGCAAATTGCTCGGAAATTTGCGCAAATTGCAGAACCTTCACCACCACCACCCAAAATTGCACAAAAGTCCAGGAAAATCCGTAAACTGGCCTGACTCGATGTAGATCAAGTTGGGAGCCACAGCAGGAAATGAAACAAACCCCAGGGAAATTCATCAATCTCCACCCCGCAAATTTAAAACCTGCCACCTGTAAGTGGCACAGCCCAAATACTTCAGTGAAGCACCTCAGTGCTAACCCAGTCACCATCCCCATAACAATGGGCCTGCCACCTCTTATGGGTTTCTAAGAAACTCCGGAGTTCCCTGCAGCATGATTTGCAATCTACTGCCTTGAGAAGAAAAAAATAGGATTAACTTGGGGTGTTTCCAGCTGAGACTTTTACTGCAATCACACTGCCTTGTTCACTGAATGTTATGATGGGGTCCAGGTGGTGTTGTACTCCATTTGAAGAGCTGTGAGGAGACAGTCCTCTATTTGAAAGCATCCTGTGTTCAAAGGGCTCTCCAGTTAAAAGATAAAGAACCATATATACAGAGAGAACATACCTATCAACAGTGAGCACCTGGATAAGAGATTACACAGCCACACAGGTGACCTGGTCAGTCTTCCTTACAACAGGAAGATTATTGTATTTCTCTCTAAATGATATGTACCTATACATATGGATTAGCGTATGCAAATGTTATGCAAATTGCTGTCTTCTTCTTTTGGGCAATGTGGAAGTGGCCATCCTAAGCTCAGTGCCCATCAAGTGTCAACACCAGACCTAGAAAGAATGACTGAGATAGAGCCCTGGGGCAAACTGTGACTCTCTATAGCTTGCTAACAGTCCAGTTGGAGGAATTAAAAAAACTAGGCCATGACCAGTCTGTCAAGCTAGATGCTGATCAGGTAGGACTGTGGTTTTAAATACATTACTTTGATAGTGTCGCTTCAGATGCATAAATTGCATTGAACTGAACTGTATGAAGATTTGTATTAACCTTTGTAAACTGCCTTGGGAGCCAGTTTAGCTGAAAGGCAGCATAGAAATAAATTAAAATAATAACACGACATAGAAATAAACAGTAACCTAGCACCATCTTGGACCTGGGATTGTAGGTAAAGCTCTTTGAAGACCCCACAAATGCAGAATGTTTCTAGTCCTCATTAAGTACAATACAAATCTGTCCTCATCCTTCCTCAGAGAGGAAAGGGGGACAACTTCCTTCAAGAGTTCACACAAACTTGGGAGGGGCACAGTAGGGCAAACTACATTTCTGGGGACGGTGGGGTGGGTGGGTACAGGAGACTTAGCTTTGGCCAACCTGTTATATTTCTGGAACCGTAGTAGCGGTCAGTTTCACATCCACCCACCAATAATCCTAAACGTCTCCTCCTTTCCCCTGGAGTAAGGAAGCCCAATTGATTCCGATGGACATCACATCCAAGGATGTGGCGCTGCAGGGCTGCAGCCTTGCTGGAGTTTTTCCAGTCTGTGCTTCACTTTGAATTTGTATGAGAACAATGCCTTTCGGTTCAAGTAACCACGGGGGGTCCCAGCTATGGAGGGAGCAGTGAATGCTTCGGGATGGGGGGGACGAGTTACTTGTCCAGGCGAAGGGGAGTCATGTCCTCCCCCAGGCCCCCTCCTATGCTCTTGATCAATTCAGGAAGAAGGCATTCAGCTCCCTTTTTTAAAAAATAAAAATAAAAAATCTCCGCCTCCCAACCTCCATGTATGGAGGATGGGAAAACACACACACACACCAGCAGCCCCTCATCCCAAACCGGAAACCGATCTTGCTCTGAATCAACTAGTCTTTCCCCAGCCTCCTCTCTTCCCCTCCCCGCGCCTCCCTCCCCACCACGTCTTCCTAACATCCAGTCCACGCACCTGCTCGCTCGCTCGCTCGCTCTCCATCACTTCTTGATGCTTTCTTTCCATTGCGGACTTTTAGCCGGGGGAAATCTCTCTCTCTCTCTCTCTCTCTCTCTCTCTCTCCCTCTCTCCCCCCACAAGAGGGACGCCTCTCTCTCCCTCCCTCTCTCCCCCCCTCTCTCTCGTCTCGATCCCTGAGGATTCTTGCCGGGAATTTGAAGGGGGGGTTGTTATCATTACTATATTAAAACACAAACACGGATCTCCCTTGATCGTTATCTTCTTCCTCCTGCCTCCCCACCCCACCCCCACAAAAAACCACACATCTTTTCGACCGTGGTTCGTTTTTCTTTCTTTCTTTAAAAAAAGAACAAAAATATTTTCTCATCTTGGTTGATCTCCTAGTAAGAGATGGCTTGAAAAAAAAAAAACCAGGTAAGGGATTGAAAAGTGAGGTTTTACGGTGTGTGTGTGTGTGTGTGTGTGTGTGTGTGTGTGTTTGAGAGTCGTGTGAGTGGGGAGGTACCGATCTGATTCTGCTGCGCAGTCTAAGGCGAAACCCAGACGCGTGGGGGCTTGTCGTTTTCGCGGCCAGAATGTAAATGGGGGAGGGGGTGGGAGGATTCGAATGCAGTTCTTGGCTTGGGGTCGTCCTCCCTGACTGGAAACTTAGCGGGGGGAGTAGGGGTACCAACTGATGATGCGGGCAGCGCCTGTAGGCTGTGAGTCCATTTCCCTTTATTAAACACAGGCGCGCGCACGAGAGGTTTTGGATTTGAAAAACGATGGGGGGAACAGCTCCATCCCCGCCCCCATCTCCGGTTTGGAGATGAGCTGAACGAGGGAATCTGCACTTTTTACCCTCCCAGAAGGCACTTTGCTCGCTTCTCCCATCTCATCGCTCCTTGCCTTGCTTGTCCTGTACCCACCCCCCCCCCCGCCCTCTAGTCAATTACAAGTAGACAAACAAACGTATTCAAATACTCCTGGCACCGTTTCTCCCCGTGTTTGGATGACTTTGCTTAGGAGGCTGGCGTGTTGCTTGCTCGCTCGCTCGCTCTGTGTGTGTGTGTGTGTGTGTGTAGCTTTGAAACCCAACCATTGGATCTCAGGGGAATACAACTTAATTTTCACTCTCTCTTTTTCTCCAGCCTTCTCCCTCTCGCTCTCGCTCTCTTTTTGGACTGGCCTCACCAATGCCTTACGCCGGAACGTCAGATGCTGAAATTTCTTCTTATAGGTTGAGCAGTGTGTTGATCTGAGAGGGGGTAAAAGAGAGGGAAAGAGAGAGGGGGAGAGGTTGGTCCAACCCTCCAGTTTCTCTGGCTGATTTGGACGGTGCATCCACCCAGCAGGAGGAGGAGCAGGAGGAGGAAGAGGAGAAGGGAAGATTTGAGTCCTGGCTGTGGCTGAGCAAAGGAAGAGAGGAAGAAAAGGGAAAATCTGGTGGAAATAACCGCTTCAGAGAAAAGGGGGGGGGAGAATCGCCCTCTCTTGGCTACCTTGGCTCTCCCTTGAAGATCTGAGTCCAGATGGGTCTCCGAAGGAAACCTTGGATTTCTTCCTTGTTTTTGGACTCGAAAGAATCCCATTCCACACAAGGAAGTTGAACTGTGGTTGCCGCAGAGTTGTTAGAGGAGCAAGCAGGGGGGAGAGAACAAAAATAATAATTCTACCAACAATAATAATAATAATCACAGTGGCAGATTGACGATTCAGTTCTCAGGATCAATTCTTCCCACGTCACAACAGCAATTCCTTTGGACCAACTGGCTGTGGATTTTTTATACGTGCTTCCAAACCGAGAAGAGAAGGGGGAGAGAAAAAACCCAACTGAGTTTGGTGGCTGTAGGTGGCATTGATGAAAAGTATTCTTCATTTTATTTATCCTAGCCCTGGACCGGTCTATCCAATTCCTCTGTCTGTGTTTTTTTCATTGCCATGGGACTGAAGATGTCTTAGCCTGGTGGCTGTGACCGCCCCTCCAATTTTATTTCATTTTTAAAAAAAATTCTCTCCTTGCCCTGCACTCCAAAGCCTACATATATGAGATGGAAAATCGAGGGCTGTTCGGTGCCCTTTGTTACCTGATGCTCAATGCCCCCTTGCTGTTCATGGTACACGGTAAGTCACAAACTTCCAATGTTCTTTAGGCTGTGTGCTGCTGCTGTTTTTCTGTAGCAAAATAAGGCGGCTAGTTGACAAGTCAGTAGCAAGTGTCATTTTTTAAGTGGCTGAGAGGGTGAATCCTCAAGTCCATTACAATGGGAGGATATTTCTTCTTCCTCTCTCTCCCAAAATCTGTGCCATATGTGTATTAACCAGTCTGTTTTTGGAATGCCAAATGGAAAGTCAAATTGCTATGAACCATTAAGTGTGTGTGTGTGCGCGTGTGATCTGCCTGAAATGCTCCACTGTTGAGGTCTTCTGTGGGTTGCTTGTTTCAGAAAAGGCAAGTGAGCTCACTCTGTTGCAAATGCAGGGGTCTGAGAAAGATGCCGAAGTGAAAGGGTGCATGCAAAGCATACCTAGCCGGGGCTGCAGGATTGAGGGATGCCTTCACTCTGCTGCAGAGAGGGAAAATCCAAAGCAACAGGGATGTCGGAAACGGTGGGGCGGTACGATCCCATGTCGACCAAAGCACAGCTGTCGAAACGTGTGCAAAACGTGGACGTTCCTAGGACGGGGGGGGGGTCTGTCTCTCCTTGCAGGCTTTGCTTTGGGGAGGGGAAATATCCTGCAAACTTTTGTGCTCACCATTGCCACTTGTCTGATATGGATGGGTGCCCAGACTGCAGTAATCACAAGGGGGGGTCTCGGGGGGGGGAGGGTGACCCAATCCCTCCTTCACAGGGAGAAATGGCAGGCAAAGTGTATTTGTGCCTGCTGTGATACACCACAATTTGGATGATGATGATGATGATTGAATCTGTTCAGGGCATTTGTGTACAGCGGGGCTCGGCTAGATGGCCTTCAGGTTTCCTGTGATTTTTCAGCTCTATGGAATGTGTGTAGTTTCCATGATGTGTCTGATAGCTCAGGGAAGCTGAGAAACTCCCAACAGCCTGCAATGTTTTTGCCATGCCATTTGTAGCAAAACAGCCCAGTCATGTCTTTTTAAAAAATCTCTCCCTTTTGCTACCCTCTCCTTTCCTTATCATTTACTTTATTTTATTTTATTTTAATTTTTTTTTTGTCTTCAGCTACATTTACAGAAGTTCCTAAAGATGTGACTGTTAGGGAGGGAGATGATATTGAGATGCCTTGTGCTTTCCGGGCCAGCGGATCCACCTCTTACTCCTTGGAAATCCAGTGGTGGTATCTTAAAGAACCAGCACGAGAGCTTGCCCACGAATTAGCCATCAGCAACCCTGGCAGCAGAAGCAAGGTAATAAATGCAATGATTCACAAACCCATTAATTAACATGATGTGATACAGAATGCGAGTTCAGGAGGAACAGAAAAGCAGATTTAAAAGAAAAAAGAAAGCGGTCGCGCAACATGTATGGAGAAAGCTGTATTTCCAGGGTTATTTCTGTCTGCCTTCTTGTCCACACGTACAGGGTGTATTCAGACAAACAAGCAAGGTACTAAGCCCACTAGGGGGTGCACTTTGTTTGGCACAGAGGGCCATTTGCGCAAATGTTCAGAAATATGATGGATCTGTGGTCAGTTCGCAAGCATATATTGGTACGCAGTGCCTTCAGCATCGAGGGGTGACATGCATGTCTGAATGAGCAATGCAAAGTAAGGACAGAACTCGCATACTGTCCTCTCAGTGCACAATGCTTGTCAGCAGATGCACGCATTCAGCTGTGAGTCTTCAAACAATGAGGCATCAAGTGACAGATGTGCATGTGTGAACTGGCTTTAAATGGCGAGTTTGCAGCTCGCCACCTTCCAGGCTCATCATTCCCCATTTCAGAGGATTTCCGGGAAGGGATGACCCACAGCCTCGCATTTCGACCATGATTTCACCACCTTGGTTGTCTGAAACAACCCACAATTGGAGGGAAAGAAAGGTGAGATGAGTCGGCAATGAAACTAACCCAGAACTCTTCTAGACCACTCCACTTGGCACGTGGGCTGCTTGAGTTGGTTTAATGGGCGAGTCAAAATTGGTTACTAGCAACATGAGAGATATAATTTAGGGTATTTTGTGATACAGTTAAGGTTAGGAGAAAGGCCCTCCCTCCACATACGCACGTGCAAAGTAAAATGCAAGCAGCCTCCATTGGTGAATATGTATAAGGCTTTCGGTCAGTGTTATTTGGGGGCCGGCCGCCCCCAATTGCTAATTTATTCTTAGTGGGAGGTAGTGATGGCTGGTAGCCAATCTGGCTGGTGAGGCTGGGTCAGAGGAAATGATGGATATGGGTCATAATAGGTTATGTGCACTCATGTATGGTACTTGTTGGTGGATTTCCTCTTCATTCCCAACTTCAAGATGGATGCTTGGAACATAAGTTAGTGCATGATGCAATGGAGCTAAATGCTGCTGGGCCACAAAGTCTCAGCTCTGCTTATCCACCCACCCACCCTCCTCCCTCTATGCTACCTTTGCCTTTTTATGTTTATATAAACTCTCAGAGTCACAGGTAGGAAGGAGGTCAATCTGAATCAGAAAATGCAGCAAGAATAGGGGGGAATAGGATGAATTGAACCAGTGTGATGTAGTCAACTGGGCCTGGGAAGACCCACTTAGCTGTGAAACTTACTTTGGGCCAATCACACTCTTTTGGTCCTACCTTACAGGGTTGTTCTGAGGATCAAATGTGAGAAGGTCTATTTAAGCTGCTCAGAGTCTTTGGAGGGAGGATGAGATAAAAATGCAAAGAACTGGCCCTTCCCTTAATTACATTCATTTTACTTCATTAATTGTATGGGAATTAATTGATTTCATTTGCTTAGGAGGAAGCAAATGTAATCAATGGTTCTAAAGAGGAAAGTATATTGCGGTTGTTTTTAGATGCAGCATGCATAGCTTATTTTTCATTTGTTTTCAGGACATTATTAGACACGTTTCAAAATGTGATTTCTCCCCCCATAAGGCAGCATTCAATATATAGTAAAATCAATTTAAAACATATATCAATATTAAAATTAATGTCATCAAAACAAGATAGGCAAGAAAGCAATAAAAACAAAAACATTTCATTCTATTTCAGCAAGCCAAAATCTAAAAACAGGGCCATGAACAACAAATACAAATGTAATTTACTCTTTCAATTAAGAGCAGACTGATTATTATTTTAAAACAAAACAAAACACACACACATATTTTTGATGACCCCTCTTAAAAGAAAAAAGAAAAACGAGGAAAACTTTCCATAAATGTGGGGCCATCCAGAAAAGTCCCTGTCCCTCATGCCCTCCAGCCAAACTTCCCTTCCTGGACAGTCATACAAGCAGGGATTCTGTAATTGATCTTAATGCCCTGGCAGGTTCATATGGACATAGATGACCCTTTAAGTAACTATTAAGGTCTGCAAAAGTCAATACCAGCACCTTTAATTGGGCCCCAAACCAAATGAAGCAGCCATTACACTAATGCAGGTGGTGTAATATGGTTTGACTGCCTTGCAGAAGGCATCGTCTTAAAAGAGGCATGCTCCGTCGTTTACACATGGGAGGGAATAGCTCTTCTATAACAGCCTTTGCCATCTGTAATTTTTATTACTTGTATTGAAAATAATGTTTAAACCGCAAATCTGTTAATCAGGGAGCAATTTTTACTCACTCCAAACGTTTTTCATCGAGTTATTGATTGGCTATTGCAGCCCTTGTAAATTGTTGTCATTGTTATTGCTAGTAGTAGTAGTCATTCTAGTAAGAGTGGAGGTAATAATAGTAATACTCCTGATTTTCCTATTTCCTTGGTGATCAAACCCATAGTATTTGCCAATAATGACTAAAGCCACATCCTGCAATTCCTGATGGTTGGAGAAACAGGGTAGCCCGAACTATTATTCCTGTATTTAATGTATTTCTGAGTCATCCCCTCCATTCAATGAGTGCATGAAGTGATTTATGGTAAAAGCATAGAAACAATTAAATAAAACAACTCAAAACTGAAACATAGATGAACCTTTGGACAAGTAAATACGAGCATAAAGGATTCTTCTAAAATACTGGTAATGGATAGATATTGTGAGGGGCCATTTCACACACCAAGTTGAATCCAGATTTACATTGGGTCAACAATGCTGGTGCAAGTGGACTTCCCCACCCTTTCTTCCCATGGCACACCCCTTGTAAATGCCACACATAGACCCAGTTTGCACAAGCAAAACAAGCCACCATGGTTTAAACAAGCCATAGTGGCTTTTATTATTATTATTCCCAGTGTGCACCAGGCAACATTTTCTTAAGTATCTCCCAGACATTGCTTGTCATTTTGTCCAAACTTGGCCAGCATGGCTTGTTTGAGGAGGAAACAACCCTCTGGGCACCAGCACCATGTACATTGATGGTGCTATATAAATAAATAAATAATAATAATAATAATAATAATAATGACCTATTATTTAAGCCACGGTGGCTTGTTTGATTGTGTAACCTTGCACAGACAGTGATGAGAACCTGCTGAATGGGGTGTGTGTTGGCAGTGGTGTGTGTTGGCTGGGAGGAATCAAGTGAAGGAACCTTGTGTGAATGGAGGCCTTCCACTCATGGAAGGCAGGTCCTGGTTCCAACACATAGGGTGGCCATAGGAAAGGGAGGAGAGGGCTTCTGTATCTTTAACAGACTATTGAAAGGAGGATTTCAGCAGGTGTCATTTGTATGCATGCAGCACCTGGTGGAATTCCCTCTTCACCACAGCTGCTAAAGATGCAGGAGCCCTGCCCTCTTTTGATTCTGGTCACTCTGGTATAGCTCCTGCAGCTTGAACTGTTGTGACGAAGAGGGAATGTCACCAGGTGCTGTATGCATACAAATGACACCTGCTGAAATCCCCCTTTCAATACATCTGTTAAAAATACAGGAGCCCGGTCCTCCTTTTCATATGGTCACTCTACAGCACAACACATGCATGTCCTCCGAAAGATGTAGCATGCAGATCTGACCATCACCTGTCTAGAAACATGTGTATCATACAGGTGCACTTATGAGAAAGCCAGGGGTGGCTAAGAGGCTTTCTGCTAAATATGCCCAGGTTTGCCACCATGTGATGTGTGAAATGGCCCTTATCCTCTTTGTAATCTCAACGAGTAAGGCCAGTGAATACCTTGATACTGCATCACTGTCAGGCAAGTATTCCCTTCTTCTCTTTCTGACAGCCGAATAAATAAATCTAGGGACAGGTTGACAGAATGAACTTTACTCTGTCAATGATTCATGCTGACCGTTAGCTCTTTCCTTCCTTCTTTCCTTCTTTCCCAACCTCTTTCTTCCAATCCTACTCTTGTGGGGTGGGACCTGTACATCTTTCCTCCCCCTGGAGACACTGTAGGATAACTCCACAGTCGAATGATTTATCTGCCCTCTGGCATGCGATAATTAAAATGTAGGGGAAGGGGAGCAGGTTAAGTCTTCAGGGGATCTTTTCTAAGCCTTGTTAAAGCCTTGGGATTGGAAGACCAGGATCCGTTTCAAACGCCCATTCACTGATTCTCTGCAGCCCACAGAACGGCAAAACGAAACAGCTTCTGCTAGTGAATGGGAAGAAGCAAAATGGAGGGGAGACCTGTATTCAGGAGGGAGCCCTATGGAAGGAGGTGCAAGAAGTCTCTGAAGAGAGACATATTGCAGGCCCCGCATATTGATCCTTTCAAATAATAATAATAATAATAATAATAATAATAATAATAATATATTTATTTGTTACCCGCCTCTCCCTCTGGGTCGAGGCGGGGTAGAGCACAAATTCAAACACAATAAAATACATATAACTAATTAAAACATTTAAAACTAATACAGCATTAAAAGCAGCACATTATTAAAAAGGCATCTTAAAAGTCAACTGGGTAGGCCTGCCGGAAGAGATCAGTCTTTATGGCTTTCTTAAATTCTGGAAGACTGTTAAGTTGACGAATCTCTCCCAGCAAGCCATTCCACGAACTGGGAGCGGCAGAAGAAAAGGTCCTCTGGGTAATTATTGTCAGCCTTGTTTTTGTTGGCTGGAGTAAATTCTTCCCAGAGGACCTGAGTGTGCGGGGCGGATTGTACGGGAGAAGGCGATCCCGCAGGTAGCCTGGACCCAAACCATTTAGGGTCAGGCCATCTGGTGTAAGGGTAGTGGGCAGGTTTGACACACACCTGAATTTCAGGTGCACTGCCTGTAGGAATAAATGATAGCTTTTCACTTAGATGGGATAAATGAAAGTGGTATACCACTGGCATGTCGGCTAACCCTGCTCCCAGTGACCCCAGCAACTAAATTAAGGAGATGGTTTACTCTGTGTCTCAGATCATTGCAACTTGTTTATGCTCTCCTACAAAATGTAATGGGAGCCACTGAGAAGCAAGCCTGCTACCTTCTGCATAGTCCCAGCTCCTCATCTGCATAGCCCTATGCTGAGCTTTGTTCCTTGGTCATAGTAGTGTGTTGGATTGCTGGAAATGGACTTTAATATATAACAACTGGGACCTGCAACTTAAGGTTGCAGACACTCCACTCCATCCCCTGGTTTTCCATCCTGGATTTCCATTCCTCTGCCCCCACCCCCTAAATCTCAATCAGCCATTCCACAGTCAATGCGCATGCCCAGTCCTCATTTGGAGTTTCTTCTTGTGCATGGGTGGTGCCATTTTGGCAACATAAACAATAGCATGTACTAACTGAACATCAGCAATAGAAGGAGCCGTAAGCTGTTGTACTGAATGCACATTGTGTGCCATGTTGGTGCAGGGCCTGTAAGAAAAAGTTTCGTAGTGACTGGATTCCCACAACACACTAACCCCTACTCTGTGGTTCAGTGTGGGTTGTTGTTGAACCGTGGGTTGCTGTTGTACCATGGGTTATTGTGTTATCTGAACGCAGCACATTTTCCACAGGGAGGCTTGTTAACCATGCAGTACGGCTTATTTTTCTTGAACAAGCCAACTCGAGGGTGGTTAACAAGCCACACTCACTCTGAACTGGCTTTGCTTGCTGTCAGTGTCTTTGCTGCATAGCAAAATCTGATTGGTTTCATGATGACGTAAACTGAGGCCAGTGCTCTCACTCTGAATTAGCTTTTGTGCTAAAATGTTCTCTTGAAAGCCCTGGATTGGATTGCGCCCATGCTAGGTATCGTAGATAAGGGTATTATAAAGCTGAACTGAAATTTCTCAAGACATTTTTTCTGATAAAATGTCTGACCTTTGTCTTCTAGAAAAAGGTTACATCGTGGGGGGGGGGGAATCACTGAATATTCTCCAGCTTATTTTATTTGTGGCAGCTACCATTCCTCCCCCCTTTCTAACACACACGTGCGGTGGGGAGGTCTGGGGCATTACTGCTTCTGTTTCCACTACTTGAAAGAAAGAAAGATGTGATACTACTCCTGCTAATCGCACTTTGGATACATTTGGTAAAATTTCTCTGCCTACAAATAGGATAGAGAGTTTTGAGTGGCTATTTGTGCACAACTCTTGCTCTGAGCCACAAGTAATGTATCCTGAAAAGCCCCATTGAAGCTTAGTGCCTTACGCCATGACTATGCACGTCGCATGGTATCTGCAAAGGTTTAAAGCCAGTATGCTTTATATGGGCTTTAATTGGCCTCTTGCGGTCTCTATAATGGCCTCTTGTAGTCTCTCTATGAAAGCCCTCTACAATCCCTTTAGTAGAGAGGGGAAAGCTGTTGTGGAGAAAGGCCTGACTAGGTGACTTTCTCAAGATAATGCAAGCAGCGGAGGCTGATGGCTCCAAACTTGGTGGGGCTGTGAATCCATTCTGGGTTTCAGTCAGAACCAGCCAGAACTCTAAGGGGGCTATCCAAGGAGCTAACTGGGGATCGGGTTAAGCACCTCAAATAGCTCCTTTAGAATTCTGGCTGGTTCTGACCGAAACCCAGAATGGATTCACAGCCCCACCAAAATTGGAGCCAGCAGCCTCTATTGGGCATAAAGATCCCTACGTGATTTTCTCAAGATGGCACATTTGAGAATCTCATCACGAGTCCTAATCTGAATTCCCATGGTGTTTGAGGTGTGGTAGGTGGCTTACCAGGAAGAGGGCCTTTTCAGTAGTTGTCCCCATCCCTGCTTTGGAATGCTGTCTCTACTGGAGAGGCTTGCCTGGTGCCCACTCTGACATCTTCCCTTTTAAATTTTCCCAGGCTTTTTAGCTTTTGTTTTCTCCATTGAATTTGGGATGCTGCCTTTTGCAAAGTCGCTGTTTTAGCTTAATTTTGGTGTGTTTGCCGTTGGACGTTGTTTTTAATATTG
Organism: Elgaria multicarinata webbii; assembly: GCF_023053635.1. Classification (NCBI taxonomy): domain Eukaryota; kingdom Metazoa; phylum Chordata; class Lepidosauria; order Squamata; family Anguidae; genus Elgaria; species Elgaria multicarinata. Next base: position 13,941,516 of record NC_086184.1, read on the forward strand.
CATCATAAGCTGCCCTGATCAGAATAGAGCACAAATCTAAACAAATAAATAAGACGGCATAACAGACCGATATGTCAAAATCCAAATCTTTCAGGCCAATTCTTTCCTAGTGTCTGTCATTGCTATTTCATATGTGCAGGTTCCCTTTGGAACTGTAATGCCTCACAATATAATCAGCTAACTTACTTGAAGCCATTCTTGCCCTTGACTGATGCTATCTGGTAGCAGAATGTAATAACTGTGTTTCAGCCACCTACTGAGGCCAATTGTATTTCACCCAACAACCCACCCAAAGAGTTAAGGACCAATTGAATGTATCCTCAATCAAGGCAAGGTGGTCTGAGATTAACCTTGTTCAAGCTAAAACTGTTCAGAGGAAGAGATCCATCCACTTAATGTGTGTGTGTGTGTGTGTGTGTGTGTGTGTGTGTGTGTGAGAGAGAGAGAGAGAGAGAGAGAGAGAGAGAGAGAGAGGGAGGGAGGGACAGACGGACGGACGGACGGACATTGTTCCTTTGCTTTGGAAATCCCTGTTTAATTTTTCCCCTCTTTTCCTTTTCAGGTAACAAATAAGGATGCAACCAAGATCAGCGTAAGTGTTGTGTCCAAATGCATTCTTTCTTTCTCTGGGCATCAGGCTCATCCATTGCATGTAGAACAAGAGTGTTGAAACTCTTGCAGCCGTGGGTGGGACCAAAGGGGAAAGGGGCGGGGTCAAAAATGCCAACCTATTGTGGCTTAAAAGCTCTCACTGCTGGAAACTGAGCCTTAGGAGTCGTATTTCAACCTTTCTGGATGGGGGAAAAACTGGGAGACCAGAGAAAGTGGGTGTGGCCACCTGCTGAACCCTGGAGAGCCAGGTTTGGCACATGGGCTTGAGGTTCAGCACCCCGATGTAGAAGGTCCAAGTTCCACCTCCAGTTAAAGGATCTCAAGCGGTGAATTTGGGAAGGACTTCATTCCACCCTGAGCCCTTGGAGAATAGCTGCCCATCAAGACCCTACAGTGCTAGGCTAGATGAGGCTTTGCCCTGTCTCTGTATACAGCAATCCCTTGGATCCTTTTTAATCTCATCATAGCCCTTGTCATTTTAACCCCACAAGAGCAGGGCTAGAGGACCCCTTTTTCCCCCCTGAGGGCTGCATGATGGTGGGTGGGACAACAGCCAAAACTGAGTGGGGCACCCTTCTCTTTCTCCCTCCCTCTTCCTCTCTGCCCACTGAGCTGCAGGGAGAGGGACAGATCACTCTTGCCAAAGACCTGAACTGATTGCTTGCAGAGAGCTTTTGGAATTACGCCAAAAGCCACATGAAATTAGGCCCAAGGCCACATGCAAACCTAAGGGCAAAGGCTGTCCACCCCTGTGCCTGAGTAACCCTAGGGTGTGGGTGTTTCAGGAGAATGGAGAAGTAAAGGGCTTCCTAGACTGTACCATTTCTGGATGCAGATAAGGATCCTTGGGGCAGTATCCAATGATGTCATTCTGCAAACTCAAAGAGCCCTAGCAGAGCTCTGCTGAATCTTTCCGTTGCACAAGTGGTTGCCCATTATGCTTACGCAGGTTGTGCAAACCATTACACAAAAGGTTGCACAAGCAGAATGCACAACCACTTTCACAACTGCAGTTACGCAAACACAGCTTCAGTTGGAGTCTCCTCTTGCAGATAGTTCAGAACCTAACTTCCACTTGTGCAAAGACATTTGCACTAATGGAATAACACAGGTGGACATTGCCCAGAGGTCTGAATGAAAATGGCTCCTTTCTTCAGGGGGAAAAATATTCCTTCCTGAGGGGTGGGGGCTTCATGGCCCACATAGGAAAGAAAGGTCCACTTCAATTTTCTATTTGTCTATGTGAAGGAAGCATTTTTCGTGCAATCTCCCACCTACAGCCTAAAGTGGCACAGTCCAGGAGAAACCATACCACTTCCTTTAGATTTAAAGCTTACTTGTCATCCCTACGCCCCAAAGAACCCAGGCATCTATATTTTGGAGAGGGGAATTTTAACAAAGAATTCTCAGCACCTTTGCCAAACTACAATCCTCAAAATTCTTGGAGGTGGTGGTGCCATGACACCTAAATTGGTGTAAAACCAATATTAAATTTTCTGTGTACATATATCCATACATCAGAGGAATCTTCAAAAACTGATTTCTCCTGTAGCAAAATGAGGGAATGTCTTTTCTTTTCCTCCTGCTATGTGTGTGTATGCTCATGTGTCTCTGAGTGTGTGTGTGTGTGTGTTTTAGGGATGCCAAAGAGATCCACAACAAATTCAAATGAGTTTTAAGTTTGTTTCAACTAGATCGTAACGGAATAATTGCTGCTGATTTGAAGCAACCTACATGTTATTGGTTTCTTCATTAGCTATTTTCTGGTGAGCTGGTATGGAACATTTGAGTCTCCCTGGATAAATATTTCCAGAAAGCAACCCCTTTTTTAAAAATAAGAGTTAGTCCTTAAAACAACAACCATCTTGCAATCCTAGTATTAAATGCCTTCATTTCTGGAAAAGAAAAGGAATAAAAATACAAGAACACAGAGAGCATTAGGAGATCTTACATGTGTGTGTGTGCACGTGTGTGTGTCTGTGTGTGTGTGTGCAGACGTGTTTAAGAATATCTGAGATCAAAGTGCCAGATCTGAGAACAGTGCAGATTATTTGGGGCTGCATTTCAGAAGAAGATGTCATAGGCTGCATTTCAGAATGGAAAAATAAAGGAAAGGGCGAGAAATATATTTGCCAATGTTGCATCTATTTTTGGAAGAGGTTTGGAATCGCTCATGGCAATGAAGTGTTTTTCAACTTTGGGGAACCTGACATATCTCTTTCCCTCCCTTCCCCCCCCCCCACCTCTCAAAAAGATGTGATGTGTGCAGACTGAGACTTCTGGGGTGCTTTGTAAAAGATGGAATATAGAGGCTCTGGATTGTGGTTGCTGCTGCTGGTGTTTTGGACTGGGGAGGACGGTGGAAGGCTGCGTTTATCTTGGAGACAGGGTGGGTGCCTGGACACTGCTGGGATGCGTGTATTTCTGCAAGGGGATGAGGGCAGGATTAGAACAGCACGTTGGGGTCGGTTTCGGACAGACGCTACATTTTAAATGCATTATTGCTGGAAGGAGTGATGGTCAGGATTAGTGGATGGCTGTTGACTGCAGCAGAGAGATGCATTTAATTAAGGGAAGTTGGAAATGGAATTAGTGGCCAGCATTTGATTTCGGATGAGTGACCCAGTGCTTGGAAGTATTCATGGGGGGCAAGGGGGAGGGAGAGACAGAAACAGCCAGAAGCAATGACTAGCAGCATTGGAATATTTAACTTCTGGGAGGAAGATAGATTGGATTTTGAAGACAGAGGGAAAGAGCACCACCAAAAGGAAAAATTGATTCAGTTTAGGCTAGAGCCAAGGAATCATTTGGTTTTTCAAGGCATTGGTCTAGGAACTGGGCGCTAACATCAAAGTACAGATGAACACAGTGTCTAATTTATATAGAGCGAGAAGGCAGGATTGAAGCTCCTTGAGAAGCCGTTCATTTTCTCTTGGAAGTCCCGATCTGTAACCTGTCATATGTGAGAGGAGTGTCAGTGGTCCGTTCAAGAAAAGATACCCTGCACGTGCTCAAGAGTACCCTTATCTAATGCATTACAGTGCATATTCAAGCAATGATCTCTGATGTTGAAAACTGGCTCAGGACTGCAATTGCGTTCGTTGCAGCTCCAAATTAAGTGGAGTCCAGTGGTTTCTATGTCAGTGGGATGCTGAATTCACTCTGGGTTTCAGTCAGAACCAGTTAGAATTCTAAAGGAGGTATCCCATTGGGTTCAGCACCTTGGATAGATCCTTCTGACTGGCTCTGATTGAAACTGTGTGGATTCACCACCTCACTGACATCTGAGCCACCAATCCTCTGAAGTTCCTCTCCTGGTTTACGTTATGCACCTGGTCCAAAACTGAGCAGATATTTACTTTGAAGTGAAGATGGGAGACTTGAATTTTAGGGATATACATCTAGTGCGGCTGATAAGGTTTCTGAAGAGATTTGCTCTTTGAGCAAATCATATAGTAGACACTTGTGCAATCAAACTGGATTGAATGTGCAAAAGATCAGTTCAAGCTCTAGCATGACAGAGAAGCAGTGTCCAGAAAAGGGGTAGACAGAAGGTAGATATCCAGATGTTTTGAACTTGAACTCCCAGAAGCCCCTGCCAGTGGGGTCAATGGTCAGGAATGCTGGGAGTTGAAGTCCCAAACATCTGGAGACCTACAGTACCTTCTGCCCATTCCTGGTCTGAAAGGTCCTGGGGGCAAAAATTCTGCTAATCTCCACTCATGGAATATCTGTACCCTGTTTTCAATTGTACTAATCATAGGATGGCAAGGATCACATGGAAGTTGAGTTTTGCATGAGGGACTTACCCTGCTGCTCTGCAGAATGGAAGGGACTCGAAAGAAGAGCTGGAAGGATGCTTGTATTGTGAATGCATTGCATGATTGATTGCCTTGTGGCCTCTGTTCTTGCCCTGCTACTTTATCCTTGTGGCCAAAGTAATGTGTGATCAGTTGGATTTAATCTTTGATCTGCCGAGGGGCATTTTCATCACAAGTCACTTGTTGAGAGTGCCTAATTGCATCACTCCATTAAACCTGCCAGGGATCTGATTGCCGGCAACAATTTGTAACGAGCAGGGAGCTTTGGAAATCATGTTGGGTAACTTTAACTTCATTGCCATCTCAGAAGAAAAGAAAAGAAACAATCATTGGGATCAAGCTATTGTGGGAATGTGTCCAGAAACACAGCATATGGATGAGAGAGAGGTGTCTCTTCCCATTGGTTTCACAGTAGGAGATGGCTCAGCGGATTTATTTCCTGTGGTTTGTTTGGGAGGGCAGAAGAAAGACCATAGGAATTTGCCTCCTACTGAGTCAGACCATGAGTCCATCTAACCCAGTATTGTCGACACTGACTGGCAGCAGCTCTTCATGGTTTCAGGCAGGGATTTTTCCTAGCCCTACCTGGAGATGCTGGGGATCGAACCTGGGACCTTCTGCATACAAAGCAGGTACTCTCCCATGGAGCCACTTCCCCAGGCCAACTACAGACTCAACCACTGTTCACCACATGGCCCAGTGATAGCACACCTGTTTTGAATGCAGAAGGTGCCAGATTCAATCCCTGGCATCAACAGTGTGTGTGTGTGTGTGTGTGTGTGTGTGTGTGTGTGTGTGTTTAAGGATCAAGTAGTGGGTGATGTGAAGGACTTCTGCCTAAGACCCTAAAATATGCTCTTGGTCAGGATACCCAAGAACCAAATCCCAATTTGAAGAAATTCTTAGGAGTTGCATTCCACTAGTGACCAGACCCAAAAAGGCAGGGCCAAAAAGGCCAGAATATTTTAGCTTAAAGCCCCTATTGCCAGTAACTAAGAAGCATTTCCACACTTCAGAATAGTAGGGAAATGCAGAAAACCTGGGAGGGGGGACGGACCCAAACTATCCGTGTGCTAGGAAAAGGGATGAGGCCAGGAAAGAAGGTATAACCACCTGGGAAAATAAAAACATAATCTGAATGCATCTTACCACAGTGGGAGACGCTGTGACCTTGACATTCAAAATACGCTTGTTTGCATTTGTGTTTTTCCTCTGACTGCATTAACAATTTAACATCAAGCGACTTAGCTGCTGATCCCCCTGAAACAAATCATTGCCTTTTAGACAGGATAGATGGAAGCAATCCACACCAGCACTTCAGGTTAACTGGGAAGCAGATGGGGTTGATGGTCTGTATTTAGGGTTGGCATTTCAGAGGCCATTGGCCCATGTATGATTATTTCTTAAGAACAACTGTATATCTGGCCAACTCACTGGCTTTCTATACTACACACTGCTTCTGCACGCTGAATTACTATTGCTATAACCATCAAATGGGTCAAATCACAAAGCATAGATGTCTAAGGAAATAACCCCCTTTGCTTAAACAAAATAAGAGGGGGGGTCTGTCCTGCGTAGATAAGACTCTGACTGCAATACTGCACACAATTACTTCTGAGTAAACCCCACCAAATGTAGTGGGAGTGGCTTACTTCTAAGCAAACATGCAAAGGATTGTGTTCACCAACATCCATGGCAGTTAAATCGGGGGTGGGTGGGGGAATGTATACAGAATGCAAGAGATGGACTAATGTGGTTTAGTGCCATCTAAGCCATACTAGCACTGGTCTGAATGGCTGGTAGTTTGGTAGGAATGCATGAAGGCTTGGATATTGGTGCCTTGGCATATCTATTGGCGTAACAACAGTGTACATGAAGCAGTCGTGTTTGCTGTGCAAAGTGTTGGGTTGTCTATAGCGCAAGAGTATCTATTTTGGAACAATAGCTAGTGTCTTGCTGGATGGAAGAATGCTAGGCGTCTCAATTCAGCAATCAGGGGGTACAGCATGTATGTGGGTGTATCTGCAATCATGTGTAATCTGGACAGTGTATACATATGTGCAATTAGACAGTGATTGGAGAACTTGAAATCAAGGAATCGTGCATGCATGGACTCACACGCAAGCACACACACACGGTTCTGGTTCAAAGTTTGAAATTCCTACAAAGAAGGCAATGCTATGTAGGAGTTAGCATCAAGCCCTTCTGTAGATCATTGTGTCTCAAGAACTTGTGCATGTTTTGCTTTTATTTTCTTGCTGGGAAATCAACATAACTGTGAGACTTCCCACTATCTGTACACACAAATAGATAAACATGCATGCAACCTTGACACATTTTACAATCTACACTGGATTGTTCCTTCCTGGGATTCTAGTTTTTATGTCCAAAGCAGTGTGTGTGTGTGTGTGTGTGTGTGTGTGTGTGTGTGTGTTGTGTATGTATGTGCATGAAAACAGCATAAGAATGTAAGAAGAGCCATGTAGGATCAGACTAAGGTCCATCTAGTCCAGCAATCTGTTTACAGTGGCATCCTTTCACACATTGGCTGGAAATGTGCTATAGTCAATGAAAGGGGGGGGGCTGCTATATCCTTGAAGTTGTTTGTATACTCAAGAGTCCTGGGGTGCAAGTGCTCTCCATTCTGCTGGGGGTGGGGGTGGGAGAGAAAGGTGGTTACTGCATGCCTGCCTCCATTGGAAGTGAGCACAGTTGCTCTCCATGTATTTCAGCCTTCCTGGGACCATGAACCGCTCCTACACATGCCTACTCAGGAGTAATTCCCACCCTGTTCTGATGGGACTTACTCTCAGGAAGTACCCACGAGGTTTGCAGCCTCAACAGTGGAGGCTGGTGGCACGTGTTGCAGTGGGGTGCAGAAGCCACCCTGGGTTTCGCTAAAATGAGCTATCCGAGGTGCTGAACCCATTGGGGGGATCGGATCCATCACTTTAGATCACTCCTTTGGAGTCTTGAATGAAACCCGGGAAGGGTTCACCACTCCCACCGAAATAGGGGCCACCAGGTCTCCACCTGGAATAGATCCACCCTCGCGGTGCAATCGCCCCATCTTGGGCCGCCCTGAAAGTGCAGCCCCGGATGGCTAAAGGCGCCTTTTCTTTCCCCCATCCCCACTTCTTCCCTGCCTCCGGCTCTCTCTTCGCAGACGGTGCGCGTCCAGGGCAACGACATCTCGCACCGGCTGCGGCTGTCGGGGGTGCGGCGGCAGGACGAGGGCGTCTACGAGTGCCGGGTGTCGGACTACAGCGACGAAGACACGCAGGAGCACAAGGCCCAAGCCCTGCTGCGCGTCCTGGCGCGCTTCTCGCCGCCCGACGTGCAGGCGGCCGAAGCCGTCTCGCACATCCAGAGCAGCGGGCCCCGCCGGAGCAGCCCGCCCGGGCGAGCCACCGCTGAGCCCGGCCTGGGAAGCAAGCGCCTCCTGCCGGCGCAGGGCGAAGCCGCCGCCGCCGCTTCTTCTTCCTCCTCCTCCTCCTCGTCCTCTTCGGCAGCCTCTGTCCCAGCCGCCTCGTCGGCCTCGTCCTCCAGCACCACAACGGTGGCGGCCGCGGCGGCCGCGGCATCGTCGGCCTCGCCTTCCCCCGGCAAAGCCACCATCCTGCGCCAGCAGCACGGATCCGGTAGGTGGAGGCGCAGCGACACCCGTCGGGACGCGGCGGGAAGCGCAGGGAGCTGCCCGTGGTGCTGCAGCCGGGCGGGATGGGGGGGGCGGCAAAGGCCAACGCGGAGCCTCTTCCTATAGCAGGGGAGGCATGGGGGGGCTTCCCCCAAAAAAAAAAATCTTTCCCCCCCCCTGGTTTTTACAAACCATAATTTAAAAACGCTTTACAATTTTTTATTTTAAAAGGCCTGCAAGCCATGTGAACTTGACTGCTACATTTTTGGCAAACCCCAGCCCAAATGTTTAGCTACAGGCCTGTTCCAGACGCTTGTTCGGGTTTAGCAGCTATGCTGGTGAAATGGGCTGCTCTGCAGCTTGATTGGGGGCGGGGAGGGGCACACATGGATGCCACTTTGGCAGTTTTGTTTAGGGTGCACCTCTGTGCATGTTTAGATGGTGGAGGGGTCCTATAGCTCCCAATGCTGGCTAGGAAATGCTGGTAATTATAGGAGTTGTTTCTGTCTAAAGATGCATAGGTTTACAGCCTTAATTTGTTCCTCTCCCCCCCCCCCCTCCATTTCTACTGATCCTTCATCATGTTTAAAATCCCTCTTTTGGTGACTATCATCACAAACACCCTCCAATGGAGAAGAAATCTCTGTGTGTGTGTGTGTGTGTGTGTGTGTGTGTGTGTGTGTGTGTGTGTGTGTATATATATATTCCTTCTTAGATTGCATGTTTGGGGTTGTGCAAAGTTTGAATTCAGCCTCATATAGCTGGAAAATATTCTAACAAAAGGTGGAAAGTAACGATTTAGCATTTTGCCCTTGCACGTTTATTTTTGGTGGTGTGTATATAAGTATTCTCTGCTTTGGCGGAACAAGCTTTTCTCCACTGTTTGACGTTGTTCTAAGATTTCCGATGTATTTCGGAGCGTTTCTCCTTCAATTATGTACTTATGTCGTGAGTAGTGCGGTTCCAAAGCCCTTACTTTGTCCTAGAGACTATACATCTATATGCTGACGAGCCAGAGAATAGTGACTGAAATTGTGAGCAGCAATTCTTGCTCTGTAATCTACATTACGTTGGTGATATTATATGCCCATCTTGCAAGGTTGTTTGAAACGATTACAAGGGTCATTGATAGGAAGCGTTTTCAAAATTCCAAAGCACAATAGAGTGCTATGCGGTAATATTAGTAGTCCCCTGCAATCTGTAGGAAGTGAAATGTTTTCTTATATAAGCTGACATAAAGGCTCTAAAGGGTTGTTCTGAAATGGAATTATGTGTATAGGACTCTATCTCACTGCAGGCATTAGCAATGGGAAAGCATTATCTAAGTCAGAGGTAGGCAAAAGCGTTTTCTGTTGAGGGCTGTTGAGTAATCTGTCAAGGGCCATGGTGGGTGTGGCCAGAAGCAGTGGGTGTGGCCAGAGTAAAAACTGGACAGTCACCCCTTTTTGTTTCCTCTCTCTTCCTCTTTCTCTCCCCCCACCCCCGCTGGGCAAGCACGGTATGGACAAATAGCTCTTGTGAGAAGTCTGAACTGATCTTACCGCAGAAAGTTCTGGAGGACCACATGATCAAGTCTTGCATAGCCAACCTATAGGGATCCTTTTGTGATTGGCTAGGCACTTCCTGTGATATCATAGGTTTTGCTTTAACCCCCATTCTTGAAATGACAACCTTGGCATGTGTGATTAAGAAGTTTGCTGGAAAATCCACAATTGTGGGAAAGGTAATGTGTGCATGAGAAAGTTTATGTCTTTACGGCAGATAGTGGGAGTGTTTACAGCCTTTGTAAACAGCTATGTACACAATAACAAAATAGGAATGGCACCTCTGGTTTATGTGCTTTGAAGATGAAAATTGAGAACTGTAACTATCAAATATATCTTGTCTATTGATCATCCACATGAAAGCTGGTATGATGGAATTGCTAGCAAGACTGCGAAGCTCTGAGATAGAAAGCCTCTGACTATGAAAACTCACACAGTGGCCTTGGGCAAATTAGTTCTCTCTTACTCTCAGCCATATCTGTGATATGGGAATAGTAATACTGACTTTTTCTATAGTGTTGTTTTAGGATTGGTAGGAAAATGGAAGCAAAGCTATAATGTATTCTTACCGCTGTTGTTGTTGTTTTCATAGACCCAACTATGAAAGCCATTTCATAGTACAGGAGTTTCAGCATTTTCTCAAAGTTCAAGCCTGGTCCTGGGGAAATGCTTAATGGAGCAGCATCTGGCACTCAATGCTTAGAGGGCTGTAGCCATACATTGTCATAAACTGTCACAACAACATTTAGCCAGGCTCAATTCATGTCTCAGTCACCACTTCCCCCTCATAAATATAGAGCAAGAGGCCATGTCTGGCTGCATTAAGCCTGGTATGCGCTGTTGTTTCTGACAGCTGAGCGGACTGCAGTAGAAGGGCGTCAAGTCACATATGGTGTGAAACTGCCCCGTCCTCCATGGGAAAACATCCTATTTGTATCTTTTTGTCCTCCAGATCCCATCAACAGGGTTCAGACTTTCTGAGTGTTTGTTGCAATAGCACACAAGGATGGAAAAGCAAAAAGTATCTGCTAACTTGAGGAGGCAACAGTTTCTCATTACATGGCTTTCTCGGGAAGGAAGCAAACCACTCCCTGGGAGAGGGCAGTTGGCAGGAAAGGGATGGGCGGTGGGCTACCCCAAGTATTTTATAGGACACTGTTGGATTTGATCCATTTGGTTACCCTCTGTCCTTGGAGGAGGCCTATGCAGCCTACTGTAGGTGCCCACATCACTGGTGCTCCTGAATTTTCTCTCCCATGCCAAAATTGTGCTGGAGAAGAGGGCATGTGGGGATGAATGAGCATGTGTGTGTGTGTGTGCACGTGTGCATGCATGCACATCCAGACATGTGTGTGCATGCATGTGTAGCCCCTGTCCCATTGCTACATGCAGCCGTTATAGGCAAAATGCCCTTCCCCCCACCCCCGAACTAAATGGATTCTTGGTCTGATCCAGCAGGACTCTTCTTATGTTGTTATGTAGAAATACCAACTAATGTAAGAGTTTGGGGCTGCCGTGAGCATTTTGTCCGATGCCACCTGCACTGATCCTGCTAGATCCAGCTCTTCCATTTGGATTGTGTGGCTTGTAGATTTCAAGCATGGAGATTCAAGCCTGATCACCCGTGAAAAACATTCCATCCAGAAGTGCTCATGGCAGATGAAAACCTGCACTTGATACTAAGTATTGAAAGGCAAGCCATGATCAAAAGGAGAAGCAGGGCCCTACGTTCCTTTGTAGCTCTCTAGAACCAAATTGTTGGCCACCCTCTGAAATTAGAGGCAAAAACACACCAAAACCCAAGCTATCAAGGAGGACTTTAAAAAGTATTGTAGGATGCCCTAAGACAATGTTGACTTATTCTATAATGCATGTACTGGAAGACTTTGTGGATCTTAATGGCACCTAGTAAGTGTGGGCTAACATGAGCATTCAGTGGGCTAGTAAAATAATAATAACAACAACAATATACATCTCCCTGCCTAGTTGATATATGTAGCCTTATGTGGGCTGCCTCTAGGTTACCTAGTGCATATGCCCTAATGAAACAGCCAAATCAAATTGTAATGGGCACAGTGCCATGCTAACAGATGGGCATAAACATTTGCAGCTAAAAGAGCATGTCAGATATATCTGTTAGGGTGAGATCCCCTGTCCAGATAATCTAGTCTTATCTAATCTATCACACAGTTCCATATCTCTGCTGATTTTACATGTCTGTGGATAGGGAACACCTTGTTAACAAGTCTTTCAAAGTCTGGGTTAATTATTGGGCAGAAAATGTCACAACCAATGATAGAAAAGCTATTTTAGGCCATGAGTGAATCAACTTGGAAGGTACAATGGATAGAATATTAAGATCTAGTGTAATATAATGGGGCCCAGGATATCTTCTGAAGGCACATCGTGCACTAACCCTATATCCTGCTTGTTGCAGATTAGGCCTAAAAAGCATCCAACCAGTAGGATTGTGCTCTAACAAAGAGAAGTCCATCATCTTCCAAGGTGGTCTGTTCCATTGACAAACAGCTCTATGGTCAGTAAGTTCTTCCTGATGTTGAGTAGAACTCCTCTGCCTTGCCATTTGAATTTATTGTTTCAGGCGCTGACCTATGGAGCAAGGGAGAACAAATTTGCTCTGTTATCTGTATGACAGCCCTTCAAATATTTGAAGATAGCTGTCCAGGCTAAACATGCTCAACTCCTTCAACCCTTGCGCTCAAGTTCAAATGGAACATATTGTACAGCTTTTGGCCTATTGTTGTCTGTCTGCCGAATCTATCATGTGAAGATAAAAATCATTTGTCCTGCCCCTTTCATTGCTAAGGGGCGTTTTTAGGCTTAAGGTTTAAAGGCAGCCTCTGAGAATTATTTATTTATTTGATGGATGGATTTTATTTATACTGCACCTTTCTACCAAAACATTGGCACTCAAGGCAGCTTGCAAAAGCAATTGCAAATAGATTAAAACAATAAAGCACATTTAAATACAATAAAAATGTAAAAAGTTACAGAATTAAAATGGCACCCAACCCACTTGCAGGCCAAAATCTATCTTGAATAAAGTGGTCTTTGCCTGCCATTGGAAGGACAGCAGAGAGGGAGAATCCCACCTGAAAACCTTGAAAGTCACTGCTGGTCAGTGTTGACAGTACTAAGCTAGATTGATGGATGATGTGATTCAGTATAAGGCAGCTTCCCTTTAACCTGGTGCTGAAAAGATAGCAATGTTGGTGCCTAGGGAGCCTCATCAGGGAGATCATTTCACACTTGGGGGTCCACCACTGAGAAGGCCCTCTCCTTTGATGATGTCTTCTGATCCTCCCTTGGAGTAGTCACCCAGAGGAGAACCTTAGATGTTGAGCATAGTGTATGGGTACGTTCAAGCTGGAAGAGGCACTCCATCAGGTATTGCGGTCCCAAGACATGTAAGGCTTTGTAGGTTAAAACCAGAAGCTTGAATTGGGTTCAGGCAGCCAATGCAATGGAATTTTAGTTCCCTAACTTTGCCAATTAAAACACGAAAGGGTGCAGGGCAATTTCATGATATAAAACAGACCTAGGACCCAGCAGCTCTGCTGTTACTTACACTAAGGCATACAAGAGCAGAAAGGGTATTCAGCATCAATGAAAATCAGAGTAAGGTTCTTAAATGTCACAAGGTAATAAACATACAAAAGGAACTTCTTCTTACAAGCGCATCACTAGCATTTTAAAAGCCAGGCCTAATAAGGACTCCCTTGGATCTCGGTAAGGTCAAGTGAGGGAACAAGCTTTTTTTTCCTAATGGGATGTTGATTAATTCCTAGACCAGAGCGTATAAAAATGTCATTAGAGTCTACAGGAGGAAACAGCCAGTGGGGTTTCTTGATTGGGAAAGTTAGTGGCGGGCAGGGGTTACATTTGGCAGTGCTTAATTCCTAAAATGCAGTTCATGAGTTCAAGGGTGCCTAGAATACACAGACTCTGCTATGAACAGAGACAATAAGAACATAAGAAGAGCCCTGCTGTGGACCAAGGGTCCATCTGGTCCAGCACTGTTCACACAGTGGCCAAGCAGCTGTCAACTGGGAACCCAGAAGTAGGACACAGGTGCAACAACACTTTAGAATAGAAGCAGGAAAACTACCCCAAAGCCAGGAAGCCACCCAATGTTCAGTGGTTAGAGGAAAGGGAATGGAGCCAGAAGAAGCAAATATGAGCAACTGGGGATCCCCAGAGTGCAGGCCACATTTGGCCCATGAGTCTTAGTTTCAATAGCCCTGCCTTAAAGCCTAAGGGTGCATGTGGATGGACATAAGCTTCTGAAATCTTACAACACTGGATGGCTTACAACCATCCAGTGCAGAATGGAAGAAGCAGCAGAGGTGATATTTGCCTCTGCATTACTCCCACTCTGCATTTCAGCTAGACGGGCTTTTTGCTCATCTAGCAAAGGTGTCAGGAAGGGGAAGGAAGCTGGGGAGGCCAGAGGATCCCTCATTAGCCAGCCTTCCCAGTCCCCTGCCTGCCAAAGAGAACAATTCCTCTACCTTCCCTCCGAGGTTGCTTTTGGTACCTCAGAGAAGCAGCAGGGAGCTTGAACTCCTGGGTCTGAGGTTGGAGCACTGTCTTCACCCCTCAGATCCAGAAATCTGAAGTATCCTCTCCCCTCAAACTCAGCCCCAGACTCAGTCTAAAGCCAGAGGATTGCTCGCTAACAGATTTATTGTGGCATGCACTTCCATGGATTAGAGCTCTTTTAGTGGTGTTCCCAGGTGTCAGATTACATGTATAGTTATATATATTATAGGAATGCAAGAGGAGAAGATCTCAAAAAGTACACGGAAGGTAATTCATTACCTAATACAATTTGAGTAATCTGACTCTTCCTTAGAGGTGACTCTGATTCAGCTATTTGAAGGAGAAGCCAAGCAACTTATTTTGAGATGGTATGGAAGGCAGTTTTGGTTTCTGTCTCAAAGAATCCAATTAGCATTGCCGCTGAAGAAGACTTAAAATACTCAACATGTATTAGGCAATTGGTTATCTTCTGTGTATTTTTGTGGCCTCCACTGCTTTTGCTCCTGAATTTGGCATCTCCCTTTCTTTTTCCCGAAATACGTATCAAGCAACTAATTGTAGTGGAGCCGTGAGACCCCTTGGCAGATGGTAACTCTTGCATTTCATTGTGTTCATTGCCATTTCTGCTCCTGAAGTCCCAGAGATTATTTGGGAGGGTCTGAGAACTAGGAGATGGGTGAGACCTGTAAAGGGGCTGTCCTGGAGAGGGGGAGTCATTGTCTGCTAACTTCTCTTGAAGTCAAGGGTGCAGAATCTCAGGCCAGAGGGGTAGTGGTCAAATCCAGCCCTCAAGGCTTCACCAGGTGGCCATGCCCTTTCCCCTTGACCACAAATCATTCCCCAGCTTCTGTGCAATTTTTTGACTCTATTCTAAAAGGTTAACATGCCTCTCCATAGTTCCTGGCAGTAAGGGCTTTAAACTAAAATATTTTAGGCCCTCCCTTCTTGATTTGGCCACACCCACTACTGGAATGGGGTCCCTGAGAGCATAGGTCTTCCCATCCCATAATTAGCAGTGCGTGGGAAGCAGGAGGAGATCTTGGCTTCAAGTCAGACACAGACTGGAGGAGGAGGAAAAGGGTGGCAAAAACTCCCTACCTCCATCTCCTAGGCTGAGCAAGACAGGAGCTGGGGCAATGGCAGATCATTGATGGGCAGGATTCAGACTTATAGGAGCTTCCCTGTTTGTTTGTTTGTTTGTTTGTTTGTTTGTTTGTTTGAACCAGAACCCCAAGATCCACCAACTGGAGCCTAATGCAAAAGGCATTCCTTTAAAATGAGAGAAATCTCAGCCCAGGAATTTGTTTTGAGTAGCAGAATTGGATGGAACTCACAGTCCTTTAACTCAAAAATCCACTCCCAGTTTCCCCAAACTTCCTTCATTACAGCAGTATAATTTAGGATTGGCAGGGATTGGGGGTGGGGAATCATTTTGTAGCTGCTGCTTTTATTCAGCTGGGAGTCAGAAAGTATTTAGTACAAATCACCCAGTAGGTCCTAATCTACTTTCTGTCTTCCCCTGGGGTAGAACTTTTCACACTTGAGAAAGAAGCAAAGAAGGACCTCCACAGTTTGTATGTTAGCATTCCTCAACCTGGTACCCTCCAGATGTTTTGGACTGCAACTCCCATCAGCCCCCGCTAGCATGATCAAT
The DNA here is from genome assembly GCF_023053635.1 of Elgaria multicarinata webbii. Lineage (NCBI taxonomy): Eukaryota > Metazoa > Chordata > Lepidosauria > Squamata > Anguidae > Elgaria > Elgaria multicarinata. The sequence continues at coordinate 13,957,347 of NC_086184.1, forward strand.
GGTCAGGAACTCTGGGAGTTGTTTTATTATGTTCTTCATGGTTTTAAGTTTTGTGAACCGCCCAGAGAGCTTCGGCTATTGGGCAGTATAAAAATGTAATAAATAAATAAAAATAAATAAATAAATAGTCCAAAACATCTGGAGGGTACCAGGTTGGGGAAGGCTATGCATGTGTTAAACAGCACAACCCTATAGATGTCTCCCCAGAAGTAAGCCCCATTGAATTCAATGGGAATTGCTCCCAGACAAGTAGATATTGGATTGGAGCCTTTAGTTGTGTGTTAGGGGAGGAGGTTCTCTACAGCAAAGCCAACATAAGGTCAAAGAAGGTTTGTGCAGTGGTTCTTGGAGAAGATGAAAAACACAACAATGGCATCTGCTAGAAAGTGGATATTCTGAGAGCTTCTGAAAGGACATGGTGCATTTGTTTTTCCACTTCGAAGTCTCTGACAGCATTGTATTAGGAGCAAGATGAATTTATTATGGTTTTTTTAATTTGAGGAGTGAATCTTGTGGGACGTTCACACTGATGCTGTCCCGTCACACTCCTGCAGGCCAGGCAAATGACAAAGCAATTCTGTGTATCAATAATGAACTACTCTGTAGGGTTGGCTTTGGTAAAACGCAATGGTGTGAGTAAGGTATTTGTCACAACAACCCTTAACAAATTGTTTGTTTTATTTTTTGCATTGCTGGGCTGTTCCCAACTGGGAGGCAGTTGGCTATCAGCTCAGGAACAACAACTGTTTTTGAAGGAAATGTCTGCGGGCAAGCCTTCAGACTATAGCCACCATTCTGGCTGCTGTAGTCTGAAGGCGCATGATGCAGCAGTCTCACTGAAGCTAAGCAGGTCTTCATGCTTGACACATTGGGTTCCATACTGGAAGAGAAGCAGGATATATACACGTGAGATGCATGTTTCTAAGGATTGAGCCTTGACCTACCACTTTGCAGTCAGACTACCGATATTCTGCAATTTCACCTCCAGTCAGTGGCATCTATTCACTGAAAGGTCATCAACCAATGTTGCTGACAATTTTCATTTCATTCATTCATTTGTTATATTTCTATACTGTTTCTATATCACCATCTCTGGGTGGTTCAGAAGAATTAAGAACCGTTCAAAATACATTATATAAAGTGCAAAGCCATTTACATAAAAACATATATAAACAGACAGCACACACAATATTTTTTTAAAAAAAAAATCCACCAAAAACTTGTGTCAGGGTTCCTTCTATATCCTTGAGCCCCTGAGCAAAAAAATGGGAGCTCAAAGAAAGGAAAGAGCAGGAAAAGACCAGAGCCAGAATGAAGCAGCTTGAAGAAGTCTAGGTGCAGCTAGAGTAAAAGAACTTGAGTTTTTGCAACTTCTTTTTTCTTTTGCATCACTCAGCTCTATTGACTAAATATCTTTTATTGTAATTTGCTCATTTTAGCATATTAGTAAATGTGATAATCCTCAAGTCACTGGTGTGCCAATCATCCCATGTGTACAGCCTAAACCCCATGTTAATGGGAAGGGGAAGATAAAAGAAGGAAGGTGGGACCCTTAAGAAGGCAGAGATCCTTAAAGAGTTGCTCAGAAGGCCCAGGATATAGAAGGAACCCTTAAAAATCATCATATGCTGTCAAATGCTTGAGAGAAGAGGGCAGTTTTAACCTGGGGACAAAAAGATAACTATGTTGGCCCCAGGGGGACCTTCATGGGAAGATCATTCCATAATTAGGGGCGGAGCACCACTAAGAATGCCTTCCTCAGAGGAGGGTCTATTAAAAGCTGAGCTTTCTTGGATTAAACCAAAGAAGCTTGAGGGGTGGATCCTGTGCTAATAACTAAAATAATAATTGTGATATCTGAGCTTCTCAATCACAGCTGAGCTTCTTACAAGTCTTCACCTCCATTGCAAGTTATCTCAGGTGACCACTGCTAAATCAAAATGGACCAAAAGACCTAGGAAGATTTCCCAGGCTCTTCACCCACCTGGGATGAATCTTCACCTGACCTTATCAGTGTAAACATTAACAACCCACAGTCTTTGGGAATTCAGGAATCTTCTGAGGGGGAAGGAACTTCAGAGCTGGCTGATCCCAGAGTCCGCTGTAGGGTCAAACGTGCAGATCTTAAAGTAGGCGAGAGGAGATCAGGTGGGCTAGTGTCTTGCCAAAGGCATCTTCAAATAAAATCCTCCTTGAAGTGAAAGAGACTCCGGGGAAGAGCCTTTCCTTTTTGTTGAAAGAATAATTGTCTTGCTTAGTTTTGCCAAGTGTTAGCCTAAAGCAAAGTTCTTAGGGTTTAAACTCTCTTGAGGTGCAAAGAGATGTTTATTTACTGAATAAAAATTTCTGTATTACTTTGCAGACCTCCTTATTGTCTTGCATTTTGTCAGGAGGGCTTGGAAACATGACATAGAATCATAGAATAGTAGAGTTGGAAAGGGCCTATAAGGCCATCAATTCCAACCCCCCCACTCAATGCAGGAATCCACCCTAAAGCATACCTGACAGATGGTTGTCCAGCTGCCTCTTGAAGGCCTCTAGTGTGGGAGAGGCCACAAGCTCCCATTGTCGTACTGCTGTAATAGTCAGGAAGTTTTTCCTGATGTCCAGCCGGAATCTGGCTTCCTGTAACTTGAGCCCGTTATTCCGTGTCCTACACTCTGGAAGGATTGAGAAGAGATCCTGGCCCTCCTCTGTGTGACAACCTTTCAAGTATTTGAAGAGTTCTATCATGTCTCCCCTCAGTCTTCTCTTCTCCAGGCTAAACAAGCCCGGTTGTTTCAGTCTCTCTTCATAGGGCTTTGTTTCCAGACCCCTGACATGTGGAAAAATAACCATTGCTAAGAACCCATAGCTTGGTTTGCATTTTGAAATGTACAACAGGCAAACCAGGGTTTAGAGCGGTTTATCTGCTTTCATTTTCCATCTGTTCGGCACTCAGCTTCACAAGTTCATTTCTATTTCCATGGTGCGACAGGCTCTTAAGTTACAGCAATTTCCATCTACATGGTACCACAACCTCTTGGCATTACATCTTAATGCAATCCGTGTCTTGTATTTTCCTCTCAGTTTTGTATACATTGGTGAGATGAGCCTGAACAACTGTAATGTGCTAAAGAGTTTCATTATGGTAAGGAACCCTCTGGCAGTCATTGGCAAAGCTGCCCTGATGTCACAGAACAATAGAAGGATCTCTGTCTGTGATTGGTTCTAACCAGACAGATGGGCAGAAGAGGCCTGAGGGCATAGGGAAAGAGGGAAGGGTCCAAAAAGGCAGCAGACAAGGCAAGCAACAGAAGATAGGAAATGAGAACTGGAAGAAAAAGTGGACTTGGAAGATGGCTTTTTAGCAAGTAAGGCAGTATATAAATGTCAACAATAAAAACAAATAAATAAAGAGTATCCTAAGATGAGTAGAGAGGAGAGTTGCACCCAACCATAAGCTGCTGAAGAGATTCAATCTTCAGATATTGATTTGAGATAACCACAAATGTTAGCTTCAAGCTGATGTAGCATAACTCTTAGGCAAGTATTATTTATTTATTTATTTATTTATTTATTTATTTGTATCCCACCTTTTGCCCAATACTGGGCCTCAAGGCGGCCTTACAAAGTTTAGAACATACATTAATAAAAAAAACATTTAAAACACACACAAAATTATGAGTCATTAACATAGATGAAGGGCCAAATTATTCTCCAAAGGCCTGCTGGAACAAAGAAGTTTTAGCCTGCTTCCAAAAGCCCATCAAGGAGGGAGCCAGGCTAGCTTTCCTGGGGAGAGAGTTCCAAAGCACTGGAGCAGACACCGAGAAGGCCCTCTCCCATGTTCCCACCAAGTGCACCTGTGAAGATGGTGGGACTGAAAGAAGGGCCTCTCCAGAAGATCTCAAAGCACAGGCAAGCTCATAAGGGAGAATACGGTCTTTCATATGACCTGGACCCGAGCCATATAGGGCTTTATAGGTCATAACCAGCACTTTGAATTGTGCCCGGAAACAGACTGGAAGTCAGTGGAGCTGTTTTAACAGGGGAGCTGGGCCACGCTTTTTATTTCCTATGCAGGCTGATGCTGACAGCCTGGGTTCATTGCAGTTGTAAGAGTCTCCATCAAGATCACAAAGTTTGCCAATGAATATTGTATACATTGAAAGGGTGGCTAAATCCATCCACCTGTCATCGTTGGAGTAGCTGGCCTGGGTGGGGGGGGGGGGATATGGATAGATATCAATGGTGGGTGCTTGGGCCCTGGCAATTGCCCAGTGATGCCAGGTACTGAATGTAGCACCTGGCATCAAAGTTTACACAGAAGTTTGCACATTAAAGTTTACAAAGAAGGATGCACATTACATAGTGCTAAATAAGCGCTGAATACATTGGATTGTCCAGGTGCTGCTTTCCAGCAGTTTCATGCACATGTACATCATCCCTCAGTGGGTTCTAGATCTCCATTCATGGCAAATGCCTTTTCCTCCCACGGCACACCAAAGATGGCACAGGATAGTAGATAACAGATTGAACTACAAAAGAGGAAGCCTCCAGTTTTGAATCTCACATCTGCCATGAACTAACTAGGTGACCTGAGGTAAGGGCTCATCTACACCAAGCAAGATAACACACAATGAAAGCAGTATGAAAGCAATATATAAAAGGCAAGAGCCACACCAAGCAGGATATAGCACTATGAAAGCGGTGTATGGTATGTCTCATGGGCCCCAACAGTTGTCAGTGCATTTCAATACTGCTACAAAGCCATAGTGTGGCTCCTGCCTTTTATATACCGCTTTGATAATGCAATATCCTGTTTGGTGTAGATGAGGCCTAAGACACACTCTCTCAGTCTCAACCTGCAATGTGGGGGATAATAAAAGGGTTTTTGCAAAGATTACAATTGGATGTAGTCATAGGATAAGGTCGTCGTATGGATCAGTAAAGGTTAAACAGGAAGCAGAAATCAGAACAAATGAGCCGTTCTCACAATGCAGGGATGTAAATCGCGAAGTCCCCCAAGGTTCAGTATTGTAAATCGTGCTTTTTCACTTGCTCATACATGATCTGGAGTTAGGGGTAAGCAGTGAGGTGGCTAAGTTTGCTGATGGCACCAAATTTGGTGGAGGTGGGGTGTAAACAAAAAGGGACAGTGAGGAGCTCCAAAAAGATCTCTCCAAAGTATGGGGGCATTAATTAAAATGGCAAAAGCAGTCTAAAGGAAGTAAGCATGAAGTGGAGACAAAACAATAAATTGCAGCAAAACAATAAATCCTGACATCACATACACTGTATCTGGCAGACACCAGGTTCACCGAAGGCTGGTATACAGCAAGCTTCTATACACCAGTTGCTGGGAAACAATAGAGAAGGTTGTTGCTCTTATGTGCTGTGCAAGGTGGGTTCTAAAGCATCTGATTAGCCATCGAAGGAGGCAAGATAGCCAGGAAGTCCTCATAGCCATGTCCCCAAGGAGAGTTCAAATATCCAAGCAGCCTGTGTTGATCCATGACAACAAACCAATTCCAGCAGTTTTATCTCCATCAGGACCAGTTTTTTTCTAAAGATAATGGGTCTGAGCTGCCCATTCAAGACCAAGCCAAGAATACTTTGCATTACAATAGAGATAGCTCACAATGATATATTGTTGCTGGGACAATTCATTCTCCCCCACTCCCAGCTACTGTAAGGATTGCAGCTAAACTCAGGTGGAACAGGGATATCTCAGTGAAGTGGCAGATGGTGTCAGCATTCCTGATCATCAAAAAGTGCCAGCGTTGGGTCCCTGTGATTTCTCGCTCCACTACTGATGCCAGCACTGAGGTCTGCATGGAGCCCACCAGGGCTGACCCTGCTCATCATAAAAACATAAGAGTCATGCTGGATCAGACCAAGGGTCCATCTAGTCCAGCACTCTGATCACACAGTGTTCAGCCAGGAACCCACAAGCAAGACATGAGTGCAAAAGCACCCTCCCACCCATGTTCCCCAGCAACTGTTGCAGATAGGCTTACTGCTTCTGATACCAGAGGTAGCACATGGCCATCAGGACTAGTAGCCATTGATAGCCTTTTCCTCCAGGAATTTATCCACCACCCTCCTTTTAAAGCCATCCAAATTGGTGGTCATCACTACATCTTGTGGTAGTGAATTCCACAGTTTAATTATGTGCTATGTGAAGAAGTACTTCCTTTTATCTGTCCACAACCTCCTTTCTTCTTCTTTTTTAATTCTAGTCAGGGGATAGGCAGTCAGGCACGGATGTGGTTATAGATGCTCATTTTATTATTCTTACTTTTAAAATGTGTTATCCTTTTCTTCAACAAAATGATGCTTATTCCTATGTAAATGTGTTTAGCTTCAGGACAGCAGAAGCAAATTCCATTTTATTCCTGTAGTCACAATGGCTCTGTGACTTAAGTGAGTTTAAAATGCGGAACAGCCCGTGCTCAGAGTATATATTTTTTAATCAGGGCTGCCAAACAGCTTTGGGAGGGGATTTTTTTTTTGCTTTTGTTTTTTTGCTCTGATATATCATAAATGTGGAAGTGTGTTGTAACGCACGGAATGACAATTGGGGAGAGGAGAGAACTGTTAAAGGAGCTGTCCTTGGTGCTGAACCCTATTCCTGAAACGGGTGTTTTAGAGTTCTGACTAAATCCCAGGGTGGGTTCACAGCTCCACCAAGATCAGAGCAACCAGCCTCCATTGGTTGTGTGTCTGAAAAGTCCCAAGACCATTTTAAGTCCAGGGCCTAAAATTACTAGCTGACCCACAGCCTGTAACAGTGGTACAAACCAGTTTGTTTTTAAAAGGAACTGCTGCTGGCTGGCAATGTCCTTAGTAAGTAGCTCAATGGTAGAGCACCTGCTTTATATGCAGAAGGTCGCAGGTTCAATCCCTAGCTTCTCTATTTAGGGCAAGGAAAGAATCCAACCTGGAAACCCGGTAAAGGCACTGCCAGTCAGTGTCGACAATACCAGACTTGATGGACCAAGGGTCTGACTCAGTATAAGGCAACCTTCTACGTCCCTTCCTAGGTTCCTCTTTAAGAGCTGAATCATCCAAAATGGGTTGCCACTTGTGAGTGGGGAAGTGAGTTCTTGCCCGGGGGTGGGGGTGGATTTTTGTTCATCACTCAATAAAATGCCATGCCGGGAAAGATCCCTGGCAAGCCACAGCCACTCAAAATAGGCAAAGCTAAGCTGGGCTTGGGGAAAGCTTGCGTGCACCTAGAAAATGCTCCACATGTTTCTTCGCATGCTCCTCGCCGCTCAGAGGGTGCCGGCAGTTCCATTGGAGCTGTACAAAAGCAAAGCGACACAGTCCTTGCCCAGAAGGTTTAGGTATGATCCTTCCTTAGACAGACAAGACAGGGCAGGGAGAAATGGAGGAAAGAGACTTGCATGGATGTCAAAGAGGGGAGTCATTTGGCAGTGAAAGAGCAGAGAAGAAGGTCAGGCTGCAGCATCACGAGAAAGCTTTGCTAAGGGCATAGATATCAAAACAGAAGAGGGAACAGGCTGGTGGAAAAGAAAAAAAAGAATGCTCCAGATCTAGGTGAAGGTGAACGGCAGAGATGCCAGGAGGGAAGGGGCAAGGGACCCAATTAAACTTTTTCCAAACCACTTTGAATGCCGTTGCTTCCAACCAGGGGACATTGGGAGTTCTGGTTCTTTAACAGGGGCACTGAACTTCTTTTCAATCCAGAACTGAATTCCATTCCAGAGAAGTTTTCAGGGGCAGTTTCAGCAGCGGTTGGGGCCAAGGAGAAAAGGGGCAGGGCTGAAACAACCCCAAATACCAACATACTTTGGCTTATATCTCTTACTGCCGGTAACTAAGCCCTAGGAGAGGCTTCTCATGCTTTTAGAATGGGGAAAAAACATGCAAAAGCTGTGAAAGCTCCAAACAATTCATAGTATCATATAGAACCAAACAACTGTTGATCTGGAAGGGGCCTATGAGGCCATATAGTCCAACCCCCTGCTCAGTGCAGGAAGCCACCTTGAAGCATACCTGACAGGTGGTTGTCCAGCTGCCTCTTGAAGGTGCCTCCAGCTGCCTCTTTCCCAGGCTCTTCACCCACCTGGGATGAATCTTCACCTGACCTTATCAGTGTAAACATTAACAACCCACAGTCTTTGGGAATTCAGGAATCTTCTGAGGGGGAAGGAACCAGAGCTGGCTGATCCCAGAGTCCGCTGTAGGGTCAAACGTGCAGAGCTAAAAGTAGGTGAGAGGAGATCAGGTGGGCTAGTGTCTTGCCAAAGGCGTCTTCAAATAAAATCCTCCTTGAAGTGAAAGAGACTCCAGGGAAGAGCCTTCCCTTTTTGTTGAAAGAATAGTTGTCTTGCTTAGTTTTGCCAAGTGTTAACCTAAAGCAAAGTTCTTAGGGTTTAAACTCTCTCGAGGTGCAAAGAGATGTTTATTTACTGAATAAAACTTTCTGTATTACTTGGCAGACCTCCTTATTGTCTTGCATTTTGTCAGGAGGGCTTGGAAACATGACATAGAATCATAGAATAGTAGAGTTGGAAGGGGCCTATAAGGCCATCAATTCCAACCCCACACTCAATGCAGGAATCCACCTAAAGCATCCCTGACAGATGGTTGTCCAGCTGCCTCTTGAAGGCCTCTAGTGTGGGAGAGCCCACAACCTCCCTAGGTAACTGGTTCCATTGTTGTACTGTTCTAAGAGTCAGGAAGTTTTTCCTGATGTCCACCCTGAATCTGGCTTCCTGTAACTTGAGCCCATTATTCCATGTCCTGCACTCTGGGATGATCGAGAAGAGATCCTGGCCCTCCTCTGTATGACAACTTTTCAAGTACTATCATGTCTCCTCTCAGTCTTCTCCTCTCAAGGCTAAACATGCCCAATTCTTTCAATTGATAGTCGAGGGGAAAGGGGTGGGGCCAGGAGAAGTGGGTGGAGCCTGGGAAGGGGTGGGGCCAGGGCGAGGGAGCATGATCATATGGGAACCTCAGATGGTTGCATTGGGACCCCCAGGAAGGTCAGATTTGAACACTTTCTCAAGTCATTTTGACTACGTGCACAACAGCGTAGCTATTGAGTGAGCCAGTAACTGGATGGACCAGATGCTATCATATTTAAATTGTTTTGGGGTTTTCTTCAAACTTATTTAAGCAAACTTGTAATGTAGAACTGTCTTCAGACAGAGAACCACTTGTGCAGAGCAGACAGGACAAAAAACAATTGTCTGGCAGCAGTACTGCAAAGAAATATACATTATGCAGTTATACTTAAGGCTGAAATCCTATGAATATTGACTTGGGCATGAAACCAAATAATGACTTGCATTTATGAGTGATTTGCATCACAGATATACCATGACAGAAAGAACTTGGATTACATGTCATGTCATTCAAAATTGAATGTATCTCAATGGGTGGGTCAGTTCACATGTGCAGATGCCCGTCATCAAGAGTTGCAATCACCAAGTGACGTCCGTGTTGCCATGAAGCAGAGTGTAATGTGCTCTGAACAAAACTCAGGTTTGGCCAATCTTTCAAAGGTGACTAATGGTTAATGAATAGCTTAGATGACCATGTGGAAATCAGTTCTGTTTGCTGAACTATGTACAGCTTGAGTCTCCATCGTAATCGCCTTGACATTTTCAGCATCTTTGCAACAACCTTAACATGAGTTCTGAGACTGCAGCCAGCTAATTCCATTTATTTCAGTGGATTTCTTTCCACAATGCTCAGACTTTTCACCTGAGATATGTGGGGGCTGTTCGTGATTCATCAGTGGTGAGACATACAGTATGCAGTCCTGGTGCCAGGGGTGGGGGTCTTGGGCGAGGTGCCTCCTCCTTGCATGGATTCTTTTCTGTCTCACTTCTGTTCACTTAGCTTCTTCCTCTGGGCCCATCTTGTACAACTGTCCAGAGGGAGAGCATCAGGCAAGTGAAGGGAGCTGGTATATCTCATTACCCTTGTAATGGCTTGCATGTTCCAAGAGGGTGGGTGAACAGGCATTAACAGGGAGGAGGAGGACAATGATGACCATTACAACAAATCTCCAGGCATTGATAGTGAAACACCTGCAGGGTGTCATGCCTCAGCAGATGTCTCTATGATGCCTACTCCTGATGCTGAGCCTAACACTACACATGCCCAGAAGCACTGCTTTATATTCTTTACATAACAGCGCCAGCCTGGAAAGTCCTCGCTTCAAAATACCCCACTGTGCGTTGTGTGCTTACTGGGAATTGAAAAGCCATTTTCCGCCAAGTCGTATTGGCTGGAGAGGCTCTGAAGGTTATTACCCTCCTGTCCTCCATGGGATAGTATGATTTCGCCACTGCCAGCAAATCATCTGGGAAGCAGTGTGTATTTTACCTGTAATCAGTAGTGACGAGCGAACCTGCCCCACATCAATTCGTTATCTCTTTGGAAAGCCACGAATTCATCCACGTAAACTCGGACGAGAGTTCTCCTTTCATTGGAGACCTTGTTCTCTGTGTACGGGTTTTTGCACAGGTACAGTCTCAAACTGCATCTTGGGAGCTGAAGCCTGGAACCATATACTATGTCATGACATCATGCATCACCCTTTTCTGATTGGTCATTTCCACGTGGCCTGCCTAGTTAATGGTTACTCGCCATCACAGATCAGTACATGGAGAGACAATGGCGTGGCTCTGTCCAAGCCCAGCAGTGGTAATATTTCTTTGCTTTAAGGAAGCAGCAGGTGGGAATCCACCATTGCGTTGGCTAATATTAATGTTTTTACAAGAAACAGGGCTCAGGTGCAATTCTCTTTTTCACACACACAGCTAATCCATAGTTGTGCAAACCTGAACAAAGCATTATGCAAAGCTTTAAAAAAAAATTTTAAAAAAATGGTCTATGAAGAAAGGAGGCCCAGCAGTATTCCTGCAAGGTGGCTTCTTGGAATCTACTTCAGGACTCCACAAATTGGATTGTGCTGAAATCTAATAGCAGGACTGCAGACTCGGAGCTGAGTGTTATCGATTGAGAAAATGTTTTGATAAACATTTTTTCAAAAAAAAAATGAAAGAGCGAGAGGAAGGAAAGGAGAAAGAATGGACTTTTTCCCCCTTTTTTTTTGCTGGCTTTTGTCTTAAGTTACACTGAACTGTGAATGTGGGATGAACCAGGACTTGTTCTTATTTGTGGATGAGCAATTCTAAAAATGGTCCTTACAGAAAAAGACGTGAAGTTGCCTTCTACTGGGTCAGATCCAGTGTAGGTTGGGGACTCCCATATCAGTGGGGTGGGTTTCATTCAGAACTTTAAAGGAGCTATCCAAGGTGCTGAACCTATTTGGGGGTTAGGGTTGAACACTTTCGATAGCTCCTTTAGAGTTCTGACTGGTTCTGAAAGAAATCCAGAGCAGATTCCCTGCCCCACTGGTCCACCATCTGACCCACCACCAACCACTCTGGCAAACGGCCTGCATTTCACACAAAAGTCTTTTCCAGACCTGCAATTTGGGAAATAAGAACAGCCCTACTGGATGAAACCAGTGGCCAACCAGATGTCTCTTGGGAAGCCCCAAAGGAGGACATGATAGCAAAAGCCCTCTCCTACTGCTGTGCTGTTATTTGGAGGCAGGTTCAGAGGCAGCAAATTCCATAGGCTAACCACTGGTGTAGTGTAGCCAGGGCACATAGGGCGGTGGTACCAGCACTTCTTTATGAGCAGGGATACTGATGTCATCTCACCACCACTCAGATGGCTCTGTCTCCTCTGCGCTTTGCTACAACCCTCTCAGCAGCAGAGGAGGAGAGGGATGGATTTTCCCAACAGCAATATATACCTGTGAGCTATCCCTGTTCCAGTATGAAGTATTTTAGTGTGCCTTGTTCTGGTCGAGAGGAGAACTGCTAGGACTAGTTTGTGGACATGGATCAACACCGCTGCCTGTGTTTTGGGACTCTCCGTGGGGAACATGGCTTATGGGGACTGTCTATCTATCTAGTCCAGCATCCTGTCTTTATATATTTTAGATTTAGTCTTGTGCTGTTCTTTGGTTTGCATCGCATTCTTCTAGCTTTTTCTAATCCACCCAGGGAATGCTTGTTATTGGGCTGATTAAAAATATAATTAATAAATAAGCAAAGTAATAAATATATACAAGGGAGACCTGTAAATTTCCCCAGGGAGCATGTTCCACAATTTAAACAATATTACAGAAAAAGCCTTGTATTCTCTGCCATTCTCCAATGGCAGCAATATACAGAGAAGGGCCCTCTGAAGCCATCGTAACTTGGCACGTTCTTCTGGGAAAACATAGCCCTTAAGTTAGTTTTATGTCCACAGAAACATACACCAATCAAATGCAAGGCCCATGTGGATCACTAGCAGGAAAAACTGTGGTAGTAGAGGTGGTGAGAGACTCTCTCGCAGTGAATGGCTGAGCTGCCCAGATGTCACAGAGAGGCCAGGCAGGCAGATGGGTCTAAGAAAGGAGAAAGAGAAGCAGGGAGCAAGAGAGGAAGGAGTGGAACCTGAAAGGGAAACTGGGGAACTGTCTTCTCCCCACTACACCCACTAAATTTAGCACATGGTGAAGTTGTCCTCAGGGCTCTACTAGTGGGTTTCTTTTCCATAGATGATCTCATTTCTCTTTTTAGGTTGCATATTTCATGCCGCAAATGTAGTCTCTTTCTGTGCCCGTAGCTGGTAATGAAAAGTGTCAAGGTGAATCTTGCAGCCTGTGGCCAAAAGCAAAATTGGTTCACATCCGATTGATCAAGGAATGCTGGAACAGAGCCACACTGTCTTTCATTTTCCTTAAGAGTAATGGGTGGATGAAATCCATCATCTGTCAAAAAACCATATGTGAGATTAAAGTGGGTATTAATTACGGACACTCCAGAATGCAAGCTGATGGTCCAGCCGCCTTCATGTCCCAATCCAGATAGGGGTCAGATGTGTACCAGATGTGTACCAGGTTCCAGTGTGCATATCCCTATCTGGTTGGTGAAGCACATGTCAGTGCCATATGCCTGATCCCCCAGGTCAATCACATGTGTTGCTCTTTTTAAAAAGTTAACATCTAACCAATCATCTGTTGCAGGGAGTGAGCAGGGACTGGATTCAATGTCCCCAGATCTGTCTTTCCACCAAACAGTCAATTGACAGAATTTTGGCTTAAGTAAAAAATAAAACTTCCTATCACTGCATAATCAATTGGATTAGAACACAGAACATTGATCTGCGTTTTGCATTCTCTCGGTTCCTGTAAATAAATGACTTGGTTTCTAGTCGTATTATGCAATCTTCCTGTTGTTGTTGTTATTTATTACATTTGTATACCACCCCATAGCCGAGGCTCTCTGGGAGGTTTCCATAGGATAAGATCACTTAAAAACAATATACACATATTTAAAATCACAAAAACATACAATTTTAAACCACAAATACATACAAAAACAAACCCAAGCTAATTACATATTGCTAAGTGCATGGGAGGAAAGAAAAGCCTTGACCTGGCGCCAAAAAGATATCAATGTCAGCACCAGGCAGGCCTTGTCAGGGAGATTGTTCCACAATTGGGGGGCCACCACAGAAAAGGCCCTCTCTCTTGTTGCTGTCTTCCGAGCTTCCCTCGGAGTAGGCACCCGGAGGAGGACCTTGGATGTTGAGACCAATATATGGGTAGGTTCACTTCGGGTAGGTTCATGTTGTTGTTTTAAAAATAAGATTTTAACTCCAAAGTGCAACAAAGAATTCTCTGTGACCACTAATTCTACTCTAAAGTGTAATATTTGTGTGAACAATTTTTGAACTGCTGCAAAAACTAAACCTCTCTTTTCTTCATCTCTGTTTTTCCCCTCCCTTTTCCCCTGCCCTGCTTCATTTCCAGGTACAGAACCTATTTACGCTACAGATCCATTCCTCTGTACATTCCTGTTAATGTTGCATAAGCTTGTACACTTATTATTAAACCACTGATGGACTTCTTTATCCAATAACCCTCAACCAAATGAAAAGGAACCGACTTAAAACAAAATGGGGGGAGGAAAAAGGAAAGAACCCTCAATGAGAACTAGTACCTTAAAGATGGACAGACAGAGACTGGAAAAGAAGCATGACACAGTCTACAGGGGGAAGGGGGAAAGCATATTTTTGGGGACATTACACAAAGGTCAGTCACCTGAAATAATGCATCTAGTTTCAAGATTCTATGGCATAAATGCCCTATTCCACACAAGGTAGCTATTATTTCTATCTTTTACTTTTCCAATTTTCTTTTTAAAAAAAGAAAAATTCTGACAATTAATTTTGCACGAACTGTTGAACAGTTGCTTTTATGAAGATATGTCAAGACGGGTGGTGGGGAAGCTCTTCTAAAGAAGAGCACTATTTTTAGTAGATTATTGTGGTTAGGCTTTTTTAATTATTATTATTATTATTATATTATTATTATATTATTATTATTATTATTTCCTCTCCCCCTGCCCCTCCTCTCTCTTTTTTAATTAAATTATTTCTTTTGAAAACATTGATTTTAAAAAAGGCACATCTTATCATAATGAATATTCACTGTCGATAATATTTATTTTTAAATAATAAAAAAGATTGGAAACAAGGTAAGACATTTGTTTATAAACCGTATTGTATATTGCTGAATAACAGTTGAATAAAAAAGAGATTTTGAAATAATGTTTCTGTACCAAGATGTGAAAGTCCATGTCTTCACATTCCTCGGACATCCCCAGGATTAGGCTGGCTATCCATGGCTAGATCTACACCAAGCAGGATATAGCACTATGAAAGTGGTATGAAAGAGCTTCATCACACCAGGGTTATACTGTGCAATCACTGCGAATTGCGTGCAAAGGACTCCGAAGTTTTCCAGCTTATAATCTGCTTTGACTGTGAAGCACTCTCATGCAATCTTCTTTTAATTGTGCTTCCTAGCCAAAAGAAGCGTCCTATTTTGTACCCCTTTAAGGGCGAATCTTTTGTCATTCTCCAAGCGGCCACTGGGGGCGCAGGAGGAGGGTTTGATATTTTTAAACTGCAAATTAAACAAATGCTTACATCTGTGTAAGTTTTAAAGAGAAAGACATCAAAATTGGCACAGTAATAGAAATTAAGGAGGGCTTTCCGCATACCAAATTTGAATCAGATTGGGTCATCCGTTTTTTTATGATTTTTTTACATTCCCCCCCCCCCCCCGGCTTAAACCCTTTTCCTGGTATGCAAAAGGATCTTAGGAGCGGCGGCGCCCACAGTGTGATTTAGCTAACAACAATAACAATGACAGCTTTACGCTATGGGGATAATTCGAGGGAAACGAGTACGTGGGATGAACCTCAAAGCGGTATATAGAGGTAGGATCTACACTACTGCTTTATAACAGTATTGAAGTGCACTGACAACTGTTGGGGCCCATTGACAGATGCCGCTTTCATAGCACTTTCATAGTGTTATATCTTGCTTGGTGTAGATGTGTCCATGGGCCCCAACTGTTGCCAATGGACTTCAATACCACTATAAAGCAGTAGTGTAGATCCTGCCCAAGACTCAGTAGGAAGCTAGGTTAGGATCTACACTACAGCTTATAACGGTTTATAATGGTTATGACAACTGTTCAAGCCCAGGACACATTACATATACTGTTTTCATAACGTTTTTAACGTGTTATATCCTGCTTGGTGTAGATCGGGCCTAGGAATGTAGCTTTGGAGCATTGATCTGGAGCCAGCTGAAGCATCCTATACTCCTGTAGAGTTGGGGTAGGTGGATTTGGAGCTTGTGAGATCTATTTTGCTTTGCTTTGCTCTCCTTTTTTCTTTTTCTTTTTTTACAAGAACCCCAAGATCTGCTAATCAGAGCCAGGTGCAAAATAGTGGGGAGGGGAGGGGAGGTGGGGAGGGGAGCCAATTACCTACTGCACCTTTTGAGCCATACACACTTATTATTATTATTATTATTATTATTATTATTATTATTATTATTATTATTATTTCATCCCACCTTTTGTCCAATGCTGGGCCTCACAGCGGCATTACAAAATTTAAAACGTATACATTTAAAACCTATAAATAGAGCTATGCAAAAGTTAAAACTAAATTAAACATATTCAAATATTAAAACATTTAAAATGACCATTTTAAAAGTCCTTGGCACAGACAGAGGTGCAGATCATTCACCGCCTGCCGAAACAAAAAAGCCTTTGCCTGCCTGCTAAAGCACATCAGGGTGGGAGCCAGTCTAGCTTCCCCGGTAAGAGAGTTCCAGACCACTGGAGCAGCCACCGAGAAGGCCCTCCCCCGCATTCCCACCAGCTGTATGTACAACTACAAATCTACTTAATACTCCCATTTTACAGGTGAGGGCCAGTGAGGCTAAGAGATAAGCAATTAGCAAAGCCATGGAAGAGATTGGGGGGGAAAGAGAGAGAAAGGCTTTCAATTTTACTTACTTTTGTTATACCATTGGGAGACAGAAATCCTTGGTGATCTACTGCAAATCAACAAGGGATCTGCCAGCCGATCACGATCTACTTTCTGCCTGCCCCTGTTGTAGAGAATTGTGAGCGAAGCTCCAAATCCCTGGAGGACGTCTGCATGGAAATGAAAAGCCTTGCATTCTGTTAAACAGATGTGTGTGCTCTGGCAGGGTGTTTGTGGCTCCTATGCTTTCTGGGCTTCGGGTAGAGGAGGGAAGGGACCAGAGCTCAGTGGTGGAATGCATGCTTTGCATACAGAAGGTGTCAGGTTCAATCCCCAACATCTCCAAGTAGGGCTACGTAAAGCTCCTGCGAGAAACCCCAGACAGCTGCCAGCCAGTGCCAATAGTACTGGCTAGATGGACCAATGGTCTGACTCAGTATAGCGCAGCTCCCTGTGTTTTAAAGAAGGAGGGTTCTCCAGGGATGGAAGGGACTCAAAGCAAGAGTCATCTCAGTCCAAGTTGGAGGGTAGAGCTACATCTTCCAGGACCAGGGATGTAGAATGTAAGCCTATGCGGCAGGGTCTTACTATTTACTGTTTTACTCTGTACAGCACCATGTACATTGATGGTGCTATATAAATAAATAAATAAATAAATAAATAAATAAATAAATAAAGGAGGGGCCCTAATACCAGTTGGGACTCTTCCTCCACAGAAACCTCTAGTGGGGTCACCACTTCAGAGACTACCCTCTGGGGAGCTTTAAGTATCCAATCATCTCTGTCCTTGGAGTTCTTCTGTGGCCAAGAAGGCTCAAGGCCCCACTAGCCAGGACAGGCAAAGCAAGGTAGCCACCGCCTCGAGCATATTTTAGGACCCTAGTGAAAGCATCACACAGTTTATGAACTTTTGACCACGTAGCAGGCCGCCCTTTGGATTTTCTGCCTCTGGCTTCGAATTGTCTTGGACTGTTTCCCGTGGCGTTTACCTGGCACCGCTGGCATTTGGCCTTTTGACGGGCGGGGGGGGGGGAGACGTGTTTGCTCCGTATTTGGATCACCGCATCACGAGACTAAAAAGAATGGATCTTACCCTGCTGGTACAGGAATATGGAAAGCATGGATTGTGCACCTTTCTGAAAAGTAAGGTGGGGACTCCAGACCTCACTGAGCTGTAGATCCTAGAGTGCCGTTTCAGGAGCACTTGAAACCGATGTGAGAGCTGTGGGCAGGACACACCTCCCTCCCTCCTTCTCTCCCCCTCGCTAATATTCCTTAATGGAGCACTTAATTGAGGAGCCGTTGGGGTTGCTGCCATTCAACGGGGGACCAGTTTGATTGTATCCACAAACAAAGCAAGCTGAAGATGGCGGTAATTGTGGGATTTGGCTCCTGCAAAAGACGCAGGCAACTCACGGGCAAAACACCGACAGCTTCTCACTACAAACTGAACTCTCCCTCCCCTAGGAATAAATGCAAGAACTGGGAAACTGTTTCAAGGCTGCGGTCCCTCCAGCTCAGCAGCACCCGCTTCAAACAGAGGCCCAAGCAGCCGCCTCAGGAAAGTCCGCCAGCAGGTCACGAGAGCGGCGTTGTTCATCTCTTTGTGGCTAATTCTCAGCGTCTGGCAATCTGATGTAGATGATCTGAGAAGGCCGCTCAGGCTTCTGGCTTTCTGATTTGTCCGCCAGTATCGTGGCTTGTCGTGGGAGAACTGAGAGGCTAGGGAAGAAGGGACCCCTGGGAAACGGAATGAGTCTCCAAACACAGAGTCACCTAGGGCAGCTTGTGCGCTCCCTGGCAGGGGGAGCAGGGTTAGGAATGGGGGATAGGGCTTTGCCTTGGTTGAAAGAAGCCCTTCTCCTAGGGTGACCCTATGAAAAGGAGGACAGGGTTCCCGACTCTTTAACAGTTGCATAGAAAAGGGAATTTCAGCAGGGGTCATTTGTATATATGGAGAACCTGGTGAAATTCCCTCTTCATCACAACAGTTAAAGCTGCAGGAGCTATACCAGAGTGACCAGATTTAAAAGAGGGCAGGGCACCTGCAGCTTTAACTGGTGTGAAGAAGAGGAAATTTCACCAGGTTCTTCATGACACCTGCTGAAATTCCCTTTGCAATACAACTGTTAAAGATACAGGAGCCCTGTCTTCCTTTTCATAGGGTCACCCTACCTTCTCCCCCACCCACCCCATCCCACGTGCATTCACTTTACTTTCACTAAGTGCGCGTAACAAACTTTCACGTATATGTGGGGAAAGTAAAAAGGGTGTATGTGGGGAACAGAACAATGGGGTGGGTTGAAGCCAGCTTTCCCCAACCTGGCAGCTTGTGTTGGACTCCTACTCCCATCATCCCTAGCCAGCATGATGGGGGATGCAGTCCAATGCAACTAGAGGATGCCAATTTGGGAAACACTGGCATAACCTGTATGTGGAATTTATGCACAGTTTGCAGGCCCGGGAGGCAGCCTTGTATATAAAGCCTCCAAAGTTTCTAGTTTGCAAAATGTTTTATCAGTCAGCTGGGGGATAGGAGAGGAAGAACAGAGAGTGGCATTTCTTTATTCGGTGTGGAGGCAGGAACTTCCCTCTTTAGTTTCTACGCTGGGTGCCCAAGAGGGATGGAACACGTCATTGGATAGTTTAGCTTCAATCTCTCATTGCCTGTAACCAAGCTTTAGAAAGGCATTTCATCCATTGAGAATGGGGGAAATGGCATGAAAGCCAAGAGTGGGTGGGGCCAGGGAAGGGGGCGTGGCTTTCTGGGGAACTCTGGAGAGCTGGGTTTGGCACTTGGACCAAGGCTCAATGTCCCTGCACTACTCTGGTACCCATCGATGACCAAGAATTCCACCTCCACCAGCCCACTGACTTGTATGGAATTCAGTCATCAACAGCTACCAGGCTAGTGCAGAGTTGCATAACTAATAAATAACTAATAAATAGATGGATATGACGTGCTCATTGTCAATCCTCTTTCAACCCAGAGGCCAAATTCCATTTTGAACTAGCTCCCGGGGACCGCATTCCAGTGGTGGGCAGGACCAGGAAAAAGAGGCAGGACCAAAATACCAAAAGGACCAGCAAAAATTTGCTTAAAGCGTTTACTACCGGTAACTAAGCTGTAGGGGCCTTTTAGAATAGGTGGTTGGGGACATCTGGGTAACAGAACTGCAGGCAAACCGGTCTTCCCAAAAGGTAACCCTGGGAATTCCGGGAGGTGTGTGTCCACCTCCTTCTCTTTACACGTGTACTGCAGAAAACCCTGCTGTTGTACTTACAGAGCGATGAACAGAACGGGTCAAGTAAAATATGACTTGACAATTGGATGTTCAACGACAGATCATGGAGCAGGGGCATCTTACCATGCTAGCCATATACGTGTTGACTCAGAGGTAAGGAACATTTAGTTCAATGGACCTACTCCCAGTTGAGTGGGTATAGGTAAGCAGCCTTAGTGGCTTAGGTAGGGGGAAATATTCGCATTCTGCCTCACCCTTAAGAACATAAGAACAGCCCTGTGGGATCAGACCAAGGGTCCATCTAGTCCAGCACTGTTCATAACGAGCTGTTGACCAGTGGCCAACCGGAACTCACAAGCAGTGGGTTGTGGATTCCTGGTCAACAGCTGGTTGCCATTTCTGGAGGAGCTCCAGATAAACTTTGGAAGAGTTGCCATCTCTGTAGGAACTTTGGTGTCTCCCAAGACCTCTGGCCCCTTCGAATCCAACCCTGTCTTTCTAAATTACAGGCTCTGGTTAAACACTGATCCAGTCCGCTTCTGAATGAATCACGTGGCTTGAGATGAATAAATTGTCCTTGACTCTCTATTTTCTCTCTACATTTACTCTCTGCGTTTTACTCACAGAATCAATTATCTGCATGAGGGTTTGACATCAATTAAGGGCTTTGTGTGTGTGTGCTGGGAAAATGTATGTAATAATCAAGGGGTGCTTCTTCTCCCCCCTCCTTCCTGCCACAGCCTTTAATCACATTAGAAGAGTGGAGAGGGAGGAGGGGCACGAATCCAAAGCAGTGGAAGGTTTCTTTTTATTATTTTAATCAACAACGAAATCAGAATTCAACTGGTGATGTGGAGATGGCACACTTTAGATATTATAAAAAGGGGCATTGGAAGAGCTAAACCAGCCTTGCCCCAAGCTTTCTGGATGTGTTGGCCTACAAATCCCATCATCTGTAGCTAGCATGGAAGTCAAGATGATGGGAATTAAAGCCCAACATATCTGGAGGAACTAGCTTTGAGAATGCCGGGCTAAACTGATGTGCAAAGAGTGGATGCAAGGAAGAGCCATGCCTCAGTGGTAGCGCACAGGACCTATGTCAAGGGTAGGCATGGTTGGACACCTGCCGACGGCCCAGAGCCCAGCACGCCCCCACTGACCACAGACCCTGGAGCTGCACCTCCTCTTCACCATTGCAGCGTACTTGTTTTTTTGCCTCTTGCTCTGGCCCAGACAACAGTGGTGGTGAGAAGGAGGAGCACCAGACGCCCCTGAGTGTGGGTTAGCATGTTGTGTGAACAGTCCCTCTGTCTGACCTGCTATAAGACAGCTTGCTCTGTTGTTCCCAAGTATCCAAGGGCTAAACTGCATGCTCCATTAAACTAGGGTGACCCTATGAAAAGGAGGACTGGGCTCCTGTATCTTTACCAGTTGCATAGAAAAGGGAATTTCAGCAGGTGTCATTTGAATGCATGCAGCACCTGGTGAAATGTTGCCTTCATCACAACAGTTAAAGCTGCAGGTGCCCTGCCCTCTTTTAAATCTGGTCACTCTAGTATAGCTCCTGCAGCTTTATCTGTTGTGATGAAGAGGGAATTTCACCAGGTTCTCCATATACACAAATGACCCCTGCTGAAATTCCCTTTTCTAGGCAACTGTTAAAGATACAGGAGCCCTGTCCTCCTTTTCATAGGGTCACCCTTATTAAACGCATAACCTGCAGCCAATCCTCACCTGTTTCTTGACCTCTAAGTAGCTGTGCAGAGCTCCAATCTGGATTGGGACCACCACGTGTGGGATGGGGAGTTTAAACTTTCCCACCCAGCCCCTTTCTTCCCTAAATTTCTTTCCCCTCCTTGGGGGCTAAAAAAGGGAGGAACCTCCATTGATGCCACTAGAACAGGCTGAGAGAGAGCAAATGGTCCAAGATGACCCAGGCAGGATCTACACTACTGCTTTAAAACAGTTTATAACAGTAGTGACAACTGTTGAGGCCCAGGACACACCATATACATTTGGCAAAATGTTTTCAAAGTGTCATAGCCTGCTTGGTGTAGATCTGGCAGTGACTTTAAAGGGACACTTTTGCGTCAGAGTGGGGATTTGAACCCAAGTCTCTCCAGTCCTGCAGAAGCCCACAAGTGGCTCTGTCTAATTCCACGTGGCCTGTGCAATATTGTTTTCTTCCCTTAACTTTGGCTGCTTCCTTTGATGTGATTTAAACACATGCTCACATACTTGAGAGAGCGTTACTTCCTTTTTTGACTGACTGTGTTTGCAAAGGGCAAAAGAGACGTACAGTGCTTCTGTCCTAGTTTTCACCCACAGAACCTTGGGGCCAATGTTGCTCCTTCAGAAGATCTCATGCGCCTTATTAAGGTGCAGGCTGTCACGGCGCATTAGGAGCAGATGTCGCGCTCTGTGTAGAGCTTTACAAGGGCTCTGTGCTTCGCATCATCTTCAGTTCACAAGGCCTTTCAGGACCTACCACTAGATTAGAAGTATCTTTGAAGTGCCACGTCAAATCACAGTGCCCCTTGGATGCAGGGGCTGGCTTCTAATTCACAGGACAAAAATACAGAAGGCAGCAGTTGGAATTGACAAAATAAATTAATGCTAACCAGCACACAACTGCTAAAATATTAAATGATATCAAAGGAACTGGGGTGGTCAACCGACATTTTATATAACTTATCATAGGTGAACAAACATTTTATAACTTATATATTAAACGTAAGAACACAATGATAACTTACAAAAACCAAACAAACTGTTTTGCAATAATCAAGCACAAATAGTTTACAAAACTAAACAAATTGTTAACCGTAACCGAACACAAATGGTTTACAAAAGCAGAGCAATAACTGAATAGTTCACAATAACTAAACTACAGGCATCCGGCTTCTTCCACCTGTTTCTCAACTGCTTCGTCAGAGACAGAAGATCACAACAACTTAACACTGTTTATGGGTGGGGAAAGAGGAGGATTTGTTGAATTTGTTCCTCAGATTTCAAAAAGACTTTTTAGTTCTCCAAAAAATGATTGACTTAGATCCCCAACCAGAAAACGCACATCTTCAGGAGCGGTGAGTTCTTGTGTATTTCCAGTATTCTGCTACACCTCAGTGCCACCTAGAGGTTATGTAGCAGAAAAGCTGGGAAGGAAATGCTCTTCGTACAGAGCTCAGAGCTCAGTTCTGTGACAAAACTGAAAGTAAATACAGGGGTTTAACAGCCTCATGCAGAAAAGCCAGTAATGTGTAATTTGGCCCTAAAATCTTGGAGAACTGCTGCTAGTCCGAGTAAACAATATTGAGCAAGACAGAGTAATAATCTGAGTTGGTATAAATCAGATTTTTGTACAGCTGTGTTGGGAGTGTGTGAAACATGAGCTGGCAATCTGGAACTGGACTTGGGTGCCACGATTTTCCACCTAGTGGAAACCCTGCCCACCAGTGGAATCCTACCCATCTTTACACCAATGTAAGTCTCACAGTGTTCAGTTGGGCTTACTCCCAGGTAAGTATGCATAGAACTGCAGCCTTCCAAGATGGCTACGATTCTACGATTCACAGGCGCTGCAGATCAAAAACCCTCCGTGAGTTCATTCATCCAAAATTGGTTTTTTAAGTGTTAAGAAGAGCACAGTTTTATTGGGCCCATTGGGTTTCTCATTTTCTTGCATGACAGTCCAAAGCACAGAGAGAACGGAACTTTGCACAGGAAACATCCAGCAGTTTTCTGTTTTGCAGAAAGGATTTGTCAACACGGTCATAAACGCGCATGGGCGATTCCAGCAAGTTTTAGGGATCATTACCCAGGGATAATTTAAAACCTCGCCACGGCGTTGCAAGGCCGGGAAGAGCGCACCACTCATGCTCACAGCCATGAAAAGGCCATGTGTTTCATACTGTGCCTCTCACTCGACTCGGTGATCGTCTGCTGTTGCTGCGGTTGCCGCCGCCGCCGCTGGCATTTGCAGCATCGGAGAGAGAAAACAGCCGTCTGATTTGTTGCTTACAATGGGAAAAGCCAATTAAATCATGAAAGGGAACATTGGAGCTGTTTACCTGGACACTGCACAGTGTTTGACAGCTGTGCATGGGAAGCGAGAACACAATAAAACTTGGTATTTGAAATTCGTTCATTCCCTTAAGTAGGCCTGCTGAGATTATATCCTTCCCAGCCGCTTTCTGCTCATGCAGTCACTTGAAGAAGAAAAAACAAGCTATAACTGGCAGAGATGCTTGAACGTGGTGGCTATAGATCCATTTATGTAAGGAGGACACGCACGCAGGAACACGACAGAAAGCCCTGCCCTGATTGACAGGCATTCCGTAGACTGCAGACATTTTTACAAACACACAAGGGCATGGCATACCCTTTGCATTTGCTCTTTAGTGAGGGTCCTTCCAGATGGAGGGGTCCTACCGCTACCAATTAGAAGTCTTCACGCAACTCCCTCTCTCACACTATTGGAACGCTGGGTCATCCCATGAAGTTGATTGGTGGGAGAGTCAGGACAGATCAAAGGAAGGACTTCTTCACACAGTAAATAGTTAAACTACGGAATTCATTATGACAAGACATAGTGATGGCCACCAATTTGGATGGCTTTAAATGGGGATTGGACAAATTCTTGGAGGAGGAGGACTACTAGTCTTCATAGCTATGTACTAGCCCCAGTAGCAGAGGCAGCAAGCTTATATGCACCAGTTGCTGGGGAGCATGGGCAAAAGGGTGCCGTTGCACCTGTGTCCTGCTTGTGGGTTCCTGGTCGACAGCTGGTTGGCCACGGTGTAAACAGAATGCAGGATTAGATGGAGACTTGGGCCTTAGCTAGACCTAAGGTTTATCCCGGGATCATCCCAGGGTCAAATCTGTTCATGTAAATGACAGACAGGGGATGCCAGGAGCAGGCAGGGACGACCCCAGGATGATCCCAGGATAAACCTTAGGTCTAGCTAAGGCCTTGGTCTCATCCAGCATAACTCCTCTTATGTCATAGCTTCTGAGTAGATGTGCACAGGAATGCACTGTGTATTATATTTTATTGTCACTGCTTTTTTATTATTATTTGTTGCTTTATTGGTTATCAGTGTATGGATTTTTTCGGTGCACTTTTATTGTTTACTTTGTTAGCCATTTTTCATTGAATATATATGGACTTCTCTGCCTTTGGAGGTGAATCGGGCACCATCAATTGTTCAGTTTTGCCTGCTATGGAACATGCACCTTTTCATCCAGACCTCTGGGTCCTTTTGGTGTTCTTTAGGAGACCTTTGAATCTTCTATTTCTTCGAACAGAACATTGTACTTATTATCTAGCTGCACTAATAAAACAATACTTTCTAAAGCCTAAAAAATGTATTTTTATTTGCAAACTGCTTTATTTATTTATTTTAGATAATTTTTGCATTCCCCTACCTCCTTTCTGGAAATGAGCCATGGCAGTTTACAAAAAAAGGCAGCTGTGGTTTGCTATGAAGAATGATAAATAAATATATTAAGGGTGCAATCCTATGCATGTTGAGACCGAAGAAAAGTCCTGCAATTCCCAGCATGTCCCAGCCATGCTGGCTGGGGCATGCTGGGAGTTGTGGGACTTTTTTCGGTCTCAACATGCATACTGACAGAGAAATCTGAAAATGCCCCTATTGAAGCCCTTCAATTTGAGGTGACACTTTCCCTCTAGCCCCCACCTTCGTGCCTTTCAAAACAACAAGATACAGAAAACACCAAGGCTGTCTTGATCTCTTGGAACACAGACTTGGAGACATAGAATCATAGAATAGCAGAGTTAGGGTGGAGAATTCATCCAGTGTGATGACTTATCTCTTGAAGACACAATATTTTTGTAAACTGCCCAGAGAGCTCTGGCTATGGGGCAGTATATAAATGAAATAAATAAATAAATAAATAAATAAATAAATAAATAAAAATAAATACAAGGCCATCGAGCCCAACCCCCTGCTCAATGCAGGAATCCACCCTAAAGCATCCCTGACAGATGGTTGTCCAGCTGCCTCTTGAAGGCCTCTAGTGTGGGAGAGCCCACAACCTCCCTAGGTAACTGGTTCCATTGTCGTACTGCTCTAACAATCAGGAAGTTTTTCCTGATGTCCAGCTGGAATGTGGCTTCCTTTAACTTGAGCCCGTTATTCTGTGTCCTGCACTCTGGGAGGATCGAGAAGAGATCCTGGCCCTCCTCTGTGTGACAACCTTTTTAAGTATTTGACAAGTGCTATCATGTCTCCCCTCAATCTTCTCTTCTCCAGGCTAAACATGCCCAGTTCTTTCAGTCTCTCTTCATAGGGCTTTGTTTCCAGACCCCTGATCATCCTGGTTGCCTTGTTTAATCTATTTACCTATTTACTAATCTATTATTAATCTACATGCATTGTTTAATCTATTTACCATCGAAAGCCCTCTGACTAGGGATTTCTGAAGGGTCAGAGCATACCCAGAGTATTCCTATCTCTCCTTGAGGTGCTGATCAAAGAACAGAATGCAACATTTTGTACCAGTCATAGGCTGCCAAAATATGGCACTGCTTATGTAAGAATGGGTTTCTGTTTATGGAACATGTATGGGACTTGTGATCAGTCACAGGAGGGAGGAGGGGAAAGTATGACTTCATCAGAGCAACTTGGGAAGTTATAGATGTATGCTGATGTGGAGGATGGTTAGAGAGTCTCTGCCGTCGGTTTGTACGAGGTAAGGGGCATCTCTCCTGTGCACACAGATAATAAAGAGTCTCTGTTTCTGGACCAGTTGTGAAGTCGTCCCTTTGCTACCAGGTTAGGGGAATTTCCCTAACAATACAATAGATTTGTGCCTAATTAAATAAATGCTAAATTTATTTAATATAAATAATATATAATATGGGGAATTGAGATGGCGCCTATCTGTTTAAAAACTCTGAAATAGGAGATGGTACAGCCAAAGCATCTCCTTCCTCAACTGCTCAACCTGTCCCTTCAACCACCTTCCTCCTCCTCCTCCCCTAGTGAGTAGGGCCGTAGCCATGCAGAGTCAACATCTCACCCTTTTCTTCTCTGAATTGTATCCCGTTTCGCCGTAAAAGACCCAAAGCCTGATAAGGTCGAAAGGAATGCTTTGTGCTCCTTGCAAAAGGGCTTGATTGAATCCCCAAAGTGTCTCAGCAATGTTTAGATTTTCTCGAGATGCGTTCGACCCCAATATAAACCGCTGCACTTCCATAGATGATTCCCACCGGTAAATCACTTACACTGTTCATTCCCACCTAATTGGGGTTCAATGAAGTGGGTAATTCAAATGCTGCAGAGCTGGAGGATCTAAAGAAAGATTTAACTACCCTTGGAAAATGGTAGACGGGAGAGAATAGTGCTTGTAGCAATAGACGGGGGGGTGGGGTGCACCTATGTCTTGAGCATCACAACAAATGGCACAAGCACTGGGGAAGTGCCCATAGAACAGGGGTGTGTAATCTCAGGCCCGTGGGCCAAAACCGGCCTGCTCAGGCTTCCAATCCGGCCCTCCACATTTCCCCAGATGGCCCCATCCTCTTCCTCCTACCACTGATTGATGGAGGCTTCCCTGGCTTGTGTGCAGACCCCCTCCCCCTTTTTAAAAAAGGTTCAAATGCCTCTGCAAAGGCTTAGTTACTGACGGGAAGCTTTAAGTTAAAAGATGCTGGCATTTTGGCCACGGCCCTTTTGCACACGGCCTTGCCCACCATCAGATGGTCTCCAAAACAGAATTCAGACTGAAAGAGCTTTGACGACTTCCATAGGCCACAGACACAGGGACTTCAATTCCAGCTTGGCTCTTCCGCATCACATGGAGTTGCTCTCTCCTTCATTGAGCAGACCAAAGATAAAAGCATGCCAAAGCACAACGGACTACCAACACACACAGCGCCATCAGGCGGCATTGTCTGGCAGCTGCCCGGAGCCCCTTCTCAGTGTTCCAATGCTGGCCAGCGAACATTATAATTGTGTGCAATGCCCTGTGGGAATACATACCCACCCAACCCTCTCCAGATGGAAATAAAGAAGAGGACAGAGGCTGATTGTTGCCCACCTCAATGGGGGAGGCAGCACTCACAGCTCCTGTGTCTAAGCCTTCCTCAAACCCAGAGCTCTACTTGGCTATGGGAGTGCACTCTACAGTGTAATATCAGGTATGTTTGTACTAAACTTTATGGAATGTTAACTTCACATGCTGTTTTCAATGCCAACCATGTGTATATCGCAGAGTCTAGTTCCTCCTTAAGATTGGCCACTAACTGAGCAGTACAGACTTGATGTATTTGGAAGAAAGGACAAAGCACATGTGAAAATTATGATGTTCCTCTTCAGGTTCAACTTGCAAACACAGTTTCCAGATGTGTTAATTTAAACATTCCAGAAGTGGTCCGAATTATTAACTACATTTGCAAGTGCTAATTGCAAATGTGTATGTATGCATTTGTGAAATATGGGACACTTTGGATGAAACATCAGCTCAACGGACGCTCGCCTTTTTTTTTTTTTTTTTACTATGTTCAAGTTCTTTTCATTTAATGAAGAGTGGCAATGACATCGTATGTCTTGCGTTGTTGAGAAAAATGGACTTCCTAAGTGGAACATACAAGGGGTTGGAAGATTTTAACTCAAGATTTTGTCCCCTTTTCATAGGCTTAAAGACTTCCATGTTGTCTTGACCAAGAATGTGCAATGCAAGCCATTGTCTAGTTTGTATCAAAGTTTAATTCCTTACCAACAGCATTCCATTAAATTGCTATCTTCTTCCATGGCAAATAGCCTCAAAGTTGACGAATATAATTCCTTTCCATAATGAATGCACAGTATTGCGAGACTAAATACCATAATTTCAACGGATCTCTTTCTACAGTCTATTTAGCTTCAATAATTAAAATGGTTTATAAGGTCAGCCCAATGACTTAGGGGGATTAAAGTAAATCATCTTGCAATGGAAGAGGCTCAGCTGCTCTTGAACTTACAACATCAAGGGACAAAAGCAACACTGGCATCCCACGTAGCGGGTAATTGGTGGTAATTCGGTCCAGATAGGAAAGCAAACGTCACAATTATCGGTAGGGAAAATCTTGCTACACAAATTACTATTGGTAGTAGTAGTAGTAGCAAGAGTATTTCGCCAAGGCTTTAGAAGTTAAAACCCAAGCAAGTCCCTGATAACTGTTCAGTTCTGGTAAAACAAACTCCTGGGCTAAGAATCCTTTCATTCTAAGGGCACACCAACCTCGTGTTGTCAGATTGTTGGGTTCTAGTAATTATAAACCTAGTAGATTCTGCAAGACTGAAATCTGCCCACCCTTGCATTATATTTGCTGTGGAGAACAATGCAGAAGTGAGCAGTCCCAGCCATGATCAGACACATGCATGCATATTAAATATAACTTGAACAGATCCTACATGGATTCAGCAGGCATACCTCCGGCTGCCCTTCCTTAGATTGCTATGGCACATTTTTTTCAAGCCAGTTCAACCACAGAAATAGCTGCTAGTAGAATGCCAGCTATACCCATCATGGTCCAATTCACTTGTTACGATATCCATGCAAAGCTGTCTTTTGATCTAATTATCCATAGTTGAAAACACCTATAGTCCACTGTCATTGTTAAGTCATTGCCATCTAAGCAGTTTTCCGGGCAATATAAACAGCTGTAATCTCACAGGGACATTCAGATTGGATGGGATGTGTTGTGTAGTTTAGGTTGTGGCAGCTGGTGATTCATCAAGCCAAATGCACCAGACATGAACGGGAAGGAAGGCCTGCTTCCATATGTACTGATGTATACACTGAGATCTTCAGTTGAGAGTCTTCTGCGGGTTGCCCCACCATTTGTGGTGAAGACAATGTCTGCCAGAGAGAGGACCTTCTTGGTGGTCAGGTACCAGTTGTGACACACTCTCCCCTTGCTTGTTGTCTTTTCAGCTTTTTCGGGTTGGACCTTATTTGGGTTGCCACCAGCTAAATGAAAGCCTCCAATCTCAGAGGCTTCCAAGATTCCTATGCCTTGCAAGGCTGCTGCCGGCAGGGCAGGAGGAGCTATGGGAGATGATTCTTGCCTCTCCATCCTCATTTTTCCCCTTCTAGGCAGACCGGTGGGCCCATCTAGAGGAGCTGCACTGCTGGGGCCGGGGCTGGAAAGGCCATATGATTCTGAAGATCCCGGCCTCTCCTCTCTCCTCCCTGCCCACTATGATGTCCCCTTATTGGCCTCCACAAACTTATTTGAAGTCACTTAGTTCTTTCCACAGTGGCTGTGAGGAATCAGCGTCAAGGGACGATCAGATTGTGGGAATCAGAAACATCCTATGTCCCTGGGATGCTCTACCAGGGACCATAGGATTTCATCCTTAGCCATATTTTTAATTAGGAACAGCCCAAGGTGTTTTGCTGGCTGAGGCAAGGGACAAGAAGCTCCCCAATGCCATATGCAAAAGCTAGCAAGACTAGCAGCTGAATCTGAATTCAACACTGGTGATGAGACAGTGTCCTCTCTCATATCTGAGGGCAGAGACCACTAGTTTAGGCTGAGAGCAGGCCACATGGAATACACAACTCTGTCCTCCAACAGACAGGAATGCCAGGAGGATCTGCTGCTTTTCTTGCACACACCCACAAGTTCTGCCACCTGTGGCAGCCACTTTGCTCTGCCTTATGGAGGGCCAGCCCTGTTTTGCTCTTGCAGGTTTATACTACTTTTATTTATATATTTATTTTTATTATTGCGTTTGTATCCCGCCTTTTTTCTTCTAAGGAACCCAAGGCATCATACATAATCCTCAACCTCCTCTCCATTTTATCCTCATATCAACAACCCTGTGAGGTAGGTTGGCTTGGGAGTCTGTGACTGGCTCGAAGTCACCCAGTGGGTTTCCATGGCCAAGTGGGGACTAGAACCCGGATCTCCCAACTCCCAGTCCAACATAAGAACATCAGAAGTGCCATGCTGGATCAGACCAAGGGTCCATCTAGTCCAGCACTCTGTTCACACAGTGGCCAACCAGCTGTCGGCCAGGGATGAACAAGCAGGACATGGTGCAACAGCACCCTCCCACCCATGTTCCCCAGCAAGTGGTACACACAGGCTTATTGCCTCGAATACTGAAGATAGCGCACAACTATCAGGGCTAGTAGCCATTGATAGCCTTTGCCTCCAGAACCCAGATCTCCCGACTCCCAGTCCAACACTTTAGCCACTACACTACACCACACTTTTATGAATTTGTGGCTTTTTAGTTTATTCTAAGTGTATAGATGTTGGTTTTTTTTAATTATTCCTTCTTATAAACTGCCCTAGAAATAAGATAGAAGCATGGTACAAAAATACCTTGAATAAATAATGAAATTATGATGGCCTGCCAGGCACTTGAACTCACACATTTTCCTGTCCCAAGCAAACATCAAAATTAGGTTTAGTGAGTTCCGGAAGGCCTGCCACATCTTTCTGCTGGGTCATAAGTTGGCCAGGTCAAGTGTAAAGTGAGATGGGTGCTGTTTCTGACATTAAAAGGGCTTTACTGTTTAAACACCCATGTTCTGTCTCTGGAGTCTGAATGTACACTTCGGGGCGAGCACGCAGCTTTTAGGCTGCAAGAGTAGAGCAGATTGCCTGAGTTTTGTTCCATTGTGTAATATGATTGAGCAAATGTACTGACAAGAGGACGAAAGGAGAAAGGAAAGTGCCCTTATGGAAACATTAAAATTTTAAAACGTTTTGTTAGATGCCCTTTGGAGTCAACAACACAGTCTCCTCTCTTGACTTTAACCTGTCTTCATCCCATTTGCCACAAATGGGGCCATATTTCTACCCAGGGAATTCAGCTGGAACTAATTGTTTTATTAAATAATATTTTTATTTGGGACCATTTGCTCCTGGCGCCGAGAGAGGGAGAGAGCATGGGATGAGGACGGAGGAATAGAAACAGTTCTTGTTATGTCTGTAGCAAATCTAGGTCAGAAGTGTTAGCAAATGGGTTGCAATCAGGTTGAAAGACAAGGGAATGTTCTTCCTCGAAGGTGTACACAGGGGTGGGGCGGGGTGGATTGAAGGAAGGGAAATAAAGGAAAAATTGCTTGGCTGCCTGAATATCAATACTCTTGGGAAGACAAAGAATCTATCACAAAGTGAAGCCTCTATGAAGCAGGAAGGTTGGGAGGCTGCCCTATAAGGACTGAAGGCCACACTGCACTACAGTGTCCTAACTGGGAGGTCAAAAACACAACAGTGTCAGCAGTTGCAAGTAACCCACTGAATTAGATGCTGAAAGACTATAAATGACCACCTAGGACAATGGGGGTAATCTGACTAGCACTATATAACATAATATAAACACAGAAGTCACAAATCAGGGGTGAGAGGTCTAACTGGGACGTCTACGGTTTTCCACCCAGATCTTTTTAAGACTAGGCAATTAAAAAAAGAAGTTCCCAAACTTTTTAAACTCCATGGGGCTTACTTCTGAGTACGCGTGTATAAGATTGCACTGTAACTTGAGAATAGCAGTGGGCTCATCCATAAAAGTTAGTAATGCCATTTTGTACGCAAACATGCCAAATTTTAAACATGTAACCATGGTATCCTGTCTCAGAATTGCACGCCAGAGGCCCGATAACCAAATGAAAGAGAAGATGAGGGAGGGAACAGCCTATTGGGGTTCCAAAGATTTGGCTCAGAGATCCTGGTAACTATTTGAGATTGGTAACTATTTAATTTATTGGATGAATTGCCCAACAACTCAAAAGCCAGTAGGGTGGCTATGAGACAATGCCAATGGACCTTATCAATCGCCTTCTCTCTCAATCGCGATGTGGCCACTGGGTCAGATTTGGTTTGGACCAGAGAAATGAAGTTGATTAATGGTGCAATCTATATGTGTCTACTCAGAAGAAAAACTCATCAATTTCAATGGAGCTTACTCCCACCCCCAAGCTGTAATCCTTGACCCCAGGATCAGAGTACATGTGGCTCTCCAGATGTTTTGACCTACATCTCCCATCATTCCTAGAAAGCATAGCCAAGAATGGGGGATGATGAGTTGTAGGCCAAAACATCTGGAGGGCCACAATGCCATTGCTATACCCATTTACCTGGGAGTGCACCCAATTGAACTCAATGGGTTTCACTACTTAGACATGTATAGAATTGCACTGTAAAGTGCTAATATCATCAGCCTCTTTCCTCTGTCAGATAAAACCCACTTCTTTTTTTTTTTTGATATTTTAATATAGCTATTACAATCTGTAGCTACTTGGCCTGGTCTGGAGTCACGATTCTTGAGGCTGTATTAATAAGAGGAATGACCCTTTAGCTGACAGTTTGCTGGATCCTTACCAGACTTGAGGAAGAAAATAAAGGCTTCATAAAATTAGGGTGACCATATGAAAAGGAGGACAAGGCTCCTGTATCTTTAACAGATGTATTAAAAACAGAATTTCAGCAGGTGGCATTTGTATAGATGAAGAACATGGTGAAATTCCCTCTTCATCACAGCAGTTAAAGCTGCAGGTGTCCTGCCTTCTTTTAAATCTGGTCACTCTAGTATAGCTCCTGCAGCTTTAACTGTTGTGATGAAGAGGGAATTTCACCAGGTTCTCCATATAGACAAATGACACCTGCTGAAATTCCCTGTTCTATGCAACTGTTAAAGATACAGGAGCCCTGTCCTCCTTTTCATATGGTTACCCTACATAAAATGTATGTGGAAAGCTATTTCATTCCAGAGTTTTAGTATAAAAGTATAAAATAATGTCTGGCAAAAGGCACGGTTTGACCGGGAAACTATCTAGACTTTCCTCGCTTTGCTCACTTTTATATTTATATTTTAAACAACATGTTATATTGTTATCCGGGGCCACTGGGAGGTTGCACACCCTTCTTCTCAGGAAAAAAAATCATGACAAAGGGGAGACAAAAGGCAGTATCCAATGTTAGTCCTACTCAGAGCAGACCTATTGAACTGAATAAGACTTCGGTTAGTTAAAAGTAACAGAAGACCCATTCATTTTAATGGGTCTACTCTGAGTAGGACTAGCATTGGATAGTGCCCATACCGAGCCCTGTACATTGGCCAGAGAAGAAACAGTTGCAGGGAGTTTTGCTGTTCCCTGCCAGAAAGAACACCTGTAAGAACTTTGGAACTACGAAGCAGTTCTGCTTTTTCCCTCCTCCCTCCCAGTCTCCTTTCCTTTTGTGTCGTCACTTTCAGATTGTAAGCCTGAAAGAAGAGATTGTTATTATTCTTTGTCAGCCCCTCTGGGAGCATTTTTTGTGGGGGGCAAAGTACAGGGTAAACCACTTTTAATTTTTTAATTTTTTTTTAGTTTCTTGTTTGTGGCTCCTTCAAGAAGGATAATGACAATCCTCAAAGGAACTGCTTAAAGTCTGCAATCAGACAGGCCTGTATCACATGTGTACATTTTGGACTTCTAAAAAATGCTGTTACTTTTATTGTTTGTTGCTATCTTTGGCCATTATTATTATTATTGTTGCTAACTTTGGCCATTATTCTTATTCTTATTATTTACATTTCTATACTACACCATAGCCGAAGCTGTCTGGGCGGTTTACATAAGATTGTAAAGATTGTAAGATTTCTTTTGTTGGAAATGTCCTCCATCAGCCTTCCCCAGCCTGGTGCCCTCCAGGTGAGTTGGAATACAATACCCAACATTCCCCCAACCAACCAGGTAATAAAAAGGTTCCTGGTCTTCATTAATCAAGGGATGGTCTTTTGGGTGGAGCAGAGTTATTTGGATGGATGGATGGATGGATGGATGGACGGATGGAATAGATGCTCTCATTTTAAATTCTTATCTTACCCTGCCCTCTAGTGAAAAAATGCACTGGTTACAGAATAATTCAAGTATCATGAAAACTTAGATTGATTAAAGGAGAAATAAGCAATGAGAGGCAGGAATGCTAACAGTATTTACAATCATAGGACAGCATTTACAGTAGCCAAAAAGTGTGTCTTCATTTCATCTGATTTCCAAATGTAAAGAAAGAGCCCGAAGAGGAGGTGCCAATAAAATTATAATGTGATTTGTAGCTGTCCATCTTTTTGTGGATTTTCCTGTTCATGAACAACAACATAGCAGGTTTGTTCAATATTGCACAGCTTTTACTGATCTGCATACATGCACTGCGTGTGACAATAATCCCTGCACAAGTAGAACAATCAAAAAGTATTTCTCTCTCTCTCTCTCTCTCTCTCTCTCTCTCTCTCTCTCTCTCCCCACCTGTCCACAAAGCCTATTATTTCCATAAAGTCTTTAGTTTAACCTTTCATTTCCATCAGCCTGCAAACCCAATGGTGGCTAGTTCTTTGTTCACGGCAGATGCTTTCTCTTGCTTTTCATCTTGATGTGAATGCTGTTCTTTAATCCACAGCAATGTATTGAATAAAGAGCCAATGCAACGTAGGGGATTAGAGCGTTGGACTGGGACTTGGGAAATCAGGTTTCTACTCGGCCATGGAAACCCACTGGGTGACTTGGGCCAGTTACTGACTCTCAGCCTAACCTACCTCACAGGGTTGTCGTGACGATAACATGGAGAAGGGGAGGAAGACCATGTAAGCCACCTTGGGTTCCTTGGAGGACAAAAGGTGGGATATAAATGTAACAAAATAAAATAAATAATGGACTTGGATTAGATGACCCAGTGGGCCATTTAGCTATGAATCTCACTGAGTGACCTTAGTTCAGTTGAAAGCTCTGTTCTTAACCTACCTCACAGGACTGTTTTGAGGACTAACTCCTCTCTATGCTGCCTTACCCTCCTCTCCCTCTCACCCCTTCACTATTCCAATCTGTTCCTTCACCTCTGATCTTACTCCCCGCCCTCGCAATATGATTGGCTGACCTACTCTGATGTCACAGACGGCCTGCACTGCAGAGAAGCCACCGCTCCTGTGGCTTAGCTAAGAATTCCTGGGCAGCTTGGGGTCTCTAGTTGACTGAGAAGATTTGGAATCTGAATGCCACCAACAAATTCTGTTAAATATATCTACGCCTCTCCCGACGTGAATATACCCGGTCACTATGTTCAAAATCTAAGGTCCTCCTCTGGGTGCCTACTCCGAGAGAGGCTCAGAGTGTGGCAACGAGGGACAGGGCCTTTTCGGTGGTGGCCCCCAGACTATGGAACGATCTCCCTGATGAGGCTCGCCTGGCACCAACGCTGCTATCTTTCCGGCGCCAGGTTAAGACTTTCCTCTTTGCCCAGGCATATGGCAGCACATCTTAATCACTCACATGTTTAGTTTTTTAACAGTTTTTAATGCTTTATGTGTATATGTTCTGTGTTTTAGAATTTTAAATATTGTATACTCATTTTTATCTTAATTTTAGAATTTCTGTAAATCGCCCAGAGAGCCCTGGCTATGGGGGCGGTATATAAGTGTAATAAATAAATAAAATAAAAATACTTCAGATTCGTCTAGATTCCTTAGGCTTCCTAACAATACCTTCTTGCATGGATCAGATGAGCCATTTTGGAGACAACTAATGACAAAAGACAGACAAGATGCTTATGCTTGACTGTGACAATACCATTCCGTCCATCAACCTCATAGCTACGTTTCGCTCCTTGTTCTATAAAACCTACCTCAAGGAAACACACAAAGAAGAAACCTGGATATCTTTCATCCAATGATGAATCCTACCTCAGATGTGAAACTGCTAGAAGAGTCTGGCTCCTCCCAGGGCACCGATTTAGCTTGGATCATTGGATTTACAGCCCTGTATCGCCAACACTTATTTGACTGTTAGTGCCTTAAATGCTTCACAAATTACGACATAAATCCAATGAAGGAGCGCTCATGTAGCTCCAAAGACCAATGCCACTTATCTTGATTTTTCATTCATGAAAATTATGCTTTGCTTAATGATGGCGACAATTCAGAGAGTTAAGTTGGTTTAATAGGAGAGAGATCCAATTGGCTGTGACAATGTTGTGTGTGTGTGTGTGTGTTTTTCCAGGAGGCAGAAAATCTTCTGCAGGGCGTACTTGGGATTCCACTGATCTCCATCACAGAAACGTAACTTCTCTTTCTCCAGCAAGAGCTACTTAACTTGTGCCCCTTTCTATATACTAATAGCGGAATCTGTTTTCCAAGTTAGAATCTTTGGGTAGCTGAAACGCTGCCATCCACACACAATACAAAGGAACTGGTAGGTTTGGGAGCAGTGGAAGCTGTCAGTAAGGAAGTGAATCCGCTTTGGGTTTCAATCAGAACTGTAACGGAGCCATCCAAGGTGTGAATTTCTGTGAATTTTAGAGTTCTGACTGAAACCTGGAGCAGATTCATCACCCTACTGATCTCAAACCCCCCAGCCTCCACTGTGTCCTAGGCACAATTGCCCCTTTATTTATTTTTAAATAAAATTTTGACCCAGCCCTTCACAACACTACTACTTGCTTGGGAGTACACGCCACTGGACACAGTGGGTCTTCCTTCAAAGTAAACATGAAGAGCACATAGACACCCCCCCCCCCAACGGGGGTCTTTTTTAAAGCTCTGATGAAGGATCCCATTCTGCTGGGTCCTCAGCTGACAATTCCTTCATTTCCTTACAAAGAAAGAAAGGAGGAATCGCTGGGTGTTGTGACCCACTCTGGGCACAATATTGCAGCATACAAACAAAGCCTTCCCTTCATTTTCATCCCTCTGT
Source organism: Elgaria multicarinata webbii (assembly GCF_023053635.1). Classification (NCBI taxonomy): domain Eukaryota; kingdom Metazoa; phylum Chordata; class Lepidosauria; order Squamata; family Anguidae; genus Elgaria; species Elgaria multicarinata. The sequence continues at coordinate 13,994,674 of NC_086184.1, forward strand.
CTTACCGGTGTCACAATTCAGATTTTAAGCTCCTAGACGAATACTTTGCAAACTGCCATAGATAAGCCTTCTCCAAGCTGGCGCCCTCTGGATGTGCTGGACTACAGGTCCTATCACATGGTTGGGGATGATGGGAGTAGTCCAACACATCTGGCGCCCTCCAGTTGTGTTGGACCACAGAGCCTATCATATGGCTGGGGATGATGGGAGTAGCCGTCCCATAAAACTGGAGGGCGCCAGCGTAGCTTTCCTTCACATGATACCCTCTAGACTCATTGATTACGCAGGTTGTAAGAAAACGCTCCCGCTCCCTTGCCAGTTCTTATGCCCTTCATTCCACCGAATACGCATGCGCTAACTTGCGTGCCTATCATGACGTTAAAAAAAGGTAAGAGTTACAGTTTTGTTGCGTACAGGTGAGATTTCCTGGTTATTTTTGACGCTGTCCCCCCTCCCCTCGCCGTAGGTCATAAAATTGGCTGCTGTCCATAGGAAACAGTGCGGTGGAGAAAGGCAGAAGCTCACCCTCGTTCTCACTCAGTTATTATTTCGTGTGGGAAAACTCTTGATGCTGCTGGATGCAACCTGTGCTTTCCGGCTTTTTGAGATTTTAAAGCCTTTTTCTCAGTATGATGCAAATGAATATTTCTAAATGTTAAAAACTGCAAATGTGCTGCAAATGCACAAGCGATTATTGTTTCCCCCGTAGTACAGCAAAGGGAAGGAGGCTGTGGTTGAGAGTAATTTAATGACAGCCCTGCAATGTGGTGCAGCTTTATTACGTTTTACCTCTACGGTGACGTCTCTGCCAAACACACATCTGCGCGTCGTTTTACTCTACGGTCATGCTTCGCGTCGGACGTCTGCGCTTTGTTTTTATTGGTGGGTTTCCGGCTTCTGCTGTTCTCCCTCTGAGCCTATCAACGAGTGGCGGCGGCGCGTGCGCGTTTCATTCCGCGTGTGAAGGAGCAGAGTGTGAGCTGCTCCACGGCGACCAGCCGTGTTTTCATCTTTTCCGCTTCTGCAGGCAGGAGGGTTTGGCCGGCAAGATGGAGCGTAAGTGTTTACAGCGGGTTCGGATCTACTCGGGACCATTAACTCCCTACCTGTTCGTGTGGACATAGATCTTACCGTTTTTACTCCGGATTAATCAATCCGGATTAATCAATCCGGAGTGACTCTGGTTCTGGCCTCGCAGTCATTAAGGCTGCCCCCATTTACCTATTTGCGAAGTGGGGTGGACTTGCGTTTTTGCTCTTTAATACACACTAGCTCCTTGACTGCAAATTTATTAAGCCCCGCGATTAATCCGGAATGACTCCGAGGGCGGGCTAGCTTTAACTACTCTTTCACACGCAACGCACGCACCTCTGATTACGGGTACCGCAGAGTGGGTAAAGACTCCTAATTCGTGTCTGTCGATCTTATAAATGTAACGTTAAAAAAAGTAGATCCCTTCAAAGGGCAGACCCGAGGCAAACTAAGTTTGTGGGAGTGGGGAGAGAAATCAGATGATCTGAATTCAGACACAAGCAAAATATTTTGGGAAGGGATAGTGGACTCCCCCCACCCCCACCCATAGATTCTTCCAGGGGGGTGAGGAAAATGGATGCAAAGTGGCCCCACTCCACACACACAAAAACACCCCTTGTTTTCTTTCAGTTATCTATTCTTGCCCTTGGAAGTTTGCAAAACTAGAGTTGTTGTTTAAATACAATAGAAGGTTAACCTTTATATATATATATATATGTTGGGTTTTGGTGGCTGAATCTGTGATTTTGCAACTGTATCTACCTAATTCTATATATATTAAAGGTGAACTTATTCTCCGAGTGCTCATGCTTATGTAGCCCAAATGGGACCATCTGTACACAGGTATCAGCAGCCTTTGGTGGGTGTCCAAATTCGCAGAAGTATATATATATATATATAAAGTTTAGGGGGGGAAACAAAACTTAAGATTGTGGAACTTCCAAAAGAAACAACCCAATGAGGACTGAACATATTCAGTGACCAGAGAACATTGAATATCTGAGGGATGGGGGGAGTGGAAAACCTGGGAGGAAGGAGAATGGAATGGAATAGCCTAGAAAAGGGCACAAGAGGGTGGAACCCGAAACAGGAGCTCTCCTGTGCAAAAGCTGGAAAACCACCAAACAATACAAACACAAGAAGGGCCGTGCTGGAGCAAGAGTCCATCTAGTCCAGCATTCTGTTCACACAATGGCCAGTTTATTTATTGCATTTCTATAATGCCCAATAGCCGACCTGGGACCCACAAGCAGGACACGATGCAAAGCACCCTCCCACCCATGGTCCCCAGCAACTGGTGCAGTTGGGGAAAGGGAATGCCGTCATCTGAGAAACTCTTAAGGGCTCACAGGCCTGAAGTTCAACTCCCTCTTATTAGTGACAGTGGTCTTGTGTCGCATGACCGGGACCATAATCACAGCAATTTGTGTAAAAGGGTGCTGTCAGCTCAAGCAATGAGATTTGCTCTTTTGGGGGATTTTTTTTTTAAAAAAAATAGTTCTCATGTGCAAAAAACACACATTTCTGTTAGGAGCTGGCCATGCTGAAAAACAGATAATTTAAGATCTGCAATCAAATACAAATTCACGAGTTGGAGGGGGTTGTCATAATTTGGCATCAAAATATGTGGCATAAAGTGCAGGCTGGGGGCGGTATACTGTATTTCGTATGCAAATGGCTTAGATTTTTAGTCCACTCTGCTTTTGTAACATTATTATTATTATTATTATTATTATTATATTTATTTGTATCCCGCCTTTTGCCCAATGCTGGGCCTCAAGGCGGCCTTACAAAGTTTAAAATATACATGGGGGGGGGGGAGGGAAACAAAACCATAAACAATCAAAAAATACACAACAAAATTATAAGACATTAACATAGATGGAGGGCTGGATTATTCTCCAAAGGCCTGCTTGAACAAAAAAGCCATAGTGGGTTGTTTTGATCATGCGAACTAAGCCCTTAACTTCTGTCAGGATCTCTCATTTTTGCCTGGGGGCTGGAGAAATGCTTTCAGTGTAAGCTTGAACATTGCCTATTGCACTTGTTTTTGAACTTGGAGTCTGTGAACTTTTTGCTTGGACTCTTTTTGAAACAACATCCAATCTTTTGTATGGAAACCCATCTCTCTCTCTCTTCCAGATGTGTTATATAAACCGCTGCCACAACAAACAGCAACGCTCCTTAACATCCAGGTACTTTCTGTCTGCTGGAACAGTATATATGAAAGCAATAGATACAGGTGAATTGAAAGCATTTCTTCAGTGTGTACTTATCAGCAGAAGGTACAGAATGAAAGAGGTTATATATTAAAACAAAGTAGTAACAGCAGGATCCTATACCTGTCCGCTTGTGAATTCAGTGAGGTTTACTCCCAGGTAAGTGCATATAGGATTGAGCCTAAAAGACCTGACCTAAGAACCCTGCTGAATCAAACCTAAGGCATGCTGTTTCCCTCCTGATCACATTGAGACGTATTGATAGATTGATTTGATTTGTATGTTGCTTTTCTACCCAAAATCATTTTCAGCACTGCTGCAAACTTTGGGGTTCCCTCAAGCCTACTCCTATCCCCCTTTTGTGTGTGGTTTGGTGCTGTTTTAGCTACGGAAGGATTGGCACTCAGGAAATAGAAGTTCGGCTTTTAGTGTGAGAGTGTGTGAGTGCTGAATGAATCATGGATGTTCAGAACAAAAATAGAATAATATGGAAAAGTACATAGCTAAAGTACACAGGTCAGAAATGATGGGCAATGTCTCCAAGGTCAGGCATTTTAAGGTCTCCAAGGTCAGCCAAAATACAGGCAACGAGGACATTTTGGTGACTCTTGCCTAACCCTCGATTTAGTATTAGTGACTCTAGAAACTCATTTTTGCAGCCCCAAGGATCAAAGGAGGCTGAGGCCTTTGTAAAAGCATTTCTGAAGCGCAGCATGCCCCAGAAGAGCGATGAAATCATCCAAGACCACTTAACTCGAAAAGCTGTCGTCCTTGAACACTTCCATAAGAAGAGGAAGCGGCAGAAAAAGAAGAAAAAGAAAGGGTTCTCTGCCAAGCAGAGGAGAGACATGCGGCTTTTTGAGATTCAACCAGAACAGCAAAGGTAATTGAATAGGATTTGTCCCGTTTGGGTTGTGAAGGGCCAGGAGAGAGATTGGAAAAAATATTGTGGCGGCGGAGGGATTCCTGGCCTTTACATCTCTGATGTGCTTTCTGTAGAAATTTTTGAACTGGAATACTTTCCACTGTTTTTTTCTGATAGCCCAAAGTAGGTCATTGGTTCCATTGTCGTACTTCTCTAAAACTCAGGACGTTTTTCCTGATGTCCTGATGTTACTGGCTTCCTGTAACTTGAGCCCATTATTCCCTATCCTGCACTCTGTGATGATCGAGAAGAGATCCTGGCCCTCCTCTGTGTGACAGCCTTCCAAGGACTTGAAGAGTGCTATCACGTCTCCCCTCAGACTTCTGTTCTCATGTGAGAGGTTTCTTGCTTTGGGCTGGTTCATGGAGCCGAAAGAGGAGAGAGCTTATTTTTAAAAGTTTTGTGTTGACCACCCTGTCACTGGTTCACACGCTTGTGTCCTTATTGCGATAATTACAATATGAAGTGATGTGAGTGGTGATCCATCATGGCTCTAATGCCTCTGAGAACTTTGAACCAGCCTTATAATAATGTTATTGTTTTGTGTCTTCTTGTTTTGGTTTGTTTTTACTCCTTTGCAAACCATTTCAAGATTTGTTTTGCAGGGGAAGCGGTATATAAATATTGTTAATAATAATAACAACTTTCAGAATGCCTAGTTTTCCTGCCGATGCAGGGCTTCTCAGGTCAGTTATTCAGTTCACACATGCAACTGCCCTCAAGCATAGGGAAATTGGGCAGTGTACACATATGTGCGAACAAGCCCCTTGGCTTCCTGAAGTTAACAGTGGCCTTGTCTTTAAAAAAAAAAACTTGCCTAGTTGTTGATGACCAGAAATTGCATGCAATTCCAGGTCATCGGCATCCCTTCTCCACAGGGTAGTGGAAAAGGGACGGAGTGTTGCATCCCTCCTCGGCAAAGAAACATCGCGGCCTGCCCCAGGAGGGAGGGACTGAGCCTGCCGCCCCTCTTCTGCTAGCTCACAGCGGTCTAAGGAAAAAAAACGTTTTGCAAGCTAACCACTTTTGTGGGTTTATTTACAAGGCTGGTTATCACACAGTATTTAAGAAGTCATAGCCCCGGCCACTGTTTCGTACCTGGCTCCAGTTAACGGACCTCAGGATTCTAGTAGATGATGGTGATGTAGGTGTAGATCCTACAAAGCTGGTGTCTGCCTGCCCCTGCCCAACTCTGTATAAAATAGTTTCTCAGAATATTCCGAACACTAGATTACCCATTTAAAATTATTCTGGAATTCTCCTTGGCCGCTAGAGGGCATCTTGTTCTCTTTCTATTCTAAGGTGCCCCTGCTTCGAAGAATGATAACGTTTGCTTTGTCTAAAATAACTTAAAAGTGGTCTCAAGGAGTGCAGAGCTCTGGTGAAGGGCTAGCAAAGCAGTTAGAAAGGATGAGTCTTTAGTGTCAGGCAATGAACAGAGAAGTATTCTGCCCAGACCGCAGCTTGGAACTGGCTACCACGCATCCTAGCCAGTGACAATTACAGGTAGTTGTTTTGATCCAGCAGAGAAAAACATCCGACAGTATCGACTTAAATGTCGTGAAGTAGCGACTCAATGCGCTTGTGACATTTTAATTGGCCCTCCTTTTTATTTTAACCAGGGACGATTAAAGCCAATTGTGTGTCTTTGTGTTTACAGTCTTAAAATTTCTGGAAATTCTGATGCTGTAGGGGGAACGTGTATGTTGCTCTTGTATTTCCGGGGACGGGGATTGAAGAGCTTTGAAAAATGATTCAAAATGCCCCGTACTAGAATGTGACTAGGTTGTTTGTACAGGTCTGCATCCTTTTCATAGGGACACAGGAAGCTGCCTTATAGTGAGTCAGACCATGGGTCCATCTAGCCCGGTATTGTCGACACTGACTGGCAGCAGCTCTCCATGGTTTCAGACGGAATCCTTTTCCTCGCCCTACCTGGAGAGGCCGGGAATCGAACCTGGCACCTTCTGCATGCAAAGCGTTTGCTCTGTCACGCTGAGCTAAGGCCCCTCCCATGGTATAACTCAAAGTGTAACTTACTTTCAGGGGAACTCAGCTTTCAATATTCTGTGCAAAGGGGGTTCTCTGTGGAATGTAATACTTCCACAGAAGTCGTTCAAGCAGGGATAGACACCCGTGCCCCATACACCATTCACCAGACACCCACCCCCCGCTACTTACATGCCCCTGGATGAGCCACCAGGCAGTCTGAGGGCACCCAGCGAGCAGCACCCAACTGACTGACCCTCAGCGAGCCGCCATCTTGCGTGAAAATGGCGGCTCGTTATTTTATGTAAAGTCCTTTTACGCAAATGGTGGCCGCCAAGTGGCCATTTACACAAGATTACCGGTGTGAATGTACTGTCCAGGATGTCCTATCTATTATGACTTCTGGCTTTGATCAAGGCTCTCGTGCCGAGGGCTCTCCAGCCCTGCTATCAAAAATCCTTTAATTAGCGGGATTGAAGTTCAATCTCCGGGAGAACAAGAGCTATACCACTGAGCCATGATTCCTCCCCTTAGATTTAGACAGCTAATAAAAAAGGCTAAGGAGACACACAGCCTGAAAGTCCAGTAAAAATTGAAAGCCAGCTATAGCAATAATGAACGGTGCCTTAAACTTGATGGAAAATCCAATTTTAAGACCTGAGCCAGAAAGAGCAGAAAGTCCCATCTTTGCTGCTACTTTTGGGGGGACATGCTGCTTGTACAGTAGCAGCCACACTAAAATCTTAGAATTTTCCAGTGGTTGTGTTCACACAGCATAACAGCCCAGCTACACTAACAAACCATGGTTTGTTAACGTGGACAACCGGCAGTTCACAATCCATGGTTTAGTGGCAACCTGTACTCAACCCATATTCATCCTAGAGTGTGGGTTGTTGTGTTGTGTGAACCTTGTCATTGGACTTGTTCACATGATTTTAATTCCTGGTGTGTGCCAGATGCCATTTCCCAATTGCCTGCCTGGGTGTGGTTTATCGTGCTGTCTGAACCCAGGTGGTGTGGCTTGCTTGAGGGAGAAACAACCCTCAAATAACCCATGGCCTGTTGTTAGGTTATTTGAGATTTACCTGGGTTTGGACAACAAGACAAGCCACACCCATGCGGGTAATTAAGGAAATGTGCCCAGCACATGCCAGGGATTAAAACAAGCCACCATGACTTATTTAAGCCACAGTGGGTTGTTTTGATCATGCGAACTAAGCCCTTAACTTCTGTCAGGATCTCTCACTTTTGCCTGGGGGCTGGAGAAATGCTTTCAGTGTAAGCCTGAACATTGCCTATACAAACAATGAGATGCATCACTCTGGGATTTTATTATTGTGTTTTTATCTCTCTGGCGATAACATTCTGTTTGTAAAACAGTTAAATCAGAAGGGAAAATGTTTCTTATCCTAAGCAGAATACGCTTAATAGATGCTTTGAAATATTGCTGCTCCTGGAGAATAAAAATCTTGTGACTTGTTCTATAGGTATGAGATATTTGTACCATTGCATGAACTATGGAAACAGTACATCAGAGACCTCTGCAATGGACTCAGGCCGGAGGCGTAAGTTCATTCAACTTAAGTAATTGTCAGATCACTTTTTGCAAATACGGTGGCGAGAGAGGCCATTCCTCAGAAAGTCAGGATATTCCTCGTGAGAGGAGAGCCTTCCGTTAGAGCCAAAGTAGTAGTAATTTATTAATGCTTAGGCCATAGGCCATTCGCATACAGAATAGATACACTATGAAGAAACAACAATATAAAAGTACTACATATAATCACAAAGGGAATTCTCTTTCCAGGCTGTACTACTTCAGATTGTAGGTTTATTTGTAGGGATTGGTTTATTTTTAATATACAGCCATGGGAAACCTGACCCACATGATTTTTCTCAGTATTCCCTTTGCCTCAAAAAGCCTGTTCTTTGGGGGTAATGCAGAAGTTATCAAATAAGCCTGTCTTGCGTTTAATCTCTGTACAGCACTTAGTAAATGTTAGGTGCTTTATAAATGATGATCAGTAATAAGGATAAAAGAAAACCATGAAAGCATTGCTTTCTCCTGGAGGTCAACGCTTAAAGAGGGTAGGGCTGGGATGTTGGGAGAATGTGAATGTCCTGATCTGCAACCTCAGTTTGGTACAAGAATTTTTAGAGAATGTGAGTATTAGCTCTTCTTTGACAGCTTCTAGATAGCCCTCCTTAAGCATGGTTCAATAGAAGTGTCTGTGCTTTAAAATAATAAACGTGTAGAATCCTGTACAGATGCTTGATGTGAGAATCCTATCAATTGCGCCATCGCCACTTGGAGGCTTCTGAGTTTTCTATGCCCTACCGGACTGAAGCCAGCAAGGCGAGAGGAGCCGCGGAGGTGATCTTTTTCTCCTCATCCTCTGTCCTTGATTTTCACTAGAGAGCCTTTTCAGACCATCTACCAAGGGACCATCAGAGGGAGAGGGAAGGACCGTCAGAGGGAGAGGGAAGGAGGCTGGAGGAAGCTCAGGATATCTCATACCCTGGCCTCCTCTCCCCACCCACTGGAATGCCCTCTTTCCTCCTCCTTCAAGGTTGCCTTTACAACCTTGGAAAGGCAGCCAGCACTCAGTGCTGGTTGTTTTGTGGGGGGGGGGGGATCTAGGGTTGGCTCTCCCGATTCCCCCTTCCAAGGTCAGAATGCTGTCTCCGACTTCAGAAACGTTTAAATTCTCTTCACAGTGTCGTCTTGACATATTAATTTTGATTTATTTTTTTTAATCCGTTGAAGAATTTTAATGTGTGTGTGTTTCTGGGTTTTTATCAGACAGCCACAGATGATTCAGGCCAAATTGCTAAAGGCTGATTTTCATGGAGCTCTTGTTACAGGTATTCCTTCTCCATTCCTATGCATGAACGTTTTTTTTATCTAGACTTGACCTGTCACAAAGGTTGAAAGTAGGGTGTGGCCTGATTCATTTAATTTTGGTTGATTGTGTGAATTTTCACTGATCAGTCAGCCAAGTGATTGATTGGCAAAACGTTTTCTTTTCGTTTGCATGTGACAAACGAACAAAAAACGTATGCTTTGTTTTTAGATGATACATGTACATATCACACACAAGAGAGAAAGCCTCTTCTAGTGTGGCATTTCCCATCTGTAGTTTTCATAAGTTCTGGTATTAAAATAATTAGTCTACTATGCATTAAGTTCTTGTATGAAAAGAATTAACCTATTACCTATGCAGCCAATCTATGTCACAGTTCAAATGTAACTGTTTTGGGCTGATAAGCCCGGTGCCTGCCTCCCTCCCTCCCCTCCTCCCTCATATACCTGGCTTTAGAGCTTATATCACTCTTTCTTATAGACTCATAGAATAGTAGAGTTGGAAGGGGCCTATAAGGCCATCGAGTCCAACCCCCTGCTCAATGCAGGAATCCACTCTAAAGTATCCCTAACAGATGGTTGTCCAGCTGCCTCTTGAAGGCCTCTAGTGTGGGAGAGCCCACAACCTCCCTAGGTAACTGGTTCCATTGTCGTACTGCTCTAACAGTCAGGGAGTTTTTCCTGATGTCCAGCCCGTTATTCCATGTCCTGCACTCTGGGATGATCAAGAAGAGATCCTGGCCCTCCTCTGTGTGACAACCTTTTAAGTATTTGGAGAGTGTTATCATGTGTCCCCTCAATCTTCTCTTCTCCAGGCTAAACATGCCCAGTTCTTTCAGTCTCTCTTCATAGGGCTTTGTTTCCAGACCCCTGATCATCCTGGTTGCCCTCCTCTGAACACGCTCCAGCTTGTCTGCATCCTTCTTGAAGTGTGGTGCCCAGAACTGGACACAGTACTCTGGATGAGGCCTAACCAGGGCCGAAGAGAGAGGAACCAGTACCTCACGCGATTTGGAAACTGTACTTAATGTAGTCCAAAATAGCATTTGCCTTTCTTGCAGCCATATCGCACTGTTGGCTCATACTCAGCTTGTGATCTACAACAATTCCAAGATCTTTCTCGTTTGTAGTATTGCTGAGTCAAGTATCCCCCATCATGTAACTGTGTATTTGGTTTCTATTTCCTAGAAGTAGAACTTGGCATTTATCCCTATTAAATCACTATATCTCATAACACCTAAACTGGGAAACTGTGGTTTAATCAGACAGCCACAGATGATTCAGGTGGTGCTAAGATCTAAAAATGCATATTTGCTGATTTTTAGAACTGAAAGACTGGGCGGTATCCAACAGTGTCATTCCACAAACTCAGATAGCGCTAGCCGATCTCTGCTGAATCTTTCCATTGAACAAGCACTTGCTCATTATGCTTGAGCAACCGTAGCTCTAGTTGGCTCCTGGCCTTGCGCATCGTTTGGAACCTAGTTTTACGCTAGCCCAATGTCATTTGCACTGGCGGAATGACACTGGTGGATACTGCCTTAAAAACTTTGGAAAAATAAAGCCTTCGGCTGGCACAGAAAAGACCACAACATGGGCTCCAGGTGAACCTCTCTGGGGATGTCGTTCCACAACCAGGATGCCACTATGCAAGTATGCAATTGTGTTCTACCCAGCCGGGTAGATCATTGCAATGTTTCAGGCTAAAACTGAATCCCCTAACTTCCCCTAACAGTGATGTGGTTTTTGTTTTTTATAGTGACAAAATCTAAATGTCCCTCCTACGTTGGTATCACAGGCATCATCCTACAGGAAATGAAACACGTTTTCAAAATTATCACAAAAGAAGACAAGCTGAAAGGTATGTATGGGACACATCTTACCCTCACTTGTTTCATTCTTGGGTCACGCCGAATTACCCAATGAATCATGGCTCCTTTTTCAGTGATAGCTGCCGGTTAAGAGCTGCTGAGTCTTTTTTTTTTTTAATGAAACTAGTAAATAGCCATTTAAATGATGTTTTCATTGGTATGCATAGTATGAAGACCAAGGTATCACAGTACCTAAAATAGACCAAGGAGTTGTACCCAAAGGGAACCTCTGGATACAACCCAAAGTTTAATACTGCCTGATGGCCTCTCAGTACAACAGTACTGAGAATGTTGTTGAACATTCCTTGCACTCCTGCGATTGCCTGTCCTATTTCCTCTTGATGTCACAGTGGCCAGTGTGGCCAACATTGGCTTATGTGTGCTGATTTGAAGGTGTCTTCTCAATCTGGGCCGGCAACTGTCTAATGCTTATGGGTTTTGAACTCTGTGTGAAATTGAACCCTAGTCTTTGTGGGCTTTTGTTTCAGTGACCGTAGCACCTTCCAATGAAAAAAAGACTATGCTCCTAAATATATTACTTGGAAGAATTGTGTTAAAACTTGGAACGAAGTCCCATATTGTTATAATTACAAGTGGGCCTTCGCTGTAATAGCACCCACCATCTGGAGAACCCTCCCTCGCGCAGTTCAGGAATTAGAAAATGTTTTCACACAGGCTTTCCTTGGCCTGTAACTGCTGCTGGGTTTATTTTGGTTTCATGTGGTATTTTTAGACGTTTAAGGCTTTATTTTGTGATTTGATCTGTTGTATTTTATGGTTTTAATCGTGAACTGCCCAGAGAGCATTGCCAATTGGGCAGTATAAAAATGTAATAAATAACATAAAAATAAATAAAGTCCCTACTGCAAACTATGTCTAACTACATCTAATAGAAATAATCCTTATTCTTCGCCTCTTTACTGCTGTCTCTATTTCCCTCCCTGTTTTCTGTAGTGCTTTATTTCTTGATTGTAATCTCCTTGAGGCAGAGAGCTATCCTCTCATTCATCATGTATAAGGAAGGTGCTATATAACTAATATTTCCTCACAAGACTTTGTGGGTTGGATCCAAATTTAATCATACTTCAAGGAGACGCATGGGAATTAAGTTAGTCAAGACTCATTTGAGTAGGGTGACCATATGAAAAGGAGGACAGGGCTCCTGTATCTTTAACAGTTGCATAGAAAACGAAATTTCAGTTGTCATTTGTATGTATGGAGAACGTGGTGAAATTACCTCTTCATCACAACAGTTAAAGCTGCAGGATCTATACTGGAGTGACCAGATTTAAAAGAGGGCAGGGCACCTGCAGCTTTAACTGGTGTGATGAAGAGGAGATTTCCCCAGGCTCCCCATATATACAAATGACACCTGCTGAAATTCCCTTTTCAATACAACTGTTAAAGATACAGGAGCCCTGTCCTCCTTTTCATATGGTCACCCAACATTTGAGTCCCACTCATTTCAGTAGGATTACTCTGATTAAATCTGGATCCTACCCATTATATACTCTAATAAGCAGCTGCTACGTTTTTCCCTCTTGGCTTCTCTTTCAGTTATTCCGAAGCTGAACAATGTCTTCAGCATGGAGGTCGATGGCTTCGTTTCTTATATCTATGGCAGCAGAATCCAATTCCGTGCCAGTGAGCGTTCGGCCAAGAAGTTCAAAGGAAGAGGAACGATGGATCTTTAACTCTTCTAGAAACTCAGAAAGTGATGTGTGTTTTCCAAGAGATGGGAAATACGCATAGCAACACATAAGAAACTGAGACTTAAAACAGAGTTGTGCATACCAGAAGGAAACCCCCATGCTGTGTTAAATGAGACCTATCTGAAATATGTCCCTCCTAGCATACATGCATGCTCCTGTCTACTTCAAACTTCCGCTTTGGTACTTTGTAAATTATCTCAGTTTTGTTAAACTTGTTATATAAAATTATTCCTTTCTAGAGTACTGTCGGTCAGTCTTTCTCTTAATAGTTTTTTCAAAAATATCTCTGGGCCATTAAGATTAAGAGTTTCACAGTAGTAAAATATATTCGGATTGCATATTCATGTGACTGTTTCATAGACTTCCCTAGATAGCAACAAATCAAAAGTCTTTACAATAGGAAAGCAGGACTTTGTGACACTGGCTTGTTGTGGGAGAGACAAGCCAGAATTCCCAGAAAGACAGAAGTCTTTTTTATAAAATATCTGGCTTAATAATGGTCTGCAAACTGGACCAATAATGTCAATGAGGAAGTTAGGGACAACTCTGTGTTGTTGACTGGTGGCTTTGATTGGTATTCTTTCCCACCACTGCTAACAAAGCTGTAGTCCTTTTTCAGGGGATAAAGGCAGTGCTGTTTTCTCCAGTTTTGCCATATGCTGGCCGCGTTCAGACGACATTGTTAACCACTCTGGTTAAGCAGCAGGGTTAACCAGGTGCCTCCGCTAAGCACATTGTGGTTGGCTTCACTAACCCTGTTCTGCAGCAGGGTTAGCAGTACTGACTTTGGCTTAAGGTGTCTTATGCGATGAAGCTGTGGTTAAGGGGCCGAAATCATAGAGCTAGCGGTATAGAGCGGCCTAAACAGCCTAAATCGCGCAACTGACGGCTCTCTTAGCGCAAGAGCTGATGGGATACGGGGCGGAGCATTTGGAGGACTCAGGTGCTCATCTAACTGCTTTGTGGTTAGTGTGTGGTTAAGGAAAACGGGAACCAGACAGGGTTAACGGTGTCATGTGCGAGTGTACAGCCTGTGGTTAGTGCTAACCACAGAGAAGCATGGTTAAGTTAACCACAGAGCCCTCAGTGTCATCTGAACGGGTTCAGTAACTGCTGTAGATGAGTGGATATTACACAACGGATGCTCTATGAAATGCACTTGCCTGAGGCCTTTGCTTTAGCTCCTGGTGATATCACTGAAGCTGAATGAGCAAAAGATGTAATAATACAAAACGATAGGTCACCAGTTGAAGAAAAAAAAACAGTTCTAGGACTTACAGAAGAGCAGCCTTGCTGAAGGCCTATTTAGTCCAATACCTGTTTTCCACGGGGGCCACTCAGGTGCTACTCTGAGGCATGTTGCCTCTGATTCTAGGGAAAGCAGAGTGCCATCATGACTAGTAGCCATTGATAGCCTCATCCTCCACTTATTTGCCTAATCATAATCAGTGGTGTAATGGTGAAATTTGAAGTGCAGGTGCTCATCATGAAAGTCTCCATAGCCACATGTCCAAAGAGAGTCCAAAAATGTGGGTGGTTGTGGGGATCCATATCAACAAACCAGTTTTAGCAGTTTTCATCTGTTAGGAGCAAGCCTTAATTGCCCATTGGCTTAAGATCCATTAAAGCTAATGGGCCTTAACTGACCAGTCAAGATTAAGTCACCCCAAAAGACAACCTCCCTGCAAGAAGAAAATTAGCACAGCAAGGAACAGGCTGAGCTGCTACCTTTCTCCCTCCTGTACTAGTTTTGGGGTGATTTTTTTCAAGCATTGGGGGGGAAATGGTACCACAATCCATCCTGCACTTGTGGGCATCGGTAGAGACTGCATTGTGTGTGGGAAATGTAAACTTGGCACCTGATGAATGTACAGAAGCACAACAGTGCCTTGCATAAGTATTCCCCTTCCTTTGACTTGTCATATTTTGTGTTACAACTTGGAATTAAAATGGAGTTAATTGGCATGTTTACCATTTGATTTGCACAACGTGCTTAATACCTGGAAGGTGCAAAATATTTTTATTGTGGCACAAAAGTGAAGTCAACAAAAACAAACAAGATATCCCAAACTACTCTTGTAGTTTGCAACGATGCATGCAACGATGATGCATTCTTAGATGTTTCCTTTCCCCCCTCCTAGTTTGGGTTACTTCAAGTAGGACAGAACACTGATAAGTAAAAAAAAAATCATAATTTGAGAAAGTTTTGTGGGGAAAGGGGGCTGGAAGAGGAATCATAGAATAGTAGAGTTGGAAAGGGCCTTTAAGGCCATCGAGATCATTCCTGCTCAATGCAGGAATCCACCTTAAAGCATACCTGACAGATAGCTGTCCAGCTGCCTCTTGAAGGCCTCTAGTGTAGGTCATTGGTTCCATTGTTGTACTGCTCTAATACCCAGGACGTTTTTCCTGATGTCCCGCCAGAATCTGGCTTCCTGTAACTTGAGCCCATTATTCAGTTCTCCCTGCTGATCCAACTTCAATGCACTTCACATTGTATTTTCACAGACATACACTCCCACATATTGCTGAATAGGATCCCTCCCTGCTTCTAGCGCATTCCTTAACTACACTTTGAAAATTATACATTGAATAGGCACTCCTCTCGCTTTTAAGAGTGAGATTCAAAAGAACAGTGTTCAGTTTTTTGTATCTCTTTGTATTAAAATTGGAGGGGTGGTGTTTTTCGTGCTAGGATAGTGTGCAAAACTGCATGAATAATTGTGATGGTTCTGAGATTTTGAATGATAAACTAGAAAGGAACGGTATTGTTTGCATTCCCCCCCCCTCTCCAATTTCTGAAAAAGGGCTCTCTTTCAGAGTTTAATGGGCCGGTGTTTACTGCTGAATATATCAACAACTACCCCCCACCACCAAAAAAAGAGATTATGTAAATGTAGCCCATCTTCTATGGCTAGAGCACCTGCCACGTGTTTTATAGGGCACTCTGTTGAACCATGTAAACTCATATGCCTGTCTTCAAACTGAGATGGAAAATAACTCTTTTGATACTCTTATTAGCAACATTGGTCCCAAGCTTTGTAATGCAAAGTTTCTTCCATTGTTTTCTCTTCGTGGTGCGCAAAAGGAGGGGGAGTGGCCTTCGTTCCATGCTCAATTCTCAAGAGTAAATGTGTGCTTCAAAGATTAACTGTACCAAAATTATAAAAAAAAGTACAGGCTGCACATTGACATTGAAATGAACAAGAATAACAGGGCATTCAGTGGGATAGGATTATACATAAGGACAAGCCTGCGCACATAATTTCTTTGCAACAAGAATGGCCTATGCATAAAACATTGTTTTTCAGAGCTTCCCTACCTTAAAATTGGTTTGAGCCCCTGTATATCCTAAAGGGATAGAAGGACAGACAAGGTGCTAAAATTTACCGTATTTTTGATCAGCAAAATGCTTGATTACTGTTTGTACTCCGTAGCCTCCAGGTTCAACATAACGGTGATAGAGCCCGGCTGGATCAGATCAAAGGCCTGCCTGCATTTGCACAAATGTGCAAGTCCCCTCATAATTTGCATTTTCATGCTTTAACCTACAGGAGTAATGTACTTTCCAGATGCAACATGTATTTTTCATGTCTTTCTTTTGCGTATTTTTCTACCACTACATCTGTGTAAAATTCCAGAAAGTTTTAAAAAAATGGTCCAGAAGGCTGTAGAATCTGCATGACTTGAGAAAAACCACTCCACTGTGGAATTCAATTACTGTTTTTAAAGCTCAATTGAAAACTTTTCTTTTTTCCTATAGCTTTTAGAACTTGACTTTGTTCTTACTTTCACACTGTTTTATTGTCCCCTGTGCCTATTTGGTGCGTTCTCTTCCCTTTCTTATTGTTCTATTATGATTTTATTAGAATGTAAGCCTATGTGGCAGGGTGTTGCTGTTTTATCTTACTATGTACAGCACCATGTACATTTATGGTGCAATAATAATAATAATTAATCATAATAATTTCACGGGTTGGATTCATAGAAATCTGAACTTATTTGATTCATTTCCAAATTTCTCCGACATCCTTAATCCTCTCTGCCATAACTTTTTTTTTTAAAAAAAAATGACTTGTTCTGCACTGCATTCTAAAAAGGGAAAGGGAAGAGTTGAAGCCAGATTAACTGCATGCTAAATACTCTTTATTTTGGAGGAAATGACCAACCAAGTGCAAAGGATTTTTTTAAAAAAAATCTACAGCATATTAGCAAGGACGCTGATGTCATCTGCCAACTCCTTTGGAATTCCCTGTACCCACTGAGCTCAGCTGCAAACCTCACAGTAGTTGGGCGGAAAATGAATTTCCCCAGCAACGATTTATTTTTCCCTGTTGAATTCTGAAGAATTTTGTGGTGCCTTGGTCTTGAATGAACAATGAAGCCACAATTAGCTGTACAAAAAAACCCTGCTAGATCTGATTTGAGGATATGGATCAACACAGTGACCTGTTTGGTGTCTCCTTGTGGGTGTGGCTACAGGGCTGACATCATGAGCACCTGCACTTCAAACATTACTACACCGTCATTGGTTGGAGGACAGCATTGTGGGCATCTCACAGCCTGTCCAATGTCCCTTACACTAGCCTGCTGCCCTCAGGTGTGGTAGTGATGGTGTTGTGTTTCCAGTGTTGTTATAAGTCCCAACTGCCAATCTGGTCAGGTTCTATGAGTCAAATGGGAGAAGGGGCGCCATCTTGTCCTTTGCTTGGGGCAGCAAAATGTCATGGTCCAGCTTTGGATGCACCTTAAATTGACTTTATGGAATTAAAATTTGCCATACTCATTTTCTATCCCAGTCTGAAATTTGCTAATATTAAGTTTCTTATATTTACTGCCCTAAAACCTTGAGATGGTCTATATTCAGTGGCCTGCCTACTAAGATCCCAAGATCTCTTTCCAGAATGGTAGGAGTCAATTTTCCTCATCATGTGAAGTTTAGGTTGTTTTTCGTCCCAACGTGCATTCTTTTTCCCTATAGTACAAAGTTCCCCTTGAACAATGGCTTGATTCTAATTTACCTCATTCTATGATGTAACATCTAATTAGGACATCTGTTAAATGCCTATCATATTAATTTAATAGGGGGAGGCTAATAGAACTTTATTGGCACAGTCCAGTTAATTAACATTATGGGCCTTTAATGGATGTCTTAAATCGACATCGTTAGTGAAGATGCTATACAAATTAAAGTGAGGCCTGTGTTTCATTGGACTGTGAAGGACACACAATCTGTTGTATGCATATACAACTCACTCAGTTTATTACTAACAGTCACTGATAGCTGTTCTTAAAATATATTCTTTACAAAATAGTTATGTATATTGCTAAACTTTAGTAACGTGTGAATTCGACCTGCACCATCTACGCTGGGGGCGGGGGGGACACTCTTCTTAAATGATAGTAAAGAACTGAAACAGGACACATGTTTTGTCCTCTTTAGGTTATGCATGTTCTCCTTTTCGGAGATTCACACATGTCCACACTAAACCAAAGGCCTGTTTACATTTTTACAAAGTTACTGGCAGCAAGAAACAGAATCATAGAATAGTAAAGTTGGAAGGGGCCTATAAGGCCATCGGGTCCAACACCCGGCCTACTGCAGGAAACAACCTTAAAGCATCCCTAGCAGATGGCTGACCAGCTGCCTCTTGAATGCCTCTAGTGTGGGAGAGCCCACAACCTCCCTAGGTAACTGGTTCCATTGTCGTACTGCTCTAACAGTCAGGAAGCTTTTCCTGATGTCCAGCCGGAATCTGGCTTCCGGTAATTTGAGCCCATTATTCCGTGTCCTGCACTCTGGGATGATCGAGAAGAGATCCTGGCCCTCCTCTGTGTGACACCTTACAAGTATTTGAAGAGTGCTCTCATGTCTCCCCTCAATCTTCTCTTCTGCAGGCTAAACATTCCCAGTCAACCTAAACTAGACTGGTACTTTGCCTGGACGTTTTCGCTTGCAGCCCTGCCCATGACTGAAAGGCAGCCCCTCAGGGTTTCTCTGAAATAGAAATGCACTGAAACCCCCGATTTAGAGGACTGCACTGCAAGAGCGCGTTGAAACAGACCAACAATTCACAAACTCAAAACCAGACGCCTTTGCGACAAATGCATGTATACCGTGTCATTTCTGCAGACACCCAAAGCCAGCTACTTGATACTCCTGACCCACAAGTAGGCTGGCACAGAGCTCATTAAATAGTATTATGGCTTGGGGGAAAGGAATTATTCAGATGTTATATGGCAGAATCACCATATACTTCCTGTCTACGTGATAAGGCCTGATGTAAAGAGGTAGAAAACCAAATTTCCCTTCCGTTTGCTCGCTGCCTCCACCGCTAGTCACGTCTGCGGTCTAAAGGATTATTTCAAAATTATGGATTTGGAACGGTTCATCTGAGTGGCTAGAGCTGCTCACGGAAGAATTCCAATGATGTAGCCACTCTTGAACACCCCATTAGGTGGCTGCCTAATTAATGTAAATGATCGTTATGTCTCACTCACCGAGGGTTATTTTACTCAAAGGAAAATCTACTTGCTGCCACAGCGGCCATTTGAGGGGTTTTTATAGGAGCACTTGCATTACGGTTACCCATTGAGTAAAAGGTAAGTAGCCATCCTAAATAATGGAGATGGAAGGCTTAATTGTCTCAGTAACAGATTCCGCTGTATTTTATTCCAGGAATTAGAGTTTGATTGCAACCCTATGATAATGAGGGAGGAAGCGCCGTTGGCAAAGGGAAGCCTTCAGCAGTCCAAGCCTGTGAGAAGCACACCAGCAAAATTTCATTTCCTTTTTCTGGAAGAAAGCAAGCAAGGTGTGAGAGAGAAACAAAAAAGGGGGAAGAGTTCATTGTACACCCACATATTTATTTATTTTTTAAAAGGCCATACCCCCTTTCCCTGACCCACCCTTTTCCCCCCCGCCAGCTGCCAGCTGGTTGATGGTTTCTTGTGTTTTGCGCCGTTTCCCCCCTATTCTAACAGGTTGAAATGCCTTTCCTAACAGGCTATGTTACTGGCAGTAAGAGCTTTAAGATAAAATATGCTGGTGTGAAGGTTTGAGGCCTACAGAGGCAAGGTAAATAAACTCCGTCCTAGAGGCCTGGCGTTTTCTGTTGGGAGAGGGTATCCCTGAGGAGGAGGAGTTTTGTTCTGACTTTATACTGTGCCTGTTTGCATTCTCTTCCCCTCCTTATTGTTTTATTATGATTTTATTAGAATGTAAACCTATGCGGCAGGGTCTTGCTATTTACTGTTTTACTCTGTACAGCACCATGTACATTGATGGTGCTATAAAAATAATAATAATAATAATAATAATAATAATAATAATAATAATAATAATAATAATAATAATAATAATAGTTTCATTTCTGCAATTAAGTTTCCTTTCCTCAAAGTGGGAACTTTACTTCCTTTTTCAGGGGAGTGGGTATAAAAGAATGAGAGCGCCAGCCAGGAGACAGACCAAAGTTGGACCAGGGCCAGAGAAAGACCAGAGCTTATGGGAGGAGCAGAAAGAAGCAGCTTAGGGTAAAAGAGATTCCATTTTTGGAACTCTTATTTCCTTTTAATGCCTTTGTATCACTCAGCTCTATTGACTAAATATCTTCAGTTGTAATTTGCTTGTTTTACTTTACTAGTAAACTGTGGTGTTAAGCCGCAACTGTCTTTTTGAAGAGATGTTTCAGTTTAAACATTAATTTGTGTAAGAGTCTTTACTAGGGATGTGCTCTGCTTCTAATCGGACCGGAGAAGCAGTAGCGGAGCGGGGGGCTTCGCCTGCCCTTAAGGCGGAGGCGAAGAGGATTGGGGGGCCGGCGGAGCGTGGCGAAGAGGATCGAGGTGAAGGCGGATCCTTCGCCTCGATCCGGAGCTCCGCCGGAAAGGTAAGTGGGGTTTACCGGGCCCTGCCGCTGTCGCTGTCACCCATGCGGCAACGGCAGCAGGGCCCGGTAACCCCCCCCCTATGGGGGGGGGACCGGAGCTCCAATCCGGATCCGGAGCTCCGAGCGGAGCGGAGTGGGCACAGGCGGAGTGGGGGCAGGGCGGAGCGGGCCGATCCGAAAATGGCGGATCTTAAAGTGAAGCGGAGTGGGGGGTCCGTGCACACCCCTAGTCTTTACTGTAAATAATTGTGCATATTCTTTGAAATTAAGTTTCTTAGTGACCTGCTTTGGACAATATGACAGATTATCATGGTTTAATTTACCCATGAGGAGCTGGGGCATGTGCCATCTGACATTTTGAATATGCAGCCCCTGACCAGGCTTGTTGTGCCATCCAAACCCAGGTTGCAAGAGTTATTTGAGGGTTAAACAACCCTCATACAACCCTAAAACAAACCAAATGTGCATTAGCGCTAATGCACTAATTTGCACTAATGCATATTTGTTCTGAACCACCCAGGGAGCTTCCACTGTTGGACAGTATAGAAACATAATAAATAAATAAACTAAAATCTCCTACATCCGCAAAAAAAAAAAATCTGATTCTGCCAGTGAGCAAGCAACGGAACGAAAGACGCCTGGCAACCCGCAAAACACAGACGGAAACAAATTACGTACATCCCTAGTAGTGATACTAACATGCAAATCTCCATTTTCTTTTTCATTCCATCCAATGATATGTTCTGTGTAACTCAGAATATGTTCCAAGAAACAAGAATTGCTCCTTTTGTATAGCTGGGTCGAATAAGAACACATTTTGGCAAGGCTATAAGATACAAGGAATAGAGATGAGGCTTCACAGCGCTCATATAATGTGCAATACTCATTCCTAAAATTGGCATCAGGTTATTATTCTTCCTAAAAATCAGCTTCCGTTTAATTTTTAGAGTAGTGAAGCTGTCCTGATTTTCACGTCTCCTCTTAATCTCCCCCCTTGCGGCCCACTCGGTGCCTAGATGCATTCCTGCCACAAGGTGGCATAGCCTACCCGCAAAGCAACCTGCAGAAATCTTATAAATAATAATCCAGTAATTCTAGTATAATATTACAGAGCAATTTTACGTATAATTTAACAAGTCACCCCAATAATCCTGTCTCTACATGGAAAAGTCCCGGGTATCATAACTGCCTAGAAATCAATTA
The DNA here is from genome assembly GCF_023053635.1 of Elgaria multicarinata webbii. NCBI lineage: Eukaryota > Metazoa > Chordata > Lepidosauria > Squamata > Anguidae > Elgaria > Elgaria multicarinata. Next base: position 14,016,374 of record NC_086184.1, read on the forward strand.
GTTTAGGTTTGCCAACGAATCGAGGGGGGGGAATAAGGAAACAGAAACGTTTAGCCAGATTTGTTTGTGCTTTATAAGAGCATGAGGCCCTGTCAAAAAAGAGTTGACAGGTGGCACGCTTTATTTAAAATAAAATCTTGTTCAAATCACAGTACTCAAAGGAGGTGTCTGTGCCACAGAGACCAAACATGTTCCCAATAATTTTAATCACACAAAAAAGTCACCTGAATCTATCACCATGGATCAATTTGTACCACAGAGTTAAACTGATTGACAGCACAACCCTATGCTTTTCTACTCAGAAGTATGTCCTACTGAATTCAGTGAGACTTACTCCCAGGTAAGGAAGTGATTAAAAGAACACAACCGCAAAAGTTATTCCTTCTTCCCAGGGAACTCTGGAAATTGTCATTCTGTGAAGTGAATCATAGAATAGTAGAGTTGGAAGGGTCCTATAAGGCCATCGAGTCCAACCCCCTGCTCAATGCAGGAATCCACCCTAAAGCATCCCTGACAGATGGTGGTCCAGCTGCCTCTTGAAGGCCTCTAGGGTGGGAGAGCCCACAACCTCCCTAGGTAACTGGTTCCATTGTCGTACTGCTCTAACAGTCAGGAAGTTTTTCCTGATGTCCAGCCGGAATCTGACTTCCTGTAACTTGAGCCCATTATTCCGTGTCCTGCACTCTGAGATGATCGAGAAGAGATCCTGGCCCTCCTCTGTGTGACAACCTTTCAAGTATTTGAAGAGTGCTAACATATATCTTAAAAGAAAAATATTCAATGCCCTTGCTAATTCCCACAATTCTTTGAGGGACGCCAGATAACTTGGAGGGATGCCATGACTTTACAATGGGAATAAAATCAAAGTACTTCATAGTGTAGACGATGTGCCACTGTGGTCTTTTTGTGTCTGCTTTCTTGTGAGAAAGTGATCCTTCCCCCTGTGGGACCCATTTCCCCAAAAATACGGTGTATGGCCAGTTTCTTCCCACCTCAGCTGTTTCTCTCCCCCAGCTTCTCCTCTTTTATCTCAGATTAATAAACAGCTTTTGTGCTGGACTCTGTCAAGGAGCACAAGCTGAGTATTTCAAGGGTTAGCAATCCTAACTGAACTGGTGGATTTAGTCAACACCAGATGCAGCCACCATGATTGTAGCAATTACTAGGGGAATGAAGGAAAGGGGGCAGTTAGGGATGAAAACATCTAGAATTGAGGCAAAAATTCCCAGGAGAAGATTTTGGAGGCCAGGTTTCCAACATAGTTGCTGCTGCCATTGAAGGGAAAAAGTTAATTATGGGAGAAAAAAGATGTGCTCCTGCCTCAACAAACCCACCCCCAAGAAACTGTTGAACAATTTCTCTTCTCTCAGGAGAACATTTGGTAAAATGGTACTCGCAACGTCACTTCCTTCGAATAGCATGGAGAATTTTGGGAGGCCCATTTCACGTCTCGCTAGACAATGCGTGCATATTTGTTGTTTAAAACTAATTGTCAAGGATGTACTAAAATTCATTAAAAAATAGACAGAAGCACAAAGTCACATCTGATATTAAGTAAAACCCAGAAGGAGTTCTGATTGCTTAATTACATATTCTCTTCTTCAGACTGGAGTACCCAAAAGGGATTCCATGGGATAGTTGTTAAACACATGACCAACATTTTCCTCACAAAGTTCATATTAAGTGAAGTCCTCTGGGAAGCTCAAGGTGTCATGCATGGCTTAACATGTATTTTATTCTCACAATAACCCTGTAAGGTAGGTTTGAGTGGGAGATATTAAGTTCACCCTTGATAGTGACTTAATCAAGTTCATAGCCACGTTTAGAGTTGATTCCAGGTTTTCCTAGTTCTAGTCCAACATCTAAACACTAGGACCATCTCTACATTAAAGAAAAAATCCACATCTTTAACAGCCTTTCTTCTTCTGTAGTCTTTCTAGGCTCCTTTAAACAGCAACCACGTGATTTGGAATTGAAAAGTTCCACTCCATAATGTTAAATAAAACATTACCAACTTAATGGAATTATAACACAACGCCAACTTTTCACACTCGAGAGATGCTGTGATATACCAGCAATAACTTTAAATACTGCATCATCTCTGACCTTTTTTAAAGCGAGATTACTGGGGGATAGGGTGGGAGACGTCCCGGAGGTTGACAAAGTTGTGTAAAGGACCCGCAAACTTCAGTGAGCAGCCAATCACGAGCATGCATTAAATTGCTAATGTGGAGAAGCACTATACCACATTAGCTTTTGACAATTAGTAATCAGAAATAATAGACAATTTGCCAATTTCCCCAACATTCCCACCTGACTAAGGCCATCTCACCTTGCCTAATAGTAGGTTCTGGCCCTGGCTCCACCCACAAAGTTACATGAAGCCCACCCACCTACCCATAAGGATTGTTCGATGCGTAAATTGAGCCAGAGCGAAGAATACGAGTGACGAAAGAACTGTAACAGAGAGCCACGTCATTCTACAGCTTCAGCTGCCAACTTCATTTCCCTCAAATACCAAAAGCTACTTAGCTTCTGTGCACTGAATCCTTTCAGTAATAAGCAATAAGACAAGTCTAGGGAGAGCCATCTAATCTTAACTCCAGGGAGTCATCATCTAATCGCAATCTGGGGGTGATTTGAAGCAGCTCATCTGAACCAAATGCCTTCCTACCCTTCGCTAGGAGTGGTTTTATTGCATGACAGGAGTAGCCCATTGAGCCTTATTGCTTAATTAAAAACAAATTCCCCAGCAATTCCCCCTCCTTCCCTGTGTTTCCATAAAACTGCAGTAGCGTGGAGCTAGTCTAAACCTATCCATTAATAGATGGTAAATGCAAATTTACAAGGAGGGCTACAGAGCCATTTCTTTACCACTTGGGGTTAAATGGAAAACCATTTCCTATAATCTGCCCACTGCTGTGCACCAAGAGGAATAAATACAGGAAAGAGAGATTCATTGTTCAGTGATTGGGTTTGGTTCTCCAGCGAAGAGAATTTAGGAGATCCCTTCTTCACGACAGGCACAGAAATACTCTTTGCATCAGTTACTGCAGTTCTGTCCTGGGCAATTTTTTTACTATATTTCCTAACTTATTTGAATAGATGTCGGGCTGCGTTTACAGGAACAGTTATTTCCACTTAACAGAGCAAATCCTACATGGCAGGCCACAGTGCAGGCCAAGAATACTACAAGAGAGACTCTAAGCTACCGAGATGGGGGCATCCATCACTCCATGGCCAAACTGGAGGGGCGCCATGCCACTTTGAGGACGGACCATAGCTCAGTGGGAACACACATGGATTGCATGCACAAGGTTTTAGTGCAAACTACAGGTCAAGTTAGGAAAGACCCATCTGAAAAATCATTTTGCCACTCCTCTGATTTTCCAGATTTCAGCTGTGGAAATGAGCCCTGGTTATTGTTGTAGTAGTTATTGTTTGATAGTATGTTCAACCATGGACCCATAGAGACAACGCAGAGCATCAAACCTCCCAAGGAACTACAGATGTAGGTTTCAGTTGGGAGGCAAAGGGCAGTTAGTCACCAGCAAGAGCAGGTCTCCTGGTTACAAGCATATGGCTTGTAGAAGGTAAATTGTTTGTTTACAAGATTCCATGCCACCTTCTCACCATGATGGCCTTCAAGGCAACTGAGAAATCCAATGCAAAGCCATGCAGAACTAACAAGCCAAATGATGACTCAAAAATTAAATTGCAACCTAGAATGTACAAACAGGAAGAAAGTAGTAGTGAACAGGATATAAAGAGCAGAGCCACAGAAAAAGATCTCAGCCAATAGGGAGTGTCAGGGTTCCTTCTATGTGCTGGATCCTCTGAGCAACTCCTTAAGGATCGCTTGCCTCCTTAAGAGTCCCACCTTCGTTCTTTTTACCTCCCCCTTCCCAGTAATGTGGGGTTTAGGCTATAAGCCGCCCTGTTCAGAAGACACCTTAAACCACAGCATTAACCATGGTGAATAAGGCAAAAAGCCTTATCCACCATGGTTAAAGCCATAGTTTAGATGTCTTCTGAGCAGGGTTCACGTAGGGTTAGTAACACTCTAGATACTTGTGGTTTAACACAAAAGTTTGCTAGTAAACTAAAACAAGAAAATTACAACTAAAGGTATTTAGTCAATAAAGATGAGTGATACAAAGGCATTAAAAGGAAATAAGAGTGGCAAAAATGTAAGTTCTTTTACCCTAAGCTGCTTCTTTCTGCTCTTTCCATATGCTCTGTCTTTCTCTGGTCCCGGTCTGGCTTTGGTCTATCTAAAGTTCTCACTTTGAGGAGATAAACCTTAACTGGAGAAATGAAATTACTCCTCTCAGGGATAACCCCCTCCCAACAGAAAAAGTCAAGGCCTCTAAACCTGACTTTATTACCTTGCCTCTGCAGGCCTCAAACCTTCACAGGCAGTTTCCAGAGGTGGTTAGGTTGCAGATATCAACTTATCAGTGCTGACCTATGAGGTAAGGAAACTTCCTTAGCTGGTGTTCCTGTCTTTTCCATGGGTCAGGTCACCAGTTCACAACTTTTAGGGAAGTCCCATAACTCAGTGGCAGCGCATATGTTCTGCACGTAGAAGGTCCAGGCTCCATTGCCTTCCATCCCCATGTAAGAGAATCAGGTATCAGGTGTTGGAAACCCAGGACTAGGTATGCTAATCTTCTGACCTGACAAGGTAGCTTCCTGTGCCATATCCTGGCAGCCTCTTAATCGTAGGCCTAAAACTGTGTTAAGTTTTATTCAACATAGTTCTTTTATGTACCTCTGTGAAGACTCTGTCTATCATGGTGAACACATTTACAACTTTTTAAATTAACTGATTATTATCATACACTTGTCCTCTGCAATATTTTTTCAGTTCTAATATTTGAAGTAGCTAATCTACCTAAGTTTTAGTGTTTGAAATACCTAATCATTCATCACGATTTCCCTTGTATAATAAAAGAACACACACTGAATGTAAGATTGCTGTTTAAATAAGAAAGGAGCTAGCGAAGAATGAGAATTCAAAAGAGGAATAGGCACAGATTTTTCTCCTCTGGAGAGACAAAGTGAGAAAATGCACAATAAATTGCGTTTTCTGGGCATGGGAAAGTCAACTGATCAAAAAGAACATTGTTGAAAATGAAACGGTGTTGAATATTCCTTCCAAGCTTGCAAATTTGAAACCTGATTTTTGACACTGTGACAATGTCAAGTGTTTAAATTTTAAAGATGAATCATGAAAGGCCTCAATACTAATGAGGTGCATAAAATAGGTAACACGATATCGTAGTCTTTGATTGCTGGTGATGTAGGCTAGCTTTCTAGTTACACAGAACCTTTTAGAGTCTGCCTGCCAGCCAAATAATTCTATATTACTCCACACTCATATGCCCTTTCGTTGTCAGGAGAAAGAAGCCAAATGGAACTGGTCATTTTCAATTACATAAGGGCAACCCACTATCCAAATAGCTCCACCCACTTTCCCCCACCACTCAGCTGATCGCTGTTCCCCTGCTGCCAATAGCGACCAAGATCAGAATCGCAGGCATAATGGCAAGTATCGACTTAAACTCCCCCCTCTCCTGATCTCAGAGGGCAGATAGGGGAGTATTTGCATGCCAAGGTGTGGTTTGTTTATATGTTTTAATCAAGATTGTTTTTATCTATTTCTCACATCCTAGTGGGGCTGAATCAAAGACCTTTTCTACATGAGGCATTATTGTGCACTTATTCCGTATTCACACTTGTTTATGGGTTGTTTAGATGATGTCATGGCCCTCCACTTTCACTTCTGTTTTTAAAGAGCACTTCCAACAAGCTTTTTTAGAGTGATGAAAATACGGTATTTTTTTTGAAAGCAAAAGAAAATGCTCTTTTTCACTAGTGTATTTGCTCTATTCTGCTGTACCACAGTGCCACCTGGAGGTTATGTAGTATATACACAAAGCAGGCAAGAGCAGAGGGAATGTTAAGGAGTTGCTGGGGAATTCTAGAAAGACAAATATCTAGAAATCAGACGATTTCTGCAGAAGTCTCAGATACCAGGGACAAAATATATGGAACTGAAACTTAGACATTGCCCTGTTAATGGATTGGGATGAACTGAAATTGCTTTATTGCTAGATATTGGCTAAAATACGGAAGCAGTCTAGACTAGGCTTAAATGGATACATTTTTCCATATCCCAATTGCTGTTAAGTTTAATTGTTAAAATTATTTTTCCCTAGAAATATCAACACTATAACTGTTAAAACACAGCTTCGCACAAACTTTCATGAAGTAAATTCTAAATTGGTTATTGGTTTAACCTTAATCGGATGCCTTGATTTTCATCTCACACCTAATTGCCTTCTCACACTAACACAGTCCAGTAAATTGGCTGGGTCAGTAGGTAAATTGCAGAGATTAAAACTGCAGTCCTATACACACTAACCTGGGAGTGAGACTCAATGAATTCAATAGGACTTACTTCTCAGATGACATGTAAAGGATTGTGCTGTACAGGGCTCTTTTTAGTGGAGGCAGTCAGGAAATAGACTTCCTCTTAGCTGCAGAGGTGAGGACCACAGAAGGGGTTAAGTTAGCTGCTTTACTCACCTCCCATTCCTTCTCTAGGTGCAACCCATCACAACGTGTTATGAAAAATTAGAAGCAGCCTGCAGTTTTTAGATAAAATGCAGCCACTGTTTGACAGCTTTTCTGAACTGCAAGATGGAACATGGTGCAGCCATTTGCTTACATTACAGCTTTCCAATAATTGCCGTACTAATAACAATCAGCACCCATACAGCCCTCATTTCAGAGCAAATGTGTGACCCATCAGATGCAGCCCACCAGCCATGCCTGACATCCAGCCGAGGGGGTCCGTAAACCTCCTGTTCGTGTTGTCTAGCGGTGGAAAAGCAAGGGAGTTGCCACACGACTGGCAGGCCACAGCAGATAGCTGGCAGGCAGGTGGAATTCCATTTGGTAGGTCACACATTGTGCTGTTCTGGCTTATCCTGTCTCAGTAATCCTTACAAGAATCCTGTAAGGCAGGACAATGTTATTTTCCTCATATTGCAAATGGCTGGGACAGGCCAAGACAGAGATAACAGTGATGGGATTCATATGATCACCGGAGCCCACTATGGCTTATTTAAGCCACGGTGGGTTGCAGCACATGACAGCAGCCATTTTGAATATTCCACCCCTAGCCAGGGAATTCCCATGGTTTTCCATATCATCCAAACCCAGATAGATAGTTGGAAAAAAGAAACAACCTTCCAATAACCCTACAGGCCGTAGGTTATTCGAGAGTTGTTCCTCCTGCAACAGATGACAGAACAACCCATTGCGACCACCACCAGTTGAATATTCAAAATGGCTGTAGCACAACCGCAACCCCCTGTGGCTGGCCTAAGCCATGGTGGACTGCAGTGATTGTGCATACCGACCTAGTAACCCGCCTAAGGCTGCAATCCACACAGTTACCTGGGGCTGGGATTAAGTTCCATTGAACTCAATGGAGCTTAGTTCGAAGTAGAAATATATGGGGTTGTTCTGGCAGGCAACCTAATTAGAACACATAGGTCTCTTGTAAGCCAGAGAGAAGAATGTGTCTCCAATTTTGCTAATATAAGGACTACTGCGACATTTTTCTCCTGCTCTCTGCCTTACAAGGGACTTGTGTGTCCTAATTAGCATGAGAGGCAAACCTGACATTTATAGTTTAGAAGAGACAATTGCCATTGCTTCTTCGTCCAAGTAGCTGTTCGTGCAACCTAAATCTATTTGCATCTAGCATGACTTAACACAGCTTTCACCGATGTGGTGCACTCCAAATGTGTTGGACTACAAAACCGAGCATCCCCAGAGGATCAGCGTTATAGTCAACACATCTAGAGGGCTTCAGTTTGGGGGAAGGCTGATTTAACTTAATTTAAATTGTATTCCTAAACACACTTACTAGGGAGTAAGCCCCATTGAAAACGGTGGGACATTATTATTATTATTATTATTATTATTATTATTATTATTATTTGTATTCCGCCTTTTGCCCAATGCTGGGCTTCAAGGCGGCCTTACGAAGTTTAAAACATACATGGGGGGACGACACAAAACCATAAACGTTTAAAATACGCAACAAACTAATAAGACATTAACATAGATGGAGGGCCAGATTATTCTCCAAAGGTCTGCTGGAACAAAAAAGTTTTAGCCTGCTTACGAAAGCCCATCAAGGAGGGAGCCAGCCTAGCTTCCCCGGGAAGAGAGTTCCAAAGCACTGGAGCAGCCACCGAGAAGGCCCTCTCCCATGTTCCCACTAAGCACTCCTGTGAAGATGGTGGTACTGAAAGAAGGGCTTCTCCAGAAGATCTCAAAGCACAGGCAGGCTCATAAGGGAGAATACGGTCTTTCAAATAAGCTGGACCTGAGCCATATAGGGCTTTATAGGTCATAACCAGCACTTTGAATTGTGCCTGGAAACAGACCGGAAGCCAGTGGAGCTGTTTTAACAGGGGAGTTGTGTGCTCCCTGTAACCAGCCCCAGTCAACAATCTGGCTGCAGCTCTTTGAACCAGCTGGAGTTTCCAAACACTCTTCAAAGGCAGCCCCACGTAGAGCACGTTACAGTAATCCAATCGGGATGTAACTAAGGCATGTGTCACCGTGGACAGGTCCGACATCTCTAGGAACGGGCGCAGCTGGCACACTAGCTTTAACTGTGCAAATGCACTCCTGGCCACTGCCAAAACCTGGGCATCCAGGCTCAGGGCTGAATCCAGAAGTACACCCAAGCTACGGACCTGTGTCTTCAGGGGGAGTGTAACCCCATCCAGCACAAGCTGAATTCCTATTCCGTGATCTGCCTTACGACTGACCAGGAGTACCTCTGTCTTATCTGGATTAAGCTTCAATTTGTTCGCCCTCATTACTTCTGATTAAACATGCACTGGATTAAGAATAGAAGCCCTTTGGTCTGCTGGATCAGACCAAAGGGCTATTTAATCAATCATCCTGCTTCTCAAAGTGGCCAACCACAGGGAAGCCCCCAAGCAGGACATGAGGACAATTGGACTCTTCTACTGGTTGTTCCTAGCGACTAGCAGAGCACGCTGCCTCTGATCCTGGAGGTGGCACATAGACATCAAGGCTAACAGCTCTTGATTGTGCTACATGTTCGCACAACATGCTAAACCACACTCCGAGTGTGGCTTGTTGTTGAACCATGGCTTGTTGTTAAACTATGGATTATCGTGTTGTCTGAACACAGTGCATTTTCTGCAGGGTTATCAACCATGCAGGATGACTTATTTTTCTTGATTAAGCCACCTTGAGAACCCATGGTTTGTTATTGGGTCGTTCAGAGTGGTTAACAATCCATGCATGATCTTCGCCTTGCTGTTCTCTCACCCTGCGCTTTCTAGTAAATGGGCTTTTTGGCCCATCTAGCAATGCTGCTTCAGAGAGGGAGGGAAGTTGAAGGCTGGCAAAGCCTCAAGATAGCTCGTATCCTAGCCTCTCTACTCTTCTCCCCTCCCCATGAAATACCCTCAGTAGTATATGGCCCTACTTCCTGTCAAATTTATGCAAATGAGCCATGTGGCTTTGTTTTGGTCACGTGACCAAAACAAACACCACGTGACCGGAAGTGACGTCACTAGCTGTCAAAACAAGCAGCACGTGACCGGAAGTGACATCACCAGCTGTCAATACAAACAGCACGTGACCGGAACTGACGACACTAGCTGTCAAAACAAAACAGCACATGACCGGAACTGACGTCATCAGCTGTCATAACAAAACACCATGTGCCCAGAAATGCCGGCACTACCTGTCAAAAGAAAGGCCACGTGGCCGGAAGTGACTTTTTTCTGCGGCGACCGGAAATGATGCTTTTTGCAGGCGACCGGTGGAACATGTCCAGGCATGTCTCCCCACAGCCTCTCAGCGGTTGGCTAAGGAATATCACATGGCCTGCCCCGCAACCAATAGGAAGAGTTTTCAGAACCCCTAAAGGATTCACCAGGGTGTGCAGTGCTTTTCAGACTTTCAACCCGTCGGGAACAGTTGCTGATTTTAAGCAGGAGACAACATGGAAACCCCCAGCACCCCGATGCGGCCTAACCCCAGAAAGATGGGCATAATGCGATCTTCATCCTATCCTCAGGTTGGCATGAAACTTACACCAGATTCTCAGAATGTTATAAAAAATAGTTATGCCGCAACTGAGAGCACGCCAGGACCTGGGGGGTTTTCTTTCCCACCGGCACCCTTGAAAATTCAACCCAGACAGAAGGGAATTGTTCGTTCTTTCTCATATCCACCAGCAGACAGAAACATTACACCATGGTCTCAGAATATTATCAATAATAGTTCTGCTGCAACAATGACTATACCCTTATCCGTTGGACCTTCTGGATTTTCTTATCCACTGGCACCCTTGAATCTTCAGCCTAGAAATATGAATACTGACCAGATGATACCGGTAACTGAGAGCTTACCATTAGCTGGACACCCTTCAGGAGAGGTTTCTTTTCTTGAAACTGCATCATGGGATGACGGCCAAATGGATTATACCGAACAAGGTCCTGAAACAGAGGCTATGGATACTTCAGAGAGCCCTGAGGGGTTCACCAACATCGTCGAGGATGTGGATGGGGGTGTACTTAGGAAACTGTCTAATCGACCTATTGAGAAAATGGAGAGGGCCTACCCAAACTTGTCCTGGACACCTTACCGATCACTGAAAGAGGAGGACCGGGAAAAGCTGAACAGGAGTAGCCTCCCGGTAAGATATTTCTTAATGTCTTGTGTGTTGGTAATTGCCCAGAAGAGGTACCAATTAATTAATGGTTTTCGCTTTTTCACAGGTTGATACGCTGACTGACAGTTTTAAGAATCTGCAAATCGAGAGTTCCCGGAATGTAAACATTTCCTGTGTTTCATGCGTTTGCCCCTTTCCTGAGTGATAAGATTTACTGTTGGCAATAAAAAATTGTGCTTTTTACGTGTGTGTCCATATCTTACTGAACAAGCAACATGGCAGAGCATGAAGAAATTCTAAAGAGTATATATTATACACCTGGAGAGGTGGGGAGCTTTGGAGGTGTGGCTCCTCTATTTCAAGAGGCCAAAAAGCAGTGTGAAAAGCTGACTAAAAAACAGGTTATCTCATGGCTTTCAGACCAGGATGCTTACACGCTGCATAGGCCTGGCAGAGTCCATTTTAAAAGAAACAAAACGATCGTGTCTGGTGTGGATGCACAGTGGCAGGCTGACTTAGTGGATATGCGACAGTTTTCTAAATACAACAGGGGCTACAAGTACATTTTAACAGTGATTGACATTTTGTCTAAATATGCTTGGGCTGTGGCTTTAAAAACTAAGACCGGTAAAGAAGTGTCCAGGGCCTTTAATGACCTTTTCAGTCAAGATGACAGAAAGCCAGGCAAACTGCAAACAGACAGAGGGAAAGAGTTTCTAAATCATTCAGTAAGCAAGGTGTTAAAAGAACATGGTGTTCACCACTTTGTCACCAATAATGATGTCAAAGCGGCCGTGGTGGAGCGGTTTAATAGAACTTTCAAAACAAAAATGTGGAGGTATTTTACAGCGAATAATACCTTCAACTACATCAATGTGTTGCCACGCCTCCTAAAAAGTTATAACCACAGCTTTCACAGAACCATCAGGGCGCGACCTGTGGATGTTAATCAGGCTAACTCACTTGCAGTTTGGAAAACTGTCTATGGAGACAATTTTAACAGAAAAGCAGAGACCCCTTTGTTAAAAAAAGGGGATCACGTCCGGATTTCTAAATGCAAGGGAGTCTTTGCTAAGGGGTATGAACAGAATTTTACCACAGAGTTATTTATAGTGGATGAAGTCATCGAAAAAGCAAAGAGACCTGTATACCTGTTAAAAGATTATGAAGGAGATGCGGTGGTGGGAACCTTCTATCCTGAAGAATTACAGAAAGTGAATGCCAAGGCGGATAGGACATACAGGATTGAAGAAATCTTAGCAACAAAAGGAAGGGGCAGAAGTAAGTGTCACCTAGTTAAATGGTTAGGTTGGCCTAGCAAGTTCAACAGTTGGGTGAACGCTTCTGATCTTCGTGAACCTGTATAGAAGTGTAGAGAAGAAGTATGGGTGATCATGGGTTTTACGTTACCTTGCCCAGCAATGCCTGTGCTTCAGCTTTTCCAAACAACAAGAGTTCGGCATACACTATACAATTAGCAAGAGCTCTGGATCTTCCAGGATCGTGGGAAGTGGGGTTAGTTGAAATACAGTATCCACACAGCTGGGAGACTCTAACTACCTTTGGACGATTTGAAATTTCTGACAAGGAACGTATGTATCGTTTAGTTCTGTGCAATGGTTATTATGCTGACATCCCGGAGGTGATTGAAAAGATGAACAAACTTATACATGGTGGTCATAAAGTGACCCTACAGTACGACGCTGTGTCTAGAAAGGTTAGTCTACAGCCTGCAGGAAAATTTACCTTTCAATGTGATGCAGAGTTGGCCCAAATATTAGGACTGAATCCTGACGTGGCTGTCAAAGAATTCCCTTTTTATGCAGACATTACCCGGGGTTTTAACACCTTATACGTGTACACAGACATTGTGGAGCACCAGATAGTAGGAGACTATTATGTACCGTTATTGCGTTGCGTACCCGTGCGTGGAAAGAACAATGAATGTGTAACCCTTGGTTATGACAAACCACACTACCTGCCTGTATGCCGGGATCACATTGACACTATCACCATTGAAATAAAGAACGATCAGAACAAAAACGTACCATTTCGTTTTGGTAAGGTGACGGTGAAGCTGCACTTTCGCCCCCGGAGAGCTTTTGTCTTTTAAAAATGCCTATTTTGAAAAGCTATGGGGATCCAGCCGTTTATAGGAATTATTATAAGGCACAGGCTGGATATGCACTGCCTGGATACCATGGTTCTCCGGTTATGTATGGCGCAGGACTTGGCGGGATTTTCAGGAGCCTATTCCGAAAAGCAATCCCCCTTTTGAGAAGAGGCCTAGATATCATTAAACCCCACGCAAAAACCGCTGCTCGTAATATTGCTAAAGATGTGGTAGGCCATGTTACACAAGAGGTTTTGAACAGAATGAACACCCCACCTCCACAAGATGGGACAGGGTTGATGTACATTAAAAGGAGGCGGTCTCTAAAAAGAAAAGCCTCACAGGTGAGCCTGGTTGGTCCGCCCCAACCCATTAAAAGGAAAGCGCAGCGTGGAAAGAAACGCCAGAAACGACAAACTGCATCAAAGAGGCGGCGGTCTAGTTCAGCTAAAAGAGATATATTTTAAGACATCGCCATGGCTTTTATCCACTGCGGCTCTGAAGAATGCACTAAATCTGAACTTGATCTATTCAACATTGGCCCCACACAGACCAGTATTGAGAGAAGTTTGTTTATTGAGGTACCACCCTTGTCAGCCCTTACAGACACGGCACCCCTGGATTTCTTCATTGCCGGAAATGGTGAAGATTACATGGACTTAAATAACACCTTACTCTATGTGTGTTGCAAAATTGTCAATCCTGACGGAACCAACCTTGCTGCAGCTGCAGAGGTAGGCCTGGTGAATTATCCAATAGCCTCCCTCTTTAGTCAGCTGGATGTGACACTTGGTGATCGTTTAATAAGCCAAAGCAATAATTCATATCCGTATAGAGGTTATTTTGAAGCTGTGTTGAACTACAGCGAGGATACCCTAGCAACACAATTCTCTGCTGGGCTCTTTTACAAAGATATACCGGGGGAACTTGAATCTGCAGATCTGGATGGCAACAATACCGGGTTTATTAGAAGAGCAAATCTGACTGCTCAAAGCCGGAAAATAGACCTGTTGGGACACCTCCACGCCGACCTGTTTTTTCAGGAAAAGCTGTTGTTAAATGGGGTTGATGTGAAAATTAAACTTACCCGCAGCAAAGATGCATTCTGCTTAATGTCAGACGTTGCAAACACCCCTTACAAACTACAAATTTTGTCAGCCTCGCTTTTTGTTAAAAAAGTGAGAGTTGCACCTGGTGTTCGTTTGGGTCATGCAGAAGCCCTGTTGACAGCTAATGCCAAATATCCTGTGGATCGTGTGAGCATGAAAGTGTTTAGCATTCCAAGGGGAAGTCGTGTCGCCAACCAGGAAAACCTGTTTTTGGGGCAATTACCTAAACAGGTAATTATAGGCATGGTGGATAATGATTCTTACAGCGGCGATTATCATAAAAACCCATTTAATTTTCAACATTTTTATACAAATTTTGCTGCCCTTTACCTGGATGGAGAACAGATCCCCACGAAACCGTTCCAGCCCTCCTTCGAAGAGGGGCACTGTGTTAGAGAATACATGAGTCTCGTACAGGCCGCTGGCAAACAAATGAAAGATAGGGCTCTTTTAATTGACCGCGAGGACTATGCTAGAGGTTACACCCTTTTTGCATTTGATCTGACACCCGACCAAGAAGGCGGAGACCACTATTCTTTGATTAAAACTGGAAACCTGAGGGCCGAATTTCGCTTTGGTAGAGCCCTGGCTGACACAATCACCATGATCGTGTATGGTGTTTTTGACAATGTGATAGAGATAAACCATAGAAGAAATGTCCTGTTTGACTATATGTAACATGGACAGTGTACAGTTAACTCGTGTCCTATCTTCAAACCACTACACCAGCGCGGCTTTCTATGGGGTGTTTCCCAGTGACATGCTACCCAGACGACGGTTACAGCAGCGTCCTGTGTGTTTGGTGGTTAACACCCACCCTCACAAACTCCCAGGAGAGCATTGGCTAGCCATCTACTTGACAGAAGACAAGAATGGAGAATTTTTTGATTCCTACGGACACCCGCCAGACCATCCGCTGTTTCCTGAAACCATCATGAATTTTTTAACCAAAAATGCACGCGAGATCGCATTTCAGCCCCGACAAATACAGGCTCCAGATTCAGTTGTTTGTGGCCATCATTGTGTCTTCTTCTTACAGCAACGATGCAAGGGACTAACATTTAAACAGATCCAAGAACTGTATTCTTACGATTTACAAGGGAATGACCAAATGGTTTTACAATTTATTAAAAACAAGAAAAATGTACGCGGCCGTGGTTCAAGCGTATTTCAGACCACCCAAGGCTGTATGTCCTGTTCTGCTTTTCATAGCTATGTTTTCTAATAAAAATTGAGTTTAAAAGATTTTTACTTGTGTGATTATTCTTAGCCACTAAACAGACACAGACAGTAAATAGGTTTTAACATATTAAAACATTTATTTTTACATCTTCAAAAACATTACGGTGTTATAACTTGAGCCAGGTATGAGGACTAGATTGTCTTTTCTTTTTAGAAGCCTTGTGAAGAGTTGCCGGCGACCGAATAGATGAGGGTACAGCTCCTGGGGAGCTTTTTAGGTGTTCTAAAACTTCTCTGTTGGCAGAATTGCCTACTACAGACGTTGGAACATTTAGCTCAGCCATGGATTGCAGAAAAACATCCCAACCTTTAGGGACGCGCCTGGGTGGCAGTGGATGATTTTGGGTAACCCCTCTGATCAAATCCAGCATATTGGAACCGGTTACAGCAACCCCTTTGTACACAAAGGTTCCTTTGTCATCCCATGAAGAAACACTTTTGTTTTGCTTCATTTTGTTTAATAGCAATCTGGCGTTGTTCTTAGATCTGGCCGGGATGCTGTCCAAGACTTCTTGAAACATCGTGTCAGTATTTACAGCCACTGGTTCTTCTTCAGAGGTCTGCTGGTGTTGTGTCAGAAACAGGCTTAGTTTTTCTTTCTCTGCCTCTTTTTGTCTTACATGCGTTAGATATTTTTGAAGCAGAGCATCGTAGCGTTTAGCCTTCTCATATTCTGTTAAGTCAGATCTTTGAAGGACCCCCTGCATCTCAGTATCTAAGGCATAGATTGTAGCAGATCTGATGTTTTCTTCTTTAGGGGGCCCCCCTTTTAATTGTTCCAGCTGGCGGCTGGGTACCAAATACATCTTCTCGGTATACTCCATTATTGGCTACTTAAAAGGCCAGTTATCAGAGGAATGGCAAAACTTAACAGCGGTGCAATGAACCCCCCAGACTGCTTCACCAATTGTCTCTTCTTTTTTAAAGAGACTCTTTTGTTGCCCAGGCTTTTGATAAAGCGACGTCTTTTTCTTAAGACACGTACCTGGCGAGAAGTCAGTGGTATGTTGCCTTTTAAAGTATTGAGTGCAATTTCAGAGAGGGCCGCTATAAAATCGTCTGAAGCGGTGGTTATAATAGCTTTCCTCTGGCGTGGTGTGGCCTTAATTAGAACTTTTAAGAGGGCCAGATTTCTCTTTACGCGATTAGACATGTTTCCTGTTTGAGGGATCGCCGGTAACAGAAGGCATACCACTAATGGCCACTCCTTTTATAACTAGGTGTACCTTTTTTCATAGTATAGACCACAGGCCACTCTGGTGGGAAAATCCCCGTTCTCAACCGGTAAGATTCGGGGGTGGCGGCGTTTAAATCCACCAACAGATAGCCGTAGGGTTTAAATGTGGCATCGTAGAAAGCTTCCATGAAATAGCGGGTATTTCCCGGGAACATCTGACGGGCTAGAGTCGCAATCTGTAATTTATCCCTCGGGTTTTTGAACAGCACCATATATTTTGCATTTAGACTAATGGTGCGGTTGCTTTTTCCTTTGCAGAAAATATTCTGTGTAATGAAAAAAATACTCAAGTTCCTGTGGTGCACGTACTGCGTAAAGGCTTTCTGAATTTCATGGCTGTTAGAAGCAGAGTCCATAAGATCATCCATAATTAACAAATTTGGTTTATTGACAGGCAAAAGTTCATCATCATCCAGCTTTTCAGGCATTCCTTCCACAAACTTAATAAAAGGATATTTACACAGCAGTTCTTTGTACAATGGTTGCCAACAGCTATAACACCATACTATATTTTCAGGCATCACCGAGAGCAGGGTGTGTGCATTGTCTAGCAAATTTTTAATAAAATAGCTTTTACCGCAGTTGCTTGGCCCTGCCAGAATGGCCGAGAAGGGATGCTGCCACCTGGTATCCATTAAAATCCGTAAGGCAGGGTTTTAAAGTCCCCAGTGAGGACCCTTTTATCATACACCACTCTGAGTGTTTTTTTAAGGATACATGACTCAATTAGCCACTGTTTTTTATTCCTCACAATGGTCCCTTGCTGGACCACAATGTTTTTCGGATCTGTGTGATAATCTAAGACAAGCTCCTTCAATGTGTCAAAGTTGACCTTTTCTGAGTTGGAGAAGTTCAGAGTAATGCCTTTTACCTTGACACAAAACTTGCCTGAGGATAAATGAAAAGCATATGTTTTAGGACCACCCGACACAAACTCTGTGATGAACTGTTCTGGTGGGATCTCGCTGGTCAGGTCCCCTAAGAAGTCACCCAGTGGAGGATTCTGTTCCCCCTTCCGGCTCACAAATATCACAGAATCTGTGTCATGGTATAAACATCTATCTTGCAACATATCTAACAAGTTATACAATTCTAAACGTGCATAAGCGGTCGTAAAAGAGGCTATCACAACATTAGTCTTTCCCGATACTGTGTGGAGACCTTTTGCATGTTTCCAGGACACACTGACTGTGTCCTCATCTATAATTTCAAAGTTTGAAACCTCATAGCGTGGAGAAAATGCATACTCCAAAAGCTCAGCAGGATCCCTTACAATAGTAGTATTCATTAAGTTTGTGCGTTGGCCAAATTTACCCCACAAAGAATTGAGGAACAGCTTTGCAATTTGACGCTTTGCAGGGTTCACAGCAATCTCATGTGGACGTAATTGCACACCTTCTTTCTCAAAGAAATCATTGACATATTTTCTTTTTTTCTCCTCATCTGTACACCAAGAGGGGTACCCGGATGCCTCTTGCTTCTGGCGCAGATGCATTTTTATATAATCTGAAAACAATTGATCAGATTTTTCCTCAAAATGCCAAATTTCTGAAATGTTCAACACTTTGTAACCCTTCTCCAGTGCTTTCAACAATTCAACAGTACACCACGTTCCTTCAATAGCCCTTTCCTCATCTCTGTGAGAACAACACTCCTGCTGTTTAATCTTGGCACACGTGTGGCACAATGGGAACATGAGTTTGCCATCCATCCTAACAGGCAACACAGGGAAAAGGAGGCGGCGTGGGGGGAGCATTTTAACTTTAGCAAGGCCAAAATAGCTAGAGAGCAGCCCAAAATCCTTATGGATTATTTTGGGGTGTCCAATTGGGTATTCTTTGGTTTTGTTAACAAATGGGTACAGACTGGTGAAGTCATAGTAATGAATTTGCTCATCAGCCTTTGGCTTATAATAGAGACAGATGGCGTTTGTTCTTCCCCCAAAAAGAGAATCTCTAGGCTGTAGAGGCTGAGGCAGACACTTCTTACTTAGGAATGCTCTGAGTTCCCCATCAGATTCCAACATCTCCTTCCACTCGTGCTCCCAAAGGGTTCTGACATTGAACCCCTGCCTTCTGAGATAGTCAGCTTTGTTTTGTGTACGGTAGTTCAGCTCGCGATAAGTTGTGTCAGTCATTGGGTTTCGACCGTTCTCATTGTAGCAAACAGAGCAGCCGTGGAAAAAGCAGTCATTAAACTCAAAGGCTGTTCTACACCCACCAATTTCTGAATACCCATCAAGGAAATAAGGACCTTCTTTGAACTCCCCACCTTTCAGGGCATGTTGTATCTCGATACCCTCCGTGTGCTCTACAAACATCAACCACTGTATTGAAGGTGTGGAATACCGCTTTATCTGCATATTGTAGTTGTCGTATGGGAGAAGAGCTATGCTGTTTTCTTTTAAAAACATGTGTCTAAACATAGCCATGCAGACACTGGCTAGAGTAAGGTACTGGAAAGGATCAAGACCTGTTGCAGATGAACCATCCCCAGCGGTCATCTGCATGATTTCTTCTCGGTACAGGATACAGGCCTTTCTCAGAATTTTAACATCTTGCTTGCAGTAGTACATGAGCTCTTTTTGGAGGTTAAAAGTGTTGCTTTGATTTTCCCTATACCATGAGAGAAATTCTGCTCTCTCTCCAGGCATCATGCTGTCAACGCCATACTGATCTATGCTGGGCATAGGCCCCACATAATCCCAGTTTTCAGCGGTGTTGAAAAAATGTGGGAAATGCCCTTTGCAACCTTCAAAGCCCATGGCCTGTGGTAATTTCGCCAGTTTCATGGGCAAGAAGTTCAGGCTGTCTATAAAACGGATTCCAAGCTTCCTCACCGTCACACACAATAGTTTGCCGCCTTGTGTGACAAGATCCACGTCCATCTTTTCTGCAATGAGCTGCCTAACTATGAAGTAACTATCATACCCCCCAGCGTTGTGGGCCACAAAAGTCCAGTTCCTGTACTTTTTATCAATAAACCTTTTGACAAAGTCAGAAGTACAATCTTCCCCTTTAAACTCCCATGCATCCGTTTCATTGAGGGCCATTGCAAAAATGTAGTTGGGAGAGTGTATCCCCGTTTCCTGTGTGCATTCAAAGTCAAAAAAAATATACTTATCAGAAATGTCACATTTGTTGACAGGGGGCATGAAGCACCGGTGACTCTTTATATCACAAACTGGCTTTTCACACTGCTTGCAGCATTTCAACTTGCACTGGTGTTTCTTTGGGACATAAGAATTGCAAGTGTCACACATAATTTTAGATTTACAGTCCACCTTCTTTAGAGATGCCATAGCACTGTGTCTCTCTAAGCAGTCTCTGGACCTACAGAATAACCTGCAAGAAGGACACCGCATCTCTTGCCCTGGCTCACACAGCGCCTCTAAACATAAACGGCAGAAAAATTTGCAGTTGTGACTATGACTGTACACATTCCCACAAATGCTGCAGTAATTTTTACTACCGAAAAATGCTTTTATGTTTAGAATCCCATAGTAATGTTCATCATGTAGCAATAGATGAAATGTTTGAGTGTGTACCGGATCCCCAGTCCTAAATATCTCCCAGCCCTTAGCCCCATGCAGAACCACAGCAATATTTACTTTGAAATGCCTTTCAAAGGCTGCCACGTCACTCAACATTATTTTGTTGTCTTCTGAAAACCCCAGCTCTCTATACAGCTGCCTTGCCCCGTCTATTAACTCCCCAAAGGTGGGTCTTTGTGGGGCCATAACTGCCAAGAGACCCCCGCCAAAACACAAATTGCTATCGGTGCTGCTTAGATCCACTAAAAACCGCCTTTTTTTCTGCACTAACTGGCTGTGGAGCAGAGTACTTATAACTCTACGTCCCCGTCCTCCACTGTTACGGATAACTAATACATTTAGGCGCAAAGTCCCATGAATGTGGATTTCGGCATTGCTCTGCATGAGGTTTGCGAGGTTGTCCATGAGATCCGAAGCAAGCAGGCCCCCTCTGACCCTCTGCACAGTGTAGAGAGAGTCATTTAGTCCACCACCATCTAAACGTAATTGAACAAGATCCCCAGCCTGTAACCGCACATTAAGGTCATCAAGAAGGCCCTGAACAGCCTCTCGGATTGCCTCTTGTATCAGGAGTGGATGGTTTAATTGTTCCAGGTTGGCAAACCTGAAGGTTTCCCCATATCGAGAAACAGGCAGGCGTGGTGAATGCCATTCCCACCTATTCAGCCTCTCCAGATAAACTCTTGGCAATTCATTGGGTGATAGAGGGCTTTCCTCAAGGGGTTCTGGGGTACCTAGTCCAGGGTCTGTAGGGGATGCCTGTACAGAATCACTTGCACTCAGAATAGACGGCTCCACAGACTCTAAATCAGCCATATGTGCTGCTTGTGGAGATTCAGCATTGCGGGAGGTGGTTGGAGCTGTCTTTGAAGCTTTGATTTTTTGTAAAAAATTTAACATTGATGGACTTCTTTTCCCCACAGCTTTCATGCGTTTAGCATTCCTAACGCGCTTTGATATGTACTTGTATTTTAATGCTAGATCTTGTGGGTATCCTTTGCGTGTGCGACAACGATGCCTCAGCTGTCCTGCTCCATGCTGTCTCATCTTGTTCAGGCCCTCTAAATACTTTTGCATGTTAGAAATTTTAGCCCGGGCTGCTTCCAAATATTTTGTTGATGTATGGGGTCTCAGTAAGCGGGCACTCAAAGCTGACATAGTCTCCTCAGTACATTGCTTGTACCATTCAAACACGTCATCTAAATTATCAGAAGCAGAAGTGCCCACTTTCCGTTTTTTAAATGGCTTTAAAGTGTTCCCCGTGAGGTGTTTGAGTTTTCGTTTGGCTTTACCGTGGCCTCCAGGTCTGTCGTCCTTTGATGCTTGGGGCCCCTCATGTGTTGTCTCAGTCTTTGAATCTTGAGGTTTGAGATTCTCATTGGTTGCGTGGTCATCCGATTGTTCTGAAAAAAATAAACATTCAACATTTGCACAATATTTTCATGACAAGATAACACTACCCTCAAAATAAAAATGAAATAACAATCATGTTTGTCTTTACCTTGATTTTCAGTATGGGTAGGTTCATGTATGGGGCTCTGGCGCCCTGGTTGAGCGATTTTCTTTTGTTGCGACATTTCACAAACACCCTCTGTAAAACACAAGTAGTTTGAATACACAACAGGTATTCCTCAGGTATTCCTCAAGGACATGTTGGGGCTAGCCCACATATGACCAGATACAACACAAAAGAGCGTCGGACTTTTTTTTACTATGCTTCAAAGGCCAATGGATCCTGTATCATTTGATTATGTTTACAAACTCTTTGTAAACTATTTGAACTGTACTTCTGGACAACCATCACCTAAAACATCACAATACAGAACAACTCTGATTTTACAGAAACTTACCTCTATGTATCACGATTTTGCTAACAAGGAGCTGTTGACGCTTATGGATACACTTGAACTGCGTTCTATGGAGGACGGCTGTAGAATTTTCAATCTTGTGATGAAAGAAGAATTTTCTGATGGAAAAATTAATTTTGGATGTTTATTATCGATTATTCTGTTTGGGTTTGCTCTTTTAAAGAAACTACAAGCATGTGGGATTCTTATGACTCATGAAAACACAAGACAGATGGTAGAGTTCATGGCAGAATATATCCACAACACCAAGGCACAGTGGATCAATGAAAATGGCGGCTGGGTATGACTCCTTTGAAGAAATGGGGTAAAAGGCAAACTATATTAGTACTGTATATCCTAACTGAAACTGCTTTACTCTCTTTACCACAGGAAAATGGATTATTCAATGTGGCTAAGGCCGAGAAACCGTCCCACCGTACGGGAGAAAAATGTCTGTCTTTTTTTCTTAAATGTTACGCTCTGAAATGGCTGTTTTTTCCTGTATAGAAATTTCAGCTGTGTCTATGAATTAAAATACCTTAAGCCATAAGTGTGGGACTTTTTATTATTGTTACAGTAGTGGCCACTTACCCAAGGCACAAGCATTTTACCCTAGCTCCAATTTAAAGGGTTCATAGTTAAAATGTAAAACGCCTTATATTTAAGTAAAAGTAACTACCTTCTCATACACACGGCCATATGCTTGGGCTATTTTTTATCATGCTCCCTCAATTGAAAAGATGGAGTTTCTACACCACAATCAAAATTAAAATAAGCATGCATTTAGGATTTGCTATTCTGTGTATTTAGCAGAGATAAATAAGCCGAAAAAATATTTCTTTAGAAATAGAGAGTTGAAGGAAAAGAAAAAATCACTCACCATTTACATGCCGGAGAACTTCAGATTCCTATGGGCTGCAAAGATGGCTTCTGCATTGCTCTGATTATTTATATACTTTTTGGCTCCGGGCGTTGTCCTTCTAATTTTGAAGACTGTCATTGGCTGAGACTTCCAACCCCATTACAACAGTGATTAGATTTGCCCCTGGTGGAAACCTATGATGACTCCACAATGGCTTAGTTGCTTATGACCCATGCAACAGTGATTAGATTTGCCTCTGGTGAAAGCCAATGTTGACCCCACACTGGCTTAGTTCCTTCTGCCCCATGCAACAGTGATTAGGTTTGCCCCTGGTGAAAGCCAATGTTGACTCCACAATGGCTCAGTTCCTTCTGCCCCATGCAGCAGTGATTAGATTTGCCCTTGTTCATTTCCTTCCCTGGCCCCCCACCCTGGCTTAGTTCCTTCCATGATGGGATTATGTACCTGTGGTGTGAAATAAAATAAAACTATTGCTTACATAAAGAAATAAAGTTTTCTTTATTTTTTAATTCTCAATGATGCAAAACAATTTAACAATGAAGGAATTTAGACAGAATTTCTAAAAACAGCATTTACAGATGTAAGAAATGACTTATAGGGCCGATCTTTGATTACGCGTTCTACATGTTGAAGAAAGGATTGGTCGGTGGTCTTCATAATTTTTTCAAGGTACATTCGAGGATTTATAGCTCTGCTAATCTCTGTAGTCAGAATTAAGACCTGGTCCACATTCTCTGAGGTCAAAGCAAGACAATTTAGAGAATAACCAATGAGGATAACAACATGCAACACAGGCTGAAACCAGAGTTTTGCACAAAGAATGCGTAGTTTTGTGGAAATGTCATTTTCTGTCCATACTGTACATTCGTGAGAGCTCTGTCCAGGGGCCTGTATTGTACATCCAATACAGCTCTCATACAGATACTGGCTTAGGCAGTGTTTCAAGATGCCATAAATGGTTGCTCTGACAATTCCACGCATAGCTCCTCGACGCTTTCTTGGTAAAATGTGCTGTGTTTCATCAATCGACAGTCCAAGAAGATTTTTCAGGGTGAGATGCGCCGGCTGATTGTTTGCCAATGCTTCAGGAGCCTAAAAGATATTTTAAAACTATTAACATTAAATCTATTTGGAAAACTTTTTAGACAGAACACTGAAAACACACACACCTGAATGTGAATGTTACTTGCAGAAGCCATATTCCAAAGCTCAATAGGTGACGGCGGGATGCTAGTATTGATGCACTTCTCAGGTTCTTCAGCTGTTACAGCCTCTGCTGCTGGCTCCTGGAAATTTAAGGGGAAAATGTAATTTTCTGTAACTCTTACAAGTTGTTTTTGCACATAAATAGGATGCCAGAAAAAAAAAAAGTTTTACCTGCATTATAGAGTTTGGTATCGAGATAGAGTCCAACAAGCTTTGCCATATTTGTGAGATCTCCTCATCTTCCTCCTGTGGGGTCTTTGTTGGTGGGAACTGTTCATCGTCAGAGCTGGTGCTGAGATAACGCTTTCTGGGTTTAGGCCTCTCTGGTGCCATCGGGGTAGACACCTCTATAGGCCTCATTGGGGTGCTGGGGGTTTCCATGTTGTCTCCTGCTTAAAATCAGCAACTGTTCCCGACGGGTTGAAAGTCTGAAAAGCACTGCACACCCTGGTGAATCCTTTAGGGGTTCTGAAAACTCTTCCTATTGGTTGCGGGGCAGGCCATGTGATATTCCTTAGCCAACCGCTGAGAGGCTGTGGGGAGACATGCCTGGACATGTTCCACCGGTCGCCTGCAAAAAGCATCATTTCCGGTCGCCGCAGAAAAAACGTCACTTCCGGCCACGTGGCCTTTCTTTTGACAGGTAGTGCCAGCATTTCTGGGCACATGGTGTTTTGTTATGACAGCTGATGACGTCAGTTCCGGTCATGTGCTGTTTTGTTTTGACAGCTAGTGTCGTCAGTTCCGGTCACGTGCTGTTTGTATTGACAGTTGGTGACGTCACTTCCGGCCACGTGCTGCTTGTTTTGACAGCTAGTGACGTCACTTCCGGTCACGTGGTGTTTGTTTTGGTCACGTGACCAAAACAAAGCCACATGGCTCATTTGCATAAATTTGACAGGAAGTAGGGCCATATACTACTACCCTCTTTTCCCCATCTCTGAAGTGGAGTTCCAGACCTCGGACACCAGCCTGACTTTGGACATTCTTTCTGTGTCAGCTGCAAAGGGGATTGCTGACCCCCCTTCAGAGGAGGGATTCCCCAGTATCCAATGGCCCTTCAGCTAATGTCTAGAGGGCATAGGATTGCTCCATAAATCTAAAGCATATGATTGTCTAACCAGATCTCTGCTTATGTGGGGCTATAGATGTATATGGAGACCTTGGTTAGAATATAACTGTCCAGCATCACAGGCATACAAAAAAGCATGCATTATTTCAGATTCACAGTCTTTAAGGAAGTCATGAGGCTTCCTTCAATCTTGAAAGAAGTCAAGAGGAAAAACAAGCCCCTAACACACATTTATTATGCAATAAATTAGTTGTGCAGAAAGGTAACCCAACACATTCATTTATCCGAGTATTTATAGCTTGCTTTTTCATCTGAATAAAATCCAAACTCACATAACACCAATACGATAAATCAAGAATTTAAACCAAGCACCATATAAGAACAGATTAAAAGACCTTAAAACATCTACAAACACAGAGATAGGTTATACAAAAAAAAAAAAAAAACCACCAGATAAACTGTAGGCTAAAAGCATTCAGAAGTTAACCTGTTACACAAACTAGAAGCAACAATGAGGAATGTACCAGGGATTATAGGTCATCAAACATAGATTGGCAGCCATTATACAGTTGCTTTACCTCTAAAATATATTATATATATTTACACACACACACACACACACACACACACACAGAGTGCTACCATATTATTAGTAACAAAGAGAGCACTAAAGTGTAAAAAAGAAACATTTCAATCTAAAGGCAGGTCCATCAGTCATCATTAAATATACACAAGAGCTATCGTGGGTTGTCTTTCAAAAAAAAAGGGGGGCAGGTCAGAGAAACGTACTTTTAATACAAAACTTGCTGTTTCTTGATCCCACAGACTGAATCTGGTTTTTCCTGCCTTCACAATGAATTTGACAAATGTATTTGCTAGTGAATCAAATACTGACTCAGCCATCTGTCTTGCTGCTTGTTCCCCACTCTTGAGAGAGGCTGCCAAACTTCTAAAATAACCTTTTAAGTACTGCTTGTAAGTTTACTGAATTGAAAGTTTGTTCATTGCCTTATTTATTTATTTTCAACAACAAAAAAGCCAAGAAATGCCTCTCAAAACCAGGTTTCTGACTTTACAGTCACCAGCTAATCAGAGCTATGCATGGTTGGCTTCTGCAGCAAAAACATAGGCTGTGTTCAGAAGACACCTTAAACCACGGCTTTAACCATGGTGAATGAAGCAAAAGGGTATGAATGGGAGGGGGAAAAGCACCAAGTAACAGGTGTGATGGGAGACAAGCTCTGGTCCGGTGAGGTTTGCAAAAAAAACCTTTTACTGATGTCCAAAGAGCTCAAGGTTTCGGATTAATGAATCCTTCGTCAGGAACTAGAACAGTTCAAAAGCAAATGCCATTAAAATGGAGAAAAGAACAACACCCAAAGTATCATTAATGATACAGATTTGTTACACACAGATTTGTATATAGTAAGCCACCACATATATTACTTCTAACTAGTTGTGAACCTGCAATTTAACCTCTATTACATTAAACCCTGTGATGGACTTCATAAAAAGCAGATTAAAAGAAGAAGAGGGCAAGGCCCCAAATCTCAATGATACAAAACTGTTAAACACAAAACACAAATTTGTTTACAGAAAGCCGCTGCATATGTTACTTCTAATTAGTTGTTAAATCTACACTTTAACCATTAATACTACTGAACCCTGTGGTGAACTCAACAAGGAACTTATCGGGCTTGTATATTTTCCTCTACTTTGCACAACATGTTAAGATTAGCTTGTATATTCCATTATTTTTATATACCATCATATATTCCATTATTTTTCATAACAATTACATCGTGTTAGAAAAAGCAGTCTGACCTGGAAAGGTTGGTAAAGTGCCGAAATCTGCTATCATATGCTGACACTGGACAGAGTTCTGTATAGAAGCGGAGTCTATCAGGAATAATTTGCCTGTGCTAGCAGTTTGAGGTCATGTGCATTCTATTGAGCCTGATTACATACTAAGATAAGAGAAGTCATTCCCGAAAGATTCTGTCCCAACTTAGCTCTGAACTAGAGCTAGTCGAAGAGGGTTCACCAATGGAACTATGATATTTTGAGGTTTGTATGTGTGTTTCTACGCTCCCAGTGATCTAAGTGATAGTATGGAACAGGATCCTATAAATTAGTAGGTACTGATGGAATCAGCACAGAGACAAGTCATTTCATCCTGGAGCAAAATCTGTTGCATGCAGCCCCTTCTAGCAGATGCTTATATAGGTCCTTCTCTAAAAGGAAGCTTCCATACTTTCAGACCAGCAGGGTTTTAACCGGAACCACATATTTAGCAGGGTGCTTACTTCCATGTAGATGAAAGGAACCACCTGTCTGTGGCTACATTAGTGGAAGACCTGTTCTTTCTTCAGCCGCAAACAATGCTAATCTTGGAACTCAAAATACTTCCATTTGCACTAGTCTTTCATACTATGATCTGTTGTGACCAATAATTTCCAGAGAAGAGCTACTGAGTTGTAGCAAAAGAAGTTGGAACTCCAGATTAGAAGAATGGGAGTACCACAAGGAGCGTGAATAGAACTAAAATTAAACACAGTCTGGATTTGGCTGGGAAAAGTTTGCTCACTGGTCTTTACCTATGAAACTGCTGAATAACACTATTGGGCCACTTAGGGAGCAATCCTATGGCCCCTAGACAGCGACCCCACCCCCTCTCACAGCTGCCGTGGAAAGAACCGTGCCAGCTGCCTTTCTGAGGTCAGGAACTCAAGCTCAGAGAAGGAGTAAAAGAGGGTTTCCAGTGAGGGAAGAGAGGCCAGGATATAAGCTATCCCCAGCCTCCTTCCCTCCCCCTCTGATGGATCCCAGCTAGATGGGCAAAAAAAAAGCCATCTAGCGAAAATGCAGAGTGGGGAAGTGAAGGTTTATTTATTTATTAAATTTACATACCGCCCCATAGCCAAAGCTCTCTGGGTGGTTTACAAAAAGATCACCTTGCCGCTCCTCCTGCTCTGCATTGGATGGCCTTAAGCCTCCAAATCCTGATAAGACTGGTCCCTTAGCTAAGGGATTTTCTACTTTGGCTGGCGGGAGCTCTCTGATAACTCAGACGGAAGTTGTAGGCAGCCCTGCTTGCCAAGGATGCTTTGGGCCAATCTATCATTATTATTACTGGCAATATTTATATACCACTTCTCATTTGAAACAAATCCCAAAGCAGTTTAAAAAGAATGCAAGCAAAAAAACCCAGACACAATTAGTATGATGAGGTTGGTTCAAAGCTAGCTCATGGCTAGGAGAAAGCCAAAGTAAACAGATATGTTTTCAATAAATGCCTAAAACACGCTGGTATTGAATACAATCTAGTGTGATAAGTCAAGAGGTTCAAGGACTTGCTCTTTCTCCAGCAAGATAGGAATAGGAAAACGAGGAGGGAGAAGAAACTGAAGACAAAGCAATAGTCTAGCAAGACTGGGTCTCTCTAAAAGTGGTGCAGTGCTAAACTTTGAAATTCAGGCACACATCATGACCATCATTATAGCCATGCTATATAGAGTCCACAAATGCAAGTGGCTGTTTTAATCTCTGTGTGTGAGTCTGCGTGCAAGCCTGTAGTGAGGGATAGGCTAAATTTTCTCTGCCCCCTAATATTTTTTTTAACAATTAAAAAACACTTTACAATTTTGTCATTAAAAGGGCCGCAAACCAGATGAACTCACCCCTACTATTTTTTTGCAGTTCCCCCAGAGCTTTTAGGATGTCTACAAGCCTGTGTGCGTGTGTTACATCTAAGCATGGAAGGAACAGGGAAGTTTGACGTGGTGGTGGTGGGTGGCAGATGATGTCATCATCCCGCTAATCAAAATATCTCAGCACTTCAATCCTGTAAACCCTAGATCCAGTACGCCACTGCTCACTTGAATTGAAAGAAATGGGAAGGTGAAGGCAACAAGATATACTGAGTGAAGCTCTCCTTATACCAGAGATGGGACCAAACCTTTATGTCATTTTGGAACCGGGCCCAGAAATGGACACTAGAACTTCCCCACCTTCCATCTATGCTCAGAATCTTCCTGGTTCAAGGATAACCCGTGTCCTTGCAATTTTGCCATCATCTTCCACAGTCACACAGGTCTCGTAAGTTGGGTCATGGCCAGTCCAAGCCATTTTGCTGCCTGAGGCAAAGAACAAGATGGCGCCCCCTCCCATTCCATACACAGAAGCCTTTCTTTCTTCGATGGGGCACGATGCCTGAAGAAAGAGGACTCGCTTAGGATGCGTAGGGAAGGCCACGCGGCAGACGCTTCTCTCCACCAACGCTCAGGTTCAGAAGTGGAAGCTTCATAACTGAATGGGCATTTGAACTGCCCAATCACAGTCTAACCACAACACTGTGCTGGCTCTTTTGAAGATGTAGGTTTAGAGTAGCATCCAATGTTCAGCCTATGCAGAGTAGACCCACTGAATGGATTCACGTTAGCTGTGACTAACCTAAGTGCCCTGCTGGATGAGAACAAGGGTCCATCTAGTTCACCCAGTGGCCAAGCAGCTGCCCAGGGGAAAACCACAAGCAGGACTGGAGTGCAGCTGCACCCTCCCACCCATGTTCCCCAGCAGCTGGTGTACATAAGCATACTGCTTCTGATACTGGAGGTAGCACATAGCCATCAAGGCTCATCCATTTCAATGGGTCTACCCAATTTAGGACTAAATGATTTAGATTAGTTGCGACTAACTTAAATCTCATCCATTTCAATGGGTCTACTCAACACAGGACTAAATGATTTAGATTAGTTGCGACTAACTTAAATCTCATCCATTTCAATGGGTCTACTCAACACAGGACTAAATGATTTAGATTAGTTGCGACTAACTTAAATCTCATCCATTTCAATGGGTCTACTCAACGCAGGACTAAAGGAACAGGAGTTAGGTTAAATTGTATCTAACTTTCTAACTTCAGTCTCATTTGGGCTGCTACTGCACACTCCCAACTGCGTTCACGTTGCTTTCCTCCTTTCTATGTTTTCCCCACTTCTCAAATATCTTCCCCCAGGTGGACGGAAATCTCCGTCCTACGTAGATTTTTAAAGTTTCCCCCGCTCCTCCCCACTTCGCCTCCTCTGCCATTGATGGCATCGCTTTTATTCAGCTTTGTGGATTGTTTTTTTCTTCTTCTTTTCTTTTCTTTTTCCACCCGCCCTGCAAAACTCACCAGGCTCCGTCTGCGCCCTGTGATTGGCCGCCGTGTTCTTGGGGTTGCGGGGGGGGGGGGGAGGGGAGGGAAACGAACGGAGGAGGCGTGGTTAGCATGGAATGCTGAGGCACGAGCGTTCCAGAACCGGACGGTCCGGCTCCCGCGGCGGCGCGCTGATTGGCTCGCTTCCCGACAGAGGAGGAGGGAATGGAATGTTGGGGAGTTTGAGCGTTCCGGAGATACTTGACTCGACTTTATCTCCTCCAGATCATCCCCCCAGCCGGGCTGTGGACGGCGGCGCTCGATGCGACGGAAACAGGCAGGGTGGGGGTTATTAGACCGCGATCGTATGCCTTGCCTACTCAGAAGTAAGCCCCACTGAGTTCAGTGGGACTTACTTCGACGTTCTGTAGGCTTGTTGCAGCCTCAGCCGAGAGTCTGCTGCCTCCCCAGCTAACCTTCCGGATCAAGAGAAGGGAGAAAGTTTGGAATTGCACAAAGTGCTGCTAAAGAAGACACACACACACACACACCGAAAAATATATATCCCGAGGACCCTTTATAGCGACGGATTCCAGGAGCCACGGAGAACAGACTGGGAGAGGAAGCCGGAAAGCCACGAGGAGGTACATTCATGGTTCTGCTCTTGTTTGACGATCACCGCCCTGCACACACTTTTTTGGGGGGGCGGGGGGAGAGAGAAAGAAAGAAAGGCACATGGGAGCTCATTGCACCGGGTCTCCGCCGTGCTTTTTCCCCCGGGGCTTAGATTTTACGATTAGTTGTAAAAGTTTGCATACTTTGTCAAGCTGCTGCACAACTTCAGTTCAAACTTCTTTCAGAACTCTTATCACGCGCTCTCGCTCTCCCAGTTGACGCTTGAAATCGACATAAACTGGTTTAACGTCAAGAATTCCTCTCGCCTTGTTAAAAAAAAGGGGGGGTGCGTGTGTGATGAGAGAATCTGAGCTTTTGTCTTTTGTGATTATCTGCATTTGTAAATTTTAGAAGAGGGTGCTCAGCATTTTTTAAAAATGGGGGGATTATGTGGTATGTATCATTACATTTGTATATCACCGTTTTCTGCCCACTGAGGAGACCCCTTCATGCATTTGGACGGGAGGGTGCTGTTTTACTTGGGTCATGTTTATGGGTTCCCCGTGGGCCGCTGGTTTGCCATTGTGTAAACAGACTGCTGGACTAGATGGACCCTTGGTCTGATCCAGCAGGGCTCTTCTGATGTTCGTATTTGATGAAGCGGTCTGGCTCCATGAAACCTTAAGCCGTAATAAACGTGTTGGTCTTTAAGGGGCCGCGAGACTCATTCTTACTTTTCCTTCGAAGAGCTCCAACTGACAGCCACGTTCCTTCCCATTCTGTCCTCACAACAGCCCTGCAAGATAGGGCAGGCTGAAAGGTAGTGACTGACTCAAACCAGCGTTTGATTTATTTATTTATACTTATATATTTATTACATTTTTATACCGCCCAATAGCCGAAGCTCTCTGGGCGGTTCACAAAAATTAAAACCACAATAAAACAACCAACAGGTTAAAAGCACAATTACAAAATACAGTATAAAAAGCACAACCAGGATAAAACCACGCAACAAAATGGATATAAGATTAAAATACAGAGTTAGAACAGTAAAGTTTAAATTTAAGTTACAATTAAGTGTTAAAATACTGAGAGAATAAAAAGGTCTGCAGCTGGCGACGAAAGCAGTACAGTGTAGGCGCCAGGCAGACCTCTCTGGGGAGCTCATTCCACAACCGGGGTGCCACAGCGGAGAAAGCCCTCCTCCTAGTAGCCACCTGCCTCACTTCCTTTGGCAGGGGCTCAGGAGAAGGGCCCCTGTAGATGATCTTAAGGTCTGGGCAGGTACATATGGGAGGAGGCGTTCCTTCAAATAACCTGGCCCCAAACCGTTTAGGGCTTTAAATGTCAATACCAGCACTTTGAATCGGGCCCAGACCTGGACTGGCAGCCAGTGAAGTTGTAAAAGGACTGGCGTAATGTGATCTCGCCGGCCAGATTTAAAGTAAAGAAACCCATTCTATCCTGTTCTGAACGTGGGAGATTCTCTGAAAACCTTAAGGCGTGCCTGACTTATTGTGAATTTAGTGGTGATTCCCTGAATCTCTTCCAAAGAGCTTGGTGAGCGTATTAACAAACAGTGAAACTAGGAAATGCTCCTGTCAGAGAGAGAGTGAGGAAACAGCCAGGTGATTAAAAAGTCAAATGTGACTCAGTCGCTTGCACTGAAAAGTAGTTGACAGGAATCAAAGGTCTGAGTATCTTAATGCTACGGTTGTACTGTAGTATGATGCTAGAGCCCTGAAGTAACCTCTGTTTACATCAAGAGGACTGGAGCATGAGAAAAAAAGTTTCCATAAATGGCCCCTTTGAAATAGGACTGCTAGTTTGAAACCAGCATTGTTGGGTGGGGAATTCTAGGAGTAGTAGGGCTTTTTTTCTGTCTAAATGAGCATTGGATTGTACCTTTGATGTCTTGAGTCTCTCTGTTTTAAAGAGCAGAAGCAACACCATTAGTAGCAGCAGCAGCATAATAAATAGAGAAGTCAGCTGCAACACTTCTGTTGCTTGAAAGCTAATAGATTTATTGTGGCACAAAGCCTGCTTTGTCAGATTCATTGATAGTTGTTGTTGTTATTATTATTAAAATGTATGTGTTGCCCTTCACTGAAAAAAACGGTCTTGAAGTGACTTACATGCACAAATACAGAAATGCCTAATTAATATAACGGGGGGGGGGAGAAACACCCCCAAATCACTATAAACCATAATCAGCACAATGATATAAATGGAAAGAAACGCAATAAAAACATTATCTAAAAACAATACAATACAAAAAGTGCCTGGGAAAATAAGTACGTCTTTGCCTGGTGGCCAAAAAAACTGACAGTGTCACAGGGAAGTGGTAAATGGTGCAAATGTAAAAGTCAGAGTCGGTGAAGATCAAACGTACGCAAGACGAGCATAGCGATGGAACCGCCATAGCAGTGATTGCTGTTGATACTGGAAAGGAGGGGGTTAAACAACCTTCGGTCTGATTTGTGTGTCATGATGGCTCCTGTCATGTGGGAATGAATCGGGGTGGAGCGAGGCTTGCCGGGCCTTTGGCTCTTTGCTAAAGTCAAACTATAAACCTCTGTTTTTAAAGTATTCGTTGCCACTCGTGGCTTTGACGCTTTTGGGAGAGCTACAGCATTTGGCACAAATGCAGTTGTGTGGCTAGGCCTGAACATTGGGGCCGAGATCCCAGGCCCCACAACCAGGAGGGGGGAAATGATCGCCCAGAGAACAGCGAGTGATGATCAGGGCAGTGAACAGGCCTGATGTCAACGCTGGGACCCACTGGGACTGATACCAGTTGCTGCAGCAACCTTTCTCTTAATTTTTTTAAAAAATTTTATAGTCCGGGGCCAGCCAGCCAGACTTGTATATGGTTATCGATGCTTATTTAATTCTTTGTGTTTCTTTCAAAACGTGTTAGCCCTTTCTACAAGGATTCACGTTTCCAACCAAGGGGTACTTAGTCCTATGCGTGCTTAGACAGAAAAAAAACACCCTACAACTGTTGGCATTCCCCAGCCAGCATGTGTAAGACTGCCTTCTAAATATGCACGAGGTTGCACCTTAAATGGGTTTACTAGTGTCAGGGCAGCAGAAACTAACTCCGTTCTGTTCCTGTAATCATGATGGTGCCATGGTTGAAGTGAC
The DNA here is from genome assembly GCF_023053635.1 of Elgaria multicarinata webbii. Lineage (NCBI taxonomy): Eukaryota > Metazoa > Chordata > Lepidosauria > Squamata > Anguidae > Elgaria > Elgaria multicarinata. The sequence continues at coordinate 14,050,285 of NC_086184.1, forward strand.
TTTAGAATGTGAAACTGCACATGGGCAGAGTACACCACTTGCTGGGGAACATGGGTGGGATGGTGCTGTTGCACCGGTGTCCTGCTCCTGGGTTCCCAGTTGACAGCTGCAGGGACACTGTGTGAACAGAGTGCTCGACTAGATGGACCCTTAATCTGATCTAGCAGGGCTCTTCTTATGTTCCATGGGGGATTCTTTTTGAAATCAGGGATGGCAAACAGTTGGAGTCTTAACATATCCAGAATGTAGAAACAGTTGTAAAGCATGGAGTAGGGAGGCAGGGGTGTGGTGGGAAAACAGATGAGAAATGTTAATTATGTGCTTCACAATTAAAGTGATCCACGTGGCTTTCTAGAAAGAGTCTTGATAAGACAGATAGGTCCAGGATATAAAATTCCCTAGCTACTCTGCTGCACCAATGGGTTTTAATGGGTGAGTGGTTCCAGGGGCCATTACAAAGCAGGTTCTGCACCAGCCCAGCCTTTGCATCTGTTTCATTGCAAAATAGGTGCAGAGGATGAAGTTCTGGGACCAAATGACTCACATCTAGAAGAGCTCCAAAGAAGTCACTCTTTCACCGCTGAAGCTAGCCACTCTTGTGACTCAGTTCAAGTCCCATTTGGTTCCCAAGGAGTTTCTTCTGAAACTTGAGGAAGGGCACACACGAGAGAGGGATTCCTCCCCCAGCGAGTGGCAGAACGGTGCTGTTAGTCATCTGCCCCCAAGTGTCACGCGCGCACAGGAAATTTGAGCTTGGCCACTGCTTCTTGACTCACTCCGAACCCACGCCAAGCCACCCTCACTCTTTGGAATCAGTTCAGAAATCTTTCAGGAGTTGAGCAAGAAGAGGATTTGGGGAATCTATGCAGACATACAGTAGTTTCTAATTTTAGTTCTTAGACAATGCAGGCCTCCAAGCTGTGTTCCCTGGTCAATCTAGAGTAGAAATGGGAAGCCTAGAGACATTAGGGAGGGAAACCATTTTTTTCAGGCCTTTAAGAAGTCACAGAAGGCTCCTTGGGTCTCAGTAAAGAGATGCATGTGTGTATGAGTGGGTGGGTGTATGTGAGACACAATTGTGTACAAGGGCATAAATTAAAAACACAGAATGTAATGCATTCTGGGATTCTTGCCCCCCTTTTTTTCCCTAACCCCCCCAAGCTTCTAGAACATTTGACATGAAAGTATGTTGACAGTTTCTGGGGAGACTTCAGGGTTTCTGTAATTTGTGGCCGCAGGGGTGGAGGGTGCTGGAGGATCCTGTCCTGGTCAACCCTGCCCTGGTCATCTCTCCTTCCTTTGTCTAGTACAAAAGCGTTATGATCCTTGAAATATGATTACATGAAAGTATTGAGTCCAATGGGGCTTACACTCATGCAAACGGGTATAGGATTGCAGCCTAAATAAATAACGTGGATATCTCATCTGCATCATTTTATATGGGTGGCAAAATTCAGGTTACTTTGGTATAGGATATCGTTTGTTTATTCATTTATTTATTTATTAAACTTATATACCGCTCCCATAGCCAGGGCTCTCTGGGCGGTTTACAGATAGTCAGTGTTCTTAGCACTGACTATCATTTCCAAAATCTCTAGGAATACTTCTGATTTAATAATAGTTTAGAATGGTGTGGGGCTTTTGGGCCGCAGCAGCACACCGTTGGCTCATCTTTGGCTTGAATTGCATATGAACATTGTGGAATTTCACATTGTTGGTTTTTTCTTTTTTCTTTTGGGGAAAGAAATCTGCACTTCTGGAGTCGCTACTGAGAATGCCTCCTGGCTGGGAATTGATCACTCTGCACGCTTCCAATCTCTGTCCACTAACTCCCCTCGTGAGCCATCACTCACGATTGCTATAGCTTGGCCAGTGGCCCTGTCCTGTACACGGATGCTCAGAAGCCAAATCCCCGTTGAGTTCAGTGGGGCTCACTCTCAGGTCAATGGCTACAGCATGGTCATCTAAGAGGCTGTGCGGTGAAACGGAATAGGATGTTAGGCTGTCTTTGGATCAGAACACACCAGTTGGTTAATTGAAATGGACAGAATACAAAGAATGTAGAATTGCAGGTTCTCTGAAATAAACAGAGGAAATGCCGGCTCTTACTTGCTGTTTGTGACCAAGCTGGTACCCTAGACAGGTAGGTCATCACCTCCCTTAGCGCAGAACCTTTGAAGCAGGAGGCCATGCCCTTTGCCAAGAATATTCCCCCAGTGGGCCTCCATGCCTCAGCAAGTCTGTCTTCTCACTGCCATTGTCACCAACTGCTATTTCTCCTCCTCCTCTTTCTCCTCATTGCTGCCACTTGCTTGCTTGACCGGCAGAGAGCCAGGGAGAAAGCAGGACGGGGTTTCTGCCGCTCCTCCTTTATACCACCGCCATTTTCTGAGCTAGCATGAGAGGTGGGTGAACAGGCAGGTTACAGTGGTGAGGAGCAGGGATAACCTGGCTTCAGTTGTCCATGCTCTGGTAACCTCCAAGTTAGATTACTGCAATGTACTCTAACTTTGAAGACAGTTCGGAAGCTGCAGCTTGTGCAAAATGAAGCGGACAGATTGATTTCGGAAACCAGAAGGTTCGACCATATAACACCTGCTCTGGTCCACTTGCACTGGCTGCCTGTATGTTTCCGAGCCCAATTCAAGGTGCTGGTTTTGACCTATAAAGCCTTAGATGGCTTGGGACCACAATACCTGACGGAACGCCTCTCCCGACGTGAATATACCCGGTCACTACGTTCAACATCTAAGGTCCTCCTCCGGGTGCCTACTCCAAGAGAGGCTCGGAGTGTGGCAACGAGGGACAGGGCCTTTTCGGTGGTGGCCCCCAGACTATGGAACGATCTCCCTGACGAGGCTCGCCTGGCACCAACACTGCTATCTTTCCGGCGCCAGGTTAAGACTTTCCTCTTTGCCCAGGCATATGGCGGCACATCTTAATCACCCACATGTTTAGTTTTTTTAAAAAAACAGTTTTTAATGCTTTATGTGTGTATGTTCTGTGTTTTAGAGTTTTAAATTTTGTATACTCATTTTTATCTTAATTTTAGAATTTCTGTAAACCGCCCAGAGAGCCCTGGCTATGGGAGCGGTATATAAGTGCAATAAATAAATAAATAAATAAATAGGAGGAGGGGGAGCAATTCCGTGGGGCTCTTGTCTGTGGGCCTCTGCTGAGGTGCGGGCCCCGACCACACCTACCCTTGATGGACGGCCCTGCAGAGGCAATAGCTGAGCTGGGAACCAACGGTTCCTCTTTAACTATCCAACAGGAGCAGCTTAACTTAGATAAACCTTGCCTGGCCTTGTTCTCTGTAGTTGCTGCTCTGCAGATGTGTTGGACTGCAACTCGTCGTTCCCAGCCATGTTGGAGAGATGATGGGACTTGCAGCCCATTGCATCTGCAGGGCTCCAGGCTGGGGAAGGCTGCCTGAGGTTGTGAAATGTATACGGTGGCATGACCTGCTTCAGGTTATTGGAAAGGGCGTAACGAAAATCAATCACTGCCGTTGATTCCCGTCAGGGAGGAAGGCGGGAAGGAAGGAGGTAGGTGCTAGGGTGAGACGAAAGCCAGATGTTGCCTCCCAGATCTCTGCGGCCTCTTCCTTCTTGGCATGGGGCACGGAGGGGAAGGCATTTGTGCCTTTTCCTGTGTCTGCGCCACTCCTGGTTCCGGAGACTGCTCTGTATGGGAGGAGGAGGGGCACCTCTTTTAAATTCAGTTTTGGAGAAGCTTCCAGGGGCCACCTCTGTGTGGTGGGCGGGGCTGAAGGCAAAATGGGCAGGGCCAAAATACAAACCCGATCCAGCCTATTGTAGCTTTGGGTGCAATCCTATTGGCATGGCCATAAACCTCCAAACTCAGAGGCTTATGGCCATACAATGCAGAGCAAGAGGAACAGTGGAGGCGATTTCCACCTCTCTATATTTTGGCTAGACGGGCTTTTTTCACCCGTCTAGCTGGGGTGCATCAGTGCAGGAGGGCAGGAGCCTGGAGAGGCTTGAGGATACAGAGTAAGCCAGCCTCCCCAATCATCACCCCTTCCAGCCCACTGGCACATCCCCTTTCCCTCCTCGCCGAGGACTCTTTCGCAAGCTCTGAGAGGCAGCCGGCATGGGTTTCTCTGCGTCTGCTGCACGGGGGCAGGGAAGTTGGATCCCTGGGTCTGACAGCAGACTGCTGTTTCCAATATCCTATGCCCCTCGATGGTTTCATTGGTAGCAACTAAGCCTTTAAGAATGGAAGAAAAAAACTGCACAAAAGTTGTGAAACCTGATTGGTCGTGAGAGGGAAGTAGGATGGGCCAGGGCTATCTGGCAAACCCCAGTAGGCCAGATCATGATTCCAGACGGTGTATGAAATAGTTTCAAAAGGCTAGAAGCCTATGTGGATTGTGATGCGTCTTCCCTTGTCCCTAAGAGCAACAGCCATCAATGCACAGAAAACTCCCAAGTGTTCTTGAATAGGCTGTGTGATCGCTGAATCCACTCTGGTGTTACAAATGGGCCAGTTTTGGAACGTGGTCTGTTCTTTTGCTGCAAAGCTGCACACACACCCCCTCTGTGTTCTGCAGCGCTCAGTGCAAGTTTGTTCTCCTAGCATTGCCTGTTGTGTCCCTCTGTCTCCGAGGGCTTTGTGTTCAGTTATGATGCCAAGAAGATGTGCTTCGCTTGTTGGCATTTCAGAAGAGATTATTCCATGTGGCTGGATAGCAAACCAACGCGAAAGCAAAGCTGTTTGAATCTTTCCCATTGAAATCTGCATGTCTAAGGCTTGCAGAACTTTGCCTCTTTTGGAGTAAGCCCCATTGTACTCATTGGGACTACTTCTAAGGAAGCACGCGTGGAATTGTGCCATTAAAATACCTTAACTTCTGATTTTTTGTGCTCAGGCATTCAAGATCTTCTCTGCAGCTGTTAAAACCAAAGGCTTCATTCCCCATTTCTTTAAACAATAAATGTTAAAGCAAAGGTTCTTTGAACTCTTAATTAAGGCTAGAATCTTTGCAAAAATGTGTTTGGGAGAGAAGAGGGCTGCCTGCCCATAACTTCAGAGGTTTTGGATTTTTTCAAAAACGCAAGCCCTGCAAATGACTGCCAAAAGCTGAATTAAATTTGGTCAGGTGTGCTTTGAAAACGGCTGAATCGCAAACTGGCTTTGCTACTGGTGCCCTCTTTGTTCTGATCTACGCCTGTTCTACACCAAGCAGGATATAGCACTATGGAAGCGGTATATGGTATGTGTCAATGGGCATCAACAGTTGTCAGTGCACTTCAATACTGCCTTTTATATACCGCTTTCATACCGCTTTCATAGTGCGATATCCTGCTTGGTGTAGATTAGGCCCTAGTCTAGTTCGCCCAGGATGGGAGACAGTTTTGAGTTAGCAGCTAGATTTTATATTTCCAAACATTTATTTATTTATTAATTTTTTATACCGCTCAATAGCCGAAGCTCCCTGGGCGGTTCACATGGAGAAATCAACAACTGTATGCTACTTCCTTGTTCCCAGGGTTCCTAGGTGCACTGAAGCCATCACATGGCCTTGTAGAGCTCAATTTGAATGTCTCCAAGCCCTACTTTTCCATATCATCATCTTACGACACTGACTAACTTGCAGACTTACTGGCTACCACATCCAGTCAACCTTTCCTCCAATTCCTCTTCCCAACCTGCTTTGTGTAACATCTTGCCTGATGAAGAGATCTTGAAAGCTTGCACCTTGTTTGTGTGTGATCTATAAGTTGTCCTAATAAAAGAATTCCACTATATGGATTTTGGATTTTTTTTTCTTCACTGCCTTTGCTTTTTCTATTTCTTCTCACTGTTTCCCTCTCCTCTCCTGTGTCTGAATTTTCCAGTGTATCCTACCTGTTGTAAAGAGTTCTCCAAATTTTAGTTTTTCTCTGATATCAACAGATTGGTTGTTCTGCTATCTCCATATTCCCGTGTTCCCTGTGAACTGATCTAGCCATCCATCCAACCTGGACAGATCGTCTCTTTCAGATCTACCTTTCACCCAGTGCTTTTCCCTAGCAGCATGAAATTGTGCAATCCTTTTGTAGGACAGTCATGGTTTTATTCAGTGCCTCCCAAGCTTCCAATTGCAGCCTTAATTGGGATGGCTTAGCTTCTACCAGCTGTGGGTGTCCCCACCAAGTCTAGAGTCATGTCCATTCTGAGGAACACAGCAATTATTTAAATGAGTCTCTTGTCTCCCTTTCTGATTGGGATTTTCTAGGTAAATGTGCAATCCCACCAATGGTTAGACAGAAGAAAAATCTTACAACTCCCAGCATTCCCCAGCCAGCATTGCTGGTTGAGGAATACTGGGAGGTCGATGGTTTTTTTTTTTCTGTCCAAGCATGTATAGGCTCGCACCTTAAATGGCACTAAAAGCCAGGGCCCAGCACCAAAGGGTTTGCAACTTAGCACTAGATGCAAAAGGTAGCAGGACAGCTGGGGTAAGGCGGCTTCCTCCAAATTGGGGCTCTCCAGATTGGACTACAACTCCCAGCATTCCTGACCATTGGTTATGCGGGGTGAGGATTATGGGAGTTGAAGTCCACAACATCTGGAGGGCACTAAGTTTAGGGAGGGGTGAAATGGGTGACTCTGGGAGGGGATTCCAAATGGCTTGGAACCAGGAATGGGCGAGGATCTCAGTTCAGTTCAGTTTTGATAAGAATTCACCAAGATCCTAAAAGTTTTCTTTTCATGACAAAAAACTTGAGATTTGTGGGGGAAGGGGGGAATTGAAGAATTTGGAAGAAACCAAAACAAATTCATCCATCCAGGTAGAGGGCTTTGAGTGCTTAGCTCTTAAACGTTTGAGTTTGAATCCCTGAGCATTCAACCTTGTTGGTGCTGAATTAGGGTGGCCACCTCTTTCCCCCACCCCACCCCTGACATCTACATGGTGGGCAGGTACATCATGGACTTTTCCATGCTGGGAATAGGTGTACCTATTTAATTAGGCTGGTGCAGATGGGTGACCATTTTGTTTCAGATCTACAAAGTCTGAATGCGACAGAAAGCAAAACCCAATAGATTTGTCCATCTCTACTTGGGAGTAGCGACTCACGCGGAGGGACCTGCCCCCTGTCTTTCATCCTTGGCTAGCACCAAGGCATGCAATTAATCTCATGATGTGTAATGCTCAAAACATTTACACTATAAGGGAGAAGTCCGCAAAAGAGTACTGTGCAACTAATCAGCCCCATGGATTCTGTGATAAAAGGTTACTGCAAGCTTCCTGCCAAGAGCTCTCATGAAAACAACCTCTCTCTAATAACTATGAAAGGTTGCTCTTTACTTTCATTCTCTCTCTCTTTCTCTCTATATAATTGGAGTATTTCTGCCGTATGTTCCTACTTCAAATGGCCACAGAGATCAGAGGCACTATGACTTTAGTGTTCTTCCAAATGGCTTTCATGCTCCTCTCTCCTTTAGCACCAGAATGTGCAAAAGTCATTATGTTCATGATAGCGTAAGTAAAATGAATTCGTGGTGGTTTTCTTTTTGCCTTTTAAAACATCAAATTAGACCACCCACTGGTGGCAGGGAAATCAATCGGTCACTACTACAAGCCTGATCCTCAAAGCAGCCCGGCATCTATGTGTTGGACTGCACAGTCTTTAACAAATACTACTCATGGAGATTCCGTGATCCTTAAATCATGTTTGTAGTCTTCTTTGGAAAGCTGGTGTTGCATATAGGGATGTTGGGATTTTGTAAAATCCGTTCCGTCTGCATTTCATGGATTATCAGGTGCCTTAATATCCATTATTCGCTCATTATCAAAGTTGTATTTCCAATTCTGGAAATCCAATTTCCAGAATTATTTAAAATTCACACTTGCGAAAGTGCGCAATTTCTAAAACTTTATTTTTGGCTCTCCAAAATGTGCAAATCTCTCCCCACCATGTGCATTTTCATGCGGGGATTGCACATTTTCAGCCAAAGTTTTTTTAAAAAAACATTTTTCTACGAATAAATTTGTGTAAAATTCCAGAAAGTTATAAAAACCGATCTGTAACTCTGCAAAACCCTGAAAATGGTCAGGAAACGTCAGGTGGTACAAAATAGGGCAGCCTGTTTACTAACGGACTGGCCGGCGAGACCACATCACGCCAGTCCTTTTACAACTTCATTGGCTGCCAGTCCAGGTCCGGGCCCAATTCAGTGCTAGTACTAACATACAAAGCCCTAAATGGCTTGGGGCCAGGTTATCTGAAGGAACGCCTCCTCCCATATGTACCTGCCCGGACATTAAGATCATCCACAGGGGTCCTTCTCCGTGAGCCCCTGCCAAAGGAAGTAAGGCAGGTGGCTACTAGGAGGAGGGCCTTCTCTGTTGTGGCACCCCGGCTGTGGAACGAGCTCCCCAGAGAGGTCCGCCTGGCGCCTACACTGTATTCCTTTCTTCGCCAGCTGAAGACCTTTTTATTTTCTCAGTATTTTAACACCTAAATTTAAACGTTGCTGTTTTAATACCGTATTTTAACCTATATCAATTTCTGCTGTGTGGTTTTATTCTGGTTGTGCTTTTTATATTGTATTTTGGTTTTTAGATTGTTGGATGTTTTATTGTGTTCTTAATGGTTTTAATTTTTGTGAACTGCCCAGAGAGCTTCGGCTGTTGGGCGGTATAAAAATGTAATAAATAAATAAATAAATAAACAAACTTGGGAAAAGCCATTCTGCAGAGGAGATTGGCTTGTGACGGGCAGGGGGTTGTCTTTCCGTGTAGCATATGCCTTGCATCATGGATCGTGTGCGTGCAGCGTTGGGAAGCGTTTCTGGGGCGGCGTACCTTTTCTCTGCTGGTAGCACGTTGTGGTGCACGGCAGCATTGCTAGCCCTGAGCTCATGGAGCTGTAGCCCCAAATCTATTTCCTAGAACCCCAGATCTATTCTCCAGGGTACTGAGTATCCGTTGGTGCCAATAGAAGATTTTTCTTTAATTGGCGCGTAGGGGATGATTTCCATGGCGGATTACAGCTGGGGAGGAAAGGTTGAACGCTCCGCTCCGTGCATGCTGCAAATCACCCCCACTCCTCAAATAGCTCTCCCTTCATGGCAATTAAGCTTAGGGTGGGGGGAATAATGCCATTGGCTTGGAATGATCTGGGTTAGGGTGCCAATGAATCGGAGAATTTATTTTATTTGAGCTTATTTGGATGGGAAATTATTTGCATAGCTTTGCCTTTTGTGAAATTTAAATAAATCCTAGTCATTATTTCTACATCGGCATATACAGATATAAATCAACACATGCAAGTTTTATGCAGATTTCTGCCCTCTAGGCCCTGGTGTCAAAGTGCATAGCCACACCCCCTGATGGTCCGCATGGAATCAGTGAGCCTTCCCCAGGCTGAAGTCCAATGTACTTGGAGGGTATCTGGTTGTGGGAGGGTGGATTGGGTCACGGGTGGGCAGAAAGTAGCTCTCCGGGTGTTTTGAACGTCAGCTCCCAGTCTTCTTGCTGGCAGGGGTTTCTGGGAGTTGACATCCAGAACATCTGGAAAACTATTTTTATTTATTTATTACATTTATATACTGCCCCATAGCCGAAGATCCCTGGGTTAAGTGACCTTTTCCATTCCTACCAGTTCTATGATCCTGCTTGGCTGCTATGTTCGGCCAGAAATGTATAACTCTGAATAGTCATGGAACTTTTGCCATACCAATCACAAGTTGGTTCTAACTTATTCCTTGGCGTGTTGCAATCTGAGAATTTTGTTCACCCTCCTTGACAAATGAAGTGAGATCTCTTTGCAGCCGTGGCGGCCAGAACAGTTAACAAACCGCATCTACACGCTTAAGCTTTGCTAGTGCGTTTTTCTTTACGTTTCCTTTCTCTCTCAGACCTTTGTGTGGTGCATCGGTTCTGGAGGGTGAATGTTATACCTTTCATTTGGGCGGAGAGGCATCGTACGCAGGTAGGATTTACAGCGGTGTTGACAGGAGGGTTAAAAGCTGCTTTTCATTGTCATTTCAGAAGAGGAACTTGGCCCCAGTCTGAGCTTTAGAGCTCTGTGTTCCTTTATGAACGATCAGTTGTGTCAATCATTGTATGTACATCAGAGAAACACATGTTTTTTCTGTGAACTTCAGTTTACCTTTGCGGATGAGGGAATGATGACTCCCTTTCTCCGTCTGTCTTAATGTTTTGCCTGTAACTAATGCCGTCAAGCAGTGTTTCAATAAACACAGACAGAATTCTGACAATGTATAAATCAGAGTTGCAGAAACTCAGGCCCAGGGCCTAAACTCAGTTCTCCCGGGCTCCCCAGATGGCCATACCTTTCCCCCCAACCATCCGTTCTTTCCGGCTTTTGTGTAGTCCCCCCCATCCCGGCCTGGCCCAAGGCTGCCTGAACCGAGGAGCCGCCACCGTGCCCCTCCCTCCCTCCCGATCTGCCTGCCCGCCCGCTCGCTAAATTTTGATTTGGCATGCATTTGTGTGCGTGCAGCTCAGCTGTTAGGTTAGTTTCCTTTGTGCGCACCTGCCTCCCCAGCGCGCTGCCTGTAAGGTGTTTTCACCTTCAGGATCTGCATTGGGCAAAGTATCATGGTGAGCCGGCTGGGTTGGGAGGTGCACGAGCAGAGCTGGAGGGGAGGCATGCAGGTGGCAGGACCAAGAAGCGGCAGACCCTTTGAAAAGGGAGAGCACCATTCTCCCCATACTCTGCTGCCTGCTGAGTCCGCATCCTCCCGCTTCATGGTAGGGCCAGCCCTGCTATACACACACACACACACACACACACACACACACACACACACACACACACACCACATTCTAAAAGGCTGGAATGCCTTTCCTAAGGCTTCGTTTCTGGCAGCACTAACTTTAATCTAAAAGATATTGGTGATTTTGGGCCTGCTCCCTTTTATCTTCAGTCCCACCTACCACTGGAATGTGGGCCCTGAGAGATTTTGCCACTCCCTGGTATATACCATCTGATCCTGCACCGTGAACTGCCTAGGGGTGTTTGCTGGGAACCATTCAGAAAACCGCATGGTGATCTTATGTGGGTTGTGCCACTCCAGGCTGCTGTCTCAGCTGGGGTTGTGGCTTCGAATGACACTGGAATGAATCATAGAATAGTAGAGTTGGAAGGGGCCTGTAAGGCCAACGAATCCAACCCACTGCTCAATGCAGGAATCCACCTTAAAGCCTACCTGACAGATGGCTGCCCGGTTGCCTCTTGAAGGCCTCTGGTGTGGGAGAGCCCACAACCTCCCTAGGTTACTGGTTCCACTGTTGTACTGCTCTAACAGTCAGGACTTTTTTCCTGATGTCCAGCCAAAATCTGGCTTCCTGTAACATCAGCCCATTATTCCATGTCCTGCACTCTGGGATGATCGAGAAGAGATCGTGGCCCTCCTCCATGTGACAACCTTTCAAGTATTTAAAGAGTGCTATCATGTCTCCCCTCAATCTTCTCTTCTCCAGGCTAAACCTGCCCAGTTCTTTCAATCTCTCCTCATTTTAAAACAACAAATACCTCTCACACCAGAATGAAGGTAAATCTAGAGTCCTCTTCTCTGACACGCTAACTTCTGATGTGCAGAGCCTTCTTGACTTGTGGGAGCATTCAAACATGTCACTCTCCACACACACGCCTGTAGTCTGAAGTTCCATATTTTTAGTAGAAGGATGAATGAATAAGTTGAATAGTCCAGGAAAGGCAGTACCGCATGATATTGCCGAACATGTAGTTCCACTTTATATAGTTCACAATGTTAGTACATAAGGGCTCATACATGCGTGGAATTATGTTGGAGGGGAGGGCGTTCATGACACTGAGAAGGGAAAGACCTTTGTCTTCTCCGTTACAGCTTCGTTTCTTTTATTTATTTTACTCTGGTTTGTTTCAACATTTTACTATGGGCTCTTTTGGAAGAGAGATATTTACGAATCCCTTACTTTTACTGTTTGTGTCCCTGCCAATCAGGCATGGATGAAGCAGTTGAACGTGTCTTCCTATGCTGTCTATATTATTATACTGCTCCAGTTTTAACAAAAATTCCAGTTAGATCTGATACGTAAGTTTTATTCCTCCCTTCTTTCTCTCAGACTCTACCAGCGAAGTCTATCTTAAAGTGGCAAAATTTTGCACCCAGGCATATTCTATTAGGAATCAAATTATTAAATTCATTATAATTCATTCGGAACATTAGTTGACACTAAAAGACACGCTGTTTGAAGTGCATTTTGATCCCGGATCCTCTATTTTATGTATATTTTTGTATTCGCCAGTTTCGATTTCATATATTGTATTTCTAGTGGTTGGTCTATGACCATAACTAAATGAATGAATGAATGTATATTTTATTTATTTAAACTATTTCTTGGCCTGCTTTCAGAATAGAAGCCCTCCCAGCACATCTTGCAACAATGAAACACATAACCATTAGGATATTAAAAGCAATAAAAACATAAGCACAATAAAAACATATAAACAGCAGTAAAAACAACAACGATAAAACTAGCAACAACAGCAATCCTATCAGGAGAAGGCCAAGGGGAAATCGTAACTTCTCTTTTTTCCTCCTTGCTTCCAGGTGACATATCGAGATGGTCGACCACCTGGCTAATACTGAGATTAACAGTCAACGCATTGCTGCCATGGAACACTGCTTTGGGACATCCGGCCAGCCCTTGGCCGTGCCGGGAAGGGTCCTCTTGGGCGAAGGGATCTTGACCAAAGAATGCCGCAAAAAAGCCAAGCCGCGCATCTTCTTCCTTTTCAATGACCTCCTCGTGTACGGCAGCATTGTGATCAACAAACGGAAGTACAGTTCCCAGCACATCATCCCCCTTGACGAAGTCACCTTGGAGACGTTGCCAGATACCTTGCAAATGAAGAACCGGTGGATGATCAAGACGGCCAAGAAGTCGTTTGTCGTTTCCGCGGCCTCCCAGACGGAGAGGAAAGAATGGATCAGCCACCTGGAAGAGTGCATTCGCCACTTGCTGTCCAAGACAGGTCGGCAGCCCCCCACAGAACACGCCGCGCCCTGGATCCCCGACAAAGCCACCGACATCTGCATGCGCTGCACGCAAACCAAGTTCTCTGCTCTCACACGGAGGCACCACTGTCGGAAATGCGGCTTCGTGGTGTGCGGGGAATGCTCGCGGCAGAGATTCCTCATGCCCCGGCTGTCCCTGAAGCCTTTGAGAGTTTGCAATCTTTGCTACAAACAGCTGATGGCAGAAGAAAAAAAGGAAATGGAAGACCAGGTGAAGCCCTTGCCTTCTCCGCTGTCTCACTACGATCCTTCCAGTGGGGATGACAGCGACCGATCCGATGAGGACAAGGTGGAACAGTGGCCCGTGGAAGCAGAGTTTTACACGGCAGACGTGGCTTGGTCATCTTTCCATAGGTGACCTCTGCACAATCTGGTTCATTTTAGGGGTTGTATCCTAAGGAATACAGAGAGCAAACACTTGCCTCAATGCACTTTTCAGAGGAGTAGCTTTAAAGGTGTTCAGTTCCATGCAATTTTCCCATTCTGTGAATAAGGGACAAGAGGTGACCTCTGACGAAATGCATCAGGGCCTGCTTGGCTCCTCTGAAGAAGCGAGTCGTTTTTTAAAAAAGTTTGTGGCAGAGCTGAATTGAATCCCAAACAAGACAGCTCCTGAGCATTCCTGAACACGTTGCACCTTTTCATTCAGCCTTTCCCAGCCTGGTGTCCTCCATGGGTTTTGGACCATAATTCCCATTATCTCTGACTGTTGGCCGTGCTGGCTGGGGAAGATGGAATTATGGTCCAAAACATCAAGCGCAAGACAATCTCGTTTTCCATTCTGGAAATGTTGAGTTTCAGCTTGGGAATTTTGCAGGGCTGCGCATTAGAACACCCTCAGACTGTGTCTGCTGGAGAAATCTGCCTGTTTTAGAACTGGAGGTCAAGTTCTGGATTCAGAAATCAAAGTTATGAAGTCCAAGGGTGGGTCAACTTCACAGTGGTAGATGGAGGGCCTTTGATGAAGTACTCTATGGAAGTTAATCAGGGGTTTGTAATAGCAGTATATTTCAAGGATCAGACCATTTATACTAGATTTTTAACACAGGTTGTTTGGATCAGCTTGGTGCTGAAGTGGACAGGGGAAGCCAGAAGTTGGATGTAGTGTTAGAGATTAATATTAAATGGACAGTTTTGGAGATGGGTGTTTGGAAACAAAGGCTTGCAAATCAACTTAAGGCACAATCCTATGCATGTTTAGATGGTGGTGGGGAGTCCTACATTTCCCATCATTCCCCAGCCAGCATGGGAGTTGTAGGACTTTTTCTGTCTAAACATGCATAGGATTCCACCCTTTATGTTAAACAATTGAATTCCTAACTGTGGTATTATGAGTGCTACCCTGTTTCTTAAAATTTTGGCTATGCTTCCTAATTTTCGTGTCTTCTGGTTTTATTTTGTTAATATTCAGAATAATAAAACGACTAGCCCAGGCTGTGACTCATCACTGCAACTTCCCCAACCTGGTGCCCTCCAGTAGTTTTGGACTCCAACTCCCATCAGCCCAAACAAGCATGGTCAGTGGTAAGGAATGCTGGGAATTGTAGTCCAAAACATCTGGAGGACGCCAGGTTTGGCAAGGGTGTGTTTTCACATGCAGTAAACCATATATAAAAATGTATTTTGAAACACTAAAACAGTTGGCAGACAAAAGACTGGTCTGTAGGTGATATTGGTGTGTCTTGGGGCGAGAGGGTGGCACCCAGTTATTTTCACCTATTATGACCCTGTTCAGACAACACACTAAGCCATGGTTCGGCTGCTAACCCTTTTGCAGCAAAGGGTTAGTGAGCATGTTTAAACCATGGTTATGTAACAACCATGGTTAGGAATGGTTCACATGACATGCTGAGCTCAAAATGCTAAACTACGATGGCTTAGCGTGTTGTCCGAACAGGGACATAGGCAGCCACAGCAGAAATAGATCTGAAAACCTGGGGGTGCACTTCTACGTAACTGAATTCTGGGCGTAGTTAACAGGTTTGATGCATATTGTTTTCCGTAGTGCCATTTGCTTCCTGCTTTCTCTACTTTTGGCACTTTTAGCAGCTTGTTTTTGAAGTGACATCTGCAACGACAAGGCTAGAGAAGTACTTTTTTCAAAAATTAACAATTGTAACCAGGGATTAAAGCCACAGACGCTTCATGATGCACGTATGTACATATATACACACCATGCACAACCCTAGTTCGCAGTCTAATGCTAAGCCAGCCTTCCTCAACTTACTGTGCTCCAGATGTGTTGGGTTCCAATTCCCATGAGCATGACTGATGGTTAGGAATGCTGAGAGCTGTTGTCCAAGTTGTGGAAGGCAAGGCTAGAACTTCAATCTTTACAGCTTGCTTTCGCCAAAGCAACAAAACCTGTTGGTTGGAATACTTGTTATTATACTACCGTGCATGTTAACTCTATATTCTGAACTCTTTATTCTGAGAGCCAGTGTGGTGTAGTGGCTAAAGTGTTGGACTGGGAGCCGGGAGATCCGGGTTCTAGTCCCCACTTAGCCATGGAAGCTCAATGGGTGACTTTGGGCCAGTCACACACTCTCAGCCCAACCCACCTCACAGGGTTGTTGTTGTGAGGATAAAATGGAGTGGAGGATTATGTATGCCGCCTTGGGTTCCTTGGAGGAAAAAAGGCAGGATATAAATGCAATAATAAAATAAATAAAACTTTATTCTTCATGACCAGCAGTGTAGTGGAGGCAGGATTTGCCGGGATGCAGTGCCAGCTCTTCTTCATTAGCAGGGGTGCTGATGTCACCTGCCACACACACACACCCTTAAAATGGCCTGTTCCCTGTAAGTTTAGCTGTACTTCTCACAGGAGCTGTGGGGAAATGAATTTTCCCAGCAAGATCATTGTTGTTCCTTGATGCAATGTGAAGAATTTCGGGGTAGCTTGATCTTGAACGGGCAATTGAGACCCATTCACTTTACAAAAGGCCTGTTCCTAGATCTGGTTTGCGATAGGGTGTTTGGTGGTGACACAGCTGCCTGAAGTTTTGGGCTCTCCTGGGGTGCGGTGTGTCTGTGGCCACTGTCGTGAGGAGTCCCTGCGTTCCAAAATTCGCCACTGCACCACTGTGGCTGACCATTAGACAACAGCATCTTTGTTGCTGCCACTTAAGTTTTTAAATCACAGTCTTAATTCGACAAGTAAACAACACCATTGTAGGCATTATATTTGGTTTTTGTACTCTTGCCTTTTTTTTTTTGGAACAGAAATGTTAGCTGACTTTTTAAAATTTGCACTGCCCCTAACCTGCGTCCCTTCCCACCCATGTACCAATATGTTTACATGACAGCCTTCTTTCTTTGGTCAGCTAATTGTGATTTCCTACTTTAATTGATGGATGAATTGCTTATTAAATATTACCCTGTTTCACTGTAAATTCACGTTTTGAGGAATCTTTTATTTATTTATTTATTTATTTATTTATTACATTTATATACCTCCCCCCCCCATAGCCAAAGCTCTGTGGGCGGTTTAGAAAGAATAAAACACAGAACATTAAAAACAAAATTTAAAACCTTAAAGTGCATAAAAATGGATTACATCCAATATCCATATATTCTGGGTCAGTTAAAAACTCAACATATGCTGTTAAATGCCTGGGAGAAAAGCCTTGACGTGGCACCGAAATGATAACAATGTTGGTGCTAGGCGGGCCTCATCGGGGAGATCATTCCATAATTGGGGGCCACCACTGAAAAGGCCCTTTCACTTGTTGCCATCCTCCGAGCTTCCCTCGGAGTAAGCACCCAGAGGAGGACCTTAGATGTTGAGTGTAGTGTAGATCAGTGTTTCATGATGAGAAATAACGCAGAACGTGTGGGCCTAATACAGTTCTAGTTGTGTCCTGTTGTATGCCACTCATGCAGAGGTGGGCAACATGCAGCCCATGCAGCCCTCACTGTACCCTGCTTCTTCCCCATATGTATCATGTGCCAATATGCCCTGCTGAAAGACCTCCCCACGAAGACTCCTCCCTCAGCAGTTGCTACCAGCAGACTGTGCAGAAGGGAAAATGAGAGAGGAAACAATCATTCCACCAGCCCTGCTGAAAACTTTTCCTCTTCCCTCCCCATCGCTTTTCCTTGTATGACATGACTTTTTAGATTGTAAATCTCAAGGCAGGAACTGTCTTGTTTCATTTACTACATGTAAGCTGCTCCAGAAGCCTTTCTGGCTGAGTAGCAGGATAAAAATACTAAACATAAATCAAACATGTCTGGATTGAGGGATTTATCTTTTATCATTCTGCCTATGTTAGGGTACGCACATTATTAAACGCGAGTGTGGGTTATTAAAGGCATGACTAATAGGGAAGCTATCCAGTCATGACTAAAAGCCATGTATTACTTTAAAAAGCAAGAATCTTTCAAAACAGCGGATCGTGTGATTTCAGGGCCCACTGGGTTGAACAGGCTTTCTCCAGGCACGGGAAGAACATTTCCAAGTTGGGAAAAGACAGAACTGGAGAGTGAAGCTGAATGAAAAACAGCCCGGTTTGCCTTTTTCCTCTGTCGAATTTATTCTTTTCCAGCAGGCTAAATTTCCCCCAAGTTTTCCATCCTCTGCAGCAACCTGTGTCAACTGAAATGGCATTTCCCCGCCCCCGCCCTGCTTCCCTCGTGGACAAACGATATAGAACTTGCCAGCAAAAGCCTTGACTGAAACAGATGTTTCTGGTTTTAAAGAGCAATTTTTAAAAAAACCTCTTTGTGTTGTTTTCCTCCTTTTTCTGGCTCAAAATTAGTAACAATGATGTTTATGTGCTTTGTTCCCATGATGCTGCATGAGCAGCAATTGGACTTAAATCTAAATTTGTCTACAATTAGAAATCCAAGGCCCCAATTCAGTCCCTTTCTCCTTAGCCCCCAGCCTAACTCCCTGTCCAATAAACGCTTCTGCCCACCACCACAAGCACACATGTACTATGAGATCCCTCTTCCACATTTCCCTACATTTTGTTACTTAGAAAAAGGAATGAAGTTTCTAGTCCTGTGGACCTGTAGGAAATGTGCACAGGCAGGGCTTCTATCCAATGGCTGGGTAAGAATAAAACTCGCTTCCACTTTCCATAGTTCTGCCCAATGAGTGTACAGACCTTGGAATGCCTTTAGCACCTGTGCACATTTCCTTATATCTCCACAAAAGGACTAGAAACTTCATTTTTTTAAAAACAAAAAAAAGCGCTGAAAGTGGACATTCAGGAAAGAGGCCTGAAATGTCCTGAAGTTGGGAGGGGCTCTTCCGAAAAAGCACTGGAACGGTTGACACACTTTTATTACAAATTAGAAATTTGATTCTTTAATCTTGATGCAGTTAAATAACTTTGGAACCCATGCAGATACCTGTATTTTGTTACGGCGGTTCTGCCTTTGATCCTTTCCATCCCACCCTCAGACACAGGCCATAGCTAGACCAGGCCTATATCCCGGGATTGTCTCTGTGCATCCAAATGACACACGGGATCCCGGGAGCAGGCAGGGATGACCCCTCCATTTGCCTGGGATAATCCTTAGGTCTAGCTAAGGCCACAGTGATGGATTTTGGAAGAAGCCAAGTAAGCCATGGCTTAGGCCTCATGTTAGACCTCTAAATATGTTGGCGATAACTAAGATGAAATCACTTAAATGTGTTGAGAAGTCCAGTGTGATTTACAGCAGAGTTGCCTTAGATCGAGAAAGTGTGGCAGCATCGAATTTAGTATTGGAGGCAATAAATGCAAACTAGAACCAGTTTAGAAGTTTAAATCAACTTAATTTATTAGTGCTTTTATACCCACCTTCAGAGAAGGCAATCCAAAACTGTTTAACTACAAGCATCCCCTGACGCTGGGTGGTACCCTTTCATTACCCTTCCTATTGTAATGTAACACACTTTTCTTCTCGCTATTTTTATGGTCTGGGGCCTCTGAATCTTGATATGGCTTTGGGCCTCAGCACATCTTCATCTGGCCCTGCTCAAACAGGTGAAGTTTCAGGGCACCTCACAGCTGTGGTTACACGCCTGGCTGTTGCAGCGTGAAAACAAAAGTAAGACCCCCCACCCCTGCGGCTTTTGCTCGTGTGCAAGCCAAGCCACAGGAAAAGAGCAGCGAGGCGCCGAAGAGAGCAAAGGAACACAGCCTCTGTTGTGTTTCTTATTGGCAAAGAGCTGAGTGTTAAAAGTTCTCCACTTCTGCCTCAGTAGGTGAGACGCTGGGTTCCAGCTCTTCAGCCCTTGCTCAGTTGAAAAACATGACCCCTGCGAAACCCAAGTGGGTTAAAACTAGCATCGAGAGCAAAGACCACAAACAAACGAGCAATCTCAAGTTGAAAGGTGCAGTTATTTATGAGACCATCATAAATAAGCAAACGTCGATTCAGATAAAGCTACGCGGTCGCTGACGTCAAGATATTTCATACTGAACTTCGCTTTCTCTCACAGCTTCAGTTGCTTTACAGCGAGGGGAACAGAACCTTTTCCCCGCCTGAGGACCGAATTCTGTTTCAGAGAAGTCCAGTGTGACTTACAGCAGAGTTGCCTTAGATAGAGAAAGTGTGGCAACGTAGAATTTAGTGGTGCGCAGAGCTAAAGGCAAAGGGGGGCAGGGCGTAAATCCAAGTACCAGCATATTTAAAGTTCATACTGCCAGTAATTAAGCCTTAGGAGAGGCATTTCAACCTTTTAGAATGGGGAGGGGAGAACCGCACAAAAGTTGGGAACCCACCGGGCAATGGGGGGGGGGGGGAGTGGAGGCTGGTGGCTCCGATGTCAGTGGGGCAGTGAATCTGCTCCGGGTTTCAGTCAGAATTCTAAAGGAGCTACCCGATTCATAGCTACACTCTTGATCACTGCGCTACTCGACCTGTCTTCATGAAGAAGGCTCTGGCGTCTGGGCAGGTAAGGTTATTTCCTACACAGAACGAGATAAAGAAAGTGAGTGAAGGAGGAAGTTCTGTTCAATACAGACCTGCTGCACGCTGGACAGGCCTATTTAAAAGACTTTTTCCCTCCTGCATTTCTGTACATTTACTATCCAATGAACCCAAACAATGTGCAAGTCGTCAATGGCTTTCTTCACGGTAGCGAGATGTAACCGTTCTCCCGATCTGGAGGTCTTCCAAGGGAAAACGGCTTTTGTGCTGAGCGCAGCTAAAAACTCCACTTTGTAGCCTCGTTCTCCTTCCTGAAAGTGCTGGTGGAGCTCCAGCCAAACTGATGGCAAAACAAGGCTCCAGCCTGCTGAACAGTGAAACCCAACGCTCCGGCCTAATCTAAAACCAACAGAGACCTTTGCCCAAAGAGAACAAAACCCACCACTGTAGGCAGAGTCTGGTCAGAACAAGAGAAGCAAACGCTCCACTACGAGATCAGATACTTCAATGCCAGCGATTATGTCTATCCATGATATTTTGCAAAATGCATTGGAGAGGGAGAATTTAATAATAATAATAATAATAATAATAATAATAATAATAATAATAATAATAGTTACCTGCCTCTCCCTTTGGATCGAGGCGGGGCACAACACAAATGCAACATCATACAACTAATTAAAACATTTAAAACCAATACATCACTAAAAGCAGCACATCATTAAAAGGCAAATTTAAAATTCAAGTGGATAGGCCTGGCGGAAGAGATCAGTCTTTATGGCTTTCTTAAATTCCGGAAGACTATTAAGTTGACAAATCTCTCCCGGCAAGCCATTCCACAAACTGGGAGCAGCAGAAGAAAAGGTTGTCTGGGTAATAGTTGTCAGCCTTGTTTTTGTTGGCTGGAGTAAATTCTTCCCAGAGGACCTGAGTGTGCAGGGCGGGTTGTACGGGAGAAGGCGATCCCGCAGGTAGCCTGGACCCAAACCTTGTAGGGCTTTAAAGGTGATAACCAACACTTTATACTTTGCTCAGAAACTAATTGGCAGCCAGTGAAGAGATTTTAAGACTGGTGTAATGTGGTCACCCCTAGGTGTACCGGTGACCAACCTGGCTGCCATATTTTGAACTAGTTGAAGTTTCTGGACTAGGCACAAAGGTAGCCCTATGTAGAGCGCATTGCAGAAGTTGAGCCTCGAAGTTTATTTTTATTTTATTTTTAAAAAAGAGTAGTTCATGAACGTTCTTGGCCACGTGTTCTCACAGGCATACATGCACACATACCATCCTTCGGTCTGACATGCAATGATACCTATTCCCACAACAGCCCGTTCACTTGTTCATCCATGTAGAACGGGTGGGGAACCTCAGGTCCTGGGGCCAAATCCAGGCCCGCCACGGTTCCCCGGAAGATCACACCCCCTTCCTCCAGCCAGCCTCACCCGCTTTCCCCAAACACTGGTTGTTTCAGAGTTTCCCGCTTTGGTGCCGTTTTCCCCCTATTCTAAAAGGTTGGAATTACTCGCCTGAGACTTCATTAATGACAGTAAGAACTTTACATTAAGATAGGCTGGGGTATTTGGGGGTAATTTTAGCCCTGCCCCTTTGGCCCTCAGCCCTGGTCAGCACCAGAATGTGCCACCCAACAGCTTCTCTGGAATGGAATCCAGGCCTCGGGCCCCGAGTTCAGCATGCTGGGAGCTGTAGGACATTTTCCCCCCATAGGATTTTGCCCTTATTGTGCCTTGGAGGCAGTATGGGGCAGAAACAAGGGGCCCCAGATGCAATGCAGTTTGTTTGTCACTTCTTGTTTCCAACAGAACAGAGGGCAGCCGTTTGGATGGCGATGAGTTGGGGTGGCCATGTGTCCTTGTTTACAGCGGACAGTCCTCTCTTTATAGAGCTGTCAAGCCCAAGTCCATCAGAAGGCAGAGCTCTGCCCCTCAACAGCACCTGTGCAGCAAACTGAACAGGCAGACACACCGGTCCCAACCGTCCACGCAATGGTGAGATGTGCTGTGTTTCTGGTTAGATTATAAAAATCATGTCTAAATTTGCATCTATACATATAAATTAGCATGTGCAAATTTTACGCATGTCCTCTTTTTTGGTGGTGCATTTCCTCTTCTTGGGCAATTCACAAGGGGCTATCCTATGGATATCAGGGAAATGAGGCTTTATGTGTCTTTCTTACCACCCAAATGGTAGCTTTTAAATAGAAACAGGAAATAAGGGCTGCGTCTCCCCCAATACACACACACCTACACACACCTCTCTCCAGCAACTTATACTGAAACTAAAAGAGACGTGCATTTGTCAGCAAGCAGCCTGACTGTGGGGAAAATCTTTCCAGCCACTGGCTGAACGGCTTTGGACTCCCACCATTCCGCCTTGCACCGTTTGGGATGAATGTATGTTTCTATCTTTCCTGCATTTTCGCAGCTCTCATAAATCACACTTAATGGTGGGCATTAGCAGAGAGCTAACAGCAATTAAGTGACGGAGCGTGTGTGTTCTGGCTCGCAGCTTGGGGTGATGCATTGATTTTTATGACCTCTTGAAACGGAAAGATGAAAGCGGGCATCCCGATTAAAGACAAACTCGATTTAAATTCCAGAAACAAAGAGCCCTACTCTGTTGTTGTCATTGTTTTCCTTATGGATTCTTACATCCCCACTAGCAGAACCTTTTGGTGATTCACACAGTTTAGGAAGAATAAGCAATTTGACTGTAAAGCCCCAATAGATTAACGGAACCCCCATGGATAGAGGCAGTATATCTCAGAATACTAGGTGATGCAGGATACCAACATCTTTGTAGCATCTTTAGCTGGCTGCTGCTGGCTTGCCTTTTGCTTCAACTTGGCAGTGAGGTTTTGTGCAGCTTGAGATCCAGCACTCTCTCAGCAAGGGCAACCAACGTAATGAGTCAGCAGCAGTGATCTCCTTCAGCAGCAGTGATCTCCTAGGAGGCCTGTCTGAAAGCCAAGCCACAGGGGATAGAAGGGAGAAAGCCAAGTCCCTTCCCTATTCCTCCGTCGTATCACTTGCTACAACCCGCACCCTCCTTTCTGGTTGAGGCCCACAGTCACCTCAAGCCCGTTTTCTGCCTGGGAAAGGCAGAACCAGGGAAGCCTATGCAGCCATGTTTATCCCTTGATTTCTCTACAGTTGGTGTTGTTGTTTATTCGTTCAGTCGCTTCCGACTCTTCGTGACTTCATGGACCAGCCCACGCCAGAGCTTTCTGTCGGCCGTTGCCACCCCTAGCTCCCCCAAGGTCAATGATATTTCATCCCTCCAGAATATCATCCCTCCATCTTGCCCTTGGTCGGCCCCTCTTCCTTTTGCCTTCCACTTTCCCTAGCATCAGCCTCTTCTCCAGGGTATCCTGTCTTCTCATTATGTGGCCAAAGTACTTCAGTTTTGCCTTTAATACCATTCCCTCAAGTGAGCAGTCTGGCTTTATTTCCTGGAGTATGGACCAGTTTGATCTTCTTGCAGTCCAAGGCACTCTCAGGATTTTCCTCCAACACCACAGTTCAAAAGCATCTATCTTCCTTCGCTCAGCTTTCCTTATGGTCCAGTTCTCGCAGCCATAGGTTACTACGGGGAATACCATTGCTTTAACTATGCGGACCTTTGTTGTCAGTGTGGTGTCTCTGCTCTTAACTATTTTATCAAGATTTGTCATTGCTCTCCTCCCAAGAAGTAAACATCTTCTGATTTCCTGGCTGCAGTCAGCGTCTGCAGTAATCTTTGCGCCCAGAAATACAAAGTCTGTCCCTGCCTCCACGTTTTCTCCCTCTATTTGCCAGTTATCAATCAAGCTGGTTGCCATAATCTTGGTTTTTTTGAGGTTTAACTGCAACCCAGCTTTTGCACTTTCTTCTTTCACCTTCGTCATAAGGCTCCTCAGTTGGTGACTGGTAGCTAAATGTCTACATTGGCACTCACATAAAGCCTAGAGTTTCATTTTAATATTTTAAAAAAAATTTAGACCAGCAGACGGTGGAAATTTACGCTTAATGTAATTAAACATAAAAAGGGAGCGAAATCGTCTCCATTTCATTGGCTCTGTAACCTTTCAAGGGGTTTATAGCTCGCCAAACAGGTAGCCAAGGGAAAAGACCGGGGATTTCAGCGAAAACAGAGGCAAGCAACAAAACAAGACAAAACCACACCAGCTGCCCGTTAAAAGTTCAACTTGACTCTGTCGTACCCAAAGCACTACCAGGTTAATAACCATGGCTGGAACAGATGGTTTCTTGCTACGAATCTGTTCTTCTCCCCAACACTCAACTCTTCCTTAGCTGTTGGGAAAAACTGCTGGCATAGCGCTTCTCAGTTTCCAAGGCAACACCTGTGGGCCTGCCCGGGACTTGGCGCTGAGATCCTGCAGCTGACAAGAGTTATGGGAGTCACCGTTCTAACAGCGCAAAGGCAGAACGTGCGCTCTCTCTCTCTCTCTCTCTCTCACACACACACACACACAGAGAAAGAGAGAGAGAGAGACCCACCTCTAATCCCAACAAATATCACTGCCAGGATTATGAAAAAGGGGTAGAAAAACAAATAAAATCTTTATTATGCAGCCATTAAACTACCGGTTGGAGATGTCACAGAACAATTTCAATAGCTGCATTTGGGGTGGAGGGGAAACATAAGGGATAAGATATCTATACCTCATGCTAGCCTTCCCTCCGGCTGGTGCAGTGTCCATTGACACTGTTCATGCTCTTATTTTTAAATCTGTCTCAACCTTGTTGAGCAGCGAATCGGTTGCATATGCACCATTTGGCAGACTGGAATCTGGGTTCTCACTCCCTGGGTTCTCATTGGGGCCCTCACTCCCTTCAGTGTGCATTGGAAGGGCAGGGGGCCAGGGGAGAAACATATTTTTACTGGGTTGCAAGCAGGGTGATGGAAGATAAAGAGGTACATAATCCACACTGAGCAATCTGAAGTATTGCTGTTATCAGTCTGACATGGGAGGTGGGAGTAGAAGCACACACAGGTGGCTCCCAGGAGCGTCTGGACCCAGACAACAGGGTTCATCAGGTTGATTCAGAATGATTTTGTCTACTCTTCTAGGCCAGTGCTGGGCAGACTTTAAGTTTATGGGATCTACTTTGCTTTGCTTTTAATCAAGACTTTTTCTTTCAATATAAAGGCAACAAAATAAAGGCAACAAAAAGACGAAGAATTTACATAATAAATCAAAATAACTAAAGAAACAAAGGCATTTGCTCATCATCAATCTTAGTCTATAGCTGATATGCTTATGGAACACCTACAATAAGCAGAAACTCAATACCTAATGAAAGTAAAAATGCAAGTCATGTGCAAAGGTAAGCCATTTTGAACCCCAGAGATCCAGCAACTGGTACCAGTTGCCAAATAATGGCTGAGGTCAGTGGACATATGCTAAGAATTAAGTAACAGGGTGCTTTTGAAAACACTCATCCCCAGAAGCAGTTCTACACTGGGGGCACACGGGGCTGTGAATTCCTGTCCCTCACCTACCTGTGGCAGAAAGTTCCCCGCCCCAACATCCCACCAGGCCTATAGTAAGGGAAAGAATTCTCCAGCCCACTCCATCGGTCAAAGGAACAAGAGCCACCAATGGCTACTCCAGCAGGAACAGCACCTGGACTGGACCAATGTACACATCAGTGCCTGTTTATGGCTCAGCAGCACCTAGTTCTGGCCTTGTTCTCCCTTCCGCTTTCTTTTTCCTCCACTCCCCTTCCCTTGTACATCGTCATCTTAGTTTGTAAGCCTGATGGGCTGTGTGTCTCTTTTTCGCTTTACGAGACAATAGGCTTTTCAACACGAGGCATTTATTATGCACTCATCATCCCCTACTCACAATTGTTTACAGGCTCTTTAGATGATACAGCGACTCTCCAGTTTCCCTTCTGGGTCTAACCGTTACTTTCGGCGAGTTTCTTTAGACCAGGGGAAATGCAGCATATAATAGTGAAAGCGAAAGAAAGCATCATTTTTTCCCTCTGTTTGCCCTATTCTGCTATACCACAGTGCCCCCTAGAGGTTATGTAGTGGAAAAGCAGGAAAGGAAACGCTCATCTAATACTTGTATCTCAATTCTGCGTAGAAACCGAAATTAGACTAAGCAGATTAACAGCCAATTAATAGCCTTGTATAAAAAACCTTGATAACGATCTGAAAAGCGGGCTAAAAACACAGTAAATAAAGAATATAAATCAATCTATGCCATGCGAGGATGTCCGCTGGGTTTTTCTAGCCAACTACTCGGCTGTCATGCAAACATATTTTTAGGAGCCTGAGAACGCTAAAGCTTAGGAAAGACCCATTTATTATGGATTCAAGTACTATGGGGGGGCAGAGGAGGTACATACTATACAAATACAGGTAAGCGGTTTTCTTTGCTCTGCGTTTAAAACATACCTTGTAACTCTGAACTTCCTTTCTTTATCTTATCTTTTTTTTTTCAATCAAGGATTGCAGGAAGAAGGAACAATACTAACAAAGAAGGTCAGGAATGGAAAGAGAGGCAAAAATCCAGGACTTGCGCCTCTCCCACCCACCCACCCCCGGCAATGCACAGTGTGGCTGGTGGAATTCCCTTTGGTAAGCACACACACATCTACCCTTATGGTTTCTTCTTCCCATACTGGATTTCAGCGTTGAGCTCATTGGTGAGGTAGTTTGTGACCACACCCAGCAACTTGGTTTGAAGGGTTGAATTCGCCAGGACCAGGGCTGTGATCTGCGCCAAGTCGGTCCAATTAAAGTCCTTAAGAATGGCATAGGCGTCATTGTATAGCTGCTGCTGCACCGTGGGCGGCAATTCCATGAGGATCTGAGGGACCGGTTTGAATTGACCAGCAGACATATTGGCACCGACCAGGCCACCAACTGCACCCCCTAGACAAGAAACACAGAGATGCTTTTTTAAGAAGCACAGGACCACTGCCGTACAATCCTGAGTCAGAGCCTTGGTGTCATGCCTTACCTGGAGGATTCATTGGATGAGGAAGAGGAAGGGGAGAGCCAGCACAGTGGGCCCCAATAAGAGACAGCTGGAAGCTGTGGCTGACACCACTCCGCTGGGACCATTAGAAGAGCAGCCACCTCCCACCATTCATGGACTCACCTAAATGCAGGAGGCAGAGCCAGAGCTGATTCATCCCGCCAAACGGCGTGAGCAGCAGAGAAGCAAAAAGAGTGTTCTGGAGGGTGGGTGCCATTACCGAGAAGGCCAGTATATAGCCATCATGACTGGTAACCATTGATTGCCTTACCTGCCATGAATTTGTCTCTAATCCCCCTTGAAAGCTATTCAAATTGGTGGCCCTCACACACCTCTAGAAGTCGACAAGTTCTTAACACAATCGCTCCAGATTACTGTCAATTCTTCATTCCTCACATAAACACTCTCAGCTGTTCTTAATCTTGTTGGATTCGGATTCCTGCACCTACAGAGTGCTCTTAATACAGCCTAATGGCACATGAGTTTGCTAATGCTTTTCTTTGATAACCAAGATGTTTTCCAAAAGAGCCTTCCTTTTTACAAAGAAACACTCAAAGAGCAATCCTACAGCCCCTAGATAGAAGATGGGGGCTCTTTGGATACTTTGGTTTCTTGGATCCAAGGCTGGAGACAGCGCTCTGACCTTGGATCCGAGAATCCATGCTCTGCCCTGTCCCCCCTCCCTCTCAAAGCTTGTGCAGAACAAATCATGCCAGCTGCCTCGCCAAGGCTGGGAATTCCCCCTCCAGGACGCTCCAGTTAGACTGGCAAAAAAAGCCTGTCTAGCAAAAATGCAGAGCAGGAGAAGTGGCAGAAGCAATTATTGTATTGTCTGGTGCTCCTCCCGTCCTGCAATGGACACTCGTCAGCCCTCACTTACCTATGGCAATGCCGAAGGGGCCTCCCATCATGCCTCCGAGAAAAGCGCCCAGCCCAGCCATAAGTGCACCTCGTCCCGAATGCCTCAGGGCCGCCTTCATGCCCTGCACTTCGGATACACGGCCCAGGAGTTGCATCACGTCATTCATATTGATGGGCATCTTGCCTAGATCACACCTTTAAAGTTCCTGGAAGAGAAGACACCATATGTGGAAAGCAGTAGAACACATTCTGTGGGCCATGGCGGGCCCTACCATTGGGCAGAGAGAGAAGCGGCTGCCTCGGCCCACTGATTTTGGGGGTCATGAAAGGGCATCAAATTAGCAGGATCATTCCATCAGTTCTGCCGAGAGCCCAGCATTGTTCTTTCTTGGAACACTGTTTCCATGCCAGAAATACCACCAGTTTCACAGCATTACATCTGCATTAAAGCTGGCTGTTATAAGGGGCTCCTTGGATACTTTGGTTTCTTGGATCCAAGGTTGGAGACAGCGCTCTGACCTTGGATCCGAGAATCCATGCTCTGCCCTGTCCCTCTTCCCCCTCAAAGCTTGTGCAGAACGAATCATGCTAGGAACGTATAACGTTAGGAATTAGTGTTTTCCTTTTCCCTCCCAACCCATTTTTTTCTTCTTCTGCTTGTCTTTTTAGATTGTAAAGCTGTGGGGTGTGTGTGTGCTCTTTTCTTGTTTACTTTGACCTGTAAGCCATTCTGAGGCTTTCCAGCTCAAGAACAGGCTACAAATGATTTAAATAATGACAATAATTTTGGAAAAGTCTCCCCAAGAAACCCCAAGCTCCAATCTCAGTGGGGCAATGATTTGCTCCAGGTTTCAGTCAGAAACAACCAGAACTCTAAAGAAGGTATTCCTCCTGTACCTTGGACAGCTCCTTTTGAGTTCTGACTGGTTCAGACAGAAACCCAGGACGGATTCACTGCCCCACTGACATCGGAGTCACCAGACTCCACTGCCAAGCTCTCCAGAACACAATCGGAACCCACTGCGCCACAGATGACTAAAATTTTGTCTAGCTATAATTAAAATCAGGTGAGATTTCCTGTGTTGGCGGGAACCGGCAGGGCCTACTGGATCGGTAATCTGTGCTGTCCGACATGTTTTACTCAAAAGTAAGCCCTGTTGTAGTCATTGCAATTACTCAGGTGTAAATATTCCTGGACTGCGTGAATGAATTATGACTGGCAAGCTGCTTTTGATGCCCACGTCTGTTCTCGCATTGCAAAAACTACCACTGCCAGATCAGAATGTGCAGGCTTGCGTTTTCCCCTGAGCATCCTTACATCAGAACAAACTTGCCAATCAGACAATGTTTTAGAAATTGACTTTTTATTTTTATTGGAAGCTGCATTCCTCTCCCCCCGCCCTTCTTTGAAAAAGTGGTTATCAGGATGAAAAACACAGCGTGGTAATCTTTATCCACTGAGAAAGAGAGAAAAGTTGTGTCTTACCTTATTTCCTTCCCCGCCCCCCATCTATATACTTATTTGTTTGCTTTAAGAACATAAGAAGAACCCTGATGCTGGATCAGACCAAGGGTCCATCTACTCCAGCACTCTGTTCACACAATGGCCAACTAGCTGTCAACTAGGGACCCACAAAGCAGGACATGGTGCAACAGCACCCTCCCACCCATGTTCCCCAGCAACTGGTGCACACAGGCTTACTGCCTTGGATACTGGAGATAGCACATAGCCATCAGGGCTAGTAGCCATCGATAGCCTTCTCCTCCAGGAATTTATTCAACCCCCCTTTAAAACCATCCAAATTGGTGGCCATCACTACATCTTGTAGAAGTGAGTTCCATAATTTAACTACATGCTGTGTGAAGTACTTCCTTTTATCAGTCCTGAATCTCCCACCAATCAGCTCCATGGGAGGACTGCATTGGGTTCTAGTATTTTGAGGGGGGGGGAATGTCTCCCCATCCCCCTTATCCACACCATGCATAATTTTGTACACCTCTAATCCTTCTTATCCCCTAGGAACTCCATTTTGTGTATTGTGGTGTTTTACCACTAGGGCGTGCACCGCTTCAGCTCCAAGCCAAAGACAGTCAATTTGGACCAAAGCGGGTCAGCTTCAGGCCGTTTTGTACCGAATCAGGTCTGAAGCTGTCCCTGCTTGAGCCCCACCACCACCACGCAACCCTCCCCCCCGCTCCTTACCTGGCCCCATTGTGAGCCTCCACAGCTGTATGAGCCTCTTCAAGGGAGTCGCCATTTTAAAAATGAGCTGTGGGCACTCATGGCAGGGCCAGGTAAAGAGCAGGGGGCTCATGCAGCCTGGGGCGGGGTGCACCTGGGGCAGCTGCTTGGCAGACGCCAGGAAAGACAGGCACCAGCCATTCATCCGGCCCATCAGATGTCCGAATAATTTGGACATCCGAATCTCACCCTGGAGGCTCCAAAGCGGCCTCTGAACCAGGTAGTAGAGTCCATGTTCAGCCCTACTTACAACACCCTGTGCATGTTTACTCACAAGTAAGTCCAGTTGGGTGTCATTGCAGCTTTCACCCACATAAATGTGAAAGGGATTGCAACTTTAATGATCCACTAATGTAGGGTGACCATATGGAAGTTAAAGCTGCAGGTGCCCTGCCCTCTTTTAAATCTGGTCACTCTGGTATAGCTCCTGCAGCTTGAACTGTTGTGATGAAGAGGGAATTTCACCAGGTTCTCCATATATACAAGTGACACCTGCTGAAATTCCCTTTTCTAGGCAACTGTTAAAGATACAGGAGCCCGGTCCTCCTTTTCATAGGGTCACCCTAACTAATGCTGCCTTTCCCAACCTGGCATTCACCAGATGTGTCAGACTACAACTCCCATAATCCCTAGCCAGCAAGAGGGTTGCAGTCCAACACATCTGTAGGGTACCTGGCAGGGGAAGGCTGTACTAACACGGAATAATTTGCCTGTTCTACCTCTTTGCTATGATAATAAACATTTCAAATTACAAACAGAAGAATAATCAGAAAAGTGGCACAACTCAACAGACCACCCACCCGCTGTCCTGTTTTGTCTTCTTCTGCTGCGGTAACACTGTTGTCTTAAGAAATAACAAATCCCACCCTGCCTTCTTTAACAGAAAGCCCAACAAACAGTTAACGCTGCCATCCTATGTCCACTTATCTAGGGGTAAGCCCCATTGAACTCAATAGGACTTACTTCTGAGTCGACATGTATAGAATTGTGCTGTTTGGTAGATAATAACTAGGTCTACACATTTACCTGGGAGTCCCATTGAAAATAGAGGGCCTTACACCCAAGTAAACATGATTGGGATTGCAGTGTAAGAGCACAGCAAGGCAACGCTATAAACTCAATGAACCATTGTTTTAGGGCGTAATCCTATGCATGTTTAAAGGGGGGGGAGTCTATAACTGCTAGCATTTCCCAGCCAACCATGCTGGCTGAGGAATACTAGGAGTTGTAGGACTTGTTTCGGTCTAAACCTGCACAGGGTTGCCCTTCTCCTAAATGTTATCTAAGAGGTTTCCCAGAGCACTTGCCTTACCTAAGAGTTCCTGTGCTTCAGCTGTTCCTCCCGGACGTCAGGCCTTCTTCAGGGAGATTGTTGCTTTGGCACATGACTTCGTAGAAAACCTCGCTTTCAGTTTTGCAAAGGGCTGCAGCTGATCATAGTTCATTCTTCATCCAGGCAGTCCTACGCTTGCCTATCTGCACCTCCTTCCAGCGCAAACCTGCCAGTTATTCCTTCACGGCCTTCCATAGGCTTTCCGTTATCTCCCTGAACTAACATCGGGATCTCTCTCCTCTGTGTGTGACCTTCGTCCCTTTAGCTCAGCTGTTCTCTTGTTTGCGCCTCTGCAAATTGCCATGGTACACAGATGGCACCATATCAGTCTTTCATAATGAAGGGACATAAACATTGCCTATGAAAATATAAGACCGATGGGAGGTGTGTGTATGCTTTGGTTCGAAGACTGGTGCTAATCTCTTTCAAGGGACTTGTTTGATTGGAGGCTGCTGCTAAAGATAATTTCGATGGCTTTATCTTTTCTGCTGCTATATTGATTTAGGCTATTGTGGTGTCTGCTCTACAGCAATCCTACGCAAGATTATTAAGAAGTCCCACTGTGGCCAATGAGGTTTACGCCCTAGTATAGGGGGGTGACACCTTAAACCTGTCAACCAAATCTGGCCCAGTGTAGTGTAGTGGTTAGAGTGTCGGACTGGGGGAGATCCAGGTTCTAGTCCCCACTCAGCCATGGAAGCTCACTGGGTGACTCTCAGCCCAGCCTACCTCATAGGGTGGTGGTGGTTGTGAGGATAAAATGGAGAGGAAGATTATGGGTTCCTTGGAGGAAAAGAGGTGGGATATAAATGCAAAAAATAAATAATGGTAGGAAGAAGTTTAAGTTAAATATATATTGGTATTTTGTGTGTGTTTTGGCCATAGCCTTTTTGCTCTCAGCCTGAGCCACAACTGGAATGCAGCCCACAAGAGCTTCTCCAAAATTCAAACAAGTTCAACGCCCCTGCTCTGATCAGTGCATTCAGGAGTGCAGACTCAATAATGGAACTGCTGATTGGATTGCCTAATGTGGACATAGTGTTGATGTTATTGGTACGGGAGTTACATGTCTCATAGGCCCTGTTCAGAAGACACCTTAAACCACAGCTTTAACCATGGTGATTAAGCCAGAAAGCTGGGCTGTGTTCAGAAGACACCTTAAACCACAGCTTTATCCATGGTGACTAAGGCAAAAAACTTTATTCACTGTGGTTAAAGCCATGGTTTAAGGTGTGTTCTGAACACGGCCTGGTTTTCTGGCTTAACCACCATGGTTAAAGCTGTGATTTAAGGTGTCTTCTGAACAGGGCCATACTCTTAAATAGCTCACGTACTGTAGGAAACTAGGAGGTTTTATCAACCCGATAGCAAAATCTCTCTCGAATGTTCAGAACCAGTTCAATGAAAGCTTAGTCCACAGTCATTTCTGTAGTTTATGTAGAACCAAGAGGCCAGCCATTGGTGGCACCTGGGAAGAAACTTATTTGACCAGATTAAAGGATTTCGTAGCAAATAATAAGAGTCTACTCATATAATGAGGTGGTAAATCAATGTCAATCGGGCTTTTGCTATATCAATACCTCCAAGAAACGTTACAGAACAGGTTAGGAGGGGGATTGTGAAAGGGAATGAAGTATGAATTACGCTTATCTAGACCAAACAAAGGTGTATCAGATCCCCACGCTGGGTTGAATTGCCGCATCAGTTCTACTGTCTTCTGTCGTGCATTCTAAAAAAGCAGAGGAGCTCTGAGAGGAGAAGAGTTGGCAGTTCCACACAGGGATACGGTGGTTCCCATTTGCCACTGCTGCCTTTGACTTCATTTGTGCTCTGCGTGGCACAGGGGTGGGGAATATCCCCGGCTCCTCTGAGTGTTTGGGATGGTTCCACAGCATGACAAGAGACATGGGAAGAGTGTTGAGTAAAGGAGAGCCACCAGAGAGGCTGGGTGCTTGTTGGTTGAGTGATGGGAGAATCAGTATTGGTGCTTCGATGTTCTTCCGTTTCACATCACCCCAGCCAAACTACCTACTCTCTGATTATTAGCTCACACAAGGTTTATATTCTCGAGTGCTACAGCTGGGGAATGTAATCATGCTTATAATTAATTTATATCCCGCATTCTATCCAAAAACATTAGTCAAGGTGGTGAACAACAAAATCCAAAATCTTAATTAAAACACAATGTAAAAACAAATACATTAAAAACACAATAAAAGGAATAAACAGCATCAAGCAATTGAGCACGCCTTCAGCAATAAGCCAGCTTATATGCCAAAGGTCTGCTTGAACAAAAAACGTCTTCGTCTGCCGATGGAAGGATAACAAAGGCAGGGCCTATCTAGCCTCCCTCGGCAGAGAGTTCCAGAGCTACGAGAAGGCTCTGTCTTGCGCAGGGGCGCTGTTAGACCTAGGCCCATGCGGCCCAAGCCCCGGATCTATTCCGCAGAGCCCTGAGTGCCCATTAGTGCCAATACAAGGTTTCTTCCTCTGCTTAGTTGCAGAGGAGGGAGGGAAGGTTCAACCCTCCCCTTCCTAAATGCTGCAATGCGAATTGGCTGGCTTAGCCGCCTGTGAAAGTTAAATCATTCCTAGTCGTTATTTCTAAATTTTCATAAACAACACAGGCAGATTTTATGCAGAATTGTGTCATGCGGGCCCCAAATCTTTTCAGTGCCTAGCAACACCCCTGCTCTTGCATCCCCACCCAACAAGCCTCTGACAGCACGACCAAGAGAAGGGCCTGCTTGGGAAGGTTTTAAAACCCAGGCAGGCTCATATGGAAGAACATGATCTTTCATGAGCCTGCCTGGGGTTGAAGATCTTTGGGGGAGGCCTTTCTCTTGGTACTGCTGCAATTCAGACAATACTCACAGAATCAATGCAAGGAGCTGTATTTGATCCATCTCTCTCTCCCTCCCCCCCCCCCACTTCCTGTTTATTCTGCCCATGTGCTCTGGCTCTGATCATGCAGGGAAGAATGAGTCAGGAGTGTTTGGCCAGCAGCAGCAATAAAAATAGAGCAGAGCGCTTGGTGGTCACAGACAAAGGGGCCTGGGCTTCCCATTGACTTCACAACTGCACAGCTGGTTGGAACTTACATGGGATTGAGGCGACTGCAACCTGCAGGCTTATCTTGTGCAGGAGGTATTTCTTCGACTGGTTGACAAAAGAGATGCTGTTCAGTCCCTGCCCCTAAACTGCAGGTTAATTTGGAAGAATTAGGAGGGAAACAAGTGTTCCACACAGTCTTCTCCTTTCTTGGGGATGCTCAGGAGAGACCAACAGAGGAAGTGCAGTGGTCACGGGGTGAGCCGTTCTCTCCCACCCCCATACTAGTTACTAGCATTAGGTAGCTTGATCTTTATCCCCAGATGTAGCAAACACAGTACCAGGCAGGGCCAGAAAGGGGGCAATTTGGCCACCCAGCTGCTGAAGGATGTCCTGGCTGGCTGGCTGCCTACCTGCCATTGTTCCAAGGCTCAAATCAGATCAGTCATGGGTAGAAGAATTTACTGATGTACCTGGTTTTTTATTATTATTATTATTATTATTATTATTATTATTATTATTATTATTATTTAGAATATTTATATACCGCTCCTCCCCATTAAAAAATTTCAGAGTGGTGTACAAGGTAAAATGAAAATAAAAACAGAATAAAACAGTTGAAACAAAATTTAAAAAGAAGCAAAAATCAGAAATCCAAGGCTGCATGTTAAAGAAAGGCTTCTTGGAATAAAGATGTTTTCAGGAGGTGCCGAAAGGAGTACAAGGTCGGAGCCTGCCTGACCTCTAGAGGCAGGGAATTCCACAGGAGGGGGGCCACCACGCTGAAGGCTCTTCCCCTGGTGGACTCAATTGGAGGATGGATCTATATGGAACCATCAGGAGCAGACTCGGATGACCTCAGTGACCGGGCAGGTTGGTACGGGAGAAGGCGCTCTCTCAGGTATCCTGGTCCCAAGTTGTTTAGGGCTTTGTACACTAGGACAAGAAGCTTAAACCTGGCCTGGTAGTGAATAGGCAGCCAGTGAAGTTCCCTCAGCAGAGGAGTTCCATGCTGGAAAGGGGCCGCTCCAGACAACAGCCGAGCTGCAGCATTCTGCACTAGCTCCAGCTTCCAGAGCAGCTTCAAGGGCAGCCCCACATAGAGCGCGTTGCAGTAATCCAATCTTGAGGTTACCAAGGACATCAGTACCTCTACATCAGGATTTACTGATGTACCTAATGTAGAGGTGTACAAAATTGTGCATGGTGTGTAGAATGTGGATAGGGAGACATTTTTCTCCCTCTCTCATAATACTAGAACCCAGCCCCCATGAAGCTAAGTGGGCAGGGATTCAGGACAGATCAAAGGATTTCTTCACACAACGCATAGTTAAAATATGGGATTCACTACCAGAAGATGTAGTGATGGCCACCAATTTGGATGGCTTGAAAAGGGGACTGGACAAATCTATGGAGAAGAGGGCTGTCAATGGTTACTACGCCTCATGGCAATGTGCTACCTCTAGTATCAGAGGTAGCATGTCTATGTATACCAGTAGCTGGGGAACATGGGTAGGAGGCTGCTTTTGCCCTCATGTCCTGCTTGTGGGCTCCTGTCAACAGATGGTGGGCCACTGTGTGAACAGAAGGCTGGACTAGACAGACCCTTGGTCTGATCCAGCAGGGCTCTTATGATTGTGGTGTTGTCTCTAAAGTGAAGAGCAATTAGCTGTTATGCAAACATACACTATACATCAGTATATTGTATTTTATATTATGGTTTTATACTGTTGTTTTATACTTTGAATGTTTTTAATTTTTGTGAACTGCCCAGAGAGCTCCGGCTATTGGGCGGTATAGAAATGTAATAAATAAATAAATAAATAAATATTCCTCAACCCTCCAGATATGCTGGACTACAGCTCCCATAAACCCCACCCAGCACAGCCATTGGCGATGCTGGCTGCGAATTGTGGATGTTGAGCTTCTCCGCAGGTATAACAATCACACTGAAACTCAGGAGTTAATTTATTTGAATTCAAGTATTAGGGGAAAGGCTCACGCTAAAGCACACATCTCAACAGTCTTGGCTCTGCACATTAAAGAAGGCAACTTGTGGCTCCAAAACACACACACACACACACACACACACACACACACACACACACAGGATGGGTAACAAGAAGAAACAAAATTAAATTTTAAAAGGGCAAAAATCACTCATGCAAGCGAATCTACAAAGAAAAGGAGAATCTTGAGAAGAAATAAAAGGCTTGAGAAGTATTCTTGGCTAACTAACTCGCTTCAGCCCCTACTTCTGCCACCGTTAGAGGAGAACTGAGTGGGAAGAGGCCCAGCCTAGCCCTGCCACTTGCCTCCAAGACATGGGGCAAAAAATGGAGAGGGAGGAACGTGCTCTAGGCCTGGGTACAGAACCCTTTCGGTCCCAAGGGCCGTATCAACTCCCTGGTGTGATAGCAGAGGCCTCTCACACGAAGACAACTCTCTCTAATGCACAGGCTTTTCTCACACTCAACCAGATGCACAGATCGTTCCTTTCTTTCTTTCACATTTCTACACCACCTTTCTGCGGGGGAAAACAAGGTAGTCTTGCAGCAATCATGTGAAGGTACTAAAGCCCCCATTCTGCCCCATCTCCCCCAACATGATCACCAAAAGAAGAAGAAATGATCTTGGAACAATGTTCCCTCCCTATCACCATCACCATTTTTTTTTTTGGGGGGGGGGGAGGCAGTGGCAAACACTGGGTGGCTTGGGGGATTCCCTGCCCCCTGTGAGCTGCAATTTTTGCACCCCGGCTCCTTGACTGAGTTCCATTCCACAGCCTGCACACAGCCACACAGAACAGCAGAAATATGGTAGAAAATCATTACCAGAAGCAGAGGCAGGATAGCCTTAGGTTGTGTAAGGGCTCATTTGAACAGGAGCCATTGAGCTATGAATAGGAGGGAGCCGCTAAAAGGGTGGAGGGAAGCGTCACAGACTGAAATGTGTTGATGTGGCAATAAAGGGGACGTCCTCATTCTCCCAACTAAAATGCCTTGTGCAGCTATTCCGTTCTTCCCTCTTAATTTATTACATTTATATCCCACCTTTTTCCCTCCAAGGGGTGTACATAATCCTCCTCTCCATGTTATCCTCACAACATATACTGTTGTTTTTATGTTTCTGATGGTTTTAAAATTTTGTATACTTTTTAATGTTTACTATTTTAAACTGTTGTAAACCGCCCAGAAAGCTTCGGCTATGGGGCGGTATATAAATGAAATAAATAAATAAATAAATAAACAACAAGCCTGTGAGGTAGGTTGGGCTGAGAGTCTGTGACTGGCCCAAAGTCGCCCAGTGGGTTTCCATGGCCGAGCGGGGACTAGAACTCGGATCTCCCGACTCCCAGTCCGACACTTTAGCCACTACTCCACACTGGCTGTCACAGGGGTGTGGAAGTGAAATTATACATGGCCACATTCTTGTAACTGCTGTAAAATCAATTACCCAGATAAAGTATTCTTCACTGGAACACGTTACCAAAAAAAAAGGGGGGGTGATGGTGGAAAAAGAAGTCCACTCAAACACGCGCACACACACCCCAAATCCACACTCTAGGTTCCATACTGGATTTCAGCTTTGAGCTCATTGGCGAGGTAGTTCGTCAACATGCCTAGCAACCTCTCTTGAATGGCTGCATTTCCCATGACCAGGGCTATGAGCTGCGCCGTGTCGGTCCAGTCCAAGTTGCGAATGATGGCGTAGGCGTTGTCATAGAGCCGTTGCTGCTCTACGGGAGGCAACTCCAGAAGAATCTGCGGGATGGGTTTGAACTGTCCGGTGGTCATCCAGGCACCAAGCAAGCCGCCAACAGCGCCCCCTCGAAAAAGCAACAGGGAGATGCATTTTTCGCCCCCCCAGCACGTGCACAAAAGTCGCCCAAGAGAACCTGGTAATCATTTACAGATGCAGGGGCACCACTCTGCACCCCTTCTGACGTGGATAGAGAACAGAGGACTTGGGGGGATTTCAGGCCCACAGAGTAAACCTGGCCCATCAGGGTGGTAATCCAGAAGGCAAGCCCTCTGCCCCCAAGCCAGCCCACCCCTTGACCTGGCTTCTGTGCAGCATTTTCTGTGCAGGAAGCCAGACGATCAGGCTGGGACTGCAGGCATTTGGCCTGCAGGGCTGAGATCAATCACCCCTGCTATAAAAAGCCAGTGGAGGCTGGTGGCTCTGATTTCAGTGCAGCTGTGAATCCATTCTGGGTTTCATTCAGAACCAGCCAGAACTCTAAAGGAGCTGTCCAAGGTGCTGCACCTCAGCCCCAGAATGCGTTCAGCACTTTCGAGAGCTCCTTTAGAGTTCTGCCTGGTCCTGACGGAAACCCAGAATGGATTCACAGCCCTACCAAAATCGGAGCCACCAGCTTCACAAACACTCACTTACCTACGGCTATGCCAGGTGGGCCGCCCATCAAGCCTCCAACAAAAGCAGTTGCACCTGCCACAAGCGCCCCTCGCCCAGAATGCTTGAAGGCAGCCTTCATCTTCCGCTCTTCGGACACATGACACAGGAGCTGCATCACGTCATTCACGCTGACGGGCATCTCGCCTGGCGCACCCCTGAAAGAGTTTCAAAAGAAGCAATCCCTGAACACAGGGGCGATGAACCTCTTTCAGCCTGTGGGGAGAATCCAGTTTTGGAGAAACTCTCGGGCTGGTCTCCTGTCTGGTTAGATCATTACCTGGGATGAATCAGAGGGTACACCTTTGAGAACCAATCTACCCGAGTAAATGTAGAGAACCCCAGAGGCCTGGATTCGGACCGTAGGAGAGCCAAACTTGGGCCTGAGATTCTGAAGCCATTTATTCAACTGAGCCCTAAGACAAGGAACATGTGGTCCTCCACATGGTGTTGCGATTCCATCACCTTTCACCATCCACTACGCTAGCTAGAGCTGATGAAAGCTGCAGTCCAACCACCTCCAGAGTGACACGTGTTTCCTACCTCTGCCTTCAGGTACCACCTACACAGCTGCCCCTTCAGATGCAAAGCCTCAAAATGCAACATGGAGCAATTCCGCTTATACATTCCATCTCTTTTCTCCGAATCCCAGGGCAGCATACGTCGGCTGCCCAAGCAGTCTTCCGTCCAGATGCTCAGACAGCCCTGACCCGCCCAGCTTCCGCAAAACTGCTGCATCACGTGCCTTCAGCTCATGCCTTAATCAGTACAGGAGACATGTAAAAGCCAAACTGTCCGGGCCGTGTATCATAGGACACTTTCCATTTCTTATACACCGACACATAAACGCAACTGCTGGTTGTCATTGCAATGCTTTTCCAAACAGCTTTTCAGACAGATTCACCCGTAAACAATGTACTATTTTGCTTTTGTAGCCTGGGCCAGTGTTTTTCTAAAAAGTAAATGTCTGCTCAAGCATGCTTAAAATCAGTTTCTCCCATTCTCACACAGGGGGGAAACAGTTGTGGTTACTCAGTGGCAAGGGAAAGGCACTCTTCACATATGCACAAAAACATATTTAGGGATTACGGCTCCCTGTTCTCTAGCCATTGATTCCTTGGATCGAAGACAGGGGCTGTGTTCAGAAGACGCCTTAAACCATGGCTTTAACCATGGTGAATAAAGCAAAAAGCTTTATTCACTGTGGTTAAAGCCATGTTTTAAGATGTCTTCTGAACACAGCCAGAGTCTAGCACTAGGAGGGTTCTGACTCAGCTTTAGCCCAGATTTGACCTCAGAAACACCACCAGCCTCTTGCAGGGGATCTACACTACTGCTTTAAAGCACTTTGAAAACGTTTTGAAACCTGTATATGCAGTGTGTCCTGGGCCCCAACAGTTGTCAAAACTGTTATAAAGCGCTTTAAAGGAGTAGCGTAGATCCTGCCTTGGTGAGGTTCTCACATCAGCAGTCCGTGTAATGGCCTATCTAGATCATTATTTAGAAAAGGAAGAGAAAGCCTCTGACCTTCCAAATGTTGTTAGATGCCAGCTGACCACTGGCTACACCGTTTGGGGCTTCTGGGAGTTGGAGTCCAACAACATCTGGAGACTCACAGGTTCCAGAAACAGGCTCCTACGTTTAAATACTTGCTATGTTTAAATTCTCTTAAGCAGGATTCTTTGGAAGCACGCCGCGCTTAGTTCTATTGCCTTTACTCCCAGGTAAGCATGCGTAGGGTTGCAATCTCACAGGGCCAGGTGGCAGATGCTGGTGTTGTTGATCATCAGGACAACAGTCATAAAATCCATTTTATTTCTGTAGTCATGATGGTGCTGCAGTTTTAAGTGGGTTTACTAGGCGACACTGCCATGCACAGACGATGTTTTCTTTCTCTGTTAGCAGGGCTGGCCAACAGCTGTCACCCAAAACGCCTCCCCACCACCCCAAAGGGTCTAACATTACCTAGCTGCACCACGGGCTACGCTTTGGGGAGTGCTGTCACCAAGCGCGGCCCCGGTTTCGGTGTGGTGGGGGAAAGCCCTTCGGAGACCGGCCTCCCACTCGCGCGTGGTCCCGATCTCCGCCCAGGGGGCGGCTGCGCAGCGCTCCCCAGCTCCGGCCGCCGCAACTGGGGCTTTTGCCTGCCTGCCTGCCTGCCTTCCTTCCTTCCTTCCTTCCTACCTCCGGGCGGGGCTGAGCGCACAAACTAGGCCGCTGCTGAGGTCGCGCCCGGAGGCTCCGATGGCGCCGGCGCCGCGCTCACGTGCGCTCGGGGCTGCTCCAGGGCAGAGACGCGTCAGCGGGTAACGGCGAGGGGCGGATCTCGAGCGCTTGGCCCACCTGGCAGCGGCCGGAATCCGGGCTGGAGGAGGGCGGAGCCGGAACGCACAGCTCCTGGCGTTTGGCCCGGGAGCGCCGGCGGCTTGGAAGGAAAATCTGCTGAGCCACCGGTCCGCGCTGAAAAATACGGCTGCAGGGATATATACTCCCCGAAGCAGGGCCCCTGGGCCGTTAACAGCTGCGTCACAGGCAGGAGTTCTGCAGGTGAAGAGTTTTCCGGCTTCACCTCCGGAATTTCCGCTACGTTGTTAAAAGGAGCAGGCTCTGGCTCTTGCCTGGAAACGCTGGGCGGCATCTGCGGAGAAACATGATACCGGGGGATCTACACTACTGCTTTTAAAGCACTTTAAAAACCTTTTGAAAACTGTATATGCAGTGTGTCCTGGGGCCCAACAGTTGGCAAATCTATTATAAAGCGCTTTAAAGCAGCAGTGTAGATCCTCCACCCGCCCCCATTCAGCTTTTTACAACAGGGAAAAAGCTGCACAAAAGAAGAGCAGCCACTGAAGAGGCGGGGCATGGGCAAGTGGGGAAAAACCCCAGTCGTGAGGTTCCCACAGCTGTTTCCAGAGGGGAAAAAGCAGGCAGAATTTCCAACAGCTGAATTCCACCCCCACCCCACCCCACACACACACACCCCGGGGCAAACTACCTCCATGTAGGCTAGACTTGGGGAGCGCACATTGCATTGCCCTAGATGCCACGACCAAAGTGTGTGTCTGTGTGGAAACAGCAGCTGCCCAAGAAGTTCTGAACTGGCCTTTCAAT
Source organism: Elgaria multicarinata webbii (assembly GCF_023053635.1). Classification (NCBI taxonomy): domain Eukaryota; kingdom Metazoa; phylum Chordata; class Lepidosauria; order Squamata; family Anguidae; genus Elgaria; species Elgaria multicarinata. The sequence continues at coordinate 14,092,228 of NC_086184.1, forward strand.
AAAATCCTTAGTATTTTGAATTCATTGGGTCATAGATTAGGCCAGCACTTGGTTTGCTGCCCCTTAGGGATGGGGAAAGAAAGCTGCTGAGCATTCCCTTAAGCTGCCAGCCAGAGTTCCCTCCATGCTTAAGAACATAAGAAGAGCCCTGATGCTGGATCAGACCAAGGGTCCATCCAGTCCAGCACTCTGTTCACACAGTGGCCAACCAGCCATCGGCCAGGGACCAACAAGGCAGGACATGGTGCAACAGCACCCTCCCACCCATGTTCCCCAGCAACTGGTGCACACAGGCTTACTGCCTCAAATACTGGAGATAGCACACAACCATCAGGGCTAGTAGCCATTGATAGCCTTCAGCTCCAGGAATTTATCCAAACCCCTTTTAAAGCCATCCAAATTGGTGGCCATCACTACATCCTGTGGTAATGAGTTCCATAATTTCACTATGCACTGTGTGAAGAAGTCCTTCCTTTTATTTGTCCGGGATCTCCCACCAATCAGCTTCATGGGATGACCCCATTGGGTTCTAATATTTTGAGAGGGAGAAAAATGTCTCCCTATCCACATTCTCCGTACTGTGCATAATTGGTAGCCTGAGGCTACCAATAATCATAACTGAGGCTATCATAATTGATAGCCTGAGGCTATCATGTCTCCCCTTAGCCTCCTCTTCTCCAAGCTAAACAATCCCAGTTGCTGTAACATTACCTCATAGGGGAGATGCTCCAGCCCCTTAATTATTTTAGTTGCCTTTTTCTGCCCTTTTTCCAGCTCTGTAATATCCTTTTTTAGGTGTGGTGATCAAAACTGTACACACTAGTCTTAAGTGTGGTTGCAGCATAGATTTGTATAACGGCAGTATGATACTGACCGTTTTATTCTCTATTCCTTTTCTTATAATGCCAACATGGAGATTGCCTTCTTTAGAGCGGCCGCACAGTGGGTGGACATCTTTATCTACCTGTCCACCACAACCCCAAGATCTCTTTCTTGTTTGGTCACTGCCAGCTCAGATCCCATCAGGTTATACTTGAAGTTGGGTTTTTTTGCCCCAACGTGCATCACCTTACACTTGCTTACATTGAACCACATCTGGGTTCTCAAATCCCTGTGCCGGTTTCTTCTTCATTCCTGGACCCTGCATATACTCTTACTTATCTTCAAAGACATCCAAGGCCTCCCTGCTGCTCCCCAATTCTCTATCCTTAGATCCCAGCACATCCCCTGCCTTGGCTCATTCAGCACCTTCACCCTCAGCTTTCCTGAGGCTGCTCTTCCTTGAAAAACTTCGCCCTTTCTTCCTTACTGCCCTTTAAGCCTGAAATGCTCTATGAGGCCACTTCCAACTTCCTTCACATCCCCCTTCAAAAAAAAATACACCTTATTTATCTGTGGGCATATTCCACTTTAAGTACGTACAACTGAAATAAATTTACATTCGATCCCTGTTTCGTCCTGACTTCATCTCCCTTGCTTTCCTCCCATGTTGAATTTATACTGTAAGTGCTTTGGGGCAAGGGACTTTCCCTCTTGTACTCTGTCAAGCACCACACCCATTGATGACACTTTATAAAATAGAATAACTTTTCTGTTGCCTTTTAAGCTCTGGTTCCAACTACCAACGCCTCAGAATACTTGCCATTTTGTGTCACTGCAATTGGTTACAACGTAGAAAGCACATTCCAACCCTGTGGGATGTGACACAGCTGTGTTGCATATTGCTCCAGATAGAACATATAAGGAAATTATAAAAAGCAACATTAAAAAATGGTTTCCCAATAGCAAAGTGCTACTTAGTTTGGGAGGGGTATGTATCCATGTTGACACTTCAGCCCTAATGCAGGCCTGCATGACTTCTAACCCAACAAGCTGAATGAAAGCCATCAGTCGTGTTTGGTGACCCATAAAAGATGGAATAAAGCTCCTATTTTCAAACAAAAATAATTGCTTCAGGTTGTGTGCCGAGTTCTCTGATCTAAGAGGCTGTGCAAAATAAGACTGAATGAGGAATGTGATTGTGTTGGCTTTTCTACAAAAAGGCACTAATGGTTAGAATGTGCTCAATGGCTTTTGATGGCTGATGGATAATAGGTAGGGGTGTGCATGGACCCCCCACTCAGCTTCACTTTCAGATCCGCCATTTTTCGGATCGGGCCGCTCCGCCCCGCCCCCACTCCGCCTATGCCCACTCCGCTCCGCTCGGAGCTCCGGATCCGGATCGGAGCTCCGTTCCCCCCCCATAGGGGGGGTCACCGGGCCCTGCCGCCATCGCCGCCCATGCGGTGACGGCGGCAGAGCCCGGTAAGGGGGAGGGGGGCCTTACCTGCCTCCGTCCGTGCTCCGTCGCCGTCTTCAATTGAGCCCGCGGTTCCACCAGGAAGTCTGGGCCGCAAGCGGCCCAGACTTCCTGCTGGAACCACGGGCTCAATTGAAGACGCTGACGGACCGCGGACGGAGGCAGGTAAGGGAGAGGAGGGGGGGGTTACCAGGCCCTGCTGCTGTCGCCGCATGGGCGACAGCGGCAGGGCCCGGTAAACCCCACTTACCTTTCCGGCGGAGCTCCGGATCGAGGCGAAGGATCCGCCTTCACCTCGATCCTCTTCGCCACGCTCCGCCGGCCCCCCAATCCTCTTCGCCTCCGCCTTAAGGGCAGGCGAAGCCCCCCGCTCCGCTTCTAATTCGGCGGTCCGATTAGAAGCGGAGCACATCCCTAATAATAGGTATTACGCACAGCCCACCTGCTTAGGGAGAGGATAGAGAAAAACATGTTGCGAGTTGGACTTGGAACGTAGCCAATGAAAGAGGCAACATTTTTGCAACCCGAAGGGGTGACAAGGCTCTTCGGAAATGCTAGTTGCTTTGGGAGAACTGATGCTTTAAAGTCTGCCCATGTTCAGCGTGTGCATTTGTAAATAAACAGATATTGCAAAACAACAACCCTAAAAGGCGGTACTGTGGCCTCAGCAGGGGACTGACCCTTGCTGAATTAAAATTTACGAACAGGTTCAATTCTATCACCAAAGACTTGAATCAAGATAAAGGATTTTACTATATGGCATTACACTATGTGAATTAATTGGTTTACTTTGTGCCAGGATGCTTGTTAGCAGCAACTGTGAATGTCCATTATATATAATGTGAATGTCACTGTCAGTATTTTCTGCATTTAATTTCCACTTGACCATTATTATTATTATTATTATTATTATTATTATTATTATTATTCCGCCGTTTGCCCAATACTGGGCCTCAAGGCGGCCTTACAAAATTTAAAACAAATACATTTTAAAACCTTAAAAAAAAAAAACTGGCTTTCCTTCTGCCTGCTTGTGTTTCAGTCTCAACTCTTGCCTTATGCTTATATATAATAAAGGTTAACATTCATTTAGTAATCTTTACAACAGCCCTGCAAGGTATGTATGTATGCTTACTACCACACTGCAGGTGGGAGGAGGGGATCTGAGGCTGATACATATATTTGAATTCTAGGGAATATAGTGCTATATTAAGTGCCCTGTTGGATCACCAATTAATTGCGCTTCCAGCTGAAAACAGAAGAGCAATATCTCAGCAGCACTAAAAGAACTAGTGTAGAAGCAACCAAGGAAAGAAGAGGGATGTTTAAATGCAAATTATTTGGAACAACAAAGGATGCAGAAAAGGAAATGAGAATGCCTTTGAAGTTGCTTTTATTATAGCCCCATCTGGTGGCTGCATTAACATTTAGCCCTACATTATACCTGTCATGGCTTTGAGTAGAAAAAGAAGCATTGGGTGCGCACTTAAGCTCAAACTACACGTGACAGTGACACACACACATCTTCAAACCCAGGTCTGCGCCAATAACATTTTTAAGTGTGGTGTGACTTAAGGTAGTAAGGGGGCAGATGGGCAGGGTATGTGAGGCCTTCTTCCTCTCAGTGTTCTTTCTTTCCTTGCCTGTGGACTATAACCACGCTGTAACTTTTCATTTTTGCTGAGTTGAGGTTTGGGAGAAAAATGCCTGAGAGCAGGGAGAGGCTTGTGGTATGAAAGACGGCAGCTAAGAGTGCCCCCTCCCTTTTTCTCACACCCCCTCTACCTATGTATCCTTCTGATGCTCTAAATTACACTGACCCCCTTCTGACCCCCAAAACCCTTAGACAATTTTGGGTCACTTGAAGATATCAGTCTCCTAGTAGCTAATATAGTGTGTAGGCCTTGCTTTAAGCATTTCCCCTTTAAAACAAGGCAAGCAGGGAGAGCATGCCTTGTTTAAAATTAAATTTGTGCCCCTCCGGGGCTTCCGGAAACGAGGCTTTGCTTTCAAATAATATGTGCTCTCCCAGCACGACTTGCTTTAAAGGGAAAATGGGGAGGGGGGGTTATTATTATTATTATTAATTTATTTATTTATATAGCACCATCAATGTACATGGTGCTGTACAGAGTAAAACAGTAAATAGCAAGATCCTGCCGCATAGGCTTACATTCTAATAAAATCATAATAAAACAATAAGGAGGGGAAGAGAATGCAAACAGGCACAGGGTAGGGTAAACAGGCACTGGGTAGAGTAAAACTAACAGTATAAAGTCAGAACAAAATCAAGTTTTAAAAGCTTTAGGAAAAAGAAAAGTTTTTAGCTGAGCTTTAAAAGCTGCGGTTGAACTTGTAGTTCTCAAATGTTCTGGAAGAGCGTTCCAGGCATAAGGGGCAGCAGAAGAAAAAGGACGAAGCCGAGCAAGGGAAGTAGAGACCCTTGGGCAGGTGAGAAACATGGCATCAGAGGAGCGAAGAGCACGAGCGGGGCAATAGTGTGAGATGAGAGAGGAGAGATAGGAAGGAGCTAGACAGTGAAAAGCTTTGTAGGTCAACAGGAGAAGTTTATATTGGATTCTGAAGTGAATTGGAAGCCAATGAAGAGAGCCACATAAAAGACAAGGACGGAGGGCAGATGTTGCTCAGAGGCTGCATGCTTCCCAGCACTGCTTTTGAGTAAATATCACTGAACTCAATAGTATTTATTTATTTACTGCATTTCTATACTGCCCAACAGCTGAAGCTCCCTTGCTTCTGATCCAGCTGTAAGAGTGACCCCACTATCAGATTGTAAGAGTGATCTAACTATCATGTTACTTTAGGGTGACCCTATGGAAAGGAGGTCAGGGCTCCTGTATCTTTAACAGTTGTATAGAAAAGGGAATTTCAGCAGGTGTCATTTGTATGCCTGCAGCACCTGGTGAAATTCCCTCTTTATCACAACAGTTAAAGCTGCAGGAGCCCTGCCCTCTTTATCAGATACTTTTCTGTTTGGTCACTCTAGCTATACTCCTGCTGAAATTTCCTTTTTTAATACAAGTGTTAAAAGACACATATAGAGCCTCATGTGGCGCAGAGTGGTAAGCAGCAGTTACTGCAGCCGAAACTCTCCCCATGGCCTGAGTTCGATCCCAGCAGAAGCTGGTTCTCAGGCAGCCGGCTCGGGTTGACTCAGCCTTCCATCCTTCTGAGGTCGGTAAAATGAGGACCCAGCTAGCTGGGGGAAAGGTAACCATGACTGGGGAAGGCAATGGCAAACCACCCCCTCTACAAAGTCTGCCAAGAAAACGTCAGTGAAAGCAGGAGTCCTCTAGGAGTCAGCAATGACTCAAGTGCTTGCACGAGAGGTTCCTTTCCTTTCCTAAAAGACACAAGACCCCTGTCCTCCTTTTCATATGGTCACCCTATGGAACTTAAACCATGTTAACTTTGTTTTTGGCTTCCAATTAGCTATGCTTAGCTTGCAGGTGGAACCACAACAGTCCTCTTTATACCATGATCTGGCTTAAACAAATGCTGAATGTTACCAACTTAACCAAGACTCCTGAAATAACCATTTCTGTGACAAGGCACCAACACATAGGATCAGGGAGCTCGGGTTCAACCAGCGGTGCAAAGGGACAACTTCTTTTCTTTAATGCTGCTGCTGGGATCCAGTTTCAACTAGAATGCTGTTGCACTTGGTTAGCCACTGTGGGAAATGGGATGCTGAATGAGATGTGCACACAGCTACTGTGTGATTAACTGGATCATTCCGTTGGAACATCCTGGAATGTTTTATCATTGGTCTATTAGAGGTACGTCACAGGGCAGGGAGAGCTGATCTGCCTGTGCAGTCCTGGTAAAGCTGTAACATTCAGATATCACAGGTTTCAATGCTTCCCAATGAAAAAAAAAAGCCTCGCACACAGAAAGTTCACATTTTAAAGACAAAACCATTCTAAAACCCTTCTCTACAGCTACCCACCACTACCACCACAAATATATATATCCCCCTCAAACAAAAACAAATTCCTTCAGCCTTTTCTCAAAGAATTTGCTTTCAGGATACTCTATAAACTTCCACACTTTTAGACCAACTCCTCCTTTGGACAACATTTCTAGTGACATCCTTGGTGCTAGACGTATTGCCAAACCAACCGGCTTAAAGGCTGCAGCGCTGTAAAGACAGAAAAATCCCCTAAATAACCTCTTTTAGTATATCTATCAAACAGTAGATGTCTCCCTTTGCTTGTGGCTGTGTGATGCGCCTCTCATGTGCGCTAGGCAAACATAGACAGCCAGTATTAATTTTTCTTTCCCAAGCTAACATTCCCATCATGCTTTGTAGAAAATCCACAGGGGAGAGAAGATAACGTTGAGTACAAGCACTGAGAACAGAGCACCATGAAAGCAACAAATTATAAACTCCACCGAAGAGAGAGAGAGGGAGAGAGAGAGATATTTTTTCCCTGTCAGTAGGATCACAGGCCTGGTACTTTAGTCAAAGCCTGCGTCTTTGCCAGCAGGTTCAAGAGAACCATCTGCAAGCACTAAGTGATTCCTTTCAAGCAAAGATTCTCACGACGACGACGGCAACCGAACGGATTACAGGGCACAAATACTGGGAGAGAAAAGCTGCTTCAAAATAATACAGCCAAGACAATGGGTTTACTGTTCCGGTAGCAAAGCGAAGTACAGGAGGGGATTGCAATGAAAGGGAAGCGCGATATTTGCACACCTCAGAGGGCTCTCACGTGTCGTGAAATTTGGCAGGACTCGTGTTTCTCTCGCTTGTTGCTCTACCCCTCGAACAATGAGGCTAAACCCCACATGTGTAAGAGCTGGTAGCGTACTGGCAAAACACCGGAGAAATTCTCCTACCTAATCACACTGCGTGCAAAATCAAGAGAACAAAAGGACTCTGCGATGCTTCTCTTACCGTTGGGGAGATAATTAAGGATGAATGAAATATTGTTCTGTGGATTGGAAATGAATGTGAAAACCTTCTTAGGAATAATTCTGTCCGTTACTTTTGGGCTAAAGTCTACCCTCCACTGCAGGGGTGTGTGTGTTTGTATAAAAATTTGCATAGCATTTAAATAAATGCCCTACATGATGGCAAACTTTGCTTTATTTGCATAAACACACAAAGCTGTTTCCATTATTATTGATATTACCTGGCATCATTAAAGAGAGAGAGAGAGAGAGGGAGATGAAGAATAAATGAAGAAGATCCTATGCTACAGGGCCTAGTAAGGAAATCTATTCTTTTTGGTCCACTACACACTTCTGCTAGTGGCGTGGAGAAGAACCTCTTTCACCCTGAGTGCTGAATTCCATTCTGGAGAAACTCTTGTGGGACACCTTCTAATGGTGGGCAGGGCTGAAGGTAAACTGGGCAAGGAACACCGTCCTAGCCAGGATCACAGCAAGTCAATCAAACCGAAGATTATTTGGCCATGGATATCCCTACATGCATTCATACACTAGACATTCCACAAATCTAAACCAATGTAACTATCACGGCCTCCTCCAAAGAATCTGGAGAATGGCAGTTCAATAAATACTGAGAATTCTCTGCTGGAGTTCCTTAGCACCCTTCAACCCTCAAAACTACAATTCCCAAGGAGCTCTGGGAAGAGGGAATGACCATTAGCATAGTGTAGATATGCTCATTTGAGTTCTTTCCCATCATCATGGCTTACCCATCTCTTTGTTCAACACCATCCATCTCTTTAAACTGAGCATGGAAAATGTGTGGTACACCAAGACAAAATGCAGCTCACGGCTAAACATTGTGGCCTGCCACGTGTGCATCAACCTACCGTGGATGGTATGCTGCATCTGGCCTGGCAGGTCACAGGTTGGGCATATTTCCATTTGAACAACATGAAGAGATACCCTTGCAGGGAAGACAGGGGCCACCATACACTTTCCCAAGGCCCCTCTTTTAGAGAATGATGCATATTCAACACTTACAGGGACTCAACTTGTGACAGATGGGGCTACACCCCTCTTGAAAACTCAAGCTTGCAGTTTGGGCGTACACCTGGACTTGGCCCTGAACCTGCATGCTCAGGCTTTGGCTGTGGCCAGGAGTGTGTTAGTGTAGCGGAGGCTAGTGTGCCAACTACACTCCTTCCTAAAGATGTCTGATCTGGCCCGACACCCATGCCTTATTTACATCCTGTTTGAGCGACTCCAATATGCTCTACGTGGAACTGCCATTGAAAAGTGTTTGGAAACCTCATCTGTTCCAGAATGCTGCAGCCAGTGTGCTAACTGAGGGCCAGTTACAGGAAGCACGTGACTCCTTTGTTACAACAGCTTCACTGAGTACTGGTCTGTTTCCGGACACAATTCAAACTGCCAGGTATCATCTACGACAACATATATGGTTTAGGACCAGGCTCTATAAAAGACAGCCTTCTCCTGTATGAGCCTATCCAGGTTTTAAGTTCTTCAGAAAAGGTCCTTCTTTCAGGACAGACACCTTCAGAGACACATTTGATGTCGAAGTGAGAGAGGGCTTTCTCGGTGGAACTCCCTGACGAAGGAGGCTAAGTTCATTCCCTCTCTGCTGTCCTTTCACCAGTAGGCAAAGACATTTCTATTCAAGAAGCCGTTTGGAGGCAGGTCTGTTGGGTTGGGTGCTTTGTTTTGCGGGTTGTCATCACACGTATGACCACACATGAACGAGCCTCAAACTCATGCCTCTCCTCTCATGCGTCTTCCTGCCTTGTTGTAATTAAGAATAGTTTGATATTCTTATCTGAATCTGAAAGGGAGTATGCAAAGCCAAGGTTCAGGCAGCGTGCAACACCAAACTAAACTAAACTTGATTTTGTTCTGACTTTATACTGTTAGTTTTACCCTACCCAGTGCCTGTTTACCCTACCCTGTGCCTGTTTACCCTACCCAGTGCCTGTTTACCCTACCCAGTGCCTGTTTATCCTACCCAGTGCCTGTTTACCCTACCCTGTGCCTGTTTACCCTACCCTGTGCCTGTTTACCCTACCCTGTGCCTGTTTGCATTCTCTTCCCCGCCTTATTGTTGTATTATGATTTTATTAGAATGTAAGCCTATGCGGCAGGGTCTTGCTATTTACTGTTTTACTCTGTACAGCACCATGTACATTGATGGTGCTATATAAATAAATAAATAAATAAATAAATAAATAATAATAACCCACATGTAGACCAGAACACTCCCCCACCCAAGCTCAACATACACCAAACTCTTGTTTATCCAGAAATCTGATAATCTTAAAATGTTGCAGTGCCGTAACTTCTAATTTCTAACCTCAGGGCACGCTGCTGCCAATTATTTATCCTGGACTCCAGCACCAACCAAAAGGACAATCCTATCTGCTGTGAGAGCATATCATTAGATGAAGAACTTTAAAAAGTACAATACAGGAATTACTCCTGGATCAATAGCTGTGGGGAATGATGGCTAATGTATACGGAATGATTGTGTACTTTAAAAAGGACATTCCAGTTGATGTTATTCCAAATTCCCACTGTTCAGACAGAATGCCTTGGTTGCTTGCTGCTCCATTGCTAGTCAGCTCAGGATTGAACTATGTGACACTGGAGTTCTGTGACTGGAACTGCCAATACATTTTTCTTCTTCGGAAAGCAGCTGGGCCATGGTTTAGGGGAAAGGGGTCCAACCTTTCCCCCTGGTGCCACAGTCCCAATACACATCCTCTTCACAACAGCTTTAATTATGGAGAAGACCAAACGGCCCCCATATCTTTTCTCCTCCATGGCTAGTAGCAGATTCAGGGGTGGGGAGGGAATCAGGCAGGAATTGATGCAAGGGCAAAGGGCCAAACTGGGGTCCGTTAAAAAACAAACTTAGTATTGTTAAATGCTGTTAAATGCCTGGGAGAAGAGAAAAGTCTTGACCTGGTACCTGAAAGATAACAGTGTTGGTGCCAGGCGAGCCTCATTGGGGAGATCATTCCACAGTCAGGGGGCCACCACCGAAAAGGCCCTCTTCCTTGTTGCCATCCTCCAAGTATCCCTCGGAGTAGGACCTTAGATGTTGAGCGCAGTGTACGGGTAGGTTCATGTCGGGAGAGGCGTTTCATCAGGTATTGTGGTCCCAAGCCATGTAGGGCTTTATAGGTTAAAACCAGCACCTTGAATTGGGCTCGGAAACGTATAGGCAGCCAATGCAAGCGGGCCAGAATCGGTGTTATATGTCCAAACCTCCTTGTTCCAGTTATCAATCTGCAGCTTCTGAACCGTCTTCAAAGGCTGCCCCATGTAGAGGGTATTGCAGTAATGCCAAAATACTCCAAAATATAATGAATGTAATAGAGTTTAATAACTGCAAATATTACTACGTGACCTTTGAGGTCTTTTTTGCCATCCATTTCAAGTTTATACTGGAGCAGGTGCCCATTCTGGTGCACAGGCTGTCATTTTGGATTCCCTTCTTCCTGCAGTTTCAGGTTAAGATAAATTCATTTGTGTTGTCTGCAGTTTTACAGCTCTTGCTGCTTCTAATGCTTCAAATCAGAAAATTAAATGCATTTCTTCCATATACTCAAAGGAATTCTGCCAGCTTGTGGTGACTCTTTGAACATGTCAGTCTGGGAGAGACACCTGAAACACCTATTTCGTAATTTCTCGATATCACTAGGGTGTGCTATAGCTCACAAAATCTCACAGAAAGGCAGCATTATAAGTCATCTCTTGCCACGTTACTCGGCATTTTAAATTAAGTGAAAACAACTTCAATTGAACAACACGTCTACATTTAGAACAATGTATGTTATCTAGAAAGGATAAACAGGATAAAACTCTATCAGCTCACTGCATTGTTTGGGCTTTTTTAAAAATTAAAGCAATATATAGCATGTTTAAGTGTTCAAACCACATTACATATATTATCTCAATAATCCTTGTATAATAAAATGATAATATTTGTACAGAACCTCGCAGGCATTGTCATAGTACTCCTTAGAACACCCCTTTAAAGGTGGGCCAGTATTATTAGTTCCACATTGCCGGTGGGGCCTGGACTTTGGAAGAATAGTGACTTGACAAAGCCTACTTTCCTCATCACTCATCTCACTTGCAAACCAAATGGCATTTGGCATTCCTGCGGCAGCAGGATCAATGCAAGTTGAACAGCAAGCTGGATGTGCTTAAGTAATCACATGAATTACTTTGCTACTTGCTGAACTCTGCAGATTCATTCAACCCATATTTCACAGAATACGATTGTATGAACCTGCCCTGAGTGTAGTCAAAAGGGAGTTGGAACATGGATGAACCCAGAAAAAAAGGAGTGTCCCCCAAATCAATGTGGCGTAGGTCCCATCAGTGTCATAAATTAGTATTGAGCAGACAGAAGCAGAAGTGCATTTAGAAACACACTCCTGCTCATGTACTACAACATCTTCAGAGGCCGTCCTCCAAGGTCCTCCAACATCAGAGGTCCGGCAGGTAGCAATTAGGCACTCTACTTACAGAATTTGCTCTTTAAGGAAGCGGGCCTGTTGCCTACTCAATAGCTTTTCAGCACCATTTCTTTTAAATATTTTGTTTTCTGATGCCTTTTAACCTGCTGAAACGTTGTATGCTGCCATGTTTTATTATTCTATTGTTATGTATTTGTTTTATATCTTTTTCCATACAAACCTCCCTGGAAATAATTACTGAAAGTTGGTGCATAAATTCATTACATTAAATCAATAAATAGTACAGAGTAGAATCCTGATAGCTAGATCAGAACTAGGATTTATATATGCTAGAATGTCATTAGTCTGCTGCCTAATACAATACGCGACTAAAAAGGCATTGCCCTGTAGTCAGGCAGCAGGTTTAAATGTATTCTTTAAACTCACAAGCACTTAGAAAACCTGCATCATCTTTGACATGGCATCCCACCCACCCCTTGTATAGGGGAAGATTATGGTGTTTCCTCACCTTAAAACTATTGTTTTGAACTGGGCATGGGAAACATGTGGCTGCAGGCTAAGGCTGATGGGAGTTGCAGTCCAACATCCGGAGGGCCACTTTTCCCACCCTTGTTTGAATCTTTTGTTCATGAAGATTTAGAGTGCAATCCTATGCATGTTTAGAAGATTTAGAGTGCAATCCTATGCATGTTTAGAAGATTTAGAGTGCAATCCTATGCATGCCCCAGCCAGTACTTTAATTGGATGACAGCCTATACTCACTCACTCATTCACTTACGCACACTCACTCACTCATTCACACACGTACACTTTTTTTAAAAAAATACAAGTTTATGAATTTTATATTTGTGGAAGAATGCTTGGAAATATGCGGACAGTAGATGCTAAATGGTTCAAAACCAAGCATAAACGCAACATGGTTCATGGAATAGATGTAACTATCAGAGATAAGGACTCCCCAGAGTTCCTGAGCATATTTATTATATGATGATGATGATGATGCTTCACTGCTTTGGTATTTGTTCATCCTTTCCCATTCTTATTAAGACACTGCCTTTCAATCTTCATTTATTGGAAAGCTAAAGATGTTTACTAAAAATAACTTTGGAGCCGCTAAAAAATGCAGCCTTTCACTTGTAAGTTTCCACCAGCTGGGCCTGTCTGCTTTAGAACTGACACCCTTGAGAGTTACAAATAGGATTTAAGGAGGGGAAATGGTTTATTGGAGGATGACAAACCGCTTCTATTTTTAATGTTCATTTTACCAAAATATTGTGCAGAGTCCTCTTTCTTTGTGAAACACCTTTACTTTGTTTTTTTTGTTGACTTATTTCCCTATTATCATCTTTAATTGTGTGATGGGGGAGAGACCTGAACACTTATTGTTGATTTCAGGCTACCTGTATTAGGCTTTACTTTAAGTTCCTCAGCAAGGGCTTTCCTTGCTCTAGTACATGAAGAAACATGGCTTAATTTGAGCTCAGGCCTAGTCCTATAAGCATAGGCTGCATTATACAGATCCAGACCATTTATTTAGTTTGTTTAAAATATTGTCTGCATCAGGCAGGTGCCTTGTTTCCTTGCAAAATCACTCTGACTTTCATCAATAAAGAGCCATGGAGACTGCGTGTTACTCCGTGGCCATGTGTTGCCCACCCCTTGTCTACACTGAATAGCAACAACTCTCCAGGTTTTCTAGACCTACATAGAGGTGCCAGGAACCATTTGCATGCAAGACATGTGCTCTACCACTGCCCTGTTCTCATAGAATAGTAGAGTTGGAAGGAGCCTATAAAGCAACCAAGTCCAACCTCCTGCTCAATGCAGGAATCCTTGTTAAAGCATAACCAGTGAGCTCCAGCCCTTTCCCTTGCTCTGTAGTCCCAGAACTCGTTTTTAAATACAAGGACTTCTAAGATGTGAAGTAGCACTTAAGCAAAAAATGCATCTAAACACATTCGGAATGAATTTTTTCCACCACTTCTCTCCAAGACATATAAGCATGGCTACTGCAGGCACCACTTGGGTAGTGCCTGCGATGTCAGATAAAGATAATTACACAACCTCCCTGCCATGCTAAGTTGCTATTTTTTCCTGAATACAATAGTATAATAAAGAATGGGTGCATGAAAGGACATTCAGTTGATAAAATGTACTATTGATTAATTGAGCAGCACATTCTTTTAAAAATAATTTTAATGTAAATATTCATAGAAACCGTATAGCCACCTTAAAAGAGGCATTTCTTCCTGTGTCAGAGAGAATAGGGAATAACTATTCTAAGGCATTTCCTACTGTGACATATGTGCATCGTCTTAAAACAAAAGAAACAAGCTTTTTCCTATAGTTTTGTTATATGCATAAATTAATGTATTAGCATTCATATGGTAAATTGGCAAAGAATTTTATAATAGGGTAATAGCTCTAGTGCATATCTACCTGAATTCCCACAAAGACCTGTGAAAGGAAAACTAATAGCCTTGCAATACACACTCCTCACACAGAGACAGTAGCACCCTATCATTCAGAAATATTTTAAAAGTAGAGTATGAATGCTTTAAATTAATAAATCCTGAAAAGTGTGTAGCGCTTCTTTTCCATCACCTTCAACAGCGTTTATAAAAACTGCCCTTAGGAGTAAAATTGACATGACCAGAAACTGCTTACAATCCGGTCTAGTCAATTTCTCCACTGCACTGACTGTCCTGTATGGGGCTAAAAGAAGTCCTGGCTGCAATTAGAAAAGAATTAGAAAAGAGCAAAGGTATCCACCTCTCAGACAGGCTCCCTTCTGCTCTTCTTCTCTACTAGGTCTGCAGTTTACCAACCAGTAGTACGTAGGTAATTTTATTTTTATTTATTTAAAACGTTTCTTGGCTACCATTCAGGACAGAAGCTCTCTCAAGGTGGCTTACGCACCACTGGTAGGCCTGTAGTTCTCACAAAAGTTTCTTCTTATAGCTAGCAGTAGTAGGTAAGCTACCAGTAGTATTGGGTTGGGAAAGTGGGGTATAAATTGTATTTTGTAAATCACCCAGAGAGCTTCGGCTGTGGGGCGGTATATAAAATAAATAAATAAATAAATAAATAATGACAGTTCAGCATTGGTGCTGTGGCAGTGCTAAGGGAGGTGTTCTGCAGTACAGGTTGGCAGCTGGAGGCCTTTGCCTAAACCCAGGCTTCTGGGATGTGCTCCCTGGCCCCTTTGCCCAACTGGAGTCACTTGAGATGAGAAGAAAATGCTATGTATGGCAACAGAACTCGCTAGCAAGCCACCTTAGGTGGAGAAGATTGGGGTGCTCAACCGTCAAGTCTCACCTATTTCTCAAAGTGAGTCCTCAAGGGAAACCACAATAGCAGTAAAGCCATGATAATCAGTTCCAGTCTTCACCCCCACTGCGTATTGCCACACATCTTTGATTAGAGGGCAAGGGTTCAAGTATGAATTGGTCCTAAGTGGGCACAGCCTCAAGCTTATTTTATCTTGAGCTTTCCTGG
Source organism: Elgaria multicarinata webbii (assembly GCF_023053635.1). Taxonomy (NCBI): domain Eukaryota; kingdom Metazoa; phylum Chordata; class Lepidosauria; order Squamata; family Anguidae; genus Elgaria; species Elgaria multicarinata. The sequence goes on from NC_086184.1 coordinate 14,107,450, forward strand.
CTCCACTTGTTAAGCTACTTAACAAGATTTCTCAGGGATCTGCTATAGACAATGAAGGTCCCCCTGAAGACCAGTTAAGTATAGGCCTGTAATGAGCATAAATCATAACCATATACCAATTTCCACCAGTCTTACACCGAGATAGACCTTCCTACATAAATATCTGCTGCAGAAATAAATCAGAGACATTAGCAAGAGCCCCGCCAAATGAAACAGCAGAAGTCTTAACAGTTATCAGGCCAGTTAACAGAATAAACCTATTAAATAAATAAATTTGCTCTCCACCAATTTATGTCACCACTGTACTTAAAGTGAAACCTTTTAAATGAACAGATTTACTGTGTATGGAAATCTCCACTGGGCCTGGGTAATTATGCAGAGGCGAGGCGTTACTTTTAAAGTGGATGAATGGGTTGATACTTTTTTGATTTACTGCAAGAAACAGAAAAATGGTAATGGCACAAAATAAGCTTTTGCAAAACCCTTTTGGCAGACAGAAAATGTTTGATTTACCTAGAGCATCCATCAGGTTCTGTATTTTTAGATCAAAGTAGATAGATGGCAAGGCAAAATGGATATTATTTTGGTGTGTGTATGTGTGAAGGGGGTTGCTACTGCTTATCTATTAACATTGCAAGTTAAATTAAAAGTGGAGGAGGAAAGGGGGGAATCCTATTGTGCCAATGGGTAGGAATCAATCATAACTCATTGGCTAATCTAGCAAATGGATTTTCTGTACTGCTGGGATTGGGAAAAGTCATGTAAATGCAGTACCTGCCATCTATGGCCACAGCTAGACCTAAGGTTTATCCTGGGATCATCCAAGGTTCGCCCCTGCCTGAGCACTGGATCCCCTGTGTGTCACCTAGATGAACAGGTTTGACCCCTGGACGATCCAGGGATAAACCTTAGGTCTAGGTATGGCCTATGTCTCTGCTCCCCTAACCAGAAACTTTGGCCTTAGCTAGACCTAAAGTTTATCCCAGGATCATCCCTGTTCATGTAAATGACACACAGGATATCTCGGGAGCAGGCAGGGACGATCCTGGGATAAACCTTAGGTCTAGCTAAGGCCTTAGTCTACTTCTAGAGGACAGACGGACTGGGTGAACACCCATCCAGTGCAGGTACCTCAGATCCTGTGAGCAGCCCACTGGCCTCCTCATCAACTCCATACCTACATGTGCAGCAGAGATGGAAAATCCCAATCTGTGCTTGAGTCCACTCAGGTGAAGATGGGCTATTTCTATGAGAACTCCCACACCAGATAAAAGGAAGCGCTTCTTCACACAGCACAGAGTTAAACTCTGGAATTCAAAACCGCAAGATGTGGTGATGGCCACCAATTTGGATGTCTTTAAAAGGGGGTTGGATAAATTCCTGGTGGAGAAGGCTATCAATGGCTACTAGTCCTGGTGGCTAAGTGTAATCTCCAGTAGCAGAGGCAGTAAGCCTGCATACACTAGTTGTTGGGGAACATGGGTGGGAGGGTGCTGTGCTACCATGTCCTGCTTGTGGGTTCCTGGTCGACAGCTGGTTGGCCACACTGTGTGGACAGAGTGCTGGACTAGATGGACCCATGGTCTGATCCAGCAGGGCTCTTCTTATATTGTACACTCTTTGCATGGTATAACTTCCTAAAGTTTCTGTTACACCTAAAGCACCCCAAAACTTAGGAAGTTTCTACTATGTCAGAATTAGAGGGAGGAGGTGTGCTAAGATGTCTGTTTGATTGAATGCACCTTCCTCTTTTTTTTTCTTTTTTTTTAAATCCTTTCATGTGGGACAGTAGCATGATATTTCTCCTAAATCTTTCCCTGGCAAGCTAGCTTTCTTCATGCAGGAAGCTATACTGTGGTAAGCATTCAAGCAGGAAATCCCACCAACTACTTTCTGAAGGGGCAGTTTCAGAAAGACTGTATCTGCAAAGCTGCAAAGTCATGTATAGCATGTAACTGGAAGTCTCCAAAGCAACCAACTAAAGAGCAGTAGGTTGATAAAATTTGGAAGACTATTTCTATGTACATATAAACTTACTCAACAAGTGCAGCAAACAAGGAATCCTAACTTTAATAACGTTATTATGGCAACATGGTTTCTATTTATTTCCTATGTTGAAGACCCTCAAACTTTTGATCAAATTCCAATAAACTATATTTTTTCTAATGCAAAATAGAACACTTCTTTTATATGCTGTATAAATTGTATTTTTATTCTTTCATTAGATATTGAGCTCCTACTTAGACTATTTAACAGTAGATGTTCCATAAACATATCAGTTACAGAGTAAAACATAATTAGTGAATTGTTTGGTTTCTTTAATGATATTGATTTATTATGTATTTTCATCTTTTTGTTGCCTTTAATTTGTTAACTTTATTTCAAAATAAAATAAAATTTCATGATAAAAAGGACTGTACCACATGCATTTTCTGAGCATTTCATCTGGCCTGTGACCTAATAAAACATCAGCCAGTGGTGTGAATAAAATGAGAGAAACCTATGAATGCCATTTTGAGCTCAGGTAGGAGACAGACAGAATAAATAAAATTATCCCAGTCATAGACTATAAAAGATGGGGAGTGACTTTGCAGGAATAGAAATGAAAGGAAAATCTAATCTCAAATTCAACATAACCCCTGCAGATGTACAGTTTCTTGGGCTTCATTCTTCTATTAACATTTAATGTGGTAAAATCTCCACAAATTATCATCCCTCTGTTTCCATGTGGTATTTCATTTGTAAATGTTATAAGAGGTTGCCAAGACAAACTCAAATCACCAAAGTAAATTTATCAACCATCAACAAGGAAATGCACGGATTCAAAATATTTTGAGCCATGAGAATTTCTGTACTGTACCTGACAGATTTATGAAGCTGAACATGCTAATGTCCTTTGACCTGCTTAAAAATAAATATGACCTACCAAATTGTCATTTTATGGGTATTTACAGCTGAAGCACTTTGTAAATTTAAGGACTAATTTTCCCCAAAGGAAATCTGTACTCCCTTACCCTTGATAAACTGCTGAAAATGGAAACCCGCTACCAGACCTTCAGATTCTCTTTCCTTATTTCCAGCAACATATATAGATTCTACGGACTAAAGACCTGTAAAGTTAGGCCTTACTCGAAATGCAAACTACTGCATTCTGCACCTGGAAATACTTTTAAGGGACAATATGCAAAGCAAAGCACACATGAGGGCTCCTCCTATCTGGCATTTTATTGTGACTCAGAAATGAGCAACTGCAGCATTTTTGCCACTTAAATTTTCTAGCCCTCATGGCTAAATTGGCAATGAAGTTGAAAATATGAGGGCAGTATGCTTAAAAGGACGAAGTCAACCAAAGCGCAGCAGTAAATGAAAAATCTTCAAGATGTTATAATGAAAGGCAAGGATTTCCCCTAGTCAGGTACCCTCCAGATGTTTCGCGGACTGCAGCTCCCTGAGTTGTAGCCCAACACATCTGGAAGGGACCAAGTTGGGGAAGGCTCATCCAGCCTCTTCATCTTAAGGATGAAGTGCCACCTCTACAGACCCAGAAACAGGGAAGCTGGGCTGTTAGAGATTCCAAGTAGCTCAATACACAAAACAACTCAGAACCAATAGAATTTTTTTTTAAAAGCCTCTGTTAGTGCCATTAGCTTCTGAGTGCCATTTTTTGGGTAGAAAGGCAGGGTACAAATAAAATTAAAAATAATAATAAAATAGAACAATGCAATTATTTTAGCAATATAAGCCGCTCTGACTCATGGAGTATTTATTTATGTATTTATTTATTTAATATCTTGCCCTTCGACCAAAAATGGCATTCAGGGTGCCTAACAATAATAAAATGAAGATTAAAACGTAATTAAAACACTCATAAAAATAAATTAAAAACACATCAATAAAAGAAAAAAACTAACCAACCCAGCAGAACCCTGTTCAGCACAGAACAGCTTATACGTCAAAGTCCTTATATGTTAAAATAGGTTATCTTACTTAATTTTTTTAAAAAAACAAAACTTTGGGCCTTGCTGTCACAGATTCTCAATTAAACCTCACTACTAGGGAATGCTGTGTCATCTCTAAATCCTTTTAACTGCTGCCTCTAGAATAAACTCCATCGAAAAGAAACTTAATAGCCTGGTTTCTATGGCACAGACATGGGTTTGCACCCACCCACCCAGGACACCCTTTCAAATTGAACGAAAAAATAAGTTGTTCATTAACAGAAATTATTCACAAAAGTGAATAAAATGTCACTCTTCAATAACAGGTTGAGATTGCTTAAAGAATGTTAAATGAAATATAGTTTCTTACTATTCCTAAGCTGAATCTTTCCCAGCTAAATAAAATCTAAGCCGCTTTTCCTTCAGACCAGATTTTCCTAAATTCCACACCAATAACAGGAACAGCTTTAAGTATTTCCTCAAACTTCCTTATAAACAGGAACAGTTGCTGCTTACCAGTCTTCCTCTGTCTCCAGTTCTTCCTGCTTCTTTTGGCTTCTAGGATGATTATAATGTTTCAAGGACTACATGCTGAAGCTCCCTTTGGTCAAACACAAAAGAGGAACCTAAAATGTGATATGTATAAACTTGGTTTGCCCATAAAATCATCATGTTTGGTAAATTAAATGTAAAAGTTTATTTAGACAACAATTACAAATTTACTGAGTTTAGGTTTTAAATGTTTTGAATGATAATTTTATTAGCAAACCAAATTATACGTAATATAATTTATGTCCCTAAAGCACCTCTCACCAGCCTGGTACTGTCCAGATGTTTTGGACTACAACACCCAGTTTTCTGGAGCATTTGGCCATGCTGCCTGGAGCTGAAGCCCAAAACATGTGGAGGGCACCAGGTTGGGGAAGGGTTCCCTAAAGCAACAAAGTGGCTTTAGATCTGTAAAGATCACACACACACACACAAAGAAAAAAGGAATTGCTTATTTTTTTCATTTCCCCCAAATTTAAATTTCCCCCACAGCTTCAAATTTCCAGAAATTTTATATCTCTATCGTTCAGTCACACCATCACACTAACACTTGTTCATGGAATGGACATTGGAGAGCAGCCCCAAACAGACAACAGCAATCCTACCTCTGGCTATAGAAACCCCAACCTAACTGAAAGAACCAATACATTTTAGGCTATGGATGCTATGAATTCAGGGTAAGAGATTGCTATACCATTATTTACTTGTCGGTGGCTAAATATCGTATTGCTTTCTCCAAGGCCAGATGCAATGTTTATTCTATTGAATTACTTCAGGGCAGATATGCTGGTGTCCCTTGTAGGAATATGGAAGTGGAGACGATGGAGCATATCCTTCTGTCCTGTAGCTTTTATAATCAGGCCCGCCATCTTATGATCACCCCATTGTTGAGTAAACTGTCCAGAAGTTCAGACAAATTTTATGTTAAGTTTCTGTTGGAAGGTAAGTCCCCAAGAGTAACTTTGGCTGTTGCTAAATTTCTTACAGTGGCAGCCAGGATTAGAGCTCTCTGTGTATTAAACGAAAGTTGATATTAGCTATAACTGTATGATTTCATGTTTGATTCTTGTTTTTTCATGGATCTATGGATCACAATAAAGAAGTATAAAGTCTACCACTATTTCCCCAAGCATTGGGCTCTACAATGGGACCTATTTAACCATAGGTGAATCCCCTCACTTGAGGCCATCGACCTCTCAGACAACAAAGCCCATTGTCATGATTTCTCTCTGCAGAGAGTACTCCTCCATCACTCACATCTGACTGATATCTCCTTTACCTAGAGTTTCTTGTAACCGCATGAACCCATGTTAAACTCAGTAGAAATTGCACTAACTATGCAAGACTGAAATGTGAGAATAAGGAAAGATCCTACCAGACAAGAGGCAGCTATCTGACATTTTTAAAAGGCCAAATTGAAAGCAATCAACACCCAAGAAAATGATGCTGCGTAGGCTGGGGTGATAGCTTAGGATACTATAACGAACCTGGCAAGAGCTGCAGTGTTTTAATGTAAATTAACACAAGATAATCTCTTTGCATATTTAAGTGATGCACTTCAAATTAATTAATACATATTTAAGAGATGTCTCCTTGAACAGCTGTTATTTACTTCCAGAGTTTCTCCACATTAACACGGCTTGCTTTGTTCTTCTCCGAAGTTATTCATGCTTCTTACAGCACTTTAAGAACTTGCACGGTGTAAAATTGAGCATTCTTTTCTCCCAAAGAGATGAGGCTTTCTGATAACTTAAGATTTTAACATTAAACATTCAAGCAATTTTCCAAAACAGAAAGGTCAAATCCTACTTACAGCATCTGCTTGCAACAGACAAGCAGATGCTTAACGCTACTACACAAATACTTGCAGCAGTGAACATGATAAAGGGGAGGCAATCAATCTTCCCCTGTGGATTTTAAAGTCAGATTTACTTTGATGCTAGCCCACTAAATCCCACAGTTACTGTTTTGTGTCTCATAATTTAAGGCCAAATTATGGGCTGCTCTGCGCTCTTTAAAGTGCTTGGACGTGGGACGTGGAGCTGTTGTAATTGAACAGAGATGCCATGAAGTATTTGATGCATGTTCTAAATGTCACACATTCAGGAGATGGATGCTTTTCCAGGTGTGTTACCTTCTTGCTCCTTTGCAGTTCATTTAGACAATGCTGCAGCATGCAAATGCTTTGTTTTTCTAAAGACTTACCCAAACTGCAGTCTTAAATTGGTTTAATAGACATTCCCTCTCAGCAGGGAACCCTGGGAATTGAAGTTGTGACCAGGGGGTGGGAATGGGGGTGTTGGAGGGAAGAGGAGAAGGAAAGGAACTCTGACAATTCTTAGAATTCTCACCAAACTACAAATCCCAGGATTCTTTGGTGCTTCTTTAACTACTTGTATAAAACCAATATTAGTTGTGATGTAGTTACCTCCTAAGTGCAGAATCATAAGGCTGGAAGAACTCAAAGGTAATCCCCAGCCTTATACTCCAAGGTTAAATCATCTCACATCAATCCATCTTGGACTCCACAAGGCAGATTAAAGCAGCTGCCTCTGGTAGACAGATTTGGGGCACCGTTAAAGTGTGACAAATGACCAGTTATTTAAGATGATGGTGTTGTTAATGCAGGGGTGGGGGCACAGTTTAATTTATAACCTGCCTTTGTTCCCTGGAACGTAAAGTGCTATGTGCAGGGTTCGTAGGCAGAGGCCCACCCAGGCACTGACCAGACCCAGACCCGCTTGGCTTTAGCAAGATTACTGTGCCATATGCCTTTAGACCATGTTTGGGGATTCTCAGCACTTTGAGCCTCAGGTATCAAAATGTTTTGAAATTCCCCATCTCAGATAAACCTACATAATGTGCCATATGCAAAGGACAGGAGAGAACAAGACCACACTTCAATGCCTGCAGCTGCAGAGGACTTTAAATTTCGTTACTGCATGACAGCACTAGGTGGAGCATAATGATTTCCATAATTAGGGATGCAATATAAGCAATGGATGAGCTCACATTCTTGTACTTTTGTTGAGGTGATGCAAAACACATGCAGAATTCCTGCTAAGATGTTTTATGTGGGTCACAAGACATAGTCTGAAGGCAGCGGCCATCTTATTGAAGCTAAGCTGGGTTGGACCTCGTAACTGGCTTGGAGTGGAAGCTGCTGAGGAGCCCAGGTATGCTGCCCTGAGCTCCACGGAAGGAAGGTCAGGTATGAAAACAACAAACAAACAATCTAAACAAAGTGTAAGATAAAGAGATCCATACCAGGGGGCTAGATATCCCTCATTTTGAGGCACTGCCCATGACCCTACAAGATATTAGACATCCTTAATTGCAGAATGGCCCATATTCAAAATAGTCCCGGCGTGTTTGGCACATGCCTATACATTCGTCACCCAGTGGCTGCCATATCAAGTGACGCGTTGCACGTGTGAAACAGCCACCACAGACAGAACTTTTGTATTATGAGACATCACCTCATTTCATGTGACTTTTCACTGAAGGCAGTTCACACATTCAGCTACAAGTCATCAGACAATGAACACTGACGTCTACTTCAGACGTTACCATCGTAGCTCATACACAATGCTGGCACCCAGACATGGCAGTAATTACTGCATATAAAACAACACTGATTAAGATGCTGGGCTCCACTGAAACCATTTTGTCTAGACAACTCCAGTGGCACCAGCAGCTGGAGTTGTTGAGTCAACTGAGTATAGAAGAAGGAATCAAGTAATCTTATTTTTCCTTGTGAGTTAAGTGAGTATAAAAGAACCAATCAAGTAATCTTATTTTTCCTTGTTAACTTGCATCACTGTAGTAACACATTATAGCTTCACCTTCCCAATAATGAATGAATGTGACTTCTAGCAAGTCAGCATCTGTAAAATCACAACTATCATCACCCCTGAACAGTCATTATCAGCGTCTCTAATGCAGTTTCCAAATGCCTTCCTAGAATTGTATTCGCAACACTTGAAAAACATTAGGCTGTTTATTAGCTGACGTCTAGGGCTCCAATAAAAGGGTTTTCTCAAAATACAGTTTCAAAGCTGGTGATAATTTCATCGGAAAAAATGCAGCATGACGAGAAAACTTCTGAAGTGGGGGGTGGGGGGAGAGGCCGGAGACACAGAAGAGTCAAAACTTCTCCCTAAGCTGAGAACACAGGAACTGGTGTTTTAAAGCAGGGCTAGGCAGACTTCGGACTGCCCGGATCTACTTTGATTTTGACTCTAACCCCAATCACTGCAACATAGAGCCAGCTGCAAAATGATGGCTTCATGGGAAGAACCTGTTGAAGCCCATGAATCACACACTGAGATAATACAAGTAAAATTTTATATCTGTTGCCACAAATCAGGGATTCGAACACCTTACTTGTGGGGTGAAATAATTAAAGAATACTTTTTAAATGTTTGCTATTGGTAACAAAATTGAGAGCTTGAAATCCTTGCTGATTTGGTGCATGGAAATCATTCAGCGATCTATGAGTAGATCTGATGGAATTTACCTTCTGCTCAGTCATTTAAAGAATTGCACCGTGTGAGCTTTCTGTATAATGTGCTTTTATACAACTTTAAGTTGTATTACCTTCCCCCTGTATTTTTCCTCTCCAAGAGCCATGGGCTAGAACAGATGTATCCCAGCACCACCAAGTGAATATACCCAGCCAGGAAAGACTGGAGATGGCTTAGAACGAAGCTGCTCTGGCCAACCCCAGCCAAATGACCTAGGAAGATATCATAGCTGATGATACTGAAGGCCACTGAAAGGTCCAGAAGAACAAACAGGGTAACACACTCCCACCCACCACCCCTCAATACATCCATTTCCTAGTGTAAGGCATCTACTAGGGCAACCAAGGCTCATTCTTTACCAAGACTAGACTCAAAGCAAGATCAGAACAGATCTAAATAACTGTGCTCAATTCGCTTGGTGTTCAGATGCTGCCACCTTCTCCAGGACCTTGCTCAAGAAAGGAACATTACAGGGCAATAATTATCCAGGACCACAGGGTCCAAGTTAGACTTTTTTCAACAGATGGCCATGAAATCCCAATTTGAGTATTGTGAGAAGGCACGGGCGGGAGGTGAACCTGGGGATTTGCCACACAGACTCAAGAGCAATCTGCAGTCAAACTCCATATATTTCCGAACTTGCAATGTGATTAGCGGACCCCAAAAAACACATTCAACAGCATGCATATATATATGAAAGAAGTGTATAAAAAAATGCAGACAAATATGCTTTAATCAATGGGAAAAGAATGTGTCCTTTTTAAAGATGTGCACAACTGATGTGTATATTTTGAAAAATACACATGAAAACATGCACGGATTCTCATGCAAAAAGCGGGTGGGGGGAAGCTTGCAATTTGATATAGACTTTTGAGATGGAATTTTGAAAAGCTTGCTGAGCTCAAGTTTTGCCGATTTGCACATCCCTAATTTGTATGCAGCAGAACTTGCACGGGGTAATTTCAGTGGATCTGCTCCTTAGTGGATCTCTGCATTTAGGATTGCTCTGCCCACGACACAACAGTAAAGTTACTTGGTACATAGTTTATTGCAAAATTCCTATTTCCTACATTTGTTTACCCGGTTTTCTGATGGAGTTCTCTCCCCTCACCTCCTTCATCACTGCAACCCTGTAAATATCATTCCTATTTGCCTGAACTTCTGACCAGCAGGTAAGGCAGCGATTCCAAAAGGTAAGGCACACTGATGTGCTGCTAAGATGGGCCACTATTCTACATCTCTCGTGGTGGGGAAGACCTGCCAGAACTTGAGTCCCTCCTGGCATCAGACTATAAGAGAAGCAACACCATCCTGAGAGAGGCAATAAGGTCGTAACAGGATTCCCTGACATAAGGACTGCTACAGCTGCCAGGTGAAGAGGACCCTCAGAAGCGGCATCACTCTCTGGAAAAAAAACCAGCCTTTACCTGACTGGGTGAAGAGCAGGGCGAACGCTGGAAGACAATAATATCTATTTTTATTTATTTTATTATTTATTTATTACATTTTTATACTGCCCAATAGCCAAAGCTCTCTAGACTATTCTCCAGGAGTGAAGATTTGCAGGTAGAGTGCAGTGTGCCTCTAACGTTTTATCCAGGAAAAAAGTGTCACCCCAAGTATCAAACATTTGGATAATACTACGGTAAGGCATTTGGTAAGGTTGCACTATAGGATACAACTTGAGCAGCACAAGGATTCTGTATGCTTGCAGCAGATGCTAACAATTTCCCTCTCGCAGTTTACCGGTATGATCCATGAACCTCTTGACACGATCTGGATCAATGTTATTTGCCCAATATCCTCCTTTCTTAAAATAGGAACCAATGATTAAGGCATTTGCACCCAGATAGTTCTTCACGTTCTCCAAAGTGACTCCAGATCCAACCAGCACTGGAATCTTCACAGCATGTCCAACTTCTAGAGAAAGTGAAATGAGAAAACACATAATAAACCCTGTGAAGCAGGCAAGTTGAGGCCATGGTTGTTTTACACACAACAGTACCATACACTGCACTAGTGTTGCATGTTCATTTGAAGTATGGATTTCAGTTGATAGTTCTACCTTTGTTGAAGGTTTAAGAGACATAGGCCCTGTTCAAATGTACATATCACAGCTTAACAAGCAGAGATATGCATGAGCCGTGCATCTGCCTCTTTCATCCTCATACTACTCCTCTCTTGCTCGGCACACTATGACTGAAGACTTTCTACATTAATTAACCATAGTCAGTCATTACTTGTAAACAGAGGAACTGTGGTTACTGGGATTGGAACAATCCAGGATCTTACACCAACTTCAAACATTGGTTTAATATTCTGGTTTGTTCCAATCCTAGTAACCATTGTTCACTCTTCCCTTCTCACAGTATGCTGTGATTAACCCAGATGTCTTCAACAAATCATCCTACTTATAGCTAAGCGATTACAAATAGTCTTAAAGGTCGTCCCAACAGAGATACATCTACGGCTGATATCATGATCACTCACACTAAACCAATAAGATAGCAATATAAGGAGGTGGTGGACATCTGGTTAAACCCGGTCTTGAGAAGCCAAAGAAGTCTCAAAAGTATCAGTGCAGGCCTAGCACTGATTCAGTTGTTAACTAAAAAAAAGGATCTGGGAGTGGGGAGCAGCGTTGTTCATTTCCACCCACCCCATTTGCTGTGTTCAAAAGGGTTGTGCACTTTGTTACCCATGCAATTACCCCCAAATGCAAAATAGAATAAAATAAAAATAATGAGTGCACAAAGGGGGGGGGGGAACCATTTTGGTAAGGTAAAGCGCTAAGGGAAGCGTTTGCATAAACAAATCCACCCACCATCCAATATGCACAGAGCTCTGTTCAAGCCCAGCAGGGAACCAGGAATTTGCTTCTTTGATAGCAAGCAATACAATGCCTTCAGGATTGTCTAAACTCTGTATAAATACCAGGACCTGGGCCTTTTGTCCTTGCTGGCCAGCAAGGAAGACCAAGCTGGTGCTAGCCTGCCTATTGTATTTTTTAAAGTTATTTGAATAATCAGAAACAGCCAGCAAATACGGCAACAAGGGCGTAGAGCTCCTCAGCTCCAACTTCCTATGACCAATGCCCCAAAAGCATAACAATGTTGGAAACTGATATAATATGATCTCACCCTCCTCCCTTTTCTGTTTAGCTTGCAAAGTGACAAGTGATCAGATCAAAACATAAATTGGCATAAGCCGTTCAATGGGCTTATTTTGTAATATGATGAAAGGAATCCAATTGTGTCTACACTTAAGCAGCAGCAGGGGTTCCAGTGGCACAGACAGGCTCAATTTGCTGTCACAGAACTCCGTAATAAGACAATAAAACCCACCCTTGTTTGCTTCCCTTTCACCATTCAGAATTGCAGCACGAGGGTGCAGCTATATAGGTTACCTCTGGAAAAAGTCGAGTCACTGAGGAAACACTGAGGCACAATTATAGTATGGGCTCCCTCCCACCCCCAATATAGGCATACAGAAGCATTATTTGGTGGATTGCTTTCTTAATCTTTCCTTCATCCCACTTTCCAGTACTTCAAAGGAGAAGTTTAAAAAAAATCTCAAGTTTGATTTGTGCTCTAAACACCCTAATTTTATGCCAAGGAGATTACATTTCTTCCAAATTATGCACATTACAGATTATACATCCTGACTGTGAGCTAACTATTTCTAAGGATTTAGAATGCTATGCAAAGAACCTGGGTGGCAAAGGCAAAATAAGAAGGGAAGGATGGGAAAGGAGGCAGGGAATTGGCTCAAACTCTGTTTTCCTGGCTACTGGGAGTCCTCCTTATGGGTCAGTCTGTTTTGGAGCCATCAGCTATTTTTCTTCTGTAGCCCAGAGAGCCAAAATCTTCTATTTCCTCACCTTTAAGCTATTTAGATCAGTGGTGGGGGTCCTGTGCCCCTCCAGACTGCAACTCCCATAATTCCTGGCTCCCACTGACCATGTTGGCCGAGGGTGATAGAAGTTTGAATAACATCTGGAGGGACACAGGTTCTCCACACCTGATTTAGACTATAACTTATTACAAAGAAAAATGGCTCTAACTGCAAAATTAGGCTGCACATTAGAAAGAATTTTATAATTGTCAGAGCAGTGGAGCACTGAAATACATTGTCTAGACTTGAGTGATGGTAGATTCTGTAGCAATGGAGGTCTTGAAAAGCATATTGGATACATGGTTGGATTTGGTTAGATCAGGGTTTGGAAACATGTGGCCCTCTACATCAGTGGTTCCCAAACTTTTTCAGGTCACCGCCCCCTTGGTTCCACAAACTCATGCCCAGCGCCACCCTACCCTACCCTATAAAAATCATTATTCGGAATAGTGGTTTTCAACGACCCACCAAGGAAGATAATAACAATAAAATTCAAAACAGTAACAATTAATTGAATACTTTATTCAAAATCCAATTGGTGTGCCCTGCCATGCTGGCTGCAAACAGAGGCGTTCGCTCTCGTTTCCCTCCCTCCCTCGGCAAGCCTGGGGCAGGTGCTTCCCATTTAGAGGGGATTCTAGGAGTTGAAGGACTTTTTTCTGTCTAAGCATGCATAAAATTGTGCCTTTAACTTATCATGTCACACTTGCATGAATACAAGAATCAAATAGGATTTCCTTCTTCAGTGGAACACACTTACTTAAGAGTAAGCACCATTTTGTTATAGGAAAGGATAATGTATTTTAATTAAAATCTTAAAATAATTATCTGCCACCTGGTACAGAGCTTTCCTATGGAAAATCTGGCTGGGACTGAAGTAGAGGGGCACTAATTTTACTGTACTTATTGTCTTTAAATATGGTTAAATATCCCACAGTTACCTTGCTATTCTATTTCTACAATTCATTTTCTCCTGTCTTTTCTTCACCCTCTCTTCGTTTTCAGGCTGAATCCTATGCACATTTACCTCAGAGTAAGTTCTATTGATCTCAGTGGGGCTTACTTCTAAGTAGACATACTTAGGATTGTGTTGCAGCTCTGTTTTTATGGTGACACAAGATACACACATACCATGTTTACCAAAAGAACGCTTGAAAAAAGGGGGTTGGACACCCTGAAATAAGCAAGGGCAGATAGGAAAGGTTTCAGCAAGCATTCTGGAAAAAGGTGCTGCTGAATCTTCTTTAGCCAGGAAGGACCTAGGGAATTGCAATTCTCTCTCCCTCCCCCTTTTCTTTTCTCTCCCAATCCTGTTGTAGTCCAGATTTTTTGGGGGGTGGGAGCACACACACAGACACACAGCATCTCTCTCTCTCTCTCTCTCTCTCTCTCTCTCTCTCTTTTTCCAACCCCCCCTCCAAGCCCCCCCCTCTCTCCAACCCCCCCTCCCTCCAAGCCTCACAATAGCTGCTGGGCTGATTACGACAGAAGGGCAGCAGCTCAGAGGGGAGATGGCCCCAATCTGCAACTCCTGACAGGGGAAGGGAGCCTGGTGATACCTTACAGCAGCACAAACAGTCCTGTTCCCCACCCAGCCTGCTGGCTGACTGCTGTTCTTGGCAGCTGCTCTGCCGCCCGCCATCCTCCACATGCTCCTTCCTCTCCGCCACATGGATGCTGCTCCCACCTTGTGCAGCAACTATCGCGAGAGGTCTGCCGGGGCAGCTTGTAGGAGGGAGCAGCTCTGACCAAGAGCGAGCGAGCGAGCGGCAGCGGTGGCTCCAGCAGGAAAGAAGCCCTGGGCCCTCCTAGGCAGGAGAAGAGTGGGCAGAGCAGCTGAATTCGCCGCTGTTTCCTGCTCTGCTGCCTCCTGTGGGCGCTTCCCCCACCCCCTACTTCTGGTGGGGCCTCTGTGGGCTTGAGATAGGAGAAGAGAGCGGATGCGTGAGTGAGAAAGTCCTTCCTGAGCAGAAGCGGTGTGGGGAGAGCAGCTGAATTTGCCGCTCTTTCCTGCTCAGTCCCTGGGTTTTAGGCCCTTCTGGAGAGACCACCTCGAGCGCCCCCCCTGCCCCTTTGCCTATTAGCGTCCCCTGCCAGCACCCCCTGCCGTCCCTTTGCCTCTTAACGCCCCCCTATGCAATCCCACCGCCCCCAAGGGGGCAACACCGCCCACTTTGGGAACCACTGCTCTACATGTTACTAGACTGCAACTTCCATCCACTCACACTAGCATAGCCAATGGTGAGGGCTGATGGGAGTTGCAGCCCAACAACATCTGTAGGACCACACGCTCCCCATCCCTCATTTGGATGGATTCTGTCCTTTAAGAATGAGGGCAACAGGGATGATCAGGGGTCTACTTACAAAGCCCTATGAGGAGAGACTGAAAGAACTGGGCATGTTTAGCCTTGAGAAGAGAAGACTGAGGAGAGACATGATAGCACTCTTCAAGAACTTGAAAGGTTGTCACACAGAGGAGGGCCAGGATCTCTTCTCGATCATTCCAGCGTGCAGGACATGGAATAATGGGCTCAAGTTACAGGAAGCTGAACATTAGGAAAAACTTCCTGACTTTAAGAGCAGAATGACAATGGAACTAATGACCCAGGGAGGTAGTGGGCACTCCCACACTAGAGGCATTCAAGATGCAGTTGGATAGCCATCTGTCAGGGATGCTCTAAGGTGGATTCCTGCACTGAGCAGGGGGTTGGACTCGATGGCCTTACAGGCCCCTTCTAACTCTACTATTCTATGATTCTATGAATTAACTAGATGGCCTCTTAAGGGAACAGCACCCATCCCAGAAGCCTAAAATACACAACCCTATGATTTCTGCTTATTTCAAGGGGTTGGACTCGAAGATATATGAATCCATGAACTGGATCAAAGAGATCAAAATAGGCTATTCATGTCTATGCTAACAAAGCACATCATCGAAAACATCTTACTCCCTGACATCTTAGGCATTTTTATAAATCCAGCCACACTGCCCTAGAACATACACTAAATAACTTAATGCATTTGTAATCAACCAGCAAAACCAAGCTCCCATCGGTGTCCAATAGTTGACATTTGCACTCCACTCCTGCAGATGTTGTTCCTCCTACTGGAATGTCAGTTCCCAAGCTAAATCTCCCATTTCCTCCCATGTTAAGACTTATGTTTTTAATTCACCTTCATTAGAAATAACCTTTTTAAAAAAGGTTATGAAGAATGTCATCATTCATGAGCTACAGCTATCAGAAATGAAGCCCTACTATCTTTTTTTTTAATTAAGAGAAATGAGAAAAACATACATCCACTTATATGATTATCTGCTTACTATGACAGCTGCTTATACGAGGCAAAAATGCCAGAATTGCCACAGCAGGCTATAGCAAGGATGCTAATGGTAACATCCGCCTTTTATGCTGGATAAAATGGGTTCAAATTAAATCATACAACAGAAGAGCTAAAACTAGAATTGTGTCACCTGTCATGTTTAACACAGAGACTTCAACCCTTCTCCTCTTCACATAATAAGCACACAACACACACACACACACACACACACACATATAATGGATGCAAACTGTACCCAAAAGAACTTTGATCAGCCTTGGAAAACTGAACATGAATCAGAGTACATAACCTAGCAAAGGGGATTCTTCTCTATAGTAAAAGCCAGTCCATTATCCCTCTTAAGTCATTACAGTTCTCACCTTCTAGTTCCTTGGGATCCGCTTCCAGTCCAGTTGCAGTTCCAGTCAATACAACACCATCAGCCAGAAAGAATTCAGCAGCCTTAGCAGTCTCCGCTACACTGACGTCAGCTGTCAGAGAGTGAGCACTGTCAACAGTAGGAGCATACCCTGTTTACTTTTTGCCTGTAGTCATTATACTTATTTTCCAACAATCCTCTTTTCAAAAGACCTTCAGGCCAGGTTTTCAGTCCCAAAGAACCAGGAGATAAGCATCCAAAGCTGGTCACCATTGAGAGAAACATGTTCTCGAGATGCAAAACAGATTAACTGACAAGAAGCCTGACATGTTTTGCCCTGTCCTTTATTTTAAGGCCTTCTGCAAGCAGTAGAAAGAAGTGTCTGCACATTTTTTTCCAGCAAAAAGATTGTCTCCTATATTAATCTATTGGTGTCGCACTGGGATTCTTGTCAATAAATCTATTTTGCATCCTAAGAATGTGTTTCTCTCCTTTGTGGCCAGGTGTTCAGTCCCATCAGAATTTAATAAAACAGAGAAAGGTGTGTTAGGATTACCTATTTAGCCAAGAACAAAGTGCTCACTGTGACCGCCCCCATCAATGTATCTGAAGCAGTTGTTCAGAGATTCACACTTTATACAGTTGTAACCAAGTGGTGGTTTTACGGCAAGGACAACTTTTTCACATCTTTCCACATTTTGTTCTAGAATGCATTTTGCATTCCTTGATTTTGATAAAGTGTCCCAAGTTCTCATTACTTTAAAAAGTAGTGTTACGCTAGAATACTTGTAGTTAGCATTAAAGGAGCCCTGGGTAACCACAACTTGCTGGAAAATTCACTTGTTGATCATGGGACTTGTGTCACTTGCAAGAGGTTTCCACACAAACTAACTGCAAGCAAAACCTCAGTTGTTATTACTGAAATGAGTTTCCAGCATGGCTCACTTTACTAAACAGAACAGTCTATCAAACAGAGGTTGTGAGCCTGGTTTTAATGTGGATCCTACCTACCTGTGTTTCTTTTTAATGTCAGCAAAAACCTGAATGTGTTCTGCACCAATTTGCTTCCGGTATCTCAGTAAGCTGCCAGCACAGGCATTTAGAATCCCTTCATCCGCCACATGAGAAAAAACAAAGCCTTCTGCTCGAATAAAGTCAAGACCTACAAATGGTAATAAAGATTACTGTGATAAAACTGAACGAGGGGCATGCAGAAACAGTCAGTCATGGTTAGTTACCAGATGATTCCAAATCCAAAATGGGATATAAGGCTGTATTAGTAGCCTGAGCATGTACACAGGTGAGCCAACATTAAGTAACTGCTCAGTTATGAGCAGTTACTTAATGGCCTAAGGCATGACCCTAAGGCAAGTCACTATCTCTTATGCCAGGGGTGGGCAGCACAGCCCTGCTGAATTTGGGGAAACCCAGATTTATTAATTAATTTTAAAAAAGGAAAAAAGGAAGTTCATAGCTGGCATGAAGTGCCCAAAGAGTCATATTTAGCTTGCTTGATGTTTTATTCTAACGTTTTATTCTAACCAGAGTGGTTTTAAAATAATACAAATGCTGGTCCACCACTCTCTTTCCAACTCTACCAAAGACATCAATAAGAAGGAAGCTATTCTTCTCGTTTGCCCAGGGACAATCAACTATCACCCCAAGTGAGTGAAAAATTGTGCTTCTGGGACAACGAGTAAAACAAGGAGGTGTAAAGAAAAAAGAAGCTTCAATACCAGTGTGGTGTAGTGGTAAAGAGTGTTGGACTGGGATTGGAAGATCTGGGTTCTAGTCCCCACTTGGCCATTGGGTGACTTTGGGCCAGTCACAGACTCTTAGTCTGATCTCCCTCACAGGGTTGTTTTTGTGAGGATAAAATGGAGAGGAAGAGAATTATGTATGCTGCCTTGAGTTTTTGAAGGAAAAAGGGTAATAAATGCAATAAATAATAAAATAAATACAAGAAGCCTATCTGATTTTTCAATATTTAGCAGCCACTATCCTCTCATTTCTATAACCCATGGCAGCTACAGCTCATTGTTTTGATGGCTTAAAAAGATTCTTCCTCAATGTAACAGATTTCAGACTGAAAGGTTTCAGACTGAAAGGATTTATTTATTTATTAACAATGTTTCTATACCAGCTCTCATTTTGAAACAAATCCCAAAGCAGTTGACAAAATAATAAAAACAAACAAAAAAGACAATACACACACACACACGCACACGCACACGCACACACTAGCATTATGAGGTTAGTACAAAGATCGCTCATGGCTGAGGGAAAGCCAAAGCAAACAGATAAGTTTTCAATGAATGCCTAAAACATGCCGGGGCTGTGGGGTAGAGGCCACTGCAGAAAAGGTCCATCTCCGTGTCATCACAAAAGGAAATCCATAGGCCACAGCATGAACAACAGGGCTTCTCCTGAAATCTGCAGTGGCCTGGGATGTTGTTATACTAGGGGAGATGTCCCTTGATGTATCCTGGTCCTAAATTGTATAGGACTTTGAATACTAATAGCCTCGTGTGGCGCAGAGCGGTAAAGCAGCAGTTTCTGCAGCTGAAACTCTCCCCACGGCCTGAGTTCAATCCCAGCGGAAGCTGGTTTCAGGCAGCCAGCTCGGGTCGACTCAGCCTTCCATCCTCCCGAGGTCGGTAAAATGAGTACCCAGTTAGCTGGGGGAAAGGCAATCACAGCCGGGGAAGGCAACGGCGTCCCTCCAAGAGTCAGTAATGACTCAGTGCTTGCACGAGAGGTTCCTTTCCTTTCCTTGAATACTAATACCAACACCTTAAACCTAATGTAGTTAGCAGTCAACGTAGATCATTTAGTGCAGGCATAATGTGTGCATGGTGGGGCACCCAAGTCAGGAAAGTACTTTAGGCAAAACAGGCTACTGGTCTATCTAGCCCTGTATGATCTTTTCTGACTTGGCAAATCCCTCCAAGATTTCAGGCCGAGATTTTGGGAGCTTTCCCAAATATCATCAAGAAGATAGCAAAATGATAGCTGCAGGGTAGAAAGAATCTATATTTGTAACTTTATCACCTCTATAAATGTTCCTGAGGCTCAGTAATAGGCATCATTCTGTGCGGCCTCAAACAGATGTAGTTAATTAAATCAGGATCTACGCACAGGAAATTATGCACTACTGAAGAACACATGGTACACCTGTTAATAATGAAGCAGTTGTGAACAAAGCTTGGCAAACCATTTCAGACATGGGAGAACTCTGCTGTTCCCACTCAGAAACAAGGAAGAATCCAGACAGAATGCAGTTCAAGCCAAGACAATGACATATATATATATATGCCATTAAAAAGCAAAAAGATGTTCCGCTATAAAGCAATACATCAAATCAAGAAATAGAAAATAATGCTGAACTTTGCAAGAGTGCCTCAAAGTGCTTGCTAGCTCATAGATGTAATTTACTATCATTGTTATCTTTACTTTTTCATCCCAATTTCTTCATTTTATCCTTCTCCCCTTATTTTCTTCCATTACTATTTTCTATCAGTCCTTCACAACCATTTGGCTCAGTTCAGACAGTACATTAGTCAACACAGTGTGAAAACTCCACTCAACGGTTGAGGTTTTAGGGGATACTCCACACATAAAATGTTCAAACTCCACCGCTGTGTGACTGTGGACTACCATGGAGTTGAGTAAAATCCATCACATAAAATCCATCATGACGTTTGATTGACAGTTCCTCCGCTCTCTCTCCTCTCCTGCCAGCTTTCCTAGAGCAGCATTTGCTTCTTTCACCACTCTTGCCAGGGAACTCTGTAGCCAGTGGGAAAAGTTAACGCAACGGAAAACTCCAGAGCCTGCCACACAACACAACAGTTGTGCAGGAACTCTCCTCTGCGCAGCGTGGATATTCTGCATGGAGTGTTTTCCCAAAAAACCTCCACCATTGCGTGGAGTTTTCCCACCAGACAACACGTTTCTCAACGGTGGTGTTAAAAACTCCACTGTGAAGTTCTAAAACCACAGTTGAGAAACGTGTTGTCTGCACTGAGCCTTCTTGTAACTTTTTTTTAAAAATAGGAGTGGGACGTTATGTACTTGCAAGCCTAGGGGCACTTTCAGAAGCCCAAGAAGAATCCAACAGTAGAGAAATAGGATGTGTGTGTAGTCTTGGAATATTTGAAAGAGTAGAAGACAAGATGCAACCATTGGGAGTCTGTTTTGCACCAAACAGGACGGGGCAAATTAACCTGCTGGAATAGTGATATGTTGCAAACACATAAGAAATTCGAGTAGCACTACATTGAACCTTAGAAGGAAGCAGGATTTTTTTTTTCAGAGTGGATTTTTACTGCAGTAATAGTTTTACGTCAAGCCTTTAGTACGGCAATGAAAATGGGCTTTGGTTGCCAGTTAACCAGATGGCAGGACAGCCTTTAAACTGGCAGTTTCACATTTTGGAACCTTCAGAAAACAAATCACAGTTCAGTTAAGATCTAGCTATAAAAAAATGTCCTCTTTAAAAATAAAAAACCCTCAGTCAAGATTTTAAGATCCAATTTGAGCTGGCATTCTGGAAAGTAAGAGTAATTCTCTCATGAGTCAGGTTTATACAGGGTTCTTTTTTTAAAAAAAATCTGTATTTGTAGATACTGCTTTCAGAGCCATGAATAAAATGAAAAGCAAAAGAGCACACCTAATTACACCTTCAGATAGTATAAGGCCTCAGCTGCTGTCTGCCTGCTATAATTTCTGGAAAATCTTTATTTGCTTTTAGGTTTCCTATCTAGTAACACTGTGTGATGGGTGTCTGGCTCTCATCACTCCAAACTGAGGAAGATGATTCTTCTTATCGAATAAGGGACACACCTTGTTTTGGATCCACTGGAAACAAGCAATCCAGTTTCAAACACACTAATTCGTAGTGAATACAAATTGTCTCTCTGCCTAAAGGCGGTAGAGGAAACATACAGGAAAGTTTATTTGTGGCCGCAAATTGAGAGATATTATATCTACAAACCAGCCCAAGCAAAAAAACCACAGTTTTTATTTGTATACATATGGCTATACAACCATATGTATACACATGGACACTGGTTTGCTGTTTGGCTTGTGCAATGGCAGGGCTGGCCCAAGATATTTTGCTGCTGGGATGGAGAATAAAATGGTACCCCTCCCATTCTACATGCAGAAGCCAACTTAAGAGATGGCTCAACGTTGCTAACGGGACGGCGTCCACCGCCACATCTGACAACAGCAAGCTAGCTTAGGGGTGCAGGACAGGCTGCGGAACACCCATAGCTCCGTCCTCCAACACCTCCCTCCCTGCTTCCCAGCCTCCAGCATCCGCAGCCTAAATAGAATCAGGGCATCCATATTACCAAAACTTTGAGAATTCATTATGATTTAAAAAGAGAGCTTTTCTATCTCTTAGGGCTGCAGAGAAAAAGAGCTTCTTGGGAAAAAAGACAATAGCGATCTTTGCCAAAAGCTCTGCAAGAACGCTGAATCCTAGCTAAGGGGAAGAACTACATGGCTACTAGCCCTGATGGTTGTGTGCTATCTCCAGTATTTGAGGCAGTAAGCCTGTGTGCACCACTTGCTGGGGAACATGGGTGGGGGGTGCTGTTGCACCATATCCCACTTGTTCACCCCTGGCCGATGGCTGGTGGGCCACTGTGTGAACAGAGTGCTGGACTAGATGGACCCTTGGTCTGATCCAGCAGGGCTCTTCTTATGTTCTTATGTTAACTCTGCTTTGCCCATCCCTTCCTAATCGACCCCACCCTTGCTTTTCCCTACTGCTTGCCAATATCAGTGATCTCTTCCTTTCCTGTATCATTCCACATTTTGCTCTTTAGGAGTATCATCTAAAATGGTTTTGATGTATAAATATTTGTTTACACCCTCAGCCAGTGCCAAGGTCTAGAGCAGAAAAAAAAAATGCTGAGGAAAAAGATCTCAAAATGTATTCTTCCCTCATTTCCAGTTCAAATTCTCTTTCTTCCCTTGTCAGTTTAACCATGGCTTAGCATTAAAAGTGTGCTAATCATGGTAAACACTAGCCAGATTCCCTCTTAACTGGGATTTGCAAACATGCCAGAAAGGTGGCACGTTTGTGCAGCATTAACTGTGTTTAACATAAACGAAGATGTAATGTTAAATCATAATTAACATTAGCAAGGAAAGGGAAGGAGATATTTCTCCTGGAAGCACATTATCCCAAAGATGACCCTGACCTCCACCCCACAATTTGCAAAGCAAGGTTTTCAGCAAATCAGCACTCGGTCTATTTGGTTGTTCTAAATGGAGTGTGTGGTCAGCTGTTTGTTAGTTTATGCATGCTTAGGGGTCTTACAGCTACCTGAGACTCTACATGTTTACTCAGAAGTAAGTCCCTTGGGTTCAATTTGCTTTACTTCTGATTAAACACACATTGGATCAGGCTCCAAGGGTGAAGTGAATGACTAGAAATCTGTATATAATTGCAAATTATTGGAAACTGCACTGATATTGAAAATATATTCAGAAATATTTTTTTCCAAAATAGATGTAGAATTTAAAGTGCTGTCCTAAGGCAGAAAGGGGCAATTTCATTCAAGAAGTCGTTTTTAAAACTACGGAAAGAATGTTAAGGGGAAAGGAGGAAACACAGTTAAAATTATAGAGTGCACCTTAATATGAAGACATATCTGCTGTCTAATCAATTCTGCTTATTGACTGAAGCTCCTAGTTGTTTAAGTAAACCAAAGCATTCATCTGCAACAGCGAAGGAAGACAAAATGGCATTATCGTTTTTTGAAAATAAAATATAATATGAAAAACTAGCATCAATCTAGGAAACAGATGTTAGGAATAATAGACGATTCATCTGTCACAGTTTGCATCAAGATACATTAAAGGGATTGTATAAAAGTAATGCATGTTTTCAGTATTAATCACCTATCTTTCTTGAATAAGACACAGTATAAATGAAATGCTAAAACCTTTAAACCAGCATTCCAGCAGACTTGGTGTGGCGCAATTGGTATTATTAATGCTCATACTATAAAAGAAGGGGTTTTTTTTGCTTTTGCGCGAAATACTCTAATAAATCAAATTAGAAAATATTTTTTAAGATCCACAACGTTCTTATTGGTACAGTTAAATCAGACACACAACAGTTTACAAAGTGCTTAACACTTCTCCACAATGGCCCAGTGAATGAAGGAGGCCACAACTGACAGAAAGTCTGAAAACTATCACCATATCCAACACCACTTAATAGCACAGATGAACTCAGATTTGAACCCAAATTTAAGATGGGTACTATCCAATGGCCGACAGTAGTTCTTGTTAAGTTCAGGTTAATTTAATTTATTCTTAAGTGAAATTTCATTAATTCTACAGAGGTGTAATAGTTCATTACAGTAGATTACTGTAATATCCTGAGGTATAACTGGAATTAGATGAGTGATCATAATGATTTAAAATGAATCCCTTGTACCATTTTATTGAACTAAATGGAAGAGAGCCATCAATGGATATCTATTATGAAAGGGGGTAAAGCCATTGTTAATATGGTTACGGGAAGAGAACTTATCCTAAGACAGAACAAGAAGAACTTATAATGTGTTTCCCTTGATAGCAGCGAATCCCAACCTTGGATCCCCAGAAGAAACCAAAACTGAACAGCAATGCTGTTTTACTATTTCTCCTAAACATTTCTCCCTTTTCAGAGCTAACCATGGCTAGCAGCAGAGTTTAACACCCTGGTCAAAGCTAACCCTGCTTAGCATTAACACTGCTGCTAATAAAAGGCTGCATCAAGGTTATCACTGAAAAGTGCTGGAGAAGTAGGATTCATGTGCAAGAGGGAAAGACGATTGTGAGATCAGGAATATTATGCCTGCTCTGTATCTGTGAGCTGGATGCTCATACGTAAGGGTATGGAGCCTAAATTTCCCCATTGGGTTTTTAAAAATCGGCAGGTATGCCAACATCATTAGAGAATGAAAGCAAGGGTAAGCACACCACTGAAAGCAAATGAATAGGCCACGGCTCAAGATGATGCTAGAATGCAATTTACTTTTTTAGGACTATCCAATGCATTCCAAACGTATGTCTTCCAACGGAGTAAAGGGTAAGTATAATTTTGGCTGGGTTAAACAATCCATAGTTAGTCAGGGCCATGCTGCAGTGAGTGAGCGTGTTGCCTTCTGCACACTTGCTGCTTCCAGTTTACATCTGTTTTACTAACAACCCAGGAATGCCTCGTTCCTCAGCTGTTTGCCATGGTGTATGAACCCGGAACTCTTTGTGTTGTTGAGGGAGAAACAACCCCGAGTTTAACCTAACAACAAACCAGAGGTTAAAACTCTGGACAGCCCATGGTCCTGAGTTTGCATGGAACAATAAACAACACAGGAATGGAGCATTCCTGGGTGGTTTATGAAAACAGATGAAAAGTGGAAGTAGGCAGCATGCAGGGAGCAGCCTACCCATTCGGTCCAGGATGGGCCTGACTATCTATGGGTTGTTTAACCCATAGTTAAGGACATAAGAAGTGCCATGCTGGATCAGACTGAGAGTCCATCTAGTGCTGCACTCTGTTCACACAGTGGCCCACCAGCTGTTGACCAGGGACCCACAAGCAGGACTGGTGCACACAGACTTACTGCCTCGGATACTGGAGGTAGCACATAACCATCAGGGCTAGAAGCCATTAATAGCCTTCTCCTCCAGGAATTTATCCAACCTCCTTTTAAAGACATCCAAATTGGTGGCCATCACTACACCTTGTGGTAGTGAATTCCATAATTTAATGATGTGCTGTGTGAAGAAGTCCTTCCTTTTATTCGCCCTGAACCTCCCACCAATCAGCTTCAGGGGATGACCTAGTATTTTGAGAGTGGAAGAAAAGTGTCGGTCGTTCTACATGAGCCAGGTTTTAAATGAGCTGCTTTTGCTATACTAGAATAAGATCCATGAAATCCCTTCACCCCAAGGGAGGTCTACAGTCAAAACCAGATAGACACTCTTTACCACAAAAACCAGTACTTCTCAATGTCAGTTTGAAGCCCATCCCTTCCTTCACCCTTCCTATAAGCTAACTCAACTTTTTCCCCTCTGAAGGAGGATGGCTTTGGGAATAAAGATGACACAAGAACAGGAAATTCACACTTGTTTCACAGAAAAGTTCGGTGGGGATGGAGAGGGCCCAAATCTTGTCACCCTGTTCATATTCAGTTAGGGAATAGCTCAACAAATGACAAAGAACTCCAAATTGTTTCACTTACCTGCAGCAAGAGCAACTGCTGCAGCCTGTTGATTTGCAGCACATAAAATCTGAACACCCACAGGGAGCAGAGGACACGTCTTTTTCACAGTGGCACAAATGACAGTCATGGCCGCAGTAATTTCTGCACCAACGTCGAAAGTGTATGGCCGATCGTGCATATTTTCCACAATCAAGCCATCCTGTGGGAATACATTCAGAGGAAGCCTATTAAATTCAGAAGAGCTGCTCAAAAATAAACAGGGGACTTTGCATATAGTGGATAGATTTGTAGATAATGCTCATGAAATTTGCATTGTAATCATTGTAAGCAGGCAGCACAGCATCTATCCACCTAGCAGAGAACCTGAAGCTTTATATTATATCCTGAGATTTCTCAGCTTTCACTATTAGCAATGAAAAAGTCCACTTGGATGAAGGTGCTTAATTAAGCACTGGATTGCTTAATTTGCCCACGTTTCTAGTCTGCATGAATAAAAACTAATAGGTTTATTTGCAAGACAATTCACAGGAGGACATGGCAAGACAATGGGAAGGTAAAATTCTCTTCCTTCTCTGCTCTGCTTCCTTCACCTACCACAATTATTTTTAAAAAAACAAGGCAGGCACTCCACTTTT
Source organism: Elgaria multicarinata webbii (assembly GCF_023053635.1). Lineage (NCBI taxonomy): Eukaryota > Metazoa > Chordata > Lepidosauria > Squamata > Anguidae > Elgaria > Elgaria multicarinata. The sequence continues at coordinate 14,133,928 of NC_086184.1, forward strand.
ACTTAATCTAACTCTAAATCCAGACTTGCCTCTAAAATTTCAGATATCCCTACACACTGGCATGGTTTGCCAAGAACTCATGGTTAACAAACTCTGGGTTGCTGAAAATGCTTTACAAGCGAGCATGCATGCTGGTTCCCATGTACCCGCTTTCACTGCGAAAAACAACCCAAGGATTTCCGTTCCCTGGGTTGATTATATAACATCCGAACTCAGAACTCTGGATTGTTGGAGGATAAACAACCCAGAGCTTGAACCAACAACCCAAAGTTCTGGGTTCAGACGTAACATAAACAAACCTGGGACAGGGCATCACAGCAGAAACAGGTGGATCTGCTGGAAAGCATGCACGGTTGCTCCCACTGCCTTTCCAACACTCCATGGGTTGTTGGTGACATGCGAACTGGATGACTTGGTTTAGACAATTGTATCTTGGTTTAATAAACTGACATAGGAACATACCTTTTGCTTGCACAGGCAGACCCTCCTTCCTTCCTTTTCAGCACATTGAAATTAACCTTAGAAATCTTTACTTAACCATAGTTTTTCTGTTACTCCTGAACTGGAAACTATGGTAGCCCATTCAGAAACAGTTTGAATCTTAAACCAAGACCCCAGTTGGGAGCCTTGATTTAAACCAAAACTGTTAATCATAGTTTCCCAGTTCAAGCGTATGGGAAAACTATGGCTATATGAAGATTTTCTGGCATATAGCAGCAGCAAATGGAAAAGGGACATAAGATGAGACAATACAGAAACAGAGCAAGAGGGCAAAAGGTTCATGTATATCTCAGCTTATTAAGCTAAGGTAAGATGGTCCAAATTGGGCCACTCACAGATCAGAATTAAGGAAGCTCACGTTTTGTAATTGGGATAGTTTCTTTATCTATAATCATCAATGTCATCATGCATTAAAAAGCACTGCCAAAAACAGGTTGACGAAATTAATGTGGATCTTGGAGATATCCCCCAGTCACAGAGATGCATAATATAGGATAGGCAAAAGCTCAACTTGAGGTACTATATTGGGGCATATAAACGTTATTTCTTTATTAAGTTTGCAGTGCAATGGACCTTTAGCTACCTTGAACTGCATTTCCACCCACTTTTAGCATCTTTTTCCTATGTTGTATAAGGGAGAGAACTCCCCTGTAATTTCAGAAGGGGCTTATAATGCAATGTGGGAAGCAGTGTTCAAATTATGGGATAAGAGAAAGGGGAGCTTTAATAAATTCTGCAAGCCCTAAACCCTGATCCTTACCAATTTTAGACAAATCACGACTCTCCCATTACATTCTAACCAGGGTAGCTAGGAGGGAGAGACATCACAGAAGATAAGGGGGCTGAGACCTCTCCTGCCCCATCTCCCTGTAATTCTAGCGTCTGTACAAAGGAAAGACAATGCTTAAATAAAGACAACTAAAAAGCCCAGTGTTACGTAGCCAAGCTCATTAACATGCTTTAGCATTATGACACTGGAGATAATACCAGAAAACAAGCTTAAAACTAAGGTGTAATACTGGGGTTTTAAAACAAAAGCAAAAAATACAATACAATTTTTCCTTCCAAAGAGATAGTCGGCAAAAGTGACTGTTGGTAGATACACTCGCTTGCGAAAACGCCCTGCCTAACAGCATGATTTTTGTAAAGCTATCATATAAAGAATTAACGGTGAGCTCAATTATACTCTTTTTGAATAAGCGTAAAGCGCAAAAAACGCTAAATTGTAACTTTCATTTTCAATTACATGCCACCAAGTCAAACCTTAATACTTCCAACAGAATAGGGGGATTGACTCAGTTGTGATGATTGAGGGATGTGCTAAGCAAAGAAATTAATGCAGGTCAAGAGATAAGGTTCCCCCCCCCCCCCAAAAAAAATAGCTGGTGGTTCCGTTTTTGGTTTGCTTTTCCCCTCAATGAAGAGTTTGCAAAGACTGAGAAGTCAAGTCAAGAAATAAGGGACATGGGCATAATGTAACGCCCAAGTTATTGCAAGGGTAAAACGGAGGATTGAGAGACCTTGTGCACCGCGGTTCACACCATCACTGCAGCCCACCGGTGTGGTGCATGCCAGCGGCCATTTTGAACATTCAACCTCCGGCAGGTATACGATGGTCTGTTATGTCATGCTGCAACCCATCCAAATAAGCCATGGTGGGATGCAGTGATCGTGTGAACCCAGTCCAAGCATTCCCCCTTTAGCTCTGTGGAAGGGTGGAATAGAAATGTAATAGCTAACTAGTTTCCATCTATAGCACTTTATTAATAGTTATTTAACATCCAAGGTGCTTTACAACCAATGGACTCAATTGTCTTTACTGCAGTCCTGCTACTCTTATTTTAAATACTGAGAAATGTGGCAAAGAGAATGTAACTTGATCAAGTTGCCGCAAAACAAAGAGGGGAAACAAAGCCTTAAAATGCTACTCTGTAGGCCGGGGTGGGTGCATGGGCTTCAAAACTCCATCTTCTCAGGAGGCTGCCTATAACATGTGAATGAATGGGCACTGGCTGCCAAGAGAGCAAATGAACAGGTAGCACCTGTATATCTATGTCTTTTTTTCTGTCTTCCATTTTCAGCTACTCCATTCCATTCTTCCTCCCACCCAGTTTTCAGTTTTTTCCTCTCAACAATCAGCATTCTGTGAGCACTGGGCATGTATAGGCCCCTTGGGCTGCTGTTTTTTTTGGGGGGGGGGGCACGGTTCTCCCTCAAGGGTTCCCCCCCTCAAGGTTGCCTGTACCTCTGCAAACCTTGGGGTTCCTCCAAGTCTGCTTTTACCTTCCTCTTGTGCATGGCTGGCTGTTGCTGTTTTGGCTACATAATTTAATCGGAATTAGTGTAGCTAATTTCAATTAAGGTACATGGCATACCCAACACATTTCAGCTGCTAATCTTCTTCTGGGTGAAAAAGATCTTATATTTATCACAGCAGCTGTTCTCTTGGGACAAGTTATATTTGAATGATAAAGCATTGTTTTGTGGTTTTGCCCCCTATTACATTTTGTGTGCTGCCCCCTTGCCCAAGGGATCATGTCCACTTTTTCCTCTGATCATGTCCAGTCCATACCTGAGCAAATACATCATCACAGATCTCCTAGGTAGAAGTTCAATACTGTCAACTGGACTGCATCGTCTCTCCACTTCCACATTTTAGTAAGTAACACAAGGAACTAGAATCATTCATATTTGTATTCAGAATTGCTTAATGGATAATTTTCTTTTTTACTGACTCCTATAAATCAACACTGCATCCTTATGATTTAGCACACACAGCTACACCTTCTACAGATAAAACTCTAGATAGCAAACCATTATTTTCAAAATGTCTTTATATTCTTCTGACAGCACTTAGGTGAAAATATAGAAATGCCTCATATTAAAAAAATTAAAATGAAAGCCTCAAACATTATTCCTTTGAGTATAGCCAATTGTGTATACTATTTATAGACCCATTAGAAAATCAATACAATTTTACATTTTAGTGCTACAGCAGCATCTTCCATCAGTGGAAAGAATCTAAACCACACAGGCCTCATTAAAAAATAAATGCAAATTTGCCTACAAGAATCAACCTCCTTTTCTCAGATATTGTATGCTTTCAGTATTTTAACACATGATGCCACTCCAGACCAACCTTGAACAAATAAAGATTTATTTGTTGTTACATTTTTATTCCACTTTTCCCCCTCTTGCAAGGAACCTAAGGCAGTTCATATAGTCCTCCTCCACTCCGTATTATCCTCACAACAACCCGGTGAGGTAGGCTAGGCTAAGAGTCAGTGGCTCAGTTCAGACAAGACGTTAGTCAACGCAGTGTGATAACTCCACTCAACAGTTGAGCTTTTAGGAGGTACTCACCACACAACGTGTTTTAACTCTACTGTTGTGTAACTGGGCTACCGTGGAGTTGAGTAAAATCCATCCTGATGTTTGATTGACAGTTCCTCCGCCCTCTCTCCTCCCCAGGTCTTCCTGATGGTATCCCATCAGCTATTGCTGCAAAATAACAAATCTTGTCGGCTCTGCTAGAGCAGCACTTCGCTCATTTCTTGCCTGGGAACTCTGTAGCCAGTGAGAGAAGTCAGCACAATGGAAAACTCCACAGAGCCTGCCACACAACATGCAACACAACAGTTGTATAGGAAATTTCCTCTGCACAGTGTAGATATTCCACGTAGAGTGTTTTAAAAAACACACAAAAAACACTCCACCGTGGGGTGGAGTTTCCCCATCAGACAACACATTTCTCAATGGTGGTGTAAAAACTCCACCGTGGAGTTCTAAAACCATTTATTATAGTAGTTTTATCCTGCCCTTTATCCAAAAAGGCTTTCAAGGCAGCTTACAAAAATATTTCTTAAGACAGTCCCTGTCCACTGGCTTACAATCTAAAAAACATGACACGAAAGGAAAGGGGATTGGAAGAGAGGAGGAAAAAAGAAGAAAATTCAGCCACTTGATTCTTAGTTGTAAAATTATGTTGTCTGAACTGAGCCAGTGACTGACCGAAATCACCCAGTGAACTTCATCACTGAGTGAGGCTGGCTCTCACAAGTATTAGTACAACATTCTAAACACAACACCACACTAGCTCTCAATACAACTCTGGTTACTATACCATTTTTAAAACAACTTCGGGGTACTATCAAGTAAGTTCATACACGTTTGATTTGTAGGATACTTTAAATTGGAGAGTGAACTGGACAGCCCACTGGGGGTTATTTGTTTAGTGTTTCCATAAAAGCAATAAGGTCCATACATTTATCCCCTTAATAAAAATAAAAGCAGAACCTGGAAAAACTGAGAGGGTTCTAAACTCCTCTGAATCAGTAACTGCATATAATCTTGTCATGGCAATTTTGATTGTGTTTGGCAAAACAAGCATATAGCAGCTACAATTTTTCAGCACAGATGGCATCATGTCTGAGCATTCACTTGTTTTCATTAATATGCTCCAACATTATAAATCTTCCATATTTATTATGTTCTTTTAAAAAAGAATCACTAATGCATCAAACAAGCCACCTTCTGAAAAAACAACACTGAGGATTTGCTTTCATCACTCATACCACTTTGAAACAGCAATGTACTTGTACTCCTTTCTATTCCACTTCACAGTTTCAGCAAAAAAAATTTAAGGGGTTAGGGAAGAGTTATAGCTACAAAAAAAAGGCAGCGATTGATAGACCAATTGCATTAGTTTAGGCCTCCTCAAATCAGTGGAAATGCACCAGTGTTAAATGGTATGTCAATTGTGTGAAAGAATGCTAGTCACTATATGAGATGAAATTGAAAAACTACAGTAGGGCTATATTTTTTAATGGGGCCAACTAAAATATGACAAAATAGTGAGCAAGCTTTTGAGTTCTCCAGGATCTCAATGTTTAAAGAATCAAGGGGAAGCTGGGAGTGATGTAGCTGCCCCTGTTCCAAGTCTGCAGTTTAAAACAATCTTAGGGTGCAGTCCTCGGTATGTTTAGACTGAAAAATGTTCTACCAGAATTTCCATCCATGCTGGTTAGGGGTTGCAGGACTTCTTTCTGTCTAAACATACATAGGATTGCACTCCTAAACAAGAACACAGGAGAAGTTTTGCAGACCTAGTTGGATTAATGTCTCAAGGTGAAGGACATGAACTGATGTTTTCCTATTTGGGGCCTATAAAAATCTAGCAATTGTTCAGTTCTTTTTCTTTCAAGTCCTTCAGAATGCCTAGGAGGCAGAGAACAAAAATAAAGAGCAAGTCTTTATATTAACAAAGGTGAAAATTAATTGATAGGTAAAGTTAATAGGAGCCAATTTGGAATATCGTTGTAGGAGGGCATTATTTCACTGACCTAAAACCACCGAAGCTGCCAATAGTTCAACAGTCATGTAGCTAATAGCAATAATATAGTTTAACATTTTATGTATTTATATTTTCATTCTGTATTTCATTATCTTATGAATTGTTGTAAACTACCCACAGAGCTCCTGCTATTGGGTGGTACAGAAATGAAAATAAAATAAAATAACAACAACAACAACAACAACTTCTTTGGGATTCGAATTGGGTGAAACCACTCCGTCCGTTCAACGCATCATATGAAGTTGCTAAATAGTAAAAACCACCATCACCAGGGACTCTAATTGCAGATCTCCCATGATACATTAAGTTGGGTCTTTAGTCTCTTTTCTTTATACAAATCCTGCATCTCTACATCTACCTGGGTCTCTCAATCATCCAATAGCTAGTTTTAAATTGCACATAAACAATGTTTAGAATAGTATGCAAATCATGTGAATGTTTCAAATTCTATTTCACTGTTCCATTCACTGCTTTGCAGTCTGATTCCCACAACAAAATTCCAGGGGCTGACTAACACTTAGCATCACAAACCTTGACATTAATCCAGTGCTATCCAAACATTACTTTGGTGTTGCAGACAGATATACCACATCTTATATTTTAGGATCAGGCAATTATTAATTAATTATCCATTTATTCATTAATTATCCATTTTACTAAGAAAAATGGCAAGGTTGCCTACAATGATAAATAAAACTTGATAAAAAGAATAAAACAAATGCATTAAAACACAACAACGGAATAAAAACAACTTCTGGCCCTCAGACCTGCTTACACACCAAAGTCCTGCTCAAATAAAAAGGCATTTGCCTGCTGGCAGGACAGCAGAGAGGAAGTGAACCTAGCCTCCCTCAGCAAGTTGTTCCTCCTCCTCCTCCTCCTCCTCCTTCTTATTCTTATTCTTATTCTTATTCTTATTCTTATTACTTGTATCCTGCCTTTTGCCCAATGCCGGGCCTCAAGGCGGCCTTACAAAGTTTTAAACATACATTGGGGGGTGGGGGGAGCAAAACCATAAACGTTTAAAATAAACAACAAAATTATAAGACAGTAACATAGATGGAGGGCCAGATTATTCTCCAAAGACCTGCTGGAACAAAAAAGTTTTAGCCTGCTTCCGAAAGCCCATCAAGGAGGGAGCCAGCCTAGTTTCCCCGGGAAGAGAGTTCCAGAGCACTGGAGCAGCCACCAAGAAGGCCCTCTCCCATGTTCCCACCAAGCGCACTTGTGAAGATGATGGGACTGAAAGAAGGGCTTCTCCAGAAGATCTCAAAGCACGGGCAGGCTCATAAGGGAGAATACGTTCTTTCAAATAAGCTGGACCTGAGCCATATAGGGCTTTATAGGTCATAACCAGCACTTTGAATTGTGCCCGGAAACAGACTGGAAGCCAGTGGAGCTGCTTTAACAGGGGAGTTGTGTGCTCCCTGTAACCAGCCCCAGTCAACAATCTGGCTGCAGCTCTTTGAACCAGCTGCAGTTTCCGAACACTCTTCAAAGGCAGCCCCACGTAGAGCGCGTTACAGTAATCCAATCGGGATGTAACTAAGGCATGTGTCACCGTGGCCAGGTCCGACATCTCTAGGAACAGGCGCAGCTGGTGCACTAGCTCTAACTGTGCAAATGAACTCCTGGCCACCGCCGAAACCTGGGCATCCAGGCTCAGGGCTGAATCCAGAAGTACACCCAAGCTGCGGACCTGTGTCTTCAGGGGGAGTGTAACCCCATGCAGCACAAGCTGAATCCCCATTCCCTGATCTGCCTTTCGACTGACCAGGAGCACCTCTGTCTTATCTGGATTAAGCTTCAATTTGTTCGCCCTCATCCAATCCATTACTGCCAACAAACACCAGTTTAGCACAGAAACCGCTTCCTTGGAATTGGGTGGAAAGGAGTAGTAGAGTTGGGTGTCATCAACGTACTGGTGGAACCACACCCCACAACTCCGGATAACCTCTCCCAAGGGTTTCATATATATGTTAAATAGCATGGGGGACAAAACAGAGCCCTGAGGGACTCCAACGGCCAAGGCGTTGAACAGGAGTCCCCCAGTACCACCTTCTGGGTCCGTCCATCCAGGAAGGAATGGAGGCACTGTAAAACAGTGCCTCCAAGACCCATCCCAGCAAGGCGGCCCAGAAGGATACCATGGTCAATGGTATCGAACGCCGCTGAGAGGTCCAGCAGAACCAGCAGGGACACACTCCCCCTGTCCAGTTCCCGGCGAAGATCATCCATCAAGGCGACCAAAGCTGTTTCTGTCCCATAACCAGGCCTGAAGCCAGATTGAAATGGATCTAGATAATCTGTCTCATCCAGGAATCCCTGGAGCTGGGAGGCCACCACACACTCCAATACTTTGCCCAAAAATGGGATGTTGGAGACTGGCCGGTAGTTATCCAATACAGTGGGGGCCAAGGAGGGCTTTTTCAGTGTGGGTCTTACCACTGCCTCCTTCAAGCAGGCTGGAACCCTACCTTGGCGAAGGGAGGCATTGACCACTCCGCTTACCCACTCAGCCAGTCCCCCTCTGGCAGCTTTTATAAGCCAGGAAGGGCAAGGATCAAATATACACGTGGTGGCTCTCACCTATCCAGGGACCCTGTCCACATCATTGGACATAGCCTGGGAGCAGCTACCAAGAAGGCCATGTTTTGTGTTGCCACCAAATGCACCTGACAGTTATGGCCTGGAAAGAAGGGCCTCTCCCAAAGATATTAAGATTCCGAAAGACTCATGTTTATAGAGCCCAAGCCATATAGGGCATTATAGGTCATAATCAGAACTTTGAATTCTGCCCAGAAACAGACCAGTAGCCAGTGAAGCTGTTGTAACATGCATAAGATTGCCTTTTCTCTGAAGGGTTGTTTTTGGCACTACTTGAAACTGCAACTCTAAGACCATTGGCCCCTTCCTCTAAATTTTGACAATAATTTGAAATTCATGATAATTTGAGCTAATGTTCATTAAATACACACAGGCGCACACACACACACAGAGAAGAAAACAAGACCAAAAATAAGTGTACATTGCAAGATGTCAGTTCGATAAAATCTTTATAGAAGATGCAGGAGTATAGACTAACTGTATATGATATGATTCATCTGCACAAATTTAAGACCTGTATCCCCAAGCAGCCCCTGGATGGGAAGCATATGTAAGCTGTTCTAAGCTCCTTGGAGACAGAGTGAGACAAACTTATAAACAAATAATACTAAGTAACCACATGCATTTGCAGTACTAAATACCTAAACATATAACTCTTTCTTCAGCTGTTCTTCAAGGCCAAATGTAAATCTATAGCATTTCTATTTTTGGGCTTATCCCTTATTTTCCCCACATTTCATCACATGCCATTTCTCACCCACCCCTCCAAACATCTTTCTTCACCAGCAGTTTTCGTATGTTCCTTTAGTTGAACTTGGTGCCATCTTTTGCCAACTTAAATTTAGACCCCTTGCCTGACACCAGTTGTAAAGTAGTGTGAATTTATGAACCTATACAGAGTGCCTACTGACAAAAATAATCTACTCCAATAAAAGAATCAGTCAGGAAAGAACACCAGAAGCAGAAACCATTGGTCTGTTTCAGTCCTGCTTGAAGGCTAGTTACTAGGGCATCACATCACTGCCAAGCCAGCAATTTATAGTTTTACTGCAGGCAGGCTGAAGTAGCGTGTGGCAATGCAGGGATACAGGGTGCAATGGAATGTATAAAGCATATCCTGACCTTTTAAAAGGACATGCACCCCGTTAAAAATCTGCCGACCTATGGAAATTACTGCAACACCTGAGGACCAATGGAAATTCAAGTCACTAGTACCTGACTGTTGTTGCCTCTGGCTCAAAGTGGCCTTTCAGGTCTTGCCTTCTAAATACACACAGCAGGAAAAAGCTTGCCATCAGAAGATCTACCACAGGAAAATTGTGGTTGGGCAACGCTTCAGACAAGTGCAAGCTGCACTTGTGTGTGTACTGATTTTTAGTACAATATGCTATAGTGCCCTGCAAAGTCTTAACACTGCGCCACAACAGCCAAGGTGTGAGCATTGATATGACAACAGGAAGCTGTCTAGAATGAACATTGTATGTGCTTAAATAGATGCATGAAGTGTTTATAAGGAGAGTCAGTCCATTGCCTATCTAGCTCAGTATGTTGACTGACTGGCAGCAGACCTCCAAGATCTCAGGCAGAGGTCTCTCCCACCCATTACCTGAGATTCTTGAAGTAGAGATGAACCTGAAGCATTACACATGCAAAGCATATTGAGTTATAAGCCCACACTTTGGTAAACCCATCTTTAAAAACAGAGCACTCCACTTTACTGACCCGATGAGAAAAAGCAATTGCCCTCCACATGAGTTATCTGTGGGGGAGAGAGGTGGAACTACCTTTCCCCATAAGGCACAGCTTGGATCACTTTGAGACATCTGAACTCTTTTGTAAAATTATTCTTTAAATTGCATGGAAATCTTTGATAGAGACACACTGGCTCAGTTCAGACAACACGTTTCTCTACGCAGTGGGAAAACTCCACTCTACGGTTGAGGTTTTAGGAGGTACTCATCACACAACATGTTCTAACTCCACCGTTGTGTGACTATAAGCTCCCGTGTAGTTGAGTAAAATGTGACCTTTGATTGACAGTTCCTCCACCCTCTCTCTTCCCCCAGTCCTCCTGATGGTATCCCATCAGTCATTGCTGCAAAAAAACAATCCCGGCAGCTCTCCTAGAGAGAGCTGAGAGTCACTTTTGCCACTCTTGACAAAGAACTCCATAGCCAGTGGGAAGTCAACTCAACGGAAAACTCCACGGAGCCCTCCACACAACACAACAGTTGTGCAGGAACTCTCCTCTGCACAGCATGAATATTCAGAGTGGAGTGTTTTCTTTAAAAAAACTCCACCGTGGACAACACATTTCTCAACGGTGATGTAAAAACTCCACTGTGGAGTTCTAAAACCACTGTTGAGAAATGTGTTGTCTGAACTGAGTCATTCACTCATGCTGCATTAGCATATTATAACTGGATTGGTTAGAAAGTAAACGTTTTCCTCTTATCTGTGAAAGTTCGAAAACATAAGAAAGAGAAATGAAGACACATCTTACAATTCCTGCAGCCCTATAGATTTCAGCTTCCTGGCAGGCTTCTTCAGTGATCTGAGTCAATGGCAACATACTCCCTGGTGTTCCTGAAAAGACCAAGAGGCCCCGTTAGATCAGAATACACACACAAAGCAACTTTTGGAACCTATCATAGTTATGGATATTCTATTAAGAAGCGAATGACAACATAACCTCCCCATCAGATGGCTGAACAGTGACAAGAATAAACTTCATATGGTTGTTCTCATCCTCTCATATAGTCTCCTTATATATTAAAACTATTAAATCTCCGTTACTGAAGAAGTAAATAAAGCACACATCCGGGCACATGACAGTTCTTCATACAGGCTAGCCGCACATGCACTGTCAAGATCCAGAGTACGATATACCATATTTTTTCGATTATAAGATGCCATCGATTGTAAGACGCACACTAATTTCAGTACCGACAGAAAAAAAAGCTTTGATTCTAAGAAATAATAAACGCACCCGCGACTCTAAGACGCACCCTGTTTTTAGAGATGTTTATATGGGGAAAAAGTGTGTCTTAGAATCAAAGAAATATGGTAGATCTCATTCAGATGCAACAATAACCTTTGGGAGATTTACCTGGCAGTGCTTTCACATGGACCATCCCAATGACGACAGATTTCAATCGCCCAAAAAGCTGCAAAAACTTCATCATTGGACAGGGGCAAGAAGATTTCAGATGAACTCTCTCTAATAAGCAGCTAACGAATCAACTAATCGGGTAATAGGCCAAACATGATCATCTACAAAAGAGAATGGTCAGGGTTTATTTTATTTTTTTTTTAAAAAATAACAACTGTAAGGTCAGAATGTGCCTTTTAGCACAGACAGTGTCTTCCCCCTGAGCAGAATAAGATCTGTTGCTAATGGTCTTTGCCTTCTTTGCTTGTAAGCATATGATGAACAGCAACAAACCTTGTTTCGTTCAAGGATGTGCATGCATGTCTGTGAAAGGCACCAACAACCAATAATATTTTTGGAAATGAAAAACACCAATCCTGCAAGAGGCCCTCTCCCAATTCTCATTCACTATCTGGATGGAATGCACACTGAGTATGGGCACTCTCTGCACATACTCAGAGGCACAGAGAGCCTCAAGGAAGCAGAGTTGTTTTAAAAATTGGAGGGGGAGGGGACCAAAAAGTGCCAAACTAACAATCTTACAAAATTTACTTAGCTGCATGGTGTAGTGCCTAGAGAGTGTTGAACTTGGGAGATCCAGGTTCTAGTCCCCATGAGTGACTTCAGGCCAGCTACTGACTCTCAGCCTAACCTACCTCACAGGGTTGCTGTGAGGAATAAATGAAGAGAAGGACCATTTAAGCTGCCTTGGGTTCCTTGTAAGAGGGGAAAAAAGGCGGGATATAAATGTAATAATACAAAAAAAGAAATGTAAACATAAATAATCATATAAAAACACATGTAATTATATGTATATGATTAAATTATATTTGTAAATATAAATGCAATAACAAAGTAACTAAATATTTATTATTACATTTATATCACCCCCTTGCAAGGAATCATGTCAGCTACCTTGGATTCCCTTGTAAGAGGGAAAAAAGGCAGAATATAAATGTAAGCAAATAAATAAATATGCCTTAACAAATTATTATATAGTTATTCTACAAAAATATAAATATAAAGAAGATGCATATTATATTTATAAATATAAATATACATGTAGTTAATATTTATATTTTATATAATTACTATTTATATAATTGATATTAAGAAATACTTATTTACCTTATTACATTTACATCCTGCCTCCCCCCCCCTTAGATTGAACCCAAGGCAGCTCACATGGTTCCTTGCAAGAGGGTGGCATATATTATTACCTTTATATTTGTAAATACAAATATACTATAACTGTAATAATAAACAAATATCCCGCCTTCCTGCCCCCTTTCCTCCTCTCCGTTTTTTTTATCCTCACAACTAGGGTGACCATAAAAAAAAAAGAGAACAGGGCTCCTGTATCTTTAACAGTTGCATAGAAAAGGGAATTTCAGCAGGTGTCATTTGTATATATGAAGAACCTGGTGAAATTCCCTCTTCATCACAACAGTTAAAACAGGTCAGGGCACCTGCAGCTTTAACTGTTGTGATGAAGAGGGAATTTCACCAGGTGCTGCATGCATATAAAGGACACCTGCTGAAATTCCCTTTTCTGTGCAACTGTTAAAGATACAGGAGCCCTGTCCTCCTTTTCAGACAGTCACCCTACTACTCACAACGACCCTATGAGGTAGGACAGGGCTCCTGTATCTTTAACAGTTGCACAGAAAAGGGAATTTCAGCAGGTGTCCTTTGTATGCATGCAGCACCTGGTGAAATTCCCTCAAAGACTCAAGCCTCCCAGGGAGCTTCATGGCTAGGGTGACCCTATGAAAAGGAGGACAGGGCTCCTGTATCTTTATTAACAGTTGTATTGAAAAGGGAATTTCAGCAGGTGTCAATTGAAGTGGGTGAAATTCCCTCTTCATCACAACAGTTAAAGCTACACTAGCTATAGTAGAGTGACCAGATACAAAAGAGGGCAGCTTTAACTGTTGTGATGAAGCGGGAATTTCACCCTCTTCAATTGACACCTGCTGAAATTCCCTTTTCTACATTACTGTTAAAGATACAGGAGCCCTGTCCTCCTTTTCATAGGGTCACCCTATTCATGGCACTTGAACTCAGGTAGGGTGACCATACGAAAAGGAGGACAGGGCTCCTGTATGTTTAACAGTAATGTAGAAAAGGGAATTTCAGCAGGTGTCAATTGAAGAGGGTGAAATTCCTTCTTCATCACCACAGTTAAAGCTACACTAGCTATAGTAGAGTGGCCAGATACAAAAGAGGGCAGGGCTTCTGCAGCTTTAACTGTGTTGATGTAGAGAGAATTTCACCCTCTTCAATTGACACCTGCTGAAATTCCCTTTTCTCCATTACAGTTAAAGATACAGGAGCCCTGTCCTCCTTTTCATAGGGTCACCCTATTCATGGCACTTGAACCCAGGCCACTAACCCACAATAGCACCCTATAGAGGGCAGCGAGAGCCACTCCCCCTGGATCCGTTATTTCTCCCCTTTGGGGGAGCGGAGTGAAGGGGGGATCCTCGTCCTCCCTCAGCAAGGAGGGAAAAACGGCCGCCGCTTCTTCCCGCTCAGCGCCCCCCTCAGCGGCCACGCCCCCTGGCAGGCCACGCCCCTCCCCTGACCGCCGCCATCCCCTCCCCCCTCCTCCCTCGGCGTCCGCCTGGGCGCTCACCTGGATGGGGGCCCTTGCGGCGGCCTGTACCTGCCCTGAGGGCAGGATGGCGCCCCGGGGGCAGAAGAGCCGTCGCGAGGCGGGCCCCGCCGCCGCCGCCGCCCCCTCAGGGCTTAAATGCCCCCGCTCGGGGCCTGGGCCCGCCTTCCTGTGCGCGAAAAGGCCGCGCTGGCCCGACTCGGGGATCCGCCGCGCTGTGAGGAGGCGCCCAACCCAGGCGAGGCGAGACGAGACGAGCCCGCCTTCCTGCGTCCCGCCCGCCAACGCCACACGCACAGGCACACACGAGTGCCGGTCGCCCGCCGCCTCCTCCTCCTCGGGTAAGGAGAATGCCACACGCTCGCCTCCCCCCACCCTGTTTTGGGGAAGGGGGCTGCGAGGGGCTTCCTGGGGGGCTTTTCCAGGGTATCCCAAAATGTGAATGGGGGGGGACTGACACGGGTTGGCCCCCCCCACTCTTAGGTGGTATAATGGGGGGGGGCTTTGCAGTAAGTAGGTGGTCTTCTTTCACCCACCCACCCCCACCCCATGCATCCTTTTTGCATTTTCTTCTGGTTTGGGGGTGGGGTTGCAGGTCAGTCTCATTCTGGGGGCCCTATTGGGGTGGTGTTTTGCCTTATAATTTACTTTGGATTTATTTTGTATTGGTGTGGGGGGTGTTTCCTGGTCGAGAGAGGAGAGGGGTAAGTAAAACTTTCTCAGAATGGCTTTCCTGTGGAATATTTTGGATGGGTGCAAATAATGGGGAAGACTGTACTATTCTCTCTGCTTATCTGGTGATTCTTTATGTGTGTGCTAAAAAAATAATAATCTCAATGTGGGTTTGCATATCATTTTTTCAGTGCCCTTTCTTACCCCCACCCCCCAGCTACACAATCCATGTGTCTTCCTTGCTCTTGCTGCGTAAGGCTTATTTGGGCCTGCAGCCTTTATAAAGCTTTTCCTATTAGACATTCTCATCCTTTTTTGTTGAGATGCATATCAATATTTATTTCTCTTTCAAAGCTTTTATCCTAAAATTGCACCCTCTCTTCTTATGCATGACTGTTACTCCACCTTCTTCTTTCTAATCAAGCCACTCTCACAACTGAGATTCTTGCTTGAACAGGAAGCATTTAATGATTCATTGCTGCCATTCTTTTCTTTCAGGTTCCAAGTCAGCCTTGTCTTGACCTCTCCAGGCCACCATCATGCCCAGTGAGAGGTGAGTTACATATCCCTGTGCACTCCACCCCTTTCCAAGGCCTGTTGCAGAGGGAGTTTGTAGGCCTGGAACTCCTTTTTGCAAATCCTAAAGAAATCTGTGACGTTGAGCACTCAAGAGCATATAACATTGACTGAGCAAATTTAGCCATCTCGTTACAGTGACAACAGTATATTTCTCCCTCTTCTCCTTGCTTATATAATTGTTTTCTTAAGCACAAACATGAATGTATATGCTTGGCATGAGATGACAGGCTCTGGTCTTGGTCTCTTTGCAGTGACCGCAAAGACAAGAAAGGGCCCACCGAGGAAGAAGGTACCGCTGACTTTGGTGTTCGAACCCGCAAGAGAAAAGCTGACGTTGTAATAGTAAGTGGTAGGGATGAAAAAAGGATTCATTAAAAGCACAATCCTATGCATGTTTAGACAGAAAAATGTCCTACATCTCCTAACATTCCCCACCCAGTATGGCTTACTGAGGAATGCTGGGAGTTGTAGGACTTTTTTCTGTCTAAATGTACATAGGATTGCGCTTTAAAGGGTACTATCTCAATCAGATCATGTTGGTATAAATGTAAACCAACTCCTTTTGAAGGAGTGGCCTCCATTTGAAGGAACACCGAGAAAGGCTGTTCAATGCAATTAATTACTCCTAAAGATAGGAGTACTTAATTTATTGATCAGTTCTTTGTCTGTTACTTCACGCTGCTCAAATACTCCATGAGGTCAAGAATGCCACTGTGTCTGTGGTAGCTTACCTTTGTCTTATTTCATTAATGTACTCTATTAGAAAGGTGAGTAACGATAGCTAGGGTTGTGCACGGACCCCCCCGATCCTCTTCGTGGCCCAATCCAGAAGTTGCGGATCGAGCCGATCTGCCCCACCACGATCCGCCTGTGGCCCGGTCCGCTTCATTACGGAGCTCCGGATCGGAATCTGAGTTCCGTTTCCCTCCCACCCATAGACTTACCTGGCTTCACCACACGAACTGCGGTGGCGGGGCCAGGTAAGCCCCCCCCTCGCGCACACCACTTAGCTGGTCCGTTGCGGCCTGTCTCCAGCTTCACTTGAGCCCGCGGCTCAACCTGGAACTGTAGGCCCCACTTGGGGCCTACACTTCGGGTTGAGCCACGAGCTCAAGTGAAGCCAGCGATGGGCTGCGACAGACCACGTAAGACCCTCCCTGCTCCCTTACCTGGCTCTGCCGCCGTTGCCGCACGGACAGCAGCAGTGCCAGATAAAGCCCCCTTACCTTTTTTTTCGGAGCTCCGGATCGAGGCGAAGGATCCGCCTTCATCTTGACCTGCTCCGTGACGCTCCGCTGCCCCCCCCCGATCCTCTTCGCCTCCGCCTTAAGGGGAGGCGAAGCACCTCGATCCGCTGCTGCTTTTACGACCCGAAGAGAAGCGGAGTACAGCCCTAGTGATAGCTGCTTGCCCCTGAACCAATCAGGGTCAAATCTTGGAGCTTTATACAGAGTGAGACCATTAATCCTTCTAGCTGTACACCGACCCTTCAAGATCAATGACATTGACTTTCCAGGGTTTCAGACATTAGTCTTCACCAATTTTACCTGGAGATGCCACTCTTGTACGCACTCTGCCACTTGAACTCTTTTCAGCAAATCCCTGATGAACCAAGCTTGTACTAGTCACCTGCTATAGCTACAGGAGATAGCTATATCTCCAAAGAGGAACGCAATCAGTCTGTCTTAAGATCACCCATCTTACTTGCTGCAGGAACCAGAGAGCACTCCCTCCATGTGCTGGTTGTCTGCTGGTTGTTGTGAAGGATTGGACTTGGGTCTAGAAACTTATTAACTTCTCTAAAATTTACTTCATTGTTTCACAATAGTGATTAACTAGTTTTTGTGGCTAGTGTAAGTCGAAGACCTGTTGATAATAGAGGTATATCTCTTTGTTAAAAGGGAAATTATTTGACTGACCTATTGGTCAACTATTTTTTGACTGGTTAAATGCCCACCCGTACCCATATAGCAGTTGAGATTATTCAGATTATTCCAGAAATTAGATTCTTTCCTGTCTTGCATTTCACGTAAGTAATAATAATATTCCACATAAGTAATGATAATAATCAGTGTGCACCATGGAGATTATAAACTCCTTAAAACTGTTACACTTGCCCTTTAAACTTGGTGAAGTCAATGAGCTAAGTGTGATTGTGTATAAGTATGCTAGTTTATGGATTTTAGTCATAGTTAACTGGACAGGTCTTCTTCCGAGAATGGATGGTAATTAATCTGTACTTAAGTGACCACACCTTAAATGAGGCTGCTAATACAGAGTAGTGAACCCATCATAGTAACTGTCTGTCTGTGTCAATGCCACATTTTAACTGCCCTGTTGTGTTAACAAATGTTCGTGGACTGCCTTGGGTACTTAAAATTAATCGAGGGAGGGGTATTATTCCAGAGCTGTTGTTTTTCTATGTATACTTCACCACATATTTCAACCCTGGATTCATTCTTTTCTATGTAGTTTTTACAGGATCCAGACGAAGACGCTGCCAAAATAGAAATGACCAAGAAGAAACAGAATGACAGCCAGGTAATTTGGACAGTCCTGTCCAACAACAATCTTGGATACCTTTAATACTAACAAATTGATTAGGGCATCAGCTGCATGAAATATTATCATAAGATGCGTGAAGTCTTATCCTGAGTTACTTCAGTATGTACAGGCTTATGTCCAGCGGTGGCGTGGGCATTGTAAGCAGTAATATTTTAATAAATCTATATAGTTTTATGGATTCCCAAAACATGCTGGCTCGGAATGCTAGAGGTTGCTGCCCTACGCATCTGGAGGGCAACAGGAAGGGGAAGCCTATGCTAGATGATCTCAGTAAAGTCATCTCTTTGCTAAATCAGGAGGCTCAAGTCAGATATTGTGTATTTTTGCAACAGCCTGGAGAACAGGGGTACAGAAACTCAGTCCCAAGGGCCATATTCAGTCCTCCTAGGGTTCCCAGGTAGCCATGCCCCCTTTCCACTGGCCACTGATTGTAGGGTGGTTTTCTGGCATTTGGGCCTCTTTTTGAAAAGGTTGAAATGCCTCTCCTAAGACAGGGGCCTTAGCTAGACCTAAGGATTTTCCCAGTCAAATGGAGGGGTTATCCCTGCCTCCTCCCAGGATCCCCTGTGTGTCATTTGGATGCACAGGGATGATCCCGAGACAATCCCTGGATATAGGCCTGGTCTAGCCATGGCCTTAGTTACTAGCAGAACTTCGAACTACAATATGCTGGTATCTTTTGCCCCCCCCCCCCAAAAAAAAAAAACTTCTCTGGAATGCAGCCCTTGGGCGGCTCTTCTAGGGAACCTTGTCTTCTTAAACCTGTCCATGATAATACTTCTGTTCCTCCAAAGAAAAATAAAAAAAAATCTTGGTTTTGCTTGAAGGAATGCCCTCGTCATTTCCATAGTTTTGGTATGCACAAATATGTAGGACTGCGTAACACCTCATTTTTGTTGTAAAAAATATATATCCGTATACAATGAGGAAATTTGGCTGAAGTTGAAGAGAGTGTATTGGCTTTGTTTGTCTACTGTGACAGTGTTTGGGGTGGTAGTTAGAACTGCAGAAATAGTGATCAAGAAACATAGCTTGGGGAGTGGGGCGGATAGTGCAGGGGCTAATGCAAAATCTGGTAGATCTCACCAATTACAGCAGCTGGAGGTCTGGAGGCTAATGCTACCAAAGCAGATGGGCTTTGTTTGCTGTGGATTCTGTTTGCTACAACTGCCTATTCCAGTTGTCAGTCAACCTGTTAAATGTTCACTTTCTGGACCCTTCCCCACAAGGAAGGAATTTCCTTCTCTTCTGGTCTCATAGGCGAGATACAGGATTAATTCAGATTTGACAAGGGAGGATAGCTAGCTTTTGTCACGGTGCCTACTTCTTTTCCTCCACTGGACCCATTTTGCAAGTTGTGAGTCATCCATCAACCAACCTAAGTTTCAGTCGAAATAAATGACTTGCTTTTTTTCTTAGGGCTCCTTAAATATTATATGCCTAGGTGAACACATGAAACATCTGTGTGTAATCCTAGAAGCATGTAAAAGTATCAGTGAGGGAATTTGTCTTTTACAAACATGTCTATTGGACAGATCTTTCTTGAGTGTATACTCATGGTGGCACACTCCTATTTGCCCCATGTACGTATGCCTTTGGTTTCAGGTATGCCATACTTACTGATGTTATCAAGTAGAATTGCAATTTTCTGTCTACCTTTGCGGAATATTTTAGATAGTGTGGGGATTATAAGAAAAAGTTGCATAGCTGTTATATCCTCTCCTTTTCCAGAACGAATAAAAGCTGAAATAGCTACATGGTTATAGTATAGATTTCCAAAGCACAAGTTGTACGATGCATAAGTTTGCATAAAATGTATTAGCCTTGTATCTCAAATAAAGCTGATACCACAGTGTCTGTTGCTTTATAGAGAAAGTACTTTGCTGTAACAATGTATTGTACTAGTTATTTTGTACGCTTATGAATCCAATGTTTTGATAGTTCATCAGCAGCTTTGTAGTCTATGGTGTAGCATCCCATAAGATGCTCTCAGGTATGAAATGAAACAAAACAAATGTAGATGATGAACATTTAAAAAACAAACATGCACAACCCACCAAACCCCATATTAGTTTAGTACTTTTATTAGGTCAACCAAAAGATCACCAAATAACGTGATCCAAGTGTTGCCCTCCTTGAACCTGGTGCTCTGGCATGAAATTCATGTCAATCCACCTCTGCAACACTGCTTTTTTCATATGGAGTAGGGTTTTGGCTTGGACTTCATCTTTGCTGAGAATCTAAGGCAGGTGGTTGTCTGTGGAAGAAGCACTTTTCAATACTGTGCTATAATTTAGTGAAAATAACTTTTGCCTGTTTGGGATCAGCACATTCTGGTTTTGCCCCCATCAAATTCTTTGTGAATGGTGCCTATAGGAGAAGTGCTTTTTGACTTAGTGGCAACTTAATTGAGACCAGAAAGGCAGAGCGGATTAAACTGCACTTGAATCAGAGTGTACGTGTGTGTGTGTGTTTTTCCAGCTTGCCAAAGCTGGAAAGACCAAAGAGCAGCACTGTGTGTTCTGTCAGTGCTGCACAACTGTTTGTTATTGGTTGTAGTGTGAGGCCTTGTACTGTCACAGAAGGGAACTAGGGATTATGTTGTCCAGGCCAGCTATGATGAATAATTCAGATTTTTTTCAAGGAAATGGACACTGCTCAGGAAAGTGAACTAGCCTGAAGGGAAATCCCTCCTAATGCTATTTTTTTATTGCTGTAAGCCACCTTGTGAGGGTTTCTGCCTGAAAGGTGGCCAAGAAATGTTTTAAATAAATAAATAATATGCTGCCAGTAAAACTACCGTGCCTTATAAGCGGCCCATATTATCTGTCCCTTTCTGTTGAAAGGCTCTGAGACAACTTAGCTGATCTGTACCCATAAGGTGTCACTGGAAAGCTTTTGGTGTACTACCACAGCAGATATGGTTTCAGATGCCTGCAGTGCTCAAAATTCAGAATCTAAGGTGCTCGTTGCCTTCCTAAGTCCTCGGCTGCATGGCATAAGGCTAGAGGTACTGGTCCCCCTGTATTAGGTCTCGTCTTGAGTACTGTGTCCAATTCTGGGCACCACACTTCAAGAATGATGCAGACAAGCTGGAGGGGGTTCAGAGGAGGGCAATGGGGATGATCGGGTCTGGAAACAAAGCCCTATGAGGAGAGACAAAGAGCAGGGTATGTTTAGCCTTGAGAAGAGAAGACTGAGAGGAGACATAACATTCTTCAAGTACATGAAAAGTTGTCACGCAGGGGGGCCAGGATCTCTTCTCGATCATCCCACAGTGCACGGAATAATGGGCTCAAGTTACAGGAAGCCAGATTCCGGCTGGACATCAGGAAAAACTTCTTGACTGATTGAGCAGTATGACAATGGAACCAATGACCAAGGGAGGTTGTGGGCTCTCCCACGCTAGAGGTATTCAAGAGGCAGCTGGACAGCCATTTGGCAGAGATGCTTTAAAGTGGATTCCTGCATTGAACAGGGGGTTGGACTCGACGGCCTTATAGGCCCCTTCCAGTTCAACTATACTATTAATTCTAAATGATTCAATGCCTTCTGCCCAGCTAAAGAGATTATGGCTTCCTGCAAGCACGAGTCTAGCATAACATCAAAATAGATGTTATACTACATAACATAGGGACATAAACATAGAACAGACAAGGAAGCAAAAGGGAAGAGAACACAACTTTTCAGGAGCAAAGCTTGTTGACCCAGGACAAGATACTAACAGTGGTTGATATCACTTTCAAGTACCAGTTTAACTAACCTGACATCCTCCAGGCGTTGCTAGAAAACAAATTAAGATATATATGTTCTGAAAGATGGTCTGGAAAAGGTTTTGGTTTCACATTGAGTCATTATTTACTCATCCAACACACCCAGTAACTTTCAGTGGTGTAGTTGTAACAGACATGCACGCTTTCGAACTGTTTCCCACGTAAATCCTTGTTACATGTTTTTCAGTTTATTAGCACGTGCAATTTTCACTATGATTAAGCGCTGAGCTGTGGTTATTAAAAGCTCTGAAATTAATTCTACGAGAGGCCATTGTTCTGAAAAGGGTTTACAGTATTTGTATACGTACAATAATAATAATAATAAAAGAACTCAAGCTGAGGTAAATTATTATTTTGTTGAAGTGTGTGGGTGCTTTCGCTGCATTTTAAACCCTTGCTGCAAAATATACACAGCTTCAGTTATCAGCTTGAGGTTGCTTGGGTTGGTTCCTTTACTCCTTTCCTTGCAAGTGGTAGCTAAGCTAATGCACTTCAGTTTCGTTTTGCTTTACATGTTGGCTTCACATGAGTATAATGAGCAGGGGGTTGGACTCGATGGCCTTATAGGCCCCTTCCAACTCTACTATTCTATGACTTTTCAGAGCATGCCATTCCAGAATGTAAGGAATAGCATAGGTGCCAATTTTCATATGGCGTGTATATTTTTGTATGTGTGTAGACTAATTGCGCTGTAATTACGAGACCGCCAAATTCATTTTTAATGTATGTCTTGTGCATGCATTGAGTAGTAACAACCCTTTAAAAAGGCAGCCTGTGTGTGTGTATGTGTGTTCATTACCGCAGGAATTCAGACAAAGTAGGATAACTGTTTGGGACTTCCCATCTGTTTCTTCCCCACCTGAAGTCCTAATTTCTCTGTTTCTTGATTTTGACTATCAAGGATATTGCCATCAGGTGGAAAGTAAACAGATGGGATTCTGAAACCGAAAGCCTTGTCTTCCTTGATGCAGAATATCTTCTTTGTGTAGCAGAGCAAATGCGATGTTGCAAGTGCTCTTTCAAGAAGGCTACTTTGCTGCCTTGGTGTTCATTTGTCTCTTCCCTTGAAGCAGCAATGGCTTTTAAGAAAGATACATGTGCTCAACTATATGGCAGTTTATCTTTCAAAATGGCTAAAACAGTTGCCTTGTATAAGAAAATAATTACTTTGACTGTTTTTAAAAGTTGTTTCATGGAGGATTTATCAGCTGTTCAAGTAAACGTCTTTGTAACTGTGAACCCTAATGTCCGTAATTTTTATTTTTATTTTTCCTTCAATAGCCATCTTCAAATTACGATGCATGCACACATCCCCATATGCTGATCCCTACACCAGACAAAGAGGATAAGCTGGGGAATCCAAGCATCTCTCCTTTCGTACACCAAAGCCTTTCTTCAGCTAGAGATTCACCATTGCCTGTTTTGGGGTAACTTCCCCCCCCCCCCCCCCAGTTTCACATTATACTGTTTTGTTCTTGTCTGTTAAACTTTGCTTTAACATAGCCTCTCTCTTTTTTGTTTCTGTAGCTGGGCAAGTAGGGATGAAGTATGGAAAAGCATGCTCAACAAAGAACAGACGTATGTGAGGGATAAACTATATATGCAAAGGCACCCACTCTTGCAACCTAAAATGCGGGTAATTCTCCTAGACTGGCTAATGGAGGTAAGATTTTCTTGTTCAGCCGACATTTCAAGCAAGTTATGCATGAGTATAAGATTTTGATCAAACTGTCTGTCTTGGAGCATTCCATTATATATGACAAGTTTTCAGATAAAATAATAATGATCTGTGGGGCTGGATATCTTTCATTTGCTCTCAAAGCTTGCAGAGGTATAGCCATGCTTCGCTGGAAGGATGGGGGGAACTTAGTTTGGCAAAATCCTGTAGGGATGCTCCGGTATTCTCCTGTGACTCCTTGTATATAGCTTCTGTGCGTGCTTGGACATATGTATATCTGACATGTACCTGTGTTCTGGGAGTTCCTTGCTTCCGAACGATGGATGATTGGAGAATTAGGCTGTTTCTAGAGGAACGCTTCCCTCAGCACCCCTTAGTCTGTACTCTTGTGGGAATAGATCTATCTGTTCAGTAGAGTTGGCTTAGAATACTAGGGAAACAAATTATTATTATTATTATTATTATTATTATTATTATTATTATTATTCCTACATTAGCCAAATTAACAGGAAGTAGTGTGCATCAATTAGGGCTCTCAGTCTAGTAATGCCTTACTGCAAGGTTTTCTGGAAGGAAATAAACCTGAGATCGCAGGACTTAAACAACAAAGAGAGCTGATCAAGAGGGAGGCAAAAGAAGACTGTCTGTATAAATGTGAAGGCTCTCCCCCAAAAAGGAGAGGGAGAAAAAGACAGGGGTTGTAACCTACCTTTAATCTGCTGAG
The DNA here is from genome assembly GCF_023053635.1 of Elgaria multicarinata webbii. Taxonomy (NCBI): domain Eukaryota; kingdom Metazoa; phylum Chordata; class Lepidosauria; order Squamata; family Anguidae; genus Elgaria; species Elgaria multicarinata. Next base: position 14,158,148 of record NC_086184.1, read on the forward strand.
AACGTAGATGGAGGTGGAGGAGTCTTCAACAATGCCTTAGATCAGGTATTCCTGGGAGGGCTTCCAGTGGGCAGGTGTTTGAGCACAAAGAGCTACAAGAGAGACTCACGCAAAGTGTCTGCCAGCAAGGCTGCTTTCAAAATCACACTAAGCATAGGAAGTCAAGGGCAATTACATTTGTCGACACAAAAATCCTAGCTGGGCTGTTAAAAAAAGAAAAGAAAAGTTCCACGGGAAACAAAAGGGGTGGAGTGCTGGGGGCTGTCTTTAGAAAAGGCAGTCATAGATAAAAGGTGAGCGGAATACTAGGATGGATGGTCACAAAGACACATGGGACTCTCGATATTGTAAGTTTTTGAGTGGCATGGCATTAACCTGATTGCATTTGGGTGTGGGGGGAAGATTGGCTTAGCCTGTCCAGGAGATTCGTTGCCTTGGGCGTTCATGTGAACGCTGATTCTGACGTTCAGGCCCCGGTCTTAGAGCTGTCAGCCGGTGCCAATGTAATGGCCACAGGCCGGCAAAATGGAGGCGTCAAGGCAAAATAGAAGTGACTTGGCCACAGTTCATTCACTGACTGTCATCGTATGCAGGAAGCCATAGAATTACTCTCAAGACAAAAAGCCTAGTTGTGTCACAGACCAGGTGAATTCAGATCTAGTCTGTTCCCTCAGATTGCATTCCTGTGAAATTCCAGTGATCGTGGAATGATGCTAAGAGGCAGAGTATCTTTTTTCCTCTCTGTTGCAGGTTTGTGAAGTCTACAAGCTTCACAGAGAGACGTTTTATTTGGCACAAGATTTTTTTGATCGGTTCATGGCAACACAGCAGAACATCGTAAAGACACTTCTGCAACTTATTGGGATTTCATCTTTATTCATAGCTGCGAAACTTGAGGTAAAATGAGCCTCGCCCCACAAAACTAAGCCCACTTTCTAGGGAGTAAACCCCGCTGAACACAGTGGGACTTACTTCCATGTAAATATGGATTGGATTGCGCAGTTCAAAGTAAAAGAGAAGCTGAAAAATCCTTAGTGGCAATCTTCATGTGGATCACATGTCTTTAAATATGGTGAAATGCAGTTTGAAATCTTAAGAAAACCTCTTCTTTTGACTGCTCTTGGAGGTGCTTTCATGCACGTAACACTACAAAAAATGACTCCCTAGCCAGTTGCTGCAATAATCTTTGTATATAAAAGAGACGCTTTTGGTGGAATCACTAGCAGCAGAGCCTGGTTGTTCGAAACTAGCAAAAACACTTGTTGTCAATAGAACGGCATTAAGGAAACAACTTCAGATTATAGACCCTGCAGGGGTTAAAGGAGTAATTGAATTATGCACATAACATTTAGTAGCAGTCCATGGTATCAAAAATGTATTCCATTAGGTTAAAGGAGGTGGTAATATTTTCAGTCCTAACCTCTTACTTAAACTGCACATTTGATTAACTAATTGTTTATATTTTATGGTACTCTGAAAAGACAGCATTAACAATTAAAAAGGGGGATGTTAATCATTATAAAATTCAATAAAATGCAACGGAGGTTGCTGTCCTCGTTGCTTTCTCCCAGCGATCATACTTTATTTTGCTGAACCCAAGAAACAGACCCACACCCCATTACAGATGGCAGATGTGTGATAAATGTTTTGGTAAAATTCATTCTTGTTTACATCTTGTATGGAAATAGATCCTTTTTAAAAATAAAATGAAAAGTTTAATGTGAGTATGGTAGCCATAATTTTCTCCTTTCACTTGCATTACCCACTGGCTGCTAATAGTCTGAAATGAACAGATACGGGTTGGAAAACTGTGCAGGAAAAGAGCAAGGCTGTATATGTTCTCACAAATTGTAAGTGAAAGGCCCTGTTGTTTTCCTGTCTTGGCAATTTTGACATGAGAGGCTACAGTCCCTGACAGATCTTGTGTTACTGAAAATAACTGCAATACATAAAGTTGCTAGCATGTTATATTTGCAGTTACTGCTTGCCTTAATTGATCTGAGCTCCCAAAAAAACCTGTCTATATCAGAGTTGTTCTGTTACCCAAAATGTAGACATTGTTAACTGTCAGTGTCTGAAACCATCTGGCTTTACCATTTACTATGATTTTAAGTGCCATAGTTGACAAGCATATTGATGTCTGTCTTCTGTGTTTCAGGAGATCTATCCTCCAAAGTTGCATCAGTTTGCATATGTTACAGATGGAGCTTGTACAGAAGATGAAATTCTTAGTATGGAGCTCATCATTATGAAGGTAGGTAAGGACCAAAAAAAGGAAGCATCTGTATGGACAGCAGCATTCCGCATTTGAAAAGCTTGATTCCCTAAGATAAAGATGGGAAATGGTTTTTCTTTTAGTGACTGCATTGCCGGTTGTCAGGGACCCCAGGCTGGTGGTAGGCAGGGCCACCCTCTTTTCTCTCCAGCTTGAAAAGAGGGGGCACTGTGTTCCTCCTGCTGCTTGCTTGGTGTCTGTGCTGGCTGCAGAGGAAGGGGCTTCCCTTCCTCCCCAGCCGGCACAGAAACAGCAGGGCCAAGGAGAAGATAGGCCCTTGGCCTGTGGATTCCTGTCCTTGTTCTTAAAACTTTCTCAGGCTTCTTAATACAGTCAAGATATGGTGAAGTCACTTCTTGCCAGAAGAATGTGCGTTAGCCTGTGCCGTATGAATCTGTGCCAATCTTTTATCTTTTTAATAGCCGTGTGAATAGAAATCTCTCCATCCTGAGACTTCTTGAACAGCTTATTTCAGCACCCGAGACACTGGGTGTTGATGCATCTTGATATATTTCATAAGTTCATCATGAAAAGTCAGATGTTGCTCTGGTATACTAATTCTGTAAATCACAGCATGTTCTTATTACTTAGTAAAGCACAGCTATAAATGCAATTTGTGTATTCCAAAACTTAGAATCTAGGGAGAGTGCTTATTATCATCCTATCCTTCCTAACTGAATGGGGATTTGAATCTAAGTCTTCCCATGTCCTATCCACTACACCGCTGTGGCTTTCTCTTCATACTTACACATTCATATGCGCACATATGAATCTGCAGTGCACTTATAAGAACCTAAGAAGTGCCCTGATGCTGGATCAGACCAAGGGTCCACCTAATCCAGCACTCTGTTCCCACAGTGGCCAACCAGGAACCCACAAGAAGGACACAGGTGCAACAGCACCCTCCAACCATGTTCCCCAGCAACTGGTGTATATAGGCTTACTGCTTCTGATCCCGGAGGTAGCGCATTGATAGCCTTCTCCTCTAAGAATTTATCCATTCCCTTTTTAAAGTCATCCAAATGGGTGGTCACCACTACATCTTCTGGTAGTGAATTCCATTGTTTAACTATGTGCTATGTGAACTGCTCAATCATTGCACCATGCCTGAAGAATAGAGGTAGGGTAGCCATCTAGCAGGGGTTGGAGGCAAAGGTACGGCTCCTATCTTTTAAGAACGTAAGAAGTGCCCCAATGCTGGATCAGACCAAGGGTCCATCTAGTCCAGCACTCTGTTCACACAGGGGCCAACCAGCCGTCAGCCAGGGATGAACAAGGCAGTACATGGTACAACAGCACCCTCCCACCCATGTTGCCCAGCAACTGGTGCACACAGGCTTACTGCCTTGAATACTGGAGGTAGCACACAACCGTCGGGGCTAGTAGCCAACAACTGTGTTGTAAATCCTTAACTATTGCTACAATTGTGTTTACAGGGAAGGGCAAGCAAGTGCAGTGTGCTAAAGAAACCCACTTTGTCCCCCTGACATACACATTCTTTTCTAGGCCCTCAATTGGAATTTGAGTCCCCTCACAGTTGTGTCCTGGCTAAATATATACCTGCAAGTTGCATATCTGAACGAAATCTATGAAATGCTACTGCCGCAATATCCCCAACAGATATTTGTGCAAATAGCTGAGGTAAGCTGGCTTCTACGTTTAAAACATTCCCCCTTGTGGCCTTATGAATGGTCTCCTGTTAAGCTTTCGGTCTTCTCTCTGTAGCTTTTGGATCTGTGTGTGCTGGATGTGGGCTGCTTGGAATACACATACGGCATACTAGCTGCTTCTGCTTTATATCACTTCTCCTCTTGCGAGCTGATGCAAAGGGTTTCAGGTAAGCCACTTTTTAAAAAAATAAATAAAAATAACCTAGAATAATAATAATAATAAATAATAATAATACATTTATTTCTTACCCGCCTCTCCATTTTGATCGAGGCAGAAAACAACAATAAACGATAAAATACACAAAACTGAATTAAAACATAATATACGTTGTTAATAAAAAACATCCTAAAAAACATTCTAAAAACATTTAGAACTGCTAAATAGAAACATGATTTACAATGGGTTTTTTCTTACTCTTCTAGGTTATGAATTATGTGACATAGAGGACTGTGTGAAATGGATGGTTCCCTTTGCTATGTCTATCAGGGAAGTAGGGAGTTCAGCGCTCAAACGCTTCAGAGGAATTCCTTCAGAAGATTTGCACAATATACAAACGCACATAAACACTTTTGATTTGCTGGTAAGCATCACGCCAACCGATATCTCCATGGAAAGTGTGCTTCATTTCCTTTTTGAGCTTTGGAATAAATTCTTATGCATAAGAGACAGGAAAATACAGTGAAGCACATTTGTTAGCCTTGTTACTTCTATTGCCGTGTTTCTGATGCAAAAAAAATGTTTGTGACTTCTTAAAAGAATTTGATCTCCAGTTGTAGTCCTTAAGCGTCTTCATGTACATATTGATTTCTCAGAACTGATTCTCACTTCGTTTTGTGCTTGTAATATGAAACATGTGCTGATGTGTTTTCTTGCCACCTGTCCCCTTTAAAATAAATGAGGGGGGTATTCTTTCTTGCTTGGCCACATTTTAGAACGACAAATGCCAAATAGTACAGAAATGTGTGCACTTCACCTCAAAAGTGAAGCGAATTGATAACGAATTTGTTAACAGCAGCAAGATTAATGATATCTAGGAACTGGAAGGTTCACGGGGATTATCATATAGAAGATTGGTATAAAGAAATATGGGATATCGTATTAATGACAAATTAACATGTAATATAAAAGTTAGACGAGGAATGATAAAAATGAATGACTTTGAGGGAATATGGAAACAGTTTCTAGAATTTGTATTATTAAAGGGCAGAGGGAAAACACCTCCAGAGGAAGCAATGAGATTTTGGAAACATGAAAAAGATCCCGTGGTTGGGGGGAGCACTTTTATGTTATGTATGATTATGTTAAAGAGAATTAAGTTAGAATATATGTTTATCAAATGTTTACTTTATATTATTGTGTATTATGTAGTATTGTTCTATATCGTAAAAAAAAAGTGGTGTGTGTGGATAGATAGATAGCATTCAGTATGTGAAATGGAGTTGCTCCTGAAATCTAAAAGCACAAGTCTTCTGTACACCTGAATGCCAAGAGGGAATGATCAACTATTTGTTCATCTATTCTAGGACAAAGCTCAAGCAAAACAGGCCATGTTGGCAGAGAGGAACAGAAGTTCTCCTTTACCCACAGGGGTCCTTACCCCACCCCTGAGTGATAAGAAATTGTCTCAGTCATCCAAACAGCTATAATTCTGCAGGCTGCCCAAGCTGAAGACCTCTTGGCTTCCAAGTGCCTTCTTTAGGATTTGTGATTCTCCTTCTCGGTGCGATGCTGCCAGGGACTGACTGAAAGTCTTATGAATTCTACAACGGAAAGTCTTTTACACTTTTCTAATGGAAGAAACTTACATGATGGAAACTATTTTTTATTGTACGCTTGTTTTTAAATGAACTGATCGAGTACACCAGCCACCCCAAACATCAGGCATTTGCTTGGGTTGCTGCTAAGGAGGGTGATACTTGATATCCTGACTCGGGGAGGGTGTGAGGAGAGAGGGGGTTGTGCCCTCTGCTCTTCCGGGGCACTAGAGCATGCTCTAGTGGGAGTGAGATGTGGAAGGCGAGCCCTCTTCTCAGACCTTTTCAGTTTACAACTTGATTCTTTTTTTAAAAAACAAAACCAACACTTTGTATAAATGCTCTTACTTGTCAAATTTTAAAATAAAATGCTGCCAGCTGTGTGTTTCACAGTCTTGCATTCATATGTTATAACTCTGGATGATGGAGGACAGAGTATTAGTTACTTTTGACCTTCCAAGAAGTGTTAAGAGAAACCCTTAGTTATTTTAATGTATTTGTTCAGTGCCATCAGCGTGCGCGGTGTTGCACATGGTGCAACTAAAAGGACTGTAGGACTTGGATCAAGGTTGTGATAGGGAGAGAGTTCGACCACCCTCCCATTCCCTAAACCATATTGAGTATCAGCCCACACAGCTATTTCTTAGAAAATTTTGTCTGAATATCTACTCTTGACTGTAATACCTAGTTAGGTCAGGGGAGGGGAACCTCCAGCCCACAGGCCTAATCCAGCCCATGCTGGAGCCTAATCTATCCTGCAAAGGATTGCAGGCACCCTGCGGACCTTGCCCCCTTCCCAAACCTCATTCCCTTGGGGGGAAATAATACTCAACACAGGGTGAGCAGCACTAAGACGAATCTCCCCCACTACCACTCAGTCATGCAGGAGCCACCCTCTGCAAGCATCTTCTGAGTCGCCACACCTCCGGTGCCCCAGTGGAAATGCGAGTAGCATAAGAAGCAGGAGGCTGGTATAGTCAGTGCTTTCAGGAGTCACTTCCCCTGCCATTCATGCTCAGAGCAGCCTAGCTCAGCTAGGGCTTGCATAATCTGACTGGTTATCAATTGTGATAGATTTCCACAAGCCAGAGGCCATGACCAAAAAGGCCATGTCTCACGCCTGCCTAATTCTTTTGACAGGTGGGTGCACAAGCTGGGACTACGATGTTGAATTTATGTAACCTGGACACATGCTGGATATGGCTTTAAAGACCAGTACCAACACTTTAAATTAGGGCCAGAAATACACCGGCAACCGGTACAGCATGATCCGACCTAGCACTTACTGGTAGATGGGCGACCACATTTCATACCAGTTGAAATTTCCAAACTATCTTTAAAGGCAGCTCTGCGTAGACTACATGGTAATCCTGCCTCAATATCACTAGATAACTGAAGCAGGGTCTGTCCTGAGTTGAGTAAAGCACCAACAACCTGATGAGGAATATGGTTTTCCATGTAAGATCTTTTGTACATGGCAAGCAATATTCTGGATATGAGGTTGTCTCCCAGTATGATGGAAAAACCACGTAAGTTTTCCCAACAGATGCTGTTCTCTTAAAAAAACCAAAAAACGCTGAATGTCCACACTGCCTGTGTCTTACAAATACCAGATTTCCAAAAGAAAGCTGCAAGTTGGATAGGAATGGAATGAGTATAAATGTCAACCTTGTCAGTGCAAAGCTGACAATTTGATTAGTAGCTGCTATGAATGCAGAAGAATAGGGCATGTGTTATCTTCAAATTCTCATAAAACACTGCGTTATGACTCAAAAGGATTGTTGCCATAAATGCTGGTGGCCTCTTCTTGGACTTCTTTGTGTGTGTGCGGAAGGTTTACACGTGATGTTTGTGTCTCAAATGTCCACTATATTAAATCAACAGTTAGTGCTTCAGCAAGGGGCACTCCTCAGTCCTTTGAATTGCCTCTTGGATTTTATGGGGTAATAGAGTTGATTTGGTATCTCCTGCTGAAAGGGCAGCCTCCCTGCCCTAACCAGCAACCTTGGCTAGACGCAGTTACTACTATTCTACAACAATATGCAAAAATGAAACTCCCATTAGTTGGATGCAAGAGAAGCATCTATATATTTTCTCCACTGTACATATGCTGTTTTGATTTGGTAGTGTTTAAAGGGAGATGCCGGTGGTGGGAAAACTACCACACATTAAGTATTTTGAGTGAATGGCCTCTTAACCTCACATTACATCAATTCTAAAATGCAGTCTGGGGCACACAGCGTGCCAGGAGAATTAGATGGATTAAATACCGTCTGCGAGCCCTCAAAAGTGGCTGCCCGCTGCACAATTCACTGCTCTTACCCTGACGTCTTCCAATCAGTTTCTTGTGCAATCCTATGCAGAGTCAGAAGAAAAAGTCCTACAACTCCCAGCATTCTCCAGCCAGCCATGCTGACTGGGGAATGCTGGGAGTCATAAAGTTTTTTCTTTCTTTCTATATATGCATAGGATGGCATCCTTGGTGTGTATGTTTGTCCAGGCCCTTCCTCTGCCTCGAAGAGGTATCTTTGCGGTGGTACCTTCCCGTCCCCATATTCCTGATCTTCCATATGGCAAGCTGTGAGGTTTATAGGCATGGTTTTTGTTGCTTTTTCTGAAGCGAAGCAGCTGGAGCCTCTGAAATGTGAAGACGAAGGAGACGACTGCAGAACTAAGTATAGCCTTGGCTGGGAATTTAAATATTCACTCGCCGCCGTGATGCCAGGGAGCCGAAACATTTTCATGTCTTCAGAAATTGAGAGGCAGCTGCTTCATGCAAGGTTTGCAGAATGATCTAGCCCCAGTTGAACAAATGTAGGTAATATGGATGTTTTCATGTATCTTGCGGGTTAAGTAGGAAGCGTAGGTGTTTTAATTGTCTTTATAGAACACCACTGAACCAGTAAACTTGGTAACAATTTGGAGCTGCCGGGGTGAGGGCGAGGAATTCTATAGGCATTTTTATGTTTCTTATCAACTATTTCCAGATAGTGCAAGAATAAAATATGAAGTTGGCAGATAGAATTTGCTAGTCCAGAGCCATCCGAGACCATGATATACCATGCAAATGCAACATTGGCATAATTGGTATTAGGAGGAAAAGAGGTAATTGTCTAGATTGGGCATTATTAGAAAGACAAGGCTAGCACTTGCTTTGTTATGTACCTTCTTGTGGAGGTGCATACCTTATGTGCTTAATGTTTAGATACCTAGAAGGCCTCTTACGCTGGGCTGGTTCGGAAGCTTTGTTTGATCTCTGGGCTAACCGTTTGCAAGCCATCATGTACCACTGGAATCATCCAGCAGCAAAAGCACTTGGGAACTCTCTGATTTTGTTTAGACATAGCGCTAAACCATAGTTGAGTGTAATTGATAGCCCCAGGGAGATTTCATCTCTCTGATGAATGCCAAGGGTTAAAAGATGGCTTCTCTGCCAAAGGGTGGCTACAGGTGGCTACATGCCAGATTTGCATTCCTTAATGGTGGACATCATGTCCTAGCAGACAAAGGGAAAAACTTTCGACCAATAGAGCATAGAATGTAACCTATGACTCATTGAGATTGTGCATCTTAACTTGAGAATTGAATGTAACTTAACTTGCTAATCCAGAATTGACCAATAGAAAGGTTAGAAAGAGACTAACACCCTCTTGTAGTCAGGGCTTATATATCCTGTGAGATTCCCTTGTTCGGGGCGTCCCCATTTTATGGAACCGGAGAGCGCCTCCATACTGCAGTATTGGAAGTAAATGGATTAAGTGTATTCTCCAGCCTCGTGTGTTTGATTGGCTATTAATGCACCGGGGAAGCGGGCCTTTAAATCCCTGGTTGACGGACAACATTCTGGCGACCACAACATGCTGAGAATGAGCCTAGCCCCTCCCTTCTCCTGTGCCGCAGCTTTGGCTTTCATTTTTCATTAACCGCAGCTTGCCATGTCAACCAAACCCAGACAAGCTGTGGTTAATCTTAACTATGGTTAGTAGAAACAAGGCAACTTCAAACCATAGTTTGTGAAGCTGGCTGGTTTTCACTAATCACAGGTCAGGGTTTGGATGACACACTAAACTGCAGTCTAAAACAGAAGCAGATGCTTCTGTCCTGGAGGAGGAGAGAGTGAATGGGCAGCCATGCTTATACAGTCCCTGGCCACGGGCCTGAGGTTCCTTTCCTTCTTCCTTCCGAATCCAAAAGCTACCGTGAACTTTAGCTTCTTGCCATACATTTCATGAAAATATTTCTTGTTTTCTCAAGTTTACATCTCCCAAGCGTTCACGGTTGCTATGAGGCAGAATGCCTGAGAGATGAAAATAAATCTGTGTCATTTTATTTCTCTCTCTCCCCCCCCCCCCCCACCAGCCCTTATGTGTGAAGTTCATTTCCGCTTATTTCTCCCACACATACACACATATGCACAATTATGCAGGCTTGGTAAAATACTTACACTCTTCCTCTGATGCTCTCTCTGTGAAGGAATACATATGCACAGTACTCTGTTCTTGAAAGACCATATGCTCGGGTTTGTCAACTTAAAATACCCCAGCAAAGTGAATGAATTCAAACAATAAACTTTCCCTCTATCACCACCTATCTTGCAAGGTTAATTAATCTCTCTTAAAATATCTAAATTCACATTCAGGGCCCACATCCGGACAAAGATTACTTTGGCTTCTACTTATTTCCTCTTTTTTCTTTTTTTTTAGCCTACTGCATTCTGCATAGCTGATATTAAAAAAAGTGTTATGTTTCTCTTTACTTTAGTTCTCTGATCGCATACGATGGAAATTATTTGGTATTGCTGCCTGCTGTTAAAAAGGCAGTTAGCAGAGAAAAAATAAAGGGCAAAACAGAGTGAGCATTTGCCAGTCCCACATGGACACAGAAGACTAAAAAAGAGACCACAGCTCTTTAGTGAAGGAAGAAAAACAGGTCTACTCACAAATATTCTTGCATAAAGATGCAGGTACAGAGTAGGGTTTCTGCCCATGGATTGGCAGAAGGTAGGTATCTGTGGCGTTACACCCCACAAGTCAGGGTAAAGAGGGTTGTCTTTTGAGTGTAGTGTGCAGATAGTTGGTGTATATTAAACAATCCTGATAATAAAGAAAGTTCAAGAGTGAAGGTGTGAGAGAAAGGAAAGCGTGTATGAGAAGAGAGAAAAGATTGGATGAGAAGTTTTAACAAGGGTCTGAAAAGTTTTATTATGAAACAAAGTTTGTGAACATTGAAATAAATTTTTATTCAGTTTGTTTTACTACCACAAAAATCCCACGTGTCTCCTTGGCATTTATCATCTGCAGTTATATACATATAACACCCGTTCTGACATTAATTCACCATCAGCACATATAATTCGCAGCGCATTATTTTATTCCTGACATTATTCCTGTTTAACCCCTTTCTCCACATAATTTGTAGAAAGGTGGTGTTTGTCCCTCACTTCAGGCTCATAAAGTGGACAGGCCTGTTGTAAAGAGCCTGTGTCGTGGCACAGTATCCACATATTTTGGGCTTCAACTCCCAGCATTTCTAACCATTGGCCATGTTGACAGAGACTTCTGGACAACTCCAAACCTCTGGAGATCGACCTTCTGCCCCCACCCCAGTGGTATGGATATGGTTAGGCTTACTTCATGAGTCAGGTTTTTTTAGCTAAAACCTTTAATTATTTATTTCTTGTGACATGCAATTTGCAAATGCTATTTTTGTTTTAAAACATTATTATGTAACACTGCAAGGGAATAGGGTGGCCACTCATACACTGCCCCCCCCAAAGGAAAGAACAAGAAAATCTTTCATATAATCTGCATATCTTTGCATAAAATGTACATAATTTACATAAGATTTGCATGAAATCTTTGCATTAAATGTGCACATGCTAACTGATATAAAAATAACACGCGTATGCTAATTGATATAGAAAGAAAGATGATAGTTAAATAAAAATACATTTCAACTTGCCCTAGGGGGAAACATAGGAATCTACTTTATACCGAATTAGACCATTGGTCCAGGTAGCCCAGTATTATTGACACTATTAACCATGAACAACCCAGAGTTCACAACCCAACAGCAAACCATGAGTTCTCTTCCTAGGTTGTTCATGGTTAACAACCCATAGTTAAACCATAGTGCAGGTTTCACACATGACAACAACCCAAACTTAACCCTTCTCTGGATTGTCGTTACACGCGAACCAGGTCCAAGCCAGACCATTAATCCATCCAGCAGTGATCCACTGCAACTCTCCAGGGTTTCAGGCAGATTTTTTCCAGCCCCACCCAGAGATTGCATGCAAGCATGTGTGTTGCCAATTCCCTGCGAAAGGAGGAAAAGCATACAACATCCAGTATTCTCTAACGGTCTCCCATCCCAAGTACAAACCAGCCCTGTTCCTGCTTAGCTTCCCAGACCAGAAAAGATTACGGGTGTGCACGGACCGCGCCGCTCCGCCCATACTCCGCTCCTCTTCGCCGCGGAGCTCCGGCTCCAAATCGGAGCTCTGCAGTGGAGGGGAGTGGTGCCAGGTAAGGCCGGGAGAGGAGGCCGGAGGTTTAGCGGGCCCTGTTGCCATCGCCGCCCGTGCGGTGACGGCAGCAGAGCCCGGTAAGGGACCAAGGGAGAGGGGGGCCTTACCTGCCTCCATCCGCAGTCCGTCGGCGTCTTCAATTGAGCCCGCGGTTCAACCAGGAAGTCTGGGCCGCGGCCCAGACTTCCTGGTTGAACCGCGGGCTCAATTGAAGACGCCGACGGACCGCGGATGGAGGCAGGTAAGGGAGAGGAGGGCAGGGGGGGGTTACTGGGCCCTGCCGCTGTCGCCGCATGGGCGACAGCGACAGCGGCAGGGCCCGGTAAACCCCACTTACCTTTCCGGCGGAGCTCCGGATCGAGGCAAAGGATCCGCCTTCACCTCGATCCTCTTCGCCACGCTCCGCTGGCCCCCCAATCCTCTTCGCCTCCGCCTTAAGGGCAGGTGAAGCCCCCCGCTCCGCTTCTAATTCTCCTGTCCGATTAGAAGCGGAGCACATCCCTAGAAAAGATCAAGCATGCTCAACTTAGCATTGCCTTTGATGATCTTGACCAGGTCACCTCTGTCCCTGCTGTGTTCACCTCTGCTATCCAGGTTCTTACTCTTGATGGGCAAATCCCCAGCCTCTGCTCTACCGTCTTAGGGTCCTCGATTATTAAACTGAACTTAGGCCCCTTCAAATAAGGCGCGAGCACTGTAAAGTAGGCCACACAACCACCCCAGCAGGGGACAAAAGTTTTCCGCACAACTTCCAACGACAGGCCGCATCAATTCATCTTGCGTACAATATCCTCTCTGCTGCCTGGATAAGAGAGAAACTCGCCTCGGCCAGAGCAACATTAACATTTCAGTTAATAGGACCAGCCGCGCTGCTGCGGAGTCTGAATCCAGCTTTGGTTACTTATTAATGAAGCCGCAAAGTGCCTACACTTTAGACTTCACTTAGCTGAGGGGAGCCTTCGAGCACCAATTTGACTTCTATTAAATGACTAATGGCTATTGAGACATAATGTCCTCGCAGCAGATATCACATCCTATTTAGTATTTAATGTTTAAATATTTAATTAATTAAACACTGCCAAATATTTAATTAAATGCCATCAAAGCCATCCCGACACTTCCAGTCTGCATAATGCAAAAAGAGAGAGAGGGGGAGGAAGTGGGGGGGAGGGGGAGGGTCTGCTCTCCCCTCCCCTTCGTTAACGGCAGGTTTATTTATTTATTTATTTATTTATTTGGCCAGATGGGCAACTCGAATAATTGGGCGGCGAGATCAAGGCTTTGCAATATAGAGAAATAGCCAAAAGATGGATTCTCTCAGGCTACTAGAGAATGTGACACGCTGCGGTAAAGAAAGCACAAGAAAGCTGAATAAAAAAAGTTGTTCTAACAAGGACAAGATGGTGTCAACCTGTTTATGACAGGCCAGAGATAGAACACACCCTGTGCATTGCACATGACGCGCCATGAACAAATTAGGCAACCGTGTATGGGCGCGCAGGCTTTGTTTTGTTTGCAAGACTTGAGGAGAGTGGAAGAGCAAAGAGACGGGATTCCCAGGGTAGCGGAAGGTGTGGATTGGACAAGACATGAAGATGGGACCGTTTGCACAGGCATGCCTGTGACTGTTTCTTTTCCTCATCTAATCAACCCTCGAGGACTAGCCGCTGAATGTGGGAATGGCCTCCGTGATGAAAATCACGGTGTTTGCGGAGTAGGAGGACAAAATGAAAGCTTCCTTCCTGATGTGACATTCACAATGATGCCCGTTCGCAAGTACAAGTCACATCACTTGAGCTCCGTACCGTTGAGGGACTTATACACTCAGGCACAACACCTGGGACTGTTTAGCTTAGAAAAGAGCCAGTGTGGTGTAGTGGCTAAAGTGTTGGACTGGGAAGTGGGAGAGCCAGGTTCTAGTCCCCACTTGGCCATGGAAGCTCACTGGGTCACAGACTCTCAGCCTACCACACAGGGTTGTTGTTGTTGTGAGGATAAAATGGAGAGGAGTAGGAGGATTATGTACACCACCTTGGGTTCCTTGGAAGAAAGAAGGCAGGATATAAATGAAATAATAAATAAATAAAAGAGGCGAGTGAGAGGAGACATGATAGAAGTGTACAAAATTTTGCCTGGGGTGGAGAATATGGATAGGGATACCTTTTTCTCCCTCTCTCATAATAATAGAATTCAATGAGGTCATCCCATGAAGATGATCGGTGGGAGATTTGGGACAGACACAAGTGGAATTCACTTCTACAAGATGTAGTGATGGCCACCCATTTGGATGGTTTTAAAAGGGGGTTGGGCAAGTTCTTGGAGGAAGAGGCACCTATGGCTATTAGTCCTGATGGCTATATGCTACCTCCAGTATGAAGCAGTATGCTTTTGTACACCAGTTGCTGGGGAACATGGGCGGGAGGGTGCTGTTGAACTCATCTCGTAGTTGTGGATTTCCCATGAGCGGCTGATTGGCCAATGTGCGAACAGAATGCTGGATGAGATGGACCAACCGTCATCTGATCCAGCATGGCTCTTATGGTCTGAAGAACTACACAAATAGTTTAAATAAATAAAATAAAGTTGCTTATCATGATACTGTTACTCTGTGACATTCTTTAATTGCTCGGTTAAGTTGGATTCCTGCCCCACACACCCCTCAGGTGAAACGGAGGAGGGAGGTTGTCTCTAAATCTACACCGGTGATTTTGGGCATAGAACTGTGGCTGGTCTTTCCAGAGCAATTCAAGAAGCTTGCAAGAGGATGATCTAAAGTAGGCGGTATCAGGGAAGTGGTAAATGGGGATGGATTTTTTGTCAGTAAATTAGGCTCGAAATGAACATGTAGACAGACAGGCCTGAGATGCAGCACTCCCCATGAAGACAGAGGGGCTCTGCCACTCTATTGACTTTTAATTATTTAAAAGTAAATGAGTGCTACTTAGCATGGCATACCTGCCAAGAGTTTACACTAGTTTTACTTAAATATTTACTCTGTTATTCAATAAAAAATGAATCTGCTGAAGCAAAAAAAATGGGAGCGTTGCGTGTCACATGACCCCAGAACTGCTTCTAGCATGTGCAGATTTTTTTGAAAAATGGGCCACGTTGCCCCCTAAGAGAGATGCGAAAATACACAGGAGGACAGTACCTTTATTAGGACGACCCAAAATAAATAAATGAATGAAAAGCTTTGTGGTTCTCCAGAACTTTTCTTCAGGTTAGATGTTAATCGAAGTGTGAGGAGGTGGAGGGAAGGAAGAGGTGTGTGTGGGAGAGGAGCCAGTGTGGTGTAGTGGTTAGAGTGTTGGACTGGGAGTCAGGAGATCCGGGTTCTAGTCCTCACTCAGCCATGAAGTTCACTGGATGACTTCGGGCTGGTCACTGACTCTCAGCCTAACCTACCTCACAGGGTTGTTGTGAGGATAATACGGAGAGGAGGGGCTATGTGAGTTGCCTTGAGTTCCTTCCATGAGGAAAAAAGGCAAAAGGTAAATATAATTCTTTTAAAAAGCTTTTTAACCACCCTATTGCACAAATACCTCCAGCCAGGCATAATCCTTTTAACATTTTTAACACTTTTAACACTTAATTTTAACTTAAATTTAAATTTTACTGTTCTAATTCTGTATTTTAATCTTATAACAATTTTTGCTGCATGGTTTTATCCTGGTTATGCTTTTTACACTGTATTTTGTATTTGTGCTTTTAACCTGTTGGTTGTTTTATTATGGTTTTAATTTCTGTGAACCGCCCAGAGAGCTTCGGCTATTGGGCGGTATTAAAATGTAATAAATAAATAAATAGATCCTTATGGTTCCCATAAGGCAGAAACGTCCGGAGTAGTAGGCTGCCCCTTGTGGTGAACTACTGAACTACAGGTGGCAGCTTCTCAGTGAAATACCAGCGTGCCCTGGGCTGACTCCTCACACCCAGTCTGGAAGGAATATTGGAGGGCGACCTGTTCTAGTGGAGTCTTGATTGAGCAACAAGGGCCAGATTTACACCAAGCAGGATATGACACTTTGAAAAGGGTTTGAAAACTGCATATGGCGTGTGTCCTGGGCCCCAACAGTTGTCACTACTGTTACAAACCATTTTAAAGGAGTAGTGTAGATCCCGCCAGGGTCTTCCTGAGCTCTTGTGGGTTTCTTGCATTTTTAATTAATTAATATTCTTACTGGCAACTGAGATCACTTCTAAGGAAGCGGCCATCTTTATTCCCCATGAATGCCATGAGTGATTAGGCATTTTGTAGTGGTGCCCACAGCAGTATCTCAAATTCCCATGTGTGTCCATGGGCCCTAAAGGGTTGGGGACTCCTGGGCTACAGGCACGTTGCTGGTGCTCACTCTCAAGAAGGTATATGAGCCTATGGCGGTCTCTAACTGCGTGATTTACAGCACGGTCATGACTGGCCGCTCACAGAAGTTTCCGGGTCAATTTCATGACTTTGTCACCAGGCAGGACATCTCCTGCCCTTTCCCCTGCCTTTATTCTGCTGACAGAAAGCACAGATAAGACCAGCTTTAGAAAATAAATTTGGCAAATGGCCTGTGTGTTGGTGTCATCGTGCTATAAGTCCACCACTAGATGGTGCTGTTTCATTGATTTGAATGGGAGTTCAAACTCGATGCAGAAATAAGAAGTATTCCATTCAAATCACATGTGTAATGAGCTGATTGTGATTTTGGGACGAAAATGGAAGCAGAAAGCGGCAGTTTTTTTTAAAAAAGTGTAGAGAAACTCTAAGTGTGCAGAGAATGTCATTATATGATGTAGTCACAAGATGGCACTGGACTTAGTTGTATCCAAGTGGAACCAGGAGTTTCCAGTTTTTCTGGAACTCTGTTGTTTAAAAGAGATAATAAAGTTCTCTTGCTTCCTGGCTGTCCAGGTTTCCCCAACCTGGTGCCCTCCAGATATGCTAGACTACAACTGCTAGCATCCCCCAGCAAACAGGTCTAGTTGGGGGAGGTGGCTCTAAGCTTTCCATGACATTATAGTATGCACAGGTAAGTTTGCTAAATATGAAGTTTGACTCCAGCTCCTATTTCTCTGAATGTTCTTTCTTTTTAGATGAAATGCAGAGTGTCCGTTCAATTACTTTGGATGTAATTTTTATGTGCTGGGCTGAAAGTGAATCCTTATTATTAACCCTGTTTAATGAAGACCGTTTTATCAATTGTTAACCGCGTTACAATGCTGTACCATATTGCTGCTAAATGACAAGAGTATCATCAAATGAATATTTGGGGCTCTGAGCCCAACCTGCAGAAACTCAAAAGGAGTCAGACTTCTCCTGTGCTTAGTTTCTAGATTCAACAGGAGCACTTTGAAAGCTTGCAAATGAACTTACAATACCTGAACAGAACATCATTAAAGGATTGCGTTGCAAAGGGTGGTGGTTTGGGGTATAACAATCAAGAGACAGAGAGAATGCACCCAATTAATCTGGCAAATCGTGTATTCTCTTTGGTATACACTCTTACAGTGTGAAAAATCATAATAAAAGTCTATAGTGTCATTCTTTTTTTAAAGGCATCAAGGTACCAAAGGTATCAAAATAGGATATTTCAAAGATTCTACTGCCATCTTGTGGACAAGCACATACCTATGTTAATTTGGGCCATGTGCTTGAGAGAACCCGAGGGTCAAACTACATTATTTGTTCTCCAGATGAGCCCGCCAGTTCTTAATTTGACCTTAAAATATGATGGATTATCTTTAGGAAAAGTTCATCAGCACAAGCGCAGAATATGCGTTTTTTCTTCTTCTTCCATATCCTTCCAAAGCTTGCTAAAGTGTGCAGGGCAGGAACATGCCTCTTTATCACAACAGTTAAAGTGCAGGGACAGCTTTACAAAAGAGGGCAGGGCTCCTGCAGCTTTAACTGTTGTGACAAAGAGAGAATTTCACCAGGTTCTGCATATATATAAATGGCACCTGTTGAAATTCTTTTTTCTATGCAACTATTAAAGAGACAGGAGCCCTGTCCTCCTTTCCATACGGACGAAACAGGCAGGGCTAAATGCTTTTATTACCAATAACTCCGGAGAAGCATTTCCATCTTTTAGAATGGAGGAAAAACTGGTTGAGGAAAGGGAATGAGCCCCGGAGAGAGAGAGGCATGGCCAGATTGGGAAACAGCAAATTGTATAAAGGGTTCCAATTCCTTATTGGTCACATTCTTAAAAAAAATACTTATAAAAATTAATATTAAAACCCTTCTCTTGATGAGTGTGTACATCTCAAGGTTTTTTTGTGTGTGAACTCCCATTGTTGGAGACCACCAAGATGTGAGCATCCTTTGCAAAACTGGATTGCTGACTTCTCCCCTGGCTTAGCTTTTGTGTCTAACTGATGTGTAATAAGCAGGAATTCAGCAAATGAAGGTTATTTCCCACCCCACATTACTGCGCCTACTTGCTAAGAGAGGATTCTCCTGCTGAAACGACTTCGACTTCTGGATTTTCAAACGTTGGGCGGTATGGTATTGAATCGTGATCGCATGTCTAAATTAGCATTCTATTAAGAAAGGAAGGTTCTATACGGAATCCATAATTAGTATTATGGCATTAGTACAAATGGATGGTTTGGTGAACTGCTGTGATACTGAGAGATTTTTTTACTGGAAAAGGTGCAAAGGAGAATCAACACCATCTCAGATGTGATTGCAAATGGAAATAGTGTTGTGTTTGTTTTAATAATGTGTACATCTCAGCCAACAGATCTGCAAAACCAGGAATGACTGCCAGGTTTTCAATAAAGTGGTCACATAATCCTGCTTGAGTGAAATGTCAGCTTTATAAGGAAGACATTTTGTCGGTAGCTTTGTTAAGGATAACAAAGATGTTGTAGGGAGGCAAAACATAGATCTTTTTTTTTTTTTGTCGCTACTTTTAAGTGAGAGTTAAAGTTAAGTTCCAAGCCTGGAGAATATTTGTAAGTCACAGGCCTTCTTCCAGTAAACGTAATGGGCTGCCTTCATTTCTCAGTGTCTAAGATGTAGACAAAAGTTCCCGTATTTTCATGTTGAAGACGACACCAAGAGAATGAGTGATTTCATTGCTGTGTGGCCTGTTGAACCTTGACTCCACATTCAGGCACCTCACACAGGTGTATTTAAAATGGATATATACAGCTTTTAGCAGGTCTCTAATCACAGGCCTGCAGCAGGATTTCAACCAGTCTAAGAGAAGATAGAAAGGGAGCAGGGAAGTCTAGAAGGTCTGTTGTACTTACGGGGATAGTGTACTCTTAATACACCATCCCTGAGTTGGTAATTGATTTCAATGGGTGTATTTTAAGTACGACTAATGTCTGGATCCAACCCCATGTGTTTTAGCACAGTGTATTTAGGATTTAATTGTAGTTAACATTTGCTGGATTGAGCCCTAGTTTTTTGCTCCAGAGTTAATCCAATTCAAAAGTTAAGAAATGCTTGTCATTTAGCCAAATCTTGAATTTCAGGAAATTGTGTCTTTGTTAAGGCCATATAGCATAAATAAATCTGCTTGTGTTTGCCTTTAGCATGTCACTGCTATGCAGCCATAAGGTAGACTGTATGGTTGCTGGGCAAGGAGCAACCCATATGTCTTCTAGCACATTGCTGGTTCTCAATTAATGATACTAACGGCAGTGGCGGTGGCGGAGGCGGAGGCCAGGGTGTAACAAGCAACAACAGAGTTCATTTTTACTCCCAACATATGGGTGGAATGATTCCACCAGGGCTTGGTCTGAAGGCATATGATGCAGTCACTTTGCAGAAACTAAGAAAGCCTAGCTCTGGTCATTGTCTGAATGGGAGGCCACCTGAGATCTTTATGTATATACCACCCTTTTGTTTCATCATGGAAGAAAAGTGGATATCAATGAAACAGATAATTCGTATGAGTTGGTGGTTGTATAGAGCCAGGTGGTGACAGCTATTCCAGATTAATTAAACCAGAATAAAAGGATGTGATCTTATGAGTAATGTTTTTGGTGGCTCTTGGACTGGGTCAAGAAGATTGAAAACAGCTTCTTCTAACTCCCCAGGGTGTGTGTGCGGGTGTGTACATACGTATGTAATATCTGTTGGTGGATTGGTATGCATCTATGTGTGTACTGTATTTATTTGTTAATCCAAAAGAGCGTTAGGATGGGGCCATAGTTCAGTAGTAGAGTACATTTTTTGAAAGTCGCAATTTCAATCCCTGGCATCTCCATCTAGGATGAGGAAAGACTCCTGTCTGAATCTCTGAACAGCCACTGTTGGTCAATGCTGACTCTACTGAGTTAGATGGACCCAATGGTCTCACTCTATATAAGCCTAGTGTGGACAATTTGTGGCTCTCCAGATGTTTTGGCCCTTCATCCCTTCCCTTTGATGGCTAGGGCTCCTGGGCGTGGCAGGCCAAAATGTCTGGAGGGCCTCCAGTTTTCCACCCCTGATATGAGGAATCTTTTTATGTTCCTTGCCTACAACCTGAAGGGATCTTTCAAGAAGTATATTCATTCTTGAGCCCTTGCATTCAGTGACTTCCAAGCATTGAAGTCCTCACTCCAACTGTTTTGGATGACAACGCCCAGGATTCTTGACCACTGGCTATGCTGGTTGTGGCTGATAGGAGTTGAAGTCCAAAACGTTCACCAGGTTGGGGAAGCTTCTTCTTGATGATGTATGTTTCGTATAGAGCTTGACCACTAGGGAATTGGATTGTTCTTGCCCCCAGACTAACGTCCTCAAATGGGCCAGGCAGAGTACCCCGGATCTCTCCATCTCTTGAGCTCCAATATCTTTGCGATAGAAATGACCGTTGGTTGATCCGTCACTATTTCAGCTGCGATAACCAGCTTTTGAACTGCAATAAATGAGGCCAATCAACATTACTTTTGTCTCATTACTTCAAGAGCTTACACATAAATTTCCTCTTATCCTTTTTCCCCTTTGGTCTGGAATTAGCCATAGCGCTCGGTGTGTGCTATTATACCCAGGTCTTCTCAACTGGAGATCAAACTATTTGATCTCTGCTGGGTTCAGTAAATTGACTGGCAAACAGGTTTTGCTTGCTTTGGTTTAGGAAACTCTTGTTCTCTTGTATGACTTTCTCAGCCTATTCTTTTTTTTTTAATACAGTACTGTTGGGCAGCCTTCCTCAACCCAGTGCCCTCCAGCTGTGTGGGAGCTGGTTGGGGATGATAGAAATTGTAGCCCCACACAGCTGGAGGACACTAGGTTGGGGAAGGCTTACGTAGAGTTAAGTATTGAGCTGAAGTAACCTCATAATAACAAAGAGAATAAAGTAGTAATGACTGTATGAAGCCATTAATACCTTCCACTTAGCTCTGCACATTTTATTACTGGATTCCACAGGGTACTGTAGATGTTTTACCACCACTTTTTGATGCTACATAAGCTAGGGTGACTATATGGAAAGGAGGACAGGGCTCCTGTATCTTTAACAGTTACATAGAAAAGGGAATTTCAGCAGGTGTCATTTGTATATATGGAGAACCTGGTGAAGTTCCCTCTTCATCACCACAGTGAAAGCTACAGGAGCTATACTAGGGTGACCAGATCTAAAAGAGAGCAGGGCTCCTGCGGCTTTCACTGTGGTGATGAAGAGGAAGTTTCACCAGGTTCTCCATATATACAAATGACACCTGCAGAAATTCCCTTTTCAATGCAATTGTTAAAGATACAGGAACGCTGTCCTCCTTTTCATATGGTCACCCTACATTAGCCCCTGTCCTGAGGCTGCATAATGGAGTGTTTAGAAATCAAATCTTACACTAGAGTGACCTCCCCGGGCCCCAAACACACCAGCTGGTGATTTTCCTCATTCATTCTCCTGCAGTGAAGTATTCTTGCAACTACACTTCCATGTTGCCAGATTTATTTTTAACCAGAGACTGGAGGTTTTCTTTCTTTCTTTCTTTCTTTCTTTCTTTCTTTCTTTCTTTCTTTCTTTCTTTGCCTTAAATGTATAGTTTGTGGTTACATGGGCCCTGTTCAGAAGACACCTTAAACCACGGCTTTAACCATGATGGTTAAGCCAGAAAGCAGCTTTCTGGCTTAACCACCGTGGTTAAAGCCATAGTTTAAGGTGTCTTCTGAACGGAGCCATTGTTGTTGTTCACTATTAAAATAGCATCTGCAGAGGAACGTAGTCAACATCAGCACCGCAGAGAGCAGGTTTTTAACCTTTTGATCCTCTGCCACAATTCTAATCAAAGTTACTAGATAGGGGCAGTGTTGCAGTTAGTTAATTCATGGAAATTTAGACTACAGTTAGATTTAGGATCTCTATAGCTTACAGTGCGGTTTCCTGTGATTTCTTCCTATTACTCCTCCTCTTCCTCTCTCTGACTTCCACCATTGCTGGAAGCACATGTATTTGCTTTTTCGTTCCTGCTGGTGTAATGGAACACAAAATAAACTCTACGCTGTACCTCCATTTTATATGGAAGAATATTTGTGAGTAAACTATTTTACTTTTTCTTCACTGAAGAAGGGTGTGGTCCCCTTTTCATTCTATGATAGCCTTGTGTGCACGTGGGACTGCTCAATGCTCATTCTGCTTTGCCATTTTTTTGTTCTGCTCTGCTAACTGCCTTTCTAACAGGAGGCATCATTACGAAATAATCCCATCAGAAATGCCTCTCCTAAGGCTTTCTTTCAGGAGAGGGGGATGTAAAGTGTCCCTTCAGCCACTGATGCTTGGAGGTTCAAAGGGAACAATGTTATATATTTTTTCCTTTTTATAATTTTTATTGATTTTTAAATTATAACCAAAAAGTGATCAGTCCCCTAACAATTGATGTCTAAACAGCTGTTATATAAGAATAAGAAAAATTAAGTAATACAATTTTAGAGTGAAAAACAATACAAAAAGGAGAAAAAAGGGGGGAAGGAACAATGTTATATGACTTACCTTTTTACCAGATTTTTACCAAATCCATTTAAGAGGAGTCAAATGATTGTGCATTATAAGAAAATGGCATTGAGCATATTCAAGACTCTTCTTGCCGCTGATGACTGCAGGGGTCACTGAACAGCACAGAGGGGAGCCTATATTTTTGGAAGGGAAAAAAAGAAAAGAAATATGGTTTGGGCGACTGTGTAAAATATTCTCCCTAGAACTGTGAATACTTTTCCATCTGATTCCAGCTCCTCTGAGCAAATCACCCTGAGGTGAATGGTTGGGTCAAAGTTAAATACAGCTGCTTGGGGAGTTTGTGAGTATGAAAACAGACTAATTTGGGGCATAAGTCATTTTTATGACCCTAATTTCCTGTATTACATGCAGAAATGGTCCATAAATGGCACAAAAGACTTTAGTAAACTGAACCTTAAAGAACCTTTCTCTCCCTCTCTCTCTCTTTTTGGATTTGCAAAACTGGAGCTTTCTTTATGAACATATCAAAAGCAAAGTCTTGACGTCTCAGTTTTACTAGATCCTTTTCTTCCAAGATATTTGTGAGCCATTGTATTGCAAATCCCAATCCTAAGCGTTCTTAGGTATTCTATTGTTAACATCAGGTTTTTATCCACTCTGTTTTCTAAGAAGCTGCCAATCACCTGGTGATAGTTTAGTACCTTTATTTATTCATATGTTTCTAACAGAGGAAGATTTATTAGCTGTTTATCATCCTACTGAAGTATTTCTCCACACTTCCTACTGGCAATCCAAAGCTGGACAACTGGTGAATGCCCTTCCTTTGTTCCTTCCTCCGGCTGGCAGCTTCACATCATATATAATATCCGGGGAAGAGAACTTGAGGCCCAGGAGTAAAATCCATCCCCCATGGGGCATCAGGATCCGCCCAAGACATTTTTCTGCCTGAGGCAAAGACCAATATGGCGCCCCTCCCATTCCATGCTCAAAAGCCTCTCTTCAAGACATAACATACTTCTTCAACATCAACGTTGGGACACTACATGTGAAGGCCCCAAACTTGTGTAGCGAAGGCCATGTGGCACACACTTCTCTCCTTCAACACCTTCCTGACACCTCTCAACATTTGCCACCTGAGGCAACTGCTTCACTTTGACTAATAATAGGGCCGGCCCTGTGAAACCCCAATCTGGCCCTCTGGTGGTGGTGGTGGCTTTCCAGAAAGTCATGTCCCCTTTTCCCCCAATCACCAATCGTTTGGTGATTTCCTAGATTTTGTGCCACTCCCCCACCCCAATACAGTGGGAAAGATTGTGCTTAACCCAAGCCTTCAACTATATCTGGTTGATTTAGTAACATCTTTATATTCCCTATGCTGTTCATCACTTGAAATCTGGCTTTTATTCCATGGGAATATCTTCTTTGGGAATATATTTTATTCCCAAGGAATAAAAGTGTTTCTCTGTTCTCTAGCAACTTAGCTATACTGATAACATATATGATACATATATTTTAATCTTCACAGATAGCTACACAAAGGAAAACAGACCACAAAACTGACATGTTCTTGGTGACAACAGAAGTTATAGATGAGAGATGTATGGATCTGGAACATTTGGGACAAATTGAAATTGAAGCACTGAGGAAGGGCTGGTTATCTCCAAGCAAGATGGTTTGTCCCAAATTTTCCAGATTCATGAGTAGAATCAGAGACAGGATGTGAATGGGAAAGGAGAGAGCATTGAAGCCTTTCCGTGCATGGAAACTGGTTTCAACAAGTAGAAGATGCTTTCCATGGGTAGAATGAAACACCTTTGAATCCAACCCATTCTGTTTGAGTTGACACAGGATGATATAGATGGTCTCTCTATGGTGATCTAGTCTGTGATGTGCTCTTTCACGCATGGTACAGCTCATGAGTGATGAACGTATGTGCATCAACCAGCCCATAGCGCTCTACATGTGCTTAGCGACACTTTATCATCACATCACTGACACTTACAGGTTCTGGGGCTCAGCCCTGCCTCAAATTAAGCCTAGTATGTTAAAGGACAATTTTGAAAAATCAAGGCCTGAGTGGTTTGCTAATTAACACATTTGTCCCCGCTTTTTTTGTTTTTGCACAGTACAGTTGGTCAAGCCATCTGGACCTGCTGTTCTTGCTTCATTCATGCGTCTTCTTTCTCAAAGGCAATCGATTTCAAACATGCAGGTGTGTCATATTACTACTTCTAATGCTCATTACAACTACTATCAAGAGCAGGAATAGGTAGCAGAGTATTCATGCTACAGGAATATTATGATTCCTATTACAGTACTAACTTCTAATGATGCATTAGAAAATATTCAAATTAAGCAAAGTGCAGCCTAAAAAAACATGTCTGTCATGACGGCGGCCATGAAATTGATCGTTAATATTATGAGGGGCTAAAACAGGGGTGCAGAATTGTTTTGGGGTAGAGGGATGGGTTGTCCTCCACCTAACACCCCATGGGCCAGATGACATCCCACCCCCAGAGGTCACTCTTCCTCCTCCCATTGCTTACTCATCTGTGGTCATAGGGAGGTCATGTGCCCTACTTTATGGAAGACCGTCCTGCTTAAGTGGCTACCCAAGTCAGAGAGGGCAGGTAAACAGAAGGAGGAACAGGACCAAGGGGTTACAGAAATTGGCAGTGGGGTATGCTTACCCCCTGGCACCCTGCTGGTACTCTTAATGACGTGTATATGGAATGTTTCTGAACCACTCCTTATTAGGAGGACCTGATGAGATGTTACAAAGCAGTGAGAACATAAGAAGAGCCATGGTGGATCAAGGGTCCATCTAGTCCAGCACTCTGTTCCCACAGTGGCCAACCAGCTGTCAACCAGGGACCCAACAAGCAGGACAACTATACAGGCTTACTGCAGGTAGCACATAACATCATGACTAGTAGCCATTGATAGCCTTCTCCTCCAGGAATTTACTGGAGGAAGCTTTCAAGCTCACCAGAGATCTTTTCCGAGCTTTAAACAAAACAAAAAACAAAAGTCGGGGGAATTTGGGAGAAAGGATCTTGATGGCTATGATAAGAACAGATTTACTACAATCTCAAAATAGAATTGAGGAGACACTTTGCAGACATAATCTTTGCAGCAACCTGAAATCGTGTTGCACTAGCCCTTGTCCCTAACCCAATTCCATCTGCAAAGCCACCCCCCCCCTGCTTCCATCCAAAATGTGTCTGTCTGTCTGTTTGCTATAGATATTTTAAGCTATCTTCAGTCTGACGACTGCAGAGGAACGCCATTCAAAAGCATTCGACAACCATGTGAATAATGTTTAAAACAGCAGCACCAGTGCAACTTCAGGAAAAACAGGTAAAATTCCAGCATAAAAATAAATATAAGGGTTTTCATTAAAAGGGCTGGGCAAAGGAAAAGACCTTCCCTGGACACTGATAAGACCCCAGAGCCAGGGCTGGGCAAACCTCCGTAGGAAGAGCATTCCACAACTGGGATGCCACAACGTACAAAAGCCACTTAGCTGTGGTGGCCATGTGCCCTACTTTATAGAGGACAATCCTCTCCTTGAATTTGTCCTCTGTTTGAAGGGCTGTCCGGTTCCGAGCCTGTGTTCAAGTAAAGCACCAGAAGAAGAGAAAGCAGGGGCTTTAGAACTGCCTATCCACAGTCAGCACCTGAATAACGGACAGAGGAGGCGCACACATCTGCCTCGCTATGGTGAAATGCATCGTATTCCTATACAAACTATAGCCGTTATTTCTAAATGCATCTATACCCATACGTTAGAAGGTGCAAATGTTATTCCAGTTTCTGTCCTCTTGTTCCGCTGATGCATCTCCTCTTTTCTGGAGATGCATAAATGGCCATCTTACATTTACCTCTTCACTGTCCACAGAGCTGGCCCGAAACATTTTGCTTCCTGAGGCGAAGGTGGCCAACCATCTGTCAGGTAGGCTTTAGGGTGGATTCATGCATTGAGCAGGGGGTTGGACTCAATGGCCTTATAGCCCCCTTCCAACTCTACTATTCTATGTGGCAGCTTTTCTATATTCCGTTTACAGAAGCCGACTGGACTGGCAGTTGAATCTTACTTCAAGGCTGGTGACAGGGCAGCATCCTCCAGCACACCTGAGGGTAACCAGCTAGCCTAGGGGGACACGGGGCATCGGGGCAACTGTGTGGTACATCAACACCTTGCTGCTTCAGGCACTCACCTCACCCTACTTAATGGTAAGGCAGGTCTTCGTTAGGAATATTGCAACCTCGTCTGCGAGTTGCAGGAAGGGGGCAGCGTTGCTGTTAGCTAGTGAATGCATGGGAATTTAGGGGCATAGCTAGCCTTAGGATCTCTATAGCCCGCAGTGTGGTTTCCTGCTCCTCCCCTTCCTTTATTCCCTCTCTCTCTGACCCCCTCCATTGTGGGGAGCACAACATGCTCTCTGTCCTTCATTCCTGCCAGTGTTATAGAAAAAAGAAATGGACTGACTAAACTGTGTTTGAAACTATACACCGTACCTTCATTTTTATGCAAGAATATTGTGAGTAAACCACTTTATTTTTTCTTCACTAAAGAAGGGCGTGGTCTCTTGTTTATTCTAAGATAGCCTTGTTTGCATTTGGAACTTCTGTTCTTCCTTTTCTCTCTCTGTGCTAACTGGTTTTTTTTAAAGAGGAAGCAATACCAAATAATTCCCATCAGCCCCGACATACATATAATTTCAGAAGGCCTCAGAGATGAAACTGTGAGGACCTTGGGCAGGTTCATGTGGGAAAGGCAGATTTTCAGTTAACAGATTTCTAATTGTTCAGAATTGTTCTAGGAAAAGGACCAATATCCAGTGCAGTTGTTTCAAGACTGGTGAGGCATGTTCCATTCAAACGCACCCAGTTAGCAACTACATAATCTGCAGGCTCAGGCATTTTCATCACTACCACCAACATCCAATCTCTCCCCTCCCAAGACTTTTTCTTGCAGTTTTTGCATAATATTTAACATGAAGAAGAGTCCAGGTGACCCTGAAAGCATGCTCACTTCTTTGCAAAATTTCAGTCGGCCCAAATAAATGGTACTACCATATTGTTATTATGTATTTTTTAATGTCTTATTGCAAACGTAAGGAAAGTTACAATGCAAAAAGAGAAATATAGTGGTGTATTTAAAGTAGAGGAATAAGTAAAATAAAAAGCTATAACAAAACTATAGTCAAGAGTTCCATCCAGACATTATCTTGAAGTTTAGTATTATTCCATTTGCAAATCCATGGAAATCAGAATGTCACTAGAGTTTTCTTTTTGGTACTGAGTTCTTCTTATAGGTATATGTAATAAATTAGATTGTATATCAGTAAACTATCCACAATATGTTTGCTTTCCAAATGCCTATACTGGGCCAATGATCTTGTTTCTGATTCTTATCTAACAAAATTCTGATTGTAATTAAGGAATTGGTGACTATTTGTTAATGAACACACACAGTAGAATGTGTGTGTGTGTGTGTGTGTGTGTGTATTAAAATGGACCAACATGGATTGGATACCTGCCATTTTGGTCAATGCTGAGATGATAGCGTCTGGGATTTTTTTTGCTATGTAAACAGAACCTTAAGAGACTTGCCATTCTGGAACTATCTCTGACTCATCAGTACAGGGCAATAGTGGGGTTGACAGATTGTTTTTATATGATAATAATGTAACACAATGTACCCAGCGCTGTTCCTGCACTATCAACTCTCTTCCCCACCTCCATATAGCACACTAAAATCTGGATGGGATAAAGATAAAATGCCAACTCAATTCTCTTAGAACTTGCAAAAACAATCATATGGCTATCCCTCCGTCTGCATGATAATTCCTATGTTTTTTAGTGTCTCACTTAAATTCTCAATGTACACTTATATTCACAGGCTTATGCTGTACTCTGGGTTTAATATACTATTTGCTTAATGGCCCATTGACATAATCATTTGATATAGATCCTAGTCATACCACATTACCAGGTTGTGATATATTAATATAGCTACATATTAATGTTGGATGGGAAACCTATTACATCATTATCCATGAGCAATTAGTTGCTATCTGTCGCAGGTGTACACATCTAGCTCAAGTCATTAGGAGGCCAGCGTTTCCAAAGGGATGGATCCTCTCCGTTAAGATTGAAATCAAGTGGAAATCTTTCCAGATCTGTCATGGAGTTGTGTATGCAACCAGGCCAGCTCCGGGGGTTTTGAGGGCCCTTCGGCAGGACACCCCCAATGCCCCCCTCCCTCAGACAGTCCATCTGCCATCTCACCCCCCATTGTCACCCGCTGCTATTTCTTCCTCATCCTCGTTCTCATCACTGCTACCACTTGCTTGCTTGACATGCAAAAAGACAGTGAGCAAGTCAGCAGTGGCAACTCCAGGGGCCGCTTCTCCATAGGACCATGCTGGGATGTGGGCAATGGCAAACGCCCGATCATGCCTACCCCGGACACCAGCCCTGTGCAAAATACATTTTGATTTCCTACAACTGTGTGCCAAAAGAGCATGAAGATATAGGTTTAAGGAACACGGGATCAGGATTGTAAAGGCTGGACAGAGTTCATCTAGTTGTTGATGCTGGTTTTATTGTTGGTTTTATTGCTATTTTATTGTGCTTGTGTTTTTACTGCTTTAAATATTTTAATTGTAGGGTTGTTTTTTTTTTTTTGGTATTCTATTGCAGTAAACCATCTTGGGAGGGCTTTTGCCCTGAAAGGCGGCCGAAAAATGTTTTAAATAAATAAATAGTGTATGCCCTCCTTTGAGTAATATAATCAGCTTAGATCCAGGCCCAATTTAATAACAAACTATTTGCCATAGACTCACTCTACCTAATGGTAGTGCCGGCCCCAGTGGCTGCCCCAATTGCTCATGGGCCACCGGTAAATCGCATTGCCATGACAATTAGATGGCATGCTTCTCGTTGATAACATGCACGTATGCTCAGTATCCTAAGCAAACATAGCTGTCTGGGAAACAGCAGCTATTGTGAGCTACAAAGTAATGTATGGCAAGCCATGGCATTACAGGATGGAACTTTTTGGTAAGTCCAATATGATTCCCAGGCTGTCTGTTTGGGGAAAGGTATATCTTGCCAGAAATACCTGTAGAACAGAAATACGTTTAGTGACAAACACCCGGGGTTAAAGCGTATCACAAGCAAGGGACACTCCAGATTTGAGAAATTCAGATAAGAAACGTTGATTACTCTTTTACATGCATCGGAGCTTTGTTCTACTGGTTTTCAGTATTTACTGATAACTGCATGTTTATTCAACAGGCATAAAAATGGGAAAGGAATTTGCCCAAGGTCAACAAACCTGTTTCCTTTAGTCCTGTGTACCACAGGGCT
Source organism: Elgaria multicarinata webbii (assembly GCF_023053635.1). Taxonomy (NCBI): domain Eukaryota; kingdom Metazoa; phylum Chordata; class Lepidosauria; order Squamata; family Anguidae; genus Elgaria; species Elgaria multicarinata. The sequence goes on from NC_086184.1 coordinate 14,188,640, forward strand.
ATTTGCTATGAGACCACAACTATTTGCCACCAACATGCACTGCAACTTTCCCTTTAACGTACTGCACAGCGCCATTATAGGTGCAAAAGAAGCTGCACAATAGTGAGCCAGGCTACTGGTCCATCTAGCTCTATGCTTGGGGCAGGCAATATGTTCCCCAAGGGCACCAGTGCGCCCCCACACATCTTCCTTGGTGCCTGATGAGGTTGCCCATCTCTTCCAAGGTAACCTTTTAAAAGGTTCCCTATTCTTTGTGACTGCTTACACCTCTCATGGCAGCCATTTTGTGGCAGTGCCCAGGGCAGTTTCTCAAATTGTCAAATGTCCCCAAACCAGCTGTTGGACAGCGACTCTCCAGAGTTTCAGACAGAAGTCATTCCTGGCTGCCCTTAAAGATGCAAAGGATGAATCTGGGACCGCTGGCATGCAAAATCTCTCCTGGCCACTGAACTCCAGCCCTTTCCCAAATCCAATGGAGGTTTACTCTGAAATAAATGCCACTGAGTTCAACAGTCCCTACTTGCAAAGACGTATATAGGATTGAAGTCTTCTTCTTTTATGAACAATTTTTATTATAAAATTTCAACAAAACAAAACAAAAAAGGGGAAAGGGAAAATTGTAGTACATAGATTTGAATATATCAGTTTCAATACATTTATATGAAAAGTGTGTGTGTGTTTGTGATCCTTCCAATGTTGTAATATCACTCTTTTAGCTGTCAAAAGTGTGTGGAGAATCCATTTGCGCTGACCATGTGTTAACTTCCAGGAAGCGGTAGATAATTTAGGAGGATATGTACACCAGTAAAGATTAATGTGTGTTCCAATGCAAGGTGTATCCATATAAGAACCTCCTTTAGATGAATAATGTTTGATTATAGTCTCCATCTAAATGAAGAAATGATTAAACTACTTCTCAAGGATGGGACACTTCTTGGTGACCAAAATTAGTGCAGTTTGGCTGAACACAGGATTTGATTCTGTGGGTCGGCATTTATTGAGAAGCTGAGTAGATGGGTTGGACAAAATGATCACTAGATTAGGGGGTGGGTGTCAGGCCCCCCCCCCCATTTTTTTGTACTGATCAACTGCACATATCTACCACCAAAGTTCTGGATCACTGTGAAATTGTTGAACTACAAATCAGCCTTGAATAAATTTGGGTTGAGTTGATCCAGGCCTGGTTTGGGCTCTGTAGGTAACTGTTGATTACTTCAATACTTCATTGTGATTTAAGAGTGAGTTAAATGCCGAGAGAGAGAGACAGAGCACATCTCATGGGTGGCATTCCATGAAAGTTGGGGGAGGGGGAGGGGAATAGAGAACAAAAACAAAAAACATCCCCATGAAAATTATTAGTGTTTGTTCATAACATCTTTAAAGAAAAACAGCTTTGAAAGTTACATGATTGCTTCAATGTGTGTTCACATAAATATACATGTACAGGCACACAGGCATATCAAAGAGAATGCTTCAGTTCTCAAGTCACATGGAAAAGGAGTGCCAATGATCGTATCAGAGCTGCTGTGCTCATCAGCAAACATATAAACACACGTTTTGGAAAACTAGCCTGCCCCAGTTAGCCTTCCACCCTTAAAGGTGACCTAGAAACAATTTCAGATAGATAGATAGATGTCCTCCAGATGTTGCTGGGCTTCAAGTGCCATCAGCCCCGACCAGCATGGCCAATTGCCAGTAGTACTGGGAGTTGTGGTCCAAAACATCTGGAGGGCAGCAGGTTAAAGAAAGTTGCACTAAACTATGGATAGTTCCGTAGCTGCCAATGGCCACATGTGCTAAATCTCTCTTTCTTAGTAGAATGTGTTGGGTGCAAGACTTCGGAAGCCATGTGTTTGCTGAAACTAAGATTCACTGGCACAGCTGAACATATTTCACCTCTGGCTTTTCACAACATTTTAACAACAGTTCTAAACTCTTTTGGCCCTGGTTTCATCTGGTTTTAGCCATCATTATTCCAGTTTTCTGCTGTTTCTTAAGTTTATTATTATCTAAACTTTCTATTTCCATTGGTGGGTTTTGGATGAATTCTTAGAAGCTCTGGGCTGAAGGGTGGGATAGAAATGTAGGAAATAAATAAATAGCTTTGCTGAAGAAGGAAGACTGGGCCACGAGCTGCAAGTTCAATTCGTTGCAAAAGCCATAATAAAAATCAAATATATGCAAAACTACTTCACGTGAAATTATTATAGCCTGTGTGTGATTCAAGTTGAAATCGCGTAATTACATAATTCATTATGCTAAGGCGAGACACACACATGCTTTTCACGTAGAGATCGCGGATGGCTGAACTGCCCTGCCCTTCCCCTACATGTCTGGAGCTACAGTCATGATTTCTCAAGCTCGGGAAACAGGAAGAGGTATTTCCAGCAGAGGTAATTCTCGATGCACTACTTCTGAGTCTTCCCAGCTTGGAGATATTAGAACTACTCAATTCATCTGCCCTCCCTTCTTTCAGTTTTAGTAGTGCCTTGCATATGCTGAGGCTGCGGAGACACACCCACATACCCCAGCAAAGATGAAAATGTCATTGTAACAATGCTGCTGTGCAAACAAGAGGCCTACCACTGCATCATGGGTTAAGTGCCATTGTGTCCACAGGAGACATGCCTGGCTTCTGCTGCATAGATTATGACAAGGATGATGTATTAATGCAGGGAAGGGGAACCTCCAGCACGTGGGAATAATGTGACCCATTCTGTCCTGCAGAGAGTTAGGGACTATTCATCGGACACACTCCAAGCCCAAATGGAGAAGAATCCATCTGCTATCTCTGTCCAGAGGCCTAACGTAACAATGTAATGTGCCTCAATTAGCTGGGACTTGCAGGACCCGAGCAACAAGGTAGTGTATATAATCCTCCTCTTTCTCTCCATTTTATCCTCACAACAACCCTGTGAGGTAGGCTGGGCTTAGAGTCTGTGAAGTAAGCACCACTGAGTCCAATGGGGGCTTACTCTCAGGTAAACGTGCACAGGATTTCAGCCTAGCAGTACAATCCTACACACGTCTACTCGGAAGTCGGTCCCATTTAGTCCAATGGGGGCTTACCCTCAGCTACGTGTGCACAGGATTACAGCCTAGCAGTGCAACTGCACATCTACTCAGAAGTCGGTCCCATAGAGTCCAATGGGGTTTATGCCTAGGTAAGTGTGCAAAGGACTCAGTCATTTGGGGGCGCAATCAACCCTGCCTAGGCCTCTGACTCATTTAGATATAGCCCCCAACCATGTGGGTTTTGCTCATAGACAAATGGTTCTCATGTGGTCAGGAAAATGTTTAAAAGTCACCAAAGCCAGGCCAGAAAAGGTGGGGAAAGAAAAAAGATTTCTGTGGGCTCCAGACATAGATTAAAAACCTTTGTCTCTTCTACTTGAACTTCAACAACTGGCAACCATATGTGTAAGCAAATGAAGTTTTACTACTTTGCTCTTACAGAGATCATTCTCAGATCTTTCTTTCTTTGCCAGTTGGCTATGGAATGAAAAAGAACAATAGATTCAAGATAAAGTTATTTGCATTCGTGATGAACGCAACTACTATCTACCTTGCATTATCCTCAAAAAAAAAAAAAATTAAACCACATTTTTAATTAACTGATAAACTATTAATCAAATTTTTGCAATGTTAGGTGACACATTATTCATTTAGATAGAATGACTGTGAACTTAACTAATCAAATCTGATTTGCTCACATATGCTTGATTGAAATACATTTTAACTAGCATATACAAAGAAAAAATCTTGGATTTCTTACCTAATCTTCAGAGTATACTGCTGAGTTAATAAGGGCAGTATTTTTTTTTAGATGAGACCACCATTTCTTAATCTGCATATCAAAATCAAGAGCAACTTAATTGCAAAACACATATTCCTGAAATCTAATCATTATACTGCTTTAGGGTATTTTATTGAAGCATGTTAAATTATGGACAGAATATTAATGATGAAGCTAATCAAACCCAATTAGTCACTTCTAACAATAGTCCCATAAATATACAAGTCAGGTACTAAAGTACTGTAGGTAAGGTTTTAATTTTTTTTTTAATATATCAAATTTGTGTGGTACTTGTGAATTGCATACTTGTTATTTTTAATCTAAAAATCTAGGACAGGTCATTTCAAAGGAAATGAGCAGGACTCGAAGACAAATTAAGCTCTTCCATAATATTTATATTGATACACTGGATTGTCAGTACATAAATACTACGTTTGTTGTAATATTACACTTTTGGGTTAGTGGAATAACATTTTGAAATACTAATAAGCAAAAAAAAATGCATTTAGGATGTGCATCAAGGAGCTTCTGGATTAGAATATTGGCACACTGCATATACAGCCGTGTGTTTGGGTTTCAAGGCCTAATTATTCACAACAATTGGAATATTATTATTATTAATATTATTTATTTATATAGCACCATCAATGTACATGGTGCTGTACAGAGTAAAACAGTAAATAGCAAGACCCTGCCGCATAGGCAAGGGTGGTGCATCTACTGTCAGGCGTTGATGGACTAGAACTGGAAAGCCACATTTCTGTGCACTGCTGCCCTATGTGGTGAAATTCCAGGGCCACAGGTTGGAGCATCTCTGTGAGCAGTGACTCTGTCTACCCAAGGTGACCCCAAGGCACCCAAGTGACTCTGTCCACCCAAGGTGACCCCAAGGCACCCAAGTGACTCTGTCTACCCAAGGTGACCCCAAGGCACCCAAGTGACTCTGTCCACCCAAGGTGACCCCAAGGCACCCAAGTGACTCTGTCTACCCAAGGTGACCCCAAGGCACCCAAGTGACTCTGTCTACCCAAGGTGACCCCAAGGCACCCAAGTGACTCTGTCCACCCAAGGTGACCCCAAGGCACCCAAGTGACTCTGTCTACCCAAGGTGACCCCAAGGCACCCAAGTGACTCTGTCCACCCAAGGTGACCCCAAGGCACCCAAGTGACTCTGTCCACCCAAGGTGACCCTTGGTTCTCCTCACCAGGAACAGCTTCAAGCTTCCTGTTCAGGCTAGACCTTCACCTGGACAATGATTGGCTTTTCTGGTCTCCTCCTTTGGTGTGAATTTTGGCTCCTACTGGACAGTGGCCAACAACTCAAATCTGACCATTATGAATGTAAGAAGCTGCCTTACACTGAGTCAAAACATTGGTATTGTGTGGGTGCAGGGCTCTGGACACTGGTGGCTCCACGGTCAGTATAGGCTCCAGGTTTTGGATGGCCATTGGGCAAGGCACCCTCAATGGGTCTCCCTCAGTGAGTTGACCTTCTCACCACCATTGTCATCAGCTGCTACTGCTCCTCATCCTCTTTCCTATCACTGTTACCCCTTGCTTGCTTGACAAGCAGAGAAACCGTGAGAAGTAAGGCCATGGCATCTACTGTTCCTCCTTCTTGCCACCTCCATTGTCTGAACCAGAGTGAGCGGCAGAGGAACAATCATGTTGCAATGGTGAAGAGGAGAGAGTCCTGGGGTCTCTTATCAGAGGGCCTGTACTCCTCGTGCTGTCCTGCCCACCCCCACCTGAGGGTTGCTCTATAATTTTATCTAACTATATATAAAGAATGGCTTTCTTTCTTTCTTTCTTTCTTTCTTTCTTTCTTTCTTTCTTTCAAAACATTTATATCCCGCCCTATATCAATAAGATCTCAGGGTGGCGTACAGATAAAAGCATATAGTATAAAACAGGAAATATACACAGCTAAAAACAAATTCAACCATAAACCAAGTTAAAACAATATATAATTGAAAAGCGGTACCACTATTAAAACAGTTAAAACAATGTGCCAAGTTGGTGAATTCAACCATTAAAAGCTTTGTTAAAAAGCCATGTTTTCACTTGGCGCCGGAATAAAATCAATGTTGGCGCCAGTCGGGCCTCCAAGGGGAGGGCATTCCACAGTCGGGGTGCCACCACAGAGAAAGCCCTCTCCCTTGTCCCATCATAGTATATAAGTATAAAGACTTCACTGAAAATGAGTAACCGCATATGACAAATGGGAGGTCCCATGAAATGAGCCAAAGGAAAAATAAAAAGAAAGCATGGAATGGAAGTATTAACACTGAGTAAGAAGTACTTCTGGTTCAGGTATGTTGGTGCAAGAAGAATACCTTGGTTAGTTTTGTTGCACTGTGTTCTCTTGGCCAGAGATGGATGGTGGTGTGGAAGCCAACAACTTTCTGAGCAGCACTCCAAGCTGATTGTCATGTTCTTGCCTGTTCCCTCTGGCATTCACATGTGCTGGCAAGCTGACACGAGGCACTCACATCAGTGAGACTTCTTTTATTGAGGAAATCATACGGTAGACAAGCTTAATGGTTATGGAGTCTCTAAAACATACCTAAAGCTGAACGATGGTTAGGAAGCTTTAGGCTCTTTTCCTTAAGGCAAACACTTGGAGGGGGGAGGGTGAATAGGGTATGCCAATAATAGGGTGACGCTATGAAAAGGAGGACAGGGCTCCTGTATCTTTAACAGTTGTATTGAAGGGAGAATTTCAGCAGGTGTCGTTTGTATGTATACAGCATGTGGTGAAATTCCCCCTTCATCACCACAGTTAAAGCTGCAGGAGCTATATGAGAGTGACCAGATACTAAAGAGGACAGGGATCCTGTAGTTTTAACTGTGGTGATGAAGGGGGAATTTCACCAGGTGCTGCATGCATGCAAACGACACCTGCTGAAATTCCCTTTTCTACACAACTGTTAAAGACACAGGAGCCCTGTCCTCCTTTTTATATGGTCACCCTAGCCAATAACAGCTTTGAGCTTCTCCATACGCCGCATACGCTGGCTCCTCAAAGGGACATGGCCAAGCTCCTAAAATGAAGTCCCAGGAAAGGTTGCTCTGAGCCACCAGATCTGGGCAGAGAGATCCGTCACACACTTGTCAGTCTCAGCCTACCACTACAGAGCTGACCCCATGAATTCCCATGAATTCAGGAAAGGTTATGCCTCAGGCCCAGGAGTCCCATCCTTCTGCTAAGGACTGGGAACTCCTTGCCGCCTGAGTCTGAGCACAAACACAGAATCCACAGCATATGCAAGTCCAAGTCTATGAAAAGCTTCACTACTTTTCATGGCACAGTTCTTAGATATCCAAAGTCCAAGCGGAGATGGAATCCAAAGCAGGAAGGAGGTCAGGCGTTACGTCAAGAGATGAAACCTAGCAAAGCTTTTTCAGCTTTGCACCAGCCTCTAAAGCCTATTTAAAGACACTTAACAGACAGGTCGTCTGACCTGTAAACCATGCCCACATGCCAGGAAGCCAGGATGTTACAACCCACTTCGAAGAGTGTCCCCCACCTTTTCCAAAACATTCTGAAGTTCCCAGAGAACCAGCTACTTCAAAGAACAAAGCAAAAGAGTGAACCAGCTACTCCCATGAGAACTGCTTACAGAGATAAGCTTGCAAAGAACGTTGGACATTCTCAAAGCATTTCCTAATAAATCTAACCACTAAGTACAAAGCCTATACATGACGCTGATTTTGCAATCATTCTGAGCAAAGTCATTTTCAATGTGCAACAACAGAAATCTCGCCTTCCACAACCTCGTGCCCACTAAATGTTTAGGACTTCAACTCCAATCAGCCCCAGGCAGCATGGCCGATGGACAGAAATGCCGAGGGTTGTCATTCAAAACATTGGGAGGAGAACAGATCGGGGTGCCTGCAAAGTGATCTTCAAAAAGATACACTGTGCATGTTTTTGCCATGCTGTGCCCTAACACTGACAAGCACATTTCTATGATTTTCCCGCAAAGGTTATAAAAGACTGATTTGTGCTCCTAAATAATTTCTAAAGCAACACACACACACACACAAACACACCACCCACTAGATTTGTTTCAGCACAGGCATAAAGAGGAACAGGGTCTGTGGTTCCTCTCAATTTGTTTCACAGCCTCACTACAGTTCCTGTTTTTAATAAAGATTAATGCAATGCTCAGTAGCATTTGGAAGTTGACTGGGAAGAATTAAACAAAACTGGTAGGGAGTCAGTAAATAGGAGATGCCTTGGGCAAGAGAATACAGTTTGTTAGAACAGAACAGATGGTAAGGAACAATACAAAAGGTGAATGAAATAAAAGGAGTTGTGGGCACGAAGGGAAATAGATTGAATTTTAGCTGTTAAAAGCACCAAGTTTGTTAATGAGTATATTATATCAAGTGAACAGGGAAAATATATACAAAGGGCTTGCGTCATTATCAAGAGTGAAACAAAATTTGCAAATAGGTAGGAGTTTTAAAAATAAACAATGAAACAATGAAACAATGAAACAACAATGACGCTGCTTATTTTCTCCGGCTTGCCTGAAGGCAAGAAAACTTGGAATTTTCCATTCTTTGCTCTCCTGGGTGAGGAACTAGCGTGAATTCATGATGTCCCAGGCAAGCGGTTTGGTTTACCTTATTTACTGAGGACATCTTGTTCCAGTTCTCCCTTTAAAGTGAAGTCACAACTGTGTAAATTTGGAACCGATTGTCCTATTTTGCAAATAGATTGCAACCAGATGCACTTGATTAGATCACAAAACTCCTCCTTTTGGAACCGAGGAAGAAAAAGAAGGAACTGTATGAAGCATATCTGCAGCTTTGGAAGTTGACAGTGTACAAGAAAGGAATTCATACATGTTGATCCCAAGGTTGTAAGTTCTACAACACTGGATCAACCTAGCTCACTAACAGACTCACCAAGAAGGACTATGGGCTCCTCTAACTGAACAATTTATTGCACGCTCATGATTGGCCACTCACAGAAGTATGCAGGTCTATTACATGACATTGTCAATAATCAGGATGTCTCTTGTACTATCCCCTGGCAATCCCACTATTAAAAGAACCACAGATAATGTGGTAATATCCAAAAAAGCATGTTTTTCTGCCACTAGTCGGCACTGTCTCAATGTGAGACAGAGAGCCTAGAAGGGAAGTATTCAATTCAAACCATGTGGTTGCCCTTCCCTGCCTGTGTAATGCAGCCCATATGAATCATGCAAAAGAAGCAGGAAGCACAAAGCCCCAGTAAGGCAACACAATTTCCCCTTAACATAGAGAAACAGTTAACATGTTTTACAGAGAGAACAAAGTTTTAATTAACTGCTCCTACTTACTCCTAAACCTCTGGCCTTAAGAAGTTACAAACATTTCAATGGTTATTTTATTACATTTATATTCCACCTCCATCCAGGGAACTCAAAGACAGTTGGTTTTATCCATTGCTGTCATTCCACTAGCACAAAGCTTCTACCATTTGTGGAAACCCTGTTGTTGCTAGGATGCAAAGTGTCAAACAGTACAAGCTGCAGCGCAAAATATTGCACAACTAATTCCAAATGAATTAAGCTAGGTGTTGCTTTTGCTAGCTGTTCTGCTAGCGGTTGTGCCATCACTAGCGGATTATTCTGCTAGCATAACACTGGATATAACCCAGTCTATACTGGACTCCAGATGCTCTCCCATCCAGGCATGGACCAGACGAGATCTAATTAATTTTAGCGAAGTTGCCACTTAAGGCACCTTTAGACCATGCCTGGAGAAGGATGTTACACTTCCTAATTTTCTCATCTAGTAACTGTAAGCGAACCAATTCTCCATTAATAGTTCCAACGCTTTGGGAAATTCATTTTCCATATTCCTCCTACCAGACTGGGAACCATTTTAGGAATAAAAGGGGGCATCATCGTACGGGGGTGTTTTATATAATGTCAAATTTGTTCTCTTGTTAGGGATCCAGAAAGGCTTCACACAACCACGTCTTTCGCATGACTCCAGCTTGTTCCTAAATTCTCTCCAACAAGAAACATAAAGCCTGCAAGCACACACATGTAAAGCACTATTTCCATTTGTATTCGACCCTCTTTCTTCTGGGCTGAAGACAAAAGCAGACACGAAAAGTCTTTGGTTTTTTGTCTCAGCTGCACCTGGTAAACTTCAAACTGTTCAACAGGGGCCAGGAGGCTGCTTTTCCCTCCAAGTCCCACCAGGGGATGCATCCATTTCTGCACCACTCCTGTGCCACCGACTAGGATGCGGAAACTCAGCAGCGCAGCAATGGCATAAAAAAAATAATCCGCCTCTTTTTCGAAGCAGAAATTTGTGGTTTGCTACTGAAATTCAAGCAGCATGGTGGGGGTACGACAAGGGGGCTATCTTGTTTTAAAATAGTCCGCTTTTCTGTCGCTGCTGAATTTTGGTGGCAACCCACAAATTTGTGCTTTCAAAAGGAGGCTTCTTCCCCTCCTTCCCCACCACTGCTACACCACCAAATTTTAATGGTGGCAATTGGGACAGGGGGGTGCTGTGTGTTGCCCACCCCTGCTATACAAATATACCAAGGGAAAATTAGCAATAGGCCACAGGCCAAGTCTGGGATCAAAGGATACTGATTTTATTACGGAATATACAAAGTTGTATATTAATTAAGCAACTGCACTGTGTAATAAAAAACAACAACCCTGTCCCTCAAAGAGTCATAGGACGACATGAAGACAAAGTTCTACCCTAAGAGATTCACACCCCATTAGGCACATATCTGGTTAGGTTTGAAAGTACAAAATCGACAAGTTCAAAGGGTTTACCTCCTTAACACAGAAAATATGGGGAAAGATCACTAAAGTGACACTAATCGTATCACTACCAGGTTTCCACCCACATGAGACTGAATGCAGAAAAGCAGGAATTTCTGGGTGATGTTAATCAGACCCAGCAGAAACGAGTAGAAAGCATACAATAAGCCCTCTAGTTCCCATACTGATAGTAAATGAGAACGAGTTTCATTAAGGGATCAATTTGACTTGGAAACTCTTATATGTGCTACTGGTCTGGTTTAGTCCAATCATCATCATCATCATCTGAATTCAAATGATTTTAAACATTTTCTTCATATTTTGAAGTTTGATTTGCACTTCATCCCATGAATACAATGATCAATTGGTTACAACAAGCTAGCTTCCTGTGGACTAACCACTAATTATGTTGTTGAAGAAGGGGGATGAAAATGCTTTGGCATGTTTTGTCTTACTTCTGAAGCCTCATTTTTTTTCCTTCTTTGTGCGAGATTTTCTGAGCAAAGGAGGAATAAGAAGCTCAAATTAAGTCCCATCCTTAATCTTCTTTATTTGAGACCAAGCATAACCCGACCTTACATGCTTCCCATGTATGAATTTCACGGGTTAAACTAAGCACACACTGAATTTTAGCCTAAAGATATGTCTCACATTCTTCTTCTTTTTTCTTTCCTTTTTTATTATGAATGTTAACAAAAAATAAATCGTGAAAAATAACAAATAAAGAAACATTACATACACAGGAATATCATTTTTATCAGATATACCATTCATTTTTTTAAAAAAGGAAAGAGTTATGCATAGGTTTCAAGAAAAGCAGACCAATGTCTCACATTATTCTTAAGTAGCATCTGCCTGACATGGTTAGATTATATTTCCTGTGGCAGATTAAACATTGACTATTCCACAACCACCCTGTTTGGGTTTGTGTAATAAGGGCAATATAGTCTCTAGCCTGACAAATGGCATACCAGGTGAAATGTTGTCAATTGCCCGTACAGAACTAGAATGTGGATGCCCCCGGATTTAAGTCACTAAAGCAAAGATTAGTGGCACACCCACTGGTGAAAAGTTGCATAAATCGACACAAGTTGGAGCCATTTGTGTGCTTTCTCACCGTATTTAACAGATGCAAAATGGTGCTCATCAGCATAAATTTACTACACTGTGTCTCATTCGTTTACTTCACACTGTTTTTGTGCTTTATTACAGTTGCTATTTTTTTTAAAAAAAAAATGTTTCATTCTTCTGTCTTTTGGTTTTCTCAACACTTGGTGAAACATTTTGTAAAGCTCCAACATCCATAGCTCCTGAACTCAACGTATTAGTGAGTCCCTGATTGTGAGGTTGATTACTTAATTAGGATATTTCTAGTAATGTTGAAGAGATGAAGCAAAGAGATCGAAAGGATGTTATTTTGTAAGGAGAGCTAAAAACACAGATATTAACTAGGGTGACCGTATGGAAAGGAGGAGAGGGCTCCTGTATCTTTAACAGTTGTGTAGAAAAGGGAATTTCAGCAGGTATCATTTGTATGCCTGCAGCACCTGGTGAAATTCCCTCTTCATCACCACAGTTAAAGCTGCAGGAGCTATACTAGAGTGACCAGATATAAAAGAGGGTAGGGCTCCTGCAGCTTTGACTGTTGTGATGAAAAGGAAATTTCACCAGGTGTTACATGCATACAAATTTATATTTATTTATTACATTTATATACCGCCCCACAGCCGAAGCTCTCTGGGCGGTTTACAACAATTAAAAATAGTAAACATTAAAAGTATACAATTTTTTTTAAAAAAACATAAAAACAGTATAAAAACAACAGTATCCATTTAAAAACAACAAATAACACCTGCTGAAATTCCCTTCTCTATACAACTGTTAAAGATACAGGATCCCTGTCCTCCTTATCATATGGTCACCCTAGATTAACATAAAATATCTGGAACTAAAACTAGAAGTCATCTTGCTAGTGAGGTGCTGAAGATTATGCAAGAACTGCATTCAGTGCATAGATATTGGAATTATTCTATACTGCAGAAGAGTTAGGGCCTGTTCAGATGCCATGCTAAGCCACAGTGGTTCACATTTTTGAGTGAACCACAGTGGCTTAGCATTTATTTATTTTTATTTATTTAAGGATTTTTATGCTGCCCTTCAGCCAAAAAAGGCTCTCACGGCGGCTTACAAAAGTATTTCTTGACAGTCCCTGCCCACAGGCTTACAATCTAAAAGACATGGCACAAAAGGAAAGGGGATTGGGAGGGAGGAGGAGGAGGAGGAGGGGGAAAAGGAAAGCAAATTCAGGCACTACAATCTTAGTTGCAAAGTTCAGCAGTTACAGTTGACAGCAGGAGGGAGGGGGCTCTCAGCCGGAGCTGGACCTAGGCACGGTGGAGAGGTGCCTGGCTGCTGCTTCCTCCCTCAGCATGTCATGGGTGGGGCGGACCCCCAACCACGATGGCTACTTTAACCCTCCTGGGGAATCACCCTCTGCAGTGAAATTAAGAGCCCCCAGGGTGGCTTAGTGTCATCTGTTAGGCTCCCCATAGTTAAAAATGGTCATTCTGAGAGGCAAAAATGTGGTGACCATAGAGACAGTCACCTAGAGTGGCCACAATTTCCAGTGCAGTCTTTCTCTACATTGGGGTCAGCTCCATTTCTTTGAGGGTCCTCAATGCCTCTACTCCCTCAGTGAGTCTACCTTCTCACTTCCATTGCAACCAGCTGTATTGCTCCTCCTCCTCTTTCTCATCATTGCTACACTTGCTTGCCTGACAGGCAGAGGGTCAATGAGTAAGCAGGCAGAGACATTCACTGCTCCTCCTCCTCCCCTTCACTGTTATACAGGACAGAGCAACAGGCACATTCTGAGACTTAGGGTAGTTCCAGACAAAACTTTTATAGCACTATTGTTGTCTGTTTAACAGCAGACATCGTCGTCTCCCATTTACAACCCTCCCATGTTCTCCCACCGCTTCTTCTGGGATTATTTCTTATCACCAAAAATCCAGTAAGGAAAAAAAAGAAAAGAATTCTGCACAATGCCTTCTGATTCGTAGTGTTAGGAGCTCTGGAGGCCCCCTAAGCCTCAGATGAAATTAAGACTTGCTGGCTCAGTGAACTTCCAACCATTCATGGAATGAAGAAGTCAAACAATGTATAAAGATACATAGAATATGGATTCCACATTTATAGTTTTCCATTGCTATGTACGTTTTTTCTCTCAGCTCTTTAACCAAATGCCTTTCTTCCCGCAGTCCTTCAATGAAGATTTACAAGGCTAGCCCACCTCATTAGGGAAATGATTTCTCCCTCTCTAGGGAGCAGAAGAAAAGCAAAGAGCAAGCCTTGGGCCTTGCTCAATTTGAACGATAACCAAAGTAGCAATTGGCCTATAGTTCAATGTTGTGGCAAAATTTCTTTCTGGTAACTGTTTCAGAATAATTATGGTTATAATGCACATGCACCAGTGAATTTGACACACATTTTAGTATTTTTGCTCATATTTCATTAAGAATTATCCCAGGGAAGTCCTGGATTTGAAGCCACAACTGAATGCTCCCTATTTTAGAACTTAATAAGAGGCCTAATGTTACAAAATAGCAACTATAAAACTGTAGGCTGCCACATCCCAACTGGTGAGACCTCAGTGGGTAGGATGCTTAGCTTTGAGAAAGTGCCAGAGGCAATACAGCATAAAGGGCAACAATTATCTGAACTCTTACTTGAGAGTAAGCCCCATTAAACCCAGTGTTACCTCACATCCCTCTTACCCGGGCATTGTTATGCAAATCTATATCATGCAAATTTACGTCATGTTTTGAGCACACAATTTCAGTTTTCTTATTGCAAAATACTACCCCAACATTTATATTCTCTATTCTTCTGAGAACATTTCCTATTCCACCAAGTGTCTGAAAGTTGGAGGCTGTACCATTTACACATAAATGGCAAGATAGAAAATAGATTGTAATGCATCTTCCTTATTAAAGGTAAGCTGCTCTAGGACAAACTTTCTTGGTTTTACTAAACCCAAAACAATGATTGCAGACTCTAGCTGACAGAGAGCGCCATCAGACGAGCGTTTTATTGCGCACTCATTACAGGGCATTCATGGATTTTCACAGGTACCTCTCACGTCATCTGCCTCCCGCCCCTTCTAGCCTTCTTGGCGCAACAAAAAAATGCCACAGTAAGTCCGACTTATTTTTAAAGATGGAAGTTGCCACTATCTTCTGCGATTGAAACGGCCCAATGAATGGGCCACGTCCACGTTGTTTACTTCCTCTTTCAAAAGAGGAAGTAATGAGTGACAAATGCACAGGTGGTAAGCAAATGCAATTTCCCCCCCATGTTTCATGATGGAACAAATCCAAACAGACCAGGATGAAGCATGTTTGTCAAGCAACACAGCCTTAGGGTGCAAATTTATGCATGTTTAGTCAAGAAAAGGCATGGCTGGCTGGGTAATGCTGGGAGTTGGACTTTTTCCTGTCTAAACATGCATAGGATTGTACCATTATGCTCAAAGCACCTCCCCAGAAGCAAGCAAGCATCAACAGGGTTGGACCAGACCATCCCAAGCTTTTTGCACTCTTTCTCTGAGATCCATCTTTTGTCTCATTCAATCCTTATGATCTCACAAGCAATACAGCCCGATTCAAGGTATATTTATTAAGAATGGTATTAATTCTGCCAAGAATTACTGGGTTTGCATGTGTTAAAATAAGAAAAAAAACATGCACAAATAATGACAAGACGAACAATAGTTATTGGGAAACGAGCCAGTGTTAATTGTTCCACCCTCTCTGTTAATTCTAATATTTGTTTACCAGGATGGGAAGCAGGATTAACATCCCACTGGGTATTTTAGGGCCAGTCACTGACTGAAATTATACTAAAATGTAATAAATAAATTAATGATTTCAGTTCGTCACAACTAACTTTTGAGTGCAATCCTATGCATATCTAGACAGAAAGAAGTCCTACAACCCCCAGCATGCTCTGCAACTGCCCAGCATGCTGGGAGTTGTAGGACTTTTTCTGTCAAAACATGCATAGGCTTGCAACTTTAGTTGGTTCTTATTCCTATTTGGGAGTACGTCCATTGAAATCTATGGGACTTAAGCCAATGCCGACTGATTCAAGTCCCATGGACTTCAATGGGCCATTTCCAAGTAGAAATAAATTTGTAGCCAACATCAGGGACACCACTCCTTGAGCAGTATCCAATGTCAGTTAGTCTCAACCAATACAAGTCCTGTTCGTTTCAATGGGCCTACTCTACACAGAACTAACGTTGGATGCTACCCCTTGAAACCTGAGAAGAAGAAAGAAGTGGGTTGGTGAAAAACATCAGAAGAGCCCTGCTGGATCAGACCAGGGGTCCATCTAGTCCAGCAGTCTGTTCACACAGTGGCCAACCAAACCAGGGACCCAGAAGCACAGTGCAACAGCACCCTCCCAGGGCTGGGCAGAGGGGGCGGCAGTGGGGGCAGTTGGCATGGGCCTACGATTTTGAGGGGGCGTACTCTGAGTCCCCCTTCCGTTGACAAGGCAAAGTCGCTTGATTTTTCTGTTGTTGTTATTGTTGTTAATGATAATGAATTTGCCCAAAGAAAAACACGTAAAGCATTTCTGAATGTGAAGAAGTGATGTCTTATATACATCTTGAATAATTTTATTTATTTATTTATTACATTTTTATACCGCCCAATAGCCAAAGCTCTCTGGGCGGTTCACAAAAATTAAAACCATACTAAAACAACCAACAGGTTAAAAGCACAATTACAAAATACAGTATAAAAAGCACAACCAGGATAAAACCACGCAGAAAAATTGATATAAGATTAAAATACAGAGTTAGAACAGTAACACTTAAATTTAAGTTAAAATTAAGTGTTAAAATACTGAGAGAATAAAAAGGTCTTCAGCTGGCGACGAAAGCAGTACAGTGTAGGCACCAGGCGGACCTCTCTGGGGAGCTCATTCCACAGCCGGGGTGCCACAGCGGAGAAAGCCCTCCTCCTAGTAGCCACCTGCCTCACTTCCTTTGGCAGGGGCTCACGGAGAAAGGCTCCTGTAGATGATCTTATGGTCTGGGCAGGTACATATGGGAGGTTATTTGTTTCCTTCAAATAACCTGGCCCCAAACCGTTTAGGGCTTTAAATGTCAATACCAGCACTTTGAATCGGGCCCAGACCTGGACTGGCAGCCAATGAAGTTGTAAAAGTAGGGTGACCATATGAAAAGGAGGACAGGGCTCCTGTATCTTTAACAGTTGCATAGAAAAGGGAATTTCAGCAGCTGTCATTTGTATCTATGGAGAACCTGGTGAATTTCCCTCTTCATCACAACAGTTAAAGTGCAGGAGCTATACTAGAGTGACCAGATTTAAAAGAGGGCAGGGCACCTGCAGCTTTAACTGTGGTGATGAAGAGGGAAATTCACCAGGTTCTCCATATATACAAATGACAGCTGCTGAAATTCCCTTTTCAATACAACTGTTAAAGATACAGGAGCCCTGTCCTCCTTTTCATATGGTCACCCTATGTAAAAGGACTGGCGTAATGTGAATAACAGTGTTTGCCATTACCTTTTTAATAAATTGTTTTAGTTCATATGCATTTAGAACTGATTAAAAAAAAATACTTACTTAAGGTGACCCTATGAAAAGGAGGACAGGGCTCCTGTATCTTTAACAGTTGCATAGAAATGGGAATTTCAGCAGGTGTCATTTGTATATATGGGGAACCTGGTGAAATTTCTCCTTCATCAAAACAGTTAAAGCTGCAAGAGCTATACTAGAGTGGCCAGATTTAAAAGGGGGCAGGGCTCCTGCAGCTTTAACTGGTGTGATGAAGAGAGAATTTCACCAGGTTCTCCATATATACAAATGACACCTGGTGAAATTCCCTTTTCAATACAACTGTTAAAGATACAGGAGCCCTGTCCTCCTTTTCATAGGGTCACCCTAACTTAATAAGCAGTCTGAAATGGACCCTACATTTCCCATCTGGCCGGGGCCTATTACCAGCTTGGCCCTGCACCCTCCCACCCGTGTTCCCCAGCAGCTGGTTCACGTCAAAGGGACCTGGGTAAGGGAATAGGATCCAGTGTGGTGGGATAAGAACGGGATCCAGGGGATCCCACTCCGGTGGGTGCGGCTGTCGCGCGATCCACCTACCCAACCGGCCTGGGCCACCAGGGGCCCTGATCCAGCGCAGGCACCCTTTTACCTGCTTGCTGAGGCGTTTGCTGCCGCGAAAGGGCCGCGCGTGAGGGGGGAAAGCCCGCGAGGGAAGCGGCGCGCCTCCTCCTGCCGCCACCGCTGCCTCCTCCCCTTTCCTCGCCTCCTCCTGGCGGCTACCCAGAGTGCCGCCGTACCGACCAGGCAGGCGCGAGGCAACGGGCCTCCTCCTCCTCCTCCTCCTCCGCCACCGCTACCACCACCGTCGCAGCCAGCCTTTGGGTCCCAGTGCGTGAGGAGGACGAGAACCGCGGCGGTTGAGAGCGACCGGCTTCCCCCGGCCTAGCAGCTGTTCCGGAGCCCCGGCTGAGGCAGCGGCGGCGGCGACGCGGCCCAGTATGCGAGTGTGAAATGCTTCCCCCGGCGGCAGCGGCTCCTTACTGGGCCCAGGTGGCTTCGGCGGCCCCCGCGCCGTGGATGCGACTCCGGAGCCGGCGCTTCGCCCTTCACAAACATTTCTATAGGACTCATTCGCCTTGCTGAGGAGAAACGCGGAAAAAGAGAGAGAGAGAGAGAGAGAAAGCCTAATTCTGAGGAGAAACCCCTCGAACCGACAGCCAGCCAGCCAGCCACCCGGGCCTAGGCCCGGCCTAAGCGACTGTTCACTCCCCTCCGCCTCCCCACTTCCTCTCTAGCGTCCCCCCCGTCGCTTCCCCGTTAGGCTCATGGAGGCCGCCCCAGCCCCGCCGCTCAGCGCCGCCCAGCTGGGCCGCCTGCGGGACGAGCACGGCAAGGTAACGGCAGGACGGCGGGCCAGGCGAACAAAAGCCGCCCTCCTGGCTGGGAACCGCGTGGCTGAGGGAGAGGAGCGGGGGGACCCCGAGCGCCTCGGGCCTGGGCGTGAGAGGTCCGGGGGCGAAGGGGCACGTGTGGGGGGGGGGCATGTGGGGCTCACGGCCTGCCAGGGGGCGAAGGGCAGAGGGAGGAACGGACGGGGTCGCCCCTGACAGGGGTGTGTCGCAGCGCCATGTGGTGGCTTGTTTTCGTTTTCGGGCTCAGCCAGGCAGGGAGAGTCGCGCTAGTAATAACACAAACTTCCCCGACCTGGTGCGTCTTTCAAACGTGTCGGACTACAAGTCCCAGCATCCCCCCCCCAAGGCTGGGAATTCACACCAGCACTTTGAAAAGGACTGGCAGCCAATAAATGCCCTTATATTATATTAAGGGCAATAAATGCCCTTATAATCAATAAATGCCATTGGCGTTAATATATGCCCTTATCAACCAGTCTTCTTCCCCTATTGACAAACTTGCTGCCCCGCTTTGGACCAGCTGAAGTTTCCCAGCAGTTTTCAAAGGCAGACCCCAGTATAATTCATGGCAGTAATCCGGATGAGGATTGTGAACTGCCCAGAGAACCCTGGCTTTTGGGCTGTATATGTAGTAAATAAAATAAATCCAGGCAAGGTTAGTTCTTCACATAGGAAGAGCCGCGCTGCATCAGGGCAAAGGTCCATCCAGTCCAGCGATCTGTTCACACAGGGGCCAACCAGCTGCCCATGGGAAACCCAGGAGTAGGACTTGGGGGTAATAGCACCATCCCGCTGGTGTTCCCCAGCAACTGGTATACAGAGACTACTGCCTCTGATTATATAGTCATTACCACTCGTAGCTGCTGATTGCTTTATCCTCCATGAATTTGTCTAATCCCCTTTAAACACCATCCAAGTTGGTGGCCATCGCTACATCTTGTGCTTGTGAATTCCATAGTTGAACTGTAGTTTTGGGTGCCAGTTTGGGCAAGGCTTCAGAAGTGAATTCCATGGAGTTCAGTGCAGCTTACCTTCAGGTAACCGTGCGCACAGTATTTGCAGCCTCACAGTGCAACCCTGCACTGGTATTTGGAATGACGCCACAAAGAGATGTTTAATGGGGGCTTCTTCCTTTCAAAAGTTTGCCTTTGACGGCAATCCTATATACACGGCCATGGGAGTCAGACTCATTGAACTTGGGACTGATTTTTTATTAGACATGCTCAGATGTATTATTACGTGATTTATAACAAAAGTTGTTTGTGTGGCTTATAAAATAAGCTCTACTCTAAAGAAAAATAAATGCCTTTAAAGGCTGTCAACATAGACACGCATACTTCGGAGTAAACCTTATAGAAAATAGTGAAACTTAATTCTGAATATACAGTGTATTTATTTATTTTACAGTCATACCACCATGTTTCCTCCAAGGAGCTCAAGGTGGTGTATGTAATTCTCTCTTCTCTCCATTTTATCCTCACAACAGCCCTGTAAGGAAGAGTTGCTTGATCCATGGTCACCCAGTGAGCTTTGAGGCTGAATGGAGGTTTGAACCTGGGTTCCCATAGCTCTAGTCCCAAACTGTAGCTGCTACACCACACTGAATAGATCTCACAGCTTGTTCTGGTCCTTGTTCTCAGAGTAGTAAAAAGTGTGAAGATAGGATTTACAGTGGGGAAAGGCATATAATGTTTTTATTGGTGCATATTCAAAAGTATTCACGATACATTAGTTGTCCCTTCAATTCCTTGAATCACCCTGTTGTACTTGCAGTCACAATGCTGCTGTAACCAGTCGCAGGTCTGTGCGATCTTCAGCGCAGACCTGAGCAAGTTGGCCCAGAAGTAAGCGTCACTCCCTTGGGATTTCAGCCTTAGTTTAGAGCACTTAACCCAGATTAGTTATCCTTCAACTCCGTTCGGCCATTCTGTTGTACTCCCAACCACAAATTTACTGTACTTGAAACCGGTGTGCAGGTAACACATAACTTACCTTTCAACCTTCTTTATCCATCATGTGGCATTTGTAACCCTGTTGCGCTGTCTAGAATGCATAACATAGTTTATCCTCTCATCTTGCTTTACCAGTTTTTTTAAAACTTATAGTTGTAGAATGGTAAATCCCCTCCCTTTTTATTGCATGTTTATAGATGAAGTGTGGATTCTAATCTACATTAGTGTTTGCATGGAATGAGGAATTAGTGTTTCCACTTTAATTAATGTGGTGTTAAAGGTTGTGACTTATGTGCAGAGATAAGAAGATAGAATGTCTGTTTGGGGTCAGGGGCAGACAGTGATCTTGGGTGAGCCACAAGGACTTGATGGTGCCTTTTCCCAGATTGTTGTGGCTGGAAGAGTGAAAGGACAGGGTTGAGGGTTATAGCTTGATTTTGTGAGTGTGTAGATATATTTTCTGGCAGATCAGGACCATCTGATAGTTCATTTCAGGCTGTGAATTCAAAATATAAGGCCAAATTTATATCACTCAATCTAGTGAACTTGGGTGGCGGGTGCTGACTGAAATGGAGCCAAAACAGGTCCACTGAGAAACAAGAATCAGCATGTTTGCAGAAATGCATTGAAAAAAACAAATAAAACTAACACAACAATTCCCCTTTGAACAACCTAATGGGGATTATTATTTATTATTATTATTTAAGCATTTTTATGCTGCCATTTAGCCAAAAAAGGCTCTCACAGCGGCTTACAAAATTATTTCTTGACAGTCCCTGCCCACAGGCTTACAATCTAAAAGACATGACGCAAAAGGAAAGGGGATTGGGAGGGAGGAGGAGGGGATTGAGTATGTTAAGTAGCCACATAATGTTAAACATCAGTTGGAAGAGAAAAACAAATGGAGGAGGATGAGCATGGAATGGAGTATTCTGGGGGACAATTTGTTGTTGTTGTTGTTGATTTATTATTTCCTGCCTTTTTTCCTCTTGTAATAAACCCAAAGTAGCTTACATGATCCTCTTCCTTTCCATTTTACCCTCCCAACAACCCTGTGAGGTAGGTTTGGCTGAGAGTCAATGGCCTTAGCTAGACCAAAGGTTTATCCCGGGATTGTCCCTGCCTGCTCCTGGGATATCCTGTGTGTCATTTACATGAACAGGGATGACCCCGGGACAATCCCGGGATAAACCTTAGGTCTAGCTAAGGCCACTGACTGGCCCAATGTCACTCAGTGAGCTTCATGGCTGAGTAGCAACTACTCAGATCTCCTGAGTCCCAGTCCAACACTCTTAACTATTATTTATGGTTGTTACACCACACTGACACTCCTGACATGGCTGGCTGACTTGAATCGAGAACAGAGATTGTCTTATTAGAATGTGAGGATACACTTCAACATTTTGTTGCATTGCCGACACGTGTCTGGGGCATGTCTCTCTTCCCCAGCACGGGGCCCTCCAGAAATTTTGGACTACAGCACCCAGGATTCCTGGCTATATTGGATGGAGTTGATGAGAGCTGAAGTCTACAATATCTGGAAGGCACCAGGGTGAGGGAAGTCTGCTATAGGGGTACAACAGCTACAAGATTAGGATAAATTAACCAATGTTTGTCTTCAGGCTGGGGCAGAGTGAAAGTCCTATGGTAATTGTGGATGACTGTTGGCAGCACACAATATGCAATATGTGGTAAGGGTATGACAGGAACATCTATTTTGGTGAAAAGGTGAACAATCAGGCCTGCAAAATGCAGCCTATTTTGGAGGGATATTGCCATGAATCATATTTTCCAGGGGGAAGTTTCACTGATGGAGCATGGCAGAAGTTTCACTCCATCACACAGCCACCAGTATAAAGTGACAGATTTGTGTGAGCATCAGTTGTGCATAGACCTAGTTCACATGATCACTTGTTCCTGCTACTGTGTCACAGACCTGGTTTACATATAATGCCCAGCTAAGGTTTGTTTGTCTGGCAGATGATCATAGCTTGTTTGTCTGGCAGATGATCAAACAAACCATGGTTTGTTGTCTCAATCCCTGGGTTATTTGCTTCCTTCTTCCTTCACCCACTCCCTCACTGAAATACTGGCATGTAGAGCAACTAGTTTTGTTTTGTTTTTACCATTTTTGTCGCTGCTTTTGTTGCTTGGCAAAACATCCCATGAACAAACACAAACAGCCAGAGTTCACAGCCCAACAACAAAACATGGGTTCTCTCTCTGGCTTGTTTGTGGTTTGTTAGTGTGGCTGGGTTTGCACATCACAATAAGCCAGAATTCAACAACCCATGGTTTCAATAAACCATGTTTTAGTGTTATAAGCAATCAGCTGACAGTATTGCATTTTTCTGCGCACATCCACTGGAGGTGGGGTAGAAGAACAGAACACAGTGCTTTATCCCCATCAGTTACTTTAGGCCAGTGTTTGGATGTAGTCAAAATGCTTGTCCTTTTCTTGCATGGTGATGAAGATTAGAAGCCTGGTTTTCTGTGGAGGAAAGTTTTAATTCAGAGTATAAAGAGGAAATACTCTGGTTCCCAGATTTATTTTGAGACATTCTCTGCTGATTCCTCAGTTTGTATAACTACAGGAAAGAAGAACGAAAACTAAAAAGTGGTAGATATGGACTGATTTCAGTTCAGTAACAGAGATCTGAAGTAATCTGTGTTATTTATTGTTATTTTGTTTTGTTTTGTTTAAAACGTTAACATCAATAATGTTAAGATATGGTTGTCAAAAGTTAACGTAACTAATTCATTAGTTATATCCTGAATTCTTATATTATTGTAGAGACTTTTCTGATTTAGACAGTGACTCATAGCCCACCCTCCCCCCACCACAAAAACCCATATTCACAAGACATGTTGAGACAAAAAAGACAGTTCAGGACAGCATGTTTTCCTGCTGTGACAGGGCAGTGTGGCAAAACATGAGAATTAAGATAATGTCACAAACTTACAAACTTTTAAAGGATGTAGGTGATAATTAAATTAGACCGCATCAGCAAGTATCCCAAGGAGCTCAAATGAGGCTTTGACTTCATGTCTACCCATCTCTCTTAGCTTTTCCCACACCAAATGCCAAGAGATACTTTCAGTCTGGACTGCATGAGAAACCTTGATCCTGAGTGAAAATTAAATTGTGATTCCTGGAGAGGAGTTATTGCCCTGGGCTTGCCAAAGACCCTGTAAAGCAGGGATGATCAGAAGGCAGATTGGGATCTACTGCCATAATCAGGGAGATCTGCTTTTTTGAGGGGTGGGTGGGTGCTTTGAATGTTTGGCAAAATGTTTAAAAATTATTTAAGAAACGGCTGAGATACAGCCGTTTAAATGTTTTCCCTTGAAGTGTAGCTTTTTAGTTTTAAGGTAATATCAGCTTCTATTAAGGTAGTTGTAAACCTATTATTCTGATCGCAAAGTAATGCATATAATTGAGAGGTGGCAACTATTTTGGATTTTAAAATTCTAGTTTTCACGGTGTCTCAGAATGCTGGACTGTACATGAGACTATTTGTCATTTAATGCTCTATGACATGAGGCACAATCCTGTGCGTGTTTAAACAGAAAAAAGGTGTGCTGGGACATGCTGCCTGGGGCATGCTGAGAGTTTTGAGACCTTTTTTTCCGTCTAAACACACAGGATTCCGCCCTTAAAATACTTCGCTTCATAATGTATTTTGTACAGACTTGGATTTCTTGCCCCAAATCAGTTTCAGTTGGCCACGATTTCGCAACTTTTTCAGCTTCCAAAAACCTTTTGAATGAAGGATAGGCCTAATATTAGCTTTCCACCAAAACTGATTAAAGAGCTTGACTCCAAGGGCAAGTTTATCTTATTAAGTAATTGACAGCAGCTATCTCGGCTGCCACCGTGGCTTTTGGGTCAACGCTAAAGTTTATTGCTTAGGTGCAGACAGATTTGGATTCAGCAGGTCAAAAAACAAACACACAGGCAAACCAACTTCCCCACCCCCCCAAATAGGAGAAATCTCCCTGTGATAGTAGTGTTCTCTTGCAGTGAATCAGCAAGGTTTTTTTTTAACTTCCAGTGGTTTAACAAGAACAACAACAACAACAACAAAAATCTTTCCCATCAAAATTAGATTCTGAAGTCAAGAAAGTTCTGGGGGAAATAGGAATAGAATTGTGTGTGGAAGGATTTGTGTGTGAGCTTCACTTCTGGTACTGAAAAACACATTCCTGAGTTGAGCATGTTCTCAGAGTCACCTTGTTTGTACTCATGGGGCCGGTTCACACATGCTACTAAACCATAATTTAGCATTACATGCATGAGTGGGAATGAACCCACTCCCCTCACTTCTCCCATGTGTCTGGAAGGAAAACTAAACCGGAATTTAAATTTCACATTAGAAGATTCCTGGTCAAAGTACAAAACACAAAGGTTATAAAAGAAAATAGTCAATTGCTAAACAAACCAGAAAAAGCAGTCCAGTGTTTGTGGTTAGTTTGTTTGGCAGTTGACTATAGTTCCTTTTAAACCACAATGCCAGGTTTGTACTTAGTGACAAGCTAAATCTGCTAAACTGAAACTACATTCTGGTTTATTCGTCCTTCCAGCTGGCTGGAGAAGCAGAGGGGCTGGGTGGAGAGCCAGCAATGCTTGTGCATGTGATGCTAAATCAGTGTTTCCCAACATGGCACCCTCCAGATATTTTGGACTACGACTCCTATTATCCCTAGACAGCATGCCAGGCTGATTATGGTGATTATGGGAGTTATAGTGCAATCCGGAGGCCGCAATGGCTGTGCTAAAACCTGGCTTAGCGTTCTGTTCAAACCAGGCCTCTGTTTCCACCTTCTTGAGCAACTAGTTTGCAAATGTCTCCGGTTGGTGGACTTCAGTGTTCTAGTGAAAACCAAAGTAGATCCCAGTAAAGTCCAACCGTCCCTGCCATAAGGCCAACAGTATCGATAGGAGCTGGGTAGAGGCTTTTATTTCACATTCACCATGTGCCTTTTTAGCTGCTTCACCACCTGGATGAGTTAAAAGCTTTGTATTGAATTGTATAATCTGTTGTAAGCCACTTTGGGGATTATTTAGATTGAAAGGCAATGGATAAATCTTTTAAAATAAAATAACAATAATAGACCAAAGGATTCACCAACATTTTCACCTTAATTTTGTTACAATTATTTTGAGCAATTGAAAAAAAGAAAATAAATATTACCCCCAATTCTTGGGAAGGTTTATTTATTTACCACATTCTCTTACTACAACATAAATAGTCTGATTTCTCACTTTGAAATTCTGTCCAAACTCAAAATCACAAATATGCTATTTTTGCGTTTTTATTTCTTTTAAAAGCAAATCACTTCAGAATCACTTAATGAAAGGTTCTCCATATGTTTACTGCTGCACCATCTGGACTGTTTTCAGGTCATTACAATCTATTGTGTAAATAAGTGCCATAATATGTAGCAAGCATGTTTAGTTTTCTCCCAAATGTTGAACCTGTATATAGAGGCATTTAACCAAATTAAATTTGATCCAGAAGCCAGAGTGAACTATACCCCATTCCACTCTCCCCTCCCACCACCACTGGAATAGCCTTTAGGTCATTTCACACATGCCTGTTCATCATTTGATAACTTGCAGGTAAATGTATAAATGGATTTCACTTGAAGCTGCAATAATCAAGTGATTAACACATGTGTGAACCAGTCCTTTGAACAGTAATCACAATAGAACATGGGTGAGCCACCTGTGGCACTCTTGATATCTGACTCCAAGCCCCATCAGCCCCAGGCAGCATGCCCAGTGGTCATAAATGATAAGGGTTGTAGTTCAACACCTGGAACAGAACAAAAAATGTATTAATGGTTCAAATTAAGGGTTCTACTAAATGTACTATTGTACTGTTACTAGAATTATGAATATATAAAATGAATCTTTGGGTGTGGTACTTTTATACATTTTGGGCTTGTCCAGGCTTTTGACCTTTTGAAATACTAGTAGTCAGCAAGGCAGAACAGAGGTTTACTGCTTAAATGCTTTATTGTAGCAGATTCTGAAGGTCAGGAGCCAGCGAGTTTCAGTTGAACTGGACAGCATTTTTTGTGCATACAGAGTATATCCTCCTTGGCATAATTTGTGGCCCTTCTGCACCTTTAATTG
The DNA here is from genome assembly GCF_023053635.1 of Elgaria multicarinata webbii. Classification (NCBI taxonomy): domain Eukaryota; kingdom Metazoa; phylum Chordata; class Lepidosauria; order Squamata; family Anguidae; genus Elgaria; species Elgaria multicarinata. The sequence continues at coordinate 14,215,329 of NC_086184.1, forward strand.
TTGTGGTTGTTTTGTTTGTTTGTTTATTCATTCAGTCGCTTCCGACTCTTCGTGACTTCATGAACCAGCCCATGCCAGAGCTTTCTGTCGGCTGTCACCACCCCTAGCTCCCCCAAGGTCAAGTCTGTCACCTCCAGAATATCATCCATCCATCTTGCCCTTGGTCGGCCCCTCTTCCTTTTGCCTTCCACTTTCCCTAGCATCAGCCTCTTCTCCAGGGTATCCTGTCTTCTCATTATGTGGCCAAAGTACTTCAGTTTTGCCTTTAATACCATTCCCTCAAATGAGCAGTTTGGCTTTATTTCCTGGAGTATGGACTGGTTTGATCTTCTTGCAGTCCAAGGCACTCTCAGAATTTTCCTCCAACACCACAGTTCAAAAGCATCTATCTTCCTTCGCTCAGCTTTCCTTATGGTCCAGCTCTTGCAGCCATAGGTTACTACGGGGAATACCATTGCTTTAACTATGCGGACCTTTGTTGTCAGTGTGGTGTCTCTGCTCTTAACTATTTTATCAAGATTTGTCATTGCTCTCCTCCCAAGAAGTAAACGTCTTCTGATTTCCTGTCTGCAGTCAGCGTCTGCAGTAATCTTTGCGCCCAGAGATACAAAGTCTGTCACTGCCTTCACATTTTCTCCCTCTATTTGCCAGTTCAGCAGATGTAGCTTGCACAGCAAGCCACACCTGTGGAAATTCCCTTCCACACAACTATTAAAGGTACAAGAGCTCTGTCACTTTTCCCTTCTGGCCTGCCTGGGTTGTGACATCCTCCTGGTGAGCTTGTGGTGGTCAGTAGCTTCAATTCTTTTTCACCCACTCACCCCACCCACAAGGATTGGTTGCCTACTGGGAATGATGTGTTAATTTGTAGCGAGGATAGTGTAGGTAATTTTCACGGTTGGGTCCAGAGACAAAAAAAAAAAATTATTATAGAACACATAGTAATGACATTTACCTGAGAATACCTTTAAAAATTACTAATGTTGTTACAGAGAAAAAACTTGGTTGAGCTGCTTCACAGTTTGGAATACCAAGTTCCCTTGTTTGCGTAAGAAATAAAATATTTCTAACGTCAGGGGTACTGAACTGAGGATCCCCAAATTTGCTAAACTAATGGTAGCTTATGCAGACTGCAGTTCTCAGTGAGGAACAGAGAAACAGAAGACTGTCCTTGGTCATGGATACACATACCTGCACATTTTTTTTGGTGTTGAGGTTTTAAAATGTTTAAAGAATGATTTGTCAAAAAACAGGAGAATTATCCAGAATAAACTAGTCCTCTTAGAAATTTTGTTCAGTTCTAAATATGTTTACTGAAGTAAGAGCTTTGGGGCTGGTTCAAATATAACATGAACCATGGTTTATCGTTACGAAAAGTTGTGGTAAGCCTTGGGCTCATGTGCTTGCCCTCCTCCTTGGCAGTGAGGGGAGGAGATCGAAAGCTTCCACAGTTTCCTGTTGTATCCAGATTTAGTCAACTTTGGTTTATTTGAATTGCTTGGTTCAAACCAGGAAATAATAATAATAATAATAATAATAATAATAATAATAATAATAATAATAGTAGTAGTAGTAGTAGTTACCCACCTCTCCCTCTGGATCGAGGCAGGGTACAACACAAATGCAAATGCCATAAAATACATATAACTAATTAAAACATTTAAAACTAATACATTATTAAAAGCAGCACATTATTAAAAAGCCATCTTAAAATTCAACTGGAATGCCGGTCGGAAGGGATCAGTCTTTATGGCTTTCTTAAATTCTGGAAGACTATTAAGTTGATGAATCTTTCCCGGCAAGCCATTCCACAAGCTGGGAGCAGCAGAAGAGAAGGTCCTCTGGGTAAAAGTTGTCAGCCTTGTTTTTGTTGACTGGAGTAAATTCTTCCCAGAGGACCTGAATGTGAGGGGCGGATTGTACGGGAGAAGGCGATCCCGCAGGTAGCCTGGACCCAAACCACGTAGGGCTTTAAAGGTGATAACCAACACTTTATACTTCGCCCGGAAACTAATTGGCAGCCAGTGAAGAGATTTTAAAACGTTTAATGTGGTCACCCCTAGGTTTCAGATACTGGTTTGTTAACTAATCACAGGGCCAGTTTGGGCTACACTTTAGCATCACATGCCCCCTTCTCCTCTGACATAGTTTTAACTAAAGCAAAGGGATCCACTTCTAAACTGAACAGAGTTCTTCATTATGTCTGAAGTTGGGGAACTTTGGTTAATTTAAACTATGGTTAGTGAGCAAACCAGGATCATAAATCATTTTTTTTAATCCTGGTTCATTTCATTTAACCTGAGCTCTCCAAATTCATATGGAATGAGGAACTTGGTGGGTCTAAAAATGGAAGGAAAAACTTTGGATCTCAAGGCTGCACCAGAAGTGGAGAGGGGAAGGAGGAGCGCTCCAGCTCAAGGGTTGTGCTGGGTTTTGCACATAGTGCAAACCTGTGGCTTAGAATAGTGTTCTAAGTTTGGAAAACTGCAGTGTTTTCAAAAGTAGAAGCGGAGTTTTCAATCTTCTCCCTTTGCACTGTAAGGATGTCAGGGAGCGCTCAAATCCCCTGGTTTGTACCATAATGAACTGGGCCATTAAGTTCATGGGAGTGCTTCCCAGTAAGTATACTTTGGGATTGCAACCTCAGGAAAACTGGCTGGCATGGTATAATTTTGCTAGAACACTTGGGAGACAGCCTAGTGGATAGTGAAATGCTGGAACTGTTCAATCCTCTGCTTTACATCACAGTTGTGTGCTGTGACATGTTGTGCCCACGATGAGCACAATTGCTATAAATCGTGAAATGTCTCTTGCACCCTGTCTTACGAAGGTTTACTCAGAGGTATGTCCCACTGTGTTCAATGACGCGTGCTTCCAAGTAAATATGCATTAAATTGTCTTTCAGCCCAATTCAGTATAAAGTTAGGTTTACTGGAGTGCCAAGTATAATGCATATGCCTCTGTATTTGCAAATTTGCACAACCTTATTCCAATAAATGCCTTTTCAGTAAAGCATTTATTTGGAATTTTTTTTTTTGTCTTGTGAGTGTGTGAGATACGAGAGAACACACATGCCAGGTCTGGAAATATATAGATAAGCACCATTGTAAGTTATTCAAAAGGTTGATTAGCATGGAGCTGTATATCTTGGTTTACCACCAACTAAAAAGAAGCATACTGCTTGATACAAATGTGATAGGAGATTATATTTTTGTACCTTAGTAGACAAGGGCCCCCATCGTTTGAGGCTCATTGTGCTCATGTACAGTAGGGCTTAAATACATATAGTTTTAAACAGTAGTAGACTGGAAGTTGTTTCTGAATGCAGGTTTCAGGCTTTGCTTCTGAGACATGGGGGAGTGGAACGACTATGAAACTCAAAAGCTATTCCCTGCATATAGGAATCAAGAAGGGTTCTAGCATGGCTTCTTTCTGGGGAGGATTGTTCAGTCCTGGTGAGTCCCCTTCTGCAGTCTGAAGTGGTACAGCCAAAGGACAGATTTGCAACTTCAGGGAGAACAAGACCTTATTTATTTTTATTTTTATTACATTTATATGCCACCCCACAGCCGAAGCTCTCTGGGCGGTTTACAACAATTAAAAATAGTAAACATTAAAAGTATATAAAATTTAAAAAAACATAAAAAACAGTATAAAAACAACAGTGTCTGGTGTTCATTTCTTAGTGTCTGGTGTTCATTTCTTTTTTCTTTTAACCTTTCCCATCCTCAGTAGCTTTTCCACATCAACAGCATATAGAGCAGTCAATTTCCAACTTTCTGATCAGAGGATCCTTTTTATAAGAAGTCCAGTAATGGCAGACCAGGTTCCCTGAAAGAAGGATTATTTACCATTCCTAATCATCTCCTGTCATTCAGAAGAGCATTGGCTGTCTTTTGGGGTGTGTTCAGTTTGTGTGAGGTGACATGCGGACCCAGTGTGCTTGGCTGGTTCTCTGTACAAACTGTGTGTACCCTAGAACCCTTTGCAATGTACTGGGGTTCTCATTTCCCGATCAGTATGGAAAGAGTTACCTAAAAACCACTAAGGTAGATGCTAATGGGTTACTGTGCTTACAGTTTGCAGGTATTTTTTTTTTAAAAAAAATTGCCTACAGGTCAGGCCAGTCTGCTCCTGTCATTCACAAAGCAGGAGTAGGTGGATGCAGTTGTTGATAAAGAGCGTCATCTTGGAATTCCTTTATCCTAGCTAGTTTAGCAGTGCAAAGTTTGCTTTTATGACAGACTTGATTAATTTCAGGTTTGCACAATGGTATTGTTAATGTTTGATTTGTTTGTAATACTTAAAAGTTGCAACTCTGCCCAAAGGCACCTTTGTTGTGTTATATGAGTCGAGTTTATAGTATTGGGTCCAATGACAAGTTCTGGCTATACACAATACAAAATGGCAGAGTGAGTTCCAAATGCAAACTGATATAGATTTAAAGGTATCTGATTTGTTGCTAACACCACATTCACTTCTTTCACCTGTGCACGAAGTATTCAGTGTCTTCAATCCAGCACTGATTTGCACATAGAATTTAAGGGATTGTAAATGCACCCTTGACTGCTGCCAATGACTTTAGTTTTCTATTAAGAAATGGAAGTATTTAAATGTTTAATATAGAGCTTAATTCAAGGTTAAGCAGCCTCAAATTACTCTCCTATTTGCTCATTCAGATAACTTTTCAAGTGGTAAATAATACTCCTAAGCACTTAACTATGCTTTACATCTTCAAAGACATTAATTAATAACAACTTGCACGACGTGGAGAAGTAATTGCCTCTTATTCCCATTTTACAGATGAGGAAGTTTACGCCAAATGCCTGTGCCCTAGGCCTCAGAAAGTGTTAAAAGCGGTTAAGGCTACAATCCTAAGTACATTTCCTAGAGCGTAGGTCCCATTGAATTCACTGGGATTTACTTCTGGGTAAGCATGCTTAGTCTCAAGTTTTCAAGGAGGTGGAGGCACTGTTTGCAAACATGCTCTGCTAGCCATTTTTTCAGCATATCTGTGTGTAGGACACGCATAATGTTGGTGCAGTTTCATGTTTTGGAATCTTTACTGATAAATGTTATTAAAATGTTTATCAACTACTTTTCTGGTTGCTCAAAGCAGTTTACAACAGATAATGAAAAAAATAAACAAATAGAAGAAATTAATCAAAATTCAGTAACGGGTGATATTGACCGGACTGAAAATATATTTTAAATTATGATTGAGTTTCTGATTCAAATCATGAGGTTTATTTATTTTATTATTAATTATAAGCTTCTTTGTACAAATCCTCCACCCCTCCTGCTTTGAGTGCCCAGTTAAGGTAGAAGTAATGATAAAAATCAATTATGAAAAAAGCTGTCTGTTTCAGGTCAAAGTTAAGGCTACTTATTTTATTTATTTATTATTTATTTGTCGTGTTTTTACCACACTCTTCAGCCAAACAAGGCTCTCGGAGCGGCTTACAATCAATTAGCAAAGAAGACAGTCAGTTCAAGCTCATGTCGACTCAAGCTCTACAAAGCCAGGAAATTGAAAACTAAGACCGTTGCTTTATCAGACATGCCCTATGATCAGTACTGATATCATGCAATGTCACAGATTGTGCTTGCTTATAACTTATCCTCCATGCCCCCATACCTTTCCTTGGTCTTTCAGCCCCAAATCCAGATGGGGAGGATGGAGTATCTGGGACCAGCAAAGATGATCCACGTTGTCCTGGTCCTGCATTGCTTTCTGAAACTTCTGAGCCTTACCGTATTGCTAGAGGAATCCTCCTGTGAGTTGACTTATATCAGTAGCTGGCAGGATGGCTTGTACAGTAAGAGAGGGCCCACTTCTTCCCCCTTCACTAACCTGGCTCAACACGGCAGAGGTTTTTGTGTGGTACTACAGTAAAACCGAATGACTTGAGAGTTCAATTACCTGGTGCCTTTTAAAAATCTGTGTAACTCATTATTTTCAAAACTTGCTTTGACATTTTTCTTACTGTCATCATCATCAATCACAGTAGTACTAGGAATGATGGCTACAAGCATCACACCCCATGTCATTAGGAGCAGGACCACTCTCACTTCTACTGCGTCAGAGAAGACCCACCCCATCTTCATCTTTTTAACGCTTTCTGCCAGCAACTGATATAAGCAACAAATAGCCAGGGGTCAGATCACAGGAGGAATTGCACATGACCACAGGGCACATTTGTTATGGCATTAGTGTTTGCTTCCAAGTTCTTGGCTCTCTGGAGGTTGAGCCAACACAAGATAGTTTTGACTTGGTCTTAAATCAGCAGGGTTTTTTTATCATGGAATTTCTCTGGTTTTTGAAAAGGAAATTCATCATTAGTGTAATAAAAAAGCAACACGAGAAAAGGAAACACAAAGAAATAATTAACTAGGTAGATGTGTACAAATGAATAGATTCCTTCTGAAACATGGAATCTCTCTCTGAAAACGTTGGCATACTGGCAGCATTCTAGCTTAAGAATGAAACTGAGCATGCGCAAGATAACTTTGCCAGAAACTGCTGCTTTCATGGGGCAGGAAAACCTTAATAAACTTGGACCTCTGGTCAGAACATCTCCAAACCTATGAAGGATTGTTTTGCTTGAGAAGTCAGTTTTCACCAAATATTTGACAGATTAATATGCCGGTCCAGAAATTGGAATAAAAAGGGTCAGTGTGTCCATTTTCATCACTATTCAACTTGCTGTACCTGTTTCAGTGTTGATTAGATTGGTTTGATATTTGGCGCAATGGTAGACCTTGTCAAGTAGATAATGGATTGCCAAATGTCAATTTATTAGCTCAACAGATGTCATTTTTATATGCAGTAGAATTTTGAGGCTTATGGTGGCAGAACCTTTTTTTTCTTTTTGCGACATGCCTTAACTAAAGGGATACTGCTGTATCCTTTTAATAGAAGAAGTTAATGAAACTTTGAGTTAGAGTCCTAACAGTCTTTCTTATATCAATCCTATGTTGACCACCTAGACAATAACTTTCTGTTCTCTTAGTTTAATTTCTTTTCTAACGTTCAGATCTTTGCGCCCACCTTGAATTTCAGCTCTTATTTCAAAGGCCATTATTATTATTATTATTATTATTATTATTTGTATTTTGCCCAATGCTAGGCTTCAAGGCGGCCTTACAAAATTTAAAACATATACATTTCTAGGAAAAGAAATGTACATTTTTTTCAATTTTTTTTTTACAAGATTAAAACATTAAATGTTTAAAATACATGACAATTTTACAAGTCCTTAACATAGATGGAGGACCAGATTATTCTGTAGACTCCTGAAAAGTTTACAGTTTTTCATTTCTGCCTAAAAGTGGATAATTGGCATGGTCTTCTCACCATTCTTTCATATATTGAGAGTTCAAATTTAAAGAACTGAAACCACATTCAAGCTTGGGCAGCTGAATATTCAAACCAGGCATGTCTAAATAGTGATTGTTACTCAGAGCTTGTGCATTTGCTCTTGCATTTGCAGGACGGTGCCCCCTTGTGGTCCCTAAATAACATTTAATACATATAAAAAGAAGGATCTTTAAGGGCAAGAAATATTCAGAAATCAAAATCTGAAAGAATAATGAAATTTCAGTAGATTATTGTTGCCTGGAAAAATGATGCTTGTCTGGTCTTACTTCATTTGCACATTGAAATGCATAATACATTTCTATATGTATGCTCTCTTTTTAATAGCTTAGTACTTGATTATGTAATGTTAGGTTTGCTGCAAGTGTAGTTTAATAACCCTTCTGACATTTTAAAAATATTTTAGTATTCAAATAAACCACTGATAACCTCATTCAGTTCCAAGCCCATATATTGTTTATGCCCAGAGGAGAAATATCACTGACTCTATTGTGCTGTACACACACAGCTTGATCACAGTTTATATTCCTCAACCATAGTTAAGTGTAATCTCTGAATACACAAGCTATAAGTAAAGATTGTCCTTACAGCAGTAGGTAAAAACATGGTTTAGGATGAGTTTGAAAAGCATGGTTTGCATTAACTGTGGTAAAGTATTACATACTCCCAAGCAAACTGCCTTACAAGCAAAGGATATGAAGCTAGCCAGTATACTGAATTTCCACTTGCTCAATTACCTAGGCAAGGAGCTGTTAACAACTGGGTTCAGCTTCCATTTGGAGTTTCGACTAGCTGTTTTGTGTTCAAGTGTCTACATGCACATGCATAGCAGTTGCTAGTTGGTAGGTGCTCATTGTCTTAGAAGTTGTAGCAATGCTTTTCTGTGTCCTCTTTCTGAAAACCCTACCTGTCAGTATCTAACTTATTATGGCATCCATACTACCAAATAGTTGGTAGTGATGTGCGTGCTGGATAGAAAACAGTGGATAACATTTTCTTTTATGGTAACAGCTGCCTGCTTCTTTCAGCCTTATCCTTTGCTGATTATCTTACTACTCATGTACATGAACACTAGTGGTAAGACACTAGAAATAGTGTATCTGTAGTGCTGTGCGCCCTCAGGTGGGAATGGGTCCCATTGAATTCATTGGGACATACATCCAATAAAACATGTATACAGTTAGGATTTACAATGTATAGAGGGGCAAGATTGAAAGAGTCAGTTGTCTTCTATGATGATGGAGGGTATACCTTACGAGTGAGGCCTGCAACAAAATGTTGCAGTGTTGAGTTCTCTGAGTCAGGATTCCAGCCAGCTGTGCCCTTTCCCACGATACTCCGTTCTATTCCCTCTCCATGGTTTTCCTACCCTCTACAACGGCCAGTCAGCATTCACTGCCTGTTGAGCATGTTCAATCCCCAGCGAGCTGTTTATCTCACTGCCTTTTGTGCCTATTTATCCATCCATCCATCCATCTATTGCTGTTCTTCCACAAACCCAGGCCTGCTCACATGGTTCCTCCACCAGTCGTGTGCCTTTCTGACCAATTCTCCACTGTATATTTTTTCAGAATACATACAAACGAACTTTTATTGAGCCTGGTCATTTGGAAAGTGCCATAGTTCCTTGATAAAGCACGTGCTTTGCATGCTGAAGGTCTGACGTTCAATCCCTTGTGTTTCCAGGCTGGGAAAGACTCCTGACTGAAACCTTGGAGAACCACTTCCAGTCAGTATGGACAGTACTTAGCTAAATAGACCATTGATCTGACTCTGTAGAAGGCATTTTCCTATGTTCCTGAGATGGGGTTTGGGGTATATATTCTTTTGATTCTCCCTTTCCATATATGCCTTCATGAAAGATATCAAAAGAAGGAGAATGAAATTTAAATGAATTGGTATTACTGATTTTTGTCTAAGGGTTGATGAAAACAACATATGTCCATGTGTGTTTCTACTGATGCCCATTTTCCCCCAAGAAAAAAATAACAAAAAAAGAAAAAAGCATATGCTCCCAATTTACATATTTACTAATTAAAAAAAGCTTCCTGGAAACATTAAGCAGACTATCTTGGGTAACCTTTAACATTGTAGCTAATGGATATCGCCTGGAAATTTTCATAGAAGGTCTTCTAAATAATGTAAATGATTATGAATATGTAACTAGTTAATATGCAGCTACGAAAGGATTATCATGTAGAGGTTAATGAACATGCTGCACTTCACGGTTTGCAGGGCTTTTGCTTTTTTGTGCTTTTAGCTCACTTCATGCTTGGAAAGTCATGCGTTGGGAATGGAACGCTTCCCGTGGAGCTCTCTTTCCCCATCTAGAAAGGGGGCATTTGAACTGGAACTTCCTTAAAAGATTTCATAAACATTTTTCGTGTTGTCCATGTCCCCACTACTGACCTTAATTACGCACACTCCTTAATAGTAATAATAGCAGCATTTATGTAGCACAGCCAGTGTTCAATCTCTGTTGCAATCAGATGGGGCAGCCAAAGCTGAGAGCGTGGCCCAGTTCGTTCAGCGTTGTAAATGGACTTTAGGCTTGCATTCTTCCATCCTCCTTGTTTCCTTCATGCACTCGTCCCTCACTTTCTGGTCTGAATGGGGTAAACTCTGGCTACTGCGAATCATAGTCTGTGTCCAAATCAGAATTGGAAACCGTAGGTTGTACTAGCTGCTTTGCACTATGCTTTGTGGTAACCACCGTTTACCTAGCTTGGATGTTAGGGCAAACTTAATTCCTGTGAACCAGGAAGTGAGGCCGGAAAATGTGTTTGCAGCATGTCCTTAGCCAGTGGATTATAAAGGCTACCTACTGAGTTCACAGCTAAAGTGACATTTGATCCAGCAACTTCCTGGATCATAGCTTATTATCTTGGCAACAACACACCACCAGCCTGTGAGATATAGCAGCTTTCCCTGATTTCTTTCGCTGAAACTAATGGATGTTTATCTAATTCTTCTACGTTTTTATTATTGATTTGGTTTTAAAAAATATATCTAGAAACGCTTAGAAGGAACAAAGTAAATATAAGCGGAACACATCTTTATTCACCACATTTGTCCTGCAGTGTGCTTTTTCTTTTTTTTTCTTTTTTTCTTAATGTGCAACTTCCTGGGATAAGCATGAACCTTTGTACATGTACATAAATGGCAACAATCCACAACTCGTTTATGGAGTTTGATGCAAGTCAGTAAGATTACTTTGGATTTCTAAAGTGGATTGTAGATTGCTGTCTAAGTGAAGTTTGCAGAATCTACTTCACTGCTGAATATAAGCCAAATCTCCTTAGTTTTGCCAGACCCCCTCCTTTCTGTCCCTTTTTCACAAAGAAAACCATCTGCACCTGTGATTTCATTGAAATTTGAAGGTGTAGCATTATTATTTCTCTGGCAAATATTCCCATTAATTGCTTTCACATGTTAGCTTGTTTGTGGGTACCTGGCAGACAAATATTTATAAAGATGCTTTTTGAAAACATACATTCAGATGGATAATATGTATGAGTTGCCATATGACGTTCCTGCTACATGTAGGATTTCTCTCAGATTGATCATTTGCTATAACATACCAGACATATTTGTATACATTTGTTTCATTTAAATATTGAATATGGAAGCAGAGGTCCAAAGAGACCTCTGTGTACACCCAAACATTTCTGCTCCCCTAAGCAGGGCTGTCCAGATTTCTCTTTTTGAATGCAATTCCTTGTAGTACTGCTTTGGAGTCTAGACTGGAGATTTCCTCTTATTTTCTAGAGAATATTTTCCAGAATATTTGGGGTTGAGAGATGGTGGTGCAGGAGAACTGCAATGGAAAAAGGGAATGACAGAAGCCCTAGAGAATGTGGGCAAGTCCCTGTTCATGTACAGAAGTGCCGTCTGTATTTCTTTAGATCTTGCTATTTGTATTTCACCTTTGGAAGGTAGTTCTCAAGCCACTTAAACATAGATCAGATTCCTGCTTTAAAGACCAAACTAGACAATACATACTTAACACTTGCCTGTGCAGCTTCCCTCCAGGGAAGAAAATCAGCTGCGATGGGCAGGTTTGTTGGTGCATCTTGTGGTTCTGGTCCTGATCCCACTCTGTAGCTTCTATTTATTAAAACAAAAACCAGTCACATTAAATACATGCACACATTTAAAGTATTGTCTAGTGTCGCCTAGGGACCTTTCTGCACTGTTCATTGCCTGATAAAGATTCCATTTGTTTCCCATATGTTGTAACACAGCCCTCAGAGTTGCATTTATGCTATGTAGATCTCTCACTTCCCAGATTCTCAAGGCCGAATATTTTGTATCTGGGAAAATGCTGTTGTTGCACCACTAAAAAGCAGTGATTGGGTAACTGACAGACAAGTATGACATCTCAGTTGGCTATGTCTACATTGTTTCGTGAACTTCTTTGCGAAGTTGTGCAGTTCTCCACTGTTACAGCTTCAGGGGTGGGGTATGAAGCACTCATCCAGATTTGTGTGTATTTGTATTTAATTTGGTGAACCCAGAAATGATATACATTACCTCCACTGCTATGCCCTGCCATCTTGGAAATCATTGGAGGCTCTTTATCCCTTTCAGCACTTTGGCCTTTTCGGGTGCAATCTTATGCATATTTAGACAGGGAAAAGTCCTACAACTCCCAGCTGGCTGGGGCATGCTGGGAGTTGTAGGACATTTTTCTGTCTAAACATGCACAGGATTGGTCCCGTAATATATTTTGTACTAAATAATATTGCTTTCCCCAGAAGTCTGTAATTTCATCAACGTTTATATTAACTTACATGTGTGTATATATGATGTCTTTGAAACTATAATCAAAAATCACATTGTTTTTGGTATATGATTACTGAGGTGTTTACTGCACCAGAGTAAAACTGCATGTAAGAGTACAGTTTAGAGGTATATTTAATACAAATAAAAGTTTTTATGGGTTCTTTTTTAAAAACAAACAGCAAACATGCATTTTTCATAAATTTATATTTACTTTATTCGGGAAAGCATGTAACATTGAAAACAGATGTGTAGATTATACAAAATACGGGTTTTATCTTGTATCATGTGTCATCTTGTCGTTATGGAGCACACATTGTATCAAAATATGAGTTGGGGAAGGTGTAATTTATTCTGTGGTTATCAGTCTGGATTAGAGCATTGTGATAAAGTGTGCTGCTTAAGAACGAACATTCCCGCGCCTTTGCGTTGACAAATAAAAATGTATAGTGAGACTCTACAAAATCTGTAAAGCTGCTGCTCTAGTTTCTGAAACATTGACTTTGCAGCTGTGTGCTTAGCCTTGTTTTTTCATGAGCAGTTATCTGTTTTAATGACAGGTGGTCACTAGCTGCCAAGAAAAAATTCAGCACTGGTAAGTGAAAAATGTTTGATTGCATGCCTAAAATATCAATGACAATAGTCTACATGTGTCTTTAGAAAAGTGCCATGCCTATATTCTTTAGAAAATTAACAAAATTCAGATAATATATGTTGATGCACAATTTTGACTATTAACTGGTTTATTAAATTGCACACCCACATTTTTGTGTTATCGGTGTGTTACACCACCATAATCATACTTTAAGATCTGCCTGTCCCTTTCAAAAGTCACAGATTAATTTCTCCCCCTTTCCACCTAGAATAGCTATATAGTGTCTCTATAAGCCCCAAAGTGCAACTATTGTATGTTTGTTACCATTCCAAGAAAGCAAAACGGTCAGATGTAAAGTATAGTATTGTTGGTTACCTAAGCAGCCTTGGAAGACATCTAAAATATTTGTATAAGAAGTTTGACTAGTCAGGTCTGCTATTTATAAAGTTTTTTCTTACCCCTCTTGAAAGATAGATAATGACCTTTCCCAGTTTATCCAATTGCAATGAAAATATACTAGTTTAAAACCTTAGGTAAACCTGAGATTTTAGAGACACTGTTATCCCTTAAAATATTATCTCTGGCCTTTCTTTGTTGTTCATTTAATGTGTTGCTTTTGAGGTTAATAGGAACCATCTTAGGTAAATAAAAGTTTCATATGGGTATTTAATGGGAAAAGGTATATTTAGTGGTTTACAATTTCTTATGAGTTATTGAGAGATAACACTTGATCTTAACAGATACCAAATTATGCTACATCCATGCTGCGTTTACTAGGATTTTACGGAGAGAACAACAGGAGCTTTCTTGATTATTGTCTGCAGGGTTATTGCAAAATTGCAGGAACTGCCCCCTTTAGTGGAGAGATTAAACTTTTGGTTATACACCATCAAGCATATAATATTTTAAATTTATTTTAAGAGGCTTTTTCTTCATGCCTGAAAGACCTCTGAGCAAAAAAAATATAGTTTGTGTGTATCAAATGTTTGGATTTGGGTTGGGTTTTTTTTTATTTAGTTTAAATGAACATAAGCTGCAAGCAGTGGATAAGAAGAACAGGGAGGGGGAGGAATCAAGGCCATTTTTACGCCTCCTTATATTAAATTGTGACTATCAGTTCGTAGAAAATAATCTAAAGCTAATATGTGTTGCTAATGTTCAGAAGCTGCATTAATTTCCAATAAGATGGATATTAAAGTGGTGCCCACTGGTGCTCCTGAAGTCAAAATTTATCAGCATTTCCATAATACACTTCTGGTTGTTGTGGACTTTGACTGTCCACACAAACATAATACAGAATAAAATCTGGTAGAAATGCTGTCTACAAAGTGCACTACAGGGCTGTCTTTCCTTCAGGTGCATTGGCTAATGAAACAACCAGGATAGTGCTGAAACCAAATGTGGGGTGGGGTAGGATATTTGAGAACCTTTTCATTATCTGTGAAATTCAGCTCCTCTTTTTGAACTCTTTGAAGATAGTGCAAAACTACTTGCAGGAGGGGGAGGTACACGCACATGCAAGCACAGCGGAGTCATCACAACTCTTATGCAACTTGCTATACAACTTGCTCAACATCAGCTATTGCAAAAACGTCTTCCCACCCTTTCAGGTCCATATTCTAGCCAGTCCCTGGCTAAGGCAGGCAGCCTTGAGGCAGCAAAGCTGCTGATGAGACTGATAAAGAGTGTGGGAGGTTTGGGAGTTCTTTAGCAGGCAGTGGTATTTATGTATTTATTTATTTTATTTATTTATTAAATGTATATACTGCCCCATAGCCAAAGCTCTCTGGGCGGTTTACAAAAGTTAAAAACAGTGAACATTAAAAAGGATACAAAATTTAAAACCATCAAAAATATAAAACCAACAGTATCCATTTAAACAACAACAGTTCTGGGGTCCGTTAAAAAACAAACAAACTTAGGATATTTTGTTAAATGCTGTTTAACCTGGGAGAAGAGAAAAGTCTTGACCTGGTGCTGAAAAGATAACAATGTTGGCACCAGGCGAGCCTCATCGGGGAGATCATTCCATAATTGGCGGGACCACCACTGAAAAGGCCCTCTCCCTTGTTGTCATCCTCCGAGCTTCCCTCGGAGTATTGGACTGACTCTATGGGAACACCTGTTTCCCAGGTTTGAAATGATTCTGGGTAGAGATGCTAAAGTCCTATCACTAATGTCTTTCTTGCAGACCAATGGCCTAGGCAAACCTTCCCCAATGGTGTCCCCTGGATGTGTTGAACTACAACTCTAGCATGCCCCAGCATGCCATGCTAGCTGGGGCATGCTGAGAATTGTAGTCCAACACCAGATTGGAGATGGCTGACCTAGATTGCCAGTTGAGGAGGGAACCTGTGGGTACTATGACACCCATCCATGAAGCTATATGAATGTGCCTCAGGGTGGCAAATTTCAAATGAATGGACTAAACATCTATTTTATTTTTACATTTTTTTCAGCTCACTGCCTTACAGGCTGAGCGGTGCACATTGCAGCCAAAGACAGCAGTTGTCTGGAAAGTGGATATCCCCTCTTTACAATTTCCTTTAAACTTCCATTGTAATCTCACAGATTTTTAAAAACAAGAACACAACACTCCATCCTTAAGAAGCAAGTCCAAAAATCTCAAGATTTACAAGTGCAGTCTTATTATATATGTTCTACTCAGAAATAATTCCATGGGAGTTCAATGGGGCTTCCTTCTAATAGGTTTGCAGCCTAATGGTTCTTGACTAAGAAAACATTTCTGAAACTCTCATCTTTAAAGTAGCTGCCTTCTGAGAACCATTTTCTATGCCTGGAAATCGTGCCTTTGTGGCATTGTTTACATTATAGTCACACATCATTTTTCGATAGAAATTCAGGAATTCCTTGAAACCTTTCCCCAAAGGCTCACTTTTTGCAGTCTGTAACCAAGTCAGGTTCCCCCCCCCTGTTCTTTTTATATTTAAAACCTGATTTTAAAAATCGCTAGAAGTTATCTTACTTTGCTCTTAAAGCCCACTGACTTTGGGTATTGGCAGTCACGTGGTTTGAATTTGTCAACAGGAAGAAGGTGGAGAGTGACTATGAAGCACTTCAAGATCGACTTGGCACACTGCCTGACAAACTCTCTTATGATGTCATGGTAGGTAATGTCCTGTTCAATGTAAATAACAGCCAACTGTTTTGCCTGGTTATGTTGTGACCCAGTGCTGATACACCATTCATAAATTACATGGCTCTTCGTGCACCATTTTCCTCCTTCCCTCTGCAATTCTTCTTCCCGTTGTGTTGTTAACCTTGAGTGTTACGTCTGCACTGTTGTTGGCACTCATGAATCTGCAACCACAGTTAGAAGAGGACTTCACAATTCTGGTTTGAGCTAACCATAGTTAGCATTATCATTGGTGCAGGGATCGCTCTACATCATGGCTAGCTCAGAAAAGGAAGGTAATGTGGAAGGATTACCATGGTTAGATCTGGTCTCTACAGCTACTGTAATGAAGGTATAGTAGTTAGTAATGATTGATTATAGATGGTGTTAAATGTATTTTTCTTCTTTCCCATTTAATTTTTTCAAATATATCATAAATTATAGCCTCCACATTTTTGACAGATGTACAACGACATGATCAGACACATTTAATAAAGCTTGTTTATTATATGGAAGTCTATAATTAACTGTGATACACAATAATTTCCTGTGAGGAGGAGAAGAAGCAGGCAGGCCTATTCCCTGAATTTTAAGTCTTGGCTATTGATTTTTTACTTTAGTATAAAAAGCATTTTTTTTATTTTTTTATTTTTGCCTTGAGAATCTTCACTTCAGGCACAACCTTTTCCCCCCTCTCACCTTTACTTAGGAAATCTCAGTTGCTTGAGATTTCCTAATTTCAACCACCGTGGCTTAGCATGTCATCTGAACAGGATCGATGATACTTTCTTACCTTTTGCTTCGTTATTTTGACAGGTACCTTTTGGTCCCCTTGCTTTCATGCCAGGAAGATTGGTTCATACCAATGAGATCACAGTTCTTCTTGGGGACAACTGGTTTGCAAAATGTTCAGCAAAGCAGGCCAGCGGTCTAGTGGAACACAGGAAAAAACGTAAGTATTTCCCCAAATCTCTACAATAGTCATAATTCCATACCAGTTTAAACAGTATCTTCTGAACATCATGTGTGGGTAGAAATCCCTCTGGGGTGGAGGTATTGTTCAAGAAATGTTTACATGAGAACTATCAATAAAAAAGTTCTTTGTTGTGTTGACATGTAGCAAATTAAAATATCAAAATTTCAACTTCCATAGATTAGTTTCGAATCGAACCTGGGTGCGTACCAGAACGTTGCAGTGCTGCAAATGAATTCACAAAATGGCAATACTGATTACATTAACATATGGTACTGTAATACTACTCAATTGAAAATTGCAATAGGCAGTCTTTGATACAAATATTGGCACCAGTCAAAATTGACTGCTGGCATAGAACGCAGGATCATGAAATTGGGTTTTTATATTCTCTGTTTTTATTCATGTTTTGTTTAATGTCCTGCTCCTGTATTTTATGAATGATTGGAGGCGTTCATCATTCTTTTTTCTCTGTTTTACATTTTGTAAGTCATCTTGAATTTTACTTTAAACAACACAAGCACAGACAAGAAATACTTTAGCCCATAAATACAATTCCTCCAAGCAGATGGAATTGATCTTTTCATGCCAAACTTGACCCTTAACCCTCAGAGAACTGTTCAGTATTCAATATTGGTAGAATATCAGACTTATGGGGCTATTTAATGGGTTTGGAACACCATTAAGGATGTAATTCTATACTCAAGTTTCTGCTGCTGCTGTGCTGGCAAAACTCAAGATATGCCTCCAGCAGAACTTCCCAGATGTGATGGTAAGATGGCCTAAACAAGTGGAGCCGTGGGTGACGCAGAGGGGAAGAATGCTTCTGCTGTAGCCTCTATTCCTTCAGTCCATGAGCATCCCCTCACCAATGGTGCAACTTTATACCAGCCCCGGACTTCGGGCAAATAATCCCTTCCCATTGACTTCAGTGGAAGGGCGTGGGGAAAAGACACTCCCATGTTGATAAATGTTGTACTCTCATTGGCATAACAGAAGATAGAATATGTTGTAACTCTGCTTCCAATCACAGCACACACAAGTACATAAACCCTACAAAGGGAGACCACAACTCCGATGATAACCCTATCCTCTGCAACCCATGCGCAGCATAGGGGCTATATCTCTTTGGCCTCAGGTTTTGCACAATAAGCGTGCGTAATGGAGTACTCTGGAGATGGGAAAGGGACACAAAAGGAGCACTTTGCACATCCAGGGGAATTTGAGCACATGGCTAACACTTCTCTACTTAGAACCACAATAGGTGCCTCACCGTGGGACTACAGGCACCCAACTCCATCCCACTCCAACAGATGGGTGTCGGGACACAACACACAGGTAAGCAAGGGAAGGGGGAACACTGACTGTAATGTTTAACTGCTATAATTGTTTGCTAACTCCCCATGTGTGAAAACAGTGTCTTTTCTGAACTGTATAGTGTAGGCACTCACCCCCACAGGCAGGTAAGCTCTTTGTTGACCAAGGCCAGACGCTCCTCTCAAACCATTGCCATTGCTGGCCAAACATTCATGAACAGGATCATAGCCCAGCAGAGGGAAGCCAAACAAGCTGCCACCATACATGCAGTGTCCCGCGACAACCCCAAAGGGGGAGGCATACTCACTGCTGTCTGGCCCTCTCTGATGGGGGAGGGAAGGCTGTGGCATGAGCACTCAGGTGGGCCCGTTCCTTCTCCCTCTTCCGCCCTCACAAACCCCTACTCTGCAACCAGGTTGAGGGACTATGTGCTAATGCTGCTGACGATTGCTCAGTACTTTCTCTGTGTCTCCCCTTGCTCTCCACAGGCTGCTCTTGCAGATACATGACCCATCCCACACCCTGTTCCTTGCTCACCAGAAGGGAGGACCATCTCATGACCAGCAGCAGTGACTTGGATGCTCCTGACTGTTCCCTTGTGGAGTTATTAACCATTTTGCTCCAGTCCAGGCTCCTATAGCCTTACCACCCCCCCGTGCCAGATAACTGTGCAACAGGTAAAGGTGCCCTCATTGTGGAGCTGGTGGTATCAGGAACGCTGCACCCACTACCCAGCTGTTTGTCGAACCACTGTCCAAGACACAGGAGCCAAGCTGGGGCACATGGTTGGCAGCCCTGCACATGTGCCTCTCCCTTTCAGGGTCTTGTGCCTCCAGAATGCTGTTCTCCAACAGCATTTGATTATTTTATTAGTTTTCATCTCATGCGATTGTTTACAGCTCTCTATATGTGATATAGTGATTTAATTGTGGTGGTGTCATGTTTTATGCTGTGTGCTAGTGTTGGATTTTAATGTGGAATTTCTATTATTTTTTATGTTGTCATTTTGTTTTAATTGTTGTACGTTGCCTAGAGGACTCTGTTGAGAGATGACTAATAATTGTAAATAATAATAATAAACAAAGGCTGTGACTCCCACATGTGTCGGGTTTTTTGTTGCTAGGGAGAGTTAGCTGAGAATCCCACCCCCGAGTGGGATCTGGCTTCAGCTGAACTCAGGGTGGAACTTCAAGGGGGCAAGCATTTTAGGGTGCGCAGATGGGGTGCTGCTGCTGTCAGGGTGTATGAACCAGTCAGTGGATGGGGTGGGGTGAAGAAGGATGGGGAGGAACAAAGAGAAGAGGAAATGTAGAGCAGAGGCAATGAGGCCTGCTGGCATGTTGCCTGGCAGGGTTGGGCTATTGGGCAAAATAGAAAGGGTGGATTAATCACATGGGTTCATGGCAGGGGGGTCAATAAGGCTGTCTGGCTTATGCGGTAGTCCAGTTATTCAGCGATTTTTCTGATTGGTTCAGGTATACCTCTGCTCCTTTCCTAGTTGGATTCTACCCTAGATTCAAACCAGGGACCTCCATCAGGTAAGAGGGCCTGTGTGGTGTGGAGGTTAGAGTGTTGGACTGGGACTCCCGAGACCCGGGTTCTAGTCCCCATTTGGCCATGAAGCTCACTGGGTGACTTTGGACCCGTTACTGATTCTCAGCCTAACCTACCTCACAGGGTTGTTGTGAGGATAAAACGGAGAGGAGAAAGAGGACCATGTAAGCCACCTTGGGTGCTTTGCGAGAGGAAAAAAGGAGGGATATAAATGTAATAGTAAGAACACCAGAAGAGCCCTGCTGAATCAGACCAAGGGTCCATCTAGTCCAGCACTCTGTTCAGACAGTGGGCAACCAGGGACCCACAAATAGGACATGGTGCAACAGCACCTTCCCACCCCTGTTTTCCAACAACTGGGGTATGCAGACTTACTGCCTCTGATACTGGAGGTTACACCTAGCCATCAGGACCTGTAGCCATTGATAAATATAATAAATTAAAAAAAATGTAAAACATGAATGATTTTGCCAGACATGCAAAATGCCTCTTCCCAGCCCCATGGAGCGAGGCGCTGGATTTTGCTGCTCTCTGTGTATGCCAGTGCTTGCCCTTGTGGAGTGTCCTCTTCTATCCTGCCTTGGGTGCTTGGGGTTTTGAACACTTGTTAAAGGAAAGCAAGGATAGCCTCTAGCAATGGAAACAAGAAGCCCCCATATAGGCTATAGAGTTCCTAAGGCTAGCTATGCGCATGCATTAACCAGCTAAATGCCAAAGTGCCCCCTTCCTGTAACTTGCAGGAGGAAAAACAGAAAGGAAAGGAACCTCTCGTGCAAGCACTTGAGTCATTGCTGACTCCTAGAGGGACTCCTGCTTTCGCTAACGTTTTCTTGGCAGACTTTGTAGTGGGGTGGTTTGCCATTGCCTTCCCCAGTCGCAGTTACCTTTCCCCCAGCTAGCTGGGTACTCATTTTACCGACCTCGGAAGGCTGGAAGGCTGAGTTGACCTGAGCTGGCTGCCTGAGAACCACCTTCTGCTGGGATCGAACTCAGGCCGTGGGGAGAGTTTCAGCTGCAGTAACTGTCGCTTACGACTGCGCCACACGAGGCTCTCTACTTGCAGGAGAGGTTGCAATATCCCCAACATTCTCTGCCGACAGATGTTTACCTGATCAGTGGATGTTAACACAGGAAAAATCTTACCCATAGTTATCAGCCGTAGTAGTTCAATGGAACCTGAAAGCTATGAGTACCAGTTGCTGGGGAGATGGGAGAAACTTGTTTCCAAGACCTGTGGGATTCTAGCCTAAGTGAACACTTGGTGTGATCCAGCAGGGTTCTTTGTATGTTCTTACCTGTGCAACCACATCTGTCCATTTTACAGATCACAGAATTTGCTATGTATTGTAATATATGAAAGCAAGCTCTCTTTTGGGTAAAACGCATTTAAATTTTACATATCCCAAATGCTATATATTGATGATGATGATGATGATGGTGTTTTTAATGCAAATGAGAGAGCAAACTATCAGGAAGTTTTTTGAATGTTAAAAATGAATAATAGAATGGCTTCTACGGGGGCTAATAAGACAGTCCTACTCCTTACTACAGTAAAAAAAAACACCACCAAGTACAGTCTGTATAATATGCCCCCAAAAATACGTATTCTTTTGAACCTTGACAGAGTAGAGCTCCGATATAATGTCTGATCTGAACAGAAGGGTGCTGGCAAGTACTCTTTCAAAGCTGCAAATCATACTTGCAGATTTGGTATCTAATTATAATCTATTAGGTATGCTTTTAATACCCCTCAAATGTATGTTGAAGACCCCCCAATAAAAACTTTGTTAAAATCCAGATACAGTTACTTTGGTGCCAAATCCTCCTACGCAATCCCTTAAAAGCAAGAAAATAACAAGTTACATTAAACAAAACTTCTTTACTGTGCCTTAACACCCACATGTCAAATTAGCAGCTCTTGCTGACGACTTAGTACCTCCACAATGTGTGTTGCCCTCCACCTCCAACATATTTGGGTAAACAATGCTTCCATTACATTTTTCCAGCTCTCACCGAAGAAAGACCCCCCAATTGCATCTCCAGCCAAAAGCTGCATTAGCATGCTTTTTACTCTATGCGTCTGTGCGTTGATTAAGTGTTGGATGAATTATATTTTGTGAATTTTAACAGTATGATTGAAGACAATTTACTCTCATAATACCAGTTGCGTAAGGGAATTATACAATATGGTGATGCTATATGAGAATATTTACACTAATATCTCCAGTGGAGGAAATTCATAATTAAGGCTGCATATCTACCTGGGAGAAAGTCTCACTGAACACATGGGGCTTCCTTCTGAGTAGACATGCATAGGATTGCACTGAAGGTTTCTGAAGTTTCCCCTGCCAACACCGGAAGTCTCCATTCAGTTTGCAGATGGGCTTTCTCTGTTCAGGAATGAGTAATTTTGCAGCCAGATCTACCCATAAAATACAAGTGATTTCTTAAGCCACTTCTGTATTAGGATATGACCAATGCATCGTCCCAAACACAAATGGAGCTCTCATATGAATGCTAGAAAGTTGGCTAGGAGAAAGCCATGTTTCATGTTCATGAAACATCTCCATCGTGACAGACTAACCAAAAGATCTCTGCATTAATTCTGCAGACGAAAAGCCCACAACTGACTTGGTCTTAGTGGTTGTTCTCAATCATTCAATATATCATTATTAACAGTCACCCATACACACATACATACGGTTTATTGAGTTTATTTTCATAATCATTAAGCGGCATGCAATGTCTTAATCAGACCTTTATATCTTACTACTGATAAAGTAGTTCATGGTTTTTAAATGACAATATAATTGTGACTACCCAATCCCAATATCCCTTGGATGTGTCCAATATGAGAAGACTGGTTAGATTTATTGGATTAGATGTATGTTTTATAAAAGTATATGTTATGCTGCTGCCATTTTGATAGATCAATATCAATACAGGAACAGTGCCTAATGGAGCACTACTATCTTACTCCTAAAAATGTCATGTGAAACCATGTTTTTTTTACTTACTGAGCCATATGTGAAGCCAAATATTAATATCATGGACTTTGGATTAGTTGTATTGTCAGTAGGTTGTCATATTTGGGTGGAGGTGAATAAATCCAAGAGGTTTGGCTATATTCCAACACTGTGAAGTAAATTTTCCTGCTAAATAACTAGATCTTTTTGTTAATCAGTAATTTGAGCACTATGATAGAATAGGAAATAACCGCTTAGATGGGGGGTCAGGATGAGGAGAGAATGTTGGTAGGCTGCATTATCCCAATTTCCCCACTCAACTGTGGGTCTGGCAATGGGGTCAGCCCACCATAGCTGGAGTGATGCCAGGTGCATCTGAAAGGAGAGAACCTCCCATGATGGTTTGCTTCTGAGTGACCAAAAGGATTGCTGGATGAAGTACTCCAGACTCTGAAGGGGCTGCTGACCCTTAAGGACAGAGTCTGGATTAAGAATTTTGAGCAAACTCCCTTCCCCTTGGTACAGGTGTGTTCACTAAATCCTGGAGATGTTGTCATGGAGGATTTTATCAGCCATATCTTCCAGAATTCATTGGGAACCTTTGAGAAATACAGGCATCAGCATCCATCCCAATGCTGCTGTTTTTTATGCTGTGCATTGAATTTCATTCATTCATTAATTCAACTAATTGATCTTTACTTTTAAACATTGTTCCTTACCTGGGATGCTAAAATACTTGGTTTCCTTTGCTGGCTTATCCAAATAGGTATCAGAGCTAATCAAGTTCACTGGAAAGCCATGTCACTGTTCCCTAAGATGATCAAAGGTGACAAAAGTTGGGTAACAATCTTCAGTACAATCCTTCTTATAAGACATTTAAGAGGCTTAAAGTTCAAGATAGAAGGAGAAAGACGCTCTGAAGCTCCAATCTAAGGACTTGTCCTTTGCTGCTCCTGGAATTAGATTTTGTTTACATTTATTTACATTTTCTGTTGTAAAGCAATATACAATAAAATAGAGTACTATAAAAGAACAGAATAGTCCTGGAGATTCTTCTGTTACAGAAGCATTTGCAGTGTTTGGTTGTATCTTTATTAAGATCTGCTCCCTTACATGTATTTTTCCCCCTGGAGGTTTTCTTTCTCTTTCTATATGTTCCATTATGCAACCACTAGGTGGCACTGTGGTATAGCAGAATTGTGCAAATATACTCGGTTTCGTGCCTCCATTCACAAAACCCCCCCAAACTTTCCTCATTAGAAAAACAACAACTCAATACTGGTTACAAAGCATGGGAGGATGACCTGCAGGATGACAACATTGTGTAAAGCATTTGCAAGCTACCATGACTGAGGGATCATAAACATACAATAAATGCTTCATATAAAAAGGTTCCAGATCTCTCCTGCATGTCTTTTTTTTATAATGGATAACTGTATCTGCTGAAGGGCCCAATTCAGGTTGGGGCATGGCACTGGGAGACTTAAAACAAACAAACACATTCCCCCATTCTTAATCTTATAAAAATACTGTTTGCTGCTCAGGGGAAAATGCGCAGGTACCTGTACAGTATCTCTATGCCCCACCCCCACCCCCACACGAAGCAAAAGGCAGCTCAAGCAAGATTGGGAAAAGGGTTCAGCCCTCTGCCCTTGTGATGTGGCTCTGATCTGAAATGTGGGCCTCTGTGACTATGTTTACTCACAGGATCTCGCGCCAGCTCATCTAGTTGTGCTCTGATGTAAGTAGAGTTTTACCCATTATACAGAATGAATGAATAAACTGAGGTAGTAAACCCCAGCAACCCTAAAACAGCCCATCCTGTGTATGCATGGCCCCCTTATCCCTCGCCGACACCGAATGTAACCCTTAGAATAATTCTGGGCTGTACCACTTCAGACAGGAGTGTGGAAGGGTGAGTCATTTTTTACATTCTCTCTCACCTACTGTAGCTTTTTTTCTACTGTGCTACTTCACTGCATGTTGGAAAAAACAATCAAAACTATGAATTCCCACCGCTGTAGTCTGAAATGGTACAGTCCAGACTAATACCCACCTAATTGTGCCTAATACATAATTAATCCTGCACAGATATGTATGTGTATAAACATTGTTTAAAGCGAAGGGGATACACATCTG
The DNA here is from genome assembly GCF_023053635.1 of Elgaria multicarinata webbii. Lineage (NCBI taxonomy): Eukaryota > Metazoa > Chordata > Lepidosauria > Squamata > Anguidae > Elgaria > Elgaria multicarinata. The sequence goes on from NC_086184.1 coordinate 14,240,169, forward strand.
GGCAAGATCAAAGTTTGACAATCTGAGATTCTGTCGCTACATGATAGGCTTTTGAAGCAATTATGGCCCAGAAAGTTTTCAAAGGTCACATGAAGAAGAATTATAATTTTATTTGGTCATAAGTGAGAAACCTTTAATTTATAAGAAATTCTTAGAAGCCTTTGGAAGAAACAAAGTGTTGGATAAGGTAGTTAATGCTTACAGAGTCAT